>NC_143581.1:119570161-121062273 GCF_048544385.1 Mastigoproctus giganteus
AAATTCATCTACTGGAAGCTATACTGGAAACAGAAAGAAAAAAACTGTCGTAAAACTGATCACTACAATGCGCATTTCATAAAAAAAAAGTTTGCTTTATTGTAATTGTTTCTAGAGGACTAAATCGGAACAGCAATTTCATGGACGTATATTTGATCTTCTTATGAAATTTCAAGAAAATATTTCTATTCATAGCTGCGTTATAAACTTCGAAAACTGATATCGAAGGAACTTCACATGCATCTCACCTGGTGTACAAACGAAAAAAAAAAAAAGCGCAGCTAGTAACAGATTGTGAGAACAATGCGTTACTCGTAGTGAGGGATTGGGAAATTGTAAGTAATTGTTATTGAATACTTCAATATTTCCTTGATATGCATTTGATATCATCAAAAAATTTCCAGAGAAAAATTGACTTTTCTTTATCACACAACGCCCGAAAAATTCACTATAAAATGTCATGTGTTTCAATGTTTGAATTCCATTCTGAGCTGCAAATGTAATTTCACTTCTCTTGCGCTGACAGAGTAGCCGTTCACCGAATGAAGAAAAACAGGGTTCATTTTAATGAAATTTCCAATTCCCTTCTTTCACTTGAGGGAAAAAACTCCTTAGGGGGAGGGAGTCCACCCTTTCTAGTCCAACCTTGGAGAGAGAGAGAGAGAGAGAGAGAGAGAGAGAGAGAGAGAGAGAGAAATAAAAAATACCCTTTTGGTGGGGATAAGGCCAAGAGATTGTCAAAGGTCCAGAGCGTTAACTTTCATTTATTTTATTATATTATTATTTTTTTTTTTCTTGTGTTGTTCTAGCAATCCATCCTGGATTGAGGCTTCCCTGGGCCGGGATAGTGCTTCTCCTCTTTTCTCCTTCCCTCTCTTCATCTTATACAAGTTTTTCTTTCCTCCCTGGGAAACTTTTTTTTTTTTTGGCTGATGCTGCATAAGCTCATACAGTTGCTTTCTTGCATCACATGCCACTACTACTACTACTAGTAGTTCCCCAGGGAGGAGGGCGTGCAGTTAGTAGGAGAGATCTTGCCCTCCTCCTGGGGACGAGTACCTGGAGGCAGTCGTCCAGGTGATCACTGCTTCCAGGTAGCCAGAATGCCCAAATACAACATCACAATACAGAACACACACATAAGCTCACAAACAGTTTTTCTTTCCTGTCACTTTCTCCCGTGCGGAATGAAAAAATTTTTTCTCTCTCTCTTGCCTTCCTTTTCATCTGTCTTCATCCAACATGGGATATTCCTAAGCGGGATGATTTTTTTTTTTTTTTTTCACGACACACACTGGCCTTACCCTGACAATGCGTAAAAACTGAACAGAGCAACGAGGCCGATATGAACTTTTGTTCATCTCGGCCTCGTTGCTAAAATAAATAAAGAAAATAAATAATAATAATAATAAAAAAAACAGCACTGCAGCTCTAAGTCAGCTTCATCCTAGGATGCCGAAACTGCAATTGTTTTAGAGAACAATATTTTGCATTTTTACTTTCTAACATTATTTTGCATTATAGCTCTGTTTCAATATTTTTCTTCGTTTCTTTATATTATTGCTATAGCAAACGATATCGGTGTGCATGACGTTTCATCACAGATGCTGGAGTTCTAATTAGTCAGTTCATCCTAGGATGCGGAAGTACTAATTAGTCCTATTTTGGTCTGGCGCGCATTTGAGAAATCCACATTGCTTTACTGCAATTGTTTTAGGGAACAATATTTTGCATTTTTACCCTAGAGAGAGAGAAAAATAAAAGTATTTTTTCTTTTTTTGTGGGAAGCAGGCCAGGAGGTTGTCAAAGGTCCAAAGCTAACTACTTGGCAATGTTATAATAAATGAAATCCAAATCTTTTTCAATTTTAGAAAAAATAGTGTAATCAATAATTATTAGTAAACAATATTATATTATTACGTGTATGAAATGCAAGTAATTTATAAATAAACAATGTTATCATGAATAATGTTTGCGTTCAGTGTATTCCTGTGCTGTGCTATTGAATTGCAATATTGCATGTGAAAGTTTTGTTCCACAGAATGGTTGTTTCCTCTTACTGAGTTTTATCTGAAAAGATAATGCTTTCCAAAATCTGATTGCATTCTCTTTTTTATTTTTGATTAGGGTATACTACTTTTTTTTTAATTTGTCTCTTGTTTATGACATTCTAATGGCTGTAATTTATTGATATTTTCTACCAAAAAAAAAATGAAAAAAAAGTAAATTTTGGCTTGTCAAAATTTTTAACAAAATTCTTAAATTTTTAACACAGCAAAGCAAAATGAAGTTCAAATAAATATCTTTATTTTTATAATAATATGTTAACACTCATATTTACATTCAGCATAAAACATAATAGTAGAACTGAAACTAAGCTGGTATATGGTTCATCAGTACATATTTACATTCTGCGTATAACACAAATAGTGCCCAGGTAAAAACAAATCAGATGGCAGCAGTTGGTGTTTGTCCAATAGATCAGCATCTTTCGAAAACAAGAGAAGCAAAGTTCTGAAAGGTGGAATGAATTTCTTTGTTTTCCACAAGATGATGTTCCAATCCAGGATGAAAATCTCTAACACAATTTTTTTTCTCAAGTCCTCATAAACGTCACAGTCAAATAACACATGCTGTCACTCTTCACGTTGTCCGCAAGAGCAGAAGTTAGTATGAAAAAGTCCGAATTTGCACAGTTGATCGTTTAGCGACAGTGTCCAGTGGTGAGATATGAATCCTGCATCGATAGGGAGAACCATTATCTTCTGCCTTTATCTGTTAGGTAGATAACCTATGGAGAAAACTTTCTAGTAACCTGCGCGATCAGTGATATGTCCCATTGTGTCTGTCATACGGTAGAAAGTTTGTTCCTGTTGTTTTTCTTCTCACCTTAGATGTTATGATTATTCATGTTGATTCTAATATCAAAGAAGTCGGTTGGAATTGCTTGTTTTCAATCTGTAACACAACCCTCTGTAAACTACGTAAAGATCTAGTGGAATAGATCCTGCCAGCACTTGAAGAGCTGATAAAACTGTACAATAGGCACGCATCAGGGCTAGTAGTATGCTTCTTTTTATAGAAATTAATTTTTTTTGAAATATTTTATTCTGTAACCTCTGAAACCAGACTCCAGCGCTGAAGGTTACAATAGGGATGCCTTATTGAAACTTCAGCATCCACTGATGAAGATGACTGCCAAGAAAGTGAACATCACAACAGCACAAACAAAGCGTGACTATATCGGAAAGAATAAAGTCACCGAATGAAGAAAAACTGCTGGCCTCCAAAATATCCACACAGTCCAGAACATTATATGTCATCTGCCAGGTACGAGGGCTGCAGCAAGAACAACAATCACTATAGGATTCTCCTTTCGATAATGTAATGTTAACCCAGATAGTGATTCACGCCAGATGTTAGAAGAACAGATAACAATGAAATTAGCTTTCTAACAAACTTTTTAGGAACGTATCATGCAGCAAGTTAAAACTTGGAAAATATGTGGAATAATAATGGTTGGTCCGAAGTAACAGACCGATTAGCAGCACTTACAGATTTTTTGGTATTTGTTTTTAGATAGATGCCGAAGAAATTACATAGTGCTGTAATATCCTGAAGATAAACAGCTAGTTTCATTCAACGATAAATGTTCTTTTTTTCCCGAATACGTACCAGTAAAATAGCAAAATGTGAACTGCATACTACATTATGTTATGCAAATATGATTTTATACACAAAGAATATGGAGATTTATGTTGAAAGACAACAGCCAGACAACTTTTCAAGAACGTCCAGATGTGATGAATCAGCTTGTTTGCCCTATTGAAGAAACTAATCACAATATGCTCCTATAACAACTGGTTCTAGCGTTGTTTTTTTTTTTTTTTTTTTTTTTTTTTGATTTGGTAGTTGTTGGCGCATCGGCTTCTGTGGCCATATTGCACCTCCCAAGGTTTTTGCACTACTTTGATCCAAGCCCGAGGCGGGAATCGAACCCGCGACCTTTGGGTTGCCGGGCAGGTACTTTACCCACTCGGCTAGCCCGGTCGGCTTCTAGCGTTGTCTTTGACTACTAAAATTTTTTTTTTTTTTTTTTTTTTTTTTTTTACGAGGAAACACTGTTTGTTGGCTCGCTGAAAAAAAAAAAAAGAAAAGAGAACTGCCAGCTGAATATTACAAAAAAAACCAGAAATGTGCTCCCACACAACCCACTTTGACAGCTCTATAGATAGCAACGGTGGTGACAGTAGAAAGCCAGAAATTACGCTTCAATATGATCGAATGTGGAATAGACCCATAGGATGAAATGTGATCTACTTCATGTCTCAGGAAAGCAGAAAATGACCAATGGTGTTTTTTTTTTTTGGATTCCTGACATTTCAGGAATTAATACCATAAACAACCCGCAGAACAAAAATCCAGAAGTGAATAATACACACGAAGAGCTTCTCATAGAGATTGGCATCAGTAGTGAAATCACACAACTCTAAAAAAGAGTAGTCATTCGGTCTCTGCCAAAACTACTTCATGTAAAAGCTGCAGAAGTACAGTTGCATCCAGCCAAAAGAAGATTTCTGATCCTTTTGAAGTGTACACACCTAACCAAGAAGCTATGCTAAAACTAATATAATCCCTAAATGAATTTAAAAAAAAAAAAAAAAAATTAACGTGTCAATCTAATCTCTAGCAATAAAAATAATGAGCTATGTTTAGCTAATCTCTAGCTAAATAAGGAAGATGTGGTAACCTAAACCTAAATGAATAAAAAAAGATGTGTCAACTTAATCTCTACGTTAATAAAAAAATAAATAAATGTGCTAATGTAATCCTAAACAAATAAAAATTAAATAAATGTGCTAATGTAATTCTAAACGAATAAAAAAAGCTGTGCTAGTGTAATCCTAAAGGAATATAAGAAAAGTTATAAATATTGTAAATTTAATTTCTAACTGAATAAAAAAGTGTGCAAATTTCCATTAGTAAACCGAACTGAATGAAAAAGTTGTATTAGTCTTATTCCTAAATGAATATATATCTGTAATAGTGTAATCCCTAAATGAATATGAAGAAGCTGTATCAAGCTAATTTCTAAATTAATTAAAATAAAAAAAAAAATCTGAACTTATCTGCTTGAATAATGAAAAGCGATGCTGAATTCTAAATATAAACTAAATCTACTTTGTCATAATGTACAAGTGCACCAGGAAGATAGAATAAAACTAAGGCCTTCTGCATTATGTTGCTCAAACTAACTTGCAAGAAACACCCCACTTCTGAAAGAATGTCTCATAAGAAGTGACCTGCTGAAAAAGTTTTAGTAGCGACACACACACATTTGTAGACTATTTTATTTAGCTGTACTGTTTTATATTAGCATACATAATTTTTGCTACGTTTGTGTATATAAATATACATATAAATTATGTATGCTAATATAAAGTAGTTTAGCTAAATAAAAAAAGCCAACTTGATAAGTGTGTATTTTTAGTCATCACTGTCACTACTTTGAACATTTTCTTTAGGTATCTTCCCAAAACATAATTCACAGACAGTCTTCGAGTGCTCCTTACAAACTGTTCTAAACATGCTTCACAGAATTTCTTTGTTTTATGATCTTTCTTCCTGGGACACTTGTAACATGTACCTGGCTTAGGTGGACACTGTTGGGAAGGTCCAGGAATTTCTTCTGGTGGAATACAAGCATATTTCGCTGCTTTCGCACGAAGATATTTTGGAAGAGTTACCGTGGCCACTCTTTTACGGAGCTGTGGATTCACTAAACTTTTTCCAATCTCTGCGAGAAACTCGCTTCGAGGGAGTCTCACTTCTGGATTATTGCTACGGAAAATAGCCAAGGCATTTATTCCAGCAATGTTCAAAATCCTGTGGAAAAGTACCATTGGCCACCTTCTGGTTTTCCGATAAGTAGTACACGTTCCACACATTTCATCCAAGACATCAACTCCACCTTTGGTCATATTATAAAACGTAATAATTTCCGGCTTTCTTTTGTCGCCACTGTCAGGATCTATAGTATCGTCGTGGTGCTTAGTCGATATTAGGATCACATTTCTGTTTTTTTTTTTTGGTACATAGGACACAACTGTGGTCTGATCTTGGAATGCGAACAAACTACTAGTCGGCTCGCGTTCCTTCACATTGACCAATTCAGCTGGTAGCTCACGTTTATTTTTTCTTAGTGTGCCAACAAGAGTAATGTTTTTTTCTCGTAATTTAGAAGCCAGAGGCACATTGAAGAACCAATTGTCTGTGGTCAAATTACGGTTGGTTCCTTCAATTGGGCGAACAAGCCGCATCACCACATCGAGGGGCGAATTTGACAGGGCATATGGCCCAGGAGGTTGTCTCCCCACATAAACTGGCATATTGAACGTGAAACACATCTTAGCATCGGCTAATGTAAATATTTTCAGTCCATATTTTGCCGGTTTACTTGGGATGTATTGAAGGAATGAGCATCTACCCCTGAATGGCACTAATTGTTCATCTACAGTTACATACTCCGAAAGTGAGTAAAATCTCTGGCATCTCTCCAAAAACATGAAAAAAATTTCACGAAACGCTGCAAGTCGGTCCGATTCTTTTCTAATGTGTCTATCACTCTTGCTATCGAATCGCATAACCCGAAGGAGGAATGAAAACCTCTTGTGGGTCATAACCGATGACAGCAATTCCGGACCAAGTCCATCTTTACGCCACATATGTTCTGCATTTATCCCTGCTAGCCCAGACATTCCTGACAATATTAAAATACCTATCAAAGCTCTCATTTCATCGTTATCTGTTCTTCTAGCATCCTTGGCCAACGAAAAATTAGAAGATATTTTATCAACATATTCGTTAGTATGTTTCACTATATGAGTTATCATTTCATTATCGAAAAATAATAAAAAACAATCAATTGGTGATTTGGCGGACTTACCCGCAGCCTTCACACCTGGTAAATGAATAATGTTACCTCGAGCTGCGCGAATATTTAGATGAGGGGCAACTTTCCTCCACACCGTGCTTTTATCCTTCCCGATATATACATCCTCCTCCAGCTGCTCCCAGTCGCTGTCACTGCCATCGCTTGTCTCCGTGCTACTCCGATGGTCCAATTCCTCACAGAAGGAGCTATCATCTTCTGATGATGACTGCTCATCAGCTGCCCTTTCTTCATAATTCCCTTCCAAGTAACTCCTATGCATTTTCTAAGGTAAATCTGAAATCTAAATAAGAAAATAAGTCTGAAATCTAAATGTGAAATATCAATGGTTGTCACTACTTAAATTGAAGTTCTCGCATTGCGCAGAAGCAAGAAATGTGGAAAATCCTTTGAGCCCCCCCCCCCCATCAGCTGCCCTTTCTTCATAATTCCCTTCCAAGTAACTCCTATGCATTTTCTAAGGTAAATCTGAAATCTAAATAAGAAAATAAGTCTGAAATCTAAATGTGAAATATCAATGGTTGTCACTACTTAAATTGAAGTTCTCGCGTTGCGCAGAAGCAAGAAATGTGGAAAATCCGTTAAGCCCCCCGCAACTCTTTCTTGTAGTGAAAATAATTTGTATGGGTGGAGTATGTGTTTTCGCCTTCTACATATGTATAATTGTGAAAACTTCTTTGCAGTAAATTCAGCAAATAGTAGTCAATAATCCCTCTGGAAATACTGGGAAGTGTTTCATTCTAACCTTAAGGTAAGATCAAACTATAGTACAGTAATCCTTTATTGCATGGAAAGTATTGTCATCTAGAAACAATGTCAGGACAGTAACAATAAACCTATGCAGTTA
This sequence comes from Mastigoproctus giganteus, assembly GCF_048544385.1. NCBI lineage: Eukaryota > Metazoa > Arthropoda > Arachnida > Uropygi > Thelyphonidae > Mastigoproctus > Mastigoproctus giganteus. The sequence continues at coordinate 119,577,961 of NC_143581.1, forward strand.
GAACAGGTGTTTTGTTCTGAGAGTCCGTTGAGTAGAATCAAAGAGGAAGTTACCCTTCATGTTACCGCCGGTAATTTGTTACGGTAGGGGAGATCAAAATCTTACCGTAATATCAAACCAAAGTACAGTAATCTTTTTTTGCACGGTAGTAGTTGTCATCTAGAAATAATGTCAAGGCAGTAACAATAAGTGTATGCAGTTAGTACAGATGTTTTGTTCTGAGTTTCTTGCAGTAAAATCAAAGAGGAAGTTACTCTTCATGTTACCGCAAGTAATTCGTTACGGTAGGGGAACATAAACTGTCTTCTGTTCGACAGATATCAGTATTTGCGTAACAAGCAAATATCTTCTAACGATACTTTTTGAGCAGCCGTTAGTTGTAATCTGTTAGCTTTGTATTGTTACAAATATTGCAGTTATGTGAACAATACACATTTCAAGAAAGAAAGAAATTCATAGTGGATGATTTTTTTTTCTTTCTTTTGATGCACCAGTTTCGAAGTTTATAACAGCTATAAATAGGAATATTTTCTTGAAATTTGGTTAGAAGATCAAACCCAGGAAACTGCTGTTCCGATATTGTTTACTAAAAACAATTACAATAAATCAAACTTTTTTTTTTTTTTTATCAAATGCGCATTGCAGTGTTATCAGTTTTACACCAGTTTTTCCCATTTCCAACAGATGAATTTCCTTGATCTTCTGCTCATAGGAGCAATACACTGTTGAAGATAGGATATATGATCTGTTCACCTTCCATAAACTGTTATTGGTACTGTATGGCTTTATTGCTTCTTATGTCAAAAACAGTAGCTCCTGTTCGTCTTTTGTTTATTTACACTTCTCCCTTATCGTCTGTACGGGTGACGTGATATATACTTCCCACGCTTCGCTCGTATTCAGGCGGAGTTGTTTATCAGAACTGCTCCTCTCCGTAAAAAGAAATTCGCGTGCTTTACACCAAGAAACGAATCAAGTGTCGGGTTTCATAAGCTCTAGGCTGGTTAGGGCGGGGGTAAAAAAATTAATTGAAAAGGCCTAAAAAATTGCATACTTGATGTCACATTTTTGTCATTTACGTGAAATTCAATAGAAGGTTTTGAAAATTTAAGTGGGAAAATTCAAGAAAACAGTTCTGGCTCCAACTATAGCGAGTTTCAGCTCTGTAATTAGAGTAAAAATTATAGAATTAACTTGCTGAACCCAGTTGGGGCTGGTACGTACCCCAGCGGACGGGGATACGGTTAACTTCTGTTCCGGGTAAAATAATGGAGTCACTGGTTAAAGATGAATTGCAGGATCATCTAGACAAGATTGCAGCAATAATTCAGACACAGCATGGGTTTGTTAAGGGAAAGACTTGTCTGACAAATTTGATAGAATATTATGATGTGGTTACAAAGGAACTGGATGCAAAAAATAATTTTGATATCATATATTTGACACTGTTGCACATGGAAGACTATTGTACAAATTGAAGCAGAATGGTATTAAGGGTAAGTTGCTACAATGGATAAAAGGATGGTTGAGTGGGAGAAGACAGGGGTGGTAATCAATGGGTGCTGCTCTTCGTGGACTAATGTTATTAGTGGAGTCCCACAGGGTTCGGTGTTGGGTCCTCTGCTGTTTTGTATATTTATCAATGATATTGATGAAGGTATATCAGGCTTAATGTCGAAGTTTGCAAATGATACAAAGGTGCGCAGGGTTGTGACAGTAATGGCAGTGTGTTACTGCAACAGGATCTAGATAATTTGGGCAGATGGGCTAAGAAGTGGCAACTGAAGTTTAACCTTGACAAATGCAAAGTACTGCATATGTGTAGAATTAACCCCAGAGAAACGTACCTACTGTGTGGTACTACACTTAAGGTGGTAGAAAATGAAAAAGACCTGGGACTAATTGTGCAGTCAGATATGAAGTTTTCTTAGCAATGCAGACAGGCTGCCAGGGCAGGTCATGGGGTTTTGTCAATGATATATAGGAATTTTGATAGCAGGGAAAAGGAGGTGATTGTCCCTGTGTATAAGGCAATGGTCAGGTCATGCCTTTATGTACTACGTACAGATCTGGTGGCCTCATTTTAGGAAGGATGTAGATTTGCTTGAGCGTGTACAAAGAAGGGCAACAAGATTGGTGAGGGAAATGAAGGGATCCTCTTACCAAGAGAGGCTTATGTTCTACAAATTGCAGTGGCTGGAGACTAGGCACCTGCACAGTGATCTGATTGAGGTGTATAAGGCCTTGAATGGTTTGAGCACGCTAAATTCTGATGGGATCCTTCAACTTGTTCAGATTACGAACTTAAGGGGGCATAAATTGAAATTAAGAAAAGACATGTAGAATGGATGTGCGGAAATTTGCCTTTAGCCAGCGGGTGTTTAATTGCTGGAACAAACTTCCATCTGTTGTTGTGGAAGTTGATAGGTTAAATAAATTTAAGGAGGAACTGGATAGGCATTTGGAGGGAATGGTGTGATTTTTTTTTTTTTTTTTTTTTGGCTGATGCTGCATAAGCTCATACACTTGCTTTCTTTCATCACATGCCATTACTACTACTGTATACCTTATGTCTGGAGGCCTCATTTTAGGAAGGATGTGGAGCTGCCGGAATGAGTATGGAGAAGGTTAACAAAATTAGTGAATGGAACAAAGGGTTGCTCATATAAAGAATGGCTTAAATTTTGCAAATTACAGTGCCTGGAGACTAGGCACCCGTGAGGTGATCTGATTGAATTGAGTAGTGTGGAAATTTGCCTTTAGCCAGCAGGTGTTTGATTGATGGAACAATCTTCCATCTGTCATTGTAGAAGTTGGCAGTTTAAATAAATTCAATGCAGAACTAGAGAAACATTTGGAGTGAATGGATAGATGAAATGGGAAGGTTTTTTTTTTTTTTTGCTGTATAAGCTTGCTTTCCTGCATCATATGGCAATACTAATCTGATTGAATTGAGTAGTTTTGATAAGAATGTCCTTTACTTCAGTTTTCTGCTTAACCCATGAGTTTCTCTTCTTATCAAACAGTCTGATTCCTAATATAATTTATTCCATTTTTCGGTTTCTCTTCCATTCTTTTGGTGAGTGCCCAGGTTTCATTTCCGTAAGTCATGTTATAAAGTACACGTTGGTTCATTATTTCACATTTCCCACAAACTGGTATATTGCTCCTCACAATGTGGACTATATTTCCTGAATGCTATCCATCCTAAATTTATTCTTCTCTTGACTTCCATCCATTTATCATTATTACAGCTAATGACTTGTCCAAGAGAAGTATATGAATCCACCCTTTCAATTTCTGCTCCTTCAATGATTATATCCCATCCTGTGACATAATTGTTCATCATTACTTTTGTTTTAACCATATTCATCTTTAGTCCATATTCATCTTTAGAATCCTTACTAACTCTGCTTAACTGATTAAGATTTTCTTCTAATTCTTCAGGATCATGGCTGATGACGACAATATCATTTGTAAATCATAAATGGGTTAGATATTGTCCATTCATATTTACTCCTTTCTGCGACCTGTCCAATCTTCCAATAGCTTCTTCAAGGGCACCAGTAAACAACTTCGGAGTATTGTATGTCCTTACAAAACTCCTTTCTTAATTTTACATTTGCTACTGTTTTTGTCTAGTCTAATAAAGGAGGTATCTTTCTCATATATTTTCTTCAAAATCATAATGTATGGTATATCTATGCCTTTTCTTTCAAGTGCCTAAAACATTGCCTTATGCTGTATGGAGTCAACTGCCTTTTCATAATCCACAAATGCTAGGCATAATGGTGTTTTATATTCATTTGCTTTCACCATTAGCTGTGATATTATGTGATAGTGATCCATAGTTGAGAACTCTGTCCTAAAGCCAACTTGCTCTTTTGGTTGATTCTCATCAAGTATTCTTTCTAATCTGTTACTAATCACTCTTGTGAACAACTTGTAGATATGGGAAAATAAACTAATTGGTCTATAATTTCCAATTTCTGATTTATCCCCTTTCTTATGCAGCAAAATTATGATTGCATTATTCCACTCCTTAGGCATGATGCCTTTTGTAATGTATTTTGTGAGACTTGCCAGTTTCTGTTCCATGTCTCTTCCTCTTAATTTTAACAACTCTACAGTAACTTCATGTTCATCTGGGGATTTTTGATTCTTCATTTTCTTTAATGCCTGTTCTACCTCATCAGGAAGGATATTGTGTATGTCGTGTGTGTTGTTAATATGTGATCTAGCTTCTCCATTGCTGGAATCATTCCCTTGCTCCTTATATAATATACTCTATAGTAGTCTTCTGCCATTTGAATTATGCCTTCTCTGCTATTTATAAGTACACCCTCACTATTCTATAGATTCAGTATCATTTGTCTTTCTTTACTACTGCTCATGATTTCTGATTTAAGTCCTTTGTTTTTCCTTAATGCTTCTACTTTCCTTGTGTTAAATCTTCTTATGTCCTCTCTGAGTCTCTTTGAAATGGCTTTCCATAACTCAGTATACTCAATTTTGTCCTTGTTGGTGTTTAGCTTGCTCTTCATTTGTCGTCTTTGGTTCATCATGACAAGTGTTTCTTGACTAATTTTATCTACTTTGAATTTCTTTTTACCTATAAGTTTCATGGATTTTATCACTTTCAAAATGTTGTTGTATTCCTCAATATCTTGGTCCTGAAAGGTCTCCAGAAGCTGAAACTTGTTCCTTAGTTCCAGTAAAAAAAAAAAAAAAAAAAGAGGCAAGCAGCAGCCATTATCAATCCACTGCAGGATGGAAGCCTCCTCAGCCATTATTAAATGGTGTAGCAAGTTTTCTGTTCAATCTAGAAGTCTCTCAATTTCGGTGTACATATCTTCAACCTTTTCATCATATTTCTCAATGTTGGTGCATATATCATTATAACCTTTAGTTTTTACCTCTTAGAAATCTTCAGTAGTAGACTTAACATGCTTACTTTTGAATTCCAAAATGTTGTTTTTTATATCTTTATGGACCAGAAAGCCAACTCCACCTTCACTCTTTTCACTGTTTCCATTGGTGTAGGTCAGATTTCCACTTGATAAACTTTTAAGTCAATTCTTTCTTCTTCTTGTTTTAGCCAAGCTGATGATATTCCAGTTCACATTTTCTAATTCCATTTCCAGTTCTAATATCCTATCTTCACTGATGAGCAATCTTACATTGTAACAAGCCAAGATCAGTTTTGGTGTACGGTAGCCTGGTCATACCCAGAGATCCTTTGCATCCACTCTAATCTTCTTGCTGCCGTAAGAGGAAAAGTGAAAGCCGTTGGGGACTGAAGGCCATTTGTTTCATTGTTTTCATATTTAATGAACTGCTGGAGGGTTTGGTCATTTCCTCTTCACTCTGACCAGGCATCTTGAAGAGAACCATTTTATACTTTCGTTGTCACCAAATTATCATAACAGGGCTTACCAACGAGAAGGTGTGCATGAGTGGATTTTAGGAAGGCAGGCCAACCAGACTTCTCCTAAATCTTCTAAAACAGAAGGATATTCATCCACCAGTGTTTCAGACTGAGTGTCTGATAACACACAGTATGCATGTTCCTCTCTTAGCCCCAACCTTTAGTGATAATTTCTAATAAATTAAGTTCATTTATTAATCATTATTGCTTTCTAAATTGAGATAGCCACTGTATAGTGAAGACGTGCAGTTTAACACTCTGTAGAAATTTGTTTAAAAAATGTGCTTTAACTTCAGTTCTTGTCCCAAAATTCTCACTCAAAGATGTCAACTAATGGACTTCCCCGGTAAGAAAATTTGAAATTTCTGTTAGGAAATTAGCAGGTTATTTGCGTTAATATCTGTATCCTTTGTTTGCCAGACCGCAGTGGTCACCATGTGGCTGGCAGCAGGGATATAGAGAGGCACCGCTATCTGCTATCTCGTAGATGCCACGTAAATACCCTGCACTTGACTAGGGAGGGTGCCCCCATCAGTTCTAAACCGAGGCTGAAAGAGAGCCCTAACTTTCTGTGACAGTAAAGTGCACTTATACCTATAACTACAAGCAGTTCTTAATTCAATTCAGGTTAATTTTGAATTTTTGAATATTACTTTGTTCTCAGTGATAAAGGCAATTTGTCCATTGCTTTTCCGTATTGTATGACGACATATAGAACTCGCTGCTGACAGTAAGCTTGTCTATAACATTTCTGGAATTCACGCCTCAAGGCTCATTGACCCCCGTAGCCAGGTGGGAAGGAGCAGCAGTGCGTAGCACATGCTTCTTGATTAGACCGGGGTTTGAGCCAGTCACCACCAAATACAGAGGATGCAGAAAAGGTCAGGGAATGACCACCACATATTCCCAGAGCAATATGACCTTAGTTGCTAATACTCGTAAAAATCAAAATAACAAGGCTCATTGACCCACTCCTCACTCACTCACAATGCCTTCAGCGACTTTACATGTATTCTGTATTCGCCATTGAGTTTTTCGCTGTCTTCAAGGACGCTGATAATCCTTTAAATCGCAAATACCTACGGTTTCTGCAGCCATGAACAAATCTACTACTTGCACAGGGTGTTGTTATCAAGTTGACTATGTCCTCGTGTGCACTTTGTGCAAAGCCGTTTGCCTCTGTGCCAGATCAGCGTATGGGCCATGCAGCCCATATGCTGATCTGAAAAGACTTGCAAAGAAAATTAAAAATTCTTGGAAATGTGAACTTTGCAAACAAGCAGAAAATGACTCAAGGAATGTCGATGACACTTCACTTAATTTACAAACTGATTCGGAGTGCGTACCCCGTCGTGATTTTATTCAGCTAAGTGATTCTGTTAACGAAATTCAGACCGGAATCTCTCAACTTTCAGCTGAGTTTACACGGTTAAAGGACTCAGGGCAACAGAGAACCGACATCACAGGTGCGAAATCTGATGAACTTCTAGAACAGAGAATACCTGAACCCGGTGTGTCATGTTCAGGAACCACAGAGAGTACCGAGCGGTTGATCTCCAGAAGTAATCAGCTTGAAAATGAATAATTAAACTTCAGGACACCCTCATCAGAAGCAATAGCGAAAATAGATCATGGAAATGAAATCTCAAAAGCACAACTGGCAGAGCTACAAGACGACATCACAGTGCTACACAAAGAAAACAAGGAGATGAAATTTATACTCCTTGATATCTATAATAAGATTGAACTGAGTAAGCTAGCAGATCCGAGTAAACTCACTAACCTTCAGAACTCAGACGATCTCCGTAGATTATATAAAAATTACCCAAAGGCCATTACAGTATCAGTCTGCCCCGAATGTAGCAAAAAATCAAGCCCCAGTCCTCTGTCAGAAGCTCCGGATAGGAATGAACCTGAAAAACGGCCAAACACTGGACATCATCAAGCGCCATCTCCTTGCTCCAGCCAGCTTCTAAAAACAGACGGGAAAGGGCAAAAACCATCCACAAAAGCCCATCATTCACACACGCTCAAGAAGAACATGAAAAGGGCAATTGACGTTAATCACCACTCAGTGACAGAGAGGTTTCTACAATTACAGAAGCAGGCTCCACCAATGGTCAATGGCAACGCATGTAGAAACTCTCTTACTTGCAATAATGAATTCTCTACCTCTATGCCAATGACGCAAAAGTCATAATTTCCACCTTCACACCCAACTTCTCACATTTCTAGCAATGCCTGTCCTGTCATACCTCATTCGCACTTCTCATCTTCACAAGGCCTGGGACTCAGTGTTGGAGCGAATTCAATATTCGAACCAGCGAATTCTTCCACATTACAATTTCCACTCCCAGTTCACCTCACTGCAATTCCATCCTATCCTATGCAACCAGAGGAAAGTACAAGTATGACCTTCAGAGTGAGCCAACGAACAAGTACAGCTTCACGTGAATGGCTTCGGATTGGCACATCGACCAACTCCAAACTGCAGCCTTCCGACACACCTCCCCGGACAGCAGAAGTCCAGACCCTCTAGTGAATTTTGCATATCTCGTTTAGCCCCAAATACCACAGCAAATCATGTTGCTGAGGTTCTACGTGATCAACTAAACCTTCGACTAAAGGTGCAGCAACTTCACACCAGGAACCCCTGCTGCGCATCGTTCAGGGTTCAATGCGCACAAGACCTGTTCAATTTAATTGAAACCGAATCTATTTGGCCTATTGGCACCATTATTCGACCCATCTATAATAGGAGAACATCACCTTCCCCAACCTCCACCTCTGCACCAAAACCAAGTCTGCAACATCACCACCCACAGCTGACTGGACTCATTCCGGGACAACTTCCAACGATCTCAGCAGTCCTCCTTTCATACCACTGCTCTGCCAAGCCCCACAGTTAAAACACCACCCCACCATGATAAGAGTATCCTGAGTCCCCTATGTGATGGTTCCCATAAAATACCAGTCCATATTTCATTAGGAAGTAGTGCTGTTCGCTCGTGAACATGCCAAATCAGGACACCTCCAATCAGGACGGAAGTTCGTCGAACACCTGTCATCAAGGTGTACTTCCAAAATATCAGGTCCATTAGGAACAAACTAGATTCAGTAGAACAGATCTTCCTCTCCCAGGTCGCTGATGTGGTCTTCCTCACAGAAACGTGGCTTCAACCTAATCAAGAAACACTCCTCTGCTCTGCTCAGCTATTGCTGGTTACCACATGCTGTCTGCCTCCAGGGAGCAATCTAGAGGTGGTGGAGTAGCCATACTGTATAACACCTCCCTATTCTCATATGAGAATTTGACCTCAACTACAACTCAAACTTTCGAAGCGATTATAGTCTCGCTACGCTTTCACTCCAGCCACATTGATATCGCATCTGTGTATATTCCCCCAGGGCCTACAATTGAAATTATTGAAGATCTAGGGAACTGGCTCTTAAACCATCTTCGTCCATCTGCACAACACCTTGTTTGCGGTGATTTTAACATACCTCCAAACCACCATCACCTCTTTATCAGGCTCTGTGAGTTCTTCAAATCCATCAACATGACACTGGTCAATGAGAACCCCACCAGAGGAGTGAACCTTATGTTTCAGCACCTAAATACCTTAATCCTCAACTCTGTGTAGAAGCAGCATCCTTTATTCCTTGGGATATCCTCATTGACTGCAACCTCAGCCTCGCAGTGACACTCTTGTCTAACTGGATTAAATCCGTCACTGACTATGCTGCCACCAAACGAGTAACAGTAACTCCCTGTTCCAGATCATGGTGGACTGCTGACCTCAACAACAGCTTCAAAATGAAACAAGTCCTACATAAGAAATGGAAGCTTACGAATGGCAGTCAAGACAGAATCGCCTTTTCCTGTGCCAGGGCCCACTTTAATCGAAAGAAAGCTGTGGCAATCCAAGTAAATCTTAACCGCACTCTGAGGAAAGGAAAGCCATTCTATGCTGCCCCACATGGTGGATTCAATTATATGCTTGATCCTCAAGAATGGCTCAAATACATCGCCAGGTTTTCAAATACAACCACAGTCCCATCTACAGTTGTCCAGCCTTCTTGGCATCCAGATCACGAAACAGAAGCTCATATGTGCCATCAATTCCCTTCCCACAACAGCCACTGTTGGGGAGGATGGAATTCCGCAATTTGTGATCAAATGCTTGAACACATTCATCATAGACCCTCTTCTCTCGATCTACAACAGATGCCTTGCTGAGCATTGTTTCCCACCCCAATGGAATAAGTACAGAGTGTACCCGATCCCTAAAAACCAATTTACCACAAACATCAGCCAGTTCAGACCCATATCAGTTGCCTCTTGTCTGTTAAAAACTCTTGAAAAGGCTTTGCTACCCACAATTACTCACCAAATCCTCCAGACGAAACCACCTGAAATCCACTATGCCACTGCAGGAAAATCATCAATCACTAACTTGGCAGCCACCACTGAATGCATCCTCTCAGCATTCGACCAAAGAGCTGAGCTAGCAGCCACATATCTCGACATAAGCGCAGCCTTTGATGCCGTATCGATCCCGGCCTTGCTCCTCCTACTTAAGGAGAAATTTCGCATTCGAGGTGATATGCTGTGCTTTTTGGAATCTCTTTTCTGTCACAGAATACTTATTCTCCATCGGCAAAAACACACCCTATCCTGCGACATTACTGCTGGAGTACCATGGGGGTGTTCTATCTGGTGTCCTGTTCACGGCTATCATTGTGCCATTTTGCCTCAATGAATGGTCTCCTATGCTATGCCGATGACCTCAAACTGCTGACTCAAATTAACCCTGGTGACAATCCGTTCAGCTCAGCAACAGGACGAATTCCCAACTTGAGGATCTAGAATTGTGCCTGGCAAACTTCAATCTAAAAATCAACCCACCAAAGTCTGCTCGGGTTGTATTCTCCCTTAAATCCATGCCAACAGTGCTCAATGTTTCACTCGCAGGGGAACGAATACCAAACGTACCCTTGCACACAGACCTTGGCATTCTGTTTGACCAAAAGATGTCCTTTGTCAACCAGATCGACAAAATCTGTACCAAATTTTCTCGTCTACGGTGGATCTCAAAGCAGCAGCTGCTACACGTCCGAAATCCCCTCACTGTTAAAAGGTTCATCATCCTCCACCGTCTACCCCGCAATTCTGTATGGTGCAGAAATATGGGCCTCTGCTGCACCTACAAACCTCAAGCGGGTGTACACCGCTGAATACTGGTTGCTGAAATGGGCCAATAACAAGCTTCAGCTACCTCCCACTACCACAATCACCATGATGCCACACACATTTGACATCCTGAGGATGAATTTGCTGATCGTGGAAAAGAGGCTGGTCTTCACAGCCAAACTCATCTCAGGCCAAATATCATCTCCAAATATTTGGAATGCTTGCTCTTGGAGGATTCCACAGTCAAGCCTAAGGTTGGTACCAGCACTTGTGGCTCACCACAACAGACTTGTACTCACTGAGAGATTTCTCCCCAAGCAGATGCTTGCTGCCCTCAACCGTGTGTACGCCGACATCGACAGCATAATAAGTAACAAAAAGGGCAGACACAACTTTATCAAAGCCCTTGAACCCTGATATATTTGCTAAGTTGTATTTGTGTCTAGCTCTGTGTTGTTATGCTGTATTTGTATTTATTTTGCATTTGTGATCGGTATTTTGTAGCCTTTTGTATTTGTACACCGTACTTATCTTTTCTCTAACTGCTACATGTGAACCCCCTGGCGCTCGTCACCGTGATGGGATATTGTGCTGTAACTCTACTTCACAATAAAGATTTATTTATTTATTAAGTTATGACCAACTGAATAATTACAGAAAACCAATCCTAAGTGTATATTACGGCTGTATTAGTTAAGGAACATAAGCAATTCCAGAATTTAAAAAAAAAAAAAACGGATTTTAATCAGAAATCAGTGAGAAAGAAAGCAGGATCATTTGGGAACCCTTATTATATTAAGCAGGGGGGGGGGGGTTAGAAGAAAGTTCAGAAAATGCATAATGAATTAGGTTTTAAATTACAATGACCCACCACTGCAGCTTTTTAACATAAATTCATGAATGCAGTGTTATTTGCTTTTTTTTTTTTTTTTTAATATTATCTGCATTGCAAATACATGGTTAAAAAGAATATACATCAAAAAGCAACAAAACCATTACCTTTTCTGAACTTCAGCAAGCAACTTATCTCTCTCTTCTATTAATTTTCCTGTTGCAACAGAGTAAGACTGCTCCAAGTTAAGCATTGTTTCCAAAGCAGAAGAATGGATCAATGTATGGTACATTTCAAAGAAAGCAGCTTGATTTAATGGTTCTTCCGGTATTGCATATTCCATATATTCCTATATATATATATATATATATATTATAATATATTATATAATATTATATAAGTGATATTTATATATAACTACAATTTGTTAACTTCCCACAGGCATTCTTTAAGCAGTAACAAATATTGAAAGATACCATTTAGAATGTGAAAGGTCAAAATTTATAAATTTGTAATAGGCATAATTTTAAGTGTCACCACTTAGTATCAACAATTGTAATGAAGTTCTTTGAATGAAGCTGTTTATTAAATTCCGGTTTTTATGGCTGGCTCTTAAAAAATTTCATCCTATCTCAGAATTAATGCATGACATTCATACATTAATACAATGATGGCATGAAATTCTAATTTGCAAATAATATCACGGGGTACAAGGTGCATCCATAGTACAATTATTATAAACCCCGTAATAATGCAGGTACTGGCAGATGGGAATAAACTACGTCACCTCCCTTTACATTACGAAAAACAGGTATATGAACAGATGTGTCTAGCTTGTTTGTTTGTTATTTGGAGTATTAGCAACTAAGGCCATATTGCTCCGGGATATGCAGTGGTCATTCGCTGACCTTTCCGCATCCTCCGTATTTGGTGGTGACGGGCTCTATGTGTCTAGTATCTTAGTTGCGGGCTCCTGGGTTTCCCCACATTCGCTGCCGAGTCTTCTGTACAGGGCATAGCCCAAGCTGCTACTTCCATTACTGTGGAATGCTGGACTGGTGGGCCGTGTCCACAGGTGCAAGCAAGGGTTTGTGCCAGGCATGAAGTTTCATGTTGAGGCTTCTGTGTCCAGTTAGTAGAAAAGTCGTGTGTAAATTTCATATGAACCATTTGTTGAGCTGTTTGGAGTGCTCCTGCACTGTTGGCATCTAATTATGGGTGGTTCTTCCAAGTGGGTTGGTAGTCCAGGAATTCTGCCAGATGGAGATCAGTTCATGTCTAATTCTTTTCTTGGATAGTGTTGTTCAATTCCAAAATGTTGTTGCTGCTGCATGGGACGTTCCATTTCTTATGGTATATTAGATAATGGTATGCTACTTTGAGATGAAGAGATAATTTGCTGGATAAGACCTGCAGCGCAGGAGTAAAAACTGTTCTGCATGCCTTAGAGGTCATCAGGAGGATGGTGCAATGTGCTTGATCTATCTGTCATTTTACTATGGTGACCAGGGAATGCCTCATCGTCATCACCCCTGCCCTCCAAGTTATAGCTAGATGTATGCCACTGCATCTTGAAGTTGCACATAGAGGACTATTCCAGCAGTTAAGGAAAGGTCTACAAACTCAAATCCTGGGACTGGAACTGACCAATGACTCCAAGCAGGAAAAGAGAAGCATCTCCTATAGCAAAAAAAAAAAAAAAAAATGGAACAACACTGAGAAGGGAAGAATCACCAACAAGTTTCTACCTTCAGTCAATTTTACCTTCCTCAGGCCTCCTCCCTGGTTCTCCCAAGTCACCTTTGTGCTAATGGACAAGGACCTTTTCAACAGAAGCTCGCAGCCCTTGGGATAGAAAATGATCCAAGATGCCACTGCGGCGAAGAGGAAACCTGGGAACACACGATATATGCCTGTCCTGCCTACAGTGCCCCACGACTAAGACTACTCAAAGAAATACAGGTAACCCTCATATAACACAGTTATTAGGTTACTGTAAAATGTTGTGTTGTGCGAAACTGTTATACGGGACTAAGAAAAAGTACAAAAAGGGGGGGATTACGTTAATAAAATGTTAACAAATCTAACAAAAATACACCATTCTAGATTCCGTGTATCTACTATGCTCTTTAAAAAATCAGTAATCTGGGTTTGTTTGCTTTTGCTTGATAAATCTTTGTGAATTTCATCGTATGGAACAAAGCATTTTTGAAGTTCCCTTTTGAATTTTGGGCTCCTTTCAATTCAAGAATCTGCATTCAAAAAATAAGATTCTAATTGCATGGCTAACTTTATGCCTTCCCGTATGCTTTTTAGTGTAAAATCTGGAAGTTTAGAATTTTCATCTGTTCCCAGGTTTCCTCTTCGCCGCAGTGGCATCTCAGATCATTTTCTATCATCCTCTGAATTGATTTGGTTTTACCTCTGATGCCATTTTCACCAAATCCACTACACTGGCCTCTTTTTCTACTAGTAATTCTTGAACTTCAGAAGGTGCCACTAGGTGGCAGAGATGACAATAGTGTGATTATCGTGCTCCGTATTATGAGTCGTGTACTAGCTATATTTAGTATTAATCAAAAATTCAGAAGTGCCTTTATCTCAATATACCAACTAAGGAAGAAATACACAGGTGAATTATGATTATTGTTTTTTGGTCCCATGCATGAACTTTGCTATATGTGGTACGGCCATAGATAAGTTTTCTTGTTGGCAGAAATTTCAACTACTATTAACCCCAGGGGCTGACATCTAGTGAGTATGGGCTTGGCACACCCAGGGTCCTCAGCTGGTCATCATTCTTCTCTTTCTTGGTGATTCCCTTCTACTTCTACTTTTAACTCTCTCCCCACCCCTCTCTCTCTCTCTCTCTCTCTCTCAGGGTAACTCAGGAATTTTTTTTTTTTGGCTGGTGCAGCATAAGCCTCAGGTTTCTTTGCACCATATAGCTAATAATAATAATAATAATAATAATAATAATGATAATAATAATAATGAACAGTGATTAGCAGACCAAAGAAGAATCATTGTCACGAAAAATCCTGCCATCTTGGAAAAAATCAAGCTGGATGTCAGCGATCTGCTACAAAGCACAAAGAATATGGTCAATATGGAACCAGAGGAGGAACAGCAAGAAGAAATACAACCCAGAGTGGCTGAAGTGGAAAGAGACAAAGTCATGCTTTCCAGAATAGAAGACGAGTGAAAGATGGCCCTAACACAATTCAAAGGAATGGACCCCGCAAAAACCCACGTGATACCTAAGCAGAGGCCAAATAAAATCCTGTGGAGATTAACAGACCACCTCAATCAGCAAATAATGCCACATTACCTTGACAACAATGGTGCAACGCTGGAGGTTATCCACACAGCCATATACTGTGCTGCCATAGCAGCCACTAGGATTAATGGAAAAGAAACGAAAGACCAGCAGCAGAAGAACCGAAAACAGAAGGAACCGCCAGCTTGGGAAAGAAGACTTCAGCAGAAGATAGAAGAATTAAGAGTCAAGATAGGTCAGTTGACCCAGTACCAACAGGGTAATAGAAGTAAGAAATTGATTGGAAAGGTGAAGAGCATCCTCAAGAGAGACAGAATCCACAGCAAACATGAGACCAGAAATCAGAGAATAGGAGAATACTTGGACACACTGAAGCAGAACCTCCTGGCACTCAGCAAGAGACTATGCTGATACAAAGATAGCTCCCAGAGGAAAACAAACAACTGAATCTTCGATGAGGACCAAAGAGACTTCTACAGGAAACTGAGTGAACATGAGAAAGCAGAAAACAGACCACGCGAGAAGAAGACGATTGAAGAGTTCTGGGAAAATATCTGGAGCAGCTCAGTAAGACATAACAGCAGAGCATCCTGGATAGAAGTAGAAAAGAAGACAACAACGAAGGTCATACAAGAGATGAGAGAGTGGGAGATTCGAGAAGAAGAAGAAGAAAAACAATCGATCAGGAATATCCACAACTGGCAAACCCCGGGAACTGATACCATCCACAACTACTGGTACAAAAAGCTAACCTGCACACACACACACAACCACCTAGCAGAGCAGTTCATTTGAACGATAAGGCACTCAAAGACAATCCCAAAGTTTCTCACTGAAGGAGTCACATATCTGAAGCCTAAAGATGAAGATACAAGAAACCTGGTGAAATACAGGCCAATCACATGCCTCCTAACGATGCAGAAGATCCTGACCAGCTGCATAACTAAGAAGATATCAGACCACTTAAAGAGTCAGAACATAATGACCAAACAGCAGAAAGGATGCAAGGAGCAATTAGCCATAGATGCCGCAGTTATGGAGCAAGCCATCAAGAAGGACTGCAACCTATACACACGGACTACATCGATTACCACAAGGCCTTCGACTCTGTACCCCAAAGCTGATTAATAGAGATCCTGAAGATCTACAAGGTGAATCCGATATTGAAAAACTTCCCAGCAGCAACAATGGCAAAACAGAGTACCACCATTAAGGTAGAGAACATCACAACCAGGCCAATCCCCATTAGAAGAGGAATCTTTCAGGGAGATGCTTTGAGCCCACTATGGTTCTGTCTAGCACTCAACCCGCTATCCACCATGCTCAATGGCAGCAAGTATGGATATAACCTCAAAGAAGGAAGAAAGAACCTGTACACCCTCACCAACCTGATATACATGGATGACATCAAGCTCTACGTGGCAACCGAGAAGCAACTACTCCGGTTCACCGAAGAATTCAGCAAGGACATCAGGATGGAATTTGGTCTAGAAAAATGCAAGACCCACACACTGCACCAGGGAAAATTAGTTAGCCGAAACTACCAGCTACTGACTGGTAAAGAGATCGAAGCTATGACAGAAGGAGAGACCTACAAATACCTAGGGATAATGCAGGCTGAGCAGTTAGAACACAAGGAAATCAAGAAATGCCTCTCCGAAAAATATCATCAGAGACTCAGAAGCCTGCTGAAAGCAAAATTGAATGGAGGGAATACAGTTAAAGCCATAAACACCTATGCAGCTCCAGTACTAACATACACATTCGGGGTCATAGACTGGACCAACACCGAGCTAGAAGATATCATGCGAAAGACAAGGACAATGATGACCAAGAGTCACGAACACCACCCGAAGTCAGCAGTGGAGAGAATAACAATACCTCGGAAAGAGGGAGGAAGGGGTCTAATAGACCTGATAGAACAACAGAAAACAGGGATAGTTAACCTGAAGGATTACTTCGAGAACAACACAGAACCACTCCACCAGGCCATAAGGAAGATAGATAAGTGGTATATCCCACTCAACCTAAGTGAGGAAACCCTTCCCACCCAGACGGTACAAGGAACAAAGTTAGAAAGATGGGCAAAGAAGACACTCCAGAGCAGACACTACAATGATCTCCATCAAGATCACATCGATAACATTGCTTCCAATGCGTGGCTCACAAGCGGGACGCTCTTCCCCGAGATTGAAGGATTGAGGCTGGCCATCCAAAACCAGATAATCAACACCAGAAACTGTAGAAAATATGTTGCAAAGGAGCCCGGAATGTCAGATGACACATGTCAACGATGCAACCTAGCCTCAGAAACGATCCAACACATCACCGCAGGGTGCAAGGTGATCACCCAGACTGAGTACACTCATAGACACGACCAGGTAGCCAGGATAATACATCAGAAGCAAGCGAGGAAATACCAGTTGACCAAAGAAAGTGTACCATACTACAAGTACGAACCCCAGGCAGTACTAGAGAACCGAACCCACAAGCTGTACTATGACCAGCGCCATAATAACGGATTAGACCATCCCGCCCAACAGACCGGACATAACCCTTGTGGACAAGATGGAAAAGGCTACCTACCTGATTGACATAGCGGTGCCAAACACTAGCAATGTCCAGAAAACCCACAAGGAAAAAATTAGGAAGTACACGAACCTGAGACATGAGATCAAGGAGATGTGGCATATGCAAGAAGTATCAACCATCCCAATCAACCACTGGTATGGTACCAAAGACTACATAGTAGCCTAACAGCAATAGGTCTCCCAGAGAACACCTACAAGGAACTCCAGAAAGTCGCAATCCTGAACACCTGTAGGATAGTTAGAGATTTCCTCGACTGACAGTAACACCAGACATTACAACCACTCTGTGTACTTGGTAGCAGTACCCGTCACGGAGTGGAATCCCCCAATCAGGGAGAAATAATATAAGAGCAACAACAATAATAATGATGATACTCAGCTTTCTCCACCACTAATTCTCCCTCAAGGTCGCTCCTTTCATTAAGGGCTCCAATTTAACTCTACATAATAGCTCTCCCCTCTACAGCATCTTTCATCAAGACATAAGTGAAATATCTGGCCAACACTCAAGAATTAAGTTAAATATATAAAACGCTTCTGCAGTCTCAATCGTTACAAATATGTAAAAGAAACCATCTGATATGACAGAGCAAGTATGCACCATATGTAACATTGCAAATAAATACGGCATTAAATGCTCGCGATGTGGCAGCATCGTTGGGAGCATCTGTTCCCAAGTTGACATTGTGCGCTTAAATCAAAGCAGACAAAAGAAGTTCCTCTGCTTAAAATGCAGGTCCCACAACGAGAACAATAGCGCAGAACAACTGGAAAAAATAAATGCAGCAGAATCTCGCGTCATAGACAGCAGCGACTCAGAAACTGAAGAACCCTCCCCACATGTTTCCGACGACCTCACGGTAATGGAGCTGAACAGGAAGCTTAGTGGCTCAAAGACAAACATCTAAATTGCTACGATGGGACTCACGACTGAACCTCCGAAAAGGAGGTTCAGCCATGATTAGGCATCTCCAGTCAACTGTACGTTGACTGAAGCAGTCATAGATTTCGGGAGCACATGGCCATACCTAAGTGCTATAAATGCTGCAGGTTCGGTCATAACCTCCCATACATGTACCCAGGCCACACCAAAGTGTGGACACTTCTCTGCCAAATGGCATGAGTATAAAAACTGTCCCAACAAAGAGCAACAACTCATTTGTGCGAACTGCAAGTCCATAAAACTGGAGCACTCACACTCTATTAGAGATCCAAAATGCCCCACCTTTGTAAAAACAAAAAGCTTTTACCAGTCTAGAACCAACTACGGCTATGCAAACTAAAAGGTATAACACAACAAGGTTACTAATATTCCAAAAGAACGTAGCAGGCCAGGGCAGTGCCCGAAGAAAGGCAGAAGAAAGGCCGATGAAGAAAATGCCGATATCTTAATCATACAGGAGCCATACACCCACACAAGACAGGTGAAGTGATATCCCCAGATGTACAAAATAGTGCAAACTGAGGAGAAGAACCCGTGTGCTGCAATACTAGTACGAAACCCAAACCTGACTGTCACAAAAATAACCCAACTATGCATGGCCTGGGCTGCTTGTGTGCACATCATTTCACACTAGGCCCCTTTTACGTTGTCTCCTTGTACTGCAGGCCAGAAGAGATCACCCCTGCAATCAATTATCTAGAGACACTGCTGAATACACTTCCCAACAAGAAGAACATCATTGGGGCAGACGTCAAGTGTCGATCCCCAGCCTGGAACAGGTCAAACACCAAGATAGAAGAGGGACACATAATGGGCGGCTACTCAAGGAGTTCCTGATAAATTCTCCTATGGTAGTATTATCAAATCAGCCATGCAACTTACTGACCTACTGTAACACTATGTGGGAGGCCACAATAGATGTCTTCTTGTGTGGAGACATCTCAATGTGGCCAGACATGTTGTGGACTGGGCATTCCAAGACTCCTGGACGACGTTAGACCACAGAGTGCTTACCTACCAAACCAACTGGACAGTTAGCAGAACTCCAGTAGTCAAACACATGATGAACCATTTTACAGTTAACAAGGCTGACTAGGTACTCTTTGGGAGGCTGCTGCACCAGGCGGCGGGGCATTGGATGGAGGCTGACCAACTACTTGACCCAAATGAGATCCAGAGGAGGGTCACAAAAATTATCACAAACGTTAGTGAAACAGCAATGACGAGGAAGATTCCAACCCCGGGTGCAGTTCACTGGTGGACCCAAGAAATTGAAACATTAAGAAAGCAGGTCAGAACGGCAAGAAAACAGTTTCAAAGGACAAGACGTACCTGGCCAGAGCCAGAAGTAAGACTGTTAAGGGAAAGAAACAATATTGTTAGAAACAGCTACAAAGACCTGATACGCAAAAGCAAGCGGAAGGCCTGGGAGCACCTGGTCAACACAGCTGGAAACACCGATCCCTGGGGAGTAGTCTACAAAATTGTTACTAGCAAACTCCCCAGAGGAGAAATCATAAATGCAACTCGAACCCAGCACACTAGCCACCACCACCTGGGAACAGTCTATCGATAACATACTCAACCAGATCTCTCATGAACTAGCTGTCCCAACCTTAACGGAACAGGTACAGGTATGTAGAGAAAATGAAGCATACAAAACACAACAAATAGAACAGTCCTTCACCATGGAGGAATAGCATACAGCTGCAGCCCTCATAAGGAATAGAAAATGTCCTGGCCCAGATCTTCTGGAGCAGGAAATTATAAAAAAGGTAATAGACACCACTCTGGAACTGCTCCTTAGATTATACAGCACATGCTTAAAAACAGGAACTTACCCAGCTGACTGGAAACTTGCAACTGCGAAGCTCATACCCAAGAATCTTTCAAAGCCTCCAGAACAACCGAACTCTTATCGGCCAATTGCCCTGCTCCCAGTGGCAAGTAAGCTATTCGAAAGGCTGATAAGTAAAAGAATAACTCACCACTATGAAACAGCTAGACTAAGCATGCCAACACAATATGGATTCAAGCAAGGCATTTCGACCATCGAAGCCCTCAGTGGCCTTTTGAGGGCGGAAGCGGGGTGTGATAAAAAATATTTCCTTGCCATCTCAGTTGATTTCGCTGAGGCATTCAACACCATTTGGCGGCCAAGCATCCTAGCTAGACTGAGAAGGGAAAACACACCTATGAATTTGTACAAAGTTATGGAATCCTATTTAACCAACAGAGAAATCCAGGTAATAGCACCATATAATAAGTTGACCAGATTGCTCTAGAGTGGCTGCCCCCAGGGTTCAGTTCTACGGCCAATGCTCTGGAATATGATCCTAGATAAATTCCTGGCCTTGGACCTGGGGGGGAAGTTAATTCTCAGGCCTTCGCAGATGATCTAATACTGACAGTCGCTGCTGAAAGCCGAGCACAAATGGAAGTCCAGGCAAACCAAGCACTTAAACTCCTTCAAGACTGGGCCACTGTCCACTTCTTAAAAATATGAACCACAAAAACTAATTCTATACTGTTGAGAGGCAGCCTAAACTTAAGACCACGATAAATTAAAATTCATAGCTAGACAATCAAACTAGTCGCCGAACCGAAGCATCTAGGTATCATTCTAGACACCAACTTGTCCTTCCACCTTCATCTCAAATACTTGAGAGAAAAAATAAGAAGATATGCCGGATTAATAGCCAGAATAAAAAGAAAGGACTGGGGACTCAAAAAACGCACGCTAACACTGTACTATAAAGCCCTCTTCACCCCGGCGATTACATATGCTTCCGCCGTGTGGTTCCATAGAGCCACAAAGGCGGTTAACAAAAAGATCTTGGACACCATACAAAGCTCAATTCTCCTGTTCATCAGCCGTGCCTGCAGTACTGTTAATATGCATGCCCTCCAAGTCCTGACAGGGGTCCTGCCCCTCAACCTAGAAGTTATACGCTGCGGAATGACATACCATCTGACCAAAGGATTACCCTACACTCTGGGGAAATACACCATCAACGTAGCAGGGAATAGAAGAGAAGAAAGGACCAGACTTGAGAATCATGTGCAGCAGGCATGGCAGGAAAGGTGGTCTGCTTCAACAAAAGGTTGCTCTTGTATATTAATGACCATTTCCCATTTATTGGAAATCATATCCATAGTTTTGCCAAAGATAGCATATTGCATTCCACCTTTCATTTTGAGAAACCTGGCCCTGCTCAATCAGCTTCAACTTCTCGAAAATCCACTACCAATCCCTTAAATGCCGATCTCGTAATCCTCGAGTGGGGCAAAGACAATTTATTTGATTTCAATCCTTCTAAAACTCAGTCTTGTGTTATATCTCGCAAAAAGGATTCTTCTGCTCCTATGCTTATCTTTAGTGACACTCCAATTTCTAGGCAAAATTATATGTCTCTTTTGGGGATTACCCTGACTTCTAATCTCTCTTGGCATAAGCACATTACAAATATCGCTTCCTCTGCATCTAAAAAACTTGGTTTTCTCTTTTGCTCTTGGCGTTACTTTTCTTCAAAAACAGCTGTTCACTCTGTACAAATCACAAATATGCCCTACCATGGAATATTGTTCCCACAACTGGGGCGGTGCCATAAAAACCTCTCTGAGGCTTCTAGATTCCATTCAGAAGAGGGAAATTAGGTTAATTAATGATTCATCTCTTCACTCAGTGTCTCATAGACACTGAGTGGACGTACTGTTTCTGCTGCATGCCTTTTCTACAGATACTTCCATAGCTACTGTTCTTCTGAATTGGCTTCTATAATTCCTGCTCACTCTTTAAAAACAGTCCAAACATATGCCACCACCAACCAACATCCATTTACTGTCCAACTTCAAACTCACAGAACCAACTTTTCATCTTCCTCGTTTATTCATTCAATTGCCATTTTCTGGAACAACCTTCCTTCATACGTATTTCCTGAAAATTACAGTCTGCAGAAGTAAAAGTCTAATGTCAACAAATAACTTCTTTCATCTTCTCAACCTCCAACCCAAACATGTGCTTAGTACTATAGGTTCTAATCTCTCATGTGTTTGGGGTTTTCATAAAAAAAAAAAAAAAATTATTGAGAAGAGAAAGCATGCTGAGGAAAGGGATTCAGGGGTAAATGTGTGAAAGGAGAATTGAAATGATGGATTGGACAGTAAGTGGAAATTATGCAGGAATTAAAAGTATAGCACAAGATACAGAAGCATGAATCTGCCTGAGGGCAGAGAACTTTAAGAAAAAGATTTTATAACTGCAAAATATAAATATGAAACACAGATCCGGATAAGCAAATTAATGTGCCTGTAATTTCATGTACTCGATTTATTTCAAATGAATTATTTGCCTGTCTTGTTTAATAATGGTAAACGCTGGTCATCTGACTGGTTTTATCATATGATCAGCATGACTTCGTGCTGATCATATGATAAAACCAATCAGATGACCAGCGCGACTTCCGGGTATGTGGACCAAGAGGTTGGATAGGTTTTAAGAGTAACACTAAGTTGCTGAATGGTAATCCCTTCTGTTCTTAATTTGTGCTTAGCAGCAGCAGAACTAATTAATTCAATGGCCTCAATAGGTGCAAACAATGTGTTTCCAGTAAAGTCTCTTGTAATCCGTTCATTATATGGAAATTTTCTTTGTTCTACTGAAACTATTATAAATGTAATTAATTACCCAGGAGAATTTTAAAAAAATCACTAAATATCAAATTTCTCTATAAAGAAGTTTGTTAAACAGAGGTCTGACTTGTATATGTCAAAAAAATTTTGGCACCCCTCCTGAACTGCGGCCCATAAGTGATGCTTACCTCACCTACCCACTTGCGGTGGCCCCGGGAGACTAGACACCTACAAGGTGATCTGATTGAGTTGTATAAGGACTTGAATGGGTTGAGCATTTTGAATTCTGAAGGGATTCTTTCGCTTGCTCAGATTATGAACCTGAAAGGGCATAAATTCAAATTGAGGAAAGTCAGTTGTAGAATAGAAACTTCCACAATGACAGATGGAACAAACTTCCATCTGTCATTGTGGAAGTTGATAGCTCAAATAAATTCAAGAAGGAACTGGACAAATTTTTACAGGGAATGGATGTGTGTAATAGTTATTTTTTTTATTTTTTTATTTTTTGGCTGATGCTACATAAGCTCATATGCTTGCTTTCTTGCATCACATGTCTCCATTACTATTACTATATATGTGGATGAGTTTCTTGAGAGTGACATGGGGGACTGTGGCCATCGCTTACGAGGACGATTTGGTTTTGATTGCGTCATGTGACTCTAGGGGGGAGGGGGGGGGAGAGAGAGAGAGAGAGAGAGAGAGATGAAAAAGTAGTTTAGTTTTAGGTAAGTTATTAGAGTGGAGTGCCCTTTATAAACTTGCCATTCCGAAAGCAAAAACAGTTACCACATTATTGAAGGGTAGACTAAGTCATATTAGGCCACATGTTATTAGAAGTGGAGGTGTCTCCTTAAGGAATGTTTCTCATGTTAGGTACCTTGGATTGCACCTGGAGAAGCATTTATTTTTAAAGGAGCATATTAAATATTTGAAGTCTAAAATTAAATTATATTTAATTATATTAATTTAATTTAATTATATTTAATTTAATTTAATTATAATTATAAAAATTAAATTATAAAAAAATAAGATGCAGGATATTTCAGAGACTGCTGGGAATCATTGGGGTACAAGTAAACACATGGGTTGTGTTAGGGTAGCTAAGAAAAAGAACAGGTGCATGTATACTTGTGTGTACACCAATGCTAGGAGTTTAGTAAATAAATTTGATGAATTTGAGGTATTGCTCAAAACATCAAAGGCAGATATTGTGGGGATTTCAGAGACGTGGTGTCACACAGATATAAGAAATGCAGAACTGGAATTTGGGGAGTACAATGTGTACAGAAAGGATAGACAGGATAGGAAGGGAGGAGGGGTTATGCTATTAATTAAGAAACACATAAAATCCAAGGAAGTGAAGCCAGTCGACATCGCTGGACAGTGCAGTGTCGAGTCAGTTTGGTGTGACATAAGCATTGGGAGATCAAAATTGAGAGTAGGAGTGTGCTATAGGCCTAATGACTCTGATGAGTATAATAAGAAACTGTTCGGAGAAATAGAGTGGGCCAGTAAATCAGAGAGTCTTATAATGGGGGATTTTAATTTCCCAGATATTGACTGGAATTTGGGGGCTGGTCACTCACACAGTAGCAAGGCTTTTGTGGATTTATTGGATGATTGTTTTCTACATCAGCATGTTCGGGAGGCAACTAGAGGGAGTAATACTCTTGATTTGATTATCAGTAGTGATTCTTCATGCATTCAGAATCTGCAGATAAATGAACCACTTGGTGGCAGTGATCACAGTGTGCTGAAGTGGGAGTTACTCAAAGAGGTAACTACCATTAGGGGTAAAGGGAAGGGGTATTGCTTTCGTAAAGGCGACTACAATGGACTGAGACAGTATTTAAATTCTATACAGTGGGATCAACTGATGATATTGCCAACAGCAAATTCAAAATGGGAAGCATTCAAAGAACTTATCGTGGAAGCTACTAGGCTTTACATACCAACTAAGAAATATTGTTCAAGGTTTAGGCCTAAATGGTTGTCAGATGAACTAATGAGGCATATGGCAGAGAAGAAAAATGCATGGGATACATACAAATTAACACGTGACACGGATGCCTATGATAGATACAAGTTGATCTGTAACCAAGTTACAAAGGAGGTTAGGCAGGCGAAGGCAGATTACGAGAGATCCTTGGCAAGGGATGCGAAGAAAAACAGCAAAGAGTTCTTTACTTATGTACACTCTAGAAGGAAGGGGATGAATCAGATTGGTCCACTTGAGATCGATGGGTCAACTGTTGATGACCCTGCTCGGGTAGCTAACAAACTAAATGAATATTTTGCATCGACATTCACACATGAGGAGTTATTCAGCGAGGGGAATGCCAGAGGTGTATTCAACTCTAGCAGTAAGCTAGAGAATCTTGTAATAACTGAGAGCAAAGTGGAGGAGAAATTGTTGAAGATAAACACAAGAAAGGCACCTGGGGTGGATGGGATCTATCCAGTTATATTAAAGGAGGCAGCAAAGGAGGTAAGCAAACCCTTAGCCATAATTATGAGAGCTTCCTTGGACTCAGGGGAGGTACCCATTGACTGGAGATGTGCAAATGTGACCCCAATTCACAAAGGGGGATCAAAGGCTGACACAAGTAATTATAGACCTGTGAGTTTAACTTCTGTTCCCGGAAAAGTAATGGAGGCACTGGTGAAAGAAGCACTGCAGGATCATCTAGACAAGACTTCAGTTATAGCTAGGACACAGCATGGTTTTGTTAAGGGGAAGTCTTGCCTGACCAATTTGATTGGATACTATGATGCAGTCACAAAAGAACTGGATGCAGGGAATAACTTTGATATTATATACTTGGATCTTAGAAAGGCTTTTGATACTGTTGCACATGGAAGACTGCTGCACAAATTGGATCAGTGTGGCATTGGAGGCAAGTTGCTGCTATGGATAAAGGGGTGGTTGAGGGGGAGAAGACAGAGAGTGGTAATCAATGGACACTGCTCATCGTGGACTAATGTTATTAGTGGAGTCCCTCAGGGTTCAGTATTGGGGCCTTTATTGTTTTCTGTATTTATAAATGATATTGATGATGGTATATCAGGCTTAATGTCCAAGTTTGCAGACGATACAAAGGTTGGTAGGGTTGTCAAGGACACTACTGACACTATGCTGCTGCAACAGGATTTGGAAAGGTTGAGCAGATGGGCTTCGAGGTGGCAAATGAAGTTTAACATTGACAAATGTAAAGTACTACATATGGGAAACAGCAACCCCAGAGCAACGTATCAACTCTGTGGTACTACACTGACAGTGGTAGAGAATGAAAGGGACCTGGGGGTGGTGGTGCAGGCAGATATGAAGTTCTCTGAGCAGTGCAGACGAGCTGCAAGAGTAGCTCATGGTGTACTGTCAATGATATATAGAAATTTTTCTAGCAGGGATAAGGAGGTGATTATTCCCTTGTATAAGGCAATGGTCAGGCCACACCTAGAGTACTGTATACAGGCCTGGAGGCCTCATTTCAGGAAGGATGTAGAGCTGCTGGAACGAGTACAGAGAAGGGCAACTAGATTGGTGAATGGGACAAAGGGGTTCTCTTACGAAGAAAGGCTTAAGTTTTGCAAATTACAGTGTCTGGAAACTAGGCACCAGCGGGGTGATCTGATAGAGGTGTACAAAGCCTTGAATGGTTTGAGCATGCTCAATGCTGATGGGATTCTTCCTCTAGCTCAGAAAAATCACCTGAGAGGGCATAAATTCAAATTGAGGAAAGACAGATGTGCGGAAATTTGCCTTTAGCCAGCGGGTGGTTGGTGGGTGGAACAGACTTCCATCCCTTGTCGTGGAAGTTGATAGCCTAAATAAGTTTAAGGCTCAGCTGGACAGGTATTTCGAACGAACAGAGGGGTGAAGTGGAAGTGGTTATTTTTATTTATTTATGTTACTTTTTTTTTTTTTTTTTTTTTTGGCTGATGCTGCATAAGCTTGCTTTCTTGCATCAAATGCCTCTACTAATGCTAATGCTAAATGCTAATGCTAAAATGCTAATAAAACCAATCAGATGACCAGCGCGACTTCCGGGTATGTGGACCAAGAGGTTGGATAGGTTTTAAGAGTAACACTAAGTTGCTGAATGGTAATCCCTTCTGTTCTTAATTTGTGCTTAGCAGCAGCAGAACTAATTAATTCAATGGCCTCAATAGGTGCAAACAATGTGTTTCCAGTAAAGTCTCTTGTAATCCGTTCATTATATGGAAATTTTCTTTGTTCTACTGAAACTATTATAAATGTAATTAATTACCCAGGAGAATTTTAAAAAAATCACTAAATATCAAATTTCTCTATAAAGAAGTTTGTTAAACAGAGGTCTGACTTGTATATGTCAAAAAAATTTTGGCACCCCTCCTGAACTGCGGCCCATAAGTGATGCTTACCTCACCTACCCACTTGCGGTGGCCCCGGGAGACTAGACACCTACAAGGTGATCTGATTGAGTTGTATAAGGACTTGAATGGGTTGAGCATTTTGAATTCTGAAGGGATTCTTTCGCTTGCTCAGATTATGAACCTGAAAGGGCATAAATTCAAATTGAGGAAAGTCAGTTGTAGAATAGAAACTTCCACAATGACAGATGGAACAAACTTCCATCTGTCATTGTGGAAGTTGATAGCTCAAATAAATTCAAGAAGGAACTGGACAAATTTTTACAGGGAATGGATGTGTGTAATAGTTATTTTTTTTATTTTTTTATTTTTTGGCTGATGCTACATAAGCTCATATGCTTGCTTTCTTGCATCACATGTCTCCATTACTATTACTATATATGTGGATGAGTTTCTTGAGAGTGACATGGGGGACTGTGGCCATCGCTTACGAGGACGATTTGGTTTTGATTGCGTCATGTGACTCTAGGGGGGAGGGGGGGGAGAGAGAGAGAGAGAGAGAGAGAGAGAGAGAGAGAGAGAGAGAGAGATGAAAAAGTAGTTTAGTTTTAGGTAAGTTATTAGAGTGGAGTGCCCTTTATAAACTTGCCATTTCGAAAGCAAAAACAGTTACCACATTATTGAAGGGTAGACTAAGTCATATTAGGCCACATGTTATTAGAAGTGGAGGTGTCTCCTTAAGGAATGTTTCTCATGTTAGGTACCTTGGATTTCACCTGGAGAAGCATTTATTTTTAAAGGAGCATATTAAATATTTGAAGTCTAAAATTAAATTATTATATGCCAAGCTTTGGAGGGTTAAGTGGGGCATAAAAGGATGCACCCTAAATATGTAATGTGAATGTGTTTTTGTGCCCATTCTGATGTATGCCTCCGCAGCTTGTTTTGAACGGGTGGTGAATGTCGTATTAAAAAGACATTTGTTGTGCGCTCAGAGACTTGTTCTTCTGGGGGTGACTAGGCTTGTCGCACAGTGGTGACAGACACCTTGCAGGTTATTGTGGGAAAATTTCCAGCTGACCTGTTGGTAATAACAACAGTTATTACCAACAAGTCTGTGAAGAGCCATTTCCACTGAGATTTTGGGTGTCCGGTGGAATTCTCATTTATTCATTCAACTTCCATTTTCTGTAACACTTTCCGTCATACGTATTTCCTGAAAATTACAATCAACAGAAATTAAAGTCTAATGTCAACAAGTATATTCTTTCATCTTCTCAACCTTCACAGACCTGTTTGTAATAACAACAGTTATTACCAATGGGTCTGTGAAGAGGCATTTCCACTGAGATTTTGGGTGTCCAGTTGTGCCCGGTGGAAGATGCTGCACTCAATTCTCATTAGAATGCTGCTGAGAGGTGGAGAATACATGATCAACTTATGAACATTTGGCAAGCCAAATGGAATTGTTCTGAGAAAGGTAGGCAGACATTTGTGTTTCTGCCCTCCGTCTCAACATTATATTTTAAATTGTGGCCTTGGCTACAATATAGTATGGGTGCAAGCTCTCTTCTCATGGGACATGGCTTGAGGTCCAGGCTAAACCAATTTGGCTTGGTCCCCTCTGATTTGTACGAGTGTGAGGCAGTGGAGATGGGTCTTCGTGTTGCCCTGTATTGTCCAAATTATGAGGACATTAGATCCAAGTTAGAAAAGAGCACTTTTGTGCTTTATGAGGGTTCTCTTCCAGAGTTCTTGTTGGACAAAATTTTATATAAATTATTTTCAGATTTTATATATAATGTTTTTAAAAGAAGAACAAGAATTCTCTCTATGAAAGGTATACCTCTGTGGGGTTTAGGATTGTAACTGAACATTTTGGACAGTGCAATATGCTATTCACTGCCTTCAGGCTAAATTGCCGTAGCTCTTCTTCGCTGTTCATGAGGCACACTTCATCGGTTTATGAATTTTTTTTTTTAGATGGATTTGGTTTTATGATCTATTATTTAGTTTAATTTAAAACATATTGTAAATAATTCATTCAGCTGCCGATTGAGTGAATATGTAAAATTGTATATAGTATTTTATATTAATATTTATTAATTACTTTATTTTATATATTAACTTATTAATTTTATATGTTAACTTATTAACCTCGGAGTGAACAAATTCTAAATTGAAAGTTATTAGCGCATATGGACTTCAGTCCTGGAGGTGCATTTTAGTGAAGTTTTGCAAAAAATGCACATTTTAGCATTTTTGAAATATCCACTACCAATTCATAAATGCTTATCTCCAGGTAATTCTCCAGTGGGGAAAAGATAACTCAGTTGCATTCAATCCTTCTAAAACTCAATCCTGTCTCATATCTCGCAAAAAAGATTCTTCTGTTCCTATGCTTATCTTCTCGATGACAGTCTGATTTCTAGGCAAGATCATAAACTTCTACTGGAGATACCCGACTTCTAATCTCTCTTGGCATAAGCACAATACAAATATTGCTTCCTCTGCATCTAAAAAACTGGGTTTTCTCTTTTGCTCTCTTGTGCTACTTTTCTTCCAAACAGCTGTTCATTCTGCACAAATTGCAAATCCACCCTACCAAGGAATATTGTTTCCACATCTGGGGCAATTCCCCCAAAACCTCTATCAGGCTTCTAGATTCCAATCAAAGGAGGGCAATTAGATTAATTAAAAACTCATCTCTAACAATCTCTCCAATATCTGTCTCATAGATGTTCTGTTGCACAATTTAGCCAAAGCCAAAAATTTAATTCCATTTTGGCCTTTTCTGATTTCCAGTGTTCAGCCCCATTTTTTATTTTTATTTTTAAGGCCCTTTCCACTGAAATCTTCAGAAACTTTGGTACTCTGGGCCTGCTAGAGTACCAGAATAATCTACTGGGTGTAACTGACCTGCTTCCTCTTGGCTAAGTGTGGGCAATGGTGGGTCCCACTAGGGATCCAATGGCTAAATGGTCAGAGAAACAACAGAACAGAACATAACACTACACAACATAACCATATCCCACACTTTTAAATCTCTGACCTCCACATAGTACTGTACTTCATGAACAGAGTACATAATGCGGTGATAGGGGGAACCCCTAGTGCTGTTAGACAGCTAACATGCTTTACACTTCTACCACTTAGCCCTAGCCAAGTGAGATAGACATGGGACACTTCAATTCCAGTCCCGCCCATCACAATGGACCAGGTTTCCATCCCTGCCACTGGGAGGTGGGCTCTACCATCTACCTTTTATCTGCACTCTTATTTTGAAAACTGCAACTACAAAATCATTAAAACAAATAAAATTGTATCTCCACAAACAAAGTCCATAAGGACCCACGGTTTAAACCACCCATCAATATTTCCAATTGATTTCTTATATCAACATAATAGCTGCAATGAAACATAATATGTTCTGATGTTTCTTGATCACAACATACACAGTTTGGTCTTCAACCAAACCTAGCTCAAAGTCTCTTCGCAAGACCATGTCCAGTAATCAGAAAGGCTGCATTAACACCAAACTGCTGCCAGACTGTCTTTTTAACATTGCTAATTTCAACTTTGGATAAAAACATATAAGCTACCTGTCCTTTATCTGAGGCATCCCACCTCATTTGCCATTCGTGCATAGGTTCTGACAGTATCCTTTTCTTTTCCTCTTGCACATCTTCCCTAGTATACAGTCTTCCCTCGTCCAGACACGAGCTTATATTCAATATGGTTCTCCTTATATTATGCTTTGGGCAGTACCTTAAAGTAGACAAAATTATCTGCAAATCTGCAAGCAATCTCCCTGAGACTACTTGTGTGTGTGTGTGTGTGTGTGTGTGTGTGTGTGTGTGTGTGTGTGTGTGTGTGTGTGTGTGTGTGTGTGTGTGTGTAATGAAGGTTTAAAAGCTGAGGCTATGGTGCACCTAAGAGACTACCTGTAGAGCATCTGTTGATACTGTTCTGCATACTCTTTTAATAGACAGCAAAGCAAATTTCCATGACTGCCATATATATTTATTTATTAAAAAGAATTAGTCAGTCCTTTTACTAGTGAATTCTAGTCAATTAGCCAATTATAAACGACAAGAGAGAGGGCACTCTGGTCGCGGAAGAGAACAGTCGGTGGATTTTTGGCTGCTGAAAAGGGATAAGTAGTTAGATAGTTTTACCGTATTCTTTGTTTCACTCACTAATTTCATTGCCCTTCTCTGTACTCGTTCTAGTACAGAGAAGGGTATATCTTTCCTAAAATGAGGCCTCCAGACCTGTATACAGTACTCAAGGTGTGGGACTGACCACTGCCTTATACAAGGGGATAATCATTTCCTTATCCCTGCTTGAAAAATTCCTATATATCATTAACAACACCCCATGACCTACACTTGCAGCCTGACTGCACTGCTTAGAAAACTTCATATCTGACTGCACAATTACCCTCAGGTCCTTTTCATTCTCCACTATCCTGAGTGTAATACCACACAGTTGGTATGTTACTCTGGGGTTACTACTTCCAATATGCAGTACTTTACTTTTGTCAATATTAAACTTCAGTTGTCACCTCTCACTCCATCTGCCCAATTTTTCTAGATCCTGTTGCAGTAGTGTACCGTCCTTACTGTCATTAGCAACCCTACTAACCTTCATATCATCTGCAAACTTGGACTTAAGCCTGATATAACTTCATCACTATCACTGATAAATACAAAAAACAATAATGGGCCCAACACGGACCCTTGGGGAACTGCACTAATAACATTAGTCCACGAAGAGCAATGTCCATTGATTACCACTCTGTCTTCTCTCACTCGACCGTATTTTTTTATCTATTGTAGCTACTTGCCCTTAATACATACTGCTCCAATTTGTACAGTAGTCTTCCATGTGCAACAGTATCAAAAGCTTCCTAAAATCCAAGTATATGATATCAAAATTTTTTGCATACAGTTGCCTTGTAACTATATATAATAGTATCCAATCAAATTGGTCAGACAAGACTTCCCCTTCACGAACCCATGCTGTGTCTGAACTATAATTGCAGTCTTGTCTTGATGATCCTGCAGTGCTTCTTTAACCAGTGACTCCATTATTTTCCATGGAACAGAAGTTAAACTAACAGGTCTGTAATTATTTGTCACTCTTCAATCCCCTTTGTGAATTGGGGATACATTTGCACATCTCCAGTCCGTGGGAGCCTCCTCTGAGTCTAAGGATGCCCTCATAATCATGGCTAAGAGCCTGCTTACTTCCTTTCCTGCCTCCTCCCCTGAGTCTAAGGATGCCCTAGTAATCATGGCTAAGGGTCTGCTTATTTCCTTTGCTACCTCCCTTTAATATAACTATGTAGATCCCAACAGCACCAAGTGCCTTCCTTATGTTTAACTTCAACATTTTTCTCTTCCACTTTTCTCTCAGTTATTACAAAATCATTTAACTCCCTGTTAGAATTTGATAAGCTTCTGGCCTCCGCTTCCCTACAGAATTCTTCATGTGCAAATGTAGATGCATTCCTAACACCCACCATCTTCTCTTCACCTTTTGTCCCAAACTCAAAATGTCATTTCTATGTCGTTACCAATAAAAACTTTTTTTTTTTTTTTTGGGCCCTCCTTGGCAAGCCCACAGCAATGCCAGAGACTCCTACAATCCTACTGTGTTTGCACCACCTCCTCTTGGTACTTGATAGGTAACATTCGGTTCTTGGTTTTCCAGGCTAATGCAATTCACGAGTCACGACATCAGCAACGTTTCTCGTTGAATATTGGGCAGGACTACTAGAAAACCATCTAATTGGACCACACTTGCTGCCAAACAGGCTATACCTTCAGTTCCTGCAGAATGTTCTTCCAGACCTCCTTGATAATGATAATGTTCCACTTCAGCAATGCCAGAACATGTGGTTCATACATGATGATGCACTGGCATATTTTGCTCGAGTTGTGAATCGGTATCTAACTAGAAGGTATGGTCAATGGTGGATAGGTGAAGGTGGGCCTGTAATGTGGCCTCCCAGATCACCAAACTTTAAATCCTATGGATTTTTGTATCCTGGGGTCAAGTAAAAAGTTTGGTGTACACTTCTGACATTAACACAGTTGATGAATTGCATTGTCGGGTTGAAGGAGCCTTTCAGCAAATCAGATATAACCAAGGAATGCCTAAGAAGTTTCGCAACTTAATGTAGAAAAGACTACAAAGCTGAGTATTGATGCAAGGACAGCATTTTGAACACCTTTTGTAACATCCTATAATATGTAACATCTGTAAAATCCTGTGGTGTTGAAACCAAAAATTAAAAATGTATTATCTCATGTTTAATAAAACGTTTATTACGTGAGAAAATTTTCTTGATCACATGTTCATATTTTCCACTCTCCTGGAAAAAAAATTACTGCAATTTTTAAGATCCAAATACAGTGAGTCCTCGTATAATACGTGTTTACACTACACAAATTCGATCATACACGATTTATAAATAGGGGAACGATATCTTATATAACACGAACCAAATTCGCTTATGCACGATTCGCCTTTGCGTTTACAAGAAATGGCAGTCAAACGCGGAATCACCCCAACCGAACGCAACACGATAGGAATGAAGAGAAGATTCTGAAAATGTATTTGTGTTTTATATCAGTGAAGGGGAAACACATTTCACCATAATAACGTAAAAATCAACACAATTCCAGCTATCAGTATTATCGCAAATGCAATTAGATCGAGTTTACTACCAGTTTATAACAGATTCCACTAGCAGAAACACAACTGGAAATTGTTTTTATTGTTTTATAGTAGTAACCCCTAGAAATGTGCTTTAGTAAAATGTGAGGTGTTAATAGTGTATCTCTGCCTTTACGGTGTTGTTTATTCAGTGGCTACACGCGCGCAGCTTTGTTTATGTGTATCAAGCGTGCCTCCTCGTTTTGTAATTGTGCTTTTTTTCCCTAAAAATGTGTAAAATACTTAAAAGGTGTGAAAAGGAAGCATCCTATGGAAGACACTGCAGATTCAGAGAGGAAAAAAAAAAGCAATATTGATAAACAGAGGCGGACTGGATCAAAAATTCTTACCCGGGAAAATTTATAGTGGCATCATACTACGGTTTATGGCCAAAATCACACCGCCCTCCACCCTATCGGGGAAACCCCGATAGGGTGGAGGGCGTATCGCAAAAATAGTAAAAAAATCCATTATTTGAACAATATAACAATTGGTTAATTTTAAACTAAACTAATTATAACATTAGGTATGTCATAGTACACCGCAAAAATTCAAAATGAATGTTTATGCAATCTTCAGAATCAGTCACGTTGGGATAATTAATTACTAAGAAACTGTAATATTTACAACACAGTATGTAAATTATTAATAAGAAATATTAATAATCAATAATATCACCCCGTTCATCGTATGCACTAACAAGCCTTTTAATTCGTAAATCACAATCGCGATACAGTCAGTCCTCGTATAACACGTGTTTACATTACACGAATTCGATCATACACGATTTATAAATAGGGGAACGACACGAACCGAATTCGCTTATGCACGATTCACCTCTGTGTTTACAAGAAATGGCAGTCGAACGCAGAATCACCCCAACTGAACGCAACATGATAGGAATGAAGAGAAGATTCTGAAAATGTATTTATGTTTTTTATATCAGTGAAGGAGAAACACATTTCACCATAATAACGTAAAATTCCAGCTATCAGTATTATCGCAAATGCAATTAGATCGAGTTTACTACCAGTTTATAACAGATTCCACTAGCAGAAACGCAACTGGAAATTGTTTTTATTGTTTTATAGTAGTAAGCCCTAGAAATGTGCTTTAGTAAAATGTGAGGTGTTAATAGTGTATCTCTGCCTTTACGGTGTTGTTTATTCAGTTGCTACACACGCGCAGCTTTGTTTATGTGTATCAAGCATGCCTCCTCGTTTTGTAATTGTGCTTTATTCCCTAAAAATAAGTAAAATAGTTAAAAGGTGTGAAAAAAAAGGGTCATGGTGAAGACACTGGAGATTCAGAGAGAAAAAAAAAGAAGCAATATCGATAAACAGAGGCGGACTGGATCAAAAATTCTTACCCGGGAAAATTTATAGTGGCCTCATACTACAGTTTATGGCCAAAATCACACCGGCCTCTGGCTCACCGGGGTTTCCCCGGTAAAGTTTATGGTCAGTCTGCCACTGTTGATAGCGAAAAAATATGAAATTGTGAAACGCTTTGAGCGAAATGAAAGACCATGTGATATTGCACGTGCTACAGACCTAAATGAGGCAACGCCGAGAATTACAAAGAATGCAGAGAAAATAAAAACAACTTTCATAGTGGGAACAACTCAAAGTGTAATTAAAATCCATTAGATTAAGACACAAAGAATTGGAAGAGATGGAACGCCTGTCATCTGTTTGGATAGAAAATCAAACAAAAAACAAGTTTGCTTACGATAGAAGCAAAAAGCATTAGCAATATTTTATTATGTAATAGTCGTAATAAAATACTTACGTATTTTATTACGATTATTTATTGTGTTTGGTAATGTTTTGGTTACAAATGTGTGTTCAATCTTGGGTGGTCGGCACATAACCCTATTTTTCCCCATAGGGCCTGTTGTTTATATTGCACGATTTTGCATTGCACGAGGGTTTCTAGGAACACAACTATCGTGCTATACGAGGACTGACTATACTTAAAATTCATCAAATTTATTTACAATCCCCTAGGATTATTGAACATGCAAGTATATGCACCTGTTCTTACTCTTAGTTACCATAATACAGCCTATAGTAATAGTAGTGGCATGTGATGCAAGAAAGCAAGCATATGAGCTTATGCAGCATCAGCCAAAAAAAAAAAAAAAAAAATTACAAACCAATCCCCTCTAAATATTTGTCCGGTTCCTCCTTAAATTTATTTAACCTATCAACTTCCACGACAAATGGAAGTTTATTCCAGCAATTAACCACCCGCTGGCTAAAGGCAATTTTTCTGCACATCTATTCTACATCGGTCCTTCCTCAATTTCAATTTATGCCCCCTTAGGTTCGTAATCTGAACAAATGGAAGAATGGAAGAATCCCACCAGAATTCAGCATGCTCAACCCATTCAAGGCCTTATACGCCTCAATCAAATCACCTCGCAAGTGCCTAGTCTCCAGATGCTGCAATTTGCAGACTTAAATCTCTCCTGGTAAGAGGATCCCTTCATTCCCCTCACCAATCTTGTTGCCCTTCTCTGTACAAGCTCAAGCAAATCTACATCTTTCCTAAAATGAGGCCCCGAGACCTGCACGCAGTACTCAAGGCATGGCCTGACCATTGCCTTATAAAGAGGGACAATCACCTCCTTTTCCCTGCTAACAAAATTCCTGTATATCATTGACAACACCCAATGACCTGCCCTGGCAGCCTGTCTGCATTGCGCAGAAAACTTCACATCTAACTGCACAATTACTCCAAGGCCTTTTTCATTTTCTACCTCCTTAAGTGTAGTACCACACAGTTGGTATACGTTACTCTGGGGTTACTTCTACCC
This sequence comes from Mastigoproctus giganteus, assembly GCF_048544385.1. Classification (NCBI taxonomy): domain Eukaryota; kingdom Metazoa; phylum Arthropoda; class Arachnida; order Uropygi; family Thelyphonidae; genus Mastigoproctus; species Mastigoproctus giganteus. The sequence continues at coordinate 119,614,761 of NC_143581.1, forward strand.
ATATGCAGTACTTTGCACTCTCAGCCCATCTGCCCAAATTTTCTAGATCCTGTTGCAGTAACACACTGCCATTACTGTCATTAACAACCCTGCCAACCTTTGTATCATCTGCAAACTTCGATACTAGGCGTGATATACCATCAATATCGTTGATAAATATACAAAACAACAGTGGACCCAACACCGAACCCTCTGGAACTCCCACTAATAACATTAGTCAACGAAGAGCAGCGCCCATTGATTACCACCCTCTGTCTTCTCCCACTCAACCATCCTTTTATCCATTGTAGCAACTTATCCTTAATACCATTCTGCTCCAATTTGTACAACAGTCTTCCATGTGCAACAGTGTCAAAAGCTTTCCTGAAATCCAAGTATATGATATCAAAATTATTTTTTTGCATCCAGTTCCTTTGTAACCACATCATAATAACCAATCAAATTTGTCAGACAAGACTTTCCCTTATCAAACCCATGCTGTGTATGAATTATTGCTGCAGTCTTCTCTAGATGATCCTGCAATGCATCTTTAACCAGTGACTTCATTATTTTACCCGGAACAAACTAACTGGTCTGTAATTACTCTTGTCACCCTTCGATCCTCCTTTGTGAATTGTGGACACATTTCCACATCTCCAGTCCGTGGGGACCTCACTTGGGTCCAAGGATACTCTCATAATTATGGCTAAGGGTTTGCTTACTTCCTTTCCCGCCTCCTTTAATATAACTGGATAGATCCCATCCACCCCCAGGTGCTTTTCTTATGTTTAACCTCAACAATTTCTCTTCCACTTTGTTCTCACTTATTACAAAATCATTAAGCACCCTGTTACAATTTGATAACCTTGTGGCATTTTCAAACCTTAACTCCTCATGTGTGAATGTTGATGCAAAATACTCATTCAGTTTGTTTGCTATCTGAGCAGGATCATCAACAGTCGAACCATCGATATCAAGTGGCCCAATCAGATTCATCCTCTTCCTTTTAGAGTTTATATAAGTATATAAATTCTTTCTGGTTTTTTTTTAGCATCTTTTGCCAAAGATTTCTCGTAATCTGCCTTTGCCTGCCTAACGTCCTTTGTGACTTGATTATAGACTAGCTTATATATATCATAGGCTTCTGTGTTGCCTGATAATTTATATGCATCCCATGCATTTTTCTTCTCTGCCACGAGTCTAATTAGTTCATTTGACAACCACTTAGGCCTGAACCTTGAACAATATTTCTTAATAAGTATGAAATGTTTTGTAGTTTCCACTATTAATTCCTTGAATGCTTCCCACTTAGAATTTGCTGTTGATAACAACATCGGTTGGTCCCACTGTACAGAAAAACTGTCTGATACCACTTATAGTCACCTTCACGGAAGCAAAAACCCCTTCCTTTACCCCTGATGGTAATTATATCTTTAAGTAAATCCCATATCAGTACACTGTGATCACTGCCACCTAGTGGTTCCTTTATCCCAAGGGCTCACATCTGGTGAGTATGTGCTTGGCAAACGCAGGGTCCTGAGCTGGATATCATCATTCTTCTCTTTCTTGCTTTCTTGGTGATTCCATTCTACTTCCCTCTCTCTCTCTCTCAGGTTAATGTGGGAATTTTTTTTTTTTTTTTGGCTGGTGCAGCATAAGCCTCAGACTTCCTTACACCATATGGCTAATAATAATAATAATAAAATCTGCAAATTCTTAATACACGAATGATCACTGCTGATAACCAGATCAAGAGTATTACCCTCTCTGTTTGCCTCTCAAACATGCTGCTGCAGAAAACAATCATCCAATAAATCCACAAAAGTCTTACTGGTCTGCTAGTGACCAACCCATAAGTTCCAGTCTATATCTGGGAAGTTAAAATCCCCCATTATAAGACATTCTGATTTACTAGCCCACTCTATTTCTCTGTACAATTGTTCATTTTACTCAACTGAGTCATTAGGCCTATAACATACTCTTACTCTTCTTTCGCAATGCTTATGTCACACCAAACTGACTCAACCGTGCACCTTTCATCTATATCAACTGGATGCACTTCTTTTGATTTTATGTTTTTCTTAATTAACAGCATAACACCTCCTCCCTTCCTATCCTTTCTGTACACATTGTACTACCAAAATTCCAGTTCTGCTTTCCTTATATCTGTGTGACACCACGTCTCTGCTATCCCAACAATATCCACCTTTGATGTCTTGACCAACACTTCAAATTCATCAAATTTATTTACTGTACTTCTAGCATCGGTATACATGCAAGTACACATGTACCTATTGTTATTATTAGTTACCCTAACACATCCCATATACCCACTTGTTTCACAATGACTGCCATCAGTCCCTGAAACCTCCAACACCCCTCGTTCCACGCGGCTGCTTATTCTAATAGAAGTAATGCAAGAATCACCTTCACCTCTTCCTGCAGCTACTTTTAACCTTTTAGTCTGTGAATCCCCCCCAAACTAGCAATTTTCCGAACCACCTAACTCTGCCTCGATAGCATCAGCAAATATTCTTGCGCCCTTTCTATTTAAGTGTATCCCATCCCTGTAGAAGCAGTCTTTCCTGTTAACAAGCACAGACCAGGCTGAAAAAATTTTACCCCTTGAGCCTTGCACATTTCCTCCAAGGCCGAACTGATTGACAAGGCTCTCATCATGTTCTCCCTCCTATCGTGTATGGGCAGAATTGCAGACACTCAAATTTAACCCTAATTCACGACTTTTTTTGCAACATTGACCTGTACTTGTTAAGTAAATCTGCAGATCTCTCCTTCTCTTAATGTCATTGATGCCAACATGTACAACAATATCACCTTTGTGCCCCTGGCAGATATACCCTGGTCCTATTTCATCTATCCTTTTTACACAATATATTCCCCGTCACCCTGACAATAGAGTCAACGACGATAACTAACTCCTGTGGGACCAGCGCATTCTGACTTGGAGGTTGCAGCTGTGTTGCCTGATGCCCAGGAGTGAGCTCTGGCATTGAGTTGGGCAGTTGAGAGCTTGACGGGCCCCTCATATGAATTTCTTCAAGGGCATCTACCCTACACCTCACACTCTCATAGATGCCCATCAGAACACTGAGCTGATGCCTAATTTCTAGACACTCTCTGCACCTGGCACACACATAAAGACATCCTCCTTGGCTAGATCATGTTCTGTTCCAGAGAGTTCGGGAAACATTTCACAAGTTGCACAAATTTTTAGGCTGTGATGCATTGGAGAATCGCCCCCCCCCCCCCCAGTAATTCCCCGAGTCACAGCACTCCTGCCACTTTGTGCCCATTGCTTTTCTACTCTAGTCTGGGGCATGATATTTTAAATTAATAAGATCAATAAATTTAATTAACTAATTGTCAATACTACACTGTCTAATAGAATACTAAATGCAGGGATGCAAATTACAGTATATAATTTTACATTAGAGCTGCCTAGTTACCACAATTAAAAATTTGAATTCCCTACCACTCTATACAAAAACAATAGCTGCAAGGTTCGAACAAAACAATGGTTTTACGTTTATTAAGTAGTAATCTACAAAAACTCTTATCTAAATTAAAAATAACCAGCGTATCTAGAACTATATGGCTACTTATAAAGTTCAATATAAAATAACAATTAGGTAAATAAAATGGCAAACACTTATCGCTTTTTCGGAGCCTGTAATTCACAGCCTATATATATTTACTTGTTCTTTGATGACTCACTGTAAAGATTGAAATTGACATCTTGCTTTCCAGGCTGCATGTTCCAATAGAAGCAACACTGCCTCAATAGCATCAGCAAATATTCTTTCACCTTTTCTATTCAAATGTGTCCAATCCCTGTAGAAGCACAGATCACACAGAAAAATTCTACTCCATGAACCTTGAACAATTTCACTGGGGCCAAATTGATTGACAGGGTGCTCAACACATACTCCCTCCTATCATGTCTAGGCAGAATTGCTCACACTTTCAAATTCAATTCTAATTCACAACTTTTCCCCAATATTTCCCTGCAGTTGGGAAGGTTTAGTTTGTACTTGGCTTTGTCTGTCCATACAGTTGCATTCTCAAAAGCACTGATTCCACCATTTCCATGACAATAGCACTCAAAATATTGCGTTCATTGATATGGATCATATTGCTATGTTGTGTGCAGTAATTGAAGGTCTATAAAGGTCTATAAAGCTTCAAATTTATGTTCTTTAAGATTCTTATAACACTTGATCGGGCCATTAGAGTTGAATACTGTCTTATTAGCTTCTATGGAGAACAATCAAATGTATTCATAAAAGCTTCAATGTTCGATACTTCTTGATGTCATTTTCCTTCCACTGCTTGTCTTATTCATAAATTTGTGCAGTTCCACATTCCTCAAATTTATCATACAGGCTACTGAATAGGTGTGCTGCTGTTGTTCCATATCGTCTTTCCCAATCTCTATGGAATTTTCAAATTTCGAATGCCATTTAAGTGTTGACTTTCTGTCATCAAAACTTAATTACGTGTTCCCCTCATTTCAATGGGTTTCAAGCGCCTCCATAGCCAGGTGGGCAGGAGCAGCAGTGTGTAGCATATGCTTCTTGATTAAACCGGGGTTCGAGCCCATGACCACCAAATACGGAGGATGCGGAAAGGTCAGGGAATGACCACCGCATAACCCCGGAGTAATATGGCCTTAGTTGCTAAGGCTCCTAAAACCCAAATAACAATAACAATGGGTTTCAGCTCATTGGAAAAAAAAAAAAATAAATAATGCAAAGGTCATATAATTATGGACTGTTATATAGTGAATATACACATTATTTGCTCACCTTTTAAAACCAAACAGTTTGTTCAAATTTCTCCAACACACAAAAACAGTTCGAGGAATTCACTGAACATTATATGTTCAGGTTTACTTTGAGTTCTCAAAAAAGTAATTTTCAAGACTCAATTTTTATAATAGCAAATCTACTTCCATAATGAAATGTTATTTACAAAAGAAATCAATTAGAGTACACAACCAAACAGGCTCCGTAGCCGAGTGCAGTAGCAAATGCTCTTTAAGTAGACCGGGAATCAAGACCCTGACTACTAAATACGGTCGATCTGCCAACCCGCACTGGACCACCATGGCAGATTATGGTCCATCTCTCTCAGCATGAATTGTTGAGGAGGCTTCCATCCTGCACTGGGTTGATAATGGCTGCAGTTTACCTTTTTTTACCAAACAGGCAATGACTCAGTTACACAAAGTGCACACAGTTTCGAGGGATATCACATCTTTGGCAATGATTGTAGCTTAGGTTTCTGACCTGCTACTGTATACACTATACTGCTGGCTTTACTGTGCAGTGTATAAAATATCATAAAATAATCAAGTTTTAAAAGAAAGAGCAGAAATATAAAATTAAAAAGTAGATGTGATTCTTCCTTCAGTTATTTTGCATCAATGGATGACTGTAAAAGAGACAAATACGTATTTAAGATGAAATTTTAGAGGCAAAATCTAAGAGGGTTGACATTTGTGCAAGTCAACTTATGCACTCAAATATAAGGTAAATACTGTATCATCATCATCATCATCAGCCATTTTCAATCCACTGCAGGATGAAGGCTTCTCCAGCAACTTTCCAGTTCCTTCTGTTTTGAGCACTGGCCATCCATTTACTACTCAAAAACTCATGAATTTCATCTATCCATCTCCGCCTTTGTCTTCCAGGTTTTCTTCTAGCTCCTCTTGGGTACCATTCTGTTATTTTCTTAGTCCATCTGTCATCATGTCTTCAAGCTATGTGTACTGCCCAAGACCATTTTAGTTCTTTAGTTTTGATAAGAATGTCCTTTACTTGAGTTTGCTGCCTAATCCATGTGTTTCTCTTCTTATCTAACAGTCTGATTCCCAATATAATTCGTTCCATTCTTCGCTGTGTAGTTTTTAGCTCTCTTCCATTCTTTTGGTGAGTGCCCAAGTTTCACTTCCATAAGTCATGGTGGGGAGTATACATTGATTCATTATTTTGTGTTTCAGACAAACTGGGATATTGCTCTTCAGTATGTGACTATATTTCCTGAATGCTATCGATCCAAAATTTATTCTTCTCTTGACTTCCAGCCATTTATCATTATTACAGCTAATAACTTGTCCCAGATAAGTATATGACTCCACCTTTTCAATTACTGCTCCTTCAATCATTATTTCCCTTTCCATGGCATACTTGTTCATCATTACTTTTGTTTTAGCCATATTCATCTTTAGTCCAAAATCCTTACTAACTGTGCATAACTGATTAAGATTTTCCTCTAATTCTTTGTGATCGTGGCTTATAACCACAATGTCATCTGTAAATCGTAAATGGTTTAGGTTCTCTCCGTTCACATTGACTCCTTTCTGCGACCAGTCTAATCTTCTGAAAGCTTCCTCAAGGGCAGCAGTAAACAGCTTCGGAGATATTGTGTCTCCTTGTCGAACTCCTTTCTCGATTTTAAATTTGCTACTGTCTTTGTCTAGTCTAATAAAGGATGCAGCACTCTCATATATTTTCTTCAAAATTATAATATATGGAGTATCTATGCCTTGTCTTTCCAGTGCCCGAAACATTGCCTTATGCTGTATGGAGTCAAATGCCTTTTCATAATCCACAAATGCCAGGCATAATGGTGTTTTATATTCATTTGCTTTCTCCATTAGCTGTGATATTACGTGAAGGTGATCCATAGTTGAGAATGCTGTCCTAAAGCCAGCTTGCTCTTTCGGTTGATTCTCATCAAGTATTCTTTCTAATCTGTTAGTAAATGACCCTTGTGAACAACTTGTAGATATGGGATAACAAGCTAATTGGTCTATAATTTCCAATTTCTGATTTATCTCCTTTCTTATGCAGCAAAACTATGATTGCATTATTCCACTGCTTAGGCATCACACCTTTTCTAATGCACTTTGTGAAGAGCCTTGCCAGTTTTTGTGTTATGTTTCTTCCTCCCAATTTTAACAACTCTAAAGTAACTTCATCTTCCCCAGGGGCTTTCCGATTCTTCATTTTCTTCAATGCATGTTCTACCTCATCAGGAAGAATATCGGGTATGTCGTATGTGTTGCTACTTTGCAATCCATGTTCCCCACTGCTGGTATCATTCCCTCGCTCCTTGTATATTTGGAATTTCACCAATTCCAAAATTTCCTATAGTTCCTCTTTCTGTGCTGTTTTGCCTTTTCCCAACCTTAGCATTGAAGTCCCCCATAATAATAGTGTAGTGGGTTTCCTGCTCATCTAGAAGACTCTCAATTTCAGTGTACATTTCTTCAACCTCTTCATCATCATGGCTCGATGTTGGTGCATAAATCATAATAATCTTTAGCTTGTACCTCTTAGAAATCTTGAATATTAGTCTTGACACCCTTGGTGATGTACTTTTGAATTCCAAAATGTTGTTTTAAAATCTTTATGGACCAGAAACTCAACTCCACCTTCACTCCTTTCACTGTTTCCATTAGTGTACAGCAGATTTCCACTTGATAAACTTAGAAGTGATTCATTTCTTCTTCTTGTTTCAGCCAAACCGATGATATTCCAATTCACATTTTCTAATTCCTTTTCCAGCTCTAATATCCTGTCTTCACCGATGAGTAATCATAAGTTATAACAGGCCAAGTTCAGTTTCCGTGCATGGCAGCCTGGTCGTACCCAGAGATTCTTAGCACCCTCTGCTTCCTCTCTGATCCTCTCACTGCCGTAAGAGGGAGAGTGAAAGCTGCTGGGGACTGAGGGCCATTTGTATTGTTGTGCTCTCATTGCTGGAGGGTTTGGTCTTTTCCTCTTCACGCTGACCAGGCGTCTTGAAGAGAACCACTCTACACGTTCGTTGCCACCTAAGTGACGTAACAGAGCTTACCATCGAGAAGGTGTGCATGAGTGGATTTTAGGGAGGCAGGCCAACCGGACTTCTCCTAAATCTTCTGTAATAGAGAGATATTGGATCCATCAGTGTTTTAGGCTGAGTATCTGATAACACACAGGATACCTGTTCCCCTCTAAGCCCCGTATGTCTGAATGGAATTGCAGGAAAAGTATGAAAAGTAGGAAGAGTCCCAGATACGATTTATGCCATCAAATTATTAATTAATCATTACATCAGTCTGAAAAATAATTACAATAGTATGTAAGATACAGATTTAAGATAAAGGATTTGAACAGTGTTTAAAGTACAACAACGTACAATAAAAGCTATCTCATAGAGTCCTAAGGCCAAATTTATAGAATAAAAATGTACTAAGCATTCAGAGTTAGACTTTAGGCCAATAAGGAAGATAAGATTTTATAATAAACGTATTCAGTATAAAAGTATATCCAGAGATCCATGAGGCCAAAAGACTTAGATATCCTGGGTTGGTTTAATGAGTTATGCCCTGTAAATAAACAAAACATTAATAATAAAATAAAATAAACACAAGTAAAATAAAATAAAATGATGATGATGAGGCAAATTACTGATACAGTAGACTCTTGATTTTCGGGATGGTAAAAAAAAAAAAATACCGGATAATCGATTTCCCGGTCAATCCAAAAATACAAAAGTCCCCGACATACGTAAGAGATATGTTCCAGGACTCCTTACTTCGTCGAGTTTTACATAACTCGGAAATGACTAATAACATATTGCTCCTATATTAATATTGACAAATCTGAATTCCGGGCAATACTTGATAATGTTTGGAAATTTTGATACATCCTTATTATAATGATTCGTTAGAGATTAAACAGATGCACTGTTTTCAAAATTTTGAATAATTTCAAGTTTTTGTTTAACTGAAAACCCAACTCTTTTGTGTTTACCCATCATTTTCACGATTTCTAAACAAAAAAATAAAATAAATAAAATAAAATTTACTTTAAAAAACCAACATACCTGACATAAATATAGTTATGTTCCAGTTATATTAAATATAGTTATGCTATATAGTTATGCTCCAGTTATATTAAATATAGTTATGTTATATAGTTATGCTCCAGTTATATTAAAGGAAGTAAGCAAACCCTTAGCCATAATTATGAAGGCTTTCTTGGACTCAGGGGCGGTACCCATGGTCTGGAAATATGCAAATGTGACCTCAATCCACAAACGAGGATCAAAGGAAGACACAGGTAATTACAGACCTGTTAATTTAACTTCTGTTCCACGAAAATTAATGGAGGCACTGGTTAAAAAAGCTCTGCAGGATCATCTAGACAAGACTTCAGTTATAGCTTGGACACAGCTGGTTTTGTTAAGGGAAAGTCTTGCCTAACCAATCTGACTGGATACTATGATGTGGTCAAAAAGGAACTGGATGCAGGGAATAACTTTGATATCACATATCTGGATCATAGAAAGGCTTTTGATACTGTTGAATATTAGCATTAGCAGAGGCATATGATGCAAGAAAGCAAGCTCATGCAGCATCAGCCAAAATAAAAATTAAACAAAAAAAAAAATTCCACTTCACCCCTCCGTTCGTACGAAATACCTGTCCAGCTGAGCCTTAAATTTATTTAGGCTATCAACTTCCACAACAAGGGATGGAAGTCTGTTCCACCGACCAATTACCCACTGGCTAAAGACAAATTTCCGCACATCTATCCTACATCTGTCTTTCCTCAATTTGAATTTATGCCCTCTCAGGTGATTATTCTGAGCAAGAGGCAGAATTCCATCAGCATTGAGCATGCTCAAACCATTCAAGACTTTATACACCTCTATTAGATCACCTCGCCGGTGCCTAATCTACAGACACTGTAATTTGCAAAACTTAAGCCTTTCTTCATAAGAGCAACCCTTTGTTCCATTCACTAATCTTGTTGCCCTTCTCTGTACTCGTTCCAGCAGCTCTACATCCTCCTTGAAATGAGGCCTCAAGACATGTATACGGTACTCAAGGTGTGGCCTGACCATTGCCTTATACAAGGGAATAATCACCTCCTTATCCCTGCTAGAAAAATTCCTCTATATCATTGATAAGACACCATGAGCTACTCTTGCAGCCCATCTGCACTACTCAGAGAACTTCATATCTGCCTGTACAATTACCCCACAGGCCCTTTTCATTCTCTACCACTGTAAGTGTACTACCACACAGTTGATACTTTGCACTGGGGTTGCTGTTTCCCATATGTAATACTTTACATTTGCCAATGTTAAACTTCATTTGCCACCCCTCAGTCCATATGCTCAACATTTCCAGATCCTGCTGCAGCAGAATAGACTCTGTAGTGTCCATAACAACCCTGCCAACCTTTGTATTGTCTACAAACTTGGACATTAAGTTTGATATACCATCATCAATATTATTTATAAATACAGAAACAATAATGGACCCAACACTGAACCCTGAGGGACTCCACTAATAACATTAGTCCACGATGAGCAGTGTCCATTGATTACCACTCTCTGTCTTCTCCCCCTCAACCACCCCTTTTATCTATAGCAGCAATTTGCCTCCAATGCCACACTGCTCCAATTTGTGCAGCAGTCTTCTATGTGCAACAGTATCAAAAGCCTTTTTAAGATCCAAGTTTATAATATTAAAGTTATTCCCTGCATCCAGTTCTTTTGTGACAGAATCATACTATCCAATCAAATTGGTCAGGCAAGACTACCCCTTAACTAAACCATGCTGTGTCCGAGCTTAACTGAAGTCTTGTCTAAATGATCCTGCAGTGCTTCTTTAACTAGTGCCTCCATTAATTTTCCTGGAACAAAAGTTAAACTCACAGGTCTATAATTACTTGTGTCAGCCTTTGATCCTCCTTTGTGAATTGGGATCATTTGCACATCTCCAGTCTATGGATACCTCCCCTGAGTCCAAGGAAGCTCTCATAATTATGGCTAAGGGTATGCTTGCTTCCTTTGCTGCCTCCTTTAATATAACTGGATAGATCTCATCCACCCCAGGTGCCTTTCTTGTGTTTATCTTCAACAATTTCTCCCCCCCTTTACTGTCAGTTAATACAAGATTATCTAGCTTACTGCCAGAGTTGAATACACCTCTGGCATTCCCCTTGCTGAATAACTCCTCATGCGTGAATGTCGATGCAAAATATTCATTTAGTTTGTTAGCTACCTGAGCATGATCATCAACAGTTGAACCATCAATATCAAGTGCACCAATCAAAGTAAAGAACTCTTTGCTGTTTCTCTTTGCATCCGTTGCCAAAGATTTCTCGTAATCTGTCTTCACCTGCCTAATCTCCTTTGTAGCTTGGTTAGATCAACTTCTATCTATCATAGGCTTCTGTGTCACATGTTAATTTATAGGTATACCATGCATTCTCCTTCTCTGCCATATGTCTCATTAGTTCATCTGACATCCATTTAGGCCTAAACCTTGAACAATATTTCTTAGTTGGTATGTAAAGCCTAGTAGCTTCCAAGATAAGTTGTTTGAATTCTTCCCATTTTGCATTTGCTGTTGGTAACATCATCAGTTGATCCCACTGTATAGAATTTAAATACTGTCTCAGATAATCGCAGTCGCCTTTAATAAAACGATAACCCTTCTCTTTACTCCTGATGGTAGTTACCTCTGAGTAAATCTCACTTCAGCACACTGTTATCACTGCCACTTAGTGGTTCCTTTAACCGCAGATTCTTAATGCATGAAGAATCACTACTGATAATCAAATCAAGAGTATTACTCCCTCTAGTTGCCCCTCGAACATGCTTATGTAGAAAACAATCATCCAATAAATCCACAAAAGCCTTGCTAGTGTGTGAGTGACCAACCCACAAATTCCATTCAATATCTGGGAAATTAAAATACCCCATTATAAGACCCTCTGATTTACTAGCCCACTCTATTTCCCTGTACAGTTTCTTATTATACTCATCAGAGTCATTAGGCCTATAGCACACTCCTACTCTCAATTTTGATCTCCCAATGCTTATGTCACACCAAACTGACTCGACACTGCACTGTCCAGCGATGTCTACTGGCTTCACTTCCTTGGATTTTGTGTTTCTTAACTAATAGCATAACCCCTCCTCCCTTCCTATCCTGTCTATCCTTTCTGTAGACGTTGTACTCTCCAAATTCCAGTTCTGCATTCCTTCTCTGACACCACGTCTCTGCTATCCCAACAATATCCGCCTTTGATGCTTTGAGCAATACTTCAAATCCATCGAATGTATTTACCAAACTCCTAGCATTGGTGTACATGCAAGTATACATGCACCTGTTCTTTTTCTTGTCTACCCCAACACAACCCATTGTTTACTTGTACCGCAATGACTCCCAGCAGTCTCTAAAATATCCTGCATCTTGTTTTCCAGGCTTCTGCTTGTTCCAATAGAAGCAGTGAAAGAATCAGTTTCACCTTTGCCAGTGGCTACTGTTAATCTATTAGTCCTTATATCCCCCAAGCTAGCAGTTTTCCGACCCACCTAACACTGCCTCGATAGCATCAGAAATATTCTTGCACCCTTTCTATTTAAGTGTATCCCATCCCTGTAGAAGCAATCTCTCCTGTTAACAAGTATAGACCAGGCTGAAAAAAAATTCTACCCCTTGAGCCTTGAACAATCTTTCCAGAGTCGAATTGATCGACAAGGCTCTCATCATATACTCCCTGCTATCGTGTCTGGGTAGAATTGCAGACACTTTCAAATTCAAGGGACATGGAAAACTGCTGAACAAATTGGAGCAGTATGGCACTGGAGGCAAATTGCTGCTATGGATAAAGGGATGGTTCAGTGGGAGAAGACAGAGAGTGGTAATCAATGGACACTCCTCATCATGGACCAATGTTATTAGTGGAATCCCTCAGGGTTCAGTGTTGTGTCCATTGTTGCTGTCTGTATTTATAAATGATATTGCTGATGGTATATCAGGCTTAATGTCCAAGTTTGCAGATGATATGAAGTTTGGCAGGGTTGTTAAGGTCACTAATAACACTACTCTGCTGAAACAGGATCTGGAAAAGTTGAGCAGATGGTCTGAGAGGTGGCAAATGTAAAGTACTACATATGGGAAACAACATCCCCAGAGCAACGTATCAACTCTGTGGTACTACACTGACATTGGTAGAGAAAGGGACCTGGGGGTGGTTGTGCAGGCAGATAGGAAGTTTTCTGAGCAGTGCAGATGGGCTGCAAGAGTAGCTCATGGTGTACTGTCGATGATATATAGGAATTTTTCTAGCAGGGATAAGGAGGTGATTATTCCATTGTATAAGGCAATGGTCAGGCCACACCTAGAGTACTGTATACAGGTCTGGAGGCCTCATTTCAAGAAGGATGTAGAGATGCTGGAACGAGTACAGAGAAGGGCAACAAGATTAGTGAATGGAACAAAGGGGTGCTCTTACGAAGAAAGGCTTGAGTTTTGCAAATTACAGTGTCTGTAAATTAGGCACCGGCGAGGTGATCTAATAGAGGTGTATAAAGTCTTGAATGGTTTGAGCATGCTCAATGCTGATGGGATTCTTCCTCTTGCTCAGAATAATCACCTGAGAGGGCATAAATTCAAATTGAGGAAAGATGGATGTAGGATAGACGTGAGGAAATTTGCCTTTAGCCAGCGGGTGGTTGGTTGGTGAAAGAGACTTCCATCCCTTGTCGTGGAAGTTGATAGCCTAAATAAGTTTAAGGCTCAGCTGGGCAGGTATTTCGAATGAACAGAGGGGTGAAGTGGAAGTGGTTATTTTTTATTTATTTATTTTTTTTTTTTTTTGGCTGATGCTGCATAAGCTTGCTTTCTTGCATCAAATGCCTCTACTAATGCTAATGCTAAGTAAATCAAAATGTCTTCTAATGGGAGATAAGAATTTTTTCAGATATTGATTGGAACTTATGGGTTGGTCACAAACACACACTAGCAAGACATTTGTTGATTTATTGGATTATTGTTTCCACAATAACATGTTAGAGAGGCAACAAGAGAGAGAGAGCAATACTCTTCTTCTGATTATCAGCATTACAGATTATTCATGCATTACAAATCTGCAGATAAAAGAACCATTAAGTGGCAGTTACCACAGCGTATTGATGACGAATTTATTTAAAGATGCAACTACCATCAAGGGTAAAGGAAAGGGTTTGCTTTCATAAAGGTGATTACAGTGGTCTAGGACAGTTTTTAAATTCTATGCAGTGGGACCAACTAATGATGTTACCATCAGCAAATTCTAAATTGGAAACACTCCATGATATAGGATCTAGAAAAGTTGAGCAGATGGACTGAGAGATGGCAAATGAAGTTTAACATTGCCCCAGAGTAACGTATCGACTATATAGTACTACACCGACAGTGGTAGAGAATGAAAAGGGCCTGGGGGGAAATTGTGCAGGCATATATGATGTTTTCTGAGCAGTGTAGATGGTCTGCAAAAGTAGCTCATGGTGTCTTGTCAATAATATACAGGAGTTTTTCCTGTATATTATTGAATGAATACAATTTTTCGAGTGTTGGCATTTGAGGTGAGCGGACACACTTTGTCAGGGCTCCTCAGTTAAGTGGATTGGATTACTGTTGATTAGTGCTTTTAAATATTTGAATTTACTTAGATATTGTCGGATTATTTTGTTATAGGTTTTCCTGCAACAGTTTGATTTTTGTAATATTATAGATATAATTTTTAAAAGTTAATTTTCATTGATATTTAGCTAATTTTATAATGGTAGTTACGAGATCTGCCTTAAACACATCACAGGGTATCGTGACTCACGTGGAAATAGCCGATGGCGATTTACGGGCGAGTCACGATTTAATCTGTTGCGGAACCTGTGGAATGTTTTCCAAGGTCGACCTGGTGACTAATCATAGCTCACCTGGGGATTCGTTTCTTTGTGATCGATGTAAGAAGTGCACTGATCTTAAATTATAATTTCGTGCACTGATGGAACAATTTGAGTCACTGAAAAAAAAGGGTGCTTGTTCTCGAGAATAATGCATCTGGGAGCTCGTCAGGGACTCAAGACTCCAGCAATCTAACAAGTGATGCACACCCGATTTGGGCCTCAAAACAGAAAAACTAAGTGCAAACTACTCTGGTTAAAAAGGAGATTGTTTTATTAGGAGACTCCATTGTCAGGGAAACGGGGAATATTTTTTTGTAAAGAGAATATTATTATTCATGTGGGGAGTAATGACATTAAACGTACACGATCTGATGATTTGTTGAATAAATACAGGACCATGCTGACGAAATGCCGCGAGCTAGGCCACAATGTTTATGTGTCTGCAATTCTACCCAGACACGATAGGAGGGATTATATGTTAAAAGCCTTGTGGATTAACTCAAGACTTGAAGGACTCTGCAAAGCTTTAGGGGGGAAATTTCTATCAGCATGGCCCACACTTCTAGGTAGAAGGAATTTGTTTTGTAGAGATGGGATACACTTAAACAAATGTGGTGCAAATGTTTTTGCCAGTATTACTGAGGTTCAGGGAAACTACAAGTTAGAGGGGATGTGGGTAATACTGACACGTTTTTATCTGATAATATTGGTCAAGGTAACTCTTGCACGATCTCTTGCATTATCTAGATGTTCTGGGGGCAGAAACGTTTCAAGTGAGCGGGTAGCTAATGCCAGGGAAGAGAGCCTAAAAAACTTCAAGGGTCGTTAAATATACAAGAACAGTAAGTTTTAATTGTTTATATAGTAATGTTAGAAGTGTCATCAATAAAATGAGCGAATTCAAACTGCTGGTTAAAACAAGCAACGCAGACATAATAGGGCTTACGGAGACGTGGTGCCACCTGGAAATTGGGGATGATTAGTTTCAGTTATGGCTTGTATAATGTATTTAGAAAGGATAGGGTAGATAGAAGGGGTGGTGGGGTAATGCTTCTTATCAGAAGCAGCCTCAGTGCGACGATAGCTTTCCCGGATTCAGACGTTTCACATGCTAAAATAGAATCTGTATGGTGTGAGATAGTTGGAAACAAAGGTATAATGCGAGTAGGAGTAATCTACAGACCAGGTGATTGTGAAGATTATGACGAAAGCTTCTACATGCAAACGGAATGGGCAAGTAAGCATCAATGTCTTATTATGGGTGATTTCAATTTGCCTCTAATTGATTGAAGTAAATGGGAAGGAAACTCAACATGGAGAACAAAATTTTTAAATCAACTAGATGACTGTTATTTGTATCAACATATCAGGGAAAGTACTAGAGAAAAGAATATCCTGGACCTCATCATCACCCAAGAATCAGATGACATAACAGGGCTGACAGTAGAGGAACCAGTACCAGGAAGTGATCATGGAGTTCTACGGTGGAAGATGATGAGAGAGGTAGCAGCAGTAAAAGGCAAAGGAATGGGTTTTAATTTCAGAAAAGGAAATTACGATGCCTTAAGGTACTGCATGGCCTCTATTAACTGGGTAGAATCGCGCAGAGAATGAATACATTTGAACTGTGGTATGCTTTTAAAACATTAATTACAGATGCCTTGAATGCATATTTACCATTAAAAAAATACTCCACGAGGAGGGTTCCAAGCTGGATGAATAGTGAAGTTGCCACATTACTTGAGCAGAAAAAAGTGGCATGGAAAGGTTACAGAGCAATAAAAATTACTGAAGCCTATTATAACAGCTACAAGATGATCTGGAATAGAGCCACAGAAAGAAAAAGTTCGACAGGCAAAGGCAGTTTATGAGAAATCACTAGCAAACAGAGCAAAGAGGGGGGAGGGTAAGGAATTCTTCACATATATAAGTGCCAAGAAAAGCAGGACAAACCAGATCGGAGCTTTACGTAAGGGAAAGGGGATAGTAATAAATACACCAGCTGCCGTTGCAGATGAACTCAACAGTTATTTTGCATCGATATTTACAAATGAAAAACCTTTTGTGGCAATGGGAAATTGTGGGAGCGAAGTTGAAAAATATGTAATTAATGATATTGAAATTTCACAAGATTATTTAATGAAGAAACTTTCAAGCCTACAGGCCAGTAAGGCTCCTGGAGTTGATGGAATACACCCTATAATCTTAAAAGAGGCGGCAAGTGATTGCATTGAACCAATGAGGCTAATTATGCAAGCATCACTAGACTCTGGGGAGATTCCCTTGGATTGGAAAAGTGCCAATGTATCTCCCATACATAAGGGTGGCTCTAAGAGTGAAGTGGGAAATTTGAAAATGGAGAATGCGCCAGTCAGTCTGACTTCAGTGGTAGGGAAAATCATGGAGGCAATGATCAAGGGTGGAATTCAGAATCATTTGTATCGAATTGAAATTCTCAAGGATACTCAGCATGGTTTTGTAAAGGGAAAATCATGTTTAACAAATCTGGTTCGCTATTTTGAAAGGGTCACTCACGAGCTGGATTTAGGGAATAATTTCGACATTCTTTATTTAGATTTCAGCAAAGCTTTTGACAGTTCCACATGAGCGGTTGCTTTATAAGCTGGAACAGGTTGGAATCACTGGGAAAATCCATAGATGGATAGCAGGATGGCTTCAAGGCAGGAGGCAGAGGGTGTCTAAATTTGTCGTGATGTCTAAATTTGCAGATGATGTTAAAATTGGTAGAGTAGTTAATGATCACTGTCAAGTTGAGTGTCTTCAGAGAGACCTAGATAGACTTCAGGAATGGTCAGAAAAATGGCAGCTATGCTTTAATCCAACAAAGTGATAGGTATTTCATCTGGGAAACAGTAATCCTAAAATAACTTATTCACTTTGTGGAGTTCAACTAAACCCAGTACTGGAGGACAGGGACTTTGGTGTTACGATACGGTCAGACATGAAATTCTCTGAGCATTGTAAACAGGTTGCAAGGAAGGCCCATGGTGTCCTATCGATGATCTATCGAACTTTTGCAAGTAGAGATAGGGACGTGATAATCCCATTATATAAGGCTTTTGTTAGACTACACTTGGAATACTGTGTTCAAGTATGGAGACCACACCTAAAGAAAGACATTATTGAAAGGGTGCAAAGACGTGTAACTTGCCTGTGAGATCAGCAAAAGGGTGTCCTTATGAAGAAAGACTTCGAATATGTGGGTTGCACAGTTTGGAAACTAGACACCTTAGAGGAGATTTGATTGAGGTGTTTAAGGCTCTGAGAAGCATCAGTAAAATGAATGAGGATGAAATTTTCAAGATTATAAATGATGCTAGAACTAGGGGACATAAATTCAAGTTACAGGGGGAAATGTTTAGATTGGAGCAGGAAGTTTTATTTTAGCCAGCAAGTTGTAAATTACTGGAATAGGTTGCCTACCTGGGTGGTAGAGGCTGACAGTTTGGAGAAATTCAAAGGTCATCTGGATAGTACCTTCAGGTAAAGGAAGCGCATAGGATGATAGGTTTAATTTCCTTTTTTCTTATTAATTATTATTATTTATTTATTTATTTTATTTATTTATTTATTTTTATCATTGTTTTATTCAGGGTTTTTTTTTTTTTTGCTGGTGCAGCATAAGCCATAGGCTTTATTTCACCATGCGGCCATTACTAATATAGGATCTAGAAAAGTTGAGCAGATGGGCTGAGAGGTGGCAAATGAAGTTTAACATTGCCCCAGAGTAACATATCAACTATGTGGTGGAGAATGAAAAGGAACTGGGGGGAAATTGTGCAGGCATATATGAAGTTTTCTGAGCAGTGCAAAAGTAGCTCGTGGTGTCTTGTCAATAATATACAGGAATTTTTCTAGCAGGGATATGGAGGTGATTATGCCCTTGTATAAGGCAATGGTGAGGCCACACCTGACTTGAACACCTGTGAGGTGATCTAATTGAGATGTATAAGGCCTTGAATGGTTTGAGCAAGCTTAATGTTCTGTATACAGGTCAGAAGGCCTCATTTTAGAAAGGATGTAGAGCTGCTGGAACGAGTGCAGAGAAGGGCAACCAGATTGGTGAATGGAACAAAGGGTTGCTCTTACAAAGAAAGAGCTTAGGTTCTTCAAATTGCAGTGTCTTGAGACTAAGCACCTGCGAGGTGATCTGATTAAGGTGTATAGGCTTTGAATGGTTTGAGCAAGGTCACTAGCAAAGTTCATGGGATTCTTCCTCTTGCCCAGATTAGCCAACTGAGGGGACATAAATTCAAATTGAGGAAAGACAGTTGTAAAAAACATCATGTGCAGAAATTTTCCTTTAGCTGGGTGGTTGACTGCTGGAACAAACTTCCATCTGTCATTGTAGAAGTTGACAGCTTAAATAAATTCAAGGCAGAAGTAGACAAACATTTGGAATGAATGGATGGGTGAAATGGGAAGGGTTTTTTTTTTTTTTTTTTTTTTTGGCTGATGCTATATAAGCTTGCTTTCTTGCACCATATGCCTCCACTAACGCTAATAAACATAGAAGCTACTAGACTTTTCACACCAACTAAGAAATACCATTCAAAGCTTACACCAACATGGATGTCATATGAACTAATGAGATTACTGCTAAGAAGAAAACTGTATATAAATTATCATATGAAATATGATAACACTGGTTGACAAAAAAAAAAACTTTTTTTTGCTCCCTTTTGAAATTCCGAATGATCTTGTACAATTCACGTTGTTGAATTCAAATATGCTGACATATTTGAATTACAGCAATATGAAATCCATATTGCTGTAATGCCCAGCACTTTTAATTGAGAAGGGATTAAAGTCAAAAATTAAGATTTTTGACTTATCCATCAAGGGAGGAGGTGCTACATTTTTCTAGCCTGGTGTAGTTTCTGAATAGTCTGGCCATTTTTTTTATCCTGTAGTGGCAATCCTCCACTTGGCTGTCACATTCCCATAAAAAGCAACAGTGTTTTTTGTATCCACCTTGCAACCCACTCAACAAAGCTACCACTTTTCGGTCAGCAGAGATATTTCATTTGCATTCTTGATATATTTTTTAGCAAAAGAACCTGTAGGTTTTCGTACATTTCCTTCATGCAAATTACATGTGGATAGTTATTTCCATTATGGAATAAAACTGCTTTCAAACCAACCTTGGATGAATCAATGAAACTTCTCCACTACTCAAGGACAACGTGCTCCAGATGTAACTCTTTCATTAATTCAAACGAAAGCAACATCCTTGGAATAATAGGTCATTATGTTAGATTGCCTCTTCCTATAAAAAAGACACATTGACACCCTTTCAATGAAATTCCACTTCTGAAACTGTGATCCAGTAATTGAGCCTTGGTTTTAGAGAGGTCCAAATCTCTGACCAAATCGTTCAATTTTGCCCGAGTTGTTACTATTTACATGCTGCTTTGCAGTATCAAGAGTTGAAAATTCTGGATCTGTACTTGTTCTGGATTCTGCATCTTCTGAAGACTCCTTTTCCGATCCTGAATCGGAGTCAAGTCCATAAGTTTCTGGTGGCTTTGGCACTGGTATTGTATTATGATGAACCGGCCTCAGAGTAGAATATATATGGAGAAATTCTCTTCTTTTTGCTGAGATTTCCCAGAAAAACCAGAAATATTGGTCAAGCAAAAGTAACAATCATACATATGGCTCTAGATTCCCACCATAACAGCAAAAGGCATCAATTTATGACTACATCTAAACGAGCCTATTAACGTCCTTGAACACTATCTACAATAAATCATTGGGCCCATACTTTAGCTTGATCTCTGACCTTACATCCAAAATAGAGTTCAAAATAGAGTGATGCATAAGGTGGGTATGTTTTAATACATGCTCTTGCAAGTACAACCTCTTGTCTGTTTGAGCAGAAACTAGATTTCCATAGCTGCAGATTCTGTTTTATATTTCGTAACTTGTTATTTAACTGATTATGCCAAAAAATTTCTCTCCATTTTTCATTGCATATTCAGTGTTTGATTAGTTTATAGCCTGTGTAAGGAATGTAGAGTGGCGCCTCCATAGCCAGGTGGGCAGGAGCAGCAGTGTGTAGCACATACTTCTTGATTAGACCGAGGTTCGAGCCGGTGACCACCAAATATGGAGGATGTGGAAAGGTCAGGGAATAACCACCACATATCCCCGGAGCAATATGGCCTTAGTTGCTAATGCTCCTAAAAACCAAATAACAACAACAACAACAAGGAATATAGATATTGTCATTGTCAGTGGGATTTCTTGCTGCTTTATCTGCATGGTCATTTCCTGGTATTCCAGTGTGCCCTGGAATCGAACAAAAAAGTGACACTTTGCCTATTTTTATGAAGATCCGATATTTGGCAGAAGCCTATGCTAGATATAAACTTGTCTCCAATCAAGTCACAGAGCAAGCTAAGGCAGATTTTGATAAATCTTTGGCAAAGGATACAAAGAAATTAGCAAAAACTTCTTTTCTTATGTAAACACTAGAAGGACAGAGATCCGAGTCCACTTCATATTGATGGTTCAACTGTTAATGATCCTGTGTAGGTTGCTGAATGTGAATAGGAAGTAAGGTAAATAGGAAACAAGCTGAATAGGCAGTGGAGGAAGTAAGCAAACCCTCAGCCATAATTATGAAAGCATCACTGGATTCAGAGGAAGTCCTCATGGGCTGGAGATGCACAAATCAATCCCAATTCACAGTTGATCAAAGAACATGAGTAATTAAGAGACCTGTTAGCTTAACTTCTGTTCCAGGGAACATAATGGAGTCACTGATTAAAGAAGTAATGCATGACCATCTAGACAGGAGAGCAGTTATACTTCACTTACAGCATGGGTTTGTCAAGGGGTGATCTAGTTGACCAATTTGATTGGACTACGACATGGTCACAAAAGAACTGGATGCAAAAAAATAATTTTTGATATCATATACAGCAGACTCTCGATTTACCGGGATAAAATTAACCGTGACACTTTAAGATTCCAAATTAAAAAAAAAAAAAAAAAAAATCAACCAGAAATCATAAAATTCAAGTAATAAGTAGAATAGGTATAAACAGATGTTTTGCAAGTCGTAAATAAGCGACAAGCGGCATTATAAGTTGTCATCAGGAGATTAGTGTGCCTATTATCTTGCAACTCCTGCTGTCTTCACATCCGCCTGCTCAAAAAATAAATAAATAAAAAATAAAGAGACCAAATGTTTAGTTTTTTTTTGGTGCATTACGTCGATTGTTACACTGCAAAAAGACAAATTTTGTTTCGTTATTTATGTCAGGATGTCGAAAATTTTTTTACAGCATTTTTTTTTTGTTTGGAAATAGTGAAAATGATGGATAAATGCAAAAAAATTGCACTTTTAGTTTATACTAAAACTTGAAATTATTCAAAAGTTTGAAAACGGTGCATCTGTTAAATCTCTTAAGTAACCATTATAATGTTGGTGACCAAACCATATGCAACATCGTAAATAATATAGGAAAGCTATAGACTTAAAATTAACATTGCAAAAAAAAAAAAAGGAAGCATCGTATTGGACACGCGAGTAGTGTGTGACAAGTTTTTTCGTTTTTTATCTATCCCCATATTTTTTTATGTAGGTTAATGAACATTTTTCGAAACAATAAGTCTTCGACTTGCACAACTACAGATTTATGTAAATTTTTTTTTCTCAATTTTTTTTTTTTTTTTTTTTTGTTTTAGGATTGTAAAATTTAAAACAAACAAAAAAATAAAATAAATAAAATAAGCAATCAATAAAGACGATCATAGAATGCACAAATTGCACAAGTGAGATACGAAGTAACAAGCAACAAAATAGGAAAGAAGAGAAGATCCTTACAATTCATTTATGGTTTTTTTTTTTTTTTTTTATATGACTGAAGATTTCAGTGAAGGGGACACACATTTCACCATAATAATGTAAAAACCCAGAGAATTCCAACTATCAGTATTTTTTCAAATGCAATAAGATCGAGTTTGCTACCCATTTATAAATAGATGCACTAATAGAAAAGCCCAATTAACCGGAAAGTGCAAATTGTTTTTATTGTTTTATGGTTGTGACCTCCAGAAATGTGCTTTAGCAAAATGTGAGTTCGCGCGGGGTGAAAATAGTGAGTTTTCGCCTAAACCTTGTGAATTTCTTTAGTGAAAATTTCATTTTGACCGTTATCATGGTGCCAACTAAGAGAATAAGTGACAGTGCTACAAGTAAATCTACCAACAAAAGGAAAGCGGTCGAGTTGTATCAGAAAATTCAAATAATAAGGATATATGAAAATGGTCAAACATTAACAAGTATCGCGCGGAATTCAGATTTGTCACTAATAATATAGTAGCAATATGTTATTAGTCATTCCCAAGTTACGTAAAAGTCAACGAAGTAAGAAGTCCTGGAACATATCTCTTACGTTTGTCGGTGACTTCTGTATTTTTTAGATTAACTGGGAAATCGATTATCTGGGATTTGTTTTTTACCTCCCATAAAATCGAGAGTCTCTTGTACTTGTATTTCAGGAAAGTTTTTGATAATGGTGCAGATTTCTACACTACTGTAGAAATTGGAGCAGTATAGCACTTAAGGCAAGTTACTCTATGAATAAAGGAATGGGAGTGGGAGAAGACAGAGTTGTTATCAATGGACACTGTTCCTTATGGACACCAGGGTCCTGAGCTCGATATCATCATACTTCTCTTTCTTGGTGATTCCTCTCTACTTCTGACTGACTGACTGACTGACTGACTGACACACACACACACACACACACACACACACACACACACACACACACACACACACACACACACACACACACACACACACACACACACACACAGGGTAATTCAGAAGGTTTTTTTTGGGTGGTGCAGCATAAGCCTCAGGCTTCCTTGTACCATATGGCTAATAACCATAATAATGTTATCAGTGGAGTTTCCCACGGTTCAGTGCTGGGACCCATTATTTTCTGTTTTTATTAATGACACTGAAAAAAGGTATATTACACTTAATGTCTAAGTTTGCAAATGATGCAAGGGCTCAGAGAGTAGTTAAACAGTAATGATATCATGCTACTGCAATAACATCTATAAAAGTTAGGCAGTTGGGCTGAGAAATGGCAATTGAGGTTTAACATTAACATACATAAAGTACTGCACATGGGTAGCATGTGCAATACTTTGTAATCCCAGATTAATATACCAAATGCATGGCACTAAACTCAGGGTATTGGAAAATGAAAAATACCTAGGGTTAATTGTGTAATCAGATATGAAGTTCTCTGAGCAGTGTAGACAGGCTCCCAAGAGGTATAAGGTGGTGGTGACATCAGCAATGGACAGGCATATCTTGAGTACTTCATACAGGTCTGGAGGCCTCATTTTGGAAGGATGTAGTGCTGCTAGAACAAATACAGAGAAGAGCAACAAGATTGGTGAGGGGGCACAATGGGGTACTCTTACCAGAAAAGGCTTTAGTAATGAAAATTTAAGTGTCTGGATACTAGGAACTGTGAGGTGATAAACAAAAAAAATGACCGGGATTCCAGTATTCAGGATCTCAGTATTGTAGGCCCTAGATCTAACATAAAACTGGAAGAGTCATTTTGATAAAAAGTATTGGATAAAAATAGGAACATGACCTGAGAGACCACATAAATAGAGTGCCTTTATAATACCATACCTCCAATGGTATGTAGTAATATCATAGGCTTTTTTCATGTCAAAGAGAACTGTTACCAAGTGCTCACCTTTTATGAATGCATCATGAATTGCTGTTTTAATCAGATCAGATGATCCAAAGTGTATCATCTGATCCAATTAAAACAGCAATTCTTTGGAAGCCATTCTGGATTTTGCCTAAATAGTCATTTGCTTCAAGATAATATACAAGGTGAGCATTGACCATTTTTTCCCAAGATCTTATATAAGCTACTAGTCAGGGAAATGGAGGGGGGCTGGGATTTCAGCAGAGGATTCTGATAGGGCATTTGCAATTTCTCACTGGAGAGGAAATTCTTTGCCATTCCATCTTAGAATAGGCATTGATACTGGGAAAGATTTACCATTCAGTGTTTTTATTTTGTTCCAGATTTTTCTACTGGATGTATTTTTTGCTATAATCTTGTGTCCTGTGGATATTAAGTACTTGCAGATCAGATTCCATGCTTTATTTTTCTCTTTTTAGCATCATAGCATGCATCATTCCACCAGATGTTGTCATGTCTGTAAAGACCATCTGAGGTTTTTGAGGTATACCAGAGATTACAGGCTGTTATAATCTGTGTTATAAAGTGAGTAGTAATGTCATCAATAGGCTGGCTTTTGATGACTTGGTCATCAAAGAAACAGCAATGGTGAACACGTTCCACTTTGCCTTGAAGAATTTCCATTTTATGTGACTGTGTGTGCAAGGTTCAACGAGGCTGGTCAATAAAGAATGATCGTAATTTTTCATGAACAACCATATGCCGCTTGCTAAATTCATAAAAGGTCACAGCTTTCATTCAATGCTCACTACATTTCAGTAAATAAAATTACACAACATTAGGGACTTATAGAGTTGTAAAGCTATTTCTGAATTATCCTGTATATATACACAAACAATACTTACCTCTCTATAAGCATGGCCCCATTTTTTGACTAGTTTCTCCATACCACTTTTATTTTCATAAATTTTTAAAGCATCTAATGCTCTTTCACAATAATACAAGTTGGTTTCTTTTACAATAAATTCTCTCAGTGCTGACAAAAAATCTGCAAGATTAACGAAAATGCATATTTTATACAAAATAAATATTTTTCATATAGCAATACAAAGTATAAGTCAAATATTAAATACAAAGTATAAGTCAAAAATTTATGCATATAATGTTTTACCACATTATATGCATAAATTATAAATTACTCCAAAACTAATGCCTTCAAATATTTTTCCCACTTGTCTAAAGTTTTAACAAAACTTAATGGTATGAAGTGTAAATTTAAATGTACCACCAATATCCCACAAGTTTTGACACACAACACACCAGGTAGGAAATGAAAATGGAGGGTGACATTGGTTGTTTCACTAATCTGATCAGATACTACAATGTGGTCACAAAGGAACTGGATACAAAAAATAATTTTGATATATACTTGTAATTCATTTTATGTGATACTGTTGCACATAAAAGACTGCTATACAAGGAGCAGTGTTACATTAAAGGCAAGTTGCTGTTATGGATAAAATTGCAGTTGAAGGAAGAAGACAGAGAGTGGTAATCAATGGACATTGCTCTTTGTGGACTAATATTATTAGTGGAGTTCCCCAGGATTTAATGTTGTTGTTTTCTATATTTATCAATGATATTGATAAATATATCAGGCTTCATATACAAGTTTGCAGATGATACAAAGGTTGGCGGGGTGATTAATACAGTGCTTTTTTTGTGATGGTATGCAACGGTACGGCATACTGGCACCTTTATTAACAGTGACGTGTGACATTTGGAGCAGTGCACTTCGAAATTTGTAATATTCTGTAAAACTTTTTTACATGTTTATCTACTATTCAAATAAGCTTAAAATTATTTAACTAAATTTACATTTTTCACTGTCTATTGTTAAGATATTTTCTATATAAAACTGTATAACCATTTTTATAATTCTAAATTGCTCAGTCAGACCTCTGTTTAATTATTTTGAATTCCCCTTGGAAGTTACATTTAAAATAGCTTCCGTTGAGCAAAGAAAATTTTCATATAGCAAATGGATTAGGAGAGAATTAACTCGGTACGCACTGTTCGCATTTCTGACCTTCAGGCAATTAGTGCTGCTGAGCGAATTAAGAGAGCTAAAGGGATTACCCATTCTATAATTTAGTGGTCCCTGGTAAAACCTATCCGACCACCTGTCCCATCTACGGAGAAGTCGCGCTGGTCAACAGTGAGCAGATCAAGGTGTATTCCCAATGGGCTCTGGCCCACCTTCTACTGCAGTGGTGTCCAATCTTTTCCCGTACAGGTGCCATATTCAAAAAAATTCAAAGTTAGATTTCTTTAGTGTGTTACATTTTCCATATCTTGTTGCAAGTAAAAGTAAAATTGAAAATATTCGAAAATTTTATTAAGTACAATACACAATTACATTTACTGAACAAAACATTTAATGAGAATTTTTTTCATAATTAAGAAAATTTAAAATGCTGTTTTAGTTCACTTTCCTCACGGACCGTAGGTTGGGCACCTTCATGAATCAACTGTTAGTGCCCCGTTCAAGAATTAGGAGGGAGTAATTTCTTTCACCCCGACAAATAATCATCTGTTGTTTCGCGGAAGTGCATTTTTCCGTAAATTTTCCCTATCTCTGTTTACATGGTCATAGTACATGAATATCCGAATGACACTTTCAAAAAAAAAAAAAAAAAAAAATCAAATTTAAGAACTAGTAACAATACCGATGATGAGAGAAGGAAAACGAGGACAATGAAGGTATTAAACCTTCTAAGCATGAAATGTTGGCATTTGGTGAAAATGAAGTTAGAAAATTGTCAATTAGGTTACAGTTAAATGCAATTCATGGATTTCGGAGGTACCTAATTGAAAAGATGGTTTCGGAAGAATTTGATGGATGCTCTGAGTATGATACCAATTTCATCGAGTGAATGTGAATGAGGATTTTCACAAATTAATCTGATTGTCAGCCCAACCAGAGCTTCATTGATGACAAAAACACTTTCTTCACTACTGTTTCTTAAAATTGTAGGCCCACCGCTGACCCGCTTCGATCCAGCAAAATATGTCGATCCGTGGTTGCTTTGGAAAGGTCATTCAGCAAGAGACACACAAAGAGGAAGAAAAGAAGTCAGCATAGGATGTCTGATGAGAACTTAATAAAAATTTGAAATATTCTACAAAAACTTTATTATAAAATTATTTTTACTTATGTTATTTATTTTTACTTATTATTTTTAGGGACCATAGTTTAACAAAGGATCCTTAAAATGTCACTCAGTTGTCTGCCTGTCCGTCCGTCTGTCACAGCATTGTATCTCTGGAACCACTCAACCTATTGGCTAGAAATTTTGCATGGGTTTGCACATCAAGTGGGCCAACATAACACCATATTGATCATTGTTGACAAAAATTTGTCTGAGAAATGGAGGGGGGTAAATGTGGGGGGATAAAAATGTTGTCGACAACCTATAGCTACACCACTGGAAAGAGGTCAATGAGTATGTTTAAAATATAATTTTAAAATTAAAAATGGCGGCATCAGACAGGAAAGTAATTTTAATTTTCGTGTCCCCTGTTTCCGTCACTAACGGAGCTAAAAATTTAAAAATCACATTAACTATGCGTTATTCGATGCTTATCAAGGGAAAACTATTGCGATTGAAATCTATCATTTATTTTTGTGTTAAAACTAGTTCAAGATCTTTTTCTTGTTGCACTTCAATTTATTGAACTTCAATAGCGTGCTTCCTTTTACTAAGTAACTCTCCTTTTAGTGACAAAAAGGTTGCTAAATAGTTAGTTAATAATTCTATAAAGGTCATTTATAAATTTTGCAACAAGAAGTATTTTTTAACAATTTTAAAAGCTGGGGTTGTCCCGGCAAGGAAGTACTCAGAGAGCCAGACTCCGGGGCATGCACGGAGCCTCGCAGGGCCCTCACCTGCCAGTCGCTTCTACCCCAAGACTTTAATCACTTCTGCAGGAAGTGATTAAAGTCTTGGGGTCAGAGTCACTTCTCCCACCCTTGGTATTCACAACAACTGAAAAGACTCAAATAGACAACGTTTTCGTTATTTCCTAAGTTTTAGGCCAAGTCGGGGTACTAAAAACTTTTTTCAGTTACCATAAAGCTCTCTATTTGAGATACTAAACTACAATTTGTGTCATCCTGGGTGCCCGGCACTCAGTAGCTGACCGATTTATTTACTTATTTTATTCACATTTTACTTATTTTTCTATATATACTTGAATAATGAATTTATACTTAATAAACTATGTTAATATACTAAATTTGTTGTTCTTATTCCAAAAACATTACTACAAAAGTAACTATCAGGAAAAAAAAATTTTTAGAGTACTTTTCATATCCTTTTAATTTTCAATTTTTCCTGATAGCAAAGAATGAGTACTAGCACCTATTTTTATACAAAAAAAGCACTGGATTAATAACAGTAATGAAGGTATGCTGCTGCTAAAAGATCTAGAGAAACTGGACAGTTGGGGTGTAAAGTGGCATTTAATGTTCATAAATGCGAAGTACTGCATATGGGTAGCAGTAACTCCAGAGTAACGTATAAACTATGTGGACTACACTCAAGGTAGCTGGGACAGCTCATGGAGTTTTGTCAATGATATGTATATCATTGACAAAACCCCATGAGCTGTTCTAGCAGTCTTTGCTGTCCTTCTCTGTACTCATTACAGCAGTCTGAACTGCTGGAATGAGTACAGAGAAGGGCAACGAGATTGGTTTGTAGAACTAAAGAACCCCTGTTCTTTAGTTCTACAAACTGCAGCATCTGGAGACTAGGCACCTGCAAGGTTTTCTGATTGAGGTGTTTAATGTTTTAAATGGATTGAGCAAAGCTGAATGCTAATGGCATTCTTCCTCTTGCACCCACACACACACAGGGGCACAAATTCAAATTGAGGAAGGACAGTTGCAGAATACATGAGCAGAAGTTTGCCTTTAGCTGCGGGTGGTTGACTGCTGGAAAAAACTTCCATTTATTGTTGTGGACGGTGACAGCTTCAATAAATAAGGAAGAACTAGACAAGCTATTGAAGGAAATGAATAAGTGAAATGGGAGGTTTCATTTTTTTTTTTAATTATGCTGTATAAAGCTGTATTTTAATTTTTCTTTCTTGTATCATTTGCGACTGATAATGCTAATGATGTGTCTGAAGCAACAGTGCTACTAAGCTCCTGAATGCACAGAATATCAATCACGATCTTGAGACATTTAAAGAACATTTATGGGTATGTGACAAATGATGTGAGCACATAGATAAGTGGTGGGTTAGGACAGCTGAAGTTCAAAGAATGTGGCAAGGTCAGGCTGTCCTTGCACTGTGGTGGCTGCAGAAAATGAAGAGAAAGAGAGAGAGAGAGAGAGTGGCTAAAATCATTCATAAAGCCTTTTCTAGGTGAAGTTCTGGGAAATACATTCAACAGTGGAAACAAGCTTTAATGCACTGAAAACAATTCTATATAATTTGGGAAAAGGGAAACTGTGTGCCAAGTGGCAGGACTGTAGATCTTCTGAAGCTGCATTAAACCACGAGTGAGATTTTGATCAAAGATGAAACACAAAAATGAAAGAATAGATTAAAAACTGCCTGGGAACCAGAGTCAAAGTATCAGTCTAAGCAGTGGTGTCATCAGGATTCACTAATAAAGAAGAATTTCTAGGTCTAACGAACTGCTTTTCAAAGAGTGTTATATATATATATATATATATATTTTTTTTTTTTTTTTTTTTTTTTTGGATATGAGAGAGAGGACTCACATCTGGTGAGTATGGGCTTGGCACACTCAGGGTCCTGAGCTGGGTATCATCATTCTTTTCTTTTGTGGTGATTCCCTTCTACTTCTGACTCTTGTTTGTTCTCTCTCTCTCTCTCTCTCTCTCTCTCTCTCTCTCTCTCTCTCTCTCTCTCTCTCTCTCTCTCTCTCTCTCTCTCTCAGGGTAACACAGAATTTTTTTTTTTTTTTGGCTGGTGCAGCAGAAGCCTCAGGCTTTCTTGCACCATATGGCTAATAATAGTAGTAAAACTAATAGTATCATTCTTGATTCTGGAACAGGAAAACAAGATCAATATGATCAATTCTGCTTTCTATGTGGAAACAATGAAGAAATGCACTAAAATGCACTACACTTTCATTGTTATCATATGGGGTAGTGGACACTGTTTAGAATGCCATTGTGATATTTTTCTTAAAGCACATTTCTGGAGGTTACAGCCCCAAAACAATAAAAACAATTTGCACTTTCTGGTTTATTGAACTTTTCTGTTAGTTCATTCTATTATAAATGGGTAGTCAACTTGATCTTATTGCATTTGCGATAATACTGACAGCTGGAATTCTGTGGGTTTTTTTCATTATTTTGGTGAAATATGTTTCACCTCCACTGAAATCTTCAATAATATAAAAAACAAATTTTGAGGCAAATCCCCTTTATTTTGTGTAGTAGTTGGTGGGGGGGGGGGGGTTGTGTGTCCGAAATGATCCTGAGAGCTATACCAGCAGAAGCATAGCTTCTAGTAGGGTCACCCAAGTTGGACAGGTCAAGAGTGATGGGACAGAATAAGAGCAGGGAACACAGGCGTATCCCTGTTGATGGGTTTTTAGATGGGTAAGCTCTGTAAAGGTTCTCCCATTTGGGTGAGAAAAGTCCATTAAGAGTAGGGTTGTTCAGTTGCCCTTTGACTTTTGCTGCATAGTTTAACAGAAGCATTTGTCTGCGTAAATATAAAGAGGTTTCAGTTGCTTCAGCATATAAGCTCTGGACTGGCGATGTATGGAATGCCCCTAGTGCAAGACAAAGAGAACTGTGGTGTACGGGATCAAGCCAACATAAGGCACTTGGTCTAGCGGAGCTGTAGACCACAGTGCAGTAGTCTAGACGTGACTGTATTAATGCATGATACAAATGCAGTAGTGTGTAATGGTCAGCTCCCCATGTTGCCAGATAGTACTCTTAA
The DNA here is from genome assembly GCF_048544385.1 of Mastigoproctus giganteus. Taxonomy (NCBI): domain Eukaryota; kingdom Metazoa; phylum Arthropoda; class Arachnida; order Uropygi; family Thelyphonidae; genus Mastigoproctus; species Mastigoproctus giganteus. The sequence continues at coordinate 119,646,224 of NC_143581.1, forward strand.
GATGCAGTAGTTAGTAACGGTCAGCTCCCCACTGTTTTATATGTTCAAAGAAGGTAAGTTTTTGGTCTAGAACCACACCAAGAAAGCGGACACTGTGAACCACTGGGATCATTTGATTTTCTAGGTGAAGTTCTGGGTCTGGATGTAGGGTACGCTTCCTACAGAAGTGTATCCAAACAGTCTTTTGGGGCGAGAGGCGAATGCCATTGTTTTGTGACCATTTTACAACTTTGTTGATGGCACCTTGGAGCTGTCTTTCTACCAATCGCATATTAGGTGAATGGCAGGAGACACTGAAGTTATCAGCATACAGGGTAGTGGACATGTTTGTGGTAGACCCTGTGTTATGGAGTTCATTATTATGTTAAATAGGGTGGCACTCAGTACTGAACCTTGTGGAACTCCTTCTTTCTAGATAAAATCTAAAGATAACTGGTTGTTGGCTCTAACTTGAAATGAGTGATGGTGTAGGAAGTTTCCAGTAAACTCTGCAGGTGTCCGCGTAGTCCTAGATCGTATAGGTTTCGCATTATGCCGTACCTCCAAGCTGTGTCAAACACTTTTTCTATGCCAAAAAGAACCATGACATGGTGTTCTTTTCATGCAAAAGCATCACGGATGTTTATTTCTGCCCTGATCAGTAAATCAAGAGTGGATCTGCCTTGACGAAAACTGCATTGTACCAGGTTAAGAAGCTTGTTTTGGACTAGAAACCAGGTTAGGCGTGCATTGATCATTTTCTCTAGGACCTTGCTCATAGAGCTGGTGAGTGCAACAGGTCGGTAATTTTGTGGATTTGTAGGATCTTTTCCTGGTTTTGGAAATACCAAAACATAAGCATGATGCCATTTGTCCGGGAAGGTATTCTCTTTGAAAATTCTCTTATAAAAAAGTAACAATGTCTTAAGGGCTGGTTCAGTAAGTTGTGCTATCATGATGGTCCTACTGCATTGAGTGGTGCCTACGTAGCCAGGTGGGCAGGAGTGGCAGTGCATAGCACACGCATCTTGATTAGACCAGGGTTAGAGCCTGTGACCACCAAATATGGAGTTGCGGAAAGGTCAAGAAATGACCACCGCACATCCCCGGAGCAATATGGCCTTAGTTGCTAATGCTCCTAAAAACCAAATAACAACAACAACAACTGCGCTGCGTTTGGTGGTGGCTAAAGCATGGTGCAATTCTGTCATTGTGAAGGGGAGTTTTATGCGGAACTAGATGTCGATTCAAAGTTGATGAAATGTTTCTCAGCCTGTGCCTTGCGTACCTGAAAAAGAGGTGGGTGAGATGTCGTGGCTGAGATTTTCATGATTGACTCACCCAATGCATTTTCAATCTCCACTGATGTTGTAACATCACAACCGTTTACAGTTAATATGGAAAGGTTGATGTGTGGATGTTTACAGTACATACATCATATTTTGGCCCATATCGTTTGCATTTTTGTAATTCTTGTAATTGTGGAGGTGAATCGTCTCCATGCTTCCCTTTTGCTAATCTGCTAATATGTTTAGCTTTTGCCAGAGCCTGTTTAAAGTAAATGAGATCTGCAGTTGTTGGAAACTTCCTGAAGATGTTCCAAGCTTTGTTCTTTTCTTTTTTAGCCATGCTGCATTCATTAGGCATCTCAGTAGCCAGGTGGGAAGGAGCAGCAGTGCGTAGCACACGCTTCTTGATTAGACCGGGGTTCGAGCCCGTCACCACCAAATACAGAGGATGTGGAAAGGTCAGGGAATGACCACCGCATATCCCAGAGCAATATGGCCTTAGTTGATAATGCTCCTAAAAACCAAATAACAAACAAACAAACAACAGCTGCATTCATTATTCCACCAAAATTTTGAGCGTGCTGATATTCTGTTGGATTCCTTTGGAATCGCTTGGTCTGCTGCTTGTAGTATTTGGTTAGATATATAATCTGCGGCCAAGTTAATGGATGCTTGCTGGACCTGCTTTTCTTCCAGTATTGCTAATTGTTTGTATATATATCCCATTTTGCTTTAAAAAAAGTTCCATTTGTCAGTTCTGTTAGAAGAATGGGGGCTGCTTGTGTCAATCTGGCATATCACTCGGTAATGATCACTACCTAATGGATTGCTATGAATAGGCCATCCAAACTGAGGATGTATGGATGCTGAGCATAGAGAGATATGCTGAAGTAGATCCTGTAGGTAAATGTAAATGTGTGAGCGCCATTATTGAGAGTAATCAAATTGTGCTGGTCAAGTAACTTTTCTATAATTTGTCCTCAATTGTCCATGTTTTGGTTTCTCCATAATGAATGATGATTATTGAGGTCCCCTAGGATGAAGTAAGGTTGAGGAAGTTGCACCACTAGTTCTTCTAGGTCGGTGTAGCTTATTTTTTGATTAGGAGGCAAGTATAGCGAGCCGATAGTCAAGTCAGAATTAACATTGACTCACACTGCAACTGCCTCAAGGTTTGTTTTTAATGGGAGTGGTTTGGACAGTATTCGAGCATTGATTATCAATGTCACACCTCCATGCGCCAGACTGTTTTGGTTGTGTACAAGACGATCTTGCCGAAGAATTATATAGTTCAGGAGAGAAATAGTTATATGTGAGATTAGGTTGGTTTCCTGAAGGCAGAAAGTGATGGAGTCATATTGTGTGAGGAGATCTTGGATGTCATTTAAATTACTGCAATATCCTATACAGTTCCACTGCAGAAATGTAATCATTATTTGGGTTTAGTAGAACCCTCAATTTGTTTTCGAGGGGCTGATGGTTTGTTTCTCTCAGGTTTCCCTTTCCCCTTTGGAAAGTATGGTTTTTCAGTGTCCATATCCTCATCAGTATAAAGTTCTGGTATGTGCTCATCTTGCTGTGAGCTATCTTCTAAGTCCATGCGATCTGTTTGGTTTCCATCAGGACTAGTAGTTACTTTAGCATTTTGCTGAGGGGAGGCACCTGGATGTAAATTAATTAGAGTATTTATGGCTTTACTTTGTTTGCTAGTCTTTACTTTGTTTGCTAGGTTTTGCTAGGTTTACTGGTAACAGTGGCTAATACTGACCTTGCCCACTGAGATATTGATTCGCTTGGTGATATAGTTACCACCGTTTGGGTTGCAATTGATATACGTCTTTTGGTTGCTTGAGCATAGGTTGGTTTATTATTGTTCAGGGCTGGTATTTTTGGCCTCTTGATAGGTGACACTGTGTTCAGTTTTGTATCGCTGTATGTGTTTTTCATGTTTCCAAAGGAGACACTCCTTAAAAAATGCTGGATTTACTTCTCTGCAGTTTGGACAACTAGGTGTTGTAGCTGTGCATTCAGTGTTCATGTGCGCAGTGGATCCACATGCAGCACAGGTAGCTGCTCCTCTGCAGACTGTCTGTGAGTGCCCAAACTTCTGGCACTTGTAGCAGCATAAGGGGATTTTTAGCATTAGCATTAGTAGAGGCATTTGATGCAAGAAAGCAAGCTTATGAAGCATCAGCCAACAAAAAAAAAAAAAAAAACCACTTCCACTTCACCCCTCTGTTCGTTCAAAATACCTGTCCAGCTGAGCCTTGAACTTATTTAGGCTATCAACTTCCACGACAAGGGATGCAAGTCTGTTCCACCTACCAACCACCCGCTGGCTAAAGGCAAATTTCCGCACGTCTATCCTACATCTGTCTTTCCTCAATTTGAATTTATGCCCTCTCAGGTGATTATTCTGAGCAAGAGGAAGAATCCCATCAGCATTGAGCGTGCTCAAACCATTCAAGGCTTTGTACACCTCTATCAGATCACCTCGCTGGTGCCTAGTCTCCAGACACTAATTTGCAAAACTTAAGCCTTTCTTCGAAAGAGCACCCCTTTGTTCCATTCACTAATCTTGTTGCCCTTCTCTGTACTCATTCCAGCAGCTCTACATCCTTCTTGAAATGAGGCCTCCAGACCTGTATACAGTACTCAAGGTGTGGCCTGACCATTGCCTTATACAAGGGAATAATCACCTCCTTATCCCTGCTAGAAAAATTCCTATATATCATTGACAATACACCATGAGCTACTCTTACAGCCCGTCTGCACTGCTCAGAGAACTTCATATCTGCCTGCACAACCACCCCCAGGTCCCTTTCATTCTCTACCACTGTCAGTGTAGTACCACAGAGTTGATACGTTGCTCTGGGGTTGCTGTTTCCCATGTGTAGTACTTTACATTTGTCAATGTTAAACTCATTTGCCACCTCTCGGCCCATCTGCTCAACCTTTCCAGATTCTGTTGCAGCAGCATAGTGTCAGTAGTGTCCTTGACAACCCTGCCTACCTTTGTATCGTCTGCAAACTTCAACATTAAGCTTGATATACCATCATCAATATCATTTATAAATACAGAAAACAATAATGGACCCAACACTGAGCCCTGAGGGACTCCACTAATAACATTAGTCCACGACGAGCAGTGTCCATTGATTACCACTCTCTGTCTTCTCCCCCTCAGCCACCCCTTTATCCACAGCAGCAATTTGCCTCCAATGTCACACTGCTCCAATTTGTGCAGCAGTCTTCCATGTGCAACAGTATCAAAAGCCTTTCTAAGATCCAAGTATATAATATCAAAGTTATTCCCAGTTCCTTTGTGCCTGCATCATAGTATCCAATCAAATTGGTCAGGCAAGACTTCCCCTTAACAAAACCATGCTGTGTCCGAGCTATAACTGAAGTCTTGTCTAAATGATCCTGCAGTGCTTCTTTAACTAGTGCCTCCATTAATTTTCCTGGAACAGAAGTTAAACTCACAGGTCTATAATTACTTGTGTCAGCCTTTGATCCTCCTTTGTGAATTAGGGTAACATTTGCACATCTCCAGTCTGTGGGTGCCTCCCCTGAGTCCAAGGAAGCTCTCATAATTATGGCTAAGGGTTTGCTTACTTCCTTTGCTGCCTCCTTTAATATAACTGGATAGATCCCATCCACCCCGGGTGCCTTTCTTGTGTTTATCTTCAACAATTTCTCCTCCACTTTACTCTCAGTTATTACAAGATTCTCTAGCTTACTGCTAGAGTTGAATACACCTCTGGCTTTCCCCTCGCTAAATAACTCCTCGTGTGTGAATGTGGATGCAAAATATTCATTTAGTTTGTTAGCTACCTGAGCAGGATCATCAACAGTTGACCCATCGATATCAAGTGCACCAATCTGATTCATCCCCTTCCTTCTAGAGTTTACATAAGTAAAGAACTCTTTGATGTTTTTCTTTGCATCCCTTGCCAAAGATTTCTCGTAATCTGCCTTCGCCTGCCTAACCTCCTTTGTAACTTGGTTACAGATCAACTTGTATCTATCATAGGCTTCTGTGTCATGTGTTAATTTGTATGTATCCCATGCATGTTTCTTCTCTGTCCTATGCCTCATCAGTTCATCTGACATCCATTTAGGCCTAAACCTTGAACAATATTTCTTAGTTGGTATGTAAAGCCTAGTAGCTTCCAAGATAAGTTCTTTAAATGCTTCCCATTTTGCATTTGCTGTTGGTAACATCATCAGTTGGTCCCACTGTATAGAATTTAAATACTGTCTCAGTCCATCGTAGTCGCCTTTACGAAAGCAATAACCCTTCCCTTTACCCCTAATGGTAGTTACCTCTTTGAGTAAATCCCACTTCATCACACTGTGATCACTGCCACCTAGTGGTTCATTTATCTGCAGATTCTTAATGCATGAAGAATCACTGCTGATAATCAAATCAAGAGTATTCCTCCCTCTAGTTGCCTCCCGAACATGCTGATGTAGAAAACAATCATCCAATAAATCCACAAAAGCCTTGCTAGTGTGTGAGTGACCAACCCACAAATTCCAGTCAATATCTGGGAAATTAAAATCTCCCATTATAAGACTCTCTGATTTACTGGCCCACTCTATTTCCCTGTACAGTTTCTTATTATACTCATCAGAGTCATTAGGCCTATAGCACACTCCTACTCTCAATTTTGATCTCCCAATGTTTATGTCACACCAAACTGACTCGACACTGCACTGTCCAGCGATGTCCACTGGCTTCACTTCCTTGGATTTTATGTATTTCTTAACTAATAGCATAACCCCTCCTCCCTTCCTATCCAGTCTATCCTTTCTGTAGACGTTGTACTCCCCAAATTCCAGTTCTGCATTCCTTATATCTGTGTGACACCACGTCTCTGATATCCCAACAATATCTGCCTTTGATGTTTTGAGCAATACCTCAAATTCATTAAATTTATTTACTAAACTCCTAGCATTGGTGTACACGCAAGTATACATGCACCTATTTCTATTCTTAGCTACCCTAACACAACCCATGTGTTTACTTGTACCGCAATGACTCCCGGCAGTCTCTGAAATATCCTGCATCTTGTTTTTCAGGCTTCTGCTCATTCCAATAGAAGCAGTGCAAGAATGTCTTTCACCTCTGCCAGTGGCTACTGTTAATCTATTCGTCTTTGTCTCCCCCAAGCTAGCAGTTTTCCGACCCACCTAACACTGCCTCGATAGCATCAGCAAATATTCTTGCACCCTTTCTATTTAAGTGTATCCCATCCCTGTAGAAGCAATCTCTCCTGTTAACAAGTTCAGTCCAGGCTGAAAAAAATTCTACCCTTTGAGCCTTGCACAATCTTTCCAGGGCCGAATTGATCAACAAGGCTCTCATCATATACTCCCTCCTATCGTGTCTGGGCAGAATTGCAGACACTTTCAAATTCAACCCTATTTCACGGCTTTTTTTCAACAGTGACCTCTACTTGTTAAGCAATTCTGCCGGTCTCCTACTCTTGATATCATTAGTGCCAACGTGTACAACTATATCACCTTTTGTGCCCTTAAAAGATGATATCTGCTCTACAACGCCATTAACCTTTGCCCCTGGCAGACATACCCTGGTCCTGTTCCACCTATCCTTTTTACAAAGCATGTTCCCTGTTTCCCTGACAATAGAGTCACCAACAACTACTAGTTCCTTTGGGACCAGCGCATTCTGCCTTGGGGGTTGCCGCTGTGTTGCGCGACGACCAAGTGCAAGCTCTGGCATTGATGTGGGCAGCTGAGAGCTTGATGGGCCCCTCAATTTAGTTCCTTCGAGGGCATCCACCCTGTCCTTCAAGCTCTCACATAGGCCCATAAGAGCGCTGAGTTGTTGCCTGATTTCGATACACTCCTTGCATCGCGCACACACAAAGATATCCCCCATGGCAATATCATGTCCCATACCTGAATGCTCCACAAACATCATGCAAGCTGTGCATTTTAGAAGGCTGTGATTCAGAAGGCAACTGCCCCCCTCTCCTCTGAGCCACAGCACTTCCATTAGCTTGAGCCTTTTGTTTTGCTGCTCTGGTCTGAGTCATGTTTTCTTTTAATTTAAATAAAATTTCAATTTCAGTTTATATTTGGAATGTATGCTCTAACATGGCAATTAAGATTACCTGCTTTGATTGCTGTTGATGGTTTAGGGTTATCAAAAATGAGTATTATGTTCCGAGTGGGAACTGGTATGCCGTCTTTCTTGGTCATTATTCTTCTTATATTGATTACTCCTTGATCTTGTAATTCCTGTTTAAATTCTTCATCTGACACGTTCATGAGGTCCCAATTGGTAATGACACCTCTTGATGTGTTCAAGGAAACATGTGGTGAAACAGTAATGGAAGTTCCACCAAAAGTTTTTAGTTTTAGTAGTTGCTCAGACTGTCGAGCAGTCGCAACTTCAACCAGTAAGTCTCCTGATCTTAAGCAAAGAACTGTCTTGGGGGTACCTATTATGCTTTCTAGGCATTTTTGCAATAGAAATGGGGAGAGTTTGCCAATAGGTTGTTCTTTGGTTGAGTGAATGATAAGAAAGTTTGGAGTTCTGATTTTGGCTATGTCAGTCTTTTGACATTTAGCGGCAACAAAATCAGGCTCCAACTGTTTTCGTCCTGTAAGGGTCTCATCCATGTACCCAGTGGATTTCTGGGTCTTAGGAACTGTTTGCTACATTTCGCCCTGGAAGGGAGAGCTTTTCCCCTCCAGGTTACCACCCCCCCATGTGGAGGCAGGATCAGTGCCACCTTTGTGACCAAGCAGTAGTGGGTTAGTAATAAAACAAAAAAGAGAAGAAAGAAAGAAAGAAGGTTACTTTTCCTTCTGATCCAGTAAAGTGCTTTCTTTACTGAATGAAATGAGTGTTAATGTAATGCTGAAAATAAGAAAATGTTTTTAACCCCAGGGGCTCACATCTGGTGAGTATGTGCTTGGCACACCCAGGATCCTGAGCTGGATACCATCATTCTTCTCTTTCTTGGTGATTACCTTCTATTTTGGACTCTCTCTCTCTCTCTCTCTCTCTCTCTCTCTCACACAGGGTAACTCGGGAATTTTTTTTTTTTTTTTGCCTGGAGCAGCATAAGCCAATGTGCAGCGTAAGCCAATGTCAATGTGCAGTGAACGCGCCCAATCTGAAATGAATTTTTTTTTGGTGGGATCATTACTTCTGTCTGTTTCTATTGTGTTTTAAGTTTGTGTTACTTTTGTATATGATGGTCTATTTGTTCTTGTGATTGTATTGTTCTTTTAGCTTCTTGATATGTTTCATTGTTTTCTACTTTATATTTTTGTACTCTCTTTTCTCTCTTCCACTCTTCACATTCTTTCAAGTAGGCATTATGTTCTCCTCTGCAAAGGTCCCAACTCCTCTGCAGTTGGGACCTTTGAATTTTGTGCTCTACAAAATTGTTGAGTATTTTCTTGCATCACATGTCTTTCCTGATGCTAATGTTCTCGTGACCCGCATTTTGCACAGATAGCAAAACCTCTGCATACTGCTTGAGAGTGTCTGTACTTCTGACACTTAAAACATCATACAGGATTTGGAATGTATGATCTCAGTGGGCAGTTTAGGTATCCAGCTTTTACAGTTTTAGGTGTTTTTAGAGTGTTGAAGGTCAGAATTATATCCACATTGGGATAATTTCTCTGTCTCTTTTAATTGTTATTCTTTTCACTTGAATAACCCCTTGATCTTTAAGGGGTTATTCATCTTCAGGAGCACTGAGGAGGTCCCATTCTGTAATTACTCCTTTCAAGGTATTCAAATTCAGGGTGGAATGAGGAGTAACTGTTATTGGAATATAGAATATCTCCAAAAGTTTTTGCTTTCATTAGATGCACTGCTTGTTTTTGGTTTGTCATCTCTACTAGTACACTGAAAGGACAGAATTCGTGGGATACCTGGTTCCTGGGCAATGCAACACTGTCACCCTTCCCGCTTGTGGACAAACCCACTGCTTGGCAGGTATATAAGTACATGGCATCCCTGTATTCATGTTGCCGGTAATTCGATATCAGTATGGATAAACATTGTGAGTTAACCAACTTTGAAAGATGGATGATAGTGGGTGCAGGACACATGGGTAACTATCGCAGAGGTGATATAGAAATTGCACTATCTCCGTTCGACAGTATCATGGGTAAATTGGAATATGCCATTTTCGGAATAACATCTCATCGTGGAGGGCGCTGTGGGCGGAGAAAGGCGATGGATGAAAGCGGCCGGCAACGTCTGTCTCACATTGTTTCAACCAACTGGAGAGCGACAGTGGCACAAATCACTGCCGACTTCAATGAGGGAAGTGCCAGAAACGTCTCCACCAAGACCATAAGGCGATCATTAGCCGCAACAGGTTATAGGAGCCGCTGACCCACCAGAGTCCCATTGCTAACACTGCAACACAGGACTCTACAGAAGAACATCGGTACTGGACCTTGGATGATTGGAGACGGGTTTCCTGGTTCGATGAGTCATTGCCAGCTATTTCGAGCGGATGGGAGGATGTGTATCTGGTGGAAACCACATGAAGCTATGCACCTGTCATGTCAACAAGAAACTGTTCAGGCAGGTGGATGGTCCAGGTTGTGTCCATCCTTGCAGACCATCTGTATCCCTTCATGGTCATTGTGCACCCACAGGGCAATGGACTTCCAGCAGCACAATGCGCCTCCCCACAGAGCTGTGGTGACTAAAACATGGCTCGAAGAGCATTCAGCAGATATTACCACCATGGAATGATTTCCCCGTTCACCGAACATGAACCCTGTGAAGCATCTTTGGGATGCTGTAGAAAGCTCCATTTGAGCTTTGGATCATCCACCCAGAAATGCAACAGAATTATGGACAGCAGTGCAGCAAGTATGGATGGAAATACCTGTGGAACACTTTCGTGAACTAGTGGACTCAATGCCTCGGCATGTGACTGTCCTTATCCGGGTGAAAGGTGGGCTTACCCATTACTAGGTAGGTATCCCACGATTTCTGTCACACTCCGTGTAGATCCCCTGATTTTAGTCTTCTAATTGTTTTAGGGGAACTAGCTATGCTTTCGAGAGTTTTTTGGATTCAAAATGGTGACGAGCTTCCGATGGGTTGTTCATTCCTGGAATGAATAATTAAGAACAGCGGTAAGACTAGAGGAAGCATCTCTGTCTTTTGTTATTTAGCTGTACCTGAACCCATTTCGTCAAGTTTTCTGCTAGTTTGAGTAGCGGAAACATGCTCTCTGCTTGCCATGTTTGCTCCATTCAGCCCTTGACAAAAGGACTTTTCTGCCAAGGTTTCCAGCTCTGCCACAGGGAGACAGGAGCAGTGCCACTAGGAGGCCAAGGGGCTGAAGTGGTAGTTGGTTAGTGGAACTAGAAATATATGAAAAAGGAAAAGAAAGATGAATTTCCTTTCTGATTTGTAGGTTTCAAGTATGGAACTGTTTTTAAATAAGACTGTTGAGAGAAAAGCAGAAACTTAAAAATAACTTTATTCACCTATCAAGAGCACTCTATAAGTTGCAGTGATAGCGCTGGGCCTCGAAAAATGCTTGGCACCCAGGGCCCCTGATAGAGCCCATTTCCGTGGTACTACCACAGCATAGGCAGTACATAATTATCCTAAACATCCAAGCAGGCCTTGAACTTCACTGTCTCAAGCACTACCACCGAAAGCTCAAATACAAAAAAAACAGCTTAAACAACTCCAGATCACCAACCCAGCCAATAAAACTTATGGTTGAGATGATACATTCTGTCAGGAATGTGCTGCTATCAAGGAAATCTCTCTCAAAGATACATCACTGGAACAAAACAATCTTACTAGATTCATCATTCTGTAGCATGTTCTGCTGTTGTTCTAAAATCCATTAGTGTTGGGAACAACACCACTACAAATGCTATTTCACATTGTTGACTGTGATATTGGGCTTACATGCAACTGCCCAACCACTGAACCCAAGGATTTATAGTTTTCTGTAGAAATGGTTGGCATACTAACAGAAGTTCCTGTGGCCCCTTGTGATTGTTCACTGAAATTTATAAAATTTATCTAGGTCTCAACAAACTTACTGAATAATACCTGTCACAGCGAATTCTCAGAGGTTCATATGAGCTGCAGGCACAGAAAGGTTCTTGATTTAGCATGTACCCACCAACCAACACTAGAAGTCTATAAGACATGACCCCACACTGGCTTCTAACATGCTGCTGTTGCCACAAGAACTGTTGAATTATCTATGCCAAGGAGAATGTATGGATCATGGATACGTGACACAAACAAAAATTCCCATGCACAATATTCATATAGGGGTATCAATATAAGTATCAATTTACCTCAACACGATACATAGAACACTTCCATATGATACTCTCCAAAAATTAAAACTAATATAACATTAACGCAAAATGATTACAGTAAAAAATAAATTGAAAACAATTAAAAAAATCAACTGAACACAAAAATTAATTAAAACATTTATTTAAAAAAAAAAAGAAAAAAGTTTAACGTAAATTTTGAAAAACGAGGCCGAAATACTTAGTATCCAACATAATCATACAAAACTGTTAACTGCAGAAGCTTTTGAAATTAAATTACATGAGAATTCTGTTAACATTTGCTGTCAATATCTAATCTCTGATTCGTGGTCTTTTACACGCATGTGCAAAGACAAATAATCTCTAAGATTTATGCTCAACACATATGTATTGTGTTGTCAGCTTCAGGAAGGAAAATCGTTTTTCAAAATTTATGTTAAACTTTTTTTTAATTTTTAATTGTGTTCAATTGATTTATTAATTGTTTTCAATTTATTTTTTACTGTAATCATGTTATATTTGTTTTAATCTCTGGAGAGTATCATATGAAAGTTTTATTCTTCTACAAATATTTAAATCAACAAAATGTATTGAACACCAAAGCTCTGGTTTATACTGTCAAAGACCTAGAAAAAAATAAACTAGTTAAAATTGCTAAAAAAAATGCCAAAAATTAATCTGATAAAAACACAATACATTAGTTTGGTAGTGGCATAGGACAAAAGAAAGCAAACTTATATAGCAGCAGCAAAAAAAAAAAAAACCCACTTCCCATTTCACCTATCCATTCCCTTTCTCTAAATATGCGAGGACTGGAAACAAAAATAATGCCGCCTAATTTTTTGCTGTCAAATGCAGTGTTTCTTGGTAAGAGCACCCCTTTGTTCTCCTCACTAATCTCATTGCCCTTCTCTGTACTCATTCCATCAGTTCTACATCCTCCCTAAATTGAGCCCACCAGACATGTATGCAGTACTCAAGGTGACCAATGCCTTATATAAAAAGATAATTACCTCCTTATTCATGCTAGAAAAATGCCTGTATAACATTGACAAACGAATGAGCTGCCCTGGTAGCTTGTCTGCACTGCTCAGAGAACTTCATATCTGAATGCAAAATTACACTCAGGTGTTTTACATTCTCCACCACCCTTCGTATCATATCGATATGAAGGGTGCTAGAGAATTGCTTATGGGCATTAATGCTACCAATAAGCAATTCTTAGCATTTGTAAATGTCAAGTTCACTTGGCACTTCTCAGCCATTCTGCTAACTAAAGGAGATCCTGTTGCAATAGCATACTGTGATTAACAACACTGTCAACCTTTGTATCACCTGCAAACTTTGTGGCATAAAGCAGAAAACAACAACAATGGGTCCAACACCGAACCCTGGGGGACTGCACTAATAACATTAGTCCATGAAGAGCAGAGTACATTGATTACCACACTGTCTTCTCCCACTCAACCATCCCTTTATCCAAAGCAGCAACTAATGCCATGCTGCTCCAATTTGTATAGCAGTCTTTATGTGCAACTGTATCAAAAACTTTCCTGAAATTTGAGTATATATCAGTGTTCTCCCCAGAAAATTTTTCCAGCTGGGTGGCATTATGAAGTAGCATGGTGGGGAAGTAATACTTTGCATAGTATGTTCAAAATAATATTGATTGAGTGAGCAGTACCATATGATACCCCGAGCATCGCTTAAATTTTATCCAGCCGGTCAGTTAAATTCACTAGGCGGTGCGCCCATCCGATAGGTCCTGGGAGAACACTATACAGTGTATATGATATCAAAATTATTTTTTGCATCCAATTCCTTTGCAACCATGTCGTACTATCCAATCAAATTTGTTCAGGAAAATTCTCCCTTAACAAACCCATGCTATGTCAGAGCTAAAAATGCAGTCTTGTCTAAATGATTTTGCATTACTTCTTGAACAAGTGACTCCATTATTTTCCCTGGCACAAAGAAGTTAAACTAACACATCTGTAATTACTCAAGTTACCATTTGATCCCTCATTGTCAATTAGGGATACATTTGCACATCTCCAGCCCGTGGGAACCCCCCCCCTCCTGAATTCATGAATGCTCTCCTAATTATAGCTAAAGTTTTCTAACTTCCTTTGCAGCCTCCATTAATACATTTGGATAAATCCCACCCACTCCAGTTGCCTTTCTTATGTTTAACTTTCACAATTTCTCTTCCACTTTCCCATAAGTTATTACAAAATCATTTAGCTCCACATTAGAGTTTGATAAACTTCTGGCCTCCTCTTCCCTACAGAATTCCTCATGTGTGTGAATGTAGGTGCAAAATACTTATTCAGTTCTACCCGTGGCAATTCCTTGTAATGTGCTTTGCTTGCCTAACCTCCTTTCTGTCTTGATTACAGACTAGCTTATATCTACTATAAGCTCCTGTGTCGCCTGATAAGTTATATGCATCCCATGCATTTTTCTTCTCTGCCATGCACCTCATCAGTTCATCTGACATCCACTTAGGCTTAAACCTGTAACAGTATTTCTTAGTTGGTATGAAAAGCCTAGTAGCCCTGTTATTAATTCCTTGAATGCATCCCATTTAGAATCTGCTGTTGGTAACATCATCAGCAGTTCCATTGTATAAAATTTAAAAACTGTCTGAGACCACTGTAGTCACCTTTACGAAAGCAAAAACCCTTCCTTTTACCCTTGTTAGTAGTTACATCTTTAAGTAAACAACACATAAATACATTGTGATCGCAGCCACCTATTTGTTCCTTTATCTGCAGATTCTTAATGCATGAATAATCACCACTGATAATCAGATAAAAAAGTATTACTCCTGGTTGCCTCTTGAAAATGCTGCTATAGAAAACAGTCCAATAAATCCACAAAAGTCTTGCTACTGTGCAAGTCACTAACCTACAATTTGCACTCAATATCTGGAAAGTTAAAATCTCCCATTATAAGACATTCTGATTTACTGGCCATCTCCTGGCACAGTTGTATGTTGTACTCATCAGTGTCATTAAACCTATAAGACACTCCTACACTCATTTTTGCCTTTCCAGGGCTTAATGTCACATCAAACTGACTCAACATTGCACTGGCCACCCAAGTCTACGGGATGCAATCACTTAGATTTTGTGTGTTTCATAAATAACAGCATAACTCCTTCTCCCTTCCTATCCTTGTTTATCCTTTCAGTACACATTGTACTCCACATATTCAAATTTTGCATACCTTTACCTGTGTAACACCAAGTCTCTGATATCCTAACACAACCCATATATTTACTTGTTCCCTGATGAGTCTCAGCGGTCCTTGAAATCCCTGGCACCTCGCTTGATAGAATGATAATCACTTTCTCCTCTGCCTGCAGCTACTGTTGATCTATTAATTTGTGTATCCCTCCAAACTAGCATAATTCGGACCCACCTAACACTGCCTCAATAATATCAGCAACTATTCTTGCACTCTTTCTATTTAAGTGTATCCTAGCACACTGTTAAATAATTCTGCCCCATGAGCCTTGCATAATCTCTCTAGGGCCAAATTAACTGACAAGACTCTCATCTTGTATCTGGGCAGAATTGCACTCTTTCAAATTTAACCCTAACTTGCAACTTTTTTCTAACATTGATCTATATTTGTCAAGTAAGTCTGCAGATTTCCTACTCTTAATGTCATTAGTGACAACGCGTACAACAATATTACCTTTTGTGCCCTTAAAAGATTATATCTAATCTACATCATCAACTTTTGCACCTGGCAGACACTCCCCGGTCCTAGTCCACCTATCCTTTTTGCACAATATATTTCCCTGACAATGAATAACTGAAAACAACTAGCTCCTGTGGAATCAGTGTATTCTGCCTTGGGGGTTGCCAATGGGTTGCACGACGATCAAGTGCAAGCTCTGGCATTGATGTGGTCAGCTGAGAGATGGATGGTCACATAATTTTAATCCTCAACAGTATCCATCCTGTTTTTCAAGCTCTCATAAATTGCATTGGGGCCTAATATCCTCACACTCTTTACATCAAGTACACACAAAAACATCAAAAAAGCAGTATCTACGATGCAGAGGATAACCGTTCAGTTCTTCCCTGAGCCACAGCCCTCTCACTATCTTCAGCCTTTTGCTTTGCGGCTCTGGTCTGAGGCATGATTTCGGTTCAAATTCAAATATATAATCAAAAATACTACCGATACTTATATCCTAATGCAGTAATAACACTATGTACGGGTTATGTTATGAAATTTTCATCATTATTTATATGCCGGGTGGTTATAAAATAAGTTTCCCTATTCAGGAGACCCTAGTGTTGAAACGGTTAGAGTTAGCTCTGCGAAAATCGGTAGGTATATCAATTAGGGTATGGGGAAGCAATTTGTAGAAGAAAAAAAAAAATTAGTTCACATTTCCCCCATCAGGGGAAAAAGCACCGCAGATATTTAAAAGTTTCCATTTACTTCAAGACATGATGCTTACACAAATGACATTCTGTTAGATAAAAGCAGAAAAGCCAACGCCACCGTCAATAACCATTATGGCTCTTACAAAAAAGGAATGTACTCTTTCAGTAAAACTGTTCTACCAGAATAATAGTAATGCTAATGCAGCACTACGTGAATATCGGAAGCTTAAAGTTTTGCTGCGTAAAGGACCTTTGGCGTCGGTGGCGTTTCGAAAACTAATAAAGAAATTTGAAGCAACTGGGAAGTATGGTGTAATTCCAGGCAAGGAACAACCATGTATTCGGAATGGAGGTAGTGGTTGCAATGGCCTCCAGGTCAGAATGCAAAACACTACCAGTCAGTAGTGCCAGAGGTGTGCCAAGAGACTTGAACCTTCCTTGGTCTACTGTGTGTAAAGTGCTTCGAATAATTTTAAGCTGGTTCCCCTACAATATTCATGTAGTGCAAGAACTAAAGACTTGTGATCAGCAACAATGAATAGACTTTGCTCTACGATTTCTGGCTCATATGAAACTTGACAATACATTCACTCAAATGGTCTGATGAGGAACATTTCGCTCTTCGTGGGGCTGTAAATGCACAAAACTGCCGAATATGGGGAACTTCTCTTCGATCTGCTATGCATGAAAGACCACTACAAAGTCCATATGTTACAGTATGGTGTGGATTCACAGCAGAGTTTATAATTTGACCATTTTTCTTTGAAGAGTCTACACCTCGTGGCCCCATAAGGTGTACGTAACTAGTGCATGATACTGCGCTCTTCTAAGAGATCACATTATTCCCACTCAACAAGAAAGGCAGTGCTTGGAGACCATAGTGTTCATGCAAGATGGTGCCCTTCCCCCTATTGGTTGACAAGTCAAGGAACTACTCTGTTCAACATTTGGAAATGATCGCATCATTTCTAGAGACTTTCCACAGTTCTGGCCAGCCCGATCATCAGATCTCAATCCCTGTGATTTCTGGCTATGAGGATACCTGAAAGACAGAGTTTACCATGGCAGCATACAGATGCCTGTCGATTTGAATGCAAGCATTTAACAGCATGTAGCCAACATCCCCCAATGAGATGCTACGTGAAACTGTGTCCCACGCAGTCCTCCGTTTTCAGAATGTCATCTCAAGTGAAGGAAAGAACATAGAACAATATCTGTAGATTTCTAAGTTCTGATATTAAAATCTAATCCTAAATTAAATATTCCATCTGATATTTACAGTGCCAATTTCTCCCTTGGTGGCAGAAATTTGAACATTTTTTTTTTCTTCTACAAATCGCTTCCATATACCCTAAATAACATACCCACTGATTTTCACAGCACTACCTCTAACCGTTTTCACACTAGGGTTTCCTGAATAGGGAAACTTATTTTATAACCACCCGGTATATATATATATATATTGCAGTGTCGAATTTACAATATATGCATTTCATAGCTCCCACAAAGTTCACATTATATGTATTGCGTACCTTCTATCAAGTTTAAGTTATACATATTAAACTATACTGTTAGGTTTGTAAATTCTAAGTAGATATAATACATAAATTTATTATCTATCTATCTATTGCCAACCTACATTATTCAAACTCTCAAGCAACCTATTTGTGATACTACATCTATGCCATATCACCAATACTTAAAGCTTGAAGAATATTAATGTCATACATTACAGACTAAGTAGTAAAGTTAGGATATTGAAAACTTATAAATTTTAGTTTATAAGCCTCTTCTAATACCGATTACACTGCAACAAAGCTACGCAGAAACTTCAAGTATCTCCTATATCAGCGTCTCCCAAACTGGGGTCCGTAGACCATTTTCCAGGGGATCCACGAATTGGACCCTATGGAACTGGTCAAAATATTCATTCTATGTGTAGAAAACTGAGGATAAATAAAGTTTTTATTATCTATATAATATCGGTGTAGATACACCATAGTTTACCCATAAATTTCAAATACGTATGTAGTGTAAAAGGCATCGTTCTAATAGTATCTCATATTGTGGGTGCTTTCACAACGAGATAGCTGGTATTGCACTACTTCAAATAACTAACGCTTCTCTAGTAGAGAAAACTATTATTATTTATTTTCAGTCGATACCACCACCCAGATGATCGTTTCGAAGCTTTTTGGCTTCATCATCAGTGAGTGGGCTTATGATGATGACTACTATAGAGAATTATACAAGGAGCGAGGTGATGCCAGCAGTGGGGAAGATAGATTGCAAATTAGCAACACATACGACATACCCAATATTCTTCCTGATGAGGTAGAACATGCATTGAAGAAAATGAAGAATCAGAAAGCCCCGGGGGAAGATGAAGTTACTGTAGAGTTGTTAAAATTGGGAGGAAGAGACATAACACAAAAACTGGCAAGGCTCTTCACAAAGTGCATTAGAAAAGGTGTGACGCCTAAGCATTGGAATAATGCAATCATAGTTTTGCTGCATAAGAAAGGAGATAAATCAGAAATTGGAAATTATAGACCAATTAGCTTGTTATCCCACATTGACAAGTTGTTCACAAGGGTCATTACTAACAGATTAGAAAGAATACTTGATGAGAATCAATCGAAAGAGCAAGCTGGCTTTAGGATAGGATTCCCAACTATGGATCACCTTCATGTAATATCACAGCTAATGGAGAAAGCAAATGAATATAAAACACCAATATAAAACAAAATATGCCTGCCATTTGTGGATTATGAAAAGGCATTTGACTCCATACAGCATAAGGCAATGTTTCGGGCACTGGAAAGAAAAGGCATAGATACCCCACATATTATGATTTTGAAGAAAATATATGAGAATGCTACCTCCTTTATTAGACTAGACAAAGACAGTAGGAAATTTAAAATCAAGAAAGGAGTTCGACAAGGAGACACAACATCTCCGAAGCTGTTTACTGCTGCCTTTGAGGAAGCTTTCAGAAGATTAGACTAGTCGCAGAAAGGAGTCAATGTGAACGGAGAGTACCTAATGACATTGTGGTCATAAGCCACAATTCCAAAGAATTAGAGGAAAATCTTAATCAGTTATGCACAGTTAGTAAGGATTTTGGACTAAAGATGAATATGGCTAAAACAAAAGTAATGATAAACAAGTATGCCACAGAAAGGGAAATAATGATTGTTGTTGTTATTTGGTTTTTAGGAGCATTAGCAACTAAGGCCATATTGCTCTCCAGGGATAAGCGGTGGTCATTCCTTGACCTTTCCACATCCTCCGTATTTGGTGGGCATGGGCTGGAACCCCGGTCTAATCAAGAAGCGTGTGCTACGCACTGCTGCTCCTGCCCACCTGGCTACAGAGGCGCCAAATAATGATTGAAGGAGCAGTAATTGAAAAGGTGGAGTCATATACTTATCTGGGACAAGTTATTAGCTGTAATAATGTTAAATGGCTGTAAGTCAAGAGAAGAATAAATTTTGGATGGATAGCATTCAGGAAATATAGTCACATACTGAAGAGCAATATCCCAGTTTGTCTGAAACATAAAATAATGAACCAATGCATACTCCCCACCATGACTTATGGAAGTGAAACTTGGGCACTCACCAAAAGAATGGAAGAGAAGCTGAGAACTACACAGCGAAGAATGGAACAAATTATATTGGGAATCAGACTGTTAGATAAGAAGAGAAACACATGGATTAGGCAGCAAACTCAAGTAAAGGACATTCTTATCAAAACTAAAGAACTAAAATGGTCGAAGACATGATGACAGATGCACTAAGAAAATAACAGAATGGTACCCACGAGGAGCTAGAAGAAAACTGGAAGACAAAGGCGGAGATGGATAGATGTAATTCATGAGTTTTTGGGCAGTAAATGGATGGCCAGTGCTCAAAACCGAAGGAACTGGAAAGCTGCTGGAGAGGCCTTCATCCTGCAGTGGATTGAAAATGGCTGATGATGATGAAGATGACTATACTACTAATTTTAAATCAAAAGTTAATGAAAAAAATAATTTCAAATCAATAAATGAAGCTGCACTTAGTCGAGCCCGATAAAACATCTAATAAGTAGCCTTTCAGCTTCTATAACAAGCCCCTTTTTCAACAAAAAAAAAAAACACTGGCGAAGGTTGAGGCTATGTACTTCGGCAGCTAGAGTAGACACAAACCCAAACAGGATTGATTTTGTTGTTTTGGGTTTTATTGGCACATTAGCAACCAAGGCTATAATACGCCAAAACTAGATCATAAAAAAAAAGACAAGATTAATATTTCAGTGACCTAAGGAATTATGTCACTATGTCAGAGTGTATAGAAATAAAAAAATATGTAAAAAATTTATGAAACAGTAACTTTTAAATAAGTGTAAAAATATTTAAACATTTTAAATAACTTAAAACATCTGATACATTGACATTATTGGATAAAATCTGACTGAGTGTATTAAGGCTCAGTCAGATGGTTAAAAACAGTAAAATATAAATGACGTTTATGCCTATAAATTGGACACAGATAAAAAGGTATCACACTGCTCACACATAGTAAAAGTCATCCGCCTTCAGCAGGAATGAATGAGTAAGATTACTTATCCTATGTGGAGGCAAGCAAGAACAATTTCCTCTGTGGTTCCTGTGCAGACTAGACTGCAAAAGTTTAATTACAGACTTTATAAGTCTATAATTAAACTATTAGATATTGACCTGCCCATGCCAAGATTGTTGCCACTGAGAGAGTAATCTTTTGCAAAGTATTAATTGCCTGTAGTCTATATAGAGGGCTAACAAGTTATGGTTGTTCTGGGGTTACAGTGACCTGGCTGCAGTGTCAACCAGTTCATTACCCTTGATTCCAGTGTTTATTGGGATCCACACTGGAATCAAGTCTTTATCAGGGATAATCCTCATCCATTCCTGGGTCAGGAATGTATGAGGATTATCCCTGATAAAGACTGTAATATACTTAAAGTCTGTATACACCATACACCTTTGGTAACTGTGGGGTTTGGGCTACATTTTAATGTAGCCCAAGGCTAACTCAATTGCATACAACCCTGTTGAGTACATGCTGCATTCGTCAGGTATCTTCTCAGTTATGATGGTGGCAGACCCAACAGATAACTCTGACCTCGAGCCATCAGTGAAGACAGGCAAGAAGTCAGAATATTCGGCTCTGTGGGCAGCACAGAGTTACTAGTAGACAGAATATGAGGTGGCAGTCTTTCCCCACTTCTTAATAGAGCAATTGCATGGTGGTGTTCGAGCATACTTGTTTGTTTGGGGTTTTATTGCATCGGCATCTATGGCCATAGCACATGCCAGGATGGAGTTGGTTCCTTGTGGATATGGCAACACTTTCTACGGTTATATTAAGCTCTCTGAGTAGCTCTTGGACATGAACAGCAAAGGGGCGGTTGGCAGTCTAATGGGTATTATAGAGATTTTCCCATCGTGGCTCAAAAACATATGTCCACAAGGGGTGGTCTGGTAAGGATTTGTTTGAAAGCATACTGTAGAGACAACTGTTTCCTATGAAACAATAGTGATGGCTCATATACTCCGACATAGGGACTTTGGACTGGAGATGTTTGAAATGCTCCAGTGGAAATATGAATCGCCTGATGGTGGATCAAAGGAGATATCAGCATACTCTGAAGGTCCAACCATCAGAGTATGCTGAGTCTAGCAGTTCCATATACCTGGGACTCATACTCTAACTTAGATTGCACGAGTGCACAATAAAGCGCATCAGTCAGCACCCCAAGAGTTATCCGAGACTCCATGTAGGATATTCAAGCATCTCATGCACTTTGCACATAGTTGATGGATGTGCTGTAGAAAGGTCAACCTTCTATCAAATATGAGCCCCAAAATTCTAGTCTCAGATACTACTGGAACGGCATTTCAGATTCAGTTCAGGATGAAGATTACGCATGTGGCAAAAGTGCATGCAAACAGTCTTCTGCTGGGAAAACTAGAAACCATTATTCACTGCCCATGAGCTCAGGTGGTCAATGGCAAGTTGCAATTGCCTCTCCATTACCCTCATGTTGCAAGACTGAAAGAATATGTTAAAATCATTAACACAGAGGGCACAGTTTACACAGTTGGAAAAAGTTGTTCTGTGAAATTCATTTTGATGACAAAAAGTGTAACAAACCCTATTTAGGTCCACTTGGGTAATTTTAACCAGGTTCAAGTTTCAACTAATAAATTCTATAATTTTTACTCTATCCTCAGAGCTGAAACTCACTATAGCTGGAGCCAGGACCATTTTCATTGATTTTCCCATTTCAAATTTCAGAAATTGTCTGATTTTCATGCAAAACACAAAACTGTACCATCAAGCATTTTTCGTGCATTTTTTTAAAGCTTTTTTCAGTTATTTTTTCACCCCTGCCCTAACTAGTGTAGCACTCATGAAACATGATACTTCATTCATTTGTTTTTCTAGTGAGCGCTCTTCCTCTGTTTACAAAAGGAGCTGTTTACATTGGGCTGCAAATGCTTCTGCATTGCATTACAGTTCTTCATAAAACTTTATCAAGAAATCAAAAAAAAAAAAAAAAAAAAATGCACGCAACTGTTTCTTGGCATAAGAAACAATAACGAAAGAATAACAATTGTTTTTTACAAAGGAAAAAACCTTACTTCTTGATTTCTTCGACATGTATCTACCAACACAAAATAAAGGAAATTCATCTGTTGGAAGCCACACTGGAAACGGGAAAAACTGGTGTAAAACTGAACACTTACAATGCACATATGATAAAAAAAAACCAATTTGCTTAATTATAATTTTTTAGGGTACAATATCATACAGCACGTTTTGTGGTGTAAAAAGTCAATATACATTTTGTATATTGACTTTTTAACCAACTTTCAAGAAAATATTTCTATTGATAGCTGCGTTATAAACTGCGAAAACTTGTGCACAAAAGAAGAAAAAAATATCATCTACTAAGAATAAGACATTGAATTTTGAAATGTGCATTGTTACAAAAATTTCAATTTTTTTCTAACAATACAAAGAATGCTAGACTAATGGATTGTTCACAAAATTGCAATATTTTCTAACAATAGAAAGAATGCCACAGCTAATGTATTGGTCAAAAAATATTGTTATTTGTATTGTTACAAAATATTTTAACATTTCTTTGGTGTGCATTTGATGTATCACAAAGGGAGAAATTCTTTTTTAGTACACAAGCTGAAAAAATTCATCATTCAGGGTCATATGCGGTTTGAAGTCAGCATTTCCTGTTCTGAGCTGCAATAAAAAAATATACCCTATTGAAAAATAGATTTACTCCCCATCTCTTGTTTTGTTTTACTGTGAAAGAAGGTTATTATTTCACACAATCAAGCCTGTGACTGCTAAATGTGGTGCTGTTTCTTGTATTCTTTCTATCTTGTGTACTCCTCTGACTGGGTGGTTGTCCCAGCGTATAAACAGAAAATTTCTTTGTTTCTTTGAACGTTGTCCAGATGGCACCAATTATCAACTCTTTTACTGTCTTCTAAGATAGTGTTCAGACGATCCACTTTGGGAAAACTGGAAAGGGCTTACATCAATTAGGAGCAAAAACCCGCTTCCATTCCCACACCATAAAGAATTACTTTAGGTACAATAAAGGACTACTACTTATTGATTTTACCACAAGTAAATATCTATAATAACATATCTGTACAAGGAAAAAATATGCAATCAGTCAAAAGTAACGGTAGTCATTTGCATTCTATGAACAAGCTATACAGCGATGTTTCAAATATATAATGCAGCTCACTTGCCAATATTTCCGGAAGGATTACTGACATGTTAATATAAGTACATGTTAGGAGCAGAAACATGTACTTAATGGTACTTAAGCTCCTAACATGTACTTATAAGTACATATAAGTACATGTTAGGAGCAGAAAAAGTTCTCCACTGCCCACACAATAACGTATTAGTTTATAACGCAGCTATCAATAGAAATATTTTCTGGAAAATTTCTTTAGAAGATAAAATATACATACAGAAATGTGCTGTACCAATTTTAGTAAAGTAATAATACAAAATATTGTTTCCTAAAACAATTACAATAAAGCAAAGTTTTTATTTTTATCAAATGCTATTAGTTTTACAGTAGTTTTTTTGTTTCCACTGTGGCTTTTATAAGATGAATTTCCTTGATTTTGTGTTAGTAAATGCAGTACACATTGAAGAAAGGAAGTACGATCTTTTTGTTTTTCAAAAAAAAAAAAAAACTTTGTTGCAATTTTTCTGTTTTATGTTTATTATGCCGAAATACAGTTGTGTAATTTTTTTTTTTTCCCTGCACCTTGGTAACAGTGACTGACAAGCGCCTACTGTATCACTCACAGTTCCATGTAAGTTGATTTACTTTAGCCAGCAGCAGCTCTCACGCATAGGAAATTCAAATGAATGCAGTGACACATTCTACAAGCAAGTCAACACCTGCTTGTTTTGTGTGGGCATAATGAAAAAAACACATACCTATTCATACATTTTTGTTTTTGAGAATACCTGGACACACTGAAGCAGAACCTTCTTGCACCCAAGAGACTACAGCGATACAAAGATAGCTCCCAGAGGAAAATAAACAACCGAATCTTCAATGAGGACCAAAGAGCCTTCTACAGGAGTCTAGGAGGAGTCAGAAAAGAAGAGAACAAACCACCCAAGAGAAGACAATTGAGGAGTTCTGGAGCAATGCATAGAGCAAGAAAGTAAGACATAACAGTTGAGACACCTGGATAGACTACAATGGAAGAAAACAAGGATGTACAAGAGATGAGAGAGTGGGAGATTCGAGAGGAAGAGTAAAACAGGAACTTGCACAACTGGCAAAACTGAGGAACAGCTAACGTTCACAACTACCAGTACAAGAAGCTCATTTGAACATACAATCACCTGGCAGAGCAGCTCATCCAAATGATAAGGCAGCCAGACGGAGACAATCTCGAAGTTTCTCACTCAAGGAATCACATATCTGAAGGATTAAGACAAAGATACAAGAAACCTGGCGAAATATAGGCCAATCACCTGCCACCCAAAAATGTAAAGGTTCTGACCAGCTGCATAACAAAGAAGATATCAGATCATTTGGAGAGCCAGAACATAATGGCCAAACAGCAGAAAGGATGCAAGTCGATAAGCAAGGGATGCAAGGAGCAATTAACCACAGATGCCACCGTTATAGAACAAGTGTATAGGAAGCGCCGTTACCTGTACACAGAATACATCGATTACTACAAGGCCTTAGACTGTGTCTCTAGCTGCCTAATAGAGATGCTGAACATCTACAAAGTCAATCCCATAGTGATAAACTTCCTAGGAGCAATGATAGTAAAATGGACAACCAGCATTGTGGTCGAGAAGATCACAACCAGACCAATCCCCATCAGGAGTGGAATCTTTCAGGGAGATGCCCTGAGCCCACTGTGGTTCTTTTTTTTTTTTTTTTTTTTTGTAGTTGTTGGCGCATAGGCTTCTGTGGCCATAATGCACCTCCCAAGGTTTTTGCAGTACTTTGATCCAAGCCCGAGGCGGGAATCGAACCCGCGACCTTCGGGTTGCCAGGCAAGCACTTTACCCACCTGGCTAGCCCGGTCGGCCACTGTGGTTCTGTCTAGCATTAACCTGCTATTCACCATACCCAACAGCAGCAAGTAAGGATATAATTTCAAAGAAGAAAGGAAGAACCTGTACATCCTCTCCCACCTGATTGTATATGGATGACATCAAGCTCTATGTGGCAACCAAGAAGCAACTCCAGCAACTACTCTGGATCATCAAAGAATTCAGCAATGATACCAGGATGAAACCAAATTCAAGACCCATGGACTGCATCAGGGCAAATTAATAGGCTGAAACTATCAGCTGCAAACTGGTAAAGAGATCGAAGCCATGACAGATGGAGAGACCTACAAATACCTGGGGATGATGCAGGCTCACCAGTTAGAGCACAAGGAAATCAAGGATTGCCTGACCAAAAAATACCATCAGAGACCTAGAAACCTAGGTAAAGCTGAACAGAGGGAACACAGTTAAAGCCTTAAACACCTATGCAGTCCCAGTGCTAACATACTACTTTGGGATCATAGATTGGACTAACACCGGGCTGGAGGATATCATGAGAAAGACAAGGACAATGGTGACCAAGAGCCACCAACACCACCCAAAGTCAGCTGTGGAGAGACTGACAATACCTCAAAAAGGAGGAAGGTGCCTGATAGACCTCATCAAGCAACAGAAAACAGCGATTGATAACCTGAAGGATTACTTCCAGAAATACACAGCAGCACTCTACCAAGTCATAAGGAAGAAAGACAAGTGGTATACCCCACAACATAACTGAGGAATCCCCTACCACCTAAACAGCACAAACAAAGCTAGAAAGATGGGTAAAGAAGACAGTCCAGGGCAGACACTACAATGACCTCCATCAAGATGATATAGATAAAATTGCTTCCAATGGCTCACCAGCAGGATGCTGTTCCCCGAGACTGAAGGATTCATGCTTGGCATCCAAGACCAGGTAATCATCACCAGAATCTATAGAAAATACATGGCCAAGGAGCCTGGAGTGTCAGATGACACATGTCGACAATGCCACCTGGCCTCACAAACGATCCAACACATCACTGCAGGATGCAAGGTGAGCACCCACACTTGTAGCTACATCCACAATAATACATCAGGAGCTAGCAAGGAAATACCAGTCGACCGTACTACAAGTACGAACCCCAGTTAGTACTAGAGGCCCCAACACACAAGCTGTACTGGGACTGCACCATAATAACGGATAAGACAATCCCACAGAACAGACCGGACATAACCCTTGTGGACAAGAAGGAAAAGCTACCTATCTGACTGACACAGCTGTACCCACCACTGGAAACCTTCAAAAAATTCGTGACGAAAAAATCAGGAAGTACACGAACCTAAAACAGAAGATCAAAGAGATGTGGCATATGCAACAAGTAATGATCATCGTGTCAGCCACCGATTCGTTGGTTTAATTAGTTTTAATGGGAGTTTATCAGCACAAGGGCAACTAAGGCCAAATTGTACCTGTCACAATAATTCTGAAAATGAATTTAATTTTTTTTTTTTCCCCAATCATGTGTCAGATAAGTTCACATAAATGAATTTGTTTCAAAAAATTAAATAAGTTGGACAGATTTGCATCATCAATGAGAATACGGTCATCTCTAATGAATTTTTTGGGGCTAAAGCTGATTTAAAATTTGTTAATCGAACAGCATGATTGTGGGGACCCTCGAGTAGGATATGTTTCATTGTTGGTAGGGTGGGACAATGACGACAGGAAGGAGGTTCATCACCTATCAACAAGTGTAGGTGCGTGAGATGGGAATGCCCAATGCATATCCTTGCAAGGACAACCTCTTCTCGTCTGTTTAATCGTGAACTAGATTTCCAGTATTGTGGCTTTTTTTTTTATTTGGAAGAGTTTATTACGAGTTTGTTGCTGCCCATTGGTCAATACATAACAGTTTTATGATGAGTTTGCAGTCCATATAAGGAATCGAGGCATGTGAAGACACGGGGTTGACTGGACTTTTTGCTGCTTGATCTGCTTTCTCATTCCAGCATACCAGGGAAACCAGCAGAACCTTACCGCTGTGTTGTATTCTGTAAGATTAATTAAATGTGCTCTGATTTCTTTCAAAATAGGATGAGAGTTCAGACATTTATGTTGCAAAGAAGTTACTGCACTCAAGGAATCAATACAGATTATTATCTCTTCATTAGACCTGTTGTTGACGTGTTCGATAGGCATTTTTATTGTATGGAGTTCAGTTGTAAATACTGCAATTAGGGAAAAGTCTTCAGAGACGACACAAGTGGGAAGAACCACAGCATGTGTGTCAGATTTGGATCCATCAGTATATATTTGTAGACTGTGTGTTTGCTGATGCATGAGCTGAATGTAGTTGCTGTATATTTTAGCATTAGAAAGGCATATGATACAAGAAAGCAAGCTTATACAGCATCAGCAAAAAAAAAAAAAAAACACTTTTCATTTCACCCATCCACTCGCTCCAAATGTTTGTTGGGTTCTGCCTTGAATCTATTTAAGCTATCAACTTCTACGACAAATAGAAGTTTGTTCCATCAATCAACCACCCAGTGGCTTAAGGCAAACTTCCACACATTTATTCTACAACTGTCTTTCCTCAATTTCGATCTATGCCCTCTCAGGTTATTATTCTGAGCAAGAAGAAGAATCCCATTAGCATTGAGTATGCTCAAACCATTCAAGGCCTTATACACCTCAATCAGATCACCTCGAAGGTGCCTCAACTCCAGACACTGTAATTTAAAAAAGCCTTTCTTCATAAGAGCAACCCTTTGTTCCATTCACTAATCTTGTTGCCTCCTCTACAGCAGAGGAGGGCAACAAGATTCTCTACCAGCAGCTCAGCATCCATCCTAAAATGAGGCCTCCAGACCTGTATACAGTGCTCAGGGTGTGGTCTAACCATTGTGTTATACAAGGGCATAATCACCTTTTTATCCCTGCTAGAAAAATTCCTGTATATCATTAACAAGACACCATGAGCTACTCTTGCAGACTGTCTGCACTGCTCAGAAAACTTCATATCTGTTTGCACAATTACCCGCAGATTCTTTTCATTCTCTACCACTGTCAGTGTAATACTACACGGTTGATACGTTACTCTCGGGTTACTACTTCCCATATATAGTATTTTACATATGTCAATGTTAAATTTCCATTGCTACCTCTCAGCCATCTGCTCAACTTTTCTAGATCCTGTTGCAGCAGCATACTGTCATTAGTGTCGTTAAGAACCCTGCCGACCATCGTATCGTCTGCAAACTTAGACATTAAGTTTGCAGACAATATATCATCATAAATATGATTAATAAATACAGAAAACAACAATGGACCTAACACTGAACCCTGGGATACTCCACTAATAATATTAATCCACGAAGAGCAGTGTCCATTGATTACCACTCTGTCTTCTCCTATTCAACGATCTCTTTATCCATAGCAGCAATTTGCCCCCAATGCCACACTGCTCCGATTTGTGCAGCACTCTTCCACGTGCAACAGCATCAAAAGCCTTTCTAAGATCCAAATATATGATACAGTCAGTCCTCGTATAGCACGATAGTCGTGTTCCTAGAAACCCTCGTGCAATGCAAAATCGTGCAATATAAACAACAGGCACTAAGGGGAAAATAGGGTTAGGTGCCGGCTACCCTAGATTGAACACACATTTGTAACCAAAACATTACAAAACACAATAAATAATCGTAATAAAATACTTACGTATTTTAATACTCAAAGCGTTCACAATTTCATATTTTTTCTCTATCGACAGAGGCGGACTGGCCATAAGCCTTACCGGGGAAACCCCGGTGGGCTGGAGGCCGGTGTGATTTTGGCCATAAACGCTAGTATGAGGCCACTACAAAATTTTCCCGGGTAAGAATTTTTGACCCAGTCCGCCTCTGTTTATCAATAATGCTTTTCTTTTTCTCTCTGAATCTGCAGTGTCTTCACCAGGATGCTTCCTTTTCACACCTTTTAAGTATTTTACTCATTTTTAGGGAATAAAGCATAATTACAAAACGAGGAGGCACGCTGAATACACATAAAGAAAGCTGCGCGCGTGTAGCAACTGAATAAACAACACCATAAAGGCAGAGATACACTATTAACACTTCACATTTTACTAAAGCACATTTCTAGGGTTACTACTATAAAACAATAAAAACAATTTCCAGTTGCGTTTCTGCTAGTGGAATCTGTTATAAACTGGTAGTAAACTCGATCTAATTGCATTTGCGATTATACTGATAGCTGGAATTGTGTTGGTTTTTACGTTATTATGGTGAAATGTGTTTCCCCTTCACTGATATAAAACACAAATACATTTTCAGAATCTTCTCTTCATTCCTATCGTGTTGCGTTCGGTTGGGGTGATTCCACGTTTGACTGCCATTTCTTATAAACACAAAGGCAAATCGTGCATAAGCGAATTCGGTTCGTGTTATATAAGATATCGTTCCCCTATTTATAAATCGTGTATTATCGAATTCGTGTAGTGTAAACACGTATTATACGAGGACTCACTGTATTTGGATCTTAAAAATTGCAGTAATTTTTTTTCCAGGAGAGTGGAAAATGTGAACATGTGATCAAGAAAATTTTCTCACGTAATAAACAGAATAATGTGGACATATAGCATATCATCGGAAAGCTAAGGAATTTAGACACAGAAATATGGATTCTTTCAAAACTGATTCCATACCTTGTTCTTTTCTCTCTTAGTAGTGTTACATGCTGAATTCCACCAGTAGTTTTTATGTTTGGATCCTTTATTTGAAGTTTGAGGAATGGTGGTAGCAGCAGCTGCCAACATTTGTTCTGTAATGTGTTTAACAGTGTCATCTATGGAGTGATGCTGGATAATATCATCATTTGGTGTAATGCTGGATGCATATTTATTCCAGTCAGCGTTTGAGAATTTCCATTTCGTTCGACCACTTACTGGTAAGTTTCTCCTTGTACAGAGCTTACAGATTATAGGAAAAAGGTCACTATTTAATGGGTTGTCTAAAACTATCCAATTGATTTCAGGAAATAATGTAGGTGAGCATACTGACAGAACTATAGCAGAGATTGAGCCTGTTGGAAAATGGATATAGGTGTGACAGCCATGTGAGATTATCTTTCACAAGAAAATCCTCTATTATGCATCCTCAGTTGTCCATCTGTAAAGATCCCCATAACCGGTGATGTGCATTAAAATCACCGAACACACAAAGGAGAGGGCAGTTGTACAATGAGATCATCTAGATCAGTTAGTGAGTAGATCTGATTTGGTGAGGTATATATTGATACAAGAGTAAGCATTATTCCAACAGCAAGGCAAACTGCAACTACTTCTACTGAGGTTTGTAAAGGAATATGTCTGGAAGGGATTTTATTGTCAATCAATATAACCACACCACTGTGCGAACCATGGGTAGTGATCCTGTCATGCCTGTACAGTGAACAGCATATAGTTGTTAACTGAAAGTGTCACTTGCGGGGAAAGATTTGTTTCTTGTAGATAGATGCCTACTGGATGACGCTGATTTATCAAATCGTGAATATCATAGATGTTGCTACAGAATCCTCTACAATTCCATTAAATCAACTGATCCATTATTTAGTTTTGAAATAGAGTGTTTCTGACTGTTTTTTTAGAGGCAATCTGTTTATAGCATTCCAATTTGATTTTATCTTTTCTTGGGAATATGGGTTGTGAATATCCATGTCTTCCTCAGCATGTATTTCTAAATTGGTTTCATCATTGTTAGTGGTGTCATTGAATTCCATATCTGTGGTTAGAGTCTTTTACAGTTCAGGATTTCTCAGATTCTCAGTATCTGAACGGGATGAAGTAATAGTTGGTGGTACAGTGATTGGAGTATTATTTGCTTAGTCTTTTACATATTCTTAGGGGACACCTGTGGACTCGCTAGAACAGCCCGAGCCCAGTTGTAAAATGGATGTGGCTGGTGGAATGGGCACTTCAGTTTGAGTTCCTTCCAATTTGTATTTTTGTGTTGCAGCTGCATATGTGAGTTTCGGTACAGTGAGTAAAACTTGTTTCCTTGCTTCTTGGTAAGTCATTTTGTTTTCTATTTTGTACTTTTGTATTTTCTTTACTGTTTTACAGGTTTCACAGACTTTTGAGTAAGCTGGGTGGTTACGCTTACAGTTTAGACACTGTTGTTTGTGCTGGGCAATCTGTCTGTGATTGTTCCTTTGATCGACAGTTGGGGCACACTGAAACCCATCTGCACACACTGTTTGAGCATGGCCAAATTTTTGGCATTGAAGCACCTGAGAGGATTGGAGATATAAGGTAGGATATGGCAGTTCAGATATCCAGCCTCGACTGTAGCTGGAAGGATTGGTGTCGAAAAGGTCAGTATAACACTGTGTCAGAACCAGTTCACCACGTTTCCTGATTTTAATTCGTTTTGCCTGAACAACTTTTTGGTCTTGTAGCTCTTGGACTAATTCCTCTTCAGTAACATTTCTTAAGTCCCATTCAGACAGCACTCCTAGGGATGTATTTAGAGTGGCATGTGGAGTTACTGTGACAACTTTCGCAAATTTTGAGATTCTTCGTAGGGCTTCAGAGTGCCTACTATTCATAGCCTCTATAAGTAGATCTCCAGAGCAAAGTCTTTTCACCATTTTAGGTGGTCCGGCAGCATTCACGAGACATTTCTCGATAAGAAATGGGGAAAGTGCACCTATTGGTTGATTTGTTTGGGAATGTATAATAAGAAACAATAGTGATTCCTTTTTGGATCTTTCTGTTCTTTGTCTCTTGGGATGGGAACTATCAAACTCAGTTTGGTCTGTCCTTGAACAAGTTGAGCTATGAGGCCAACAGATGGATAATGGTATTCATGATCCAAGTTTGCTCCTTTTAGCCCTTGGCAGAGAACCTTTTCTGCCAAGTTTACCAGCCCTGCCACGGGGAGGCAGGAGCAGTGCCGCTAGAATGACCAATCGGTGTAAGAGTATATTTGTTAGTTTTAAAGAAAGGTGGCTTTCTTTTGGAGAAAGTGCACCTATGGACAAATGGACAAACTGCACCTATTAGTTGACTTGTTTGAGAATGTACAGGGTGGCCACTGAAAGGCTGAAGGGTTTGAAAAAGTCATAACTTGTTCATTTTCAATCTTTTATTTTATTTTTTTACAGGTTATAGAGTGGCATGTGGAGATTAAAATGGCTATGTATGACGTCCAGCAACAAGTAAAACTCATTGGGTTTTTCTATTCCAGTGAAAGATTAATTATTGAAACTCAGAGAAAATGCCGGCAACATTTTAAAGTAAAAGTATCTCCTAGCGATGACATGATTTGGAACCTAATCACACAGTTTGAAAGAACTGGATCAGTCGGCGATCTTCAGGGAAGAGGTCCTAAGCGCACTGTGTGCACTGACACAGTGGTGGAAGCTGTACGGCAGAATGTCCTTGAGGATCCATCTGCCTCTACCCATCGTCGCTCTGCTCAACTAGGCATCGCCAGAACATCGCTTCAGAAGATTCTGAAACTGGATTTAAAAATGTTTCCATACAAGATCCAAATGGTCCAAGATTTACAACCCCAAGATACTCAGCAGCACCTGCAGTACGCCATTCGATTTCAACACCTAGCCAGAGATAACTTTTTGAACAACTTGATAATGACTGATGAGGCCCATTTTCATTTAAACGGGTACATTAACAAACAAAACTGCAGATTTTTGGTACTGAGAATCCCAGGGAATTACATCAGCATCAATTACATCCACAAAAATGCACTGTTTGGTGCGGTGTTATGGCCGAAAGAGTTATCGGCCCCTATTT
Source organism: Mastigoproctus giganteus (assembly GCF_048544385.1). Taxonomy (NCBI): domain Eukaryota; kingdom Metazoa; phylum Arthropoda; class Arachnida; order Uropygi; family Thelyphonidae; genus Mastigoproctus; species Mastigoproctus giganteus. Next base: position 119,679,679 of record NC_143581.1, read on the forward strand.
CTTTGAAAATGAGGAAGGTGAATCAACGGGGCCCTGTATAGGACAATGCTTGAAAATTTTTTACGCCCAGTGGTCGAAGATAATCAGGAGGTATGGTTCCAACAGGATGGAGCTACTGCACACACACACACTGCCAAGGCGACGATGGACCTCCAGCGAGAAATTTTCGGTGAGCGAATAATTTCAAAAAATGCTGAATTTGTTTGGCCTCCGCGTTCACCTGATTTTATGGCTCCAGACTTCTTTTTGTGGGGCTACTTGAAAGAACGGGTTTACGTAAATAAACCTAGAATAATTCAAGAACTTAAGGAGAATATGCGAGCTGAAATCCGACATTTACGACCTGAAACCTTGCGTATGGTCATGGAAAATGCTGTGGAAAGAGCCTGTATTAGTGAGCAGGAAAATGGTGGTCATTTGATGGATGTTGTTTTTCACACATAATACTAAAAAAAATCCATTAATTATATTTCCAAATAAAATAATAAAAAATTAAAAAAACGTGTTTGTAAAAGTTATTTTTGTTTTATATCATCCAGTCTTTCAGTGGCCACCCTGTATAAAAAGAAACAGTGGTGATTCCTTTTTGGATCCTTCTGTTCTTTGTCTTTTGGGATGGGAACTGTCAAACTCAGTTTGGTATGTCCTTGAACATGTTGAACACATCAATAAACTGAGGCTCAACAGATGGATAACTGTATTCGTGATCCATGTTTGCCCCTTGTAATACTTGGCAGAGGACCTTTTTCTGCCAAGTTTACTGGACTCACCACAGGAAAGGAGGAGGAGCAGAACCACTAGAGTGGCCAAGCAGTGCAAGAGTATATTTGTTAGTTTTAAAGAAAGGTGGGGGTTTTATTTTCAGTAACTTACTTACAATTCGTAATAATAAGTTAACTAAGTTCAATAGCAAAGCTTAATTAAACTGTTAATGGCGATACAAAGACAGCTCCAAGAGGAAGACAAACAACCAAAGCTTCGATGATAAAGAGCCTGCAACAGGAGTTTTGGAGAAGATGGGAAAGAAATGGAGCAGGAAAGTAACACATAACAGCCAAGCCCCCTATATGGAACTAGAACACAATGAAACCAAGGACATACAAGATCTCAGAGAGTGGGATATTCAGTAAGAGCAAATAAAACAGACGATGGAGAACTCTTACAACTGGCGAACTCCAGGATTAGATAACGTCCACAACTACTGGTACAAGAAGCTCACTTGCACACACAGGCATCTGGCAGAGCAGTTTACCTAAATGATAAGTCACCCAGACACAATCCTGAAGATTCTCACTCAAGGAATCACATATCTGAAGCCTAAAGACGAAGAAAGAAGGAACCCAATGAAATAAAGGCCAAAACCTACCTCCCAACAATGTACAAGATCCTGAGCAGCTGCATAATCGAGAAGATATCAGACCACTTGGAGAGGCATAAGATAATGGCCGAGCAGTAGAAAGGATGCAAGCAGCTGAGCAAAGGATGCAAGGAGCAATTAACCATAGATTTCGTGGTTATAGAGCAAACCTACAAGAAGCAACGCAACATGTACACAGCCTACATCGATTACTACAAGACTTTTGACTGCGTGCCTCATCATCATCATCAGCCATTTTCAATCCACTGCAGGATGAAGGCCTCTCCAGCAACTTTCCAGTTCGTTCTGTTTTGAGCACTGGCCATCCATTTACTACACAAAAACTCATGAATTTCATCTATCCATTTCCGCCTTTGTCTTCCAGGTTTTCTTCTAGATCCTCTTGGGTACCATTCTGTTATTTTCTTAGTCCATCTGTCATCATGTCTTCGAGCTATGTGTCCTGCCCAAGACCATTTTAGTTCTTTAGTTTTGATAAGAATGTCCTTTACTTGAGTTTGCTGCCTAATCCATGTGTTTCTCTTCTTATCTAACAGTCTGATTCCCAATATAATTTGTTCCATTCTTCGCTGTGTAGTTCTCAGCTTCTCTTCCATTCTTTTGGTGAGTGCCCAAGTTTCACTTCCATAAGTCATGGTGGGGAGTATGCATTGGTTCATTATTTTATGTTTTAGACAAACTGGGATATTGGTCTTCAGTATATGACTATATTTCCTGAATGCTATCCATCCAAAATTTATTCTTCTCTTGACTTACAGCCATTTAACATTATTACAGCTAATAACTTGTCCCAGATGAGTATATGACTCCACCTTTTCAATTACTGCTCCTTCAATCATTATTTCCCTTTCTGTGGCATACTTGTTCATCATTACTTTTGTTTTAGCCATATTCATCTTTAGTCCAAAATCCTTACTAACTGTGCATAACTGATTAAGATTTTCCTCTAATTCTTTGGGATCGTGGCTTATGACCACAATGTCATCTGCAAATTGTAAATGGTTTAGGTACTCTCCGTTCACATTGACTCCTTTCTGCGACTAGTCTAATCTTCTGAAAGCTTCCTCAAAGGCAGCAGTAAACAGCTTCGGAGATGTTGTGTGTCTCCTTGTCGAACTCCTTTCTCGATTTTAAATTTCTTACTGTCTTTGTCTAGTCTAATAAAGGAGGTAGCACTCTCATATATTTTCTTCAAAATCATAATATATGGGGTATCTATGACTTGTCTTTCCAGGGCCCGAAATATTGCCTTATGCTGTATGGAGTCAAATGGAGTCATATGTCATAATCCACAAATGCCTGGCATAATGGTGTTTTATATTCATTTGCTTTCTCCATTAGCTGAGATATTACGTGAAGGTGATCCATAGTTGAGAATCCTGTCCTAACACCAGCTTGCTCTTTCGGTTGATTCTCATCAAGTATTCTTTCTAATCTGTTAATAATGACCCTTGTAAACAACTTGTAGATATGGGATAACAAGCTAATTGGTCTATAATTTCCAATTTCTGATTTATCCCTTTTCTTATGCAGCAAAACTATGATTGCATTATTCCACTGCTTAGGCATCACACCTTTTCTAATGCACTTTGTATAGAGCCTTGCCAGTTTTTGTGTTATGTCTCTTCCTCCCAATTTTAACAACTCTACAGTAACTTCATCTTCCCCCGGGGCTTTCTGATTCTTCATTTTCTTCAATGCATGTTCTACCTCATCAGGAAGAATATCGGGTATGTCGTATGTGTTGCTACTTTGCAATCCATCTTCCCGACTGCTGGCATCATTCTCTCGTTCCTTATATAATTCTCTTTTGTAGTCTTCTGCTATTTGAATTATGCCTTCTCTGCTGTTTATTTTTTTTTTATGTTTTTTTTTTTTTATGTGAACCCCAAACACGAGAGGTATTAGAACCTATAGTACTTAGTACTGTGCTTGGGTTTGAGGTTAAAAAGACGAAAGAAGATATTTGTTGACATTGGACTTGAACTTCTGTAGATTGTAATTTTCAGGAATACGTATGAAGGAAGGTTGTTCCAGAAAACGGCAGTTGAATGAATAATTGAGGAAGATGAAAAGTTGGTTCTGTGGGTTTGAAGTTGGACAGTAAATGGATGTTGGCTAGTGGCGGCACGTGTTCGGACTGTTTTGAAAGAGAGAGCAGGAATTATAGAAGCCAATTCAGAAGAACAGTGCCCATGGAAGTATCTGTAGAAGAGGCATGCAGCAGAAACAGTGTGTATATGAGAAAGCGAGTGGAGAGACTCTGTTAGAGATGAATCATTAATTAACCTAACTGCCCTCTTCTGAATGGAATGAAGAAGCCTGAGAGAGGTTTTGGGGGGCACCACCCCAGATGTGGGAACAATATTCCATGGCAGGGCGGATTTGCGATTTATACAGAGTGAGCAGCTGTTTGGAAGAAAAGTAACGTCGAGAGCGAAAGAGAAAACCAAGTTTTTTAGATGCAGAGGAAGCAATATTTGTAATGTGCTTGTGCCAAGAGAGAGATTAGAAGTCAGGGTAATCCCCAAAAGAGATATATCATTTTGCCTAGAAATTGGAGTGTCACTAAAGATAAGCATAGGAACAGAAGAATCCTTTTTGCGAGATATAAGACAGGACTGAGTTTTAGAAGGGTTGAAATCAACTAAGTTGTCTTTGCCCCACTGGAGAATTACCTGAAGATCAGCATTTAAGGAATTTGTAGCAGATTTTTGAGAAGTTGAAGCTGATTGAGCAGGACAAGGTTTCTCAAAATGGAAAGTTGAATGCAATGTGCTATCATCGGCAAAACTATGGATAGGATTTCCAGTCAATGGAAGAAGGTCATTGATATACAAGAGGAAAAGAGTGGGGGAAAGAACTGAACCTTGGGGGACACTGGCATTAGTGGAGAAGTTAGAAGACAGAGAGCCATCTACCATCACCCTCAATGAGCGATCAGAGAGAAAACTGGATAACCAATTACTAAAAACAGTTGGCAAACCATAAGATGGAAGCTTGTTTAGAAGACCTTTATGCCAAACACGATCAAAAGCCTTTGAGATGTCAAGACCAACTACTTGGGTTTCACCGAACCTTTCCATTGAATTAGTCCATAAATGGGTAACATAAGCCAGAATATCTCCAGTGGATCGACACTGACTGAATCCATACTGGTAATCGTTGATCAGACGGAAGGTTTCTAGGTACTTTAAGAGTTGGCGGTTAATTGATTTCTCCATTACTTTAGAAAGAGTAGAAGTAATTGCAATGGGACGATAATTGGATGGGAGGGATTTGTCACCCTTTTTAGGAACTGGCTGGATATGAGCAAATTTCCAAGCAGAAGGAAAAACACCTTTGGAATAAGAAAGTGAAAAAAGGCGGCAAAGAATAGGAGGAAGTTCAGGAGCACAGGTTTTGAGAACAAGTGGAGAAATACCATCAGGACCTGGAGCTTTCTTAGCATCAAGATTCATCAAAATCCTTCTGATATCCTTTTGACGGAAGACCACAGGAGGCATTGAATGGAGCGTGTTGGGAATGGTGGGAGGTATTTTACCAAGATCATTAATACATGAGCTGGAAGAAAAATGGGATGCTAGCAGGTCAGCTTTATCCTTGGCTGAAGTGGCAACAGAACCATCTAGTTTGGACAGAGGTGGGAGCAAAGATGGACAAAAGTTGCGGCCAATAGCTTTGGCAAGAGACCAGAATGCTTGGCTACCATTAGGGCAAGAAGCAAGTTTTCTACTCTTAGCCTGTTCAAACTCTAGTTTGGACTGATTAATAACTGCTTTACAACTGTTGCGAGCTTTGGTGTAGGCAGAAAATGAAACTGAAGAATTAGAAACAAGCCAATTACGATATGCAACATTCTTCTCTTGGACAGCCTTAGCACATTTATTGGAAAACCAAGGTTTAGATAAACGACGAGATTTTAAAGTGGAGTGTAGGATAAGGGATTCCATTCCTGCAAGAATAATTTCACTGACACAATCTGAGCAAACGTTGACATCAGAAGTTTTGAAACAGTAATCCGACCAAGGAAAAGAAGAAAAGAAGTCTCGCAGGTCATCCCATTTTGCATTCTTGTAATGCCAAACAACACGTGGTTGGGAATAGCCATGAGATAAAGGTTCCATTGGAGAAGAGACAATCACCAAGTTGTGATCTGAAGTGCCTAAAGGACCTCTCACTTCGACCGTGTACTTAGAAGGGTTGTTTGTGAGAAAAAGATCAAGCGTATTGGCTGTATGATTAGGATTGTCCGGTATTCTTGTAGGTAAATGAACAATCTGTGCTAGGTCATTAGTAATTGCAAAAGCCTCAGCATCTCGACCTGCTGTGTTGGTGTGACTAGAAAACGGAAGCCAGCTGGAGTTGTGAACATTAAAATCACCAAGGAAAATTACTTCACTGTTAGGAAAGTTGGACTGGAGAAAGTCAAGTTGCAAAGAGAGGAAGTCAAAGAGCTCCAAGTGATTAGTGGAGTTGGGCGAACGGTAGACACAACAGATGAATTGGACACGATGAGTTAGAGAGATTTTAAGCCAGAGAAGATCAAAGAGAGGAGATTCCAAATTGCCAAGTCTCTGACAAGGAATATCATAACGGACATATGCACAAGTACCACCTTTGAGGCGAAAGGAATCATACAGCGAATAATTTGGGCATCTGAGATGAGCAGTAGATGAATCAACTGATAACTGAGATTCTGTGAGAAAAAGTACATGGGGTTTGGCAGACTGCAAGTGGAAATGGTCATCGTTGAGATTAGAATTGAGACCATGTATATTTGTGAAATGAATTAGGAAGTCCTTGGGAGGTTTAGAACCTATCACAGATAAGCTTGCTCTATTAGTTTGACAATTCATGGTGTATTCAATAGTAAGAAAGTAGGTGGGACATGCTGTATGAAGTAATTTAAATCCTTTGTTTTCCCTTAATACTTGTTCTACTTTTCTTGTGTTAAATCTTCTTATGTCCTCTCTGGTGCAAGTGATCACAAATTGGTAAGATGTACACTTCATATAGATGTAGGAAAGGAAAGGAAAAAACTGACTCGAGTAAATAATACAAAGGTCTTTAAGATAACAGAAGAGGAGAAAAAGCAGTATGTACTGGAACTTAAGAAAAAGTTTGAGCTTCTGCAGACTGCTCAGGACCAAGATATCGACAAGGAATATTACAACTTTCTGAAAGTGATAAAGCCCAAGAAACCTATAGGGAAAAAGAAATCCAAAGAAGAAAAAATTAGTCAAGAAACACTTGTCATGATGAACCGAAGATGACAAATGAAGAGCAAGAAAAACACTGACAGGGAGAAAATTGAGTATACTGAGTTATGCAAAGCCATTAGAAAGAGACTCAGAAAGGACATAAGATTTAACACAAGAAAAGTAGAACAAGCATTAAGGGAAAACAAAGGATTTAAATCAGCAGCCATGAGCAGTAATACAGAAAGACAAATGATATTGAAACTGAAGAATAGGGATGGTGTACTTATAACCAGCAGAGAAGGCATAATTCAAATAGCAGAAGACTACTATAGAGAATTATACAAGGAGCGAGGTGATGCCAGCAGTGGGGAAGATGGATTGCAAATTAGCTGTTGTTGTTGTTGTTGTTATTTGGTTTTTAGGAGCATTAGCAACTAAGGCCATATTGCTCCGGGATATGCGGTGGTCATTCCCTGACCTTTCCGCATCCTCCGTATTTGGTGGTGACGGGCTCGAACCCCGGTCTAATCAAGAAGCGTGTGCTACGCACTGCTGCTCCTTCCCACCTGGCTACGGAGGCGCCTTGCAAATTAGCAACACATACGACATACCCAATATTCTTCCTGATGAGGTAGAACATGCATTGAAGAAAATGAAGAATCAGAAAGCCCTGGGGGAAGATGAAGTTACTGTAGAGTTGTTAAAATTGGGAGGAAGAGACATAACACAAAAACTGGCAAGGCTCTTCACAAAGTGCATTAGAAAAGGTGTGATGCCTAAGCAGTGGAATAATGCAATCATAGTTTTGCTGCATAAGAAAGGAGATAAATCAGAAATTGGAAATTATAGACCAATTAGCTTGTTATCCCACATCTGCAAGTTGTTCACAAGGGTCATTACTAACAGATTAGAAAGAATACTTGATGAGAATCAACCGAAAGAGCAAGCTGGCTTTAGGACAGTATTCTCAACTAGGGATCACCTTCACGTAATATCACAGCTAATGGAGAAAGTAAATTAATATAAAACACCATTATGCCTGGCATTTGTGGATTATGAAAAGGCAATTGACTCCATGCAGCATAAGGCAATGTTTCGGGCACTGGAAAGACAAGGCATAGATACCCCACATATTATGATTTTGAAGAAAATATATGAGAGTGCTACCTCCTTTATTAGACTAGACAAAGACAGTAGGAAATTTAAAATCGAGAAAGGAGTTCAACAAGGAAACACAATATTTCCAAAGCTGTTTACTGCTGCCCTTGAGGAAGCTTTCAGAAGATTAGACTGGTCGCAGAAAGGAGTCAATGTGAACGGAGAGTACCTAAACCATTTACGATTTCCAGATGACATTATTATTATTATTATTAATAGCCATATGGTGCAATGAAGCCTGAGGCTTATGCTGCACCAGGAAAAAAAAAATTCCCAAGTTACCCTGAGAGAGAGAGAGAGAGTCAAAAGGATAGAAGGAACGGAATCACCAAGAAGAGAAGAATGATGATATCCAGCTCAGGACCCTGGGGGTGCCAAGCCCATACTCACCAGATGTGAGCCCCCGGGGGTGGTCATAAGCCACAATCCCAAAGAATTAGAGGAAAATCTTAATCAGTTATGCACAGTTAGTAAGGATTTTGGACTAAAGATGAATATGGCTAAAACAAAAGTAATGATGAACAAGTATGCCACAGAAAGGCAAATAATGATTGAAGGAGCAGTAATTGAAAAGGTGGAGTCATATACTTATCTGGGACAAGTTATTAGCTGTAATAATGATAAATGGCTGGAAGTCAAGAGAAGAATAAATTTTGGATGGATAGTATTCAGGAAATATAGTCACATACTGAAGAGCAATATGCCAGTTTGTCTGAAACATAAAATAATGAACCAATGCATACTCCCCACCATGACTTATATAAGTGAAACTTGGGCACTCACCAAAAGAATGGAAGAGAAGCTGAGAACTACACAGCGAAGAATGGAATCAATTATATTGGGAATCAGACTGTTAGATAAGAAGAGAAACACATGGATTAGGCAGCAAACTCAAGTAAAGGACATTCTTATCAAAACTAAAGAACTAAAATGGTCTTGGGCAGGACACATAGCTCGAAGACATGATGACAGATGGACTAAGAAAATAACAGAATGGTACCCAAGAGGAGCTAGAAAAAACCTAGAAGACAAAGGCGGAAATGGATAGATGAAATTCATGAGTTTTTGTGTAGTAAATGGATGGCCAGTGCTCAAAACAGAAGGAACTGGAAAGTTGCTGGAGAGGCCTTCATCCTGCAGTAGATTGAAAATGGCTGATGATGATGTCCTCTCTGAGTCTCTTTCTAATGGCTTTGCATAACTCAGTATACTCAATTTTCTCCCTGTCAGTGTTTTTCTTGCTCCTCATTTGTCATGTACCGTTCACATGACAAGTGTTTCTTGACTAATTTTTCTTCTTTGAATTTCTTTTTCCCTATAGGTTTCTTGGGCTTTATCACTTTCAGACAGTTGTAATATTCCTCGTCGATATCTTGGTCCTGAGTAGTCTGCAGAAGCTCAAACTTGTTTTTAAGTTCCAGTACATACTGCTTTTTCTCCTCCTCTGTTATCTCAAAGACATTTGTATTATTTACTAGAGTCAGTTTTTTTCCTTTCCTTTCCTACATCTATATCAAGTGTACATCTTACCATTCTGTGATCACTTCCAACATTTACCTTATTCAGGATGGTAACATCATTCACAATATATCTTCTGTTAGTGAGGATGAAGTCGATTTCATTAGTTGTTAATCCATTTGGACTCTTCCATGTCCACTTTCTATTCACCCTTTTCTTGTGCCTCACAGCTGGCTAATAGAGGTGCTGAACATCTACAAAGTCCATCAGATAGCAACAAACTTCCTTGGAGAAATAATGGCAAAATGGAGTACCACAATTATGGTCGAGAACATCACAGGCAGACGAATCCCCATCAGGGGAGGAATCTTTCAGGGAGATGCCCTGACCCCACTATGATTCTGTCTAGCACTTAACCCGCTATGCACCATGCTGAATAGTAGCAAGCACGGATATAAACTCAATGAAGGAGAGAAGAACCTGTACACCCTCACCCACCTGATGTACAGGGATGACATCAAGCTCTACACGGGAACTGAGACAAAACTGCAGCTTCTACTCCAGATCACTGAAGAATTCAACAATGATATTAGGATGGAATTTGATCTAGACAAATGCAAGATGCGTAGATTTCACCAGGGAAAATTAGTCAACCGAAACTACAACCTGTAGACTGGTAAAGAGATTGAAGACAAAGCAGAGGGAGAGGCCTACAAATACTTGGGGATGATGCAGGCTCAGCAGTTACAGCACAGGGAAATTAAGGCCTGCCTGACAAAAAAATACCATCAGAGCCTCAGAAGCCTGCTGAAATCAAAGCTGAACGGAGGGAACACAGTTAAAGCTATAAACACCTATGTAGTCCCAGTGCTAACAAACTCCTTTAGGGATTATAGATTGGACTACCACTGAGATGGAGTTTATCGTGAGAAAGACAAGGACAATGATGACCAAGATCCGCCAACGCCACCTGAAATCAGCCATGGAAACTAACAATTGTTGTTGTTGGTTTGATTTATTGGTGCAAGGGCTACTAAGGCTATAATGCACTTATTACAATAGTATTTAGTACAGGCTTGACAAACAAAATAGCAAGGTGGATTTACATTAGATGGAATTTGTTTATTGTTCTCAGGAAAGTAAAGAGATCATTTATATCTGGTCAGTCTCTGAGAATTTTCTGTAAAGTAGGTTGATTTGAGGAACATAGATGTGAAAAAGCTGTTTATCGTTCTCTTAAGTATAATGGGCAATCAAGAATAAGGTGTTTTACAGCGAGTGGAGTTTGACAGTTGCTGCATAGTGGAGGATCGTTTCGTGTGAGTAGGTAACTGTGAATTAGGTGGGTAAGCCCAATCCGCAATCTAGAAAGTACAACTTTTTCCTTCCTATTCCCTCTAAGGCTTGATGTCCACAGCTTGCGATCATTTTTAATTTGGAACAATTTATTGGTTTTGTTCTCCTGCCAAATGAACAGCCATTTTTTTCTTCCAGCACATTGTATGAAGTGTTTGTAATCGGTGTAAGGAATCTGGATGTCTGATGTTATGAGACTCGGATTCTAGGCAGAAAAATCTGCTTTTTCATTGCTTGTGATTTCAGAATGTCCAGGAATCCAACAGAAGATTATTTTTTGTTTGTTTGTATGAAGCTGCACTAAATTTATTTGAATTTGTTGTAAATAAGGGTGACTTGAAGGAAGTTTACGCTAAAGAGCAGATACAGCACTTAAGGAGTCTGTATAAATAATGGTTTTAGAGTATGAAGACTGCTTTACATTCTTTAATGCCGTCACGATAGCGTAGTTCTGAGGTGTAACTACTACACTCCAAAGGAAGTTGACGAGATATTGTTAAATTTGGCAGTACTGCAGCTGCACCAACTTTAGTGTCTGTCATGGAGCCATTTGTGTAAATTTGAGTGTAACAAGAGAACTGAAAGGAATGAGCCGCATGAATCTTCTTAATATTGCAATTTTGAAAGGTATGCTTTCCCCATTGTTGGAAATGTTTATCAATATTTTCCAAGGGTATTTGCCATGGCGGGGTAGCCATGCTTTCATTTGGAGTTATGTTATCCATATTTAGACCCCAAGAGGTGTTTAAATTCTGTAATCGAATGCCGCATGGTTTATTTTGCAAAGGTTTATTTTTATACAAATTATCCCATTTTGGTGCGAAAAGATATTGCCATATAGGATGATGTCGGAAACTTCTGATCTTAGCTACATAATTTAATAACAATGCATGCCAACGAATAAATAGCGATGGTTCGTGTGCTTCTGTATAGAGACTCTGAACTGGTGAGGTACGAAAAGCTCCTATGGCAATTCGGGGAGCATTGTGATGTACAGGATCAAGCTATTTTAATATGCTCTGTCTTGCTGAGCCATATACAGGAGACCCATAGTCTATTCTCGATCTAATTAGTGAACGATATAGGTGTAACAGCATGTACCAATCAGCACCCCATGACAAAGCAGAAATTGCCCTAAGTAGATTCAGCTTTCGTAGACAGGTTGTACGGATATGGTTAATGTGCTCTAAAAAACTTAAATTTTTTATCCAGAATTATTCCAAGAAATCTAATACTTTGTTGATAAGTAAATGGATAAGAATCAAGTTGTAAATAGGGATTGGGGTGTAGATTGATTTCATTTATGGCAAAAGTGTATTGCTGTTTATTTTTGCTTTGAGAGTCAATAACCATTATTTTTTGCACACCGAACATGCTTGTTAATTGTGCCTTGAAGCTGTCTTTCAATTACACACATTTTGAGAGTGACATGAGATTCCAGATCATCTGCATATAGTTATGTTTCCACTGAGTCAGGAATGCATGTAGTTATTGAATTAATCCTGATGGAGAAGAGCGTGGCACTAAGCACAGAACCCTGAGGGACCCCCTCTTCTTGCACAAATGTCTGCAAGACAGCAGAAAGAAAACATACTTGAAAGGATCTATTCCTCAAAAAGTTCCGGATATATTTTGGAAGATGACCTCGAAGACCGGATTCTTAGAGTTCGTGAAGAATCCCATATCGCAAGGTTGTGTTGAAAGCTTTTTCCATGTCAAGACGTATCACTAGGTGTTCATTCCTGAGAAACGCATTTCGAATATTTCCTTCAGCTTTCACCATGAGATCAAGAGTTGATCTTCTTTTTCGAAAGCCATATTGATTTTGACTTAGGATATTTTCTGTCTCTAGGAACCATGTCAACCTAGCATTAATCATTTTCTCGAATGTCTTTCCTAAACAGCTGGTTAAAGCAATAGGTCTGTAATTTGTTGGATCACCATGTCCTTTCCCGGTTTTGGGAACGCTAGTACAATGGAATGACACCAGTTAATAGGGCAGTGATCCTCAAGAAAGATTCTATTATATAGTTTCAGAAGAGCAGACTGTGACTCCTCACTCAAATGACATAACATTGCGTAATAGATTCCATCAGGGCTAGCAGTACTGTTTTTTGATCGTAAAAGTGCACTGCTTAACTCTGTCATGGTAAGGGGCATGTTATACGGAAGCTGTTGTGTAGTATTGAAATTCAGATTATATTTTTCTGCCTGTACTTTATGTGACTGAAAGGTTGGATCATATGCAGTTACAGCTGAAAGTGTTTCAAACATTTTACCTAAAGAATTAGCAATTTCTTTCCCTTTTAAAAGTAGAATCGGAATAGTTATAGCAGGGTATTTTCCATTAATTTTTCTCACTTTATTCAAAACTGTTTTGATGTCTGTGGTTCTGTTTATAGTGGAGGCATATCAGGACCACATCTCTTTTTTGCTTATACATTGCATATGATGAGCTTTAGCTCTTGCTCTTTTAAACTTTATCAGATTACTTGTGGTTGGATTTTTACGAAATAAATTCGCGTATTTATATTTCTGTTTTTTGGCATTCCTACAGGCATTTCCACCATATTTTTGGGTGAGAATGGGCTACGATAGATGATTTGGGTATGGCGGATTCTGCAGCTGCCATTATTTTCTGAGTGGTGTAACTTACCGCAGAATCTTTTTTTTTTTTTCTTTTTTTTTCGTGTGTTAGTTGTTGTTGCATTGGCTTCTGTGGCCATAATGCACCTCCCAAACTTTTTTTTTTGCATTTTGTACTCTGATCCAAGCCTGAGGCAGGATTCGAACCCGCGACCTTTGGGTTACCAGGTAGGCACTTGACCCACCTGGCTAGCCCGGTCGGCTACCGCAGAATCAATGGTGAGAGTCTCAATGGTTTGAAAATCTAAATGTGCTGTGTTTGGAATTTCATCCAGTTAGCTTTGTCAAACTTCCAGATTGTTTTTATTTCAGTTTTCGGACGAGAGTTAGTTGAAAATGTGCATAATATTGGAAAGTGATCACTATTACGTAGGTTGTCAGTAACAAGTAAGCATTGTCAGTAAGCAATATTGAACGGTCAATTGCAGAAGGTGACCTAGAGGAGAAATGCATACATGTGTGACTGCCATTGTTTAACAACATTAAGTTGTGCCTTTCAAGAATTTTTTTGAATCAATTCACCTCTCTTATCAAGGTGTAATAAACCCCATAAGGGGTGGTGCCCATTCCAGTCACCGAAGATACAAAAAGGTGGTGGTAGCTGAGTGACTAAATCATCTAAATCAGCAAAAGTGTAGGAACGATTGGGTGAAAGGTATAAAGAAACAACTGTTATTCTTATCCCGACCCTGACTCGTGCAGCAATTGCTTCTAATGTTGTTTTCAGAGGGATAGGTCTAAAAGGAGTTCTGGAGTTCACTAGCAGTGCTACCCCTCTGTGAGCTATATTAGAGTTGTTCCTATCTTTTCTAATCATTATATGATGTTTTATACTTATGATCTTATTATTATTTTATTATTATTTTATATTAAAATAATAATAAAAATAATAATAAATAATAATATAATAATAATATATTATTATTTTATTCTTTTATTATTTATGATCTTATTACAGAATACAGGCACTTTGTTTTCAACTCTGTATTTTTGGATTTTCTTAAGTTGGCTGGGAGTTCGCAAAAATTCCACTGTACGATTCTATGCATTATTGAGTATTATCAGATGTATCTGTTTCCTTACAGGATGCAGTTTGTTCATGCTTGTCTATTCTTGTTTTTTCTTTTTTTGGGAATATTGGTCTACTGATATCCCTGTCTTCATCTGCATGTATTTCGAGAAGTGTGTCATCTTCATGTGATTTTGTATTAATATCCATGGTATCAGTTTGAGATTTCTGACTCTTTCCTTCAGAACTTGTGTGCTTTATTGGGTGCTGTACAGAGGTTTTATCTGGCGGTATTGTCAGTGGCTTGTTTACGGAAAGACTTTTTTGCTGTTGCGTAGAGTTTTCTTTAAGTGAGGAAAGGACTGATCTTGCCAAGTCAGATATTGATATGCTTGGAGGAACTGAGCAATCGGTCTGTACTGTTAGAGAGCGCTGTGGCTTTTGCACAACTGATGCATAAGAAGACAATTTAGTGGACAGTAAAAACTGTTTCTTTGCCTTATGATATGGCACTTTTTGTTTTCAACTCTGTAATTTTGAATTTCCTTTTCACTCTGCCATTGGGTTCACTTCTTTGATTATGCCGAATGATTTCCTTGGCAATTTGGACAGCACCGCGTTTCAGCAGTGCAGTCTGTGTGTATGTGCTCTTTTGAACCACAGGAGGCACAGGTGGTAACACCTCTGCAGACTGCTGGGGAGTGCCCAAACTTCTGGCACTTAAAACAGCAGACTGTGTTAGGAATGTAGGGTCTAATTTTACATCTCAAATAACCAGCTTTTACAGTTAATGTCAGAGTTGGTGTACTGAATGTGAGAATCACTGTCCAAGTAGGAGTGAGTACTTCATCTTTCTTCATGACTATTCTTCTCGAATGTATGACATTTTGATGGTTTAGTTCTTGAACGATCTCTTCCTCTGAAATGTTAAGGAGATCCCACTCCGCTATTACCCCTTTAGAGGAGTTTAAGGAGGCATGTGGTAACCTTTGTGGGAGTTCCACCAAATGTAGATATTCTAAGCAGTCTTTCTGAGTGTTTATGTTCAAATATCTCAACTAGAAGGTCTCAAGATTGGAGGAAACTGACAATTGCCCGGAAAGAAGGAGGAAGGATTGATACATCCCATCGAGCAACAGAAGTTGTTGTTTGGTTTTTAGGAGCATTAGCAACTAAGGCCATATTGCTCCGGGGATATGCGGTGGTCATTCTCTGACCTTTCCGCATCCTCCATATTTGGTGGTCAAGGGCTCGAACCCCGGCCTAATCAAGAAGCGTGTGCTATGCACTGCCGCTCCTGCCCACCTGGAGCAACAGAAGACAGCGATTGTTAACCTGAAGGATTACTTCCAGAAACACACAGCAGCACTCCCAACAGGCCATAAGGAAGATAAACATGTAGTAGTAGTAGTGGCATGTGATGCAAGAAAGCAAGTGTATGAGCTTATGCAGCATAAGCTAAAAAAAAAAAAAAAAAAAAAATCACACCATTCCCTCCAAATGCCTGTCCAGTTCCTTCTTAAATTTATTTAACCTATCAACTTACACAACGACAGTTGGAAGTCTGTTCCAGAAATTAACCACCTGCTGGCTAAAGGCAAATTTCCGCACATCTATTCTACATCTGTCTTTCCTTAATTTGAATTCATGCCCCCCTTAGGTTCGTAATCTGAACAAGTGGAAGAATCACATCAGAATTCAGTGTGCTCAACCCATTCAAGGCCTTATACACCTCAATCAGATCACCACGCAGGTGCCTAGTCTCCAGCCACTGCAATTTGCACAACTTAAGCCTCTCTTGGTAAGAAGATCCCTTCATTCCCCTCACCCATCTTTTTGCCCTTCTCTGTACACACTCAAGCAAATCTACATCCTTCCTAAAATGAGGCCTCCAGACCTGTACGCAGTACTCAAGGCGTGGCCTGACCATTGCCTTATACAGAGGGACAATCACCTACTTTTCCCTGCTAGCAAAATTCCTATATATCATTGACAAAACCCCATAATCTGACCTGGCAGCCTGTCTGCACTGCTGAGAAAACTTCATATCTGACTGCACAATTATTCCCAGGTCTTTTTCATTTTCTACAACCTTAATTGTAGTATCAAACAGTTGGTACGTTTCTCTGGGGTTACTTCTATCCATATGCAGTACTTTGCATTTGTCAGAGTTAAACTTCAGTTGCCACTTCTTAGCCCATCTGCCCAAATTTTCTAGATCCTGTTGCAGTAGCACACTGCAATTACTATCATTAACAACCCTGCCAACCTTTGTATCATCTGCAAACTTTGACACTAAGCCTGACATACCTTCATCAATATCATTGATAAATATACAAAACAATGGTGAATCCAACACCGAACCCTGTGTGACTGCACTAATAACATTAGTCCACGAAGAGCAGCATCCATTAATTACCACCCTCTGTCTTCTCCCACTCAACCATCCTTTTATCCATTGTAGCAACTTACCCTTAACACCATTCTGCTCCAATTTGTACAATAGTCTTCCATGCACAACAGTGTCAAAAGCTTTCCTGAAATCCAAATATATGATATCAAAATTATTTTTTGCATCCAGTTCCTTTGTAACCACATCATAATATCCTATCAAATTTGTCAGACAAGACTTTCCCTTAACAAACCCCTGCTATGTCTGAATTATTGCTGCAGTCTTGTCAAGATGTTCCTGCAATGCATCTTTAACCAGTGACTCCATTATTTTACCCAGAACAGAAGTTAAACTAACTGGTCTGTAATTACTTGTGTCACCCTTCGATCCTCCTTTGTGAACTGGGAATACATTTGCACATCTCCAGTCCGTGGGGACCTCCCCTGAGTCCAAGGTTGCTCTCATGATTAGGGCTAAGGGTTTGCTTAGTTGCTTTGCCACCTCCTTTGATATGATTGGATCCCATCACCCCAGGTGCTTTTCTTATGTTTAACTTCAACAATTTCTCCTCCATTTTGCTCTCAGTTATTACAAAATCATTAAGTATTCTGCTACAATTTGATAACCTTCTGCCATTTTCAAACCTTAATAACTCCTCATGAGTGAATGTAGATGTAAAATAATCATTCAGTTTGTTTGCTATCTGCGCAGGATCAAAAGTCGAACCACCGATATCAATTGAACCAATCAGATTCATCCCCTTCCTTTTAGAGTTTATATAAGTAAAGAAATCCATGCTGTTTTTCTTAGCATCCTTTGCCAAAGATTTTTCGAAATCTGCCTTCGCCTGCCTAACCTGCTTTGTGACCTGATTACAAACTAGCTTATATCTGCCATAGGCTTCTGAGTCACTTGATAATTTATATGCATCCCATGCGATGTCACGTGTCTCATTACTTCATTTGATAACCATTTAGGCCTAAACCTTGAACAATATTTCTTAATAGGTATGAAACTTCTAGTAGCATCCACGATTAATTCCTTGAATGCTTCCCACTTACAATTTACTGTTAGTAACATTGTCAGTTGATCCCACTGTACAGAATTTAAAAACTGTCTGAGACCACTTTACTCATCTTTACGGAAGCAAAAACCCTTCCCTTTACCCCTGATGGTAATTATATCTTTAAGTAAATCCCACATCGGTACACTGTAATCACTGCCACCTGGTGGTTCCTTTATCTCTGCAAATTCTTAATACATGAATGATCAGTGCTTATAACCAGATCAAGAGTATTACCCTCTCTGGTTAGCCCTCTAACATGCTGCTGCAGAAAGCAATCATCCAATAAATCCACAAAAGTCTTACTAGTGTGTGATGACCAACTCACAAGTTCCAGTCAATATCTGGGAAGTTAAAATCCCCCATTATAAGACATTCTGGTTTAGTAGCCCATTCTATTTCTCTGTACAATTGTTCATTGTACTCATTAGACTTATTAGGCCAATAACACACTCCTACTCTTATTTTTTCTTTCACAGTGCTTATGTCACACCAAACTGACTCAACAGTGCACTGTTCATCTATATCAACTGGATGCAATTCTTTTGATTTTATGTTTTTCTTAATTAACAGCATGACACCTACTCCCTTCCTATTCTGTCTATCCTTTCTCTACACATTGTACTCCACAAATTCCAATTCTGCATTCCTAATATCAGTGTGACACCACGTTTCGGATATCCCAACAATATCTGCCTTTGATGTCTTGATCAACACTTCAAATTCATCTACTATACTTCTAGCATTGGTATATATGCAAGCATACATGCACCTATTCCTATTCCTAGTTACCCTGACACATCCCATATACCCACCTGTTTCACGATGACTGCCATCACTCCCTGAAACCCCCAGCACTCCTCGCTCCAGGTCGCTACTTATTCTAATAGAAGTTGTGCAAGAATCGCCTTCACCTCTGCCTGCGGCTACTTTTAACCTTTTGTTAAAAGTAACTAACCTTTTTTTACTTGTAACCTGTGAATCCCCCCCCCCAAGCTAGCAGTTTTGCTGATGCTATCGATGCACCTAACACTGCATCAATAGCATCAGCAAATATTCTTGCACCATTTCTATCTAAGTGTATCCCATCCCTGTAGAAGCAGTCTCTCCTGTCAACAAGCACAGACCACACTGAAAAAAATTCTACCCCTTGAGCCTTGCACATTCCCTCCAGGGCCGAATTGACTTACAAGGCTGTCATCATATACTCCCGCCTATCGTGTCTGGGCAGAATTACAGACACTTTCAAATTAAATCCTGACTCACGATTTTTTGCAACATTGACCTGTACTTGTTAAGTAAATCTGCAGATCTCCTACTCTTAATGTCAATGGTGCCAACGTGTACAACAATATCACCTTTCGTGCCCTGAAAAGATGATATATGCTTTACAACGTCATCAACTTTTGCCCCTGGCAGACCTACCCTGGTCCTGTTCCATCTATCCTTTTTAACCAATATATACTCCGTCTCCCTGACAATAGAGTCACCAACAATAACTAGTTCCTTTGGGACCAGCGCATTCTGCCTTGGAGATTGCCGTTGTGTTGCCTGATGCCCAGGAGTGAGCTCTGGCATTGAGTTGGGCAGCTGAGAGCTTGATGGGCCCCTCATATTAATTTCTTCGAGGGCATCTACCCTACACCTCAAGCTCTCATAGATGCCCAGTAGATTGCTGAGTTGATGCCTAATTTCTAGACACTCCTGCACCTGACACACACAAAGACATCCTTCTTGGCTAGATCATGTTCTGTTCCAGAGAGTTCGGGAAACATTTCACAAGTTGCACATTTTTTTAGGCTGTGATGCATTGGAGAATCGCCCCCCCCCAGTAATTCCCCGAGTCACAGCAGTCCTGCCACTTTGTGCCTGTTGTTTTGCTGCTCTTGTCTGGGGCATGATATTTTAAAATAATAAGATCAATAAATTTAATAATTAATTGTAAATACTACGCTATCTAATAGAATCCTAAATGCAGTGATGCATATTATGCTATATAATTATATAGTATGAATCAGAGCTGTAATACTCAATACGTTCTACGTTGATATTAATATTTTTAAAATAATAAGAGGAGTTTACTTCAATATAGTACATAGAACACTTCCGTATGATACTCACCAGAAACTAAAATTGAAAAAACGAAAAAAATCACAAGTTAACGGTACATTAGAGTAAAATATAAATAATTAAATAATTAAAAACCAATTTAACACAATTCAAATCAATTTAACACAATTCAAATCAATTAAAAATCAATTTAACGCAATTAAAAATAAACTAACGAAAATATTCAAAACGATTTTCCTTCCTGAAGCTGACAACGCTTTTCGACCGTATGTCGTGATCACAGGAATGAAAATTACCGAATAGGGTTGAACCTGAAACTTAAATAGTGATTATTTGTCTTCGCGCATGCGTGTAAAGGTCCATGCATCAGAGATCAAATATGGCCACGAACATTAACAGAATTCTCGTGTAATTTAATTTCTACAGTTTCTGCAATTAATAGTCGCGTATAATTACGTTGAATATTAAGTATTTTGGCCTCATTAAATAAAAAAGTGTTTTTCGTTAATGGCATGAAAGGCTAATTCTGACGCTGCTGAACGAGAAGCACGAACTGAGACTTCATGTTGATTTACACGAATATTAAGAGAAAATTGCGCCGAACCTTGGGTAACTTCCATATTGGCCTGGCCACACTTTTAAATTCGGTATCTTTAAAGAATCAATTAAGCTGCTTGTGCCACTGTTCAACATATGGGACAGAAATAAAGTATTTTTTGATATTACTATTCTTGGTTGGTGTCCTATCCTTAGCCTGTACCCTAATTCGGTTTATTTTGGCAATGGAATAACCCCCTTGTTTAAGAACCTGCTAGTTAATATTTGTATTTCTGAGTCCAAAGCAGATTCCGTCGTTGAATATTTATAGGCATTTAGAAATTGATTAAAGATAATCGATCTTTTTTAGGCGAACGGGTGATAGCTATTATAAGGTAGAAGCATACTGGTGTTTGTAGGTTTTCGACAGATGCTAAATTGTATTTTATTCGAGTCCCTGGTAAGTGTGAAATTTAGAAAGGCTAATGACTTTGTATCTGTATCCTCCCTTTCCAATGTAAATTTAAGTCTAGAATGAATATTATTAAACGAATGTAAAATGTCTTGGATAGTACTACTATCAGTAATAACTAGAACATCATCTAAATACCTCCCATAGTATGTGATATGGTGTCGAAAAGGTGTCAAATGTATATGCTTAATCGTTGAGAGATAGATCTCTGACATTAAGCCGCTCAGGCTCAAACCGATTGGTAATCCAAAAATTTGTTTGTACACCTTGTCTCGAAAGGTGATGTAGTTGGCCTCAACATAGTTTAATCAAGTGAAAAATTTCCTTAATAGGTAGCTTCGTATAATTAATCGGTGTCGAATTTTTATTTAACATATCCCAAATAATATCTAATGTATATTCAACGTTTACATTCGTATATAACGAGGTAACATCTTGTGAGAATAAACTGTCATTGTCGCCTACAGTCTTTAAGATTATTAAATAATGTATTGTAGTTCTTAATCCCAAATTGTATTACCTGTCTAAAGGGTTTTATAATGTTATATACATGTGTGGCTAAGGATGAAAATGCTGAGTTCCTGTAGGAAACAATAGGTCGAATAGGAAATCCAGTCTTATGTAATTTTATCTGACCGAAAAGTGCAGGAATATTGTATGTCCTGGCCTTCAATTCCTTTAACTGGGCAATAGTTATGTAGTCGTTTTTTCGATACGTGGTTAACGTTTTATTGTATTGATTGACTAAATTGGTAAACAGTGCCGGGTCTACTTCAAGATAAGTGGAGGTATCTGAAACAACTGAATCTAACTTATTAATATAATCAAGTTTATCTAGTATTACCACTGTATCTCCTTTATCTGCCTTCTGTATAATAATGTCTTTATTTCCCCGAAGTTCTTGTAAAGCTGAACTGTCATGTGTAATCAATTTAGGAAGTCGTGTTTCTTTTATGTTATTCACTACTTGGTTTACTTGTTGAATAAATACATCTTTTTGTGGAACATTACAAAGTCCAAATTCAATATCAATTATGCATTGTTTTTTTAGGTAGTTTTCGAGGTGGTAAATTATAATTTAGTCCTTTGGATAAAAGTGAAATCTGGTCCTGCGATAGCATACATGAGGAAAGATTTGTAAACTGTTGATATGTCGGTTCATTGAATACTGGGTGAAGGGGTGTTGGTGAACTAGCTGACATATTCTGTGGTAGTACGTTGTGTGTCTGTGGGGGGGGGTTGTCACCCAACTCGTATGAACTTGGTTGAAAGCCAGCGACAATGTGTTAGAATTTGCACGAACGTGTCTTGACCAATCTGATAATGTTTGTAACTTATTAACGTGTCTGTTTTTTATTTCTGAAGCCTGTGCTTCCCGTTCCAAATCTATGGAGGTCTTCAATACAGACCAATCGTTTGAATGTAGATAATTTTTTAATTTATTGCGAAGCTTCTTAACCTGGGAAAGGTATTTTTGTTTATTCGAATATCGGGATTTTAAGGCAAGCTTAACAATATTACACGATGTGGCCAGTGTTAATTGTTTTATGCCTAAAATTTTTTAATTTAAATTAACCCTGGCAAACTGCGGAATGATGTTGTTTTGAAGGCAATATTTTAGAAAAGAAATATGGTAACTTTGTGCAGAGTACCTTAGTGTTGATTTAATGTAATTTTGCACCAAGCCATTCAAAAAATCTCCCATAATTGTGTGTATCAATAGTTTACTACTGGAGAGACAGGAAGGGAATGAAATAGTCAATAAGAGTTTAAAAAATGAATTAGATAGTATGAATCAGAGCTGTAATACTCAAATACGTTCTATGTTGATATTAATATTTGTAAAATAATAAAAGGAGTTTACCTCAATATATCGTTGTCAGCTTCAGGAAGGAAAATGGTGTTAAATATTTTTGTTAGATTCTTTTTAATTGCATTAAATTGATTTTTAATTGTTTTAAATTGATTTGAATTGTGTTAAATTGGTTTTTAATTATTTATATTTTACTCTAATGTGTCAGTAAGTTGTCGATTTTTTCGTTGTTTCCGTTTTAATTTCTGGAGAGTATCATATGGAAGTGTTCTACGTACTATATTGAGGTAAACTCCTCTTATTATTTTACAAATACAGCTATATAATTATACGTTAGAGCTACCTAGTTACCACAATTAAAAATTTGAATTCCCTACTACTCTATACAAAAACAATGGCTGCAAAATTCGAACGAAATAACGGCTTTACGTATTTAATAGTAATCTACAAAAACTCTATCTAAATTAAAAATAAAAATAACGAGCATAACTATTACTATAAGACTACGTATAAAGTACAATATAAAATAACAATTAGGTAAATAAAAAGGGAAACACATCGCTTTTTCGGAGCCTGTAATTCACAGCTGTAATTTTTAAAGAGAGTCAGTGCCCCTAAAGGAAAGTAGCTAGTGGGGCGTAGTGCTTGAGGGGAGCTGCTGTAAGAAAATCATAACAATGGCCACTGATGGCAACGCTAAGATACAGGGAAATAAAAATTAATACCCCCCCCCCCAAACTTAGATTTGGTTTCCCGACCAAGCTTAAGAACTAGTCCCTTTCTTTCAGTAATACTGCATAGTGCCATAAAAAATCAAAGAGGAAATAAGATTTTTTGAAGATGCGGGAATAATGGGGGGAGGATTAAACTGCAACTTGTCTATGACTATCTCAGTACAAAGGTCCTTGAGGTTGTCACAGACATTCTCTCAGATATGCCAGACAAGCTGACTTGTACCTGGGAGTCTAAAATGCTGATGGAACTGATATTTGGGTGACACTCGAGTCAAGTGGACTCAATTTCGGTGAAGTCCGGACGGTCTATGACAGCCAAATCCTCTGCTTGCACCTTCATGATGGTGGGACTGTTAGTAATCCTGGGTATAACCTCCATGCACAAGTACATGGTGGGTGACCACCCAGGTGTGAACCAACATAAGCAGGGGTCGAGGTGTGGCGCCCACACCACATGGAGGAATGCGGCCCCTCTGTTACCAGGTAGTACTAGGTGGTAAATGATTCTCATCAACCGTGCAATACCACCACTTTGCTTATTGGAGGCTTGAAGTGGTGGAACCCATGTTTAGTCTCTAGAGCTAAGTTCCGGTCAACCATTCCTTATCTCTTCCATCATGCAGTATGATTGATGACTTTTGAGGTTATGATGAACATCGTGGTGAGATCCAATATTCCTTACATTTCGAGGATACAGCTCTAAAATGGTGTTCACAGGCCGGCCGCTAGTTAGTACACCGGACCGAACCTATTGGTAACTCTCTAGGAGGCTTCATCAGCTAGTGTATAATCTTGCTACCTCTACTCTGCCAGATAGTGACTGGAGGGAGTCCGAGTAGTGTGTATGCTGGGAGCATTGTTGAGGCCACATTATGTCAAGGATCTGGGCATATTCTTACCATGTGTACGCCATATCCAAAAATTTCATTACCTAATACAGCATGTCCCACCCACTTTTTCTTAGTATTAAATACACCATGAATTGTCAAACTAATAGAGCAAGCTTATCTGCAAAAAGATCTAAATCTCCCAAGCACTTCCTAATTCATTTCACAAATATACGTGGTCTCAATTCTAATCTCAACGATGTCCATTTCCACTTGCAGTCTGCCAAACCTCATGTACTTTTTCTGACAGAATCTCAGTTATCGGTTGATTCAACTACTGCTCATCTCAGATGCCCAAATTATTCGCTGTATGATTCCTTTTGCCTCAAAGGTGGTACTTGTGCATATGTCCGTTCTGATATTACCTGTCAGAGACTTGGCAATTTGGAATCTCCACCCTTTGATCTTCTCTGGCTTAAAATCTCTCTACCTCATTGTGTCAAATTCATCTGTTGTCTCTACAATTCTCCCAACTCCACTAATCACTTGGAGCTCTTTGACTTTCTCTCTTTGCAGCTTGACTTTCTCCAGTCCAACTTTCATAACAGTGAGGTAATTTTCCTTGGTGATTTTAATGTTCACAACTCCAGCTGGCTTCCATTTTCTAGTCACACCGACCCAGAGCCTTTTGCAATTACTAATGACCTTGCACAGATTGTTCATTTACCTACAAGAATACCGGACAATCCTAATCATACAGCCAACACGCTTGATCTTTTTCTCACAAACTATCCTTCTAAGTACACGGTCAATGTTGTTGTTGTTCGAGTGGGGGTTTAATGGCGCAAGGGCTACTATGGCCAAATTGCACCTGTTACTTTGGTCTAGAAGTGACTGTATACGTTATAGGAAATAAGTCTAAAAGTTACTGTAGACGTTAATCGTTTTCAGATAAGTAAAAAGTTCTCAGAAATTGCTATCATCTCCAAGTATTTGGGACAGTTGTAGAGGTTTTTGTAAATTTAGCTGGGATTTGAAACATGCAATTCTAACTGAATGATAATGTGCACACTCAATTAGAATGTGCTTAACGGTAAGTAGGTAGTTACAGTGTAAGCAAAGTGGAGGATCTTCTCCTAGCAGTAAAAAGAGGTGCGTTAGATGTGCATGACCAATTCGTGCTCTTACAAGCACGACCTCTTCGTGCCTGTTTAGTCTGAAACTGGATCTCCACAACTGTGGATTCTGTTTTATCTCAAAAAGTTTGTTTCCTGTCTGGGTATGCCATATTTCAGATCACATTGCAGTACATATCAGTTGTATGATTGGTTTGAAATCAGAGTATGGAACTGAGATGGAGTCAAAACAAGCAGAGCATTTTGCAGCTTCATCTGCACGCTCATTTCCTGAAATTCCGACGTGGCTGTGTATCCGGCAGAATTTTACGGTCAGCTTCTTTTCGTCAAGGTTACATAACAGTGATCTGATTTGTGTGAGAAGTGGATGGGAATGTAGTAGTTTATTTTGTAAGGCACTCACTGCACTTAAAGAGTCTGTATATATTATGACCTGGGTATTTAATAGGTCGTTAAGGAGATTCAAAGCCATTTTTACTGCATACAGTTCAGCTGTAAAAATACTCACTACATTCAATTGGTAACTGAACAGAGACAGTGGATGTAGGAAGGACCACTGCAGCTCCTACGGACATTTCAGTTTTTGAACCGTCTGTATATACATGAAGACTGAGTATTGGCCAATGAATCAGCATCATGTAACTGTCTAAGATTTTGATTCGATAGGGAGTATTTTTTCCACTGAAGAAAGGAGTTATCACATAAAGGTATATATATATTGCCCATAGTGCTTTTACTGCATCTGCAGCATGAGATATATTTCCAAAATAGATGTTCCAACATTGCATTAGCTCCTGTAGCCGAATGCCAGAAGGTTTGTTTTCATTGGGTTTATTTTTACAGTAGTTTGCCCATTGAGGTTCAAAGAGATATGTCCAGATGGGGTGATAAGGGATGCTACGTAATTTGGCTGCATAGCTGAGAAGCAATACTTTTCTCCTAAGATGTAGTGAGGTTCATTGGCATCTAAATACAGACTTTGCACTGGGGATGTCTTAAAGGCTCCTAAAGCAATCCTGAGAGCACTATGCTGCTCAGTCTGGTGCAGCATAGTGCTCTCAGGATTATGCTGCTCAATCTGGTGCAGCATAGTGCTCTCAGGATTATGCTGCACCGAATTGAGCCAAGCCAATGCTGTCTTCCATGCAGAATCATAAACTGGGGCTCCATAGTCTAGACAAGATCTTATCAAGGTTCGATACAGGTGTAAAAGTGTGAAGCGATCAGCTCCCCATGCCATAGAAGAGATAACTTTGAGCATATTCATTTTTTTCATGCACTGAGTTCTCACTTGCATTATATGAGCCTGAAAGTTAAGTTTAGTGTCAAGTACTATGCCCAAGAACTGGATATTTTTGCTAAGTGTTATTGGTTGAGTTCCTAACCTCAACTCAGGATCTGGATGGAGCTGACATTTTTTACAAAAGTGAATAGCAGTTGTTTTTGTTGCAAAGAGGCGATAGCCATTGTGGGATGCCCATGATTCTATTTTATTTATTGAGAGCTGCAATTGACGCTCGATGGAGCGCATATTTTGTGAGTGGCAGGATATTGTAAGGTTGTCTGCATATAGATAGGTGTCGACATTAGCTGGAATATTGTCCATAACGTTGTTTAGCCTTATTGCAAAGAGTGTTGCACTAAGAACTGATCCTTGTGGGACCCCTTCTTCTTGGACAAATGTTCAAGATAGTGAATTACAGTAACGCACCTGAAAGGTTCTCTTTTGGAGAAAGCTCTGAATGATTAGTGGTAGCTGACCCCAAAGTCCTGTGCCTTACAGATTTTGAAGTATCCAGGCAGATCATGACAAGATGTTCTTTATGGATGAAAGCATTCTGCATGTTGGATTCTGCCTTGATCATAAGGTCTAGAGTTGACTGATTTTTCTTAGAGCCGTACTGGTTCTTGTTCATTATCGAATGAGATTCTAGGTACCACACTAATCGAGCGTGAATAATTTTTTAAAATGTCTTACCAAGGCAACTGCTAAGAGATATTGGCCAATAGTTTCGTGGATCTGATTGATCCTTTCCAGGTTTAGGAAAGGCGAGGACTATTGAGTGGCGCCAAGAAAGAGGATAGTAGACTTCTGAGAAAATCTGGTTAAAATAGATTAGTAATGAATTAAGGGTTCTTTTATTTAGATGTTTAAGCATCAAATAGTTTATCCCTGGTGCACTATTAGTTTATCTATTTAGTTAAAAAAGAGTAAACGGTTGATTATATGGAAGAGATGCTCTTGTATTGAAGTTCAACTTATATTTTTCTGCATTGGCTTTTATTTGTTTAAAGGCTGGCTCATATGCAGATGTGGCAGAGGTTTCAGAGAAGCATTCTGATAGGGCATTTGCAACTTCCACTGGGGAGGAGAAGTCTTTACCTTTCCAACTTATGATGGGTGTTGATTTCGGAAGGAATTTACCATTCAGTTTTTTGATTTTGTCCCAAATTTTCCTACTGTCTGTATTTTTAGTAATGGTGGAAGCAAACCGGATCCAGGAATCTTTTTTCGCCTTTTTCTGGACATAACGGGCCTTAGCTTTAAGTTTCTTGAAGTTAATCAGATTGTTAGTTGTTGGGTATTTATGAAACAGATTCCAAGCTTTATTCTGTTCTTTTTTGGCATCACGGCATGCATCATTCCACCAGATATTGACATGTCTGTGAGTACCACCTCTGGTTTTAGGTATAGCACAGGTTGCAGCTGTTATTATCTGTGTAGTAATGTGGTCAGTAACATCATCTATAGGCTGGTTTTTAATGATTTGGTCATCAAAGGAAGCTGCATCGGTGAACTTGTTCCATTCTGCTTTGTTAAATTTTCATTTTATGTGACTGGCTATATGTTGCATGTGTTTGCAGTTTGCAAATAATCGGATAATGGTCACTGTTCAGTGGGTTATTTGTAACTAACCACTGAATGACTGGGAACAGTTTTGGGGAGGATATTGATAGATCTATAGCAGTTGATGTTCCGGTGGAAAAGTGGATATGAGTGTCAGCACCAGTGTTTAACAAGGTGAGATTCTGGTTGTCAAGAACTGTTTCAATGATTTTTCCTCGTTTATCTGTCTGGGGAGAACCTCACATAGGATGATGCCCATTGAAATCTCCAAGCAAAATGAAAGGAGATGGAAACTGTTTTATGAGATCCTCCAGTTCTTTTACTGTGAATTCTTTGTTTGGGGAAAGGTACCAGAGACTACGGTTAGCATGAAATTCAAAACAATACGTATCGCTACAGCCTCTAATGTGGTCTTCAGATGGATCTGTTTTGTAGGAACTTTGTTGTTGACAAGTATGGCTACGCCTCATCGTGTTGAGTTGATATTGTTTCTATCTTGCTGATAGCCACTATAGTTTTGAATTGTTGGTGTAACCTGTGGGGTTAGATTGGTTTCCTGCAGGCAGAAACTTATTGGACTATACTGTTTGATTAGATCATGGACATCAAAAATGTTGCTTCGTAGACCTCTACAGTTTCATTGCAAAATATTTTGCATTATAGATTTAGCAGTTGGGTATGGTTCTCTCTGTTTTTTGTATTCAGCCTGTTTGGATTGATCTAGTTTCAGCCTTTCTTTTTTTGAAAAGGTAGGGCGTCCAATGTTCATCTTCTGCACGTAAATTTAAGATAGGCTCATCCTGTGGGATATCAGCATCGGTATCCATATTTGTTGGGCATGGTTTGTCTTCAATGTTTGGAGCTGATGCTTTTAGTTTTACAGTTTCTCGCTGAGTATCAGGAGCAGTTGATGGGACTGTTAGAGGAGTATTGCTAGCACAAGTTACTTTGTGTTGTTCTGTAGGTGATTTCTGTAACACTGATCAAGCCCAGTCAGCAATTGAAATGGATGGGGCACTGTGATTGCCGTTTGTGTTCCTATTGATTGGTAATTCTGGGTTGCCGCAGCATAAGTAACTTTGGGCATGGTGAGCATAATTTGCTTCCTAGTTTCCTGGTAAGTAACCTTTTGTTCGACTTTGTATTTTTGAATCTTTTTTTCCCACCCTCCAGAGTTTGCATGCTTTTGAATATGCTGGATGTTGGCCTTTACAGTTTGGGCATTGCGGCATTTCTGCAGTGCAATCTCTTTGCGTGTGGGTTTTTGATCCGCAATTCGGGCAGATAGTGTCTCCTCGACATACCGTTTGCAAGTGTCCAAATTTTTGGCATTTGAAGCATCTGATTGGGTTGGAATGTAAGGTCACAGGTGGCAATTCAAGTATCCGGCTTTGACACATGACGGTAGGGTTGGTGTGCCAAATGTCAGAATAATGCTTCTAGTGGGAACAAGTTCACCATCTTTTTTAATCATTATTCATTGTGCTTGGACGACTTTTTGCTCTTTTAGTTCTTCAACAAGCTCATCTTTAGTGATATTCATTAGGTCCAATTCGGAGATTACTCCTTTCGAACTATTTAAAGTAGCATGAGGGGTGACCTGTATAGGTATTCAGCCAAATGTTGATATTTTCAATAGGGCCAGAGAATGCTGGTGCTTAGCTGTTTCAACTAACAGATCTCCAGATTGAAGTCTTTTCACCATTTTTGGTGAACCAGCCACACTTTCTAAACATTTCTGAATTAGAAATGGGGAAAGTGCACTCATAGGTTTGGTTGTAAGAGAATGAAGTATAAGGAATGTTGGAAGTTCCTCCTGATTCACATTCTTACATAGTCTCTTTGATTGGGATACGTCACGATCGGATTCATTCGAGTCATGAGATGAGCATCTAGGCTCAAGAGCTGGGTAATTGCCAGTATCCATGGTTGCTCCTTTTAGCCCTGGAGGATAGCTTTTCCCCCAGGTTATCGGCCCCGCCATGTGGAAGCAGGAGCGGTGCCACCAATGGCCAAGCGATAAGAAGTTAGTGGTTAGTGCATTATGTAGATTAGTTCTATATACAAAAAGAAGAAAGGTAAGTTTCCTTTCTTTCGGAAAGCTTGCTTCTTTATTTAGAAGAGCAGAAAAGAAATAATTTTTGAAAATAAGGACTTGAAGATTCTCAGTAATCTGCTGATTCTAGAGAAGACGCTTTTAAATCGCTTTTAAACTCGTTTTGATCACTCGCTTGGCAGTCGGGGCGGTACACGGTCGAAGTCAGAGGTCCTTTAGGCACTTCAGATCACAACTTGGTGATTGTCGCTTCTCCAATGGAGCCTTTATTTCATGGCTATTTCCAACCTTGTTTTGTTTAGCATCGCAAGAAGGCTAAATGGGATGACCTGCGAGATTTCTTTTCTTCTTTTCCTTGGTCGGATTACTGTTTCAAAACTTTTAATGTGAACGTTTGCAAAGATCGTGTCAGTGAAATTATTCTTGCAGGAATGGATTCCTTTATCCCACACTCCACTTTAAAATCTCGTCCTTTATCTAAACCTTGGTTTTCCAATAAATGTGCTAAGGCTGTTCAAGAGAAGAATGTTACATATCGTAATTAGCTTGTTTCTAATTCTTCAGTTTCATTTTCTGCCTACACCAACGATCGCAACAATTGAAAAGCAGTTATTAATCAGTAGAAAACTTGCTTCTTGCCCTAATGGTAGCCGAGCATTCTGGTCTCTTGCCAAAGCTATTGGCCGCAACTTTTGCCCATCTCTGCTCCCACCTCTGTCCAAACCAGATGGTTCTGTTGTCACTTCAGCCAAGGATAAAGCTGACCTTCTAGCATCCCATTTCTCTTCCTACTCGTGTATTAATGATCTTGGTAAAACACCTCCCACCATACCCAACATGCTCCATTCGATTCCTCCTCTGGTCTTCCATCAAAAGGATGTCAGAAGGATTTTGACAAATCTTGATGCTAAGAAAGCTCCAGATCCAGATGGTATTTCTCCACTTGTTCTCAAAACCTGTGCTCCTGAGCTTACTCCTATTCCTTGCCACCTTTTTTCACTTTCTTATTCCAAATGTGTTTTTCCTTCTGCTTGGAAATTTGCTCATATCCAGCCAGTTCCTAAAGAGGGTGACAAATCCCTCCCATCCAATTATCGTCCCATTGCAATTACTTCTACTCTTTCTAAAGTAATGGAGAAATCAATTAACCGCCAACTCTTCAACTACCTAGAAACCTTCCGTCTGATCAACGATCGCCAGTATGGATTCCATCAGTGTCGATCCACTGGTGATATTCTGGCTTATGTTACCCATTTATGGACTAATTCAATGGAAAGGTTCGGAGAAACACAAGTAGTTGCTCTTGACATCTCAAAGGCTTTCGATCGTGTTTGGCATAAAGGTCTTCTAAACAAGCTTCCATCTTATGGTTTGCCAACTGTTTTTAGTAATTCGTTATCCAGTTTTCTCTCTGATCGCTCACTGAGGGTAATGGTAGATGGCTCTCTGTCTTTAACTTCTCCACTAATGACGGTGTCCCCCAAGGTTCAGTTCTTTTCCCCACTCTTTTCCTCTTGTATATTAATGAACTTCTTCCATTGACTGGAAATCCTATCTATAGTTTTGCCAATGATAGCACATTGCACTCTACTTCCCATTTTGAGAAACCTTGCCCTGATCAATCAGCTTCAACTTCTCGAAAATCTGCTACCAATTCCTTAAATGCCGATCTTCAGGTAATTCTCCAGTGGGGCAAAGACAACTTAGTTGATTTCAACCCTTCTAAAACTCAGTCTCGTCTTATATCTCGGCAAAAATGATTCTTCTATTCCTATGCTTATCTTTAGTGACACTCCAATTTCTAGGCAAAATGATATATCTCTTTTGGGGATTACCCTGACTTCTAATCTCTCTTGGCACAAGCACATTACAAATATTGCTTCCTCTGCATCTAAAAAACTTAAGTTTTCTTTTTTGCTCTCTGCGTTACCTTTCTTCCAAACAGCTGCTCACTCTGTATAAATTGGAAATCCGCCCTGCCTTGGAATTTTGTTCTCACGTCTGGGGTGGTTCCCGCAAAACCTCTCTCAGGCTTCTTGATTCCATTCAGAAGAGGGCAGTTAGGTTAATTAATGATTCATTTCTAACAGAGTCTCTCCACTCACTGTCTCATAGACGTACTGTTTCTGCTGCATGCTTCTTCTACAGATACTTCCATGGGCACTGTTCTTCTGAATTGGTTTCTATAATTCCTGCTCTCTCTTTCAAAACAGTCTGAATATGTGTCACCACCAGCCAACATCCATTTACTGTCCAACTTCAAACTCACAGAACCAACTTTTCATCTTCCTCGTTGTTTGTTGTTTGTTTGTTATTTGGTTTTTAGGAGCATTAGCAACTAAGGCCATATTGCTCCGGGAATATGCGATGGTCATTCCCTGACCTTTCTGCATCTTCCGTATTTGGTGGTGATGGGCTCGAACCCCAGTCTAATCAAGAAGCATCGTCCTCGTTTATTCATTCAACTGTCGTTTCCTGGAACAACTTTCCTTCATACGTATTTCCTGAAAATTACAGTCTACAGAAGTCCAATGTCAACAAATATCTTCTTTCATCTTCTCAACCTCCAACCCAAGCATGGTACTAAGTACTATAGGTTCTAATAACTCTCATGTTTACATAAAAAAAAAAGAAAAAAAAAAAAAAAGCATCAAACAGCACAAAATCCAAAAGGACGTTTTCTGCCACTAATTAAATATGTACCAAAATTAGATCCAGTTTAAACGATAACACTACTGAGTTTCTGAAGAGCTCACTTTATTCGGACAGGTAGCGTGGATGCTTATTTTTCTGTTTTTAGAATAACTGTATGTTTAATAATTTTTGCTATAATATTTATTATTGTAATAAACGTTTGATTTAAAACATGAATTCAAGTAATTACTTGTTTTTCCTTACTTTACTGCACATAATTTTCATCAAAATTTATTGCGAAAAATGTTTTTTTGGAATACCTATAACCCGATTTCCTAAATTAAATATACAAAAATATCGGTATTAAGATTTTGATCGGTATTGTGAGCCCTAGTGCAAATGTATCACCAATTCACAAAGGGGGTTCAAAACATGACACAGGTAACTATAGACCAGTTAGTTTAACTTGTGTTCTGGGGAAAATAATGGAATCACTGGTTAAAGAATCATTGTAGGATCATCTAGACAAGTCTGCAGTAATAGATAAGAGAGCATGGGTTTGTTAAAGGGAGGTCTTGTCTGACCAATTTGATTGGATACTATGATATGGTCACAAAAGAACGAAATGGAAAAATAATTTTGATATCATATATTTGGATTTCAGGAAAGCTTTTGATATTGTTGCACATGGAAGACTGCTGTACAAATTGGAGAGGTATGGCATTAAGGGTAAGTTGCTACAATGGATAAAGGATGGTTGAGTGGGAGACAGCAGAGAGTGGTAATCAATGGACACTGTTCCTCGTGGGCAAAATGTTATTAGTGGAGTTCCCCAGGGTTCGGTATTGGGCCCATTGTTGTTTTGTATATTTATAAATGATATTGATGAAGGTATATCAAGTTTAATGTCCAAGTTTGCAGATGATACAAAGGTTGGCAAGGTTGTCAATGACAGTATGCTACTCCAACTGTATCTAGATAAGTTAGGAAAATGGGCTGAGAAGTGGCAACTGAAGTTTAACATTGACAAATGCAGAGTACTGCATATGGGTAGCAATAACCGAAGAGAAATGTACCAACTGTGTAGTACTACACTCAAGGAAATGGAAAGTGAAAAATACCTGGGAGTAATTGTGCAGTCAAATATGAAATTCACTGAGCAGTGCAGAGGGGCCTCCAGGGCAGGTCATGGAGTCTTGTCAATGATATATAGGAAATTTGCTAGCAGGGACAGAGAGGTGATATTATACAAGGCAATGGTCAGGCAACACACTTCCTAAAATGAGGTGTCCATACCTGTGTACAGGTCTGTACATAGGTATGGACACCTCATTTTAGGAAGGGTGTAGAGTTGCTAGAACGAGTACAAAGAAGGGCAAGACTAGTGAGGGGAACAAAGGGGGTGCTCTTACCAAGAAAGGCTTAAGTTCTGCAAATTGCAGCGCCTGGAGAGTAAGCACCTGCGAGGTGATCTGATTGAGGTATATAAAGCCTTGAATGGGTTGAGCAAGCTGTATGCTGATGGGATTCTTCCTCTTGCTCAGATTAAGAACCTGAGGGAAGGGACAGATTCAAATTGAGGAAAGACAGTTGTAGAACAGGAAATTTGCAGAAATTTGGCTTTAGCCAGCGGACAGTTGATTGGTGGAACAGACTTCCATCTTTTGTTGTGAAAGCTGATAGCCTAAATAAATATAAATATGTATATCCAGCAAATTTCAAATGGTTTGTAGCTTTCAAGGCTAAATGGGCCTCTTCGTCAGCAAATACAAACAGAATGGAGATGTTAGAGACAAAATTTTAAAGGATACAGTTGTGAGCGCAATGAGGTGTGCATGGGCACAAGGTTGACCATTCAACCACTAGATTGGTGTTCACTGTTGCTGCATGGACATGTGTGGTTATGCTTCCAGTGCTCATCTAGTCTCAAAACAATTTCCTCCAAGACAGGGTGAGTCTCATTCCCTTGCTGCGGTATATAGTTCTTGAATTACATGATATATTAAGTGACTCTAACCAGAAGTGGTGGCGAAAGTGGTAGGACTAGTCAGTCACTTCCTAGTCACTTCCATGCTTGGGATTAAGGTCATGGTGTGTCAACCAAAAGTGTTCTGCGATTGCGGATTGGTCAGTCTCAGCAAGGCGAATTCATCTGTCATGCTCTGCACGACAGTCTTGAAGGCGTCTCTAGGTCTTCCCTATGTAGCAGCTGTTACAATCTTTGCAGGTTATGCAGTATACTACACCACTGCACAAGAGAGGGCAACCGGAGCCTTCATGTTGGAAACCAGAGAACGCACGTTTCTACCAGGTAGCTCCACGGATTTTATGTTGTATTTTCGAAGGATTTTTAAAATCTGGCCCAACATGCCTGGATAGTAGGGAATGTAGGCGGTAGGTACATTTTAATGAGTTGATGTTGGTCTCGGGTGGATTGCGAGCTCCTGCACTTGCAATAAGCACTTGTCCAATATGTGGGATGGAAAGTCACAATTGACCAAGTCTGTCCTCACTCTGGAAATCTCGGAGCTCCATCTGTGCTGGAGTGGCTGCAAGCCCGGAAGAACAGGGTGCGGGTGGTGCTGTTGAGATGGCTTGGGGAGTGGCCGGATCTGTAGTTGGTGAACTGACCGCACCACATTGTCTCGCAGCATACTGAAGTTTCCAGGTGTGGGCCCATGCATTTTACCAGGACATCCAAGAATGGAAGAGATCCATCCACTTCTAACTCTAAAGTGAACTGGATGAACACTGACAAGGAATTGTGGTACTCCAGTAATGTTTTTTCAGAACCACGTGGGATGACGGTGAACATGTCACTGACGTATCTGCAACATGTTGTAATAGGTACAGATGGGTCAGGAATATCTGTTCTTCCAATTCTTCCATGGCAATGTTGGCCACGACGGAACTAACACAAGCACCCATGGCAGGGTGTGCACCTGCTTGTATAAGGAATCTTCAAAGGTAATGATGCTGCTAGGCTCAGCGGGATTTCCAGAGTGAGGACAGACTTGGTCAATTGTGACTATCCAACATTGGACAAGTGGTTATTGCAAGCACAGTAGCTCGCGATCCACCCGAGACCGCTATCAACTAATGATAATGTACCTACCGCCCACATTCCCCACTATCCGGGCATGTCGAGCCAGATTACAAAAATACTTCGAGAATACAACATAAAATGTGTGCAGCTACCTGGTAGAAACTTGCGTTCTCTGGTTTCCAACGTGAAGATTCCTCTCTTGTGCAGCATTGTTATTGTTATTTGTTATTTTTTTGGGTTTTAGGAGCATTAGCAACTAAGGCCATATTGCTCCGGGAATATGCGGTGGAATCACAACAAGGGATGGAAGTCTGTTCCACCAACTACCCGCTGGCTAAAGGCAAATTTCCGCACATCTATCCTACATCTGTATTTCCTCAATTTGAATTTATGCCCTCTCAGGTGATTATTCTGAGCAAGAAGAAGAATCCCATCGGCATTGAGCATGCTGAAACCATTCAAGGCTTTATACACCTCTATCAGATCACCTCACAGGTGCCTAGTCTCCATACACTGTAATTTGCAAAACTTAAGCCTTTCTTCGTAAGAGCAACCCTTTGTTCCATTCACTAATCTTGTTGCCCTTCTCTGTACTCGTTCCAGCAGCTCTACATCCTTCTTGAAATGAGGCCTCCAGACCTGTATACAGTACTCAAGGTGTGGCCTGACGATTGCCTTATGCAAAGGAATAATCACCTCCTCATCCCTGCTAGAAAAATTCCTGTATATCATTGATAAGACATCATGAGACACCTTGCAGCCCGTCTGCACTGCTCAGAGAACTTCATATCTGCCTGCACAATTACCCCCAGGTCCTTTTCATTCTCTACCACTGTCAGTGTAGTACCACAGAGTTGATCCGTTGCTCTGGGGTTACTCATAAAAATGTTGGCATTCGAGGTGAGCGGACGCGCTTAGACAGGGCTCCTCAGATAAGTGGTTTACTTTTGGATAGTGCTTTTAAATATTTGATTTATTTAGATATTGTTGGATTATTTTGTTATAGGTTTTCCTGTAACTGTTTGATTTTAATAATATTACAGATATAATTTTTTAAAGTTACTTTCATTGATATTTATTTAATTTTATAATGGTAGTTACGAGATCTGCCTTAAACACGTCACAGGGTATCGTGACACACATGGAAATAGCAGATGGCGATTTACGGGTGAGTCATGATTTAATCCGTTGTGGAACCTGTGGAATGTTTTCCAAGGTCGACCTGGTGACTAATCCTACCTCACCTGAGGATTCTTTTCTTTGTGATCGATGTAAGGAGTGCACCGATCTTAAATTACAATTTGGTGCACTGATGGAACAATTTGAGTCCCTGAAAAAACGAGTGCTTGCCCTCGAAAATAATGCATCTGGTAGCTCGTCAGGGACTCAAAACTCCAGCAATCTACCAAGTGATGCACACCCGATTCGAGCCTCAAAACAGAAAAACCAAGTGCAAACTACTCTGGTTAAAAAAGACATTGTTTTATTAGGAGACTCCATTGTCAGGGAAACGGGGAATATTTTTTGTAATAAAGATAGGTGGAGTAGAACCAGGGTATGTCTGCCGGAAGCAACTACTGATGATGTCACCAACAGATTGTCAGATTTTAAAGGGGGTAAAGAAAATATTATTATTCATGTGGGGACAAATGATATTAAACGTACACGATCTGACGATTTGTTGGAAAAATACAGGACCATGCTGAGGAAATGTCGCGAGCTAGGCCATAATGTATATGTGTCTGGAATTCTGCCCAGACACGATAGGAGGGATTATATGTTAAGAGCCTTGTGGATTAACTCAAGACTTGAAGGAATCTGCAAGGCTTTAGGGGGTAAATTTCTATCAGAATGGCCCACACTTAGAAGGAATTTGTTTTGTAGAGACGGGATACACTTAAACAAAGGTGGTGCAAAAGTTTTTTCCAGTATTATTGAGGATACCTTAAAGGTTCAGGGAAACTGCTAGTTAGGGGGGGATGTGGGTAATACTGACACGCGTTTATCTGATAATATTGGTCAATGTAACTCTTGCACATACCTTAAGAGTTCTTATCTGTTACCCCAACTGGATGTATTATCTAGATGTTCTGGGGGCAAAGACGTTTCACGTGAGCGGGTAGCTAATATCAGGGAAGAGAGCCGAAAAAACTTCAAGGGTTGTGTTAGGGTTGTTAAATATACAAGAACAGTAAATCTTAATTGTTTATACAGTAACATTAGAAGTGTCGTCAATAAAATGAGCGAATTCGAACTGCTGGTTAAAACAAGTAACGCAGACATAATAGGGCTTACAGAGACGTGGTGCCACCCGGAAATTGGGGATGATGAGTTTCAGTACGGCTTGTATAATGTATTTAGGAAGGATAGGTTAGATAGAAGGGGTGGTGGGGTAATGCTTCTTATCAGAAGCAGCCTGACTGCGATGACAGCTTTCCCCGGATTCATGCTAGTATAGAGTCTGTATGGTGTGAGATAGTTGGAAACAAAGGTATAATGCGAGTAGGAGTAATCTACAGACCAGGTGATTGTGAAGATTATGACAAAAGCCTCTACATGCAAATGGAATGGGCAAGTAAACGTCAATGCCTTATTATGGGTGATTTCAATTTGCCTCTAATTGATTGGAGTAAATGGGAAGGAAACTCAACATGGGGAACAAAATTTTTAAATCAACTAGATGACTGTTATTTGTATCAACATGTCGGGAAAGTACTGGAGAAAAGAATATCCTAGACCTCATCATCACACATGAATCAGATGACATAACAGGGCTGACAGTAGAGGAACCAGTAGCAGGAAGTGATCACGGAGTTCTACGGTGGATGATGACGAGAGAGGTAGCCGAAGTAAAAGGCAAAGGAATGGGTTTTAATTTCAGAAAAGGAAATTACGATGCCTTAAGGTACTACATGGCCTCTATTAACTGGATAGATATCGCGCAGAGAATGAATACAATTGAACTGTGGTACGCTTTTAAAACATTAATCACAGATGCCTTGAATGCGTATATACCACTAAAAAAATACTCCACGAGAAGGGTTCCAAGTTGGATGAATAGTGAAGTTGCTGCATTACTTGAGCAGAAAAACGTGGCATGGAAAGGTTACAGAGCAATAAAAAGTACTGCAGCCTATAACAGCTACAAGGTGATGTGTAATAGAGCCACAGAAAAGGTTCAATAGGCAAAGGCAGTTTATGAGAAATCACTAGCAAACAGAGCAAAGAGGGGGGATAAAGAATTCTTCACATATATAAATGCCAAGAAGAGCAGGACAAACCAGATCGGACCTTTACGTAAGGGAAAGGAGATAGTAATAAATACACCAGCTGCCGTTGCAGATGAACTAAACAGTTATTTTGCATCGATATTTACAAATGAAAAGCCTTTTGTGGCAATGGGAAATTGTGGGAGCGAAGTTAAAAAATATGTAATTAATGATATTGAAATTTCGCAAGATTATTTAATGAAAAAACTTTTGAGCCTACAGACCAGTAAGGCTCCTGGAGTTGATGGAATATACCCTATAATCTTAAGAGAGGTGGCAAGCGAGTGCATTGAAGCATTGAGGCTAATTATGAGAGAATCACTAGACTCTGGGGAGATTCCCTTGGATTGGAAAAGTGCCAATGTATCTCCCATACATAAGGGTGGCTCTAAAAGTGAAGTTGGAAATTATCGACCTGTCAGTCTGACTTCAGTAGTAGGGAAAATCATGGAGGCAATGATCAAGGGTGGAATTTAGGATCATTTGGATCGAATTGAAATTCTCAAGGATACTCAGCATGGTTTTGTAAAGGGAAAATCATGTTTAACAAATCTGGTTCACTATTTCGAAAGGGTCACTCACGAGCTGGAATTTCGACATTGTTTATTTAGATTTCAGCAAAGCTTTTGACTCAGTCCCACATGAGCGGTTGCTTTATAAGCTGGAACAGGTTGGAATCACTGGGAAAATCCTTAGATGGATAGAAGGATGGCTTCAGGGCAGGAGGCAGAGGGTTGTGATAAATGGCTATTCCTCATATTGGATTGATGTAAGAAGTGGGGTTCCCCAAGGATCAGTATTAGGACCACTGTTGTTTTTAATTTTCATAAGCGACATTGATGAAGGGATAGAGGGCGTGATGTCTAAATTTGCAGATGATGTTAAAATTGGTAGAGTAGTTAATGATCACTGTCAAGCTGAGCTTCTTCAGAGAGAGACCTAGATAGACTTCAAGAATGGTCAAAAAAATGGCAGCTGTGCTTTAATCCAACAAAGTGTAAGGTATTACACCTGGGAAACAGTAATCCCAAAAAAGCTTACCCTTGGTGGGGTTCAACTAAACCCAGTACTGGAGGAAAGGGACTTGGGTGTTACGATATGGTCAGACATGAAATTCTCTGAGCATTGTAAACAGGTTGCAAGGAAGGCCCATGCTGTCCTATCGATGATCTATCGAACTTTTGCAAGTAGAGATAGGGATGTAATAATCCCATTATATAAGGCTTTATATATATAAGTTAGACCCATTATATAAGTTAGACCACACTTGGAATACTGTGTTCAAGTATGGAGACCGCACCTAAAGAAAGACATCGAGCTTCTTGAAAGGGTGCAAAGAAGGGTAACTCGCCTGGTGAGATCGGCAAAAGGGCGTCCTTATGAAGAAAGACTTCGAATATGTGGGTTGCAGAGTTTGGAAACTAGACACGTTAGAGGAGATTTGATTGAGGTGTTTAAGGCTCTGAGAGGCATCAGTAAAATGAATGAGGACAAAATTTTCAAGATTATAAATGATGCTAGAACTAGGGGACATAAATTCAAGTTACGGGGGGAAATGTTTAGATTGGACTGCAGGAAGTTTTATTTTAGCCAGCGAGTTATAAATTACTGGAATAAGTTGCCTTCATGGGTGGTAGAGGCCGACAGTTTGGGGAAATTCAAAGGTCATCTGGATAGTACTTTCGGGTAAGGGAAGCGCATAGGATGATAGGTTTAATTTCCTTTTTATTTATTTTTTATTTTATTTTTTTTATTTATTAATTATTATTATTTATTGTTTTTATCATTGTTTTGTTAGGATTTTTTTTTTTTTTTTTTTTTTGGCTGGTGCAGCATAAGCCATAGGCTTTCTTGCACCATGCGGCCGTTACTAATACTAATACTAAATACTAATACACCTCTATCAGATCACCTCGCAGGTGCCTAGTCTCCATACACTGTAATTTGCAAAACTTAAGCCTTTCTTCGTAAGAGCAACCCTTTGTTCCATTCACTAATCTTGTTGCCCTTCTCTGTACTCGTTCCAGCAGCTCTACATCCTTCTTGAAATGAGGCCTCCAGACCCGTATACAGTACTCAAGGTGTGGCCTGACGATTGCCTTATACAAAGGAATAATCACCTCCTTATCCCTGCTAGAAAAATTCCTGTATATCACTGATAAGACACCATGAGCTACTCTTGCAGCCCTTCTGCACTGCTCAGAGAACTTCATATCTGCCTGCACAATTACCCCCAGGTCCTTTTCATTCTCTACCACTGTCAGTGTAGTACCACAGAGTTGATACATTGCTCTGGGGTTACTTTTTCCCATATGTAGTACTTTACATTTGTCAATGTTAAACTTCATTTGCCACATCTCAGTCCATCTACTCAACCTTTCCAGATCCTGTTGCAGCAGCATACCGTCAGTAGTGTCCTTAACAGCTCTGCCAACCTTTGTATTATCTGCAAACTTGGACATTAAGCTTGATATACCATCATCAATATCATTTATAAACACAGAAAACAACAATGGACCCAACACTGAACCCTGAAGAACTCCACTAATAACATTAGTCCACGATGAGCAGTGTCCATTGATTACCACTCTCTGTATTCTCCCCCCCCCCAACCATCTCTTTATCCATAGCAGCAATTTCCCTCCAATGCCACACTGCTCCAATTTGTGCAGCAATCTTCCATGTGCAACAGTATCAAAAGCCTTTCTAAGATCCAAATATATAATATCAAAGTTATTCCCTGCATCCACTTCCTTTGTGACTGCATCATAGTATCCAATCAATTTGGTCAGGCAGGACTACCCCTTAACAAAACCATGCTGTGTCCAAGCTATAACTGAAGTCTTGTCTAGATCATCCTGCAGTGCTTCTGTAGCCAGTGCCTCCATTAATTTTCCTGGAACATTAATTTTTTTGGCTGATGCTGCATAAGCTTGTTTTCTGGCATTGTATGCCTCTACTAATGTTAATGCTAATAAAGCTGACCTGCTAGCATCCTACTTTTTGATATGAAAACATCTTTGATAGCACCTACTAAGTTTTCCAACTGAAGTAAAACCATTTGGTCACTGAAATGCGACACAGAAATGACGTCACTTCCTAAATGAGGCTAAAATGAAAGATGAAAAAAGAAATTGTTGACCAATATTTGTATTGTTGCAATCATTGTATTCAACAAATGGCTACAATCAAATGGGTAATTATGCTATTGGCTTGTATTTGTAAACTGCATAATATTTGTATAATACTTGTATTTGTAAACTGCATAATATTTGTATAATACTTGTATTTGTAAACTGCATAATATTTGTATAATACTTGTATTTGTAAACTGCAAAAGTTTTTTTTTTTTCTTCCAACTCTTGTGATTCATCAAGATCAAGGATTTTGTTCAAAATCCTCCTGACATCCTTTATCTTGATGCTAAGAAAGCTCCATGTCCTGATGGTATTTCTCCACCTGTTCTCAAAACCTTTGACTCTGAACTTAACTCCTGTTCTCAGTTGTCTTTTTTCACTTTCTTATTCCAAAGGTGTTTTCCCTTCAGTTTGGAAAATCCAAAATAAAAGAGGGTGACAAATCCCTCCCATCCAGTTATCAGTCCATCTGGTTTACTTGTACTCTTTCGAAAGTAATGGAGAAATCTGTTAACTGTCGATTCTTAAACTATCGAACACTGTCTGATCAACAATCGCCAGTATGGATTCTGTCAGTGTCGATCCACTGGTGATATTCTGGCTTATGTTACCCATCTATGGACAAATTCAATGGAGAAGTTTGATGAAACTCAAGCAGTTGCTCTTGACATTTCAAAGGCTTTTGATCATTGTTTGGCATAAAGTTCTTCTGAATAAACTTCCATCTTATGATTTGCCAACCATTTTTTTTTTTTAATTGGGTATCCAGTTTTATCTCTGACTGCTCATTGCAAGTAATGGATATTCTAACTTCACTAATGCTGGTGTTCCCCAGGGGTTCAGTTCTTTCTCCCACTCTTTTCCTGTTGTATTTTAATGACCTTCTTCCATTGACCAGAAATTCTATTTATAATTTTACTAATGATAGCACATTGCATTCCACCTTAGTGGTTGAGAAACCTTGCCCTGCCCAAACAGTTTCAACTTCTAGAATATCCACTACCAATTCTTTAAATGCTCACCTCCAGGTAATTTTCCAGTGGACCAAAGGTAACTCAGCTGAATTCAAGCCGACCGGTCTAGCCGGGTGGGTAAAGTGCCTACCTGGAACCTAAAGGTCGTGGGTTCAAATCCCGCTTCGGGCTTGGATGAGAGTAGAAGATACAAAAACTTTGGGAGGTGCATTATGGCCACAGAATCTGATGAGCCAACTAACAAAAAA
This sequence comes from Mastigoproctus giganteus, assembly GCF_048544385.1. Lineage (NCBI taxonomy): Eukaryota > Metazoa > Arthropoda > Arachnida > Uropygi > Thelyphonidae > Mastigoproctus > Mastigoproctus giganteus. Next base: position 119,723,144 of record NC_143581.1, read on the forward strand.
AAAAAAAAAAAAAAAAAGTTGAATTCAATCCTGTCTTATATCTCGCAAAAAAAGTAATCTTGTGCTTCTATGCTTGTCTTCAATGACACTCTGATTTCTAGGCAAGTGCATATATCTCTTTTGAGGATTACTTTAACTTTGGTGCCTCCGTAGCCAGGTGGGCAGGAGCAGCAGCGTGTAGCACACACACTTCTTGATTAGACCGCGGTTCGAGCCTGTGACCACCAAATACGGAGGATGTGGAAAGGTCAGGGAATGACCACCACATATCCCCGGAGCAATATGGCTTTAGTTGCTAATGCTCCTATAAACCAAATAACAACAACAACTTTAACTTTTAATCTCTCTTGTCATAAGCACATTACAATTATTGCTTCTTCTAAAAAACTGGGTTTTCTCTTTCTGCCTTAGTTTTCTTCCAAACAGCTGTTCACTTAAATCGCAAATCCACCCTACCATGGAATATTGTTCCCACAACTGGGGTGCCTCGAAAACCTTTCTCAGGTTGTGTAGATTCCATTCAAAAAGAGGGCAGTTAGGCTAATTAATGTTTCAACTCTAAGAGAGTCTCTCACAACTCTGTCTCATAGACATTCTATTTCTGCTGCATGCTTTTCTACAGATACTTCCATGTCCTTCTGAATTGGCTTCTACAATTCAAGCTCTCTTTTCCAAAGCAGTTCGAACACATGCTGAAACTAGTCATCATCCTTTTACCATCCAAATTTAAACTCACAGAAACAAGTTTTCTTCTTCCTCATTTATTCATTCAACTCCTGTTTTCTGGAACAACCTGCCTTCATAGGGTCCTGAAAATTGCAGTCTACAAAATTTCAAGTCTAATGTCAAGTATCTTCTTTCATCATCTCAGCCTTCAGCCCATGCACTGCAATAAGTAATTCTAATACCTTTTATGTTTGGGATTTTCATAAACAAAAAAAAAAAAAAAAAGTAAATTCAACCTCAGTACACTGTGATAACTGCCACCTAGTGGTTCTTTTATCTATACATTCTTAATGCATGGATAGACTGAGTAGCTATAGGTGGAGGTGAAAGTGATTCTTGCACTGCTACTATTGGAACAATGCAGGAACAATGGAACAATGTCCTCATGGAAATGCAAATACATGGGCTGTGTTAGGGTTAATAAGAGCAAAAATAGTTGTACTATACTTGTATGTATACTAATGCAGTGAGCATAGTAAATAAATTTGATGAATTTGAAGTACCAGTCACATCATCAAATGGGACATTGGGATCTTCATATTTTCAATATTGGAAGTACAATGTGGACAGATAGTACAGGAGGGGGGGATATGGTCTTAGTTAAGAAGCACTAAAATCATATACTGTGCATCCAATGGATGTGGGTGGTCAATGTAGTGATGAGTTAGTTTTGTGGGACATAAGCACTAGGGAAACAAAGATGACCGTAGGAGTGTGTTATAGGCTTATTAATTGTGATGAGTATAATGAACAACTATACAGATATATGGAGTGGAAGAGTAAATCAGAATGTCCTGTAATGAGGGACTTTAACTTTCAAATTATTGTTTTCTGCACCAGCAGAATATTACAAAGGAAGCAAGAGAAATCAATAGACTTGATCTGATTATCAGTAGTGTCCTTCATGCTTTAAGAATCTGGAGATAAAATACAGATAGGTGGCAGTGATTACAGTGTTTTCACGTGGGATATATTTAAAGATGTAACTAATGTCAAGGTAAAGATAAGGGCTTTAGCTTTCGTAAAGTTGACCAAAATGGTCTCAGACAGCTATTAAATTCTATGCAGTGGGTGCTGTCAACTAATGAGTTAACAGCAGCAAATTCTAAATAGAACACATTCGTTGAAACTACTAGAGTTTTTATACACACAGAGGTACTGTTCAATTAGACCTAAAAAGATGCCAGATGAAGTGATGAGACTTACGGCAGAAGAAAAGTGCATGGGATGCATATAAATTATCAGGTTATTAAGGTGCCTACAGTAGATATAAAATAGTCTATAATAAGTCACAAAGGAGGTTCAGGCAAACTAAGGCATTTCACGACAAGTTTCTTATAAAAACACATGAACTGACATGATCTGAGCAAATGTTGACATCAAAAGATTTGAAACAGTAATCTGACAAAGGTAAAGAAATCTCACAGATCATACAATTTTGCATTCTTGTAATGCCAAACAACACGAGGTTGGGAAAAACCATGAGATAAAGGCTCCATTGGAGACGATACCATCAATAAGTTGTGACCTGAGGTGTCTAGAGGACAACTCACCATATTTAGAAGGGTTGTTTGTGAGAAAGAGATCAAGCATGTTGGTAGCATGGTTAGGATCATCTGGTATTCTGGTAGGTAAATGAACAATCTATGTGAGGTCATTAGTAATTGCAAAAGCCTCAGCATCTTGTCCGTCTGACTAGAAAATGGAAGCCAGTAGTTGAATTGTGAACATTAAAATCATCAAGGAAAATTACCTCACTGTTAGGAAAGTTAGACTGTACAGAGTTAAGTATCAAAGAGAGGAAGTCAAAGATTAGTGAACCAAGTGATTAGTGAAGTTGGGAGAACAACAAAGGCAACAGATTAATTTAACAGCTTGTGGTAGAGAGATTTTATGGCAGAGAAAATCTAAAAGGGGAGATTCCAATTACTAAGTCTCTGACAGGAAATATCAGAAAAGACATATGCACAAGTACCACATTTGAAGTGAAAGGAATCATACAGCAAATAATTTGAACAACTAAGATAAACAGTGGTTGAATCAACCAGTAACCAAGATTCTAACAGAAAAAGCACATGGAGTTGGGCAGACTGTAGCTGGAAATGGACATCATGGAAATGGAGATTAGAAATAAGACCATATATATTTGCAAAATTAATGAGTTTGCTCTGTTAGTTTGATAATTTATATTTCAGTAGTACGAAAAGGTAGAGAGGACATGCTGTATGAAGAAATGAAATTTTTGTATATGGCATATCCATGGCAATGATATACCCAGCTCGCTGACATGGTCAAGCTACACACACACACACACACACACACACACACACACACACACACACACACACACACACACACACACACACACACACACAACTCAGACTCCCTGTGGCAGAGTAGAGGCAGCAAGATTATACACTGGCTGATCAGGAGGCCTCCTAGAGAGTTACCAATAGGTTCAGTCAGTCCAATGGACTACTGAGCAAATGGCCTGCAAACATTTTTAGAGTTGTACCCTCAATATGTAAGGATGATTGGATCTCATCATGATGACCATCATAACCTCGAAAGAGATCAATCATACTGCATGAAGGAAGAGATGAGAGGGTTGCCAGTGATTCACTCTGGAGACTAAACATGGGTTCCACCACTTCAAGCCTATACTAATCATAGAGGTGGTATTAGTTGACGAGTCATCTACCACCTAGTATGCCTGGTAATAACACAAAAGTGGCATTCCATAATGTGAATGCCACATCTCGAACCCTGCTTACGCTGGTTTGCACCTGGATGGTCAACTCCAGTATGCTAGGTGTAATATTTCAAGACTTGCACATGGGAATTAAACCCAGCATTACTAACAGTCCCAGCAACGTGAAGGTGCAAGCAGAGGATATGACTGTCACACACCAACCAGACTTCACCGAAATTAGGCCCACTTGACTTGAGTATCGCCTGAATATCAGTTCCATCAGCAAGCGTAACTTGGTATACATGAGAGAATGTCTGTGGCAGTCTCAAGATTTACCATCAGCAAATTCTAAATGGGAAGCATTCAATGAATTACTCATTGAAGCTAATAAATTGAGGCTTTTCATACAGACTAAGAAATACCCGTCAAAATATAGGCCTAAATGAATGTCAGATGAACTAATGAGACTTGTAGGAGAGAAGAAAAATGCGTGGGATGCATATAAATTATCAATAGACACAGAAGCTTATAGTAGGTATAAACTAGCCAGTAATCAAGTCAAAGGACATTAGACAAGTTAAGAAAATGACATGAAATCATTGGCAAAGGGTGCAAAGAAAAACAGCAAAGACTTCTTTACTTATGTAAATACTATAAGGAAGGGGATGAATCAAATTTTCCATTTGATATCGAAGGTTCAACTGTTGATAGTGATAGTGTTCAATGAAAGGAAGCCACAAGCTTTTGCTGCACTGGAAAAAAAAAAAAAAAAAAAAAAACACCAAGTACATAACAAAACACAAATTATATGCTTCCCTTTTCACGTAGGTAACTATCGAGTTGACCTTTGAATTTATTCAAACTGTCAGCCTCAACTACCTGTGAGGGCAACTTGTTCCAGCAGTCAACAACTCACTGGCTAAAAGAAAACTTCCTACAACCTAATCTAAACCTCCGCCACTGTAATTTGAATTTATGTCCCCTCGTTCTGAAATTCTTTATAAGAGTGCTAATTCCACCTTCATTGAATTTACTAATCCCTCTCAGAGCCTTATAAACCTCAATCAGGTCACCTCTGAGGTGCCTGGTTGGCAAACTCTCTAATTGACTAATTTTTTGACTAATTTTTATTTCTTTTTACCTATAGGTTTCTTTGGCTTTATCACTTACAGAAAGTTGTATTCCTCGTCAATATATTGGTCCTGAAAGGTCTGCAGAAGCTCAAACTTTTCTCTTAGTTCCAGTAAAAAAAAAAAAGAAAAAAGGAAGCAGCAGCAGCCATTATCAATCCACTGCAGGATGGAAGCCTGCTCAACAATTCATATTGAAGGAAATGACCATGATCTGCCACGTTGGTGCAATGCGGATCAGCAGATCGACCATATTTAGCAGTCGGAGGCTTTAATTCCCTGTTTACTGAAATTAGCATGTGCTACTTCTCTTCCATTGCTGACTTGGCTACTTTGGGTTCCAGTAAATAATGTTTTTTCTCCTCTGTTATCTCAAAGGCTTCGTATTATTTACTCTAGTCAGTGTTTTCTTTTCTTTTCTTACATCTATATCAGGTGTGAATCTTACCATTCTATAATCACTTTCAACATTTACCTTGTTCGGGACGGTAAAATCGTTCCAATATATCTTCTGTTAGTGAGGATGAAGTTGATTTTGTTAGTTGTGTTCACCCTTTTCTTGAAAAAATTGTTTTTTACTGACTTTTCTTGATATTCTGCAAATTCCACAAGTCTTTCACCCATTTCTCTTTCACCAATCCCAAAATTTCCTACTATTTTGTCTCTTTCCGACCTTAGGATTGAAGTCCCCCATAATGATGGGGTAGCATGTTTTCTGTTCATCTAGAAATCTCTCAATTTCTGTGTACATTTCTTCAACCTCCTCATCATCATGGCTAGATGTTGGTGCATATATCATTAAAATCTTTAGTTTGTACTTCTTAGAAATCCTGAGTAGTAGTCTAGTCATCACTTTGTGATGTACTTTTGAATTCCAAGATGTCTTTAATATCTTTAGGTACAGAAAGCCAACTCCACTTTCGCTCTTTTCATTATTTCCATTGGTGTACAATGGAAATAGTGAAAGGAGATTTCCACTTGATAAACCTATAAGCAATTCATTTCTTCCTGTTTAAGCCAAGCTGATGATATTCCAATTCATATTTTCTAATCCCTTTTCCAGCTATAATATTCTATCTTCACTGATTAGCAACCTTACATTGTAACGGGCCAAATTCAGTTTCTGTGCATGTATGTATTTGTGTAGGGTGGCACCTTGAACATTAATTCATCTTCACCTTGTTTTACTGTTAAGATACAGGGCTTTGTAGAAATGGCCAGAGATGAACTGGCCATTTGACTACCCGGAATCAGCATGCCAGAAACACGTCCACCATCACCATGGAAAGGTAGACCAGGGGCTACCAACCAGCAACAGCAGAAGAGAGAGACATCAAAAGCCAAAAAAAGTTCAAGCCAAAGACTCTTGCCAAAAATTGTTAAAAAAAAAATTCAGTTTCTATGCATTGCAGCCTGGTCATAACCAGAGATTCTTTGCATCTTCTGCTTCCACTCTGATTCTCTCACTGCTATAAGAGGAAGAGTGAAAGCAGCTGGGGACCAAGGGCCATTTGTTTCATCGTATTGTCATATTTTATTAAGTGCTAGAGAGTTTCGTCTTTTCCTCTTCACACTGACCAACATTTTGAATAGACCCACTCTACATTCCACTTTCCACTTCGAGAAACCTTGCCCTGCTCAATAAGCTCCAACTTCTCAAATAATCACTACCAATTCCTTGAATGCCAATCTCCAGTGGGACAAAGACAACTCAGTTGATTTTAATCCTTCTGAAACTCAGTCCTGTCTTATATCTCGCAAAAAGGATTCTTCTGCTCCTATGCTTATCTTTGGTGACACTCCAATTTCTAGACAAGATGATATATCTCTTTTGGGGATTACCCTGACTTCTAATCTCTCTTGGCACAAGCACATCACAAATATTGCTTCCCCTGCATCTAAAAAATTTGATTTTCTCTTTTGCTTTCAGCATTACTTTTCTTCCAAACAGCAGTTTACTCTGTACAAATCGCAAATCTACCCTCATCTGGGCCAGTGCCCCCAAACCCAATCAGAAGAGGGTAGTTAGGTTAATTAATGTCCCATCTCTAACAGAGTCTCTCCACACACTGTCTCACAGACATACTGTTTCTGCAGCATGCCTTTTCTACAGATACTTCCATGGGCACTGATCTTCTGAATTGGCTTCTATAATTCTCTCTCTCTCTCTCACTCTCTCTCTCTCTCGCTCTCTCTCTCTCTCTCTCTCTCTGTCAAAACAGTCCAAACACGCCACCAGCCAACATCCATTTACTGTCCAACTTCAAACCCACAGAACCAACTTTTCATCTTCCACGTTAATGCATTCAACTGCCGTTTTCTGGAACAACCTTCCTTCCAACGTATTTCCTGAAAATTACAGTCTACAGAAGTTCAAGTCTAATGTCAACAAATATCTTCTTTTGTCTTCTCAACCTCCAGCTCATGCAAGGTACTAAGTACAAGAGGTTCTAACATCTCTCATGTTTGGGGTTTTCATTAAAAAAAAAAAAAAAAAAAAAAAAAAAACACCACCAGTAAAAAAAAAAACAACAGTACATCTTGAATAGAATCACTCTACACATTCGTCGCAAGCAAAGTGACGTAACAGGGCTTACAAATGAGAAGGCGTGCACGAGTGGATTTTAGGGAGGCAGGCCAACAGGACTTTTCTTAAATGTTCTAAAATAGAAAGATATTGGATCCATCAGTGTTTTAAACTGAATGCCATAACACATAGAATGCCTGTTAAACTGAAAATGGAATGATTTGCATGACTTCTATTCTTCTTTTCTTTGTTGGATTACCGTTTTAAATCTTCTGATGTCAGTGTTTACTCGGATATCATCAAAATTATTGTTATACAGATTAAATCCTTTATTCCACATTCAACCTTAAAATCTCCTCTTGTTAACATCCTCTTGTACACAGGATACTACCTTGTAATCACTTGTAAATTCCTGATTTGAATGGGAGCTGATTTTCTGTATTAGGACAGAATCTGATCTTTAAAGAGATTAAGATATCCTTCATAGTCCCTACTAGTGGACTATGATTTCAAATATTTAATGGTGGATTGCTTGAAGGTTCTCATGCAATGAAAAGAAGTTGTAGATATGACAGTGATAAATTTGAAATCACAATCCAGCCACATCAAGAGCATGCAAGACAGGTCTTGACTTCTCAACCCATCCACACTGAAGCTCCTTGGATTTTTTTTTTTTTTTTTATGAAAACCCCAAACACGAGAGGTATTAGAACCTACAGTACTTAGTACAGTGCATGAGTTGGAAGTTGAGAGGACGAAAGAAGATATATTTGTTGATATCAGACTTGAACTTCTGTAGACTGAAATTTTCAGGAAATACATAGGAAGGTTGTTCCAGAATACATAAACAAGGTTTGGTTTTGGTTTGGTTTTTTTTTTTTTTTTTTTTTTTTTAGGAGCATTAGCAACTAAGGCCATATTGCTCTAGGATATGCGGTGGTCATTCCCTGACCTTTCCGCATCCTCTGTATTTGGTGGTGACGGGCTCGAACCCCGGTCTAATCAAGAAGCGTGTGCTACTCACTGCCGCTCCTTCCCACCTGGCTACGGAGGCGCCTCACATAAACAAGGAAGACAAAAAATTGACTCAGTGAGTTTTGCATCTGTAGAAAAGGTATGCAGCAGAAACAGTATGTCTATGAGACAGAGTGCGGAGACTCAGAGAAGAGCCTTTAATTAACCTAATTAAAACTGGCCCAGATGTGTTCCCACATCTGGGCCAGTTTGTACAGAGTGAACAGCTTTTTGGAAGAAAAGTAACACCGAGAGTAAAAGAGAAAACAAAGTTTTTTAGATGCACAGGAACCAATATTTGTAACGCACTTGTGCCAAGAGAGATTAGAATTCAGGGTAATCCCCAAAAGAGATATATCATCTTGATTATAAATCGGAGTGTCACCAAAGATAAGCATAGGAGTAGAAGAATCCTTTTTGTGAGATATAAGACAAGACTGAATTTTAGAAGGATTGAAATCAACTAAGTGGTCTTTGCCCCACTGAAGAATTACTGGGAGATTGTCATTTAAGGAATTAGGAGCGAATATTCGAAAAGTTGAAACTGATTGAGCAGGGTAAGGTTTCTCAAACGGGAAAGTGGAATGCAAGGTTCTATTATCAGCAAAACTATGGATAAGATTTGCAGTCAAGGGAAGAAAGTCATTAATTTAAAAGAGGAAAAGAGTGGGAGAAAGAACAGAACCTTGGTGGAAACCAGCATTAGTGGAGAAGTTAGAAGACAGAGAGAGTCATCTAACATCACACTCAGTGAGCAGTGAGAGAGAGAAAACTGGATAACTAATTACAAAAAACATTTGCCAAACCATAAGACAAAAGCTTGTTTATAAGACCTTTAGGCCAAGCACGATCAAAACCTTTGAGATGTCAAGAGCAACTGCTTGTGTTTCACCAAACCTTTCCATTTAATTTCTCCATAAATGGGTAACATAAAACAGAATATCACCAATGGATCGACACTGATGGAATCCATACTGGCGATCGTTGGTCAGATGGATGGTTTCCAGGTGGTTTAAGAGTTGGCGGTTAATTGATTTCACCATTACTTTATAATGAGTAGAAGTAATTGCAATGGGACGAAAATTGGATGGGAGGGATTTGTCACCTTTTTTAGGAACTCACTAGATATAAACAAAGTTCCAAGCAGAAGGAAAAACACCTTTAGAATAATAAAGTGAATAAAGGGCGGGAAAGAACAGGGAAAAAAAAAAAAAAAACGCACTGACCAGCATCTTGAGTAGAACATCTCTACACGTGCAATGCCACCAAAGTGACGTAACAGTACTTAACAATGAGAAGGTGTGCACGACTAATTTAATTAGGAGTAATTTCAGAAGCACAGGATTTGAGAACAAGTGGAGAAATACCATCATGACCTGGAGCTTTCTTAGCATCAAAATTCGTAAAAATTCTTCTGACATGCTTTTGATGGAAGATCATAACAGGCACTGAATGGAGCGTGCTTGGAATGGTGGGAGGTATCTTACCAAGATCATTAACACATGAGTTGAATGAAAAATGGGATGCTTGCAGGTCAGTTTTATCCTTGGCTGAAGTGGCAATAGAACCCTATGGTTTTCACATAGGTGGGCCAAAGTTGCGGCCAATAGCTTTGGCAAGAGACCAGAATGCTCGGATACCATTAGGGTAAGAAGTAAGTTTTCTACCATTAGCCTGCTCAAAATTTAGTTTGGACTAATTAATAACTGCTTTACAACTGTTGCGAGCTCTGGTGTAGGCAGAAAATGAAACTGAAGAATTCGAAACAAGCCAATTACTATATGCAACGTTCTTCTCTTGAACAGCCTTAGCACATTTATTGGAAAACCAAATGTTAAAGTTCAGTTATCACCTCTCAGCCGATCTGCTGAACATTTCTAGATCCTGTTGCAGCAGCATACTGTCATACCTGCCAAACTTCATATTGTCTGCAAACTTGGACAATATCATTTTTAAATACAGAAAACAACAATAGTCCCAAAGCTAAACCCTGACGGACTCCACTAATAACATTAGTCCACGAAGAGCAGTGTCTATTGATTACGACTCTGTCTTCTCCCACTCAACCATCCCTTTATCCATAGCCTCCAATGCCACACTGCTGCAATTTGTGCAGCAGTCTTCCATGTGCAACAGTATCAAAAGCCTTTCTAAGATCCAAGTATATAATATCAAAGTTATTCCCTGCATCCAGTTCTTTTGTGACTGCATCATAGTATCCAATCAAATTGGTCAGGCAAGACTTCCCCTTAACAAAACCATGCTGTGTCTGAGCTATAACTGAAGTCTTGTCTAGATGATCATGCAATGCTTCTTTAACTAGTGACTCCATTAATTTCCCTGGAACAGAAGTTAAACTAACAAGTCTACAATTACTTGTGTTGCCCTTTGATCCTCCTTTGTGAATTGGGGTCACATTTGCACATCTCCAGTCCATGGATACCTTCCCTGAGTCCAAGGAACTCTCATAATTATGGCTGAGGGTTTACTTACTACCTTTGCTGCCTCCTTTAACATAACTGGATAGATCCCATCCACCCCGATACAGTTTTTTTTGTTTATCTTCAACAATTTCTCCTACACTTTAATCTCAGTTATTACAAAATCATCTAGCTCACTGGCAGAGTTTAATTCACCTCTGGCATTCCCTACCCTGAACAACTATTCATGTGTGGAAATGCAAAATACTCATTTAGTTTGTTAGCCACCAGAGCAGGATCATCAACAGTTGAACCATCAATATCCAGTGAACCCATCTGATTCATCTGTTTCCTTCTAGAGTTTACATAGGTAAAGAATTCTTTGCCGTTTTTCTTTGCATCCTTTACCAAAGATTTCTCATTACCTACCTTTGCCTCCCTAATCTCCTTTGTGACTTGGTTACAGACCAGCTTATATCTATCATAAGCTCCCATGTCACCCATTAATTTATATGTATCCCATGCATTTTTCTTCCCTGCCACGTGTCTCATTAGTTCATCTGACATCCATTTAGGCCTAAACCTTGAACAATATTTCTTAGTTGGGCCTAGTAACTTTCAAGATTAAATACTATGTAAAGCCTAGTAACTTTCAAGATTAAATCTTTGAATGCCGCCATTTTGGTAACATCATCAGATGGTCCCAACGGATAGAACTTAAATACTGTCTCAGACCACCGTAGTCGCCTTTACTCTTTGAGTAAATCCAACTTCAGCATACTGTGATCACTGCCATCTAGTGGTTCCTTTATCTGCAGATTCTTAATGCATGACGAATCACTACTGATAATCAGATCAAGAGTATTACTCCCTCTAGTTGCCTCCCGAACATGCTGATGTAGAAAACAATCATCCAATAAATCCACAAAAGCCTTGCTAGTGTGTGAGTGACCAACCCACAAATTCCAGTCAATATCTGGGAAATTAAAATCTCCCATTATAAGACTGTCTGATTTACTGGCCCACTCTATTTCCCTGTACAGTTTTTTTATTATGCTCATCAGAGTCATTAGGCCTATAACCCACTCCCTACTCTCAATTTTGATCTCCCAGTGTTTATGTCACACCAAACTGACTCGACACTGCACTGTCCAGTGATGTCGACTGGCTGCACTTCCTTGGATTTTATGTTTCTTAACTAATAGCATAACCCCTCCTACATTCCTATCCTGCCTATCCTTCACGGAGACATTGTACTCCCCAAATTCCAGTTCTGCATTACTATATCTGTATGACACCACGTCTCTGATATACCAACAATATCTGCCTTTTGATGTTTTGACCAACACCTCAAATTCATCAAATTTAATTACCAAACTCCTAGCATTGTGTATACGCATGCACTTGTTCCTATTCTTAGTTACCCTAACAGAACCCATGTGTTTACTTGTACCGCAATGACTCCCAGCAGTCTCTGAAATACCCTGCATCTTGTTTTCCAGGCTGCTGATGATTCCAAAAGAAGCAGTGCAAGAATCAATTTCGCTTCTGCCAGCAGCTACTGCTTATCTATTAGTCCTTATATCCCCCCAAGCTAGCAGTTTTCCGACCCACCTAACACTGCCTCGATAGCATTAGCAAATATCCTTGCACCCTTTCCATTTAAGTGTATCCCATCCCTGTAGAAGGAGACTCCTGTTAACAAGTACAGACCAGGCTGAAAAAATTCCAGGTACAAGTACAGACCGGGCCGAATTGAATCTCATCATATGCTCCCTCTTATCATGTCACTTTCAAATTCAACCCTAATTCATGGCTTTTTTTCAACAGTGACCTGTACTTGTTAAGTAATTCCGCCGGTCTCCTACTCTTAATATTGTCACCAGTATCACACAATATCACCTTTTTTGCCCTTAAAAGATGATATCTGCTCTACAACTTCATCAGCCTTTGCCCCCTGATCCTGTTCCACCTATTAAAGGTGTTTGGGAGGTTTAGATCTTTTCTCAGATAAGTTTGCTCTATTAGTTTGAGAATTCATGGTGTATTCGATAGCAAGAAAAAGTAGGGGGGGCAGCTGTATGAAGTAATGAAATTTTTGAATATGGCGTACAATACGCATGCACCTGTACAAATGGTAAGAATATACCCAGATCCTTGACAATGCCCTCCGCATACACACTACTCAGACTCCTGCAGTCATTATCTGGCAGAATACAGGCAGCAAGATTATAAACTAACTGATCTGGAAGTGTCCTAGAGAGTTGCCAATAGGTTCAGTTCAGTCTAACTAGTAGCCAGCTTGTGAACACCGTTTTAGAGCTGTACCCTCAAAATAAGGAAGTTTGGAATCTCACCATGGTGTTCATCATAACCTTAAAAGATATGAATCATACTGCATGATGCAAAAGATAGATTGACCGGAACCTAGCTCTGGATACTAAACATTTGTTTGTTTCTTGGATAACCTCTCCAGATTAGTGACCAGCTATTGCAACATGCTTTACGGATAATAAGTTTATAATCGGTATATAGAATTTGAGAAGTCTGCAAAAGAGTACTACCTGGTTGTTTGGCTGCAAGATCTGCTCTTTCATTTCCTGTTGTTTCATTTGCTGGATTCCAGGACACATTCCACAATGTCCTGGAATCCAGCAGAATATCACAGTTTGGTTTGACTCATCACAAGCAAGTAATTTAGAATGGATTTGTTTTATTACAGGGTGAGAGGAGTTAGTATTACTATTTATGGCAAAGACAGCACTGAGCAAGTCAGTATATTAAGGCAGACGAAATTAGAAGTTGAGTAATGTGATCTAGAGCCAAGTTAATAGCAAAAAGCTCAGCAGTGAAGATATTGCATTCTACAGGTAATGAGACAGAAGTGGTGAATGACGGGAAGATTGCCGCAGCGCCTACTTGGGTCTCAGTTTTTGATCTGTCTGTATAGATCTTACAGGTCTGTGAATTAGAAGCAGAGTGAGTTTCATGTAACTGTGCGATATGAAGGGAGACAAGGTTTTCTTTCCCCACTGTTGGAAATAGTCATTGTAAATTGCAAAGATATTTATCCACGGTGGATCAGGCGGTGTCATGTCCTGATATATATTGCCGATTTCTATGTTCCACATTTGAGTTAGTTCTTTAAATCTAAGTGCAGCAGGTCTGTTTTCATTTGGTTTACTGTTGTAAAATGACTCCCATTCGGTATTGTACAGACATCTCCAACTAGGGTGAGAGGGAAGATTGCAGATTTTTGTGGCATACATCAAAAGCAATATTTTTCTCCGAAGATTGAGGGAGGTTCATGGTCTTCAATGTAAAGACTCTGAACTGGGGAGGTTCTGAAAGCCCCTAGAGAAACTCTCAGAACACTGTGCTGGATCGTGTACAATCACTCTAAAGCAGTTTTTCTAGCAGAGTCATATACACTGGAGAGCCATAGTCTAAGCAGGACCTGATGAGAGCTCAATAAAGATGGATCAGGGTATGTCGATCAGTGCCCCATGACATAGATGACACACACAGGAGGAAATTCAATTTCATCAAGCAGATGGGCCGAAGGTAGGTGATGTGTGCTTGAAAGTTTAGTTTCCTATCTAGCACCAGGCCAAGAAAACGGACAGTGTGAGCAACAGGTATTGGCATGTTACTGATCTTTAGCTCAGGATCAGTATAAAGTGACAGTAGTTTGCAGAAGTGAGTAGTGGTGGATTTCTGCTCAGCAAGATGATATCCACTGCATAAGGTCTAGGCTTCTATTTTGAATAGAGCAATTTGCAACTGTCTTTCGAGAGTACTCATACTTTGTGATTGGCAGGATATAGTGAGGTCATCTGCATACATGTAGATTTGAATGGTTTTTGGAAGATCTTCCAATATGTTGTTGACCCAAATTGCAAATAGGATAGCACTCAGTATGGAACACTGCGGGACACCCTCTTCCTGAATGTGAGATGCTGACAGCATTTTTTGATATCGGAATGAAGAGATACAGGTATTCTTCTAACAACTTAACGTATAATACAAATGTTCAGTATGCATATATTATCATTGTAGTGAAAAAAAAAACAACTAAATATATTTGCACATATAGTTTAACATTTGTGGCCTTACCGTGAAATATAAAGTTGGTCTGTATTTAAAAAAAAAAAAAAAAAGGTTGAAACCCAAATGGTGTCTAAAATACAATAGGAGAAGCATATGTTATTTATACAGTTTGTCTGAACAGATCATGGGATTACACAAAAGTCAATGCTGTTTGTAATAATCATGATATAGAAGGAATCGAAACACTAAGATGACAATTGTTACTTTTGTAACATAAATGTAACAGGATTTTTAGTAAAGAATAAGCACAATACCCTTTAACCAAACTAGAATTCAATAACAAAACCAATTTCCTCATGATGACTGAATGGCAATTCCAGTAATTCCACAGCATGAACTAGATTTTTTACAAGATAAAAATAGAATGTGATGAAGGTGCAACTGACAGAGACTCTAAAACTTCCGGCAATTCTTTTTTCATTAGCATTAGTTGAGGCATATGATGCAAGAAAGCAAGTTTATAGAGCATTAGCTCTATAAACTTGTTTGGAAAGAAAAAAAAAAAAAAAACTTCCCATTTCACACGTGGTCATTGCAAATGTTTAGTGCAGCCTTAAATTTATTTTAGCTATCAACTTCCACAACAACACATGGAAGTCTATCAAGTAATCAACTGGCTGCTGGCTAAAGGCAAAATTTCACACATCTATTCAACAACTGTCTTTCCACAATTTGAATCTATGCCCCCTCATGTTCTTAATCTGGGCAAGTGGAAGTGTCCCATCAGCATTGAACCTGCTCAAACCATTCAAGACCTTGTACACCTCAATCAGAGCACTTCACCGGTGGCACCTCCATAGCCAGGCGGGAAGGGGCATCAGTGCGTAGCACACGCTTCTTGATTAGACCAGGGTTCGAGCCCGTCACCACCAAATACGGAGGATGCAGAAAGGTCAGGGAATGACCAACGCACAGGAGCAATATGGCCTTAGTTGCTAATGCTCCTAAAAACCAAACAATAACAACAACAACTTTACCGGTATCTAGTCTTCAGACAGTGCAACTTACAGATTTAAGCCTCTCCTGCTAAAAGCACCTGATGGTTCCTCTCACAAATCTTGTAGTAGTAGTGGCATGTGATGCAAGAAAGCAAGTGTATGAGCTATTGCAGCATTAGCCAAAAAAAAAAAAAATCACACCATTCCCTCCAAATGCCTGTCCGGTTCCTCCTTAAATTTATTCAACCTATCAACTTCCACAACGACAGATGGAAGTTTGTTCCAGCAATTAACCACCCACTGGCTAAACGCAAATTTCTGCACATCTATTCTACATCTGTCCTTTCTTAATTTGAATTCATGCCCCCTTAGGTTCGTAATCTGAACAAGTGGAAGGATCCCATCAGAATTCAGCGTGCTCAACCCACTCAAGGCCTTATACACCTCGATCAGATCATCGCGCAGGTGCCTAGTCTCCAGCCACTGCAATTTGCAGAACTTAAGCCTCTTTTGGTAAGAGGATCCCTTCATTCCCCTCACCAATCTTGTAGCCCTTCTCTGTACACGCTCAAGTAAATCTACATCCTTCCTAAAATGAGGCCTCCGGACCTGTACGCAGTACTCAAGGCGTGGCCTGACCATTGCCTGATACAGAGGGACAATCACCTCCTTTTCCCTGCTAGCAAAATTCCTATATATCATTGACAAAAACCCATGACTTGCCTCTGCATTGCTCAGAAAACTTCATATCTGACTGCACAATTACTCCCAGCTCTTTTTCATTTTCTACCACCTTAAGTGTAGTACCACACAGTTGGTACGTTTCTCTGGGGTTACTTCTACCCATATGCAGTACTTTGCATTTGTCAAGGTTAAACTTCAGTTGCCACTTCTTAGCCCATCTGCCCAAATTATCTAGATCCTGTTGCAGTAGCACACTGCCACTGCTATCATTAACAACCCTGCCAAACTTTGTATCATCTGCAAACTTCAATATTAAGCCTGATATACCTTCATCAATATCATTGATAAATATACAAAACAACAGTGGACCCAACACTGAACCTTGTGGGACTCCACTAATAACATTAGTCCACAAAGAGCAGCACCCTCTGTCTTCTCCCACTTAACCATCCTTTTATCCATTGTAGCAACTTACCCTTAATACCATTCTGCTCCAATTTATACAATAGTCTTCCATGCGCAACAGTGTCCAAAGCTTTCCTGAAATCCAAATATATGATATCAAAATTATTTTTTGCATCCAGTTCCTTTGTAACCACATCATAATATCCTATCAAATTTGTCAGACAAGACTTTCCCTTAACAAACCCATGCTGTGGTCTTGTCTAGATGATCCTGCAATTCATCTTTAACCAGTGACTCCATTATTTTACCCAGAACAGAAGTTAAACTAACTGGTCTGTAATTACTCGTGTCACCCTTCGATCCCCCTTTGTGAACTGGGGGATACATTTGCACATCTCCAGTCCGTGGGAACCTCCCCGGAGTCCAAGGATGCTCTCATAATTATGGCTAAGAGTTTGCTTAGTTGCTTTGGCACCTCCTTTAATAACTGGATAGATCCCATCCACCCCAGGTGCTTTTCTTAGGTTTATCTTTAACAATTTCTCCTCCACTTTGCTCTCAGTTATTACAAAATCATTAAGTATCCTGCTACAATTTGTTAACCTTCTGCCATTTTCAAACCTTAATAATTCCTAATGTGTGAATGTAGATGCAAAATACTCATTCAGTTTGTTTGCTATCTGAGCAGAATCATCAACAGTCGAACCATCAAAGTCAAGTGGACCAATCAGATTCACCCACTTTCTTTTGGAGTTTAAGTAAAGAAATCCTTGCTGTTTTTCTTAGCATCTTTTGCCAAGGATTTCTCGTAATCTGCCTTTGCCTGCCTAACCTCCTTTGTAACCTGATTACAGACTTGCTTATATCTGCCATAGGCTTCTGAGTCGCTTGATAATTTATATGCATCCCATGCATTTTTCTTCTCTGTTATGAGTCTCATTAGTTCATTTGATAACTATTTAGGCCTAAACCTTGAACAATATTTCTTAATAGGTATGAAACTTCTAGTAGCATCCACGATTAATTCCTTGAATGCTTCCCACTTAGAATTTACTGTTGGTAACATCGTCAGTTGATCCCACTGTACAGAATTTAAAAACTTTCTGAGACCACTGAACTCACCTTTACGGAAGCAAAAACCCTTTCCTTTACCCCTGATGGTAATTAAATCTTTAAGTAAATCCCACATCGGTATAAGGTATAAGGTATGTTCGTGTCAGACGGCACCTGGGATTTCTCCCATCTCCGCGTGTGTTTCACTGTATCGAGGACAGTACACTGTCAAGCCAGAGACTTGAAAGTGTGTGGGTCGTGTCTGTGCAGTGTGATATGTTGTGCCCATTGTTTATCCGGCTAATTGGCCGCCAGGCCCCTAGTGGGGCCCGACGTTGCCCATACCCTGCCACGTGGAGGCTAGCCGGGTGTATCCAGTATCACAACAATTTGCTCTGGCAGGTCCTGCCACCTAGTTTCCTGGGATTTCAGTGGCTAGGGCCTATTTAAAAAAAAAAAAAAAAAAAAAATTTTATGCATTTGACATTAATGCTTAATGGGATTGCTGTTAGGAAATCGCTGGTTAGGGTTGAACACTAAAGAGATGTGTTAAAGGCCAAATAGGTCGGGCAAAATTTTGATGTTATTAAATTTAGACATGTAACGCTAGATAAAAGCTGATAGTGTTAGATATCTTAGAGATTTGCACAAAACCGGTAGAATTTTCCCACCTGGCTACGGAGGCACTTGATCAGCTCTTAGCCCATATCTGTTTGATCTGGTAATGGATGTGTTGGTGAGAGAAGTGAAGAGTAGAGCACCATGGAGTATGCTGTTCGCGGATGATATCGTACTGTGTGAACCATCCCAAGGAAAGGTAGAGAAGAAATTGGAGGAATGGAGGAAAGCGTTGGAAGAGAGAGGCATGAGGATAAGTAGAACAAAGACAGAATATATGGTATTGAATGGAGAAGATGAGAGTTCTATAAAACTGCAGGAGGAAAAGCTACCATCAGTTTCGAAATATAAGTGTCTGGGATTGAACATTGAGAGGGATGGAGGATTGAGTGCAGAAATACAGCATAGAGTGCAATGTGGATGGTTGAACTTTAGAAAGATGAGTGGGGTGCTGTGTGATAAGAAAGTAAATTGTAGAATGAAGGGAAGAGTGTATAAAACTGTTGTTAGACCCACATTGATGTATGGTGCTGAGACATGGACGATTACAAGGGCCCAGGAGAAGAAGATGGAAGTGGCAGAGATGAGGATGCTAAGATGGATGTGTGGTGTGATGAGGAAGGACAGGATAAGAAATGACTACATCAGAGGTATGGTTAAGATGGGGCCGCTGAGTAAAAAAATGTAGGAATCTAGGTTGAGGTGGCTTGGACATGTGGAACAAAGAAGTGAGGAGTGTGAGGGGGAGACCTAAGCTGAGATGGAAGTACAAGGTGGCAGAGGATTTAAAAGAGAGAGGATGGAGGAGAGAGGAAGCCCAGGAAAGGGAGGAATGGAGGAAAAGAATTAGGGACGGAAATGCCGACCCCATATAAACGTGGGAAGAAGGTGAAGATAAAGAAGATTATATGCAGCACAATATAGCCTTAGATGCTAATGTGCTGTATAAATAAATAAAAAAAAAAGGTAAACTGCAGCCATTATCAACCCACTGCAGGATGGAAGCCTCCTCAACAATTCATGTTGAGGGAAATGGACCATAATCTGCAGGCGCCTCTGTAGCCAGGTGGGAAGGAGCAGCAGAGCAGTGTAGCACACGCTTCTTGATTGGACCGGGGTTCAAGCCCGTCACCGCCAAATGCGGAGGATGCGGAAGGGTCAGGGAATGACCACCGAATATTCCCGGAGCAATATGGCCTTTGTTGCTGATGCTCCTAAAAACTAAATAACAACAAACCATAATCTGCCATGCTGGTCCAGTGCGGGTTGGCAGATCGACCGTATTTAGCAGTCAGGGGCTTGAACTCCGGTCTACTCAAGGAGCGTGTGCTACTGCACTCCCGCTCCTGACCACTCGGCTACGGAGGCCAACTGTATAAATAACAGCAACCTTAAAATGACGTTTTCAAACCTGTATACAGTATTCCGGATGTGGCCTAACCATTTCTTTCTACGTGAGGAATTATCACCCCTCTATCTCTGCTGGCAAAATTCACATATATCATTGGTAGAATTTAATGAGCTGTTCCTGGAGACTCACTGCACTGCTTAGAGAACTTCATGTTACTTTCATTATCAATTACAGTAAGTCCTTGACTTACATAAGCCCGAGCTACTTAACTTCAGACTTATGTAAATTTTATTTTTCACTCAATTTTTTTTTTTTGGATTGTAAAATTTAAAACAGTAAAAAAAAAAAAAAAAAAAAGAAGAGCGCAATCAATAACGATGGACTTGGCATGCACAAATTACACAAATCAGATATGGAGCAACAAGTTTACGAAGCTTAAAAAATAGGAATGAAGAGAAGATTCTGAAAGTTTTTTTTATGTGACTAAAGATATCAGTAAAGGAGTCGCACATTTCGCCATAATAACGAAAAAACCCACAGAATTCTGGCTATTGGTATTATTGCAAATGTAATAAGATTGAGCTTACTACCCATTTATAATAAATTGCACTAATAGAAAGCCCAATAAACCAGAAACTGCAACTTGTTTTTATGGTAGTGAGCTCCAGAAATGTGCTTTGGTAAAATGCGAGCTCGCATGAGGCAATAAATAAGTGTTTCCACCTTAACCCTGTGAAGTCCTTTACAGAAAATTTCATTTTGACTGTTATCATGGTGCCGAATAAGAGAATAAGTGACAGCGGTATTAGTAAATCTACCAAGAAAAGGAAAGTGATTGATTTGGATCAGAAAATTAAAATAATAAGAATGTATGAAAATGGTCAAACATTAACAAGTATTGCATGGAATTTGTCAGTGTCTACAATGAACAAAGGACAAACTGTGGTCTGTGTACCAAGGGTGGAGGGGACTGCAGAGAACCATGGGGAACTCTGAGAAGATACAAGCTCACCTGTCACATTATTCCTGGAAGCAAGTTTTTTAGACCCCCCCCTCTCCTAATATTTCTGGAAGCATATTAGGGGAGGGGGTCTAAAAGTAATAAGTGATTATGTATGGAGTGGACTGCGTACAGTCAGACTTAATTTTATTCTTTAAATTGTCCTTGCATGTTACAAAGTAGAAAGGCAAATTTTGAAGAGTGGTTATAATTTGCAAAACTTAAGCCGAAGAAAGGCTTAAGTTTTGCAAATTACAGAGTCTGGAGACTAGGCACCGGCGAGGTGATCTGATAGAGGTGTATAAGGCTTTGAATGGTTTGAGCATGCTCAATGCCAATGGATTCTTCATCTTGCTCAGAATAATCACCTCAGAGGGCATAAATTCAAATTGAGGAAGGACGGATGTCGGATAGATGTGCGGAAATTTGCCTTTGGCCAGCGGGTGGTTGGTTGGTGGAACCGACTTCCATCACTTGTTGAAGTTGATAGCCTAAACAAATTTAAAGCTCAACTGGACAGGTATTTCGAACGAACGGAGGGGTGAAATGGGAGTGGTGTGTGTTTTTTTTTTTTTTTTTTTTTTTTTTCTTTTGGCTGATGCTGAATAAGCTTGCTTTCTTGCATCATATGCCTCTGCTAATGCTAATGCTAATGCTAATTTAGACGTTGGTTATAATTTGGCGGCATTGTTAAGGGGTGTACTAGGTCGATTTAGTGAGAGAGAGAGGAGGGGGGAGATTGAAGACTGGGGAGGAAACAGATAGAAGAATAGGGACGGATAGAGTAGGCATCCCCAAAGAGGTCAGTGGAGACGAGCCCCACCAGGCGAAATATGGGGGGTAGGCAGGGAGGAGAGGAGACAGAGATCCGTCTCCTCCATTCCCTGCCTGGGGATGGGGTTTTAAAGGGAACCAGGTTAGAGTACCCAGTTCGGATCGCCAATGGCGTGTTGGCAGCAAAGCCGCAGAATGTCTTCGTCGGTGTCATGTCCAAGGAGTGTCGAATCCGGTATGAAGGTCCAGCTGCCCATCCCGCTCTGGGGGTGGGATATGTTAGCTGGCAGTGGGGAACCTACCAGGTGAAGGGGGGGGGACACACATTTACTTCATTCGTAATGTGCATTCTCACTCTACTTGCATTCTTTTTTTTTTTTTTTTTTTTTTTATACTTTTTTCTTATTTTATAATTTTTTTTTTTTTTTTTTTTTATACTTTTTTCTTATTTTATAATTTTTTTTTTATATATATATATATATATATATATATATATTTTTTTTTTTTTTTTTTTTATTTATTTATTTATTTTATTTTATTATTTTTTTTTTTATTATTTCACTCAACTCATTCATCTTTTTCTCACACACCAGGAGGGGATGCAATGATGGGTAGCGTAAATTTAAATACTAATTAAAACCAGGGTTAGTGTGTACTTAACTTATCATTTGTGGTTTGTGTTCTTTTCTCTCACGCTTGCACTTTTATTCATTCTTCTAGCTCTCATCTCATTTATTCGACTCTTTCTTTCTGCACTGCATTCTCTGGGCACCGCAACTTACTGTTATTCTTCAGTTGTGGTGCAGGCCTAGCTGCAAGGTTTTTTTTTTTTTTTTTTTTGCAGGCCAAGGGAGAATGCAGTGATAGTGTTTATGTGGTTTGTAAATGTTTGTTGGTACAATATATATAAAGTAATGTAAGTTATTTTTAACTTTGTATTCTTTTGGCCAATTACATTTGCTCTTCTGCTCATTCCCATTCACTTTCTCTGCATGCATTCCCATCCCCCTCCCCTACACTGGTTTGGGGCCCCAGGTTCCTACACATGGCATGGTAGTCATGGGGAGTTTTGTTATGTCAAGTTTCTGTCAGGGTGCAGAATTCTGCTACCCTAACAGTTTTTAAGTCATCATCTGGGCGTGGTGGGAAACTTGGGCAATTTTACTATTGATTATTGTTTAATTGCTGGGGGGTTGAATTGCCATTCTTTGCATTGCTCTGCGCATTTCGAAAACTTTCTGTGTGAAAGATGTAAAAGCTTTATAATTTTGCTCTTCTATGATGAAGAGATGTTCTTCTCCCCTGGGAAGGGGACCAATCTGTGCTATTAGCTCTGTTCTGGGGATGTCATATATTATACATTCATAGAGAATGTGTGCCCAGTCTTCACTTTCGCCACAGGTGCAGTTTGGGTCATCGGTCAGGCCTAAGGAGGTTAGTTTCGCCTTTAGGGAGCCGTGCCCTGTCAATATAAATGATGTAAAAAGTCCAGGGGCATACCACTTAGGTGGCTTTGGGCTGACCATTGACACCAGTGGCAGAAACCGTTTGGTGACCAGACCTCTGGTTTCCTGCTCCCACTTTGTTTGCCATAGCTCGTGGAGCTTTGTGGCTATTCTTTTTCTTTCATCATTGAAGGTATTGGTTGTATCAAGGGCTATCCCCAGAAATTCTGTGGGTATGCCCTTTTTAAATCTATAATATAAGCCTCTTTTGGCTACTTCCAGGTAAAGTGGGAGAGTTCCGGCCAGCAACTGTAGTGCAGGTGTGCTTACTGTGCGACATGCTCTGGTAATAGTGAGTAGTATTGTCCTTTGTATCGATTCTAATTTATTCCTATTTCTTACTATGGCCGAGCGGATGAACCACGCACCGGCTCCATAGGTGATAACAGGTAGGAACATTGCACGGTATATGATTGCCAAGGTCTTTCTTTTGAGTCCCCAGTCTGCTCAACTGATCCTGGCAATCATACCTGCATAATTTCGCACTTTCTTCGCCAAGTAGATCAAATGGGGGTAAAAAGTTAATTTTGAATCAAAGACCACTCCAAGATATTTTAGTTCTGTTACCATTTTTATAGTGATTGTGTTAATTTTGATTTGTGGACGTCTTCTTATGTCCAAATTACCTTTTAGAAGTATTTGTTTGGTTTTTTCAGGCGATATTTTGAGCATGTGCATTTGTGCCCATTCCTGCAGCTGCAAGAGAGCGGCATTTGATCTTTGCTCTACAACCACTCGTGAGTTGCCTTTTACAAGGAAAATCATGTCATCTGCAAAGGCCAGGCTTTCCACGGGGCCCAGATCCAAGGCCAGAAATTCATCCAGAACAATGTTCCAAAAGAAAGGGCCAAGGATTGATCCCTGCGGGCAGCCTTTATTCACAGGGCGTGTCAATTCCTGGAACCTTGTGCGTACTGAGACACTTCTGTCTGTAAGGTAGCTGTTTATTACCTTATAGAGGTTTTGTGGGGCATTTGCCTGGCGAAGTCTCCTAAGGACACTAGGCCACCACAGTGAGTCAAATGCCCCAGCAAAGTCAATGGAGATTGCCAGCATATATTTCTCCTCTGTGTTTTTAACTGCTGTCAGTAGGTGGTGCATGGCATCCTCCGTAGAATTGCCCTGCTTAAAACCATACTGATTGTTGGAATGCAAGCCTGCTTCTGTGTAATATTGAGCTAATCTGCTGTATATTAATCTTTCGTATATTTTCCCTAGTACAGGGAGTAGGGCTATTGGTCTATATGATTTGGGATCAGTAGGGAGTTTTTCAGGGTTTTTCAGGATTAACCTTAACACAGCTTGTTTCCATATTTTTGGGAATATACCTTCTGTCATACAGTTATTATATAGTGCTATTAATTTATCTGGTGCTATTTCTGCTAATTTTTTGATAATCTCAACCTCTAAGAGGTCAAAACCTGGGCATTTATTGTTTTTGGTTTTAGATAGTGCTATTTCTAAGTCTTGTATAGTGAACAGAGGTTCAATATTGGCATTGTCATATTCAGTGTTTTCTTTTATAATGTCGAGTTGGGTGGGGGAATGATTTCCAGTTTCAGTCTGAATGATACTGTCTAGGATGTTATTTACAGAATCCACCCAACACAGGGTTGGGGTTTCATCTGGTTTGACAGTAGTTTCTAAGACATCTCCTCTTGGCAGCTTGTTGGTCACTATTCTGTAGACAACTCCCCAAGGGTTATTGTTTCCAGTAGTTCCCACCAAGTGCTTCCAGCATTCCTTTTTCTTATCTCTTATGAGGGCTGTATACTGATTCCTGAGAGTTTTATAAGAATCTCTCAGTGCATCCACCTCATTTTGTGACCAAGATGTTCTGGCTCTTTGAAAATGTCTCCGTGCCTGGTGTACCCTACTTCTGAGCATAGTCAGTTCGGGACACCACCAGGGAACTGTCTGCTTCCTCGGTTTTTTCCGTGGGATAGACAGGGTTGCTGTTTTTGTTAAAATGTTTGTCATAGTCAGTGCTTGCTCGTCCGGGCTACAGTTGCCTGATCTAGACCACTCATTTTCCTGTTTTTGCAGCTCAGCTGCTGTATGTTCTGCAAAAATCTGCCAGTTTGCCTTTTTAAGGTTATACCTTTTGATATCCAACAGAGAGTGTTGGGTTGTTTGTAATTGCCTGTTTAGTTTGAAGGAAATGGCTCTGTGATCTGATGTGGTCCAGGCTGGCTGGACACACCAGTCTGTGATTTTATAAGCTATTGAATTGGTGGCAAGAGTGATATCAATGTCACTCTCCCACATGGTACTGCTAAAAGTTGGGAGGTTATTTGGTTGGTTTAGCACTTGAAAGGGTGAGGTGGCTATATAGTCTGAAAGTATCTGGCCGTTGTGTGTGCCTGCTCTGTCTTCTGTACGGCTATGCCATAAGGCTGACCGGCAGTTGACATCAGCACACACTATGATATTTGCAGTAGGTAGCAAGTTTGTGACTACTTGTAGGTATTCAATAGTTGGATTTATATCTTCACCTGGTCTGGAATATAGTGAAATAATGTAAAACTGTCCTACAGCACTGGTAATATGGGCACACACTCCCACTGGGGAGCAAAGGTGACCCACCTTTGTGACTGTAAGGTCAGTATTTTTAACTACTATTGCTGTGGAAGGGACACCTGAGGTGTATTCTATTATTTTATAGTCTCTTGGGTATCCCTGAACTCTACCCATATGTGCGTAGGGTTCCTGGAGTACCAAGATATCTATATTATTTTCTTCCAATTTGAGTTTGATCTGATCTACAACGGCTCTTGCTCTTTGAGCATTCAATTGGACAAGATTTAGAGCCCTAGTCACATTTATGTTTTCAATCTGGCCCATAGTTGGTCCTAGATTGTATAAGTTTTGCCATTTTTTTATAACTGGGGCATTTATCATCCCTGATACTATGTGTATAGTCAGTCAGCCGTGCTGCCTTGCAAGTAGCACATTTTGGCTGCTGAGACTTATTTTTGCAATTTTTGTAATCGTGGCCAGTGACTGCACAGTGACCACAGACAGGTTCTTTCTGAGTGCAGTCTCTGGCAATGTGACCATATTTATGACAGTTAAAGCAACTTTGGATAGGGAAATGTTCTCTAAATCTATGACTGGTCCAGCCAGCATAGATTCTCTGTTGTCCCTGCAATACCTTCCAAATTTTTGGTGTAATTTCTGCAATTATGTTGAGTTGTCCATTCCTTTTGTTTTTTGTTGCTCTTTTCAGCAGGAATTCAGCAGCAAATTCATCTATTGTCATTTCATTGTTAAAGTTTTTGAAGTAGATATCCATCATGAATTCTTTTTCTATTACTGACACAGGTACATCAAAGATTAAAATATTAGGGTTTTTCCCTTTTGGTTTTTCAGGGAGCAAGCCCAGTTTTTCAATTTCAGGATGGTTTTCTATTTTTCTTAGATCTTCTTTGCTTGCTACCTCGATCAGGACTCCATTATTCCTGATTTTCCGCATGTTGTTTATCTTTATTTCTCTCAGATGAGGCCTCAGCTTTGTTACCACTGTGTCCTTAACTGCCTCACTGGTTTTATGGGTAGAGTCACTTTTTGCTTTCAGAATAACAATGTTGCTTTCCTTGTTTATATTAGGTTGCTTAGTAGCTATTTGTTTTGCTTTAGTTATGTCCTGTTTGCTATTTACCTTTGCACATTGGGCATAGGTTAGTGTGTTCATTGTTTTATAGTTGTTCTTCTCCTCAGTTGTAACCTCTAATTTTGATTTTAACACTTGGTTCTCTGTGTTTAATTCAATCAGGCGCTGCTCAAGCAGTGACCAACAGTTCACTATCTGCAGCCTAATTGCAGAAGTAATCCTGTTGGTTTGCTTGTGCATATATTCTTCTAGATACACTCTGGTTTCCTTTGCCTGTTTGATAGGGTCAGTCAAATTTGTTAGGTAGTCTAGTTTTACTTCTTCTTCTGTCTTTTGTTGCATCTCTGGAATTTCTATAGTTTCTTGATTTTTTCCTTTCCTGCCCTTCTTAATACTGAGGGGGCCAGGAGGCCAGCTATCCAGTTCGTTACCATTTTCCTCATTAACAGGGGCTTTCTCCCTGAGCACTCTAGCTTCATTTCCAGAGGAAATGAAGTTTCCACATCGGTATACTGTGATCAGTATACTGATGTGATCACCGCCACCTAGTGGTTCTTTATCTGCAAATTCTTAATACACGAATGATCACTGCTGTTAACCAGATCAAGAGTATTACTCTCTCTGGTTGCCTCTCGAACATGCTGCTGCAGAAAACAATCATCCAATAAATCCACAAAAGTCTGACTAGTGTATGAGTGACAAACCCACAAGTTCCAGTCAATATCTGGGAAGTTAAAATCCCTCATTATAAGACATTCTGATTTACAAGCCCACTCTATTTCTCTGTACAATTGTTCATTGTACTCATTCGAGTCATTAGGCCTATAACACACTCCTACTCTTATTGTTGCTTTCGCAGTGCTTATGTCACACCAAACTGACTCAACAGTGCACTGTTCATCTATATCAACTGGATACACTTCTTTTGATTTTGTTTTTCTTAATTAAAAGCATAACACCTCCTCCCTTCTTATCCTGTCTATCCTTTCTGCATTCCCCAAATTCCAGTTCTGCATTCCTTATATCTGTGTGACACCACGTCTCTGCTATCCCAACAATATCCGCCTTTGATATCTTGACCAACACTTCAAATTCATAAAATTTATTTACTATACTTCTAGCATTGGTATACATGCAAGTATACATGTACCTATCCTTATTATTAGTTACCCTAACACATCCCATATACCCAGCTATTTCATGATGACTGCCATCCGTCCCTGAAACCCCCAGCACCCCTCGCTCCAGGTCGCTACTTATTCTAATAGAAGTTCTGCAAGAATCACCTTCACCTCTGCCTGCGGCTACTGTTAAACTAATAGTCCTTGTATCCCCCCCCCCAAGCTAGCAGTTTTCCGACCCACCTAACACTGCCTCGATAGCATCAGCAAATATTCTTGCACCCTTTCTATTTAAGTGTATCCCATCCCTGTAGAAGCAGTCTCTCCTGTTAACAAGTACAGACCAGGCTGAAAAAAATTCTTTCCCTTATCCTTGCACAATCTTTCCAGGGCCGAATTGATCGACAAGGCTCTCATCATATACTCCCTTCTATCGTGTCTGGGCAGAATTGCAGACACTTTCAAATTCAAACCTAATTCCTGGCTTTTTTTCAACAATGACCTGTACTTGTTAAGTAATTCTGCCAGTCTCCTATTGTTTCCGTTCTCTGTACTCGTTCTAGCAACTATACATTCTTCCTAAAATTAGACCTCCAGACCTGTATGTAGTACTCATGGTGTGGTGACCATTGCCTTATATAAAGGAAAAATCACCTCCTTGTCTCTGCTAACAAAATTCCTATATTTCATTGACAAAACTCCATGACCTGTTGTGGCAGCCGGTCTGCAATGCCAGAGAACTTCATATCTGACTGCACAATTATCCCCAGGTCTTTTTCATTCTCCACCTCCCTGAGTGTAGTACCACACAGTTGGTATGTTTCTCTTGGTTTACTGCTAACCATAAGTAGTACTTTGCATTTGTCAATTCAACCTTCAGTTGCCTCTTCTCAGCCCATCTGCCCAAATTTTTTAGATTCTGTTGCAGTAACTCACTGTCATTGCCAACCTTTGTATCATCTACAAACCTCGACACAAAGCCTGATATACCTTCATCAATATCATTGATAAATATACAAAACAACAGTGGGCCCAATACCAAACCCTGTGGGTATCCACAAATGACATTAGTTCATGAAGAGCAACGTCCATTGATTACCTCTCTATCTTCTGCCACTCAACCACCCATTTTTCCATTGTAGCAACTTACCCTTAATACCAAAATTGCTACAATTTGTATAGTAATCTTCCATGCGCAACATTCACAAAAGCTTTCCGAAAATCAAAGTATATGATATCAAAATTATTTTTTGCATCCAGTTCCTACGTAACCACATCATAGTATCGAATCCAATTTGTCAGACAAGACGTAAGAAAAACCATGCTGTGTCTGAATTATTGCTGCCGTCTTGTTTAGGTGATACTATATCACCTCTATAACCACCGAATTTAAACTAACTGGTCTGTAATTATTCATGTCACCCTTCGATCTCCCTTTGTGAATTAAGGATACATTTGCACATCTCCAGTACAAGAGGACTTCTCCTGAGTTGAAGGATGCTCTCATAATCATGGCTAATCGTATGATTAGTTCCTTTGCTGCCTCATTTAATATAACTGGATAGATTCTATCAAACCCAGCTACCTTTCTTATTTAACTTTAACAATTTCTCGTCCACTTTGCTCTCCCTTATTACAAAATAATTAAGCACCCTATAACAGATTGATAAACTTCTGGCATTTTCCTCCTTGAATAACTCCTGTGTGAATGTAGATGCAAAATACACGTTCAGTCTGTCAGCTATCTGAGCAGGATCATCAACAGTCGAACCATCGATATCAAGGAAACCATTCTGATTCATCCCCTTCCTTTTAGAGTTTATATAAGTAAAGAAGTCCTTGCTGTTTTTCTTAGCATCCTTTGCCAAAGATTCCTCATAATCTGCCTTTGCTTGCCTAACCTGCTTTGTCACTTGATTACAGACAAGCTTATATCTACCATAGTCTTCTGCGTTGCCTGATAATTTATATGTATCCCACGCACTTTTCTTCTCTGCCACAAGTTTCATAGCTCATCTACCATCCATTTAGGCCTAAATCTTGAAAAGTATTTCTTAGTTGGTATAAAAAGCCTAGTAGCTTCCCATATTACTTCCTTGATTGCTTCCCATTTAGAATTTGCTGTTGGTAACACCATCAGCTGATCCCATTGTACAGAATTTAAAAACTGTATGATACCACAGTAATCACCTTTATGAAAGAAAAAACCCTTCCCTTTACACCTTTAATGGTAATTACTTCTTTAAGTAAATCCTCACATCAGCACAGTGTGATCACTGCTACATCGCGGTTCCTTTATCTGCAGATTCATAATGCATGAAGAATCACTGCTGATAATCAGACCAAGGTTATTACTCCCTCTTGAATGTGCTGCTGCTGCTGTAGAAAACAATTCGCCAATAAATCCACAAAAGCCTTGATAGTGTGTGAGTGACCAATCTGCAATTTCCACTCTATCTGGAAAGTTAAAAGCCCCCATTATAACAATATGATTTACTGGCCTACTCAATTTCTCTGTTTAGTTGTTCATTGCTCTGTTGTTGTTCTATTGTTGTTCAATTTCTCTGTTTAGTTGTTCATTGCATTCATCAAAGTCATTAGTCCTATAAGACACTCCTACTCTCAATTTTACTTTCCCTGTGCTTATGTCACACCAAACTGACTGAAGGTTGCACTGTTCACTATCTGGATGTCCATCATCTGGATGCACTTCCTCAGAGTTTATGTGTTTCTTAACTAACAGCATACCCTTCCTATCCTGTCTGTCCTTTCTGTACACATACTCCCCATATTGCAATTCTGCATTCCTTACATCTGTGACACAACATCTCTGATATCCCCACTTTTGATGTCCTGACCAGCACCTCAAATTTATTTACTAAATTCCTAGCATATGCACCTGCTCTTACTCTTAGTTATTCTAACACAGTCCATGTGTTTGCTTGTTCCATGATAACTCCTAGTAGTCCTGGAAATCCCTAGCACCTTGCTTTCCAGGCTGCTGCTCATTCCAATAGAAGCAGTGCAAGAATCACTTTCACCTCTGCCTGTGGCTACTGTTAACCTATTAGACTGTGAATTGCCCCAAGCTAGCAGTTTTCCAACCCAACTAACACTGCCTCGATAGCATCAGTATATATTCTTGCATGATTTCTATTCAAGTGTATCCCATCCCTGTAGAAGCAGTCTCTTCTGTTAACAAGCACAGACCACGCTGTGGAAAACTTTCAAATGGGTTTGTGGAAATAGAGTAACCACAGGTATCCCACATACAAAAATGAAATTCAAAAAATACTTGATGCATATAAAGAAATGGAATGTCATGTATCACTGAAACTTCATTTCTTGCATTTAGACTTCCTTTCCACAACCTTGATGTTGTGAATGACAAGCAAGTGGGAACAATTCCCTGAAGACATTAAAGTCAATGGAAAATTACTACCAAGTGTTGTGGAACATATGCATATTGTACTGTGACATTCTAGACAAAGGAAATCAACTGTCCATTTTTAAATTGCGCACCCATCTTTTATATAAATAATGTGCTGTATTAATTTAACTATGTGTACAAGATATATTCAGTTAAACTATAATAATTGTAATTTTGTAATGATATGGCCAGCAGTAGTATTATGAAAACATACTAAGAAAAAACTGAAAACATATGAAACAGGTTAGAAAACTGGGTTGGTGGAGTGTTTACATCTTTAATGGGTGGGGGAATTCATTTTGTTGTCCAGTGTTATAGGAATGGAATGTGTGGAATTGTAATGTTAACACAGCTGGATCGTTTCAGTTTGTTGGCTTGATGCCCTTTGACTATCTTTTATTGTCTCAGAAATGAGATTTTCTGGATTACAAATGTGATATTTTGTAGTGCACTATTTAGACCTCCCATACAAAAACTTTCACAACTAGAGAAAAGGCAAAATAACAAATGCAAAGTACTGCATACGGGTAAAAGTAACCCCAGAGAAACGTAAGGCAAAATAACTAGCACTTTGGCTGAACCGGAGAGAACAGCATGATTCATAGTGAAGAATGATTCCAAAATCTACTGGTTTGCTGTTAATTGTTTCATTTTGTTTTATTTCATCAAGTCTAGTAAAGGAAGGCTACCATTCTTTTCTGATTCCATTTGATGGAGATCATGGGATCAAACAGGTTAAGGTTTCTGAAAAATACCTGTAAATTTTCTGGTCCACATTTCAATTACCAAGACAAAAAGGTATCAAAACCAAACAACCAAAGCAATTCACCTCCACGACACCAGAAACCTGTATATGCCTATAATCATGAAGTTGTTTTTCAAATACCTCCACGTAATAAAAATTTAACTGAAGGAAATATTTAAGTTATACAGTACAGAGCTTAAACTTACAATATGTGCCATATATTGCAAACATTTCTTTAATTTTATTAAAAATTAATTTCAAATTTGTAATACTATTTTTTTTTTTCTGAAAACTGGAAAAAAGCATCCTTACCTTTTTCTAAATAGCATGATAGTTTCAATTCAACAATCCTTTGGTATCCAAATTCTTGCACATTTACATTTATTGGAATAGGAACAAGGCATTTCACACAATTATTTGATCCACAGTTGTATCCAAAACTAAATTCTTTGGTATTCAAAGTAGACATCTTATTTGGCAACACAAATACCTAATGGAGAAAATCTAAGATTATTGACTTGTCAGTGTTTAATTTAAGAAAATATAAATGAAAAAAAAAAAAAAAAACTTACTATATTATCTGCTTGTTATTGTTTGTTATTTGATTTTTAGGAGCATTAGCAACTAAGGCCATATTGCTCCGGGATATGCGGTGGTCATTCCCTGACCTTTCCGCATTCTCCGTATTTGGTGGTGACGGGCTCGAACCCCGGTCTAATCAAGAAGCGTGTGCTATGCACTGCTGCTCCTTCCCACCTGGCTACGGAGGTGCCGCACTATATTATCTGCATATTATTTGAATACCAAAAAAAAAAAAAACTTACTATATTATCTGCTTGTTATTGTTTGTTATTTGATTTTTAGGAGCATTAGCAACTAAGGCCATATTGCTCCGGGATATGCGGTGGTCATTCCCTGACCTTTCTGCATTCTCCGTATTTGGTGGTGACGGGCTCGAACCCCGGTCTAATCAAGAAGCGTGTGCTATGCACTGCTGCTCCTTCCCACCTGGCTACGGAGGCGCCGCACTATATTATCTGCACCAGCTAATTTGGTGCCCATCATTCATTAACGATTTCGTAGAATTAGACTCCTCTTATGTATAGCTATAACTGTTTAACATTGTAGCAAAATCTATATCTGCAA
This sequence comes from Mastigoproctus giganteus, assembly GCF_048544385.1. NCBI lineage: Eukaryota > Metazoa > Arthropoda > Arachnida > Uropygi > Thelyphonidae > Mastigoproctus > Mastigoproctus giganteus. The sequence goes on from NC_143581.1 coordinate 119,756,146, forward strand.
TTTTATAACAGAAATTTAGGTATTCACAACAAAGAAATGTGATTAAAATGAAAATTATAAACATACAGATGTATGTTTATTTTTTCATCAGATGGACATACATATTGATTTACACTATATTTAGAAGTTTTCAGAAATTTCAAAATAAACTCTGTATCACAAGCCGTAAACACAGTATATTTATATATATATATATATATACACACTATGTTTACGTAGTATATATATATACACACTATGTTTACGTAGTATATATATATACACACTATGTTTACGTAGTATATATATACACACTATGTTTACGTAGTATACATATACACACTATGTTTATGTAGTATACATATATATATACAGTCGATTCCGGTTATTTGGGACACATCGGGACTAGTGCATTTTGGCCCGATTAAGCGGCTGTCCCAATTATCCGAAGTTTCACTGAAAAAAAGTTAAAAATGCAATGGATCCCCGCTTTACAATTGGTTCACTGTACAATCAAATCACGTTACAATGGAGTCACCATAGTAAAGCACCGTTCACTATACGATGTGTAGTAAGCACCAGTCATTGTGATCACGTTTGTAAATTGAATTTTAATACAGTACTATTAAGCAGTGATTCTAATTAGCGAAAATATGAGGAATATTATCCACAGTCTATAAAAGTAAAGATATATTAAGCACCAATTTACCCTTTATTACCTTACCAATTAAAAAATTAAATGATACCTGAAAATCAGAAGAATATACGTGATAATCGGAATAATTAATATGTACATACTAACTGGTTGACATTTCTGTTCACTCACATTTGTGGGTGGGGGTTAAAATTTAAAACAGTAAAAAGATTAGTAACCAATAACAAAGAACACGGCACACACAAATTGCAAGTAACACGATACGCACAAGTGAGAACGGAGTAACAAGTAACGAAGCTTAAAAATAGGAATGAAGTGAAGATGCTGAAAATTAATTTTTTTATATGATTGAAGGTTCCATGAAAGTGTAAACACATTTCATCATAACAACCCACAGAATTCCAGCTGTCAGTATTATCGCAAATTCAATAAGATCAAGTTTACTATCTGTTTATGATGGATTGCACTAACAGAAAATCCCAATAAACAGGTGATTACTAATTGTTTTTATGGTTGTGACCTCCAGAAATCCGACCGAACTGCATGATCGATCGGAGACAAATCGTAGGGTAATCTCCAGTGCTGCGGTCTCCTGCCCTGATTAAACGGCATGTTGTCCCAATTAAGCGAAGTAAACCCTGGCTATTTTCTCAATTGGGTTCTGTTTTTTAAGATTTACCCCAAATAAACGGCTGCCCCAATTAACCGGAATCCACGGAATATATATATATACACACACACACACACACACACACACACACACACATATATATATTTATGTACATATATACTCTATGGTATTTATGTTAATATTTAATATAATTCAATGATAGTATATATATATATATATATAATCATCAAGAATAATACCATAGAGAAGTTATATGCTATAGGGGGGAAGAAAAATTAAGAATTAGATTAAATAAGATTAGATAAGACTGAATTACAATAACATGAATTTCATTTTGCATACTTTATTTGCATAGAAATGAATTTCATTTCTATGCAAATAAACATCTATTTTATACTAATAATATTTTATATATATATATATATATATATGCACACACACACACACACATATATATACACACACACGCACACACATATATATTACACACACACACATATATACATATATATATACACTATGTTTGGTCCATCGAGGTTGTCGCAGACATATGCCAGACAAGCTGTCCTGCTATCTGGGAATCTAAAACGCTGATGGAACTGATATTCGGGTGACATTCAAGTCAAGCAGACCCAATTTTGGCAAAGTCCAAATGGTCTGTGACATCCAAATCCTCTGCTCGCACCTTCATGATGGTGGGACTGTTAGTAATCCTGGGTATAACCTCCATGCACAAGCACACAGTCGGTGACCACCCAGGTATGAACCAACGTAAGCAGGCGTCAAGGTATGGTGCCACACCACATTCTCTCTCTCTCTCTCTCTGTGTGTGTGTGTGTGTGTGTGTTACCAGGCAATACTAGGTGGTAGATGACTCTCATTAAACAGTGCAAAACCACCACTTTGCTTATTGGAGGCTTGAAGTGGTGGAACCTATGTTTAGTCTCCAGAGCTAAGGTCTGGTCAACCCTTCCCCATCTCTTCTATCATGCAGTAGGACTGATGACTTTTGAGGTTATGATGAACATCATGGTGAGATCCAACCTTCCTTAGATTTTGAGGGTACAGGTCTAAAACGGTGTTCCCACGGCGGCCACTAGTTAGTACACCGGACTGAACCTAATGGTAACTCTTTAGGAGGGATAAGCTAGTGTATAATCTTGCTACTTCTACTCTGCCAGATAGTGACTTGAGAGAGTCTGAGTAGTGTGTATGCAGGGCAAATTGTCGAGGCCACGTTATGTCAAGGATCTGGGTATATTCTTACCATGTGTACGCCATATTCACAAATTTCGTTACTTCATACAACATGTCCCCCCCCCACTTTTTCTTACTATTGAATACACCATGAATTGTCAAACTAATAGAGTAAGCTTATATGTAAAAAGATCTAAACCTCCCAAACATTTCCTAGTTCATTTCACAAATATACGTGGTCTCAATTCAAATCTCAACGATGTCCATTTCCACTTGCAGTCTTCCAAACCCCATGTACTTTTTCTGACAGAATCTCAGTTATCGGTTGATTCAACTACTTGCTCATCTCAGTTGCCCAAATTATTCGCTGTATGATTTCTTTAGCCTCAAAGGTGGTGCTTGTGCATTTGCCCATTCCGATATTCCATCAGTGACTTGGTAATTTGGAATTTCCTCTTTTTGAATTTCTCTGGCTTAAAATCTCTCTACCTCATTGTGACAAATTCATCTGTTATCTCTACCATTCTCCCAACTCCACTAATCACTTGGAGCTCTTTGACTTCCTCTCATTGCAACTTGACTTTCTTCAGTCCAACTTTTCTAACAGTGAGGTAATTTTCCTTGGTGATTTTAATGTTCACAACTCCAGCTCGCTTCCGTTTTCCAGTCACACCGACCCAGCTGGTTGAGATGCTGAGGTTTTTGCAATTTCTAATGACCTTGCACAGATTGTTCATATACTTACAAGAATACCAGACAATCCTAACCATACAGCCAACACGCTTCATCTTTTTCTCACAAACAACCCATCTAAGTATTCGGTCAAAGTGAGTGGTCACAACTTGGCGATTGTCTCTTCTCCAATGGAGCATTTATCTCATAGCTATTCCCAATCTCGTAACGTTTGGCATTACAAGAATGCAAAATGGGATGACCTTGGAGATTTCTTTTCTTCTTTTCCTTGGTCAGATTACTGTTTCAAAATTTCTGATGTCAACGTTTGCTCAGATCGTGTCTGTGAAATTATTCTTGTAGGAATAGAATCCTTAATTCCACCCTCCACTTTAAAATCTCGTCTTTTATCTAAACCTTGGCTTTCCAACAAATATGCTAAGGCTGTTCAAGGGAAGAATGTTACATATAGTAATTGGCTTGTTTCCAAATCTTCAGTTTCATTTTCTGCCTACACCAATGCTCACAACAATTGTAAAGCAGTCATTAATCAGTTCAAACTAGATTTTGAACAGGTTAAGAGTAGAAAACTTGCTTCTTGCTCTAATGATAGCCAAGAATTGTGGTCTCTTGCCAAAGCTATTGACTGCAACTCTTGCCCATCTCTGCTCCCACCTCTTTCAAAACCAGATGGTTCTGTTATTACTTCAGCCAAGGATAAAGTTTACCTGCTAGCATCCCATTTTTCTTTCAACTCATGTATTAATGATCTTGGTAAAACACCTCCCACCATTCCCAATACGCTCCATTCAATGCCTCCTGTGGTCTTCCGTCAAAAGGATGTAAGAATGATTTTGACAAATCTCAAATGCTAAGAAAGTTCCAGGTCCTGATGGTATTTCTCCACTTGTTCTTAAAACCTGTGCTCCTGAACTTACTCCTGTTCTTCGACACCTTTATTGACTTTCTTATTCCAAAGGTGTTGTTTCTTCTGCTTGGAAATTTGCTCATATCCAGTCAGTTCCTAAAAAGGGTGACAAGTTCCTCCCATTCAATTATCATCCCATTGTAATTACTTCTACTCTTTCTAAAGTAATGAAGAAATCAATTAACCGCCAACTCAAACTCCCTAGAAACCTTCAGTCTGATCAATGATCAGAACAGGCTTTTGAACAGGCTAAGAGTAGAAAACTTGCAATGGTAATTCTCCAGTCGAGTAAAGACAACTTAGTTAATTTCAATCTTTCTAAAACTCAGTCTTGTCTTATATCTCGCAAAGGGATTCTTCTGCTCCTATGCTTATCTTTGGTGACACTCCGATTTCTAGGCAAAATGATATATCTCTTTTGGGGATTACCATGACTTCTAATCTCTCTTGGCACAAGCACATTACAAATATTGCTTCCTCTGCATCTAAAAAACTTGGTTTTCTCTTTCGCTCACGGCGTTACTTTTCTTCCAAACTGTTCATTCTGTACAAATCGCAAATCCGCCCTACAATGGAATATTATTCCCACATCTGGGGCGGTGCCCCCAAAATGTCTCTCAGGCTTCTAGATTCCATTCAGAAGAGGGCAGTTAAGTTCATTAATGACTCCTCTCTAACAGAGTCTCTCCACTCTCTGTCTCATAGATGTACTGTTTCTGCTGCAAGCCTTTTCTACAGATACTTCCATGGACACTGTTCTTCTGAATTGGCTTCTATAATTCCCACTCTCTCTCTCTCTTTTAAAACAGTCCGAACAGGTGCCACCACCAGTTAACATCCATTTACTCTCCAACTTCAAACTCACAGAACAAACTTTTCATCTTCCTCATTTATTCATTTAACTGCCACTTTCTGGAACAACCTTCCTTCATACGTATTTCCTGAAAATTACAGTCTACAAAAGTTCAAGTCTAATGTCAACAAAAAAATATCTTCTTTTGTCTTCTCAACCTCCAACCAAATCACAGTACTAAGTACTAAAGGTTCTAATACCTCTCATGTTTGGGGTTTTCATAAAAAAAAAAAAATAATAAAAAAAAAAAAAAAAATATATATATATATATATATATATATATATATATATATATGGTAGTTATGTTCTATACAATAAAATATATGGTAGTTATGTTCTATTCCATAATTAATCTACAGCAGGCACTGATTTAACTGACCCCGATTCAACGCACAAAAAATTTCTCTCCTAAAGGAAAAATTTTGAAATTTTTTTCTTTTTATTCTCGAATACTATGGATCTAAAATTTCAGAAGAGTGATGAATGGCTGTGGCATTTTCGAAAGCACCACAGTAGTATTAAAAAAGAACCTGTGGTGAATCTTTAGGTGCAGATAAAGAACAAGTTGCGACTTGCAGAAAATATCTAAATGACCTCATTAAAAATGAGGGCCTCGTTTTATCACAGCTTTATAATGCTAACAAGACTGGGCTTTTTTATTGTGCTGTTAATGAAAATATCCAAGCTCACAAGCATGAAACCAGCACCCCTGATGGCTTGCATGGAGTTGTTGCACAGTTAGTGCCGGTAGACGATTCTTTCCCCATTGAAGAAAATAAGTATCACAGGCCAGTTGAGGAAAGGGGGTCCACGGTGGATGAGAGTATTTCTTTATCTGTTGCCCATTTTGGAGAGGAACATTCCAATTCTGTGATATTTCAAGGAGCCGTAGGCCAGCTGGTAGTATTTTACTTGGTTTTCTGTATAGATCGAGTAGTGGTTGATTAAAAAGGTATGGCTGAATATGATGCAAAGAGCAAGTCTATTTTTGCTGCATATTTAAGTAATAGCATTTTTCTGCGGAGATGCAGAGGGGGGGTCTCATGAGCTTCAATGTATAGACTCTGAGTTGGAGATGTCCTATATGCACCAATCAATCTGCAGTGCATTATGCTGAATAGGTTCCAGCCAGCATAGTACACTCCTTCGGGTAGAATCATAAACTGGAGCACCATAATCTAAAGGGATCTAATCAGTGCTCTATATAAGAGCAGAAGTTGTACGATGTGCTCCCCAAGACAAGGCAGATAAAGCTCTTAGCATGTTGATTTTTTTTAAGACAGGTAGTACATATTTATTTAACATTTTATTTTATTTTATTTTTTATTTTATTAATAGCAAGATACACAACAGGTAACCATTAACAGTGTATCTGAGATCAGATCAATAAACATAATAACAATAATATGAAATCCAACAGGACGATAAACATTGATATAGATTCAAACAATAAAAGCATATGTACAAACGAGGATTGTATTAAGTTAAGTTACCGGTAAAACAAGTAATAATTAATCCGTTAGAGAATAGAAAATAATATAACAAATAATAATAAACTACAATAATTAGATGTGAGCTAGTCACTTTGCAGTTTAAGAGAAGAGGCAAACTTGTGGATGGCGTTCATCAGTGATTGGGAGTTGTCAAAGAAGTCAATGAGAGAGTCATTTGCTGATCTGCTGATTCTGTTCAGTGGACTGAACTTCATAAAGTCCGTGTTGGCAGAGTCAAGGCGAAACGGTGTAAGGTTCCTGACTTGTCTAAAAGGAGCATTGAAGTTGATTTTACTCAGGATATCAGATGCTTCATAAATTCCAGTGATTACTTTGGCTAGAAGGGCGATGTCAGCAGTAACTCTTCTGGTGCACAGAGGCCGCAGATGAAAGTAATCACACAGCGATTCATAATACACTGAGTGATAGAATAGAGGATTGCGGTACGTAAGGTAACGGACAAAGTTTTTTTGGACTGCTTCAATTTTGTTAGTTAAAGTCTTTGTGTGAGGATTCCAGATGGGCGAACTGAATTCAAGGATTGGCAGAACAATAGTTTTATAGAGGATAACCGCATATCTATAGCTTTTGAACTTGTATGTGTTCCGTTTGATGAATCCCAGTGTTTTGAATGCTTTGCTGGTGATTTTAAGGACATGGGCATCGAATTTAGCACTGCTGGAAAAGAGAATCCCTAAGTCGTTAACTTGGTCACACCTTTCGATGATCACAGAGTTAATACTATACTCCGTATTCATTAGTTGTGGAGATCTGCAAGATGAGAAAGAGATTACTTTGCACTTCGAGGGGTTAGCAGACAAGCCATTCAGAGATAGCCACAGAGAGAATTTATTGAGAGCACATTGAAGCTGTTGAGAATCCGTTGTCTCCTTCACTGCTGAGTAGATCTTAAGATCATCTGCATAGAGAGCAACTTGAACATTGGAGGTGTAGATGAAAGAAGGAAGATCATTTACGAAAACAATGAAGAGAAGAGGACCTAAGGGAGAGCCTTGTGGTACTCCGCTTAGTGGTATAAAACAGTCTGAGTTCACTTGATCGATGATAACGCTCAAGGAACGATGCATAATAGAGCTGCGTAGCCATGAGAGCAAAGGGTCACGGATACCATATAGCTTAAGTTTTTCCAGAAGTTGTTCGTGCGGGACTTTATCAAATGCCTTAGATATGTCTGTGTAGACTGCATCAACTTGTAGGTGGTTATCAAGAGCTTCAGAGGTGTATTGCCAGAAAGGAAGTAAATTTGTGACTACTGACTTGCCACTGCAGAAACCATGTTGATTCTGATCGATAAAAGGCTTGAAGAATTCGAAGAGATGTTTGTGCACTGCTGTGTCGAAGAGTTTGGCCAGGCTGTTTTGCAAGGTTATGGGTCTGTAATCGCATACGTCATTTTTATCACCTTTTTTGAAAATAGGAACTATATTGACCTGCTTAAAGTGCTTAGGATACTTCCCCAGCCTGAGAGACAGGTTGAAGATCCGCAGTATGAGGGGTTTCAATGTAGTGACAGTCATTTTCCAAAATAAGCCTGGAATGTCATCTGGGCCTCTAGCATAGTCATTTCTCATGCTTTTTAATGCCGAATTTAAATCTTCATCAGTGATAAAGAGATTAATGAGGATATCATCTTTAACAGGTGTGAAGTCAGGAAATGAGGCAGGTCTCAATGTATCATTTGTTTGAATGCTAGAAAAGTGTTTGGCAAACTCTTGAGCAATACTGAATTCGTCAGATAAGAGAATTCCATCTGCGTTTCGGAGTTGTAACTTTCTACTGGTTATATTCTTATGCTTCATGAAATTCCAGAATGGTTTGATATCTCTGTGAGTAAGCAGACTATCCTGAACTGACTCTGTATACATGTTGTAGGAGTTTAATATGAGAGTTTTCACTTCTTTGCGGAGTTGGCTGAATATTTCATAGTATTGACTGTCACCTGTTTGCTTATACTTGTTTCTGTAGAATTCTTTGGATTTAATTTTACGTATTAGTTCACTGTTATACCAGTGCGGGTAGGTAGAGCGTGCGGTAAGATGGGATTGAGGAACAATGTCAGATATAACTGAATGGACACAGTGAATCAGGTTGTTGGTGAGCACATCGATGTCATCCTTAGCGTCAGCGAGCTGCTTGTCTACGTTTCTTAGAGCTAGGTTGAGCAGAGGCCAGTCAGCCTTTCTGAAATTGAAACGAGGAGTGCGGGAGCTGCATTTGAAGTTATGAGAAGTCACTGTGATGTCAAAAGTAATTGGTGAATGATCCGAGTGAAATATGGGGTTGTCGGTGTGAACATCTATATGAGTAGAGGAAAATATTAGGTCGAGGTAGGCATTTTCTCTGGTTGGAAAGTTGCAAATTTGTTCCAGACCATAGCTGTGAAGCATATTAAAGAGAGCCCTAGTCTGCAATGATGGAGAAGAAGATCCTAAATTGGCCATTTGACAGTTAAAGTCACCCACAACCATTGCTATGTCGGCAGATTGAATTAGTGGGAAGATTGAATCCAGCGAGCTTTCTAAGTACTGGAGGTCTATATTAGTTAAGGGGGGGGGGGGTGGAAAATAAAGCAATACTATTAAAACTTTTAACTTGCCAAGATGAAGAAGGCAGTATACTGATTCAATATTTGTGAAATTTAATGCAGTTTCACAGAGTATATGGTTAGAATGTATAATAGCTACTCCGCCTCCACGAGATCCTCTGTCCTTTCTATGGATTGTATATTGCCTATCTATAATCTCCTGATCATCAATGTCAATGGAGAGCCAGGTTTCAGTGAGCAGGTAAATGTTGTAAATATGTGAGCCTTGGATTGCTCTGAAGTGGTTTAGGTTGCTAATTATACTCCTGCAATTCTGAAGGTAAACACTGAACAGTAGGGATCTGGGGATTCTATGACAAGAGGAGAACGTAGTATGTGTAGATAGCAGGGTATCTGATTGCTATGTCGGTGGAGAGGAGATTTTGGACTCCCTTGATGGTCTGTCCGTGAAGTGTTTTACTAGAGCCCCTGATAAAAGGGATCTTAGATTCAGCACTTTTTCTGTTTGTGATGGAAGGCACGTTATTATAAAAGATGAGTAGGCGGGACATCGTGTCTTCAGAGAACGGACATCTACTCCGAAACCATATTCTTCTTTAATTAAGTTGATAAGATCTTCAGATTTAGTGGCGGGTCCAAGTCTAGAAAGAAAAATTCGGTCTTTTGTGGGAATAATTGTGATATTATACTTATGTTTGAGTAACTGAGATTTTTCTGCAGTAGTTACAATCTGTGTTTGATGAGTTTTGGCTGGAAGCTTGGAGGAAGTATCTTGAGATATAGATGCTTTAATATTTTCTGACGGTTTGTTCTGTTTTGATCTTTGGTGTGATATTTGAGACTGGCAATTAGAAACAGGTATACTCACTGTGGCAGCAGATCTACAGACAGGTTTGGAGACCTCATTAGATGTGGCAGCAGTTATTTTTGCATATGTTGCCTTAACTGATGTTGAAGAAGATTCCGCTTGGTGACTCTGAGCTTGTGAAATAGAGGTACAGACAGAACTGTTCCGCAGAGGAGAGCAGGTGGGAGGAGTGGTTCTATTTACATCAGAAGAATTATCTAACAGAGTCTGTTTGGCAATAATTTGCTCAGTTGAATGACTTGAGTCAGGAATGTTAGCAAGCTTGGGCAAATTAATATTTGCAGCAGTAGAAGTATTGAGACCGGTGGAAGGTGAAGATCTGGTCTCAATATTGAGGGCATCGTCAGTTAATGAAGAATTCGGATTCACTTTGAGCCCATTGGTTTCGAGAGTAGGTTCAGAATTCTTCCTAGCTTCCCTTAAGTGGCAAGACATAACTGATGTGAGATTTTTAATTTGGGCGTTAATGTCAGAAATTTCAGCCTGTTGATTAGTTAATATTGTTTTTATACCACAGATCTCCGTGGATAGCTCGCTGTTTCCTTCATTGAGTGTATTAGGATCCAGGAGAATTTCAGAGTTTGCAGTATGAGGTGCGCTGATTAGATGAGTTTGAATGAGGATTTTCTGCATAGTGTTAAAGAGTAGTTCCTGGAATTCAGTTGATTGCAGAATACAAAAGGTTGGATTCAGAGTTTCCATAGGGAAGGAGTTAGCGCTGAGATCTTCTGACAGCACAGATATATGTGTTTGAGTTGATGCATCTGAGAGTTGATGCGACCCCAAAGACAACAAAGAAGGATTAGAGGCTTCATCCATGTACGATTCAGAGTCGGTATTTCTAGTTATTGGCATGATATTTGTCTCAAATGTACTAGAGTACGGCATTTCAACTTTGTTAGCGGAAGAGGAGGAAAGTGACTCAGGTTCCGTGCTGTTTGGCGTTGCAACAGTTATAGGGCTTTTCTGAGAATTTCTGAGTCGACATCTATCACAACAGAATGATTTCCGCCGACTTTTATTTAATTTTTTCAGGTCAGAATGTGTACAGTCATTGCATATTAATTGTTTGCACTCAATACATTGGACAATGGGGTCAGAGCTGGTCCCACAGATGGTGCAGACGCTAGAATTTTGACAGGAGGTAGTATTTGTCATATTGAATTCAGCTACTGTAGTGTTACTAGATAATTTAATATCACCACCAGTTGTTGTTTAGCAAGCAATTGGCACTGTGACCAGCCGGTCGCCTTAGTTGCCCTGCAGTGAAATCCACAGGGAGCAGGGGTCTAAGTAGGGAGGGAAGAACAGAGCGGCTAGGCAAAACTCTAATGCCTGGTCAAGGTCAAGTGTCTGTTGGACACATGTATAAGTTGAACTACAAGATAATGGCTGAAAGCGCTTGTATGGAGTAGCGGAATGAACATGCAGAAATTCATTTAATACTTATCTGTTGTCCGTTCAAATAATACAGTACTTGCACCTGGCAATCCAAAGGCCTATCCTTATGTGGTGGCACTAATAGGAACTTAATACTTTAAATAGAAAACACACAAAACAAGAAAGTATACGGAGCATATCATACAGACAGCCGGACACAATCATCCCAGGTTACCTGGCTCAAAGAAGCTCAAAGAAGTTTAGCTTACTGTCCAGGATTAGTCCCAAGAATCTGATATTGCTGGCAATCGGAACGGTGGAATTTTAAATCCGAAGTTCAGGATCTGTATGCAATTTGCATTGACTGCAAAAGTGGATCACAACTGTTTTCTGTTGGGAAAGACGATATCCATTGAGCGCAGCCCACTTTTGTACTTTATTTAGGGACATCTGCAATTCCCTTTCGATAGACAAGAAATAGAGAGATCGTCAGCATAGAGGTATGCCTCTACAGTATTTGGGAGTTCTTTTGTAATGGAATCAATTCTAAGGACAAACAAAGTTGCACTCAATACTGATCCTTGTGGAACTCCATCTTCCTGCGAGAATGTAACAGAAAAGGAATTTTGATATCGGACCTGGAAAGATCAGCTCTTGAGGAAGTTCCTAATAAATATGGGCAGGTTGCCTCGTAGACCAAGATTATAAGGTCACTGAGAATGCCATACCACCAGGTAGTATCGAATGTCTTCTCTATATCTATGGAGACCATAACAAGGTGTTCGTTTTTAACAAAGCATTGCGAATTTCAGATTCAGCCTTGAATCTGAAATTCGCAATGCCTTTCTAAGGCATTGCGAATCAGATCTAAGGAGGACCTGTCTTGGTGAAAGCCATGTTGACAATTACTCAGTACATGTTGCGTTTCAATGATCCAAATGAGTCGACTGTGGATCATTTTTTCAAGAATTTTACCAAGGCAACTTAACAGAGAGATTGGCCTGTAACTATTAGGACTGGAGGGATCTTTTCCAGGTTTTAAAAAGGCCAAAACTGTAGCATGGTGCCAAGAGTTTGGATAAATATTTTCCAGGTAAATCCAGTTAAAAAAAAAAATAGCAGCAGTTGTAAGTTTTTGTCATCAAGATGCTGCTGCAGCATGACATAATATATGCCATCTGGCCCAGCGGCACTATTTCATGTTGTTCTGATGGCCTGTAAAAGATAAGGAGGTGAATGTCCCCTTGTCAGGCCACACCTTGAGTAGGATGTAGAGCTGTTGGAATGAGTACAGAGAAGAGCAACAAGATTAGTGAATGGAAAGAAAGACTTAAGCCGTTTACAAAGAAAGGCTTAAGTTTTGCAGATTGCAGTTTGGAGACTAGGCACCTGCGATGTGATCTGATTGAGGTGCATAAAGGCCTTGAATGGTTTGAGCATGCTCAATGCTGATGGGATTCTTCCTCTTGCTCAGAATAATCACCTGAGAGGGCATAAATTCAAATTGAGGAAGGACAGTTGTAGGATAGATGTGCAGAAGTTTGCCTTTAGCGAACGGGCAGTTGATTGGTGGAACAGACTTCCATCTTTTGTGGAAGTTGATAGTCTAAATAAATTTAAGGCTGAGATGGACAGGTATCTGAAATGAATGGAGGGTTTTTTTTTAGCTGATGCTGCATAAGCTTGCTTTCTTGCATCGTGTGCCTCTACTAATGCTAATGCTAAAAGTTCACAATATTGAAGAGGCTGATTATGTGGAAGAGTTAGTGAAGTTCGAAAGTTGATAGGTCTCTGTTTGGTGGCAGCCTTAATTTTCTGGAATTTCGGAGTGTAGTTTGATGCAGCTGGGACTTCAGCAAAAGTTTTGCCCAAGGCATTGGCTATATCTAGAAGATTAGAGAGTTCTTGCCAATTGCAGGAAAGATTTGGGGAAGGAACAGTTGGACACTTCCCAGAAAGCTGCCTAATTTTCTTCCATATTACTCTGGAGTCAGTGTTTCTATTGATAGTAGATGCAAACAGAGTCCAAGAATCTTTCTTGGCTTGCTTTTGAATGTAACGTTCTTTTGCCCTTAGCTTCTTGTAGCTTAGATTAGCTGTGGTTGGAGATCGGCAGAATAAATTAAATGCTTTATTTTTTTCTTTCTTTGCTTTTGTGCACTGTTTGTTCCACCAGTAGTTGAAATGCCATCTAGACGCGGGATTTGATAATGGAATTGAGTATTTAGCTGCAACTAAAAGACGGGATGTGATATAACCAGTAACTTCATCTATGGGCTATAGTTGAATAGTTTTTTTTTGTCAAGAGTGATTGCTAACTGAAATTTGGCCCAATTGGCTTTAGAGAATTTCCATTTCCTGCAGGGTTGGTCTAATGGTCATTTCTTTCACCGAACAATCACTTTGAATGTGGTCTGAGGATCTACAGTTGGGACAAACTGGGTTCCCTCTGCATGTCATTTGGGAGTGGCCATACTTTTGGCATTTATAACATCTCAACGGATTGGGTATGAAAGGATGAGTGCAGCAAAGTAGATATCCTGCTTTTACTGATGAGAGTAGGTTTCGACTATTAAAGGTGAGAATAATATTTCTGGTAGGTATGAGTACATTGTCTCTTTTGACCATAATTCTTTTTACAGCAATTACATTTTGTTCCTGAAGCTCTTCTTTAATTTCTTCCTCCGTCACATTCATCAGATCCCAACTAGATATTACACCCTTTGATGTATTTAGGGTTGCATGTGGAGTTATTTTCACTGGAATACCAGCAAATTTTGCTGGTATTCCATTGAAACTGCTAAAAATTTGTCATTTTTAGCAGTTTTTCAGAATGCCTGCAGTTTAGAGTTTCAACAAGTAAGTCTCCTGATTGCAGTCTCTTAACTGTCTTGGGAGACCCTCCAATACTTTCCAGATGTTTTTGGATTAGAAAAGGGGATAGCTTCCTGAGAGGCTGTTCTGATAGAGAATGCATTATTAAAAATGCAGGTAAGTCTGTGGCAGAGGGATTGGTTTTCAACCTCTTTAGTTGCAACAAATCATGGTCATTTTCTGTCTCTGGCCAACAGCTTGTCATCTCTAAAGATGGAAACGTATTGTGTTCCATGTTGGCTCCTTTTAACCCCTGAGGCAGGAGCAGTGCCTGGTGTGACCAAGCGAAATTAGTAGAAGTTAATCTATTAAATATGAAAAAAAAGAAAGGTTACTTTGCTTTCTTGCTCTCGACCAGTACTTTTGATAAAAGAGCTGCTATTAAATAAAAGGATTTATTAAGGAGAAGAACGTAAAAGAGAACTAGAATTCACCTTTTGAAAATTGCAGTGAAAGCACAAAGAAATTGCTCAGTCACAATCACTTGGCACCTGGGGCCTACCAGCGTGGTGATCTGATCGACGTGTATAAGGCCTTGAATGGTTTGAGCAAGCTCAATGCTGATAGGATTCTTCCTCTGGCGCAGATTACCCACTTGACCTTAAAGAGCATAAATTCAAATTGAGGCAAGACAGTTGTAGAATAGATGTGTGGAAAATTTGCCTTTAGCTAGCGGATGATTGATTGATAGAACAAACTCCCATCGATCATTGTTGAAGTTGATAGCTTAAATAAATTTAAGGACGAACTGGACATACTTTCAAAAAACTTCCCATTTCAGGATTGGTGAAATTGGAAATTTTTTGAAGTGAAACTCCTTTAGGCACACTCCAGGCAGTTTTCAGATGGGAGTAACTTGCAATCATGGATTGGAAAAAATGCGACCATTGCCATAAGTAAACACATTACAGGCACTGTGAATGCCCATCTATCATACTAGGTTAAATTCCACGGTTCTCATGTGATCATCAAAGTTAAGCAGTGTTAGGCCTGGTTAATAATTGGGAGGGTGACTACCTGAGAATACCTGATGTAACTGACTTTTTTCCTTCCTTTTTTTTTTTTTTTTTCCTCTGTTGTTAACCTGTGGAAAATATTAAATGGAAAAATTCAGGATTTAACGAAGACCTCACAGACTACAAGAAAAAAAAAGGGCCATTTTCTTGAAAAAGAAACGACATACACGCTATAAAGAGGTTCTAAGAAAACTAAGATATTTAAAACGAATTGTGAGCAAAAAGGCTACTAAATTTGAAATGGAGGAAACCACATTCAGACACTGGCCTAAGGAGCGCTCTGAAAGGCTGCCAGTTGAACATCAAGCTATAAATGTACAAGATACATCAGCAGGAGGATATGGCAATATATTTTTGAGAGAGGCGGCGTTAGAAGGAATGCATTATCCAATGTCACTATTTCTAAAGATCTCATCAATGCTATTAACTTCTTGCCTAACGGGAAACGACAGACTTTGCAGCATACGGGTGTGTATAATTGTGCTCCCGGAATATAAGCATTTAATCAATTATTACAAAGTTAATAATAAGGACTATGTGATATCAGAAGATTCCTTAAGACGAGTGCTACCGACTGATACATAAATACATATAAGCATTTAATCAGTGATTACAAAGTTAATAATAAGGACTATATGGTATCAGAAGATTCCTCAAGACGAGGGCTACTGACTGATACCAAATGCATGCTTATCATCAGGTAAATATATACAGGGTGTCCCAAAAAGGTGTAACCAATTTTAAATGTTTGTAACAAATGTAATTTTAATGATAGAAACACAAAACCTGCACTAAGTGTGAGAAAAACAGTTGAAGTTTTTACTGACATTCAACATGTGCACTACTTGACACACAAACAAAAAGGTGTAACTAATTTTAAATGAGCAATACAAACATGTTGGAAAAATGGAACAAGATGAACGTGTAACGACACAGATTTGTTTCATGGACAAGTGCACGTTTCATGTTTCGGGAAAGGTGAATAAGCAAAATGTCAGAATTTGGGGGACTGAAAACCCATACTGCACTCAGGTATCAACGAGATAGCCCAAATGTGAATGTGTGGTGTGGCATCATGGTTGATCGGGTTATTGGACCCTTTTTCTTTCAAGAACCGATTGTGACAGTGGATAATTACTAGGATGTGTTTGAGCTTTATGTGTATCCTCAATTGGATGAACTGCCAAATGGGGTTATTTTCCAACAGGATGGAGCGCCGCCACATTGGGCTTTGAGTGTGAGGAGGTCTCTTGATGACAAGTTTCCTGGCCGTTAGATTGGGCATGATGATCCCATTGCATGACCACCACGTTCACCAGATTTAACCCCTTGTGATTTCTTCTTATGGGGGATTCATCAAAGACACAGTCTACAAGACCCCTGTTGCAGACATCGCAGACTTAAAGCGCAGGATTACAAATGCAATTACCATGCTTAAGCGTGACATCCTTGAAAAAACATGGGATGAATTTTATTACCGATTATATATTGTTCGTGTGACAAGTGGGGCACATGTTGAATGTCAGTAAAAACTTCAACTGTTTTTCTCAAATTTAGTGCAGGTTTTGTGATTAAAATTACATTTGTTACAAACATTTAAAATTGGTTACACCTTTTTGGGACACCCTGTATATATATTTTTTCATTTTTCATAATTTACTGTGCAACATGGCTGTGAATGTGAAAAATGTCCGGCGATCAAGGTCAATGTGAGCTTTGTTTATTTGCCATTCCCAAGTCCTCCCTCAACACGGGAATTGACGTAGTTTGTTGATCGGAAATGGATGATATCCCCAGAGACTATACCGTGAGCTTTTGAAAGAAGCGGCCTAATTGCAGATAGTTGCACTAAGAGCAAACACAAAAACTGAATGTGAGAAGGGACTAAAATATTTTACTTAATCCTGTTTCCCTACGCACTTCTTTATGCTGATGTTTAGTCGGAAATAAGGTCACCGTCCTCTTCAACGCCCTTCAGTAACCTTCAAAAAGGATTCTACCCCGCAGAAAACTGTTTTATATCCGGGCTCTTCCCCACTGTTTCCCCCATAGTGCTGTGTCCAGTTCTTGGATTCTGTTGGATGTATTTTTGTGATTTTGCTTTTTTTTTTTTTTTTTTTTTTTTTTATGAGAACCCCAAACACGAGAGGTATTATAACCTATAGTACTTAGTACCGTGCTTGGGTTGGAGGTTGAGAAGACGAAAGAAGATATTTGTTGATTTTGGACTTGAACTTCTGTAGATTGTAATTTTCAGGAAATACGTATGAAGGAAGGTTGTTCCAGAAAACGGCAGTTGAATGAATAAATGAGGAAGATGAAAAGTTGGTTCTGTGGGTTTGAAGTTGGACAGGATGTTGGCTGGTGGCGGCACGTGTTCGGACTGTTTTGAAAGAGAGAGCGGGAATTATAGAAGCCAATTCAGAAGAACAGTGCCCATGGAAGTATCTGTAGAAGAGGCATGCAGCAGAAACAGTGCGTCTATGAGAAAGCGAGTGGAGAGACTCTGTTAGAGATGAATCATTAATTAACCTAACTGCCCTCTTCTGAATGGAATCAAGAAGCCTGAGAGAGGTTTTGGGGGCACCACCCCAGATGTGGGAACAATATTCCACGGCAGGGCGGATTTGCGATTTATACAGAGTGAGCAGCTGTTTGGGAGAAAAGTAACGCCGAGAGCGAAAGAGAAAACCAAGTTTTTTAGATGCAGAGGAAGCAATATTTGTAATGTGCTTGTGCCAAGAGAGATTAGAAGTCAGGGTAATCCCCAAAAGAGATATATCATTTTGCCTAGAAATCGGAGTGTCACTAAAGATAAGCATAGGAGCAGAAGAATCCTTTTTGCGAGATATAAGACAAGATTGAGTTTTAGGAGGGTTGAAATCAACTAAGTTGTCTTTGCCCCACTGGAGAATTACCTGAAGATCGGCATTTAAGGAATTGGTAGCAGATTTTCGAGAACTTGAAGCTGATTGAGCTGGACAAGGTTTCTCAAAATGGAAAGTTGAATGCAATGTGCTATCATCGGCAAAACTATGGATAGGATTTCCAGTCAATGGAAGAAGGTCATTGATATACAAGAGGAAAAGAGTGGGGGAAAGAACTGAACCTTGGGGGACACCAGCATTAGTGGAGGAGTTAGAAGACAGAGAGCCATCTACCATCACCCTCAGTGAGCGATCAGAGAGAAAACTGGATAACCAATTACTAAAAACAGTTGGCAAACCATAAGATGGAAGCTTGTTTAGAAGACCTTTATGCCAAACACGATCAAAAGCCTTTGAGATGTCAAGAGCAACTACTTGTGTTTCACCGAACCTTTCCATTGAATTAGTCCATAAATGGGTAACATAAGCCAGAATATCACCAGTGGATCGACACTGACGGAATCCATATTGGCGATCGTTGATCAGACGGAAGGTTTCTAGGTAGTTTAAAATTTGGCAGTTAATTGATTTCTCCATTACTTTAGAAAGAGTAGAAGTAATTGCAATGGGACGATAATTGGATGGGAGGGATTTGTCACCCTTTTTAGGAACTGGCTGGATATGAGCAAATTTCCAAGCAGAAGGAAAAACACCTTTGGAATAAGAAAGTGAAAAAAGGCGACAAAGAATAGGAGTAAGTTCAGGAGCACAGGTTTTGAGAACAAGTGGAGAAATACCATCAGGACCTGGAGCTTTCTTAACATCAAGATTCATCAAAATCCTTCTGATATCCTTTTGACGGAAGAGCACAGGAGGCATTGAATGGAGCGTGTTAGGAATTGTGGGAGGTGTTCTACCAAGATCATTAATACATGAGCTCGAAGAAAAATGGGATGCTAGCAGGTCAGCTTTATCCTTGGCTGAAGTGACAACAGAACCATCTGGTTTGGACAGAGGTGGGAGCAGAGATGGGCAAAAGTTGCGGCCAATAGCTTTGGCAAGAGACCAGAATGCTCGGCTACCATTAGGGCAAGAAGCAAGTTTTCTACTCTTAGCCTGTTCAAACTCTAGTTTGGACTGATTAATAACTGCTTTACAATTGTTGCGAGCTTTGGTGTAGGCAGAAAATGAAACTGAAGAATTAGAAACAAGCCAATTGAACGATATGCAACGTTCTTCTCTTGGACAGCCTTAGCACATTTATTGGAAAACCAAGGTTTAGATAAAGGACGAGATTTTAGAGTGGAGTGTGGGATAAAGGATTCCATTCCTGCAAGAATAATTTCACTGACACGATCTGAGCAAACGTTGACATCAGAAGTTTTGAAACAGTAATCAGACCAAGGAAAAGAAGAAAAGAAGTCTCGCAGGTCATCCCATTTTGCATTCTTGTAATGCCAAATAATACGAGGTTGGGAATAGCCATGAGATAAAGGTTCCATTGGAAAAGAGACAATCACCAAGTTGTGATCTGAAGTGCCTAAAGGACCTCTCACTTCAACCTTGTACTTAGAAGGGTTGTTTGTGAGAAAAAGATCAAGCGTATTGGCTGTATGATTAGGATTGTCCGGTATTCTTGTAGGTAAATGAACAATCTGTGCTAGGTCATTAGTAATTGCAAAAGCCTCAGCATCTCGACCTGCTGGGTCGGTGTGACTAGAAAACGGAAGCCAGCTGGAGTTGTGAACGTTAAAATCACCAAGGAAAATTACCTCACTGTTAGGAAAGTTGGACTGGAGAAAGTCAAGTTGCAAAGAGAGGAAGTCAAAGAGCTCCAAGTGATTAGTGGAGTTGGGAGAACGGTAGAGACAACAGATGAATTTTACACAATGAGGTAGAGAGAGTTTAAGCCAGAGAAGATCAAAGAGAGGAGATTCCAAATTGCCAAGTCTCTGACAGGGAATATCAGAATGGACATATGCACAAGTACCACCTTTGAGGCGAAAGGAATCATACAGCAAATAATTTGGACATCTGAGATGAGCAGTAGTTGAATCAACTGATAACTGAGATTCAGTCAGAAAAAGTACATGGGGTTTGGCAGACTGCAAGTGGAAATGGACATCGTTGAGATTAGAATTGAGACCACGTATATTTGTGAAATGAATTAGGAAGTCCTTGGGAGGTTTAGATCTTTTCGCAGATAAGCTTGTTCTATTATTTTGACAATTCATGGTGTATTCAATAGTAAGAAAAAGTGGGTGGGACATGCTGTATGAAGTAATGAAATTTTTGGATATGGCGTACATGTGGTAAGAATATACCCAGATCCTTGACATAACGTGGCCTCGACAATGCTCCCCGCATACACACTACTCGGACTCCCTCCAGTCACTATCTGGCAGAGTAGAGGTAGCAAGATTATACACTAGCTGATCCGGAAGCTTCCTAGAGAGTTACCAATAGGTTCAGTCCGGTGTACTAACTAGCGGCCGGCCTGCGAACACCGTTTTAGAGCTGTACCCTCAAAATGTAAGGAATATTGGATCTCGCCACGACATTCATCATAACCTCAAAAATCATCAATCATACTGCATGATGGAAGAGATGGGGAAGGGTTGGCCGGAACTTAGCTCTAGAGACTAAACATGGGTTCCACCACTTCAAGCCTCCAATAAGCAAAGTGGTGGTATTTCACCGGTTGATGAGAGTCATCTACCACCTAGTACTGCCTGGTAACATAGAGGGGCGGCGTTCCTCCATGTGGTGTGGGCGCCACACCTCGACCCCTGCTTACGTTGGTTCACACCTGGGTGGTCACCCACCATGTACTTGTGCATGAAGGTTATACCCAGGATTACTAACAGTCCCACCATCGTGAAGGTGCAAGCAGAGGATTTGGCTGTCATAGACCGTCCGGACTTCGCCGAAATTGGGTCCACTTTGACTTGAGTGTCACCCGAATATCAGTTCCATCAGCGTTTTAGACTCCCAGGTAGCAAGAACAGCTTGTCTGGCATATCTGAGAGAATGTCTGTGACAACCTCAAGGACCTTGCTTGTCTCAAAAAGCATATTTTTGGATCATATATTTATCTGGATTGAGAACTTTCAGTCGACCTATTTTGCCCCAACGTTGATATAGTGCTATTTGCTATTTTAACCAATGGCTGAAGAGGATATCATTAACCAGAAGGTTATGCTTCGTTCACATAAACAGACTTTTCAGTTAACAGGCGACAAAGACTCAGAGGGGGATACCCCTTCTGTCCTCATGACTAGGAACAGACTTTGGACAACTAGACAGTCTACACTCACACAAAATGACCGGGATGCCATTGTGATTGATAACTCTCCTGGCGAAAACGATGATGATTGCGAGGAGAATGGAGAGCGAGGCCTCCTGTCCATGTCAAGAAAGAAAGCACTTGTCAAGAAAAGAGGGTTAAAGAAGCCAGAAACCTCTGCTCCCCCCCCCCTCTAAACAAAGGGAGGATAATGATGAAGGAGAGGATCAGCCTAGCTCAGTGGTTTTCAACCTTTTTTTAATAACGGAATCCCTAAGTAATTTATTTTATTTTGCGGCCCCCCTACTCAATTTTCTGCCTGTTAGATCCGATTCTCTCTCTCTCTGTGTGTGTGTGTGTGTGTGTGTGTGTGTGTGTGTGTGTGTGTGTGTGTGTGTGTGTGTGTGTGTGTGTGTGTGTGTGTGTAATATTAAAAAATATGTTATATGATATTTATTACATTTCATAATACAAATTATATATATATATACAGTATATAATTTTATTCTTTATACAGAGGTACTAAGTAAATATCAATTATAGATCACCACAAAATTAAAAAGTTACTGTACACCTTTTTATAATGAAATAAACATATAAATTAAAAAATAATAAGTTTAAGTAACTTTAACTCAAATTACGTGGCACCCCTGGAATGTTGTTGCGGCACCCCGGTTGAAAACCACTGGCCTAGCTTATTAAGCAAGGAAATTCCAAACCTAAGAATTATTCAGACTCTGCGGCGTAAAATGGAGAGCTGTCTTTACAGCGATAATAGTGGAGTTTCCAGTGCTGCGTGTTTGCATATTACACACTGCTGAGGCTCTTGGAAAAGATGTTGTATGAAGCGATAATTGAAAACGAGCAACTGAAATCAATGAACGAAGCAGTTGCGACAAACGAATGCGACCCTCACAACAACTATAACCAACCTGGCTTTCGAGGCCTTGAACACCATTGCCTTTACCACACGGGCCCAGGCCCCTTTTGAAGGGACTCCTCAGACTTTGTCATATGCAGCCACCATCAGAATGCGCAAGGTTCCTCCCCAGAACACAAGCATATGCTCATTATCAAGACAGCAGAGGGTTGTGATATCGTGGACAGCGATGGCGTAAAAGACAAAGTCTTGAAAATCTTAAAACCAAAGTTGGAAAACATAAAAATCAAAAGTGTCCGAAAGATCTGCGACACGGGCATAATCCTGGAAGCAGCCTACAAATCAGATCTGGAGCAATTACAAACATGTGGAAAAGCTGAAAACTTGAGCCTGACCTTTGAAACCCCGAAACTTAGAGGGCCGAACATTATCATCTTCAATGTTGACGTCTCACTTCAGAAGGAAGAGCTCTTCGAAGAGATTTTCAATAGAAATCTATTTGGACACAAAGACAAGTAGGAGGCAGCCAATGAAATAAAGATTTGGTTCTCAATGACTACCAGGTCACGGGACAAGCTCAACTGGATTTTCCAGGTATCTCCCAGGATTAGAAAATTTCTGCATAATCAAGAAAGGATCTTTTTGGGCTGGTCATCACACCATTTCCAGGACTTTGTACCAGTTATGAAATGTTACAATTGCCTAGGATATGGCCATACCTCTAAGAAGTGTCTCAAAAAGCAGCCAATCTGTGGGCATTGTGTGGAGGAAGAACACCTTTACAAGAACTGCCCAAATAAATCCTACCCACCAACTTGTGCCAACTGCAAAGCTATTAATAAACCCAGCAATCACTCCATTCGGGATGGAGCATGCCTTGTATATAAAAGAGCAGCTTTATATATTGATTGAGGTAAACTCCTCTTATTATTTTACAAATAAAAGAGCAGCTGAAATAATCCATAACAATACAAATTATAGATAATAGGCCATCTAACCCGGCACCATCTAGACTTAGCATCGCCCAAATAAATGGACAAAAATCAATCTCTGTGGCTTCTCAGCTCCATCCCATCATGCAAGAACTTGACCTCGACCTTCTCCTCCTCCAGGAACCCTACTGCGTTTGCAGTAGAGTCTCTGGACATCCACTTAGATACCGGAAGATACAAACTACAAACCAGCTATGCCTTGCAGCCATCATAATCTGCAACCCTGACCTAGTTTTGGCCATACTTAATTCCTTATGCACCTCCCACCTGGCTGCTGCTGCCACTGTGGAAGGCTGCTTTGGCTGCATCTCAGTCTTTGCATCCTACTTTCAGTTCGGCACTGACATCCACCCGCATATTGCCACCCTGGAACGGGCTCTTGACCTGCTTAATGATTCACATTTTATCATCGCAGCCAACTCCAATGCATCTACTAATTGGTACAATGCCACCACTGATGCTAGAGGTGATTTACTTGATGAATTTATTGCTGCCCGCAGACTGGAGATCGCTAATCTACCGGGTCAACCTAGCACCTACTCCTCAGGAACAGGGGAATCCAACTTGGATGTTACCCTTATAACTCCTTCCCTCAGCAACTGTCTCCAACAATGGCAGGTGCGTGAATATGTGACCACCAGTGATCACCACCTTATCAAATCTACATGCATGATACTTCCAGGTTCTCTATAAGATCGGCTAAATGGGACATTTTTGATGAGATCATCTGGGAAGCCACCTGAAGTCCATCTGCCCTCAACAGTTATCACTCCATAAATAGTACCCAAAAAACAGATTTTGTTCAATCATTAGCATTAGCATTAGTAGAGGCATTTGATGCAAGAAAGCAAGCTTATGCAGCATCAGCCAAAAAAAAAAAAAAAAAACCCACTTCCACTTCACCCCTCTGTTCGTTCAAAATACCTGTCCAGCTGAGCCTTAAACTTATTTAGGCTATCAACCTCCACCACAAGGGATGGAAGTCTGTTCCACCAACCAACCACCCACTGGCTAAAGGCAAATTTCCGCACGTCTATCCTACATCTGTCTTTCCTCAATTTGAATTTATGCCCTCTCAGGTGATTTTTCTGAGCTAGAGGAAGAATCCCATCAGCATTGAGCATGCTTAAACCATTCAAGGCTTTATACACCTCTATCAGATCACCTCGCTGGTGCCTAGTCTCCAGACACTGTAATTTGCAAAACTTAAGCCTTTCTTCGTAAGAGCACCCCTTTGTTCCATTCACTAATCTTGTTGCCCTTCTCTGTACTCGTTCCAGCAGCTCTACATCCTTCTTGAAATGAGGCCTCCAGACCTGTATACAGTACTCTAGGTGTGGCCTGACCATCGCCTTATACAATGGAATAATCACCTCCTTATTACTCCTGGAAGCCTCACAAGCACCGATGAAGAAATGTTCTAAAAGTCCAAGGTCCATCCCCTGGTGGTTGCAGGATCTTACTAACCTACGGAATGATCTCAAGCATGCACATAGAGCATACCAGCGTAAACGCAGAACTTAGCCTCCCCACTTGCTGATCAATACAAAGAAAGATCCAGAGCCCTTCGCAGAGAATATTGCAATAGGATTTACCATGGCAAACAAAACTCGTGGCGCACACTGGTAGAGACAGAAGGGAAGAGGACCCTTGGGGCCTGGTGCATAAACTACAGGTCTACAGACATCAATTCCATATGCAATAATGGCTCTCCTGAGACAACAAATTGACTGTCCTAAACAAGATTTTTTTCCATAATCAAGTCACTATCGACAACCAAAACTTCCAACCTACTGCTATTGAAGATCCTTTTACTGAAGAGGAAGTGGCCATGGCCATCAACAAGATCAAGAATGGCAAGGCTTTGGGTCTGGACCTCATCGAGGGGGAATCTGTCAAACTTCTTTGGACTGTTGCTCCTGCTATCTTCATCCAGCTTTTCAACACCTGCCTGAAAGATGGCATATTTACATCACGCTGGAAGCTTGCAAACCTGAGACTTCTACCAAAGGAACCCACAGGCAGGACATCAGCTTATCGTCCTATAGCACTTTTACCAATACTGGGTAGTGTTTGAGAGACTCCTGCTATTTCGCCTCCAGCCTGCATACGAAGCTAAAGGTCTTGCAGCTCCCCTCCAGTTTGGGTTCAGGCCGAGCTGTTCCACAATTTATGCTCTGACCACGATTCTGAAACTTGCAAAAGATTCTAAGGCCACCTATGTCTTTGCAATTTTTATAGATTTTGAGAGTGCCATTTAGTGCCAATCAGTGGCCCTGACCCTCTGTAGGATGGCTGGCCACCAAATGCTCTCAGAATCTGTTCAACTGCCTCAAGAGCTACTTCTCTAACTGACATCTCACCATCAAAACACAGTTCCATTCCATCACTCGGCAACCAGAGGCTGTCCCCAAGGCTCCATCCTTGGTCCAGCAGTGTGGAATATGATCCTGGATGACTGGCTTCTGAGGATATATCCCAACGTCACACAAACTTCTTATGCCAACGACCTTGTCATCATCATTGAAGGACCTACGAGAGCTACAATAGAAACTTGGGCCAGTGCAGGACTGTCTGCTGTTTCCGAGTGAGCTGAGAACAACAAACTTTCAGTCTCTACTGAAAAGAGCAAAACCCTTCTACTGAAAAGAAAGTTGGATGTGAGGAGGCCTCCGACCATCCGTTATAAAAGGCAATCACTCAAAAACCAACACACTGTCAAATATCTGGGTATTACACTTGATGACCGAGAAACTTTCATTCCCCACCTATGTTCCATCAAAGAGAAAATTAAAGCCTATATTGCCATGCTGGCATGCTTCACCCACAAAGACTGGAGCCCTCATAGGCCAGGTTTTACATCTTCTTTACACAGCTGTATTTATTCCCATTGTCACATATGGCGCCACAGTGTGGTATAATAGGATGACGATAGTAAGAATGCAACATCTGACCCTTCAGGTCCAGTGGCTTATGATGCTGCAAATGACTCGTGCAAGTTGGACCGTCAACCGCTACACTACAAGTTCTTACTGGATGCCTACCCCTAGATCTCCATGTCATTTAGTTCGGCCTCTCTCAAGCCATCAAGAAAAATAAAGAGGTTGAAATACCATTGAAACGCGTACAGACACTAACATCAAACATGAGATGACCTATGTGTGGACTGAACTTGTTTACCTATGGCAGATATTACTAAAGAGTTTAGTAATTTCACCAGGTGAAATTACTAAACTCTTTATTTTGGATGTCACCTTCCTCCACAAACGACATTGCAACTGGTTCTATTCTAACATCTACACATCCTTTCTTTTGACTGGCCAAGGATCATTTAAAAGGCATCTTCTCAACTTTGGTCTGGCTGACGATGCTTTTTGCATCTGTGGAGAGAGAGAGAGAGAGAGAGAGAGAGAGAGAGAGAGAGAGAGAGAGAGAGAGAGAGAGAGAGAGAGAGAGAGAGACTGGAACCACGTGATGCACTCCTGTCCAATCTATCTTGACCGCCGCAACCAGTTTCTTCTGGCTCTCAATGCACCGACAATCCATCCAGAGGACAGGTACTGCCATGAGAGAATCTACAGGAAGCTCACTGCAGCAGATCTGTACACCAAACTACACATATAATGAAGAGTTTTCGGAGCAAAAGACTTCAAGAGCCTATGAGCTCATAACAATCTGTAATGTATGCTTTATAGTGTCTTCAAAAGACACTATAAAGGACGGAGGATATTCCGTTCAGCATAATGACTATGACATTCAATTCATGTGAAAAACTACTGTAGCTATTCCTATTTATTAATATTTTATTTATGTAGCTATATATGTTCTTATCTAATAAATTATGTTCAATGTACATATGAGCCACCCTCCCAGATAACTTCTGTACAGGTATGTTTGTTTAATAAACTGATAATAAATAATAAAATATAATAATATTCTTCTGATTTTCACATATCATTCAATTTTATTAATTGATAAGATAATAAAGATGAAATCCATGCTTTGTATCTTTACTTTTATACCCTGTGGATAATATTCCTCCTATTTTTGCTTATTAGAATCGCCATTAATAGAATTAAAATTCAATTTGCAAATGTGATCACAATGAGTACTGTATACAGGTCTGGAAGCCTCATTTCAAGAAGGATGTAGAGCTGCTGGAACGGGTACAGAGAACGGCAACAAGATTAGTGAATGGAACAAAGGGTTGCTCTTACGAAGAAAGGCTTAAGTTTTGCAAATTACAGAGTCCGGAGACTAGGCGAGGTGATCTGATAGAGGTGTATAAGGCTTTGAATGGTTTGAGCATGCTCAATGCCAATGGGATTCTTCCTCTTGCTCAGAATAATCACCTCAGAGGGCATAAATTCAAATTGAGGAAGGACGGATGTCGGATAGATGTGCGGAAATTTGCCTTTGGCCAGCGGGTGGTTGGTTGGTGGAACCGACTTCCATCATGTGTTGTTGAAGTTGATAGCCTAAACAAATTTAAGGCTCAACTGGACAGGTATTTCGAACGAACGGAGGGGTGAAATGGGAGTGGTGTGTTTTTTTTTTTTTTTTTTTTTTTTGGCTGATGCTGAATAAGCTTGCTTTCTTGCATCATATGCCTCTACTAATGCTAATGCTAATGACTGGGACTTACTACATATTGTATAGTGAAAAGTATTTTGTTATGGAGTGTTCATCGTAAAGGGATTTGATCGTACAGTGAACCAATTGTAAAGCGGAGGTCCACTGTAGTGAGCACTGTAAGGCATATAAGAGCACGTATACGTGCAATGCAACCAGCGAAACCACCTCCATTGAGTACAAAGGAGAGATCTAAGCTATATCAACAGTGGAAAAAATTACAGCATGCGATGAGTTGAATACAGAAGCCAAAGAAAGTCCATCCACATCTTCAGAGCCTCACATCTCCGCAGAAATGTTAGAAGTGCATTTGGAAGGAGTCATAAAGATTGATACTGCAAATGAAAACAATGAAGAGTCCTATAAGCCTAGTCATAAACGAAAAGCAAAGAAGCCAAAACAGACTGCCAGAAGTATTCCATCAAATCATTCAACACGTAATACAGAGTCAGAGCAGCAACAGGATTTGAAGAAACATTGAAGAATCCACGCACAGTTTAAACGTACATTCCTGGCTAATGATTTCAGTTCAGTCTGCTCCATGTGTGATTGGCTTTGATTCAAGAACAATGTGAAGATTGTAGCAGCTCAAGATCTTAAAACAGCATTTCCAAATGAGGATATAAGTCAAATGTGGACCTGTAACAGTTTCGTGGCTCTCTCAAGAACAAAGTGATTCTGGCCCTATCAAAGTCAAATGGTTTTAAATATCATCCGATGCCACAGCACTTTAAATATCATCCGATGCCAAAACTAGATTCAGTAATGGAACATTGCCTATCTCAGAGGCTCCCATTAATGCAAATTTCATTGCCTGCAGCATTCCTACAGTACATTCCTCGGTTAAGTAATAAATGTTCACCTAAAGAAGTTTACTTAACTTCCGCCATGTGTGCTCAGCACATTTTTTTGTCTTTTTTTTTGGCTGATATTGTATAAGTTGGCTTTCTTGCATCATATGCCTCTACTAATGCTAATAACATATAAAACAGATAAATGTGACTTTAAAAAAAGAATAAAATAAAAAATGTAACAAACTCTTCTCTTGTTTTCCTATTAAGGAGGCTACTTGTTTGGTTAGAATTGGTCATTCTTCCATCTTCTTCTTCCTCTGCTTAGTTTGTCAATAGGCCTCCAGTTCTTTACTATTTTTTCTCAAGGTCATTATCCATCCTATTTATATGTCTTTTCATTTTTTTTTTTTTTATATATGTATATCTCAGCTGCCCACATCAATGCCAGAGCTTTCACTTGAACATCAAGTAACACAGCTGCAAATCCCAAGGCAGAATGCACTGGCCCCAAAGCAACTAGTTGTAGGTGACTATGTCTCTATGACTCTATTGTCAGGGAAAAGGTGAATATCTTGTGCAAAAAGAATAGATGGAACAGGACCACGGTATGTCTGCCACGGGCAAAGGTTGATGACATTGTACAGCAAAAATCATCTTTTAAGGGCACAAAGGGTGATATTGTTGTACACATTGGCTCTAATGATAATAAGAGTACATGACCGGCAGAATTACTTAACAAGTACAAGTCAATGCTGAAAAAAAGCCGTGAATTAGCGTTGAATTTGAAAGCCTCTGCAATTCTGCCCACACACGATAGGAGGTAGTATATGATGAGAGCCTTGTCGATCATTTTGGCCCTGGAGAGATTATTCAAAGCTCAAAGGGTAGAATTTTTCTCAGCCTGGTCTGTGCTTGTTAACAGGAAAGACTGCTTCTACAGGGATGGGATGCACTTAAATAGAAAGGGTGCAAGAATATTTGCTGATGCTATCGAGGCAGAGTTAGATGGGTCGGAAAACTGCTAGCATGGGGGGGAGGATACACGAACTAATAGATTAACAGTAGCCGCTGGCAGAGGTAAAAGTGATTCTTGCACTACTTCTATTGAAATGCAATTGAGCAGCAGCCTAGAGAGCAAGGCAATGGGGATTTCCAGGACTGCTGGGAGTCATAGTGGAACAAGTAAATATACGGGCTGTGTTACAGTAACTAAGTGCAGAAACAGGTGCATGTACATCAATGATAGGAGTATAGTTAATAAATTCAATGAGCTTGAAGTGCTAGTCAAGAAATCAAAGGCAGACATTCTTGGGCTATCAGCGACATGATGTCACACAGACATAAGCAGTGCAGAACTGGAATTTGGGGAGTACAATGTGTACAGAAAGGATAGACAGGACAGAAAGGGAGGAGGGGTTATGCTGTTAGTTAAGAAACACAAAATCTAAGGAAGTGCATCCAATTAACGTTGGTGGACAATGCAATGTTGAGTCTTTTTGGTGTGACATAAGCACTGGGAAAGGAAAAATGGGAGTAGGTGTGTGTTATAGGCCAAATGAATCTGATGAATATTATGAGAAACGCAGAGAAATAGAATGGGCCAGTAAATCAGAGTGTCTTATAATGGGGGATTTTAATTTCCCAGAGATTGACTGGAATTTGTGGGTTGGTCACTCTCACACTAGCAAGGCTTTTGTGGATTTATTGGATGATTGTTTTCTACAGCAGCATGTCTGGTAGGAAAATAGAGGGAGTAATACTCTTCATCTGATTATCAGTAGTGATTCTTCATGCATCAAGAATCTGCAGATAAAGGAACCACTAGGTGGAAGTGATCACAGTGTGCTGAAGTGGGATTTACTCAAAGAGGTAACTACCATTAGGGGTAAAGGGAAGGGTTTTTGCTTTCATAAAGGTGATACGGTGGTCTGAGACAGTATTTAAATTCTATACTGTGGAACCAACTGATGATGTTACCAACAGCAAATTCAAAATAGGAAGCATTCAAAGAATTAATCTTGGAAGCTACTAGGCTCTTCATACCAACAAAGAAATATTGTTCAACAGCAAATTCAAAATGGGAAGCATTAAAAGAATTAATCTTGGAAGCTACTAGGCTTTTCATACCAACAAAGAAATATTGTTCAAGATTTAGGCCTAAATGAATGTCAGGTGAACTAATTAGACATGTTACAGAAGAAAAATGCATGGGATACATATAAATTAACTTGCAACACAGAAGCCTACAATAGATATAAGTTGGTCTGCAACCAAGTTACAAAGGGTTAGGCAGGCGAATGCAGGTTACGAGAAATCTTTGACAAAGGATGCAAACAAATACAGCAAAGAGTTCTTTACTTATGTAAACTCTAGAAGGAAGGGGATGAATCAGATTGGTCCATTTGATATCAATGGTTCAACTGTTGATGATCCTGCTCAAGTAGCTAACAAACTAAATGAATATTTTGCATCTACATTCACATATGAGGAGTTATTCAGGGAGCGGAATTCCAGAGGTGTATTCAACTCTGGCAGTAACCTAGATAATCTTGTAATAACTGAGAGTAAAGTGGAGGAGAAATTGTTGAAGATAAACATAAGAAAAGCACCTAGGGTGGATGGAATCTATCGAGTTATATTAAAGGAGGCGGCAAAGGAAGTAAGCAAACACTTAGCCACAATTATGAAAGCTTCCCTGGACTGGAGTTGTGCCAATGTGACCCCAATTCACCAAGGAGGATCAAAGGCTGACACAAGTAATTATAGACCTGTGAGTTTAACTTCTGTTCCAGGAAAATTAATGGAGGCACTGGTTAAAGAAGCACTGCAGGATCATCCAGACAAGACTTCAATTATAGCTCGAACACAGCATGGGTTTGTTAAGGGGAAGTCTTGTCTGATTAATTTGATTGGATACTATGATGTAGTCCCAAAGGAACTGGATGCAAAGAATAACTTTGATATCAAGAATAACTGAAATATATGATATCAAAGAATAGCTTTGATATCATATATTTGGGTCTTAGAAAGGCCTTTGATACTGTTGTACATGGAAGAATGCAGCACAAATTGGAGCAGTGTGGCATTGGAGGAAAATTGCTGCTATGGATAAAGGGATGGTTGAGTCGGAGAAGACAGAGAGTGGTAATCAACGGACACTGCTCTTCGTGGACTAATGTTATTAGTGGAATCCTTCAGGGTTCAGTGTTGGGTCCATTGTTGCTGTCTCTTTTTATAAATGATATTGATGATGGTATATCAGGTTGTTGTTGGGTTTTTAGGAGCATTAGCAACTAAGGCCATATTGCTCCGGTGCGGTGGTCATTCCCTGACCTTTCCGCATGCTTCGTATTTGGTGGTGACGGGCTCGAACCCCGGTCTAATCAAGAAGCATGTACTACGCACTGCTGCTCCTTCCCACCTGGCTAC
The DNA here is from genome assembly GCF_048544385.1 of Mastigoproctus giganteus. NCBI lineage: Eukaryota > Metazoa > Arthropoda > Arachnida > Uropygi > Thelyphonidae > Mastigoproctus > Mastigoproctus giganteus. Next base: position 119,788,138 of record NC_143581.1, read on the forward strand.
GGAGGCGCCAGGTATATCAGGCTTAATGTCCAAGTTTGCAGATGATACGAAGGTTGGCAGGGTTGTTAATGATACTGACAGTACACTGCTGCAACAGGATCTAGAAAAGTTGAGTAGATGGGCTGAGAGGTGGCAAATGAAGTTTAACATTGACAAATGTAAAGTACTACATATGGGAAGCAGTAATCCTAGAGTAACATATCAACACTGTGGTACCACACTGACATTGGTAGAGAATGAAAAGGACCTGGGGGTAATTGTGCAGGCAGATATAAAGTTTTCTGAGCAGTGTAGACGGTCTGCAAGAGTAGCTCATGGTGTCTTGTCAATGATATACAGGAATTTTTCTAGCAAGGATAAGGAGGTGTTTATTCCCTTGTATAAGGCAATGGTCAGGCCACACCTTGAGTACTGTATACAGGTCTGGAGGCCTCATTTTAAGGATGTAGAGCTGTTGGAACGAGTACAGATAAGGGCAACAAGATTAGTGAGCAGAACAAAGCTTTTACAAAGAAAGGCTTAAGTTTTGAAAATTACAGTGTCTGGAGACTAGGCACTTGTGAGGTTTTTTTTTTTTTTTTTTTGTCAGTTGTTGGTGCATCGGCTTCTATGGCCATAATGCATCTCCCAAAGATTTTGTATTTTTCTTTGATCCAAAGCCTTGGGCTCTGAATCAAACCCGTGACCATTGGGCTGCCAGGGAAGCACTTTACCCACCTGACTAGCCCAGTCGGCACCTGCGAGGTGATCTGATTGAGGTGTATAAAGCCTTGAATGGTTTGAGCATGCTCAATACTGATGGGATTCTTCCTCTTGCTCAGAATAATCACCTGATAGGGCATAAATTCAAATTGAGGAAAGACAGTTGTAGGATAGATGTGCGGAAGTTTGCCTTTAGCCAGCGGGTGGTTGATTGTTGGAACAAACTTCCATCTGTCGTAGAAGTTGACAGCTTAAATAGATTCAAGGCAGAACTTTACAAACATTTGGAGCGAGAGGATGAGCGAAATAAGGATTGTTTTTTTTTTTTTTTTTTTTTTTTTGGCTGATGCTATATAAGCTTGCTTTCTTGCATCATGTGCCCTTGCTAATGCTAAAGATTGTATTTTACACTCTTTTCTGATTCCTCATTTGTAATCTTATCTCTCCGTGTTTTCTCATTCCTATGGTTTATTTGTTTTATTTTGGCTGCTGTACTTGTCTCAGCTCAGTTATACTGATTGTACCTTACGTTTTACTTTTGTTTTTTATATTTTAACTGATTAGCATTAGCAAAGGCACATGATGCACAAAAGCAAGCTTATACAACTGTCTTTCCTCAATTTGAATTTATGCCCTCAGACGATTATTCTGAGCAAGAAGAAGAATCCCACCCGCAATGAGCATGCTCAAACCATGATGTTTCAATTCTTCCAAATTATATCATTCAACCCCCACCCTAATATTCTACTTGCTTTCAATGCTTGTTCTTCTAATTGTTCACTAGTTATCTGTATTCGTGTAGTCAAATTTCGTTATTTCTTCTAACCTTTTCCCTTCAAAATATATGGGTGGTTCCTTTGTTTTATGCACAATATTATACCCATTTGCTTCTTTTTTTTTTTCAAGATGTAGCATTCTTTGCACATTGTTTTCATATTCTGCCATGAGCACTGCATTATCTGCATAGCAGATCATATATATTATATATTTTTTTTTAATTCTAAAATTGTACCTTGAGTTACTATTTACTTCATCAATTCATTTATTATCAAGCCAAAGAGGACTAGACTCAAAGTCTCCTCTCATCTTTAGCATTAGTATAGCAGAGGCATATGATACAAGAAAGCAAGCTTATATAGAATCGGCCAAAAAAAAAAAAAAAACCAAAAAACTTTCCCATTTCCCCATCCATTCATTCCAAATGTTTGTCTAGTTCTCTTAAGTTGTTGACTTCAACTACAATAGATGGAAGTTTGTTCCAACTATCAACCACCCACTGGCTAAATGCAAATTTCCACGCATCTATTCTACAGTTCTTTCCTCAATTTGAATTTATGTCCCTTCAGGCGGTTATCTCAGCAAGAAGAAGAATCCCATCAGCACTGAGCTTACTCAAACCATTCAAGGCGCTGCAATTTGCAGAACTTAAGCCTCTCTTGGTAACAGCAACCCTTTGTTCCACTCATCAACCTTCTCTGTACTCTTTCCAGCAGCTCTACATCTCCTTTCTCAAATGAAGCCTCCACACCTGTATGCAGTACTCAATGTGTGGCTTGACCATTGCCTTATATAAGGGGAAAATCACCTCCTTATCCCTGCTAGCAAAATTTCTGTATATCACTGACAAGACACCATGAGCTACTCTTGCAGCCTGTCTGCACTACTGAAAAAATTTCACATCTGACTGCCAAATTACCCCCAGGTCCTTCTCATTCTCCACTACCCTGAGTGTAGTACCACCCAGTTGGTACTTTATTCTGCAGTTACTGCTTCCCATATGCAGTAACCCCAGAGTAAAGTTTGTCAATGTTAAACTTCAGTTACCACCTCTCAAGCCCATCTGCTCAACTTTTCCAGATCCTGTTGCACAAATGCATTATCATTACCAACACTCCCAACCTTCATATCATCTGCAAATTTAGACATTCGTTTAGTCTTATTCCTTTAGTTAGTTTTATTTCTTCTGTATTTCTTCAATCTGTTATGATCATGCATTTATGTGTTTCCCAAATAAGAAATTCCCATAAGAAGGTTCCCCTGTACTAGGTTCGGGTTCTTAATTCCCAATTTCAACTCTATATATTGTAATGCATTATTTTCCTGTGTAAAAAGTTCCCCAGATAAAAAGCTTTCCTACATAAAAAGTAGTTGGTAAAGAATACACAGTGTATTATTATAATGTTTTCCCACTTAATACACTTTTAAAATATATAAATTCTTTATTTTTATATTTATAAAGTATTAAACAATATAAATATTTTGTTAATCGAACAAGTTAGTGCACAGCATCATTTTAGTTCGTTGTAAATCATCAAAGTAGGTGAAATGACATAGTTTTTGTTGCACCTCATATTGCGAATGCTTTCACAATGAGTTGCCCTGATCGTGCACAACCTCGAATAAGCAATGCTTCGCCATTGGAGAAAATAATGTTACTTATTCTCAGCAGATACAGGTGGACCTGGTGGTGGTGGTGGTGGTGGTGTACGACGAGAATAAATAACATTTGTCTTCGACACTGGTGAAGCGTTGCTTATTTGAGGTACTGCAATATCGGAGCAACTCATTGTGAACGCATTCTTCACCATATGAGATGTAACAAAAACTATGCATTTCACCTACTTCAGTGATTTACAAATTGTGCAAACAATTGGAAAGTGGTCACTATTAAAGGGATCGGATAATACCTACCATGTCATGATAAGAAAGATGGATGGAGAGCAAATTGATGTCAACTATAGAAGTAGATCCTGTAAGTAGGCGGATATATGTAGGAGTCCAGAGTTTAGGAAATTAAGATCATTATTATTCATAAATACCTCCATCAATTTGCCACTTCTGTCCATTGCAGTAGACCCCAACAAAGGATGGTGTCCATTAAAATCAATGAGAAGACAAATTGGAGCTGGGAGTTGGGTAAACAATATGTAGAGTTCTGAATGGGGAAGAGGTTGAGATGGTGGAATATAATCGGAAACAACAGTGACTGATATACCAACTGCAATACGAGCAGCCACAGCTTCTAGATTGGTTCGTGGATCAGCTTGGATGGCACATTAGAATTAACTAGAATGGCTACTCCTCCACATGCAGGAAACTATGAATTCCTATATCATCTATACATCATACTGGAGAATTTTGGGTTGACAAGAATGTTCCCTGTAGGCATACACCTATGGGCGTATTGAGTTAGTGGATCCCTTAAGTCATCAGAATGGCTGCTTAATCCTCTGCGGTTCCATTGTATAATGTTATGCATCATTTAGGTTTGACAGAGAATGATTCATCTGACAGTTTTTTTGTTTGGGCTTTTTTCCCATTCTTTTTTTGGGAAAATGAGGCGTCCAGTACGCATAGAGTCATTCACATGAAGTCCTAGTATAGGTTCTTATTAATCTGAGTGTGTGTCTACTTCAGTACTATTGGTTGGTGATTCGGTTTTCTTACTGTCTTTAGTTCTAATTTTTCACTGTTATGTGACACCATTCGAGTATTAGTTTGGATACTATTTAGAATGTTAGTTTCTTCGCTGGTTTTAGGCGTATCTTTCTTTGAAGCTGATAAGGTTGTTTTAGCCCAGTTTGCCAGAGAGGTGTTTGGTGGTATTGACACATTGATTTGAACTGCAGTTGAAAAATAACTTCTGGTGCAAGATGCATAGGATATACTAGGCATGGTCAACATAATTTGTCTATGTGCTTCAGGATGTGACTTTGTTCTATTTTGTATCTTTGAATCTTCTCTCTGGTTTTCCACATATCACATGATTTAGAAAAAGCAGAGTGACTCCCTTTGCAGTTGGGACATTTTTTTTTTTTTTTTTTTTGTAGCTGTTGGCGCATCGGCTTCTGTGGCCATAATGCACCTCCCAAGGTTTTTGTAGTACTTTGATCCAAGCCCAAGGTGGGATTCGAACCCACGACCTTTGGGTTGCTAGGCAGGCACTTTACCAACCCAGCTAGCCCGGTCGACCAGTTGGGACACACAGGAGTTTAGGCTGAGCAATCTGCCTGTGCATGATCCTTAGAGCCACATATAGGACAGGTGGCATCACCTCTGCATGCCTGCTGAGAGTGGCCTTTAAAACAGCGAAGAGGATTCTGGATGTACGGCAAAATTCAGCAGTTTAAATAGCCAGCTTTTACTGTGGATGCTAAGTCAGGAGTGCTGAAAGTTAAAATGATTGATCAAGTCGGAACCAAATTTCCATCTTTTTTAATCATTATACTTTTTTGTACCTATTACCTTTTGGTTACTAAGTTCTTGAGCTAGTTCCTCCTCAAACACTGCAAGTAGATCCCACTCTGTGATCACGCCGATGAATTTAAGGTATTGTGGGGAATAACAGATACTGGCAGCCCATCAAATGTCTTTGTATTTAATAGCCACTCAGAACATTTGGAGGTGGTCATTTCAACTAGGATGTTTCCAGATTGTAATCTATTCACTATTTTTGGTGATCCCGCAATAGATTCCAAATATTTTTGGATCATAAATGATGATAACTTGCCCACTAGCTGAGATGACAGAGAGTGTATCACCAGAAAATTTAGTAGGTTAGGGCAGTGTGCTTCTCTTCGAAGCCTTTTGAGTTGGTTGGCATCATTTTCATTGAGTAGGTCCAACCCTGAGATTGATTGCTCTAAAGGTGGAAAATTATTTAAATCCATCGTTGCTCCTTTTAACATTAGTAGAGGCATATGATGCAAGAAAGCAAGCTTATGCAGCATCAGCCAAAAAAAAAAAAAAAAAAAACCCCTTCCACTTCACACGTACGTTCGTTCGAAATACCTGTCCAGCTGAGCTTTAAATTTATTTAGGCTATCAACTTCCACAACAAGGGATGGAAGTCTGTTCCACCATCCAACTACCCACTGGCTAAAGGCAAATTTCCACACATCTATCCTACATCTGTCTTTCCTCAATTTGAATTTATGCCCTCTCAGGTGATTATTCTGAGCAAGGGGCAGTATCCCATCAGCATTGAGCATGCTCAACTCATTCAAGGTTCTGTACACCTCTATCAGATCACCTCGCCGGTGCCTAGTCTCCAGACACTGTAATTTGCAAAACTTAAACCTTTCTTCGTAAGAGCAACCCTTCGTTCTGTTCACTAACCTTGTTTCCCTTCTCTGTACTCGTTCCAGCAGCTCTACATCCTTCTTGAAATGAGGCCCCCAGACCTGTATACAGAACTCAAGGTGCAGCCTAACCATTGCCTTATACAAGGGAATAAGCGAGGGGAATGCCAGAGGTGTATCCAACTCTGGCAGTAAGCTAGAGAATATTTTATAACTGAGAGTAAAGTGGAGAAGAAATTGTTGAAGATAAATACAAGAAAGGCACCTGGGGTGGATGGGATCTATTCAGTTATATTAAAGGAGGCAGCAAAGGAAGTAAGCAAACCCTTAGCCATAATTATAAGAGCTTCCTTGGACTCAGGGGAAGTACCCATGGACTGGAGATGTGCAAATGTGACCCCAAATCACAAAGGAGGATCAAAGGGCGACAAGTAATTATAGACCTGTTAGTTTAACTTCTGTTCCTGGAAAATAAAATTAATGGAGGCACTGGTTAAAGAAGCACTGCAGGATCATCTAGACAAGACTTCAGTTATAGATCAGACGCAGCATGGTTTTGTTAAGGGGAAGTCTTGCCTGACTGATTTGATTGGATACTATGATGCAGTTACAAAAGAACTGGATGCAGGGAGTAACTTTGATATTATATACTTGGATCTTAGAAAGGCTTTTGATACTGTTGCACATGGAAGACTGCTGCACAAATTGGAGCAGTGTGGCATTGGAGGCAAATTGCTGCTATGGATAAAGGGGTAGTTTAGGGGGAGAAGACAGAGAGTGGTAATCAATGGACACTGCTCATCGTGGACTAAAGTTATTAGTGGAGTCCCTCAGATTTCAGTATTGGGTCCATTATTGTTTTCTGTATTTATAAATGACATTGATGATGGTATATCAAGCTTAATGTCCAAGTTTGCAGACGATAAGAAGGTTGGCAGGGTTGTCAAGGACACTACTGACACTATGCTACTGCAACAGGATCTGGAAAAGTTGAGCAGATGGGCTGAGAGGTGGCAAATGACGTTTAACATTGACAAATGTAAGGTACTACATATAGGAAACAGCAACCCCAGAACAACGTATCAACTCTGTGGTACTACACTGACAGTGGTAGAGAATGAAAGGGACCTGGGGGTGGTTGTGCAGGCAGATATGAAGTTTTCTGAACAGTGCAGACGGGCTGCAAGAGAAGCGAATGGTGTATTGTCAATGATATATAGGAATTTTTCTAGCAGGGATAAGGAGGTGATTATTCCCTTGTATAAGGCAATGGTCAGACCACACCTAGAGTACTGTATACAGGTCTGGAGGCCTCATTTCAAGAAGGATGTAGAGATGCTGGAACGAGTACAGAGAAGGGCAACAAGATTAGTGAATGGAACAAAGGGGTGCTCTTACGAAGAAAGGCTTAAGTTTTGCAAATTACAGTGTCTGGGGATTAGGCACCAGCGAGGTGATCTGATAGAGGTGTATAAAGCCTTGAATGGTTTGAGCATGCTCAATGCTGATGGGATTCTTCTTCTTGCTCAGAATAATCACCTGAGAGGGCATAAATTCAAATTGAGGAAAGACAGATGTAGGATAGATGTGCGGAAATTTGCCTTTAGCCAGCGGGTGGTTGGTTGGTGGAATAGACTTCCATCCCTTGTCGTGGAAGTTGATAGCCTAAATAAGTTTAAGGCTCAGCTTGACAGGTATTTCGAATGAACAGAGGGGTGAAGTGGAAGTGGTTATTTTTTATTTATTTATTTTACTTTTTTTTTTTTTTTTGGCTGATGCTGCATAAGCTTGCTTTCTTGCATCAAATGCCTCTACTAATGCTAATAAGTTCTTAGAATGCTTCCCATTTTGAGTTTTCTCATCAGTTTGTCCCACTGTATAGAATTTAAATACTGTCTCAGACCATCGTAGTCACCTTTATGAAAGCAATAACCCTTCCCTTTACCCCTGATGGTAGTTACCTCCTTGAGAAAATCCCACTTCAGCATACTGTGATCACTTCCACCTAGTGGTTCCTGTATCTGCAGGTTCTTAATGCATGAGGAATTACTATTAATCAAATCAAGAGTATTACTCCCTCTAGTTGCCTCCTGAACATGCTGATTTAGAAAACAATCATCCAATAAATCCACAAAAGCCTTGCTAGTGTGTGAGTGACCAACCCACAAATTCAAGTCAGTATCTGGGAAATTAAAATCCCCCATTATAAGACTCTCTGATTTACTGGCCCACTCTATTTCCCTGTACAGTTTCTTATTATACTCATCAGAGTCATTAGGCCTATAGCACACTCCTATTCTCAATTTTGATCTCCCAATGCATATGTCACACCAAACTGACTCAACACTGCACTGTCCAGCGATGTTGACTGGCTTCACTTCCTTGGATTTTATGTGTTTCTTAACTAATAGCATAACCCCTCCTCCCTTCCTATCCTTTCTCTAGACGTTGTACTCCCCAAATTCCACTTCTGCATTACTTATATCTGTGTGACACCACGTCTCTGATACCCAACAATATCCGCCTTTGATGCTTTGAGCAATACCTCAAATTCATCAAATTTATTTACCAAACTCCTAGCATTGGTGTACACGCAAGTATACATGCACCTGTTCTTTTTCTTAGCTATCCTAACACAACCCATGTGTTTACTTATACCCCAATGACTCCCAGCAGACTCTGAAATATCCTCCATCTTATTTTCCAAGCTGCTGCTCATTCCAATAGAAGCAGTGCAAGAATCACTTTCAACTCTGCCAGTGGCTACTGTTAATCTATTAGTCCTTGTATCCCACCAATCTAGCAGTTTTCTGACCCACCTAACACTGCCTCGATAGCATCAGCAAACATTCTTGCACCCTTTCTATTTAAGTGTATTCCATCCCTGTAGAAGCAGTCTCTCCTGTTAACAAGTACAGACCAGGCTGAAAAAAATTCTACCCCTTGAGCCTTGCACAATCTTTCCAGGGCCGAATTGATTGACAGGGCTGTCATCATATACTCCCTCCTATCGTGGCTGGGCAGAATTGCACACTTTCAAATTCAACCCTAATTCATGGCTTTTTTTCAACAGTGACCTGTACTTGTTAAGTAATTCCGCCAGTCTCCTACTCTTAATATCATTATTGCCAACATGTACAACTATATCACCTTTTGTGCCCTTAAAAGATGATATCCGCTTTTAGCCCTGGGATAGTTACTTCCTTCTCCCAGGTTACCAGCCCCGACACGTGGAGGCAGTAGTGGTGCCACCAGTGACCAAGCAGTTGTAGAAGTTAGAGTTTGTTAATAATTAATATATATATATATATACATAAAGAAAGGTAGATTTCCTTTCTGAGTTCCTAATTTAATGCTTAAAGTAAACCACGAAAGAGAAAAAGTCACTAGAAAAGAATGGAAACTTTATCAATTGAAAAGAGCACTAGATATATCGCAGAGAAATTCTGTTTGTCACTATCACTTGGCACTCAGGGCCAAAGCCAAAAAAAAAGAGAAAGGTGGATTTTCTTTCTTGACTCTTACTTTTGACCTCTAAAGCACAGAACTACTTCAAGTAAACAAAAGAATAAGCATACTAGAAAAGAAATAAAACCATTATCACTTTGAAGAGCACTCTGTAATCACAGGAAGAAAATCGCTTGGCTCTCAGGGCCAGGTGATTTAAGCGAATATTCTTGAAGTTTGGTAAAAGAAACCATGACTAACTGATTTCTGTCTAATCAAGATCCGATCGCCGCCATATTACTGCAGTCACCTAAGGATGAATGTTCACCAGTACAAGCTACAAACACTATTAAGAGAACGTATAATCTAAAATACATCAGCACTGATAAAGTTACTACCCTTTTCCAACTTTACCCAACGAACATACTTGCAGAGCTGAATATCATTGAGGCTGCCTACTGGCTTTTGAGATGGATGGAATTCATTGCAAGGACTGCAATGTCCAAAAAATGCATCCTTAGTTCCCCCTCAAAGCCATGGTAGAATGACCTCCTGACAAAGGCCTTCAAGGAGAAACAGGTAGCCCATGCCTCCTACAAGAAATCACCATCAGAAGACTCCTATGCTAAATGTTCCAAAGCAAGGATGGATTTCCAGAATAGCAAACAATCAGTGATTGACAATTTCATCAATGCCCACTGGCCAGGGGCAAATGTGTGTAGTCCACAAGTCATACTGAACCTCCCTGTCTTTAGATTCCCAAGTATGGTGTGAGCATATGCTGCATTTTGAAGAGGGAATACTGATCAAAAGTGTATCCTTGGAACGAAGTGCTTGATGTTTCATCACCTTTCCGAAGAACAGCTAATAAAAATAATAAATTCACTACCTGACAAGTCCACCATAGGAATTGACGCAATACCTCTTTTTAGTCTCAAAATTGTTTCCTATTTCATCAGCAGAGAGCTCACTCATCTCTATAACAAAATACTCAAACAGGCACAAGTATCTTCAAGCTGGTTGACTTAGAATCGTGGCAGTTGCAAAAAAACCTTGTGCGAAACCATCTGCAGACTTCAGTCCAATAACAACTGCTTCTCCCTTCCTGAAATGCCTAGCAGAGTGCATATATAACGAAGTTGCATGCACAATATTTGAGCTTAGGCCCGAACGTACCCATTAAATTCTGTTTATTAGCTCTTGATCAGGAGTTCATACAATAGAGAGAGGTAACATAAAGACAAACCAGGCAACTGGTTGCAGATTTGTCCAGAGGCATTCTGGACAAAATGAAGAGCCAGCATGGCCATGTAGAGATGTACCACCTATACTGATAAGAAATACACTGAAAATAACAAGCTTGCCCTGGACAATTAATGAAAGAGTTAAACGGGCTTTACTGTACTATATTCTAACTTTTAGAATATAGTACAGCTAATAAAAATATAAATAAATTAATGGCAAAGATAGTAATAATCAGGTACATAAAGTTGATATGAAATGGCTAACACAATTTTCCAAATGTTAACATTGCTGATGCATTCAATGCATATCATAAAGTTGGAATTACATTGTATATGGAAGGTACGTGAATGCACAGACTTCCCAGACTAAAGTCTGGGTGAAAGGAGAGGAAGATTGCAACATGCTGTTTTTTTTTAATTTGGTTGAAACTTATTCAATATAGCAGGCTGGAGGCAGGAGTCCTTCAGTTCTAAGAGGGTAGAGATTCGAATATGATATTTCTATAGGGCAATATTGTTTGTTGGTTAAACAAAGGAGAGCTTTCGCAGAGAAGTTGTCGGTTTGCGAGCCAGCAGAGTATGGCCCAGCAAGGCTTGTCAGCATCGACGTTAGCGCTACCACATACCACAAAGCAATTAGACTTAGAGGATGAACATTACTTTTGATTTCAAATCAGTAGTTACATTGTTTCAACTGCAACTTACAGGGATATAAGAACCATCAGGGCTGCACACTTTGAGACATTAGAATTTTAATGTAAATCCTGCAGGCTATGTGAAAACTGGAAACATTAATTCGATGAGACAGCACATAAAAAAAAAGCAGCCATAACAAACTAGTGCCATCTTGAGTCTCTTTCAAAATGTCTTTCATTTATCAATTATCTCTTTCATTATGCCATGCCAAATAGATCTACTATAACCTGTCTACAGTTCTTATCACAGAAATTACTTCGCACCTGGAATGACAATGAAGATCTCCACACCATTTTTCTGGACGTAAAATCTGCTTTCGACTCAGTCCAAATCACACCTTTGCTTGCCTTACTCAAGAGCTTCTACACGTTATCCAGCAATTTAGCTGGATAACTTGTAGCTCCTTAAAAATTTTCTCTCGAGGAGAATGATCCACTTCACAGGTAATAACAATACAGTCTGTAGAAGCATTTTTTTTTTTTTTTTTTAATTTGGTTTTTAGGAGCATTAGCAACTAAGGCCATACTGCTCGGGGATATGCGGTGGTCATTCCCTGACCTTTCTGTATTTGGTGGTGACGGGCTCGAACCCCGGTCTAATCAAGAAGTGTGTGCTACGCACTGCGGCTCCTTCCCACCTGGCTACGGAGGCCTGTAGAAGCATGGCTGTAGGTATCCCACAAGGTTGTTCTATCTCAGCCCTGCTATTTGCTGCAATATTTGTTCCACTTATGGATCAAGGTTCCAGCATTCTTATTACATGCTGATGATACAGATTTTACAACGTAACTTAATACATATAACTTGATAGGAGATACGAAATTCATATAGGGTAACTCAGTTGGAGATAAAACTCGATACTGAAATATGCACACACATATATATATATATATATATATATATATAGTTATAACTCCATTGGGATATAAGTTAGTGTTATATTTTTAATTGTATTGAAATTGAAATTTTAACTGAAATGAAATCATGCCTCAGACCAGAGCAACAAAGCATAAAGCTCAAGCTAATGGGAGTACTTGTTTGTTTGTTTTGATTTTATTGGCTCATTAGCTACTAAGGCTATAATGCGCCAAGAATGTGAGTACTGTGTCTCGGGGGAGAACTGACGGGAGTGGTTGTCCTTTGAATCACAGCTTTTGAAATGTACTACTTGTTTGATGTTTGTGGATCAATCAGGAACGGGACATCATATTGCCAAGGGAAATGTCTTTGTGTGCACTCGATGTAAGGAATGTGATGAAATCAGGTGGCAACTCAGAGTTCTGGGCCTATATGAGAGCTTGAAGAATAAGGTAGATGCCCACGAAGGATTAAATTCGGGGGCCCATCAAGCTGTCAGCTGCCCACATCAATGCCGGAGCTTGCACTTGAACATCGGGAAACACGGCAGCAATCCCCAAGGCAGAATGCATTGGTCCCACAGAAACTAGTTATCGGTGACTCAATTGTCAGGGAAACAAGGAATAAATTGTGCAAAAAGGATACGTGGAACAGCATCAGAGTATGTCTGCCAGGGGCAAAGGTTGATGATGTTGTAGAGCAGATATCATCTTTTAAGGGCACAAAAGGTGATATTGTTGTACACGTCGACACCAATGATATTAAAAGTAGGAGACTGGCAGAATTACTTAACAAGTACAGTTCAATGTTGAAAAAAAAGCCATGCGTTATGTTTGAATATGAAAGTATCTGCAATTCTGCCCAGACACGATAGGAGGGAGTACATGATGACAGCCTTGTCAATCAATTCAACCCTGGAGAGATTATGCAAGGATCATGGGGGTAGAATTCTTTTTCAGTGTAGTTTGTGCTTGTTAACAGCAGAGATTGTTTCTACAAGGATGGAATACACTTAAATAGAAAGGGATCAAGAACACTTTCCGATGCTATCAAGGCAGTGTTAGGTGGTCGGAAAACTGCTAGCTTGTGGGGGGATACATGGACTAATAAATTAACAGTAAACGCTAGCAGAGGTGAAAGTTGATTCTTGCACTGCTTCTACTGGAATAAGCAGTAGCCTCAAAAACAAGGGGAGGGGGATTACAGAGACTGCTGGGTGTCATTGCATAACAAATAAATACATGGGCTGTGTTAGCGTAGGTAAGAATAGGAACAGGTGCATGTATACCAATGCTAGGAGTTTGGCAAATAAATGAGGTGTTGGTTAAAACGTCAAATGCAGATAGTGTTGGAATATCAGAGACGTCACACACAGATACAAGGAATGCAGAATTGGAATTTGGGGGGTACAATGTGAACAGGAAGGATAGAAAGGAGAGGCAGGGAGGAGGGGTTACGTTATTAGTAAAGAAACAAAATCTAAGGAATTGCAGCAAGCTGACATGGGTGGACAGTGCAGTGTTGAGTCAGTTTGGTGTGACATAAGCACTGGGAATGCAAAATCGAGAGTAGGAGTGTGCTATAGGCCTAATGAGTCTGATGACTATAATTATTATTATTAGCCATATGGTGCAAGGAAGCCTGAGGCTTATGATGCAGCAGCCAAAAAAAATTCCCCAGTTACCCTGAGAGACAGAGAGAGAAGAATGACCAACTGTACAGAGAAATAAAGTGGGCCAGAAAACCAGACCGATTTATAATGGGGAATTTTAATTTCCAGTTATTGACTGGAAATTGTGGGTTGGTCACTCGCACGCTGGCAAGACTTTTGTGGATTTCTTGGATGATTGTTTTCTACAGAAGCATGTTTGAGAGGCAACTTGAGGGAGTAATACTCTTGATCTGATTATCAAGTAGTGACTCTTCATGCATTAAGAATCTACAGATAAAGGAACTACTAGGTGGTAGTGATCACAGTGTGCTGATGTGGGATTTAGTCAAAGAGGTAACTACTATCAGGAACTAAAGGGAAGCGTTTCTGCTTTCGTAAAGGTGACTACAGTGGACTCAGACAGTTTTTAAATTCTATACAATGGGACCAACCGATGATGTCACCAAGAGCAAATTCTAAATGGGAAGCATTCAAAGAAGTAATCTTGGAAGCAACTAGGCTTTTCATACCAACTAAGAAATATTGTTCAAGGTTTAGGCCTAAATGAATGTCAGATGAACTAATGAGACATGTGGCAGAGAAGAAAAATGCATGGGATGGATATAAATTATCATGCGACAGAATCCTATGGATTCAGTCGCATGATAATTTATGACTTTGTGACTTGATTGCAGACTAGATATAAGCTAGTCTTAATCAAGTCACAAAGGAGTCAGGCAAGCAATGGCAGATTACGAGAAATTTTTGGAAAAGGATGCAAAGAAAAACAGCAAAGAGTTCTTTACTTATGTAAACTCTAGAAGGAAGGGGATGAATCAGATTAGTCCACTTGATATCGATAGTTCAACTGTTAATGATCCTGCTCAGGTAGCTAACAAACTCAATGAGTATTTTGCATCTATATTTACGCATAAGGAGTTATTCTGGGAGGGTTATGCCAGAGGTGAATTAAACTCTGGCAGTGAGCTAAATGATTTTGTAATAACTCAGAGCAAAGTGGAGGAGAAATTGTTGAGATAAACATAGGAAGAAATCTGGGGTGGATGGGATTTATCCAGTTATATTAAAGGAGGCAGCAAAGGAAGTAAACAAACCCTTAGTCATAATTATGAGAGCTACCTTGGACTCAGGGAAGGTACCCATGCGCTAGGGCTTACAATATCGGGATCCCAGTCATTTTTTTTCGGTATTGAAATACCGGTTTTTCGGTACTAATTTAAAAAAACATAATTGCTTATAATTTAATCACATAAAGGTTATAAAATCACCTTTATGTGATTATGATGTCGTTATCTCTGCTAGCAAATGTTCGATAAATCATCAATAGTACACCATGCAACATTGCAACCTGTCCACAATTCTCGGACAACTTCATGTCTGACCGTATCGTAACTCCCAAGTCCCGTTCCTCCACTACTGACTTTAGTTCAACTCCACCAAGTGTATAAGTTATTTTGGGGTTGCTGTTCTCCAGGTGTAAGACCTTGCATTTTGCTGAATTAAAGCATAGCTGCCACTTTTCTGACCATCACAGAAGTCTATCTTGGTCACTCTGAAGAAGCTCTGCTTGGCGGCAGTCATTAACTACTCTATTGATCTTTACATCATCTGCAAGTTTAGACCTCACGCCCTCCCTTCATAGATGTCATTTAAGATAATCAAAAACAACAGTGGTCCCAATATTGATCCTTCAGGAACCCCACTTCTTAGATTAACCCAATCTGAGGAATAGCCATTTATCACAACACTCTGCCTGGTGCCCTCAAGCCATTGTGCTATCCATCTAAAGATTTTCCCTATGATTCTAGCCTGCTCCAACTTATAAAGTAACCACTCATGTGAGTCTAAATCAAATGCTTTGCTGATATCCAAATAAACAGTGTCGAAATTATTCCATTTTCATCCCATTTTCATCTAAATGATCCTGAATTCCACCCTTGATCATAGCATCCATGATTTTCCCTACTACTGAAGTTAGACTGGCCAGTCGGTAATTTCCCGTTACACTCCTAGAACCTTCTTTATGTTCCAATTTACACCAATCCAACGGAATCTCTCCTGTCCAATGATGCTCTCATAACTAGCCTTAATGGTTCGATGCACTCACTTGCTGCCTCCTTTAAGATTATAGGGTATATGCCATCAACCCCAGGAACCTTACTTGTAGGCACGAAAGTTCTCATTAAATAATCATTTGAAATTTCAACATCATTAATTACATATTTTTCAACTTCATTTCCACAATATCTCATTGACACAAAAGAGTTTTTTTATGTAAATATCGATGCAAAGTAACTGTTGAGTTCATCTGCAACTTCAGCTATGTTATCTAATACTATCCCATGTCCATTACATAAGGGTCCAATCTGATTTGTCCTTCTGTTCTTTGCATTTATATATGTGAAGAATTCCTTAACTGCACTCTTTGCTCTCTTCTTTATTCCTTATCCCCACTCTTTGCTCTCTTCTTTATTACTTATCCTCACTCTTTGCTCTCTCCCAGACTCAGTAAAGATACTATAGTGAAAATTATACTTCGCTTAATAAAAAGTCTTTCTCCTTCAGAAAATGATGAACATAATTCAACCAGGGAAAACCAACATGGAACAAAATATCAGTGTTCCACAAATTCTTTCCAAATTAAGAAATTTCCTGACTCCAATGAGATTTTAAAAGATGAACTTGAGTTGAAAATTAATGAAATACTTTTAATTATTTTTGCTAAAAAAGTTCAAAGCCCAGAAAATATGGACTGAGATAGTCTTCGATTATCTCGGTACAATAGTACCAGAATAGAATTAGAAAGGACATTTTCTGCTAATCAAATATTGTATGTGCCAAAATTAGATCCATTTTAAATGATCATACTATTGATTGCTTATGTTTCTTAAGAGCTCACTTTATTCAGACAGGTAGTGTGGATGCTTAAACATAACTAAACTTTGCAGTAACAATATGTATTTTTTTGTTTTTAGAATAACTGTATTTTAATGATTTTTTTTTCAATATATTTATTATTGCAATAAAAGATGAATTCAAGTAATTACAGTCATTTAAAACATGAATTCAAGTAATTACAGTACTTTTTTTTTCCTTAATTTATTGCACCTAATTGTCATCAAAATTTATTGAGAAAACGTTTGTTTTTGGAATACCGGTATCATAAATTAAAAATACCGAAATACCGGTATTGTAAGCCCTACCATGGACTGGAGAGGTCCAAATGTGATCCCGATTCATAAAGGAGGATCAAATGGTGACAAGTAATTACAGACCTGTTAGTTAAACTTCTGTTCCAGGGAAAGTAATGGAGGCACTGGTTAAAGAAGCATTGTAGGATCATCTAAACCAGTGTTATTCAACTGGGGGTACGCAAGAGATTAACAAGAAAAAAATATTCTGGAACAATTGAAACATATTTTTTACTTGTGAATCTCTTGCATATCCCCAGTTGAATAACACTGGTTTAGATGATCCTGCAATGCTTCTTTAACCAGTGCCTCCATTACTTTCCCTGGAACAGAAGTTAATGTAATTACTTGTCACCATTATACGCACATTCCATTTTTGGATTAATTAAATTTGATTAAAAATTTTGACAATATTCTGATTGAGATGACATATATTTTCGAAAAATTTATAAAAAAATGATAATTTTAGACTGTATGGAGATAATAATTAACAAAATACATGATTATATTATCTAATAAAAAACTAATTCATCACTATATTTACAAAGGGTACTAGGAAAGTTTTGCAATACAGCTTTGTTTATTTAATTTTTTCAAAGTAATTTCCTCTACATTCAATACACCTCTCCATCCTCCGAAACCAATCTTTAAACCAGTTCTGCCAAGTTTCACTAGGGAGTAAAGCACACTTGTCGTCCCAAGCCCGTAGAAGGTCCTCATCACTGGAAAACCGCCTCCCTTTTAGCTTCATTTTCACATGCGGGAACAGTGCAAAATCGCAGGGAGCAAGGTCTGGACTGTAGGGAGGGTGCTCGAGAAGTTTCAGTCCTGTCGTGGTCAAATATTCGGTGCAGGCTTTGGCGCTGCGAGCTGCAGCATTATCGTGATGGAGGTACCAGGTGTCCATTCTTGACTTTGGTCGCAGATTCTTCATAGATCCAATGACTTTAGGCAGGCATTGTTCAATATACCACTTAGCTGT
This sequence comes from Mastigoproctus giganteus, assembly GCF_048544385.1. NCBI lineage: Eukaryota > Metazoa > Arthropoda > Arachnida > Uropygi > Thelyphonidae > Mastigoproctus > Mastigoproctus giganteus. Next base: position 119,806,010 of record NC_143581.1, read on the forward strand.
GACTGTCTTCTGCGTGTCCAAAATGACACGTTCCACAATTCCACTCGATTTGAAAAATACAGCTATCATTTTCTTCTTTACAGATCGGGATTTTCTGACAATTACGGGTGTGTCGTCATCATTAAAGACCCAAACTTTGTTTTGAGCCTTGGTCGGCAGATCGTAATAGTGCAGCCAAGTCTCGTCACCTGTCACGATGTTGTTCACATACCAAGATTGTCCCTTATCAAACTTTTTTAACATCTCCCGGCACCAAGTCACAAGTCATGTCATCTGCTCTTCAGTCAGTTGATGCGACACCCAGAGAGAACAAAGTTTCTTCACGTGCAAATGATCTTGCAGAATCGAACGAACTGCCGGTGCATTTAGGCCCAAAGTATCCTCTATCTGTTGGTAGGTCACTCGCCTGTTTTCATCAAGCATTTTCCTCACAGCGGTAACGTTTTCCTCCGTAACTAACGTTCGTGGCCTTCCCGGCCTCTCAGAATCCTCCAGAGTGAAATTTCCCCTTTGGAATTCTCTATACCACCTGAATATCGTTGTACGATGTGGACAATCATCATCTAGTTCAAGAGTCATTTCTTCTAAGCACTGGTCGAAACCACGCACGAAATTATACTGCAAAACTGTCCTTATCTCATTTCGTGACCACGATGCCATCGCAAGCACTTTACACTCTCACTACTAATGAATAACTGAGCCCATTGACTTGCCGCGGCGGCTACTATGCACGTATGAACATGTCTCAACATGCAGCAACAAGCAGCTTCCTGTGATTCATTGTTGCGTTATATTGCAAAACTTTTCTAGTACCCTTTGTATTTATTGCTATTAAGAAATGCAAAATTATGTTATTTTTAAGTATATATTGATGCTTTATAATTAAATTTCTTTTAATATTATTAATTTAGTGGTTAAAAAAAATTAACTGATCTTCACTGAGTTTTTAATATTTGTTATTTATAATAAGAATAAATGTTTGTATTTCTTTGAAACTGTTTTTGTAGAAGCGATATTATAATGAGAATAAATGCCTGTATTTCGACAATTTGTCACACAACACAAAACACGTGCATAAAAGGGGACATCATCTGTTTTACTATATAAGTACAAAAAAGTTAACTCACTGTAAGCACTTACAATTCAAGTGTAGAGGTTTACTTGTAGTAAAATAAAATATAAGGGAGATACAAAAATAAGAATGTGGTTCTTATTTTTGTATCCCCCTTTTCGAGGTACGCAAACAAAAAAGGTTGAGAAACATTGATCTAAACAAGACCAGTTACAGTTCAGACACAGAATGGGTTTGTTAAGGGGAAGTCTTCTCTGACCAATTTGATTGGATACTATGATGTGGTCACAAAGAAACTGGATGCAAAGAATAATTTTGATATCATATATTGGATCTTAGGAAGGCTTTTGATACTGTTGCACATGAAAAACTGCTGCAGAAGCTGGAGCAGTGTGGCATTGGAGGCAAATTGCTGCTATGGATAAAGGGATGGTTGAGTGGGAGAAGACAGAGAGTGGTAATCATCAATGGACACTGCTCTTCGTGGACTAAGGCCGACTGGGCTAGCCGAGTGGGTAAAGTACCTGCCCGGCAACCCAAAGGTCGCGGGTTCGATTCCCGCCTCGGGCTTGGATCAAAGTACTGCAAAAACCTTGGGAGGTGCAATATGGCCACAGAAGCCGATGCGCCAACAACTACCAAATCAAAAAAAAAAAAAAAAAATCGTGGACTAATGTTATTAGTGGAGTCTCCCAGGGTTTAGTGTTGGGTCTATTGTTGTTTTCTGCATTTATTAAGGATAATGATGATGGTACATCACATTTAATATCTAAGTTTGCAGACAATATGAAGGTTGGCAGGGTTGTTAATGACACTAATGATAGCATACTACTACTGCATCAGGATCTAGAAAAGTTGAGCAGATGGGCTGAGAGGTGGCAACTGAAGTTTAATATTGAGAAATGTAAAGTGCTGCATATGGGTAGCAGTAACTCCAGAGTAACATATCAACTGAGGGTGGTAGAGAATGAAAAAGACCTGGGGATTATTGTGCAGTCACATATGAAGTTTTCTGAGCAGTGCAGACAGGTTGCAAGAGTAGCTCATGGTGTCTTGTCAATGATATACACCAAATTTTCTAGCATGGAAAAGGAGGCAATGGTCAGACTACACCTTGAGTACTATATACAGTTCTAGAGGCCTCATTTTAGGAAGGATGTAGAGCTGCTGGAACGAGTACAGAGAAGGGAAACAAGATTAGTGAATGGAACAAAAGGAAGAAAGGCTTAAGTTTTGCAAATTACAGTGTCTGAAGACTAGGCACCTGCGAGGTGCTGTTGTTGTTTAAAGATTTTTAAGACACAAGGGCATCAAAGGCCAAGATGTGTCTTTCAATGTTTTATTTTAATGTAAATCAATTTTTTTCAGATTTGTTTGTCAAATTGGATTTGATGAATAAAATTTAACAGTTCATCTAGATTTGCAGAGTTGTCTAATATCTGTTGAAGAGTAAGTGGATTCTGATTATTGCATAAACTCTTGAAGCAAAGGAATCCAGAAACTTTTTCTGATGCTTAATATTCATATTTGTGGATTCTGTTTTATTTCCTGCAGTTTATTATTAGTTTGAGTTCTCCATATCTGGGCCCATTCATCTTCACTAGTTCTAATAATAATACACTGAAATCAGTTTATGGTACTATCATTGTATGGCCATTCTTTAGCTGACTTTGCCGAATTATCTGCTTTTTCATTGCCTTCTATTCCAAAGTGTCCTGGAATCCACTTTGCATTTATTCTTAGCAAAGAGTTATTTCAGAGTTTTTTTTGAATAAGTTTGATTAGAAAGCTAATTTCTTGTAGAATGGGATGACATGAATGATGCTTACCCTGTATAGCTGAGATAGTCTGAGCGAATCAGAATATATTTGGACAGAAATTGATGATTGCTGACATATTTCACTTAATGCAAGCTGGATAGCATATAATTCTGCAGAAAGTATGCTGTACTCAAGTGGAAGAGACTTTAAACCTACATGTGAAGGGAAAACAACTGCTGCACCTACATGTGAGTGCAATTTAGAGCCATCTGTATAGATGGCTCTAAATTGTTCCAAAGTATGGTTGGCATGTAGTTGGTATGGTTGGCTAGTGGCACTCACACACTAGCAAGGCTTTTGTGGATTTATTGGATAATTGTTTTCTACATCAGCATGTTCGGGAGGCAACTAGAGGGAGGAATACTCTTGATTTGATTATCAGCAGTGATTCTTCATGCATTAAGAATCTGCAGATAAATGAACCACTAGGTGGCAGTGATCAGTGTGCTGAAGTGGGATTTACTCAAAGAGGTAACTACCATTAGGGGTAAAGGGAAGGGTTATTGCTTTCGTAAAGGCGACTATGATGGACTGAGACAGTATTTAAATTCTATACAGTGGGACCAACTGATGATGTTACCAACAGAAAATGCACAATGGGAAGCATTCAAAGAACTTATCTTGGAAGCTACTAGGCTTTACATACCAACTAAGAAATATTGTTCAAGGTTTCGGCCTAAATGGATGTCATATGAACTGATGAGACATATGGCAGAGAAGAAACATGCATGGGATACATACAAATTAACACATGACACAGAAGCCTATGATAGATACAAGTTGATCTGTAACCAAGTTACAAAGGAGGTTAGGCAGGCGAAGGCAGATTACGAGAAATCTTTGGCAAGGGATGCAAAGAAAAACAGCAAAGAGTTCTTTACTTATGTAAACTCTAGAAGGAAGAGGATGAATCAGATTGGTCCACTTGATATCAGTGGGTCAACTGTTGATGATCCTGCTCAGGTAGCTAACAAACTAAATGAATATTTTGCATCGACATTCACACATGAGGAGTTATTTAGCGAAGGGAAACCAGAGGTGTATTCAACTCTAGCAGTAAGCTAGAGAATCTTGTAATAACTGAGAGTAAAGTGGAGGAGAAATTGTTGAAGATAAACACAAGAAAGGCACCCGGGGTGGATGGGATCTATCCAGTTATATTAAAGGAGGCAGCAGAGGAAGTAAGCAAACCCTTAGCCATAATTATGAGAGCTTCCTTGGACTCAGGGGAGGTACCCACAGACTGGAGATGTGCAAATGTCACCCCAATTCACAAAGGAGGATCAAAGGCTGACACAAGTAATTATAGACCTGTGAGTTTAACTTCTGTTCCAGGAAAATTAATGGAGGCACTAGTTAAAGAAGCACTGCAGGATCATTTAGACAAGACTTCAGCTATAGCTCGGACACAGCATGGTTTTGTTAAGGGGAAGTCATGCCTGACCAATTTGATTGGATACTATGATGCAGTCACAAAGGAACTGGATGCAGGGAATAACTTTGATATTATATACTTGGATCTTAGAAAGGCTTTTGATACTGTTGCACATGGAAGACTGCCGCACAAATTGGAGCAGTGTGGCATTGGAGGCAAATTGCTGCTGTGGATAAAGGGATGGCTGAGGGGGAGAAGACAGAGAGTGGTAATCAATGGACACTGCTCGTCGTGGACTAATGTTATTAGTGGAGTCCCTCAGGGCTCAGTGTTGGGTCCATTATTGTTTTCTGTATTCATAAATGATATTGATGAGGGTATATCAAGCTTAATGTCGAAGTTTGCAGACGATACAAAGGTAGGCAGGGTTGTCAAGGACACTACTGACACTATACTGCTGCAACAGGATCTGGAAAGGTTGAGCAGATGGGCTGAGAGGTGGCAAATGAAGTTTAACATTGACAAATGTAAAGTACTACACATGGGAAACAGCAACCCCAGAGCAACGTATCAACTGTGTGGTACTACACTTAAGGTGGTAGAAAATGAAAAAGACCTGGGAGTAATTGTGCAGTCAGATATGAAGTTCTCTGAGCAGTGCAGATGGGCTGCAAGAGTAGCTCATGGTGTATTGTCAATGATATATAGGAATTTTTCTAGCAGGGATAAGGAGGTGATTATTCCCTTGTATAAGGCAATGGTCAGGCCACACCTAGAGTACTTTATACAGGTCTGGAGGCCTCATTTCACGAAGGATGTACAGCTGCTGGAACAAGTACAGAGAAGGGCAACAAGATTAGTGAATGGAACAAAGGGGTGCTCTTACGAAGAAAGGCTTAAGTTTTGCATATTACAGTGTCTGGAGACTAGGCACCAGCGAGGTGATCTGATAGAGGTGTATAAGGCCTTGAATGGTTGGAGCATGCTCAATGCTGATGGGATTCTTCCTCTCGCTCAGAATAATCACCTGAGAGGGCATAAATTCAAATTGAGGAAAGACAGATGTAGGATAGACGTGCGGAAATTTGCCTTTAGCCAGCGGGTAGTTGGTTGGTTGGTTGGTTGGTGGAACAGACTTCCATCCCTTGTCGTGGAAGTTGATAGCCTAAATAAGTTTAAGGCTCAGCTGGACAGGTATTTTGAACGAACAGAGGGGTGAAGTGGAAGTGGTTTTTTTTTTTTTTTTTGGCTGATGCTGCATAAGCTTGCTTTCATGCATCAAATGCCTCTACTAATGCTAATGCTAATGTAGCTGTTGGATGTTAAATGATGGAATGGTGTTTTTTGACCACTGAGTGAAGTATGGATCAGTGTCTTTATCATCTTTATCCCATGGAGGTAATAGCATATTTGTACTTTCTTCAATTTTGTTGAGATCAATTTTCCACTTCTCTGTCCTGAAGACATATTCCAGCAGGCTTGGGTTCATTATGTTTGGATTCATAAAGTGTTGTCCAAAGAGCTTGGTTGAGGTATACCCAAAAAAGGATAAGATGGAGAGCTTATTTTGGTAGCACAATGGCAGAGTAGACTTTGTCTTCTAATATACAGAGGAGGGTCATGTGCTTCCACATACAAGCTCTGAACTGGCGAGGTTTTGTAGGTGCTTAGTGTGGATCAAAGGGCACTGTGTTGGATGGTATTCAGAGACCGTAAGATGCTGTTTTTAGCTGAAGCATATTGTATAGCTCCATAATTGGGCAACAAGATTAGTGAATGGAACAAAGGGGTGTTCTTACAAAGAAAGGCTTAAGTTTTGCAAATTACAGTGTCTGGAGACTAGGCACCTGCGAGTTGATCTGATAGAGGTGTATAAAGCCTTGAATGGTTTGAGCATGCTCAGTGCTGATGGGATTCTTCCTCTTGCTCAGAATAATCACCTGAGAGGGCATAAATTCAAATTGAGGAAAGACAGATGTAGGATAGACGTGTGGAAATTTGCCTTTAGCCAGCGGGTGGTTGGTTGGTGGAACAGACTTCCATCCCTTGTCGTGGAAGTTGATAGCCTAAATAAGTTTAAGGCTCAGCTGGACAGGTATTTCGAACGAACAGAGAGGTGAAGTGGAAGTGGTATTTGTTTTTGTTTTTTTTTGGCTGATGCTGCATTAGCTTGCTTTCTTGCATCAAATGCTAATCTAATGGCGACCACATTCACCTCACGCATCTATTAGCTAATAAAAATCACCCAATCTGTTTTCTTTTAGAGCACAATATAAATTCAGCAATGACTGTCTGTCAGCACCTCAAGATGTTGAGGATACTGCACAAATTAATTTCTGGAGGCACATAGTTCGTAGATAGGTTACATGTTTACGAAAATTTAATTTGGTATCAAAAATCAAACCCAATAATCTTATGGAGTCTGTCAACAGTATTTCTCTGCTTTTCAGTTTTAATACAGGTTCCGGATGACGAGATCGCAATTTACAGCAGTGTATTGCTGCTGTTTTCCCCTCCATTAATTGATAGCCATTGCATTTTGTCCAAGTTACAATTTTGGTTATTGTTTACTGTAGTTGTCTTTCAATGGTAGCCATGTTTGATGACTGACAGGAAATAGCAAGATCGTCTGCATAGACATAAGTTTCTACTTATATGCATATAAGTTTGGGATGTCTCGAGTAATGCTACTGGTAGGAATGCAAAAAGTGCGGCACTTAAAATCAATCCCTGAGGTACTCCTTCTTGTATGTGAATTTTGGACAGCTCATTCTGGAATCTTACTTGAAAGGTCCTGAGATGAAAAAAATTCTGAATGAATCTAGGCAGGTTACCTCTCAGTCCAAGGTTGTATAAGTCTTGGAGAATTCCATATTTCCAAGTTGTGTCAAATGCTTTGATAATATCAAAAGTTATTATTACCATGTGCTGTTTTTTTGACAAAAGCATTTCGAATGTGAGCTTTGACTTTGATGTGAACATCAGTTGTAGAGCTGTAATGGCAGAAACCAAATTGGTGGTGTGTTATAGCATCTTGATCTTCAATAATCCAGAGAAATCTCCTGTGAACCATCTTTTTTAATATCTTTCCTAAACAATTGGTCAATGATATAGGACAATAACTGTTGGGAGAGTAAGCATCTTTCCCCAGTTTTCCAGTTTTGCTATGACTACTGCTATTGACTGATGCCATGTATCAGGGTAAACATTCTCTTCAAAGATTCTGTTGTAAAATTTTAATAGTGTAGATTTTGAGGAGTTGAGGTGGTGAAGCATTACGTAGTAAATGCCACCTGGCCCAGCAGAACTATTTCGAGAATTCTGGGGAGCTTCACTGAGTTCAGTAATAGTGAACGGGAGCTTATAGGAATATGACTGGCTTGCATTGAAGTTAATTTTATATTTTTCTACAGACATTTTTGTGCATCTAAATGAGACTTCATAAAACTGAGAAGATGAAGTGGCAGCGAAGGTTTCAGCTAGTGCCTCTGCAATATCAGTCAGAGAAGAAATATCCACTCCTTTCCAAGACAGGATTGGGGCTGAAGTTTGTTGGAAGTTTCCACTGAGGATATGGATCTTTCTCCAGATTAATCCGGGGTCAGTGTTTCTGCAGATAATAGAAGTGAAACGAATCCATAATCCTGTTTTGCTTTCCTACGAATTCAGCGTGTTTCAGCTTTCAGTGGTTTATAATTTATACGTTCTCCATTGTAGCATTTCAGCAAAAAATGTTCCAAGCTTTGTTTTCTTTTGGCAAGAAAACAATCGCTTGTCCACCAACCATTATATCTTTGTTTGGTAATATTTGATTTCATTATTGCAGTGGCAGCAGCTCCAAGAAGTTCTTCTACTATATGACTAGCAGCATTATTAATAGATGTAAATAACAGATGGCTATCAAATTGGATAGTACCAGAAAACTATTCCCAATTTGCTCGGTGAAAATTCCACGTAATTCGTTGGCTGGAGGCATTAGCATTAGTAGAGGCATTTGATAAAAGAAAGCAAGTTTATGCAGCATCAGCCAAAAAAAAATAAATAAATAAATAAAAAATAACCACTTCCACTTCACCCCTCTGTTCGTTCGAAATACCTGTCCAGCTGAGCCTTAAACTTATTTAGGCTATCAACTTCCACGACAAGGGATGGAAGTCTGCTCCACCTACCAACCACCCACTGGCTAAAGGCAAATTTCTGCACGTCTATCCTACATCTGCCTTTCCTCAATTTGAATTTATGCCCTCTCAGGTGATTATTCTGAGCAAGAGGAAGAATCCCATCAGCATTGAGCACACTCAAACCATTCAAGGCTTTATACACCTCTATCAGATCACTTCGCTGGTGACTCTATTGTCAGGGAAACGGGGAACATGCTTTGTAAAAAGGATAGGTGGAACAGGACCAGGGTATGTCTGCCAGGGGCAAGGGTTGATGACGTTGTAGAGCAGATATCATCTTTTAAGGGCACAAAAGGTGATATAGTTGTACACGTTGGCACTAATGACATTAAGAGTAGGAGACCAGCGGAATTACTTAACAAGTACAGGTCACTGTTGAAAAAAAGCCGTGAAGTAGGGTTAAATTTGAAAGTGTCTGCAATTCTGCCCAGACACGATAGGAGGGAGTATATGATGAGAGCCTTGTCGATCAATTCGGCCCTGGAAAGATTGTGCAAGGCTCAAGGGGTAGAATTTTTTTCAGCCTGGAATGTACTTGTTAACAGGAGAGATTGCTTCTACAGGGATGGGATACACTTAAATAGAAAGGGTGCAAGAATATTTGCTGATGCTATCGAGGCAGTGTTAGGTGGGTCGGAAAACTGCTAGCTTGGGGGGAGACAAAGACTAATGGATTAACAGTAGCCACTGGCAGAGGTGAAAGAGATTCTTGCACTGCTTCTATTGGAATGAGCAGAAGCCTGAAAAACAAGATGCAGGATATTTCAGAGACTGCTGGAAGTCATTGTGATACAAGTAAACACATGGGTTGTGTTAGGGTAGCTAAGAATAGAAACAAGTGCAGGTATACTTGCGTGTACACCAATGCTAGGAGTTTAGTAAATAAATTTGATGAATTTGAGGTATTGCTCAAAACATCAAAGGCAGATATTGTTGGGATATCAGAGACGTGGTGTCACACAGATATAAGGAATGCAGAACTGGAATTTGGGGAGTACAATGTGTATAGAAAGGATAGACAGGACAGGAGGGGAGGAGGGGTTATGCTATTAGTTAAAAAACACATAAAATCCAAGGAAGTGAAGCCAGTCGACATTGATGGACAGGGCAGTGTCGAGTCAGTTTGGTGTGACATAAGCATAGGTAAATCAAAATTGAGAGTAGGAGTGTGCTATAGGCCTAATGACTCTGATGAGTATAATAAGATACTGTACAGGGAAATAGAATGGGCCAGTAAATCAGAGAGTCTTATAATGGGGGATTTTAATTTCCCAGATATTGACTGGAATTTGTGGGTTGGTCACTCACACACTAGCAGGGCTTTTGTGGATTTATTGGATGATTGTTTTCTACACCAGCATGTTTGGGAGGCAACTAGAGGGAGTAATACTCTTGATCTGATTATCAGTAGTGATTCTTCATGCATTAGGAATCTGCAGATAAAGGAACCACTGGGTGGCAGTGATCACAGTGTGCTGAAGTGGGATTTACTCAAGGAGGTAACTACCATCAGAGGCAAAGGGAAGGGTTTTTGCTTTCGTAAAGGCGACTATGATGGTCTGAGACAGTATTTAAATTCTATACAGTGGGACCAACTGATGATGTTACCAACAGCAAATTCAAAATGGGAAGCATTCAAGGAACTAATCTTGGAAGCTACCAGGCTTTACATACCAACCAAGAAATATTGTTCAAGGTTCAGGCCTAAATGGTTGTCAGATGAACTAATGAGACATATGGCAGAGAAGAAAAATGCATGGGATACATACAAATTAATGGGTGACATGGAAGCCTATGATAGATATAAGTTGGTCTGTAACCAAGTCACAAAGGAGATTAGGCAGGCAAAGGCAGATTATGAGAAATCCTTGGCAAAGGACGCAAAGAAAAACAGAAAAGAGTTCTTTACCTATTTAAACTCAAGAAGGAAAGGGATGAATCAGATTGGTCCACTGGATGTTGATGGTTCAACAGTTGAGGATCCTGCTCAGGTGGCTAACAAGCTAAACGAGTATTTTGCATCTACATTCACACATGAGGAGTTATTCAGGAAGGGGAATGTCGTAGGTGAAGTAAACATTGGCAGTGAGCTAGATTATTTTCTAATAACTGAGAGGAAAGTGGAGGAGAAATTGCTGAGGATAAACATAAAAAAGGCACCAGGGGTGGATGGGATCTATCCAGTTATATTAAAGGAGGCAGCAAAGGAAGTAAGCAAACCCCTAGCCATAATTATGAGAGCTTCTTTGGACTCAGGGGAGGTACCCATGGACTGGAGATGTGCAAATGTAACCCCAATTCACAAAGGAGGATCAAAGGCTGACACAAGTAATTACAGACCTGTTAGTTTAACTTCGGTTCCAGGAAAATTAATGGAGGCACTGGTTAAAGAAGCACTGCAGGATCATCTGGACAAGAATTCAGTTATAGCTCAGACACAGCATGGTTTTGTTAAGGGCAGGTCTTGTCTGACCAATTTGATTGGATACTATGATGTAGTCACAAAAGAACTGGATGCAGGGAATAACTTTGATATTATATATTTGGATCTTAGAAAGGCTTTTGATACTGTTGCGCATGGAAGACTGCTGCACAAATTGGAGAAGTGTGGCATTGGAGGCAAATTGCTGCTATGGATAAAGGGATGGTTGAGTGGCAGAAGACAGAGAGTGGTAATCAATGGACACTGCTCAACGTGGACTAATGTTATTAGTGGAGTTCCTCAGGGTTCAGTGTTGGGTCCATTGTTGTTTTCTGTATTTATAAATGATATTGATGATGGTGTATCAGGCTTAATGTCCAAGTTTGCAGATGATACCAAGGTTGGCAGGGTTGTTAAGGACACTACTGATACTATGCTGCTGCAACAGGATCTGGAAAGGTTGAGCAGATGGGCTGAGAGGTGGCAAATGAAGTTTAACATTGACAAATGTAAAGTCCTTCATATGGGAAACCATAACCCCAGATCAACGTATCAACTCTGTGGTACTACGCTGACAGTGGTAGAAAATGAAAAGGATCTGGGGGTTATTGTGCAGGCAGATATGAAGTTCTCTGAGCAGTGCAGACGAGCTGCAAGAGTAGCTCATGGTGTCTTGTCAATGATATACAGGAATTTTTCTAGCAGGGATAAGGATGTGATTATTCCCTTGTATAAGGCATTGGTTAGGCCACACCTTGAGTACTGTATACAGGTCTGGAGGCCTCATTTCAAGAAGGATGTAGAGCTGCTCGAACGAGTACAGAGAAGGGCAACAAGATTAGTGAATGGAACAAAGGGTTGCTCTTACGAAGATTGGCTTAAGTTTTGCAAATTACAGAGCCTGGAGACTAGGCATCGGCGAGGTGATCTGATAGAGGTGTATAAGGCTTTGAATGGCTTGAGCATGCTCAATGCCGATGGGATTCTTCCTCTTGCTCAGAATAATCACCTGAGAGGGCATAAATTCAAATTGAGGAAGGACGGATGTCGGATAGATGTGCGGAAATTTGCCTTTAGCCAGCGGGCAGTTGGTTTGTGGAATAGACTCCCATCGCTTGTTGTTGAAGTCGATAGCCTAAATAAATTTAAGGCTCAGCTGGACAGGTATTTCGAACGAACGGAGGGGTGAAATGGGAGTAGTGGGTTTTTTTTTTTTTTTGGCTGATGCTGAATAAGCTTGCTTTCTTGCATCATATGCCTCTGCTAATGCTAATGCTAATGCTAATGCTAGTCTCCAGACACTGTAATTTGCAAAACTTACGCCTTTCTTTGTAAGAGCACCCCTTTGTTCCATTCACTAATCTTGTTGCCCTTCTCTATACTCGTTCCAGCAGCTCTACATCCTTCTTGAAATGAGGCCTCCAGGCCTGTATACAGTACTCTAGGTGTGGCCTGACCATTGCCTTATACAAGGGAATAATTACCTCTTTATGCCTGCTAGAAAAATTCCTACAGATCATTGACAATACACCATGGGCTACTCTTGCAGGACATCAGCACTGCTGAGAGAACTTCATATCTGCCTGCACAACTACCCCCAGGTCCCTTTCATTCTCTACCACTGTCAGTGTAGTACCACAGAGTTAATACGTTGTTCTGGGGGTTGCTGTTTCCCATATGTAGTACTTTACATTTGTCAATGTTAAACTTCATTTTCCACCTCTCAGCCCATCTGCCCAACCTTTCCAAATCCTGTTGCAGCAGCATAGTGTCAGTAGTGTCCTTGACAACCTTGGCAACCTTCGTGTCGTCTCCAAACTTGGACATTAACCTTGATATACCATCATCAATATCATTTATAAATACAAAAAACAATAATGCACCCAAACTGAACCCTGAGGGACTCCACTAATAACATTAGTGCACGATGAGCAGTGTCCATTGATTACCACTCTCTGTCTTCTCCTGCTCAACCACCCCTTTTATCCATAGCAGCAATTTGCCTCCAATGCCACACTGCTCCAATATGTGCAGCAGTCTTCCATGTGCAACAGTATCAAAAGCCTTTCTAAGATCCAAGTATATAATATCAAAGTTATTCCCTGCATCCAGTTCTTTTGTGACTGCATCATAGTATCCAATGAAAAAAAAACCCCTTTAAAAAACCATGCTGTGTCCGAGCTATAACTGAAGTCTTGTCTAGATGATCCTGCAGTGCTTCATTAACCAGTGCCCCCATTAATTTTCCGGGAACAGAAGTTAAACACACAGGTCTATAATTTCTTGTGTCAGCCTTTGATCCTCCTTTGTGAATTGGGGGCACATTTGCACATCTCCAGTCCATGGGTACCTCCACTGAGTCCAAGGAAGCTCTCATAATTATGGCTAAGGGTTTGCTTACTTCCTTTGCTGCCTCCTTTAATATAACTGAATAGATCCCATCCACACCAGGTGCCTTTCTTGTGTTTATCTTCAACAATTTCTCCTCCACTTTACACTCAGTTATTACAAGATTCTCTAGCTTACTGCCAGAGTTGAATACACCTTTGGCATTCCCCTCGCTGAATAACTCCTCATGTGTGAACGTTGATGCAAAATATTCATTTAGTTTGTTAGCTACCTGAGCAGGATCATCAACAGCTGACCCATCGATATCAAGTGGACCAATCTGATTCATTCCCTTCCTTCTAGAGTTTTGCATAAGTAAAGAACTCTTTGCTGTTTTTCTTTGCATCCCTTGCCAAAGATTTCTCGTAATCTGCCTTCGCCTGCCTAACCTCCTTTGTAACTTGGTTAAAGATCATAACTTGGTTACAGACCCATGCATTTTTATTCTCCGCCATATGTCTCATTAGTTCATCTGACATCCATTTAGGCATAAACCTTGAACAGTATTTCTTAGTTGGTATGTAAACCTAGTAGCTTCCAAGATAAGTTCTTTGAATGCTTCCCATTTTTAATTTCCTGTTGGTAACATCATCAGTTGGTCCCACTGTATAGAATTTAAATACTGTCTCAGTCCATCGTAGTCGCCTTTACGAAAGCAATAACCCTGTTGGTGATATTCGGGTGACACTCAAGTCAAGTGGACCCTATTTCAGCGAAGTCCGGACGGTCTGTGACAGCCAAATCCTCTGCTTGCACCTTCACGATGGTAGGACTGTTACTAATCCTGGGTATAACCTCCATGTACAAGTACATGATGGGTGACCACACAGGTGTGAACTGATGTAAGCAGGGGTCGAGGTGTGGCGCGCACACCACATGGAAGAATGCCGCCCCTCTTTGTTACCAGGCAGTACTAGGTGGTAGATGACTCTCATTAACCGGTGAAATACCACAACTTGGCTTATTGGAGGCTTGAAGTGGTGGAACCCATGTTTAGTCTCTACAGCTAAGTTCCAGTCAACCCTTCCCTATCTCTTCCATCATGCAGTATGATTGATGACGTTTGAGGTTATGATGAACGTCGTGGCGAGATCCAATATTCCTTACATTTTGAGGGTACAGCTCTAAAACAGTGTTCGCAGGCCGGCCGCTAGTTAGTACACCGGACCGAACCTATTGGTAACTCTCTAGGAGGCTTCTGGATCAGCTAGTGTATAATCTTGCTACCTCTACTCTGCCAGATAGTGACTGAAGGGAGTCCAAGTAGTGTGTATGCGGGGAGCATTGTCGAGGCCACGTTATGTCAAGGATCTGAGTATATTCTTACCACGTGTACGCCATATCAAAAAATTTCATTACTTCATACAGCATGTCCCACCCACTTTTTCTTACTATTGAATACACCATGAATTCTCAAACTAATAGAGCAAGCTTATCTGCGAAAAGATCTAAACCTCCCAAGCACTTCCTAATTCATTTCACAAATATACATGGTCTCAATTCTAATCTCAACGATGTCCATTTCCACTTGCAGTCTGCCAAACCCCATGTACTTTTTCTGACAGAATCTCAGTTATCGGTTGATTCAACTACTGCTCATCTCAGATGCCCAAATTATTCGCTGTATGATTCCTTTCGCCTCAAAGGTGGTACTTGTGCATATGTGAGTTCTGATATTCCCTGTCAGAGACTTGGCAATTTGGAATCTCCTCTCTTTGATCTCCTCTGGCTTAAAATCTCTCTACCTCATTGTGTCAAATTCATCTGTTGTGTCTACCATTCTCCCAACTCCACTAATCACTTGGAGTCTTTGACTTCCTCTCTTTGCAACTTGACTTTCTCCAGTCCAACTTTCCTAACAGTGAGGTAATTTTCCATGGTGATTTTAATGTTCACAACTCCAGCTGGTTTCCCTTTTCTAGTCACACTGACCCAGCAGGTCAAGATGCTCAAGCTTTTGCAATTACTAATGATCTAGCACAGATTTTTCATTTACTTACAAGAATACTGGACAATCCTAATCATACAGCCAATACGTTGATCTTTTTCTCACAAACAACCCTTCTAAGTACACGGTCGAAGTGAGAGATCCTTTAGGCACTTCAGATCGCAACTTGGTTATTGTCTCTTCTCCAATGGAACCTTTATCTCATGGCTATTCCCAACAATAATAAATTACAAGAATGCAAAATGGGATGACCTGCGAGATTTCTTTTCTTCTTTTCCTTGGTCGGATTACTGTTTCAAAACTTCTGATGTCAACATTTCCTCAGATCGTGTGAGTGGAATTATTCTTGCAGGAATGGAATCCTTTATCCCACACTCCACTTTAAAATCTCGTCCTTTATCTAAACCTTGGTTTTCCAATAAATGTGCTAAGGTTGTTCAAGAGAAGAATGTTGCATATCGTAATTGGCTTGTTTTTAATTCTTCAGTTTCATTTTCTGTCTACACCAAAGATCGCAAAAATTGTAAAGCCGTTATTAATCAGTCCAAACTAGAGTTTAAACAGGCTAATGGTATTTCTCCACTTGATCTCAAAACATGTGCTGCTGAACTTACTCCTATTCTTTGCCGCCTTTTTTCACTTTCTTATTCCAAAGGTGTTTTTCCTTCTTCTTGAAAATTTGCTCATATCCAACCAGTTCCTAAAAAGAATGACAAATCCCTCCATCCAATTATCGTCCCATTGCAATTACTTGTACTTTTTCTAAAGTAATGAAGAAATTAATTAACCCCCAACTCTTAAACTACCTAGAAACCTTCTGTCTGATCAATGATCGCTGGTATCTATTCCGTCAGTGTCTGTCCACTGGTGATATTCTGGCTTAAGTTACCCATTTATGGACTAATTCAATGGAAAGGTTCTGTGAAACACACGTGAAACTGTTTGTTTCATAAAAATATACACAGTTCTAAATCTCACTCTTAGAGGGAATTAGCACCCAATAAACCTAAAAGATCAGCTGCTGGATCTAGTGCAGTGTCATTCAACCACAGCTCATTCAAATGTCAATGATAGGCTCTATGGATGTTTCTGTTGGAAAAAAATATTTTCTCACCTACTACTGCCTTTCAGTGGTTTAACAAGAAGACATCAGCACCAGTGGAAGCATTGATCGATTAAGATCCCCTCCCAGTGATAATGGTGTAGAATCAGATTTTTTAGGGGAGGGGAGATAGTACTTTAAATGATAAACAGGCTGCAAGAGGTATGTAATAACTGATTTTGGTTATATCACAGATACTCATCAGTAGCCTTCATAATTTCACTGGAAATGATTAATCTTAATAAAAGAATAAGATATAGCAAGTTGCTATAAAATATTGACATACACAGTTGGAGACATACATGCCACTTGCTCTTTAGTCATTTATTTACTCCTTTACTTTCATAAAGTTTTATGAAAGTAAAGGAGCTATTATGGAGACCACTGTAAGAAGTATTGTTATTACTTTATTATTATAATACTGCATTAAATTGATGCTTGAAAACTAGAATTAAAATGAAATAGCTACATTGTAGTACACCACCTCTTTAAGGAACAAGCTTATTTGTAATTTGCATAGAGAATGTCAAAATAATTTGCAAATACTTTCTAGCCACTCATGGTCTTTCAACAATATGAACTGTTAGGCATGGTCCCATAAATACTCAGCAACATTTACATCCTTCTGCAAAACAAATATCATGATGATGACCATAAATTATCAATAAACAATCCACACAAAAGCAAATGGGTAATAATTATGAAATCAAGCAAAACTAAAAACAAAGTGAAATGGGCAGATCTAGACAGTTTGATCTTTTTTTTTTTTTTTTTTGGAGGTGAGGGGTTGACCCCTCCATGATGACATATGTGATTAATAGCAATTGAAATTTAAGCTGGAATTTTTCTCAAAATTTTAACCAGCCTTTAAATAATATAAATGCAACAACCAAAATATCATAAAAAAAGAACATTTCTTCCAATTTATTCAGGGTCTGAAGAGGAGTCGCTCTTCCTGTATGCTCCAATGAAGTGAATTACTTATGGCAGGTCTCAGTGAAAAATAACATGCATTCGGAATTTAATTACTGTCAATACAATGACAATGTGCCTGTCCGTTGCCACCTAAATACAAGCAAATGATTTTTTTAGAAAATTGGTAGAACTCCAGAATAGGGTACCCCATCCAACGTGGGGGCTAGCAAAACAGTGAGAAAGCAGTGATTAACAAGTTGTGACTCCGCCCACTCCCACCTAGGTTGATATGCCTAGGGTGTTTTTCTCCTCACCTGCAGCTGTTTTTAAATCACGAACTCATTTTAAGATTCAAAAACACTCTACCTAAGATAAGCACCCAACTCTCCAACAACACAAACAATCAGAAAGAAAACACCTCCATAATAAATATCCAATCACAGAACTTACAGAAAACACAGAAAAAAAGGCTTGCAACAACAACACAGCAAAATAACAAGACGGCACCAAACCACACGCAAGATGGCACCGTACACCTCCAAACAACAAGGCCAAGAATAATAATTTCACAATTTCGCTGATGCTATCAGGACAACGTTAGGTGGGTCGGAAAACTGCTAGCTTGGGGGGGGATTCACAGACTAATAGGTTAACAGTAACCGCAGGCAGAGGTGAAAATGATTCTTGCACCGCTTCTACTGGAATGAGCAGAAGCCCAGAAAGCCTGAATGGCAGAGCTCACTCCTGTGCATCAGGCAACACAGAGGCAATCTCCAAGGCACAATGCACTGGTCCCAAAGAAACTAGTTACTGTTGGTGACTCTATTGTCAGGGAGATGGGGAATATACCAAGCAAGAAGGATAGGTGGAAAAGGACCATAGTATGTCTGCCAGGGGCAAAAGTTGATAACGTTGTAGAGCAGATATCATCTTTTAAGGGCACAAAAGGTGATACTGTTCTACACGTTGGAACTAATGACATTAATCTGCAGATTTACTCAACAAGTACAGGTCAATGTTGAAAAAAAGTCGCGAATTAGGAATGAATGTGAAAGTGTCTGCAATTCTGCCCAGACATGATAGGAGGGAGTATACGATGAGAGCCGTGTCGATCAATTTGGCCCTGGAGAGATTGTGCAAGGCTCCAGGGGTAGAATTTTTTTCAGCCTGATCTGTGCATGTTGACAGGAGAGACTGCTTCTACAGGAATGGGGTACACTTAAATAGAAAGGGTGCAAGAATATTTGCTGATTCTATTGAGGCAGTGTTAGGTGACTCGGATAACTGCTACCTAGGGGGAATACATAGACTAAAATGTTAACACTGGCAGCAGGCAGAGGCAAAGTGATTCTTCCACTGCTTCTATTAGAATGAGCAGCAGTCTGGAAAGCAAGGCAATAGAGATTTCCAGGACTGCTGGGAATCATAGTGGAACAAATAAATACATGAGCTGTGTCAGGGTAACTAAGAGTAGAAACAGGAGCATGTATACTTGCATGTACACCAATGCTTGGAGTATAGTTAATAAATTTCATGAGCTTGAAGTGCTAGTCAAGACATCTAAGGCAGACACTGTTGGGATATCAGAGACATAGTGTCACACAGACATAAGCAGTGCAGAATTGGAATTTGGGGAGCACAGTGTGTACAGAAAGGATGGACAGGGTAGGAAGGGAGGAGGAGTTATGTTGTTGGTTAAGAAACAAAATCTAAGGAAGTGCATCCAATTGATGTTGGTGGACAATGCAATGGTGAGTCCGTTTGGTGTGACATAAGCACTGGAAAAGGCAAAGTGAGATTAGGTGTATGTTATAGGCCTAATGAATCTGATGGGTATAATGAGCAATTATGCAGAGAAATAGAGTGGGCCAGTAAATCAGAATGTCTTATAATGGGGGATTTTAACTTTCTAGATATTGCCTGTAACTTGTGGAGTCATCATTCGCACACTAGCAAGACTTTTGTGGATTTATTGGATGACTGTTTTCTACAACAACATGTTCGAGAGGCAACCAGAGGGAGTAATACTCTTGATCTGATTATCAGCAGTGATTATTCATGCATTAAGAATTTGCAGATAAAGGAAATACTGGGTGACAGTGATTACAATGTACTGATGTGGGAATGACTTAAAGATGTAACTACCATCAAGGCTAAAGGGAAGGGCTTTTGCTTTCGTAAAGGTGACTACAGGGGTCTCGGACAGTTTTTAAAATATGTACAGTGGGATCAACTGATGATGTTACCAATGTTGAATTCTAAATAAATGGGACTTCATTTTCGACACTACTTTGCTTTTCATTCCAACTAAGAAATACTGTTCAAGGTTTAGGCCTAAATGGATGTCAGATGAACTAATCAGACTCGTGGCAGAGAAGAAAAATACATGGGATGCATACATATAAAGTATCAAGATGACACAGAAGCCTATGGCAGATATAAACTAGTCTGTAATCAAGTCACAAAGGAGGTTAGGAAGGTGAAGGCAGATTACGAGAAATCCTTGGCAAAGGATGCAAAGAAAAACTGCAAAAAGTTCTTTACTTATGTAATCTCTAGGAGGAAAGGGATGAATCAGATTGGACCACTTAACACAGACGGGTTGACTACTGATGATCATGCTAAGGTAGCTGATAAACAGAATCACTATTTTGCATCTACATTCACACATGAGTAGTTATTCAATCAGGGGAGTGCCAGAAGTTCATCAAACTCTAACAGGGAGCTAAGTGATTTTGTAATAACTGACAGCAAAGTAGAGGAGAAATTGTTGAAGTTAAACATAAAAAAGGCACCTGGAGTGGATGGGATCTATCCAGTTATATTAAAGGAGGCAGCAAAGGGAAGTAAGCAAATCCTTAGCCATAATTATGAGAGCTTCCTTGGACTTGGGGGAAGCCCACATGGACTGGAGGTGTGAAAATGTATCACCAATTCACAAAGGGGTTCAAAAAGCGACAAGAGTATCTATAGGCCTGTTAGTTTAACTTGTGTTCCGGGGAAAATAATGGAATCTGGTTAAGGAATAATTACAGGATCATCTAGACAAGACTGCACTAATAGATAAGACAAAGCATGGGTTTGTTAAAGGGAGGTGTTGTCTGACCAATTTGATTGGATACTATGATGTGGTCACAAAGGAACTTAATGCTGAAAATAATTTTGATATCATATACTTGGATTTCAATAAAGCTTTTGATACTGTTGCACATGGAACACTGCTGTACAAATTAAAAAAGGTATGGCATTAAGGGTAAGTTGCTACAATGGAGAAAGGGATGGATGAGTGGGAAACGACAGAAAGTGGTAATCAATGGACACTGCTCTTCATGTACAATTGTTATTACTGGAGTTCTCCAGTTTTCGGTGTTCATCCCATTGTTGTTTTCTATATTTATCAATGATACTGATGAAGGTATATCAGGTTTAATGTCCAAGTTTTCAGATGATACAGAGGTTGGCAGGATTGTTAGCGACAGAAAAGACAGTATACTACTCCAACTGGATCTAGATAAGTTGTCCAACGCTAATAAAGTTACTACCACATGGTTGCTTCTGTGTCTCGTTTGAATTCAGTTTGAATTCAAGCACCAATTTCTGAAAGAACATTTATCAGAATTGATAGAACAAGGACATGTTTAATGAAATGTTAAAAAAAAAAAAAATTACTGAATAGCTAATTAATAACTGCCTAGCTAATTAATAACATGTGGGTGCTACTTTCTTTTTGAATTCTAGTGTTCGTTGAACATAGCAGTTTTGTTTACCACAGCTTTTTTTAACTATTATAATTATTTGTGCCTTTTTCTTTTTTTAACTATTATAATTATTTGTGCCTTTTTCTTTTTTTAACTATTATTATAAAAAAGAGGCCGCCGTAGCCTACTGGTCAGGCGCGCAGGTGCATAAGTACACGTGCTTTGAGTGACCGGGGTTCAAGCCCGTGACCGCTGAATACAGTTCTGTTTTTCGTATTCTGTCTATCTTGTGAACTCCTCTGACCGTTTGGTTGTCCCAGAGTATAAACAGAAAATTTATTTATTTAAACAGTTCAATTATAGATAAGCCAGCCGGTTTGGCTGATGAGCTAAATAGATACTTTGCATCAATCTTCGCAGTTGAAAATCCTTTAACCCCTATTATTGATATTAATCAAAGTAATAGTTTATGGAATAATTAAATTATTCCATAAAAAACTTAATGAAATATGTCATAGCATCTTTACTGTTTCTGAAATCAAGTCAAGTCATAGCCAAAGTCTCACTGACAAAGTGAGAGAGTTATAATCGCCCAGGTAATGTGATGATATGGATATTTATGATGAAAATGTATTGGCATATGTCTCAGGTTACCTAGTTAGAAATATTTTAAAGAACAATAATTAGCATTAGCATTAGTAGAGGCATTTGATGCAAGAAAGCAAGCTTATGCAGCATCAGCCAAAAAAAAAAAGTAACATAAATAAATAAAAATAACCACTTCCACTTCACCCCTCTGTTCGTTCGAAATACCTGTCCAGCTGAGCCTTAAACTTATTTAGGCTATCAACTTCCACGACAAGGGATGGAAGTCTGTTCCACCCACCAACCACCCGCTGGCTAAAGGCAAATTTCCGCACATCTATCCTACATCTGTCTTTCCTCAATTTGAATTTATGCCCTCTCAGGTGATTTTTCTGAGCTAGAGGAAGAATCCCATCAGCATTGAGCATGCTCAAACCATTCAAGGCTTTGTACACCTCTATCAGATCACCCCGCTGGTGCCTAGTTTACAGACACTGTAATTTGCAAAACTTAAGCCTTTCTTCGTAAGAGAACCCCTTTGTCCCATTCACCAATCTAGTTGCCCTTCTCTGTACTCGTTCCAGCAGCTCTACATCCTTCCTGAAATGAGGCCTCCAGGCCTGTATACAGTACTCTAGGTGTGGCCTGACCATTGCCTTATACAAGGGAATAATCACCTCCTTATCCCTGCTAGAAAAATTCCTATATATCATTGACAATACACCATGAGCTACTCTTGCAGCTCGTCTGCACTGCTCAGAGAACTTCATATCTGCCTGCACCACCACCCCCAGGTCCCTTTCATTCTCTACCACTGTCAGTGTAGTACCACAGAGTTGATACGTTGCTCTGGGGTTGCTGTTTCCCATATGTAGTACTTTACATTTGTCAATGTTAAACTTCATTTGCCACCTCGAAGCCCATCTGCTCAACCTTTCCAAATCCTGTTGCAGCAGCATAGTGTCAGTAGTGTCCTTGACAACCCTGCCAACCTTCGTATCGTCTGCAAACTTGGACATTAAGCCTGATATACCATCATCAATATCATTTATAAATACAGAAAACAATAAAGGCCCCAATACTGAACCCTGAGGGACTCCACTAATAACATTAGTCCACGATGAGCAGTGTCCATTGATTACCACTCTCTGTCTTCTCCCCCTCAACCACCCCTTTATCCATAGCAGCAACTTGCCTCCAATGCCACACTGCTCCAATTTGTGCAGCAGTCTTCCATGTGCAACAGTATCAAAAGCCTTTCTAAGATCCAAGTATATAATATCAAAGTTATTCCCTGCATCCAGTTCTTTTGTGACTGCATCATAGTATCCAATCAAATTGGTCAGGCAAGACTTCCCCTTAACAAAACCATGCTGTGTCCTAGCTATAACTGAAGTCTTGTCTAGATGATCCTGCAGTGCTTCTTTCACCAGTGCCTCCATTAATTTTCCGGGAACAGAAGTTAAACTCACAGGTCTATAATTACTTGTGTCAGCCTTTGATCCCCCTTTGTGAATTGGGGTCACATTTGCACATCTCCAGTCAATGGGTACCTCCCCTGAGTCCAAGGAAGCTCTCATAATTATGGCTAAGGGTTTGCTTACCTCCTTTGCTGCCTCCTTTAATATAACTGGATAGATCCCATCCACCCCAGGTGCCTTTCTTGTGTTTATCTTCAACAATTTCTCCTCCACTTTGCTCTCAGTTATTACAAGATTCTCTAGCTTACTGCTAGAGTTGAATACACCTCTGGCATTCCCCTCGCTGAATAACTCCTCATGTGTGAATGTCGATGCAAAATATTCATTTAGTTTGTTAGCTACCCGAGCAGGGTCATCAACAGTTGACCCATCGATCTCAAGTGGACCAATCTGATTCATCCCCTTCCTTCTAGAGTTTACATAAGTAAAGAACTCTTTGCTGTTTTTCTTCGCATCCCTTGCCAAGGATCTCTCGTAATCTGCCTTCGCCTGCCTAACCTCCTTTGTAACTTGGTTACAGATCAACTTGTATCTATCATAGGCGTCCGTGTCACGTGTTAATTTGTATGTATCCCATGCATTTTTCTTCTCTGCCATATGCCTCATTAGTTCATCTGACAACCATTTAGGCCTAAACCTTGAACAATATTTCTTAGTTGGTATGTAAAGCCTAGTAGCTTCCACGATAAGTTCTTTGAATGCTTCCCATTTTGAATTTGCTGTTGGCAATATCATCAGTTGATGCCACTGTATAGAATTTAAATACTGTCTCAGTCCATTGTAGTCGCCTTTACGAAAGCAATACCCCTTCCCTTTACCCCTAATGGTAGTTACCTCTTTGAGTAACTCCCACTTCAGCACACTGTGATCACTGCCACCAAGTGGTTCATTTATCTGCAGATTCTTAATGCATGAAGAATCACTACTGATAATCAAATCAAGAGTATTACTCCCTCTAGTTGCCTCCCGAACATGCTGATGTAGAAAACAATCATCCAATAAATCCACAAAAGCCTTGCTACTGTGTGAGTGACCAGCCCCCAAATTCCAATCAATATCTGGGAAATTAAAATCCCCCATTATAAGACTCTCTGATTTACTGGCCCACTCTATTTCTCCGAACAGTTTCTTATTATACTCATCAGAGTCATTAGGCCTATAGCACACTCCTACTCTCAATTTTGATCTCCCAATGCTTATGTCACACCAAACTGACTCGACACTGCACTGTCCAGCGATGTCGACTGGCTTCACTTCCTTGGATTTTATGTGTTTTTTAACTAATAGCATAACCCCTCCTCCCTTCCTATCCTGTCTATCCTTTCTGTAGACATTGTACTCCCCAAATTCCAGTTCTGCATTTCTTATATCTGTGTGACACCACGTCTCTGAAATCCCCACAATATCTGCCTTTGATGTTTTGAGCAATACCTCAAATTCATCAAATTTATTTACTAAACTCCTAGCATTGGTGTACACACAAGTATACATGCACCTGTTCTTTTTCTTAGCTACCCTAACACAACCCATGTGTTTACTTGTACCCCAATGATTCCCAGCAGTCTCTGAAATATCCTGCATCTTATTTTCCAGGCTGCGGCTCATTCCAATAGAAGCAGTGCAACAGTAATTGTGAAACATGTAAAGATTTATTATTAGGCCCAAAAGATCTTGATATGGTCAAATTGTTGTTGTATTAAAAATGTTAATGTGAGAGAGAGTATGGATTAAAATGGCCATCAAAGGAATTGTTGAACAATGAGAAGTGTATCAAATATTTTGCTTTTCTGATTGATTTTGATTTGGTAGTTGTTGGCGCATCGGCTTCTGTGGCCATATTGCACCTCCCAAGGTTTTTGCAGTACTTTGATCCAAGCCCGAGGCGGGAATCGAACCCGCGACCTTTGGGTTGCCGGGCAGGTACTTGACCCACTCGGCTAGCCCAGTCGGCTTTGCTTGCTTTTCTGAAGTCTATTTGGTATTTCGTAAGGAAAAAGTTCTACAAAAACTTTATGCTAAAACAAGTTTTATTGACTTTTAGCATTAGCATTAGTAGAGGCATTTGATGCAAGAAAGCAAGCTTATGCAGCATCAGCCAAAAAAAAAAAAAAAAAAAACCACTTCCACTTCACCCCTCTGTTCGTTCAAAATACCTGTCCAGCTGAGCCTTAAACTTATTTAGGCTATCAACTTCCACGACAAGGGATGGAAGTCTGTTCCACCAACCAACCACCCGCTGGCTAAAGGCAAATTTCCGCACATCTATCCTACATCTGTCTTTCCTCAATTTGAATTTATGCCCTCTCAGGTGATTATTCTGAGCGAGAGGAAGAATCCCATCAGCATTGAGCATGCTCAAACCATTCAAGGCTTTATACACCTCTATCAGATCATCTCGCTGGTGCCTAGTCTCCAGACACTGTAATTTGCAAAACTTAAGCCTTTCTTCATAAGAGCACCCCTTTGTTCCATTCACTAATCTTGTTGCCCTTCTCTGTACTCGTTCCAGCAGCTCTACATCCTTCTTGAAATGAGGCCTCCAGACCTGTATACAGTACTCTAGGTGTGGCCTGACCATTGCCTTATACAAGGGAATAATCACCTCCTTATCCCTGCTAGAAAAATTCCTATATATCATTGACAATACACCATGAGCTACTCTTGCAGCCCTTCTGCACTGCTCAGAGAACTTCATATTTGCCTGCACAACCACCCCCAGGTCCCTTTCATTCTCTACCACTGTCAGTGTAGTACCACAGTGTTGATACGTTGCTCTGGGGTTGCTGTTTCCCATGTGTAGTACTTTACATTTGTCAATGTTAAACTTCATTTGCCACCTCTCAGCCCATCTGCTCAACCTTTCCAGATCCTGTTGCAGCAGCATAATGTCAGTAGTGTCCTTGACAACCCTGCCTACCTTTGTATCATCTGCAAACTTCGACATTAAGCTTGATATACCCTCATCAATATCATTTATGAATACAGAAAACAATAATGGACCCAACACTGAGCCCTGAGGGACTCCACTAATAACATTAGTCCACGACAAGCAGTGTCCATTGATTAACACTCTCTGTCTTCTCCCCCTCAGCCACCCCTTTATCCACAGCAGCAATTTGCCTCCAATGCCACACTGCTCCAATTTGTGCAGCAGTCTTCCATGTGCAACAGTATCAAAAGCCTTTCTAAGATCCAAGTATATAATATAAAAGTTATTCCCTGCATCCAGTTCCTTTGTGACTGCATCATAGTATCCAATCAAATTAGTCAGGCAGGACTTCCCCTTAACAAAACCATGCTGTGTCCGAGCTATAGCTGAAGTCTTGTCTAAATGATCCTGCAGTGCTTCTTTAACTAGTGCCTCCATTAATTTTCCTGGAACAGAAGTTAAACTCACAGGTCTATAATTACTTGTGTCAGCCTTTGATCCTCCTTTGTGAATTGGGGTGACATTTGCACATCTCCAGTCTGTGGGTACCTCCCCTGAGTCCAAGGAAGCTCTCATTAGAGTGGTTTGGGAACCAGGAGTACCGAGCACATGTGCAAAAAGTGCTTATTCAGTCTATCTTGTAAATTATGTTAAAACAACAATGAAAAATATGAATTTGGCTTACCTGTCCAGTCAAGCATCAAACTCCCTTCAAAAACTACTGAAACATGTTAAACACATGTAAATGGGAAATGTTAAGCATGTGCTGTGAAAGATAGAGGGGAAAATTGTATCATGATTTTTCTTTTTTAAAGATCACTTGTTTCAAAGCAATATTAATTGATCAATACTGGATTAACTGACCATTCTGAACTACATATACCTTAATGATAAATAACATATAGCTCCATAATTCAGTTTAAGTTCTATTGTCTGATGAATTCCACACCGCTGAAGTATTTCGGACAAGAAACACTTGTCAAGGATTGAGACTATTGACACGGAGCCTTCGGTTTCATTTCCTGGTTGAGATCCGTTGATCGATGAGAATGACCAAAACTAAGCATTGAAGAATATGAAAAATTACAATACAAAAGACCCAGATGATCACCAACCATATTTTTGAAAAAGTCTGTCACTACTCTTAATCCTATCATGCTGAATATTTGAAACTTATCTCTGAGACTGGGCATTTACCCAAAGCATTTCAATCAGGTTAACATACTTCTGGTATTAAAAAAAGGTGACAAGTGTGCTGTATAAGATTTCAGACCATTACCCCAGCACAAAAAGCCTTTCTAAACTATTTAACACGGTAGTGCATAAACAACTCTTCAATTTTTTCAAGCCTTACATACATCAAAATCAACATGGCTTTGGTCATGGAAAGTCAGCAATTGCTAATTTGATACCCTTCTGGCAATGTACATCCAAAACTCTCTACAGCCATCTTAAATTAGGCACTGTTGACATCACTAAGCAATATGAAAGCATTGAAAAACTAAACATTTTTTGTATCTGTGACACATTGCTCCTGCTGAATGCTATATAATGCAATGTTCCCACAGTGTCATTATCAACCAAGTGAAGTCTGAACCTTTTATCACACTCAGTGCATGTGTTTGCTGGGAGCACTATTGCTCTTGTGGCTAAGTAACTATATAATGCAACATTACCACAGTGTAATTATCAATCAAGTGAGGTCTGAACCATTTATCCAACTCAGTGCATGTAAGTTTTCTCTGGGAGACCTATTGCTGTTATCTAGGGTCACATTGCTCTTGTGGCTAAGGACCTATATAATACAATGTTCCAACAGTTTCTTCATCCACCAAGTGAAGCCTGAACCATTTATCCAACTCAGTGTATATATATATGTATGTGTGTGTTCTCTGTGAACATATTGCTGCTTGGCTTTTATGTAGGGTCACATTGCTTTTGTGTCCAAGAAGCTATATAATGCAACGTTCCCACAGTGTCATCTAAACTTTTTATCCAACTCAGTGGATATGTGTGTGTGTGTGTTCTCTAGGAGCCCTATTGCTGTTAGGTTAGGTCACATTGCTCTTGTGGCTAAATAACCATATAATGCAACATTACCACAGTGTCAGTGCCAATCAAGTGAAGTCTGAACCTTTTATTCAACTCAGTGTATATGTATCTGTTCTCTGTGTACTCATTGCTGCTAGGGTCACATTGCTCTTGAGGCTATATAATGCAACGTTACCACAGTGTCATAATTTACCAAGTGAATTCTAAACCTTTTATTCCACTCAATGCAATACTTCACAAAATATGTAATGCCATCTCTACAGATTATGAATAAATGATTGGATTATGGACTGGGACACAGTGCTTTATTATTAGGTATTGCTACCAAGTGCACAGAGTAGTTGTGGGTCATGCTACTGTAGATCCAGGTACTCTGATTATCCTACAGGTATTCAAGATTGCAACTTTCTGGAGTTGTTTGTATATGCTCTCTGAGAGACCTAGTGCTGCTAGGGTCTTTGGCACCATACAATTAACACTAGACACATTACAATTAACCTATACACTATGTTCGGCTATTATGTTCTGGCTCTCCAAGTGGCACGATATCTTCTCGGTTATGCAGCTAGTCATAATCTTGTATAAAGTTGGGATACAACTGATAGATCTGTCTGGATTCTATTGAGTCTCTGTGGGGTTATTATTTTTATTAATATATTTTTGTTCCTTGTACTGGGCATACAAGTCTTTAGTCTTGCTTTTAATTTTATGAATTAAATCAGCATGCCTGTTTTATATATATTACAGGACATTTCATGTGATGATATTACTAATTCAATTTGCATTGGACTACATGTAATTCAAATTTCTTTCATATGTAATGAGAAAATTGATAAATAAAAGGAAATTTTTAATTATATAGTGTGATTTTTTTTTTGTTATTGTAAAGCTAACTCAAAATAGTGATTAAATGAAAGAATGCTAAATTACTTTTGTTAAAGAAAATAAATAACTCAAAATTTAGTCACAGAGAATTATCTTCCACAATTAAATAAAAATTAGAACCAAAGTTAAAAGCAGTTCAATTCATTCATTACATTGAAACCTAAAACAACAGTTGAGATTAGTCAAAATGACAGATGTAAATTTATGGATTTAAGATCAAATAAGTAATATTTTAAAATATAATGGCCAAACATAGCCTAAAATGCAGCCTAGAAGGATATTAGGTTAAAGTTTACAGTAGGGTACGGACACCTACCTTGAATGTTCGGTGGGCGTGGTCTGCCTGACGCCGTGTTTGACAGGCGTTGCTTCTCCGAAGAGGTCACGTGATGTTTACGCCGTCACTTCCGGTCATGTGACTTATGACGTTTTGGTCGTGTGACTTATGTGCGCGTGGAGGCTGCCGAGACTGCGCATTGCCGTAGTAAGCTGGTCACATGACATCAATGGCGTTATGCCCGGGCTTTTCTTTGAATTCACTCAGCAACCGGCAGTCTCACAGAATGTACATCAATGGCGCTATTCCCTGCTGTATTTCCTCGGATGTCGGCAACAGCAGTCTGAGTGAATGCGGGCATCCACTTGTACACATGTGTAGTGTAGTGCTTCGGTAGATATTCGTTTTTTTTCATCATAAGTATTCTCTTTAATGTGTTTTCCCTTTGAGCGCCACCGAATGCGTGCCATGCCGGCTGGCAGTCAGGGGAAAGACGGCATTCACTGTAGAGCACTTGCGTGGCATTGTACGAAGGTGTAGAAGTGGGTACGCATATTCTCACTGCTTGTCGCCGAGATCGGAGTAAGCAACGGCATGTCACATAACCCCTTTTAAACCTCTTTCAAGGGAAAACCTCTTTCAAGGGAACCATTCCCTGAGCCTAAGCCCATCCATGGCTTACTCTTGAAAGGAAAATATATCGGAGTCTTTTAGAATTCAATTACATTAAAAATTTTAAAGTAACGTTATAACATAACACAAAATATAATTCAAACGCAAAATAAAGCCACTCAGCCTCTCCCAAGAAAAATCCATTTTTTTTGTTTCTTAGATTTTAATGAGGAGAGTTACCATCCCTTCCGCGTCGAGGCAGGCTTCTACTATCCAGCATATATCTCTTTTTGAAGACCTTTTCTACATATTTATTAAAGTATGAGAACATTCTTCTGTCTTCAAACATGACATGGAGGGTCTCTCTCTCTAGGATCCCCACAGACAAACTCAGTTCCAACCTATATTGCATATAATTCACACAATATAACATTGTGTTCTGAGGTCTCTGGTTGTCCACAGCTGCATGAGTCATCATCTCTAAGCCCAAATTGGTATAGTCTCAGGGCCAACCCGTGTCCAGTTATCAAAAATGTGGCATGCAACCCAAATTGCAGCCACATCTTTTTATTCACTATAGTAACTATTGGCAAAAAAGGATACGTTTGACGTCCTTTATCTGAATTATCCCATTGCAACTGCCATTTTTTAATAATTTCCTGTTGTATTCTTGCTTTCTCTAGTTTAACATCAGATTTATTATAAATTTTATCAGCAATGGGACAAGAACTTATTTCAAAATATGTTCTCCTGATATTCCTTTTTGTAAAATACATTAATCCTGACAGAAGAACAACATACTGGACAGGGATTCTCCCTGAAACAACCTGCAAAGCCTCAGTTGAGACTGTTCGACATGCTCTAGTGAGTCATGTCACATGACCAAGTGTATGACGTTTAACACACGTGACTAGCTTTCGAAAGTTAGCCAGTTCTGTGGTCATGTGTGTGTGGCAAGCACGCAGGCAGCCGGTGTTAAAAATGCATTCATTTTAGCGCTACTTCATTGTGTACAAGTGGATGCCCGCATTCACTCAGACTGCTGTTGCCGACATCCAAGGAAAGCAGCAGGGAATAGCGCCATTGATGTACATTCTGTGAGACTGCCGGTTGCTGAGTGAGTTCAAAGAAAAGCGCGGGCATAACGCCATTGATGTCATGTGACCAGCTTACTACGGCAATGCGCAGTCTCGGCAGCCTCCACACGCACATATGTCACATGACCAAATACGTCATAAACATCACGTGACCTCTTCGGAGAAGCAACGCCTGTCAAACACGGCGTCAGGCAGACCACGCCCACCGAACATTCAAGGTAGGTGTCCGTACCCTACTGTAAACTTTAACCCAAGGGGTTTTTAAATAGGAATGCTCGATTTACCTTTACTGATACTGAACATTTGACATTTACCTGAACTGCAATACAAAGAAATTGAATAATCGGATAGTTCCTTAAACATCACAGAGTACTACTCTGTATCCTTCAACTCACGCACGTCCACAGAGTAACAACATATCTTACTTCTCTGTACGCACGTCGCTGCGTTAGCACGACGAGCTACCGCAACACATATACCACAGAGTAGTAACATATCTTACTTCTCTCTGACTTATAAATTATAAATGATATTGATGATGGTATATCAAGCTTAATGTCCAAGTTTGCAGATGATACAAAGGCTGGCAGGGTTGTCAAGGACACTACTGACACTATGCTGCTGCAACAGGATCTGGAAAGGTTGAGCAGATGGGCTGAGAGGTGGCAAATGAAGTTTAACATTGACAAATGAAAAGTACTACACATGGGAAACAGCAACCCCAGAGCAACGTATCAACTGGATATTGATGGTTCAACAGTTGAGGATCCTGCTCAGGTGGCTAACAATCTAAACGAGTATTTTGCATCTACATTCACGCATGAGGAGTTATTCAGGAAGGAGAATGATGTAGGTAAAGTAAACATTGGCAGTGAGCTGGATGATTTTGTAATAACTGAGAGGAAAGTGGAGGAGAGATTGTTGAGGATAAACATAAAAAAGGCACCTGGGGTGGATGGGATCTATCCAGTTATATTAAAGGAGGCAGCAAAGGAAGTAAGCAAACCCTTAGCCATAATTATGAGAGCTTCCTTGGACTCAGGGGAGGTACCTATGGACTGGAGATGTGCAAATGTGACCCCAATTTACAAAGGAGGTTCAAAGGCTGACACAAGTAATTATAGACCTGTTAGTTTAACTTCTGTTCCAGGTAAATTAATGGAGGCACTGGTTAAAGAAGCACTGCAGGATCATCTAGACAAGAATTCAGTTATAGCTCAGACGCAGCATGGTTTTGTTAAGGGCAGGTCTTGCCTGACCAATTTGATTGGATACTATGATGTAGTCACAAAAGAACTGGATGCAGGGAATAACTTTGATATTATATATTTGGATCTTAGAAAGGCTTTTGATACTGTTGCACATGGAAGACTGCTGCACAAATTGGAGCAGTGTGGCATTGGAGGCAAATTGCTGCTATGGATAAGGGGATGGTTGAGTGGCAGAAGACAGAGAGTGGTAATCAATGGACACTGCTCAACGTGGACTAATGTTATTAGTGGAGTTCCTCAAGGTTCAGTGTTGGGTCCGTTGTTGTTTTCGGTGTTTATGAATGATATTGATGATGGGATATCAAGTTTAATGTCCAAGTTTGCAGATGATACAAAGGTTGGCAGGGTCGTTAAGGACAATACTGACGCTATGCTGCTGCAACAGGATCTGGACAGGTTGAACAGATGGGCTGAGAGGTGGCAAATGAGGTTTAACATCGACAAATGTAAAGTGCTGCATATGGGAAACAGTAACCCCAGAGCAACGTATCAACTCTGCGGTACTACACTGACAGTGGTGGAGAATGAAAAGGACCTGGGGGTAATTGTGCAGGCAGATATGAAGTTCTCTGAGCAGTGCAGACGAGCTGCAAGAGTAGCTCATGGTGTCTTGTCAATGATATACAGGAATTTTTCTAGCAGGGATAAGGAGGTGATTATTCCCTTGTATAAGGCAATGGTAAGGCCACATCTTGAGTACTGTATACAGGTCTGGAGGCCTCATTTCAAGAAGGATGTAGAGCTGCTGGAACGGGTACAGAGAAGGGCAACAAGATTAGTAAATGGAACAAAGGGTTGCTCTTACGAAGAAAGGCTTAAGTTTTGCAAATTACAGGGTCTGGAGACTAGGCACCGGCGAGGTGATCTGATAGAGGTGTATAAGGCTTTGAATGGTTTGAGCATGCTCAATGCCAATGGGATTCTTCATCTTTCTCAGAATAATCACCTCAGAGGGCATAAATTCAAATTGAGGAAGGACGGATGTCGGATAGATGTGCGGAAATTTGCCTTTGGCCAGTGGGTGGTTGGTTGGTGGAACCGACTTCCATCACTGGTTGTTGAAGTTGATAGCCTAAACAAATTTAAAGCTCAACTGGACAGGTATTTCGAACGAACGGAGGGGTGAAATGGGAGTGGGTTTTTTTTTTTTTTTTGTTTTTTTTGGCTGATGCTGAATAAGCTTGCTTTCTTGCATCATATGCCTCTGCTAATGCTAATGCTAACTCTGTGGTACTACACTGACAGTGGTAGAGAATGAAAGGGACTTTGGGGTGATTGTGCAGGCAGATTTGAAGTTCTCTGAGCAGTGCAGACGGGCTGCAAGAGTAGCTCATGGAGTATTGTCAATGATATACAGGAATTTTTCCAGCAGGGATAAGGAGGTAATTATTCCATTGTATAAGGCAATGGTCAGGCCACACCTAGAGTACTGTATACAGGTCTGGAGGCCTCATTTCAAGAAGGATGTAGAGCTGCTGGAACGAGTACAGAGAAGGGCAACAAGATTAGTGAATGGAACAAAGGGGTGCTCTTACGAAGAAAGGCTTAAGTTTTGCAAATTACAGTGTCTGGAGACTAGGCACCAGCGAGGTGATCTGATAGAGGTGTATAAAGCCTTGAATGGGTTAAGCATGCTCAATGCTGATGGAATTCTTACTCTAGCTCAGAAAAATCACCTGAGAGGGCATAAATTCAAATTGAGGAAAGACAGAGGTAGGATAGACGTGCGGAAATTTGCCTTTAGCCAGCGGGTGGTTGGTTGGTGGAACAGACTGCCATCCCTTGTGGTGGAGGTTGATAGCCTAAATAAGTTTAAGGCTCAGCTGGACAGGTATTTTGAACGAACAGAGGGGTGAAGTGGAAATGGGTTTTTTTTTTTTTTTGGCTGATGCTGCATAAGCTTGCTTTCTTGCATCAAATGCCTCTACTAATGCTAATTCTAATGCTGACATATACAGCACACAGGTGGTACTCAAAAGACCTAAAAGAAATTGGATTGGACATGTGTTGGGAAGTTAGGAATTGGAGAAATGGAAAAAAATTCAGGAAAAGCGGCCCAAAAGGCGATTGGGGGGAAACTATGACAGTTGAATTGAATGGGGATAGTGGACATGGGAGATGAAGAGAGGTGATAAGGAGAAGTATTTGTTTTGTGTATGATTGAACCTGTGTTTCCAAGCAACTTGTAGTCAACCCCCCCCCCCATTTTTCTTTTGCGGCTAATGTAGGTCTTTATTTCCATTATTGGTGAACATAGTATTTCTACTTAAATTGTGTTACTATTCATTCAATTTCAACTTGGGAGAAATAATAAGTATCAGTCAAACTGTAGTTTATGCTCAAAGTAGTAGAGGCATATGATATTGAGCAATTAGACTTCACACCAGCGGGTATTTAAATAAACAAATTTCAACACTGTAACTAAAACACTTTATTTACAATAAAATAAAATAAAATTACAAGTATATAGAATAAAAACAGAAATATAAGCTAAAACTGTTGTGGTTTAATTTACAATAAAATATGATGATAAAAACAATGAAATAATATACTAAAATACCGTGACAACTGTAGCTTTCGGAGACGTCGTTCTCCTTTCTCAACAGCTTGTGGTTTAATTTACAACAAAATGTAAACGGTCTCCTTTCTCAACAGCTATTGTTGAGAAAGGCGACCGTTTACATTTTATTGTAAATCAAACCACAACAGTTTTAGCTTATATTTCTGTTTTTATTCTATATACTTGTAATTCTATTGTAAATAAAGTGTTTTAGTTGCAGTATTGAAATTTGTTTATTTAAATACCGTTTGGTGTGAAGTCTAATTGCTCAATATGAATTGTCCCAGCCTTGATGAAAGAAAGCTTGGGTATTTTGGTTTGTTATTTGGTTTTTAGGAGCATTAGCAACTAAGGCCATATTGCTCCGGGGATATGCGGTGGTCATTCCCTGACCTTTCCGAGTCCTCCGTATTTGGTGGTCACGGGCTCAAACCCCGGTCTAATCAAGAAGCGTGTTCTACACACTACTGCTCCTGCCCACCTTGCTACGGAGGCGTGTGCAAGAAAGCAAGCTGATGTAGCTTATGTTGCATCAGCCACAAAAAAAAAAAAAAAAATCCAGATACATTCCCTTTAAAAGTTTGTCCAATTACTCCTTGAATTTATTTAAGCTAGGCGTGGGGCTCACATTTGGTGAGTATGGGCTTGGCACACCCAGGATCCCGAGGTGAATATCATCATTCTTCTCTTTCTTGGTAAATCCCTCTCTCTCTCTCGGGCGTAATTCAGAATTTTTTTTTTTTTTTTTTTTTCGGCTGGTGCAGCATAAGCCTCATGCTTCCTTTCACCATACGGCTAATAATAATAATAGGCGATAAAGGCAGAGTAAAGTGGAGCGGTCTGCTCGACATTTATTGAAGGAGATGGCACGTAGGCAGTTCAACCCTCTCTTGCACTTTGTCCGCAGTTGACGGATATAGGGTAGAAATGTCAACTCCTTATCGAAAATGAGCCTAAGAATTTTGTCTCGTGTGCTACTGGAATGATGTTTTGTCCGAGTTTAACTACGGGTTTTTTCGTTTTCGAAAAAAGTGTACACAGACGGTCTTCTGTGACAAGAACCTAAAACCATTGCCCAAGAGTTGGTGTGGTCAGTGGCATGCTGCAACTCTCTGTCAATGAACCTCATATTGCATGACTGCAAAAAGATGCTAAAGTCGTTTACAAAGAGGGCACTTTTTATGGTTGGAGGTAATAGAGTTAATTCAGTAATAGAGTTAATTTTGATAGCAAAAGGCGTAACACTTAGAACTGATCTTTATGGAACTCCCTCTTCTTGATAATATGGCCGGTAGAGAGTGGATCCCACACAAACTTGAAAAGACCGGTCTGCAAGGAAGTTCTTTATAAAGAGGGATATGTGTCCCCCTAAGACCAAAGTTATGTGTTTTAAAATTCCGTATCTCCAAGCGGTGTCATACGCTTTTTCCATATCAAAGAAAACCGACACCTGGTGCTTGTGTTTCGGGAAAGCATCACGAATAGATGTTTCACGATGTTTCCAGGCGGGTTAAATGGTCAAATGTTGAGCTAATCCTTCGGCAGCTACACTGTATCCAGGAAAGGAGGTCGTTAACTTCTGAATACCACAAAAGGGGACCATTGGCCATTCTTTCCAGAATCCTGAACAAGCAGCTCGTCAGAACAATAGGACAGTAATTTTTTGGTATCTTAGGATCCTTTCCTGGTTTCGGAAAGGCAAGAATGATTACCAAAGTGCCATAAGTCCGGAAATGTCTCTTCAATATAGATTCTATTATAGAGACAGAGGAAACGATCCGTGGATTCTGATGAAAGGTGTTTAATCATCTCATAATGGATGTCTGGCCAACAGCACTCGCCTTGGACAGCAGGAATGCTGTATTCAGCTCGAACTTTGTGTAGGGCTGATTGTAGTCTTCCCAATTGTTAGAAGACAGTTTTGGGTGATGTTTTTCTGATCTTTGTTTGAGCGCCAGGAACGCTGAAGGGGGGGGGGGGGGGGAAGTACGATTCTGAAGACACTTTAGCAAATGTCTCCCCGAGAATATTTGCAATTGCAGTTAAGTCAGCAATTGCACATCCGTCACTTCCAGGATAGAGTAGGCACCTCCGTAGCCAGGTGGGCAGGAGCAGCAATGCGTAGCACACGGTTCTTGATCAGACCAGGGTTCGAGCCCGTGCCCACCAAATACGAAGGATGCGGAAAGGTCAGGAAATGACAACCGCATATCCCCGGAGCAATATGACCTTAGTTGCTAATGCTCCTAAAAATCAAATAACAACAACAACATCCAGGATCGAGGAAGGGTGTGAGGTGTATTTGTGCTTCATTTTCCGAACTTTGTCCCAGATGACATTAGGATTGACAGCACATGTGAAGGAAGAATCAAAGGGAATCCAAAATTCCTCTTGGCTTCGACATCTGATCTAACGCGCACATTTGAAGGCTATTAAATTATCTGTGGTGGGGTAAAGACGAAATATTCCACATGTTTTATTTTGAGTCTTTCTAGCTGCTGTGCATTCTCCATTTCACCATGGTTTTGGAAAACGTCGAAACCAGGACGATGTCATTGGGACTGCAACTGCCGCTGCCTGGAAGATACTTTCTGTGATATGTTTTACTGACTCATTAATTGGCCCCTGGCTGATTGTAGTGGTATTAAACATTGCCAGATATCTAAAAGCATTCCAGTCGGCGTGATCGGTCTTCCAATGTGGTATTCTCGACTGGTCGCATTGTCTCCCATTAGAAATGGTGGATAACACGGGGAAATGATCACTGCCGTATAGGTTGTCTGCGCAGATAACACAGTGGTAACATCACCGTCCTCCCCACACCAGGTGGAAAAGGCCCGGGTTCGAATCCAGTCGATGACGCAGGGAACTTTAATGCGCTTTTTTCACTCCGTGGCTGAGTTAGTCGGTCTCAGGAGTAGATGGCAAGATTTTTCTTCCCAGAAACTGGGGTTTTTCGTCAGCAAAACAGACAAATCGACCATAGAACACCAGCAATTAACAGACATAAGACACAGCACGGCAGATGAATTTAATTATTCCGTTGGTATAAATATAATAGTTCAGTTTTTTTTTGTTTTTTACCGTATAGGTTGGTATTTCTTTGTGCTTTTCAGAAAAATGTGAATTTTTAGTGTTTAAAGGTGATTCCATCGATCGCAGATGCTACCAGCAGAAAGAGTAAATAAATTTGGACTTACAGGTGATTTTATGGAATTTTTGGACAGGAATCAGCAAAATTATGAATGTTTTAAAAAATCTACTATACACACCATTGTATGTAGCGCCTATACTTATGCTATAAAGCTGATATATGATAACTTTGAATTAAGGGATAGTAGTTATCTTCTGAAGTCCCATCCTAGAAACTATAAAAAACTTAAGTCTGTCTAGCTATATTGAGGGTGAGCAGTTATATTGCAAAATGACATTATTTAATCAAATTCGTTGCGACGTCAATCATAATCTCACTTTACAATAGCGACGCCATATTGACCGCCATCTTTGTTTCTAATCACAACACGAATGATACAAAGCTGTTTTACATGTGTTATCCTAATTTATTGAAATGATGGTGTTGGTACAGAAACTGATTACATTTATGATTACACACGATGCTTATGAAGTTTTGGCG
This sequence comes from Mastigoproctus giganteus, assembly GCF_048544385.1. Taxonomy (NCBI): domain Eukaryota; kingdom Metazoa; phylum Arthropoda; class Arachnida; order Uropygi; family Thelyphonidae; genus Mastigoproctus; species Mastigoproctus giganteus. Next base: position 119,844,314 of record NC_143581.1, read on the forward strand.
ATTAAAATATGTTATCCACACAGCTGCGCTCACCGTTGTTGAACCACGTGGTCGGCCCTTCGCCGATCTCGGTAAATTGAGTGCCTTACGGGAAGCTTTTTCTTGAAAAATATAAATCGGAAAGCAATAATAAACACACCATATTAAAGAGGGAATTTCCCTCTATTAAAGGAACTCCGATCAAATTCCCTAGATTATTCAAGAACCGTGCTCAGCACTTTAGATGACGTGATACCGCTGTTAGTGGAAGAATCAAGATTTTAATGTTCCTCCCCTCCTCGATGACAATAGACTTTACAGGGTAAGGTAGCATATATTATCCTATAAATCTTAAAGGCAAACCAACATCACCATTGTTCTACAACCCTCGATAATCCCTAGAATAAAGCTGTCTAGTCGTCTTAATGAATATCACTAACAGAAAGTTTGTACGGTCAAATAACAGTACAAACTTTCTGTTAGTGATATTCATTGACTCTATTATGCCTCGCTCAACAGATCATGGTTCGGTTTCGCTAATCCAAATTACTCCCACAAATCCGGAACTGGATGAAATATCCGACTTAAGAAGTGAAACGAAGTCGCAAGCAACAAATAATGACGAACCAAGTATAATCGACAACCAAACAATACTGACAACAACGAAACAGGCTGTACTACAGCCAAAAGGAAAAATAACAACTTTATAATGCCAATATCCGAAAGGCACATTCGATCTATATCAGAAAACAAAGAATCAAGGGAAAATGGCTCCCAAACTGAGAGTGCCGCCAAAAAGCCACACACACTGCACCGCAAAAAATTCAAGAGACCCCATGGATCCTAGACTAACCAAAGGTACTGTCCTTGAGCTGTCTTTGCCCTCAGAACTACCCTGGAGAGTTTGTTCAATGAACCGAACAACAGAATTACAACATGTCTATGAGCAGAGATTGTCTGAATCTGGACTAAGATGGAGACTGTCCTACTCCAAACAAACATGGAAAAAGAAATTCCAAGTGCAAAATTGGAGGTCTTGCAAACCAGTGGGACAAACTTAACAAGTACAAGTCAATTCTGGAAAAAAGCCGTGAGTTAGGGTTGAAAGCGCCTGCAATTCTGAAAAAATTTGAAAGTGCCTGCAATCCTGCCTAGATACGATAGGCTCCTGGCAAAGGCATCCTTTACAAAGGATTTCTCATAATCTGCCTTTGCCTGCCTAATCTCCTGTGTGACTTGGTTACAGACCAGCTTATATCTATCATAGGCTTCCATGTCACCTATTAATTACTTACTTAACAAGTACAGGTTACAGTTGAAAAAAAGCCGTGAATTAGGGTTGAATTTGTAAGTGTCTGCAATTCTGCCCAGACACGATAGGAGGGAGTATATGATGGGGGGTCCTGTCGATCAATTCGGCCTTGGAGAGACTGTGCAAGGCTCAAGGGGTAGAATTTTTCTCAGCCTGGTCTGTGCTTGTTAACAGAAGAGACTGCTTCTACAGGGATGGGATACACTGAAATAGGAAGGGTGCAAGAATATTTGCTGATGCCATCGAGGTTGAGTTAGGTAGGTCGGAAAACTACTAACACGGTCTAATAGATTAACACTAGCCGTTAGCAGAGGTGAAAGTGATTCTTGCAGTGCTTCTATTAAAATGCAATTTATCACCAGCCTGGAAAGCAAGGCAATAGGGATTTCCAGGACTGCTGGGAGTCATAGTGGAACAAGTAAATACATGGGCTGTGTTAGGGTAACTAAAGCTGGAAAAAGGTGCATGTATACTTGCATGTACAGCAATGCTATGATTATAGTTAATAAACTCGATGAGCTTGAAGTGCTAGTCAAGACATCAAAGGCAAATATTGTTGGGATATCAGAGACGTGGCGTCACACAGACATAAGCAGGGCAAAATTGGAATTTGGTGAATACAATGTCTACAGAAAAGTTGGACAGGACAGCAAAGGAGAAAGGGTTATGCTGTTAGTTAAGAAACATAAAATCTAAGGAAGTGCATCGAATTGATGTTGGTGGATAATGCAACGTTGAGTCTGTTTCGTGTGACATAAGCACTCGGAAAGGAAAAATGAGAGTAAGTGTGTGTTATAGGCCTAATGAATCTGATCAGTATAATGAGCAATTGTGCAAAGAAATAGAGTGGGCCACTAAATCAGAGTGACTTATAAAGTAGGATTTTAATTTCCCGGATATTGACTGGAATTTGTGGGTTGGTCACTCACACGCTAGCAAGGATTTTGTAGATTAATTGGATCATTGTTTTCTACAGCAGCATGTTCAGGAGGCAAGTAGAGGGAGTAATACTCTTGGTCTAATTACATTAGTGATTCATCATGCATTAAGAATCTGCAGATAAAGGAACCAATAGGTGGCAGTGATCACAGTGTGTTGAAATGGGATTTACTCAAAGAGGTAACTACCATAAAGGGTAAAGAGAAGGGTTTTTGCTTTCGTAAAGGTGACTACGATGCTCTCAGACACTATTTAAATTCTATAGTGGGACCAACTGATGATGTTAACAACAGCAAATTCAAATGGGAAGCATTCAAAGAATTTTGAATTGGACATGTGACAGAGAAGAAGGGTTGTTATGCTGTTAGTTAGATTAGACATGTGACAGAGAAGAAAAATGCATGGGATACAAAAAAATAGCAGGTGACACAGAAGCTTATGATAGATATAAACTGGTCTGTAACCAAGTCACAAAGGAGGTTAGGCAGACAAAAGCAAATTATGAGAACCTTTGGCAAAGGATGCAAAGAAAAACAGCAAAGAGTTCTTTACTTATGTAAACTCTAGAAAGAAGAGGATGAATAAGATTGGTCCACTTGATATCGATGGTTCAACTGTTAACGATCCTGCTCAAGTAGCTAACAAACTAAATGAATATTTTCTATTTACATTCACACATGAGGAGTTCAGGGACTGGAATGCCACAGGTTAACTAAACTCTGGCAGTGAGCTTTCTCCTCCTCTTTCCTCTCAGTAATAACTGAGAGGAAAGAGGAGGAGAAATTGATGAAGATAAACATATGAAAGGCACCTGGAATCTATCAAGTTATATTAAAGCAGGCAGCAAAGAAAGTAAGCAAACCCTTAGCCATAATTTTGAGAGCTTCCTTGGACTCAGGGTGTGCACCCATGGACTGGAAATGTGCGATTGTGACTCCAAACCACAAAGGAGGATCAAATGGAGACACAGGAAATTACAGACCTCTTAGTTTAACTTCTGTTCCATGGAAATTAACGGAGGCACAGGTTAAAGAAACATTGTAGGATCATTAGACAAGATTTCAGTTATAGCTCGGACACAGCATGGGTTTCTTAACGGGAAGTCTTGTCTGACAAATTTGATTGGATACTATGATGCAGTCACAAATGAACTGGATGCAAAGAATAATTTTGATATCATATATTTGGATCTTAGAAAGGCCTTTGATACTGTTGCACATGGAAGACTGCTGCACAGATTGGAGCAGTGTGGCATTAGTGACAAATTGCTGCTAGGGATAAAGGGATGGTTGAGTGGAAGTGGACAGAGAGTGGTCATCAATGGACACTGCTCTTTGTGGACTAACGTTATTAGTGGATTCCCTCAGTGTTCAGTGTTGGGTCCATTGTTGTTTTCTGTATTTGTAAATGATATTGATGATGGTTTATCAGGCTTAATGCCCAAGTTTGCAGACGATAGGAAAGTAGCAGGTGTGATAATGACACTAATAACAGTACGCTGCTGAAACAGGATCAAGCAAGTTGAGCAGATGGCCTAAGAGGTGGCAAATGAAGTTTAACATTGATAAATGTAAAGTACTATATATGGGAAACAGTAACCCCAGAGTAACCTATCAACTCTATGGTACTACACTCAGAGGCGTAGCTAGATTTTCGGCGCCCTTGGCAAATTCGTGGCACTCGCCTTTTTTCGATAATTCATAAAATCATATTAAATAATAAATACAGTCGGACCTTTGTTTAACAAACTTCTTTATAAAGAATTTTTTTATTTACAGATAACTGTTTTCTGTTTGCCGATGTTTTTTAGAATTCGCTAAATAGAATTTCCTATAGAACACTATAGGAAAATCTCTTAGCTTCGGGGCCCCCAAAGCCTAGGGCCCCAAGGCATGTGCCTCATTGCCTTAATGGGTAATCCGCCACTGGGTGCAGCATAAGCCTCAGCTTCCTTGCACCATATATAGCTAATAATAATAATAATAATAATAATAATTTAGTTTTATTTTAAGATCAAGTTAAGAGATAAAGGTTTTTTTTTTTGCTAGTGAGGTATTAATTCTTGGAATAGGTTACCTCCTCGGGTAGTTAAATGCTGCCAACCTAGGGAAATTCACACCTAAAAGGGTCAACGAGGTGGTTGATAGATTTTTCTTTTCATTTGAATTGTGCAGAAATAAAAAGCAATTCATTGGGCCACACAGTAATACTAATACGACACAGTAACAAGGGAACTGGATGCAAAAAATAAATTTGACATCATATACTTCGAGTTCAGCAAGAATTTTGCCACTCTTGCACCTGCTGTACAAATTGGAGCAGTGTGGAATTAACGGCAAAAATTAAATTCAATGATTACTGTTATAGATAAAGGTTGAGAAGAAGAGGACAGAGAATAGCAATAGTATTAGTAGACGCATACAATGCAAGAAAGCAAGCTTATGCAGCATCAGCAAAAAAAAAAAAAAAACCTCCCATTTCACCCACCTTTGTTACAAATGCCTGTCCACTTCAGCCTTAAATTTATTTAGGCTATTAACTTCCACAACAAAAGATGGAAGTCTCTTCCATCTTTTGTTGTGGAAGTTGCCAGCGGATAGTTCATTTACCAATCAACTACCCGCTGGCTAAACGCAAATTTCTGCACATCTATTCTACAACTGTCTTTCCTCAATTTGAATCTGTGCCCCCTCAGGCTCTTAATCTGAGCAAGATGAAGAATCCCATCAGCATTCAGCTTGCTCAACCATTCAAGGCCTTATACAGCTCAATCAGATCACCTTGCAGGTGCCTACTCTCCAGGTGCTGCAATTTGCAGAACTTAAGCCTTTCTTGTAAGAGAACCCTTTGTTCCATTCACCAGTCTTGTTGCCCTTCTTTATGCTCGTTCTAGCAACTCTACATCCTTCCTAAAATGAGGTGTCCAGACATGTACACAGTACTCAAGATGTGGCCTGACCACTGCCTTGTATAACGGAATAATCAGTCTCTGCTAGCAAAATTCCTATATATATCATTGACAAGACCTGCCCTGGCAGCCTCTCTGCACTGCTCAAGTAACTCCATATTTGACTGCATAATTACCCCAGGTCTTTTTCATTTTCCACTTCCCTGAGTGTAGTACCACACAGTTGGTACGTTTCTCTTCGGTTATTCCTACCCATATACAATACTTCCATTTGTGAATTTAAAACTTCAGTTGCCACTTTTCAGCCCATTTCCCAACTTATCTAGATCTAGTTGGAGTAGAATACTGTCTTTACTGTCGCTAACAACCCTTCCAACCTTTGTATCATCTGCAAACTTGGACATTAAACCTGATATACTTTCATCAATATCATTGATAAATATAAAAAACAACAATGGGCGCAACACTGAACCCTGGAGAACTCCACTAATAACATTTGTCCATGAAGAGCAGTGTCCATTGATTACAACTCTGTCTTCTGTCACTCAACCATCCCTTTATCCATTGTAGCAACTTACCCTTAACGCCATACCTCTCCAATATGTACAGCAGTCTTCCATGTGCAACAGTATCAAAGCTTTCCTGAAATCCAAGCATATGATATCAAAATTATTTTTTGCATTCAGTTCATTTCTGACCACATCATCGTATCCAATTAAATTGGTTAGACAAGACCTACCTTTAACAAACCCATACTGTGTCTTAACTATTACAGCAGTCTTGTCTAGATGATCCTGCAAGTCTTCTTTAAGTAGTGATTCCATTATTTTCCCCGGAACACAAGTTATAACAGGTGTATAGTTACCAGTGGCACCTTTGAACCCCCTTTGTGAATTGGTGATACATTTGCGCACATTTGATACATTTGTATAGTCCATGGGGACCTTCCCGAGTTCAAGGAAGCTCTCATAATTATGGCTAAGGGTTTGCTTATTTCCTTTGCTGCCTCCTTTAATATAACTGGATAGATCCCGTCCACCCCAGGTGCCTTTTTAATGTTTAACTTGAACAATTTCCCCTCCACTTTGATCTGTTATAACAAAATCACTTAGGTTCCTGTTAGAGTTTGACAGACTTCTGGCACTCTCCTCATTGAATAACTCCTCATGTGTGAATGTGGATGCAAAATACTCATTTAGTTTATTAGCTACCTGAGCATGATCAAAAGAAAAAAAAAATTAAATTACTGTATTAGGGTTACCCGTAAATGAAATTACATTAACCCGTATTCGTGTTTGTAAATTGCTTGTGTTCTCTGGTCGATTTGCCTGTTTTGCTGGACGAAAAACCTCAGTTTCTGAGGGAAAAAAACCTTGCTATCTACGCCTGAGACCGACTAACTCAGCCACGGAGTGAAAAAAGCCCACTAAAGTTCCTCCCGTCATCGACGGGATTCGAACCCGGGCCTTTTCCACCCGGTGTGGGGAGGACGGTGGCGGTACCACTGTGCTACCCACGCAGACTCCTGAGCATGATCATCAGAATAGGTATCAATGTGCACTGCTCTTCTTGAACTAATGCTATTAGTAGAATTCTCCCTGAGTTACATAAGGGTTGGATTACGCGGACTTCTACGTAAGTCAGAATTTCCCTGAATGCTTATGCAGCACTCACAACTATGCATGGTGACTTTGATTGAAGGAAAAAAGAAATGTTCGACGAACATGTAAATAGAATTATTTATTAATTTTTTTTATCTCATGTGCAGGAAAAATTACAAAAGTGTACAAAATTACAAATATTTAAAAATTTTTGTAAAAAATTTGATTTGATTACAAAAAGAGAGGAGACAGGCATAATGTCAGCAAGTTTGATGTCAGCAGCATTTGAGCATCGTTTTCAGAATCCTTGAGGTCGTCACCTTATTCTTCCCTATCGCTTCCATCATGCTCTATGATTGATGACTTTTGAGGGGGTGATGAACACCGTGGCGACATCCAATATTCCTTACATTTAGCATTAGCATTAGTAGAGGCATTTGATGCAAGAAAGCAAGCTTATGCAGCATCAGCCAAAAAAAAAAAAAAAAAAAAGTAACATAAATAAATAAAAATAACCACTTCCACTTCACCCCTCTGTTCGTTCGAAATACCTGTCCAGCTGAGCCTTAAACTTATTTAGGCTATCAACTTCCACGACAAGGGATGGAAGTCTGTTCCACCCACCAACCACCCGCTGGATAAAGGCAAATTTCCGCACATCTATCCTACATCTGTCTTTCCTCAATTTGAATTTATGCCCTCTCAGGTGATTTTTCTGAGCTAGAGGAAGAATCCCATCAGCATTGAGCATGCTCAAACCATTCAAGGCTTTGTACACCTCTATCAGATCACCCCGCTGGTGCCTAGTTTCCAGACACTGTAATTTGCAAAACTTAAGCCTTTCTTCGTAAGAGAACCCCTTTGTCCCATTCACCAATCTAGTTGCCCTTCTCTGTACTCGTTCCAGCAGCTCTACATCCTTCCTGAAATGAGGCCTCCAGGCCTGTATACAGTACTCTAGGTGTGGCCTGACCATTGCCTTATACAAGGGAATAATCACCTCCTTATCCCTGCTAGAAAAATTCCTATATATCATTGACAATACACCATGAGCTACTCTTGCAGCTCGTCTGCACTGCTCAGAGAATTTCATATCTGCCTGCACCACCACCCCCAGGTCCCTTTCATTCTCTACCACTGTCAGTGTAGTACCACAGAGTTGATACGTTGCTCTGGGGTTGCTGTTTCCCATATGTAGTACTTTACATTTGTCAATGTTAAACTTCATTTGCCACCTCGAAGCCCATCTGCTCAACCTTTCCAAATCCTGTTGCAGCAGCATAGTGTCAGTAGTGTCCTTGACAACCCTGCCAACCTTCGTATCGTCTGCAAACTTGGACATTAAGCCTGATATACCATCATCAATATCATTTATAAATACAGAAAACAATAAAGGCCCCAATACTGAACCCTGAGGGACTCCACTAATAACATTAGTCCACGATGAGCAGTGTCCATTGATTACCACTCTCTGTCTTCTCCCCCTCAACCACCCCTTTATCCATAGCAGCAACTTGCCTCCAATGCCACACTGCTCCAATTTGTGCAGCAGTTTTCCATGTGCAACAGTATCAAAAGCCTTTCTAAGATCCAAGTATATAATATTAAAGTTATTCCCTGCATCCAGTTCTTTTGTGACTGCATCATAGTATCCAATCAAATTGGTCAGGCAAGACTTCCCCTTAACAAAACCATGCTGTGTCCTAGCTATAACTGAAGTCTTGTCTAGATGATCCTGCAGTGCTTCTTTCACCAGTGCCTCCATTAATTTTCCGGGAACAGAAGTTAAACTAACAAGTCTACAATTACTTGTGTTGCCCTTTGATCCTCCTTTGTGAATTGGGGTCACATTTGCACATCTCCAGTCAATGGGTACCTCCCCTGAGTCCAAGGAAGCTCTCATAATTATGGCTAAGGGTTTGCTTACCTCCTTTGCTGCCTCCTTTAATATAACTGGATAGATCCCATCCACCCCAGGTGCCTTTCTTGTGTTTATCTTCAACAATTTCTCCTCCACTTTGCTCTCAGTTATTACAAGATTCTCTAGCTTACTGCTAGAGTTGAATACACCTCTGGCATTCCCCTCGCTGAATAACTCCTCATGTGTGAATGTCGATGCAAAATATTCATTTAGTTTGTTAGCTACCCGAGCAGGGTCATCAACAGTTGACCCATCGATCTCAAGTGGACCAATCTGATTCATCCCCTTCCTTCTAGAGTTTACATAAGTAAAGAACTCTTTGCTGTTTTTCTTCGCATCCCTTGCCAAGGATCTCTCGTAATCTGCCTTCGCCTGCCTAACCTCCTTTGTAACTTGGTTACAGATCAACTTGTATCTATCATAGGCGTCCGTGTCACGTGTTAATTTGTATGTATCCCATGCATTTTTCTTCTCTGCCATATGCCTCATTAGTTCATCTGACAACCATTTAGGCCTAAACCTTGAACAATATTTCTTAGTTGGTATGTAAAGCCTAGTAGCTTCCACGATAAGTTCTTTGAATGCTTCCCATTTTGAATTTGCTGTTGGCAATATCATCAGTTGATGCCACTGTATAGAATTTAAATACTGTCTCAGTCCATTGTAGTCGCCTTTACGAAAGCAATACCCCTTCCCTTTACCCCTAATGGTAGTTACCTCTTTGAGTAACTCCCACTTCAGCACACTGTGATCACTGCCACCAAGTGGTTCATTTATCTGCAGATTCTTAATGCATGAAGAATCACTACTGATAATCAAATCAAGAGTATTACTCCTTCTAGTTGCCTCCCGAACATGCTGATGTAGAAAACAATCATCCAATAAATCCACAAAAGCCTTGCTACTGTGTGAGTGACCAGCCCCCAAATTCCAGTCAATATCTGGGAAATTAAAATCCCCCATTATAAGACTCTCTGATTTACTGGCCCACAAAGGTAAAGCTCTAAAACAGTGTTTGCAGCCCGGCCGCTAGTTAGTACACTGGACCGAACTTACTGGTAACTCTCTAGGAGGCTTCCGGATCAGCTATAATCTTGCTACCTCTACTCTGCCAAATACTGACTGGAGGGAGTCAGAGTAGTGTGTATGCGGAGAGTATTGCCGAGGCGACGTTATGTCAAGGATCTGGGTATATTCTTACCATGTGTACGCCATATCCAAAAATTTCATTACTTCATACAGCATGTCCCACCCACTTTTTCCTACTATTGGATACACCATGAATTGTCAAACTAATAGAGGAAGCTTATCTGCGAAAAGATCTAAACCTCATAAGCACTTCCTAATTAATTTCACAAATACACGTGGTCTCAATTGTAATCTCAACGATGTCCATTTCCACTTGCAGTCTGCCAAACCCCATGTACTTTTTCTGACAGAATGTCAATTATCGGTTGATTCAACTACTGCTCATCTCAGATGCCCAAATTATTTGCTGTATGATTCCTTTTGCCTCAAAGTGGTACTTGTGCATATGTCCGTTCTGATAGAGTATTCACTGTCAGAGACGTGGCAATTTGGAATCTCCTCTCTTTGATCTTCTCTGGCTTAAAATCTCTCTACCTCATTGTGTCAAATTCATCTGTTGTCTCTACCATTCTCCCAATTCCATTAATCACTTGGAGCTCTTTGACTTCTTCTCTTTGCAACTTGACTTTCTCCAGTCCAACTTTACTAACAGTCAGGTAATTTTCCTTTGTGATTGTAATGTTCACAACTCCAGCTGGCTTCCGTTTTCTAGTCACACTGACCTAGCTGGTCGAGATGCTGAGGCTTTTGCAATTACTAATGACCTTGCACAGATTGTTCATTTACCTACAAGAATACCGGACAATCCTAATCATACAGCCAACACACTTGACCTTTTTCTCACAAACACTTCTAAGTACACGGTCGAAGTGAGAGGTCCTTTAGGCACTTCAGATCACAACGGTGATTGTCTCTTCTCCAATGGAGCCTTTATCTCATGGCTATTCCCAAATCTCGTGTTGTGTGGCGTTTCAAGAATGCAAAATAGGATGACCTGCGAGATTCCTTTTCTTCTTTTCTTTGGTTGGATTACTGTTTCAAAACTTCTGATGTCAACGTTTGTCAGATCATGTCAGTAAAATTATTCTTGCAGGAATGGAATCCTTTATCCCATACTCCTCTTTAAAATCTCGTCCTTTATCTAAACTTTGGTTTTCCAATAAATGTGCTAAGGCTGTTCAAGAGAAGAATGTTGAATATCGTAACTGGCTTGTTTCTAATTCTTCAGCTTCGTTTTCTGCCTACACCAAAGCGCGCAACAATTGTAAAGCAGTTATTAATCAGTCCAAACTAGAGTTTGAGCAGGCTAAGAGTAGAAAACTTGCTTCTTGCCCTAATGGTAGTCGAGCATTCCGGACTCTTGCCAAACCAACTGGCCGCAACTTTTGCCCATCTCTGCTCCCACCTCTGTCCCAACCAGATGGTTCTGTTGTCACTTCAGCCAAGGATAAAGCTGACCTGCTAGCATCCCATTTTTCTTCCAACTCATTTATTAATGATCTTGGTAAAACACCTCCCACGATTCCCAACATGCTCCATTCAATGCCTCCTCTGGTTTTCCGTCCAAATGATGTCAGAAGGATTTTGACGAATCTTGATGCTAAGAAAGCTTCAGGTCCCGATGGTATTTCTCCACTTGTTCTCAAAATCTGTGCTCCTGAACTTACTCCTATTCATTGCCACCTTTTTTCACTTTCTTATTCCAAAGGTGTTTTTCCTTCTTCTTGGAAATTTGCTCATATCTAGCCAGTTCCTAAAAAAAGGGCGACAAATCCCGCCCTCCAATTATCGTCTCATTGCAATTACTTCTACTCTCTAAAGTACTGGAGAAATCAATTAACCGCGAACTCTTAAACTACCTAGAAACCTTCCGTCTGATCAACGATTGCCAGTATGGATTCCGTCAGTGTTGGTCCACTGGTGATATTCTGGCTTATGTTACCCATTTATGGTCTAATTCAATGGAAAGGTTCGGTGAAACCCAAGTAGTTGCTCTTGACATCTCAAAGGCTTTCGATCCTGTTTGGCATAAAGGTCTTCTAAGCAAACTTTCATCTTATGGTTTGCCAACTGTGTTTAGTAATCGGTTATCCAGTTTTCTCTCTGATCGCTCACTGAGGGTGTCGGTAGATGGCTCTCTGTCTTCTAACCTCTCCACTAATAACGGTGTCCCCCAAGGTTCAGTTCTTTCTCCCAAACTTTTCCTCTTGTATATTAAGACATTCTTCCCTTGACTGGAAATCCTATCCATAATTTTGCCGATGAAAGCACATTGCATTCCACTTTCCATTTTGAGAAACTTTTCCCTGCTCAATCAGCTTCAACTCCTTGAAAATCTGCTACCAATTCCTTAAATGCCGATCTTCAGGAAATTCACCAGTGGGGCAAAGTCAACTTAGTTGATTTCAATCCTTATAAAACTCAGTCTTGTTTTATACCTCGCAAAAAAAGGATTCTACTGCTCCTATGCTTATCTTTGGTGACACTCCGATTTCTAGGCAAAATGATATATCCCTTTTGGGGATTACCCTGACTTTTAATCTCTCTCTCTTGGCACAAGCACATTACAAATATTGCTTCCTCTGCATCTAAAAAACTTGGTTTTCTCTTTCACTCTCGGCGTTACATTTCTTCCAAACAGCTGCTCACTCTGTAAAAATCGCAACTCCGCCCTAACATGGAATATTGTTCCCACATCTTGGGTGGTTTCCCCAAAACCTCTCTCAGGCTTCTTGATTCTATTCAGAAGAGGGCAGTTAGATTAATTAATGATTCATCGCTAACAGATTCTCTCCACTCACTGTCTCATAGACGTATGTTCTGCTGCATGCTTCTTCTACAGATATTTCCATGGGCACTGTTCTTCTGAATTGGCTTCTATAATTCCTGCTCTCTCTTTCAAATAGTCTGAACACGTGCAACCACCAGCCAACATCCATTTACAGTCCAAATTCAAACTCGCAGAACCAACTTTTCATCTTTGTTTATTCATTTAACTGCCATTTTCTGGAACAACCTTTCTTGATATGTATTTCATGAAAATTACAGTCTACAGAAGTTGAAGTCCAATATCAACAAATATCTTCTTTCATCTTCTCAACCTCCAACCCAAGCAGGGTACTCTTTGTATATGTTCTAATACCTGTTGTGTTTGGGGTTTACGTAAAAAAAAAAAAAAAAAATTCTTGGCCAAATTTGAACATGACAGATGCACCATCGGTTGTAGAAGCCATAATGTGCTCATTCATGTCGAGTCCGAATTCTTTTAATCTGATATTGACCAACTCCTTACATTTTGCGCTATTTAGTGATCCTTTGACTAATATCATTTCCAAAGACCAATGCTCATTTTCATCATGTAAATTTTTGTTCATAAATCTTTTATTTTGAAGAGACGTATATTCATCTAGAGTGAGGGAAAATCGCTGAACATTTTTAACTTTCTCTTTGAGTAAGTCAGTTAATTCCTTTTTATTTTCCTCATAAAATGAAATAACCTTATTTTTGACTGTATTAAGATAAGATGGTGGAGGATTATCGTATTCATCCCTTCATTTTTTTTTTTTTAAATATTTTGTATAAAGTCACTTTTTGCAATAGGTTTAAAATTGAAACCATGAGCACTAGCCATTTTTTAGACTTCTTCTTTCATTGAAAATTTAGTTTTGTAGAAGTCAATAGTTTTTTGTCTTTTTGTTGCCACTTCTGCATCATCACCCGAGGCGCCTCCATAGCCAGGTGGGAAGGAGCAGCAGTGCGTAGCACACGCTTCTTGATTAGAGCGGGGTTCGAGCCCGCCACCACCAAATACAGAGGATGCGGAAAGGTCAAGGGAATGACCACCGCATATTCCCGGAGCAATATGGCCTTAGTTGCTAATGCTCCTAAAAACCAAACAACAACAGCATCATCACTCAAATGAATATTGTGAACATTCTTTATGTGAAAGGCTAATTCTGTTGTTGTACTTTCAGCACGTTTTATTGCATATGTTACACTTAGCTTCAACACTACTGGATTTGGAAAAATAGTTTCAAACATTTGACTTTCTTCGCATTATTAGGCCTATATATAAAAAAAAGTAATTCAATTATATACTGTGTGAAGAAAAGGTTTTGAGTGAAAAATAACACGCACCGTAACCACACTTCATATGTTTCCAAATTATGAATAATTAAATTCGTGGAACTTCAATCTAAATCTTACGCTTTTGTGCTTTGATTAATTACTAACTAGACTAATTTTTACAGAATCAGTAAAGTGAGAACATGCCTCTACAAAGAACCTCTAAGGAATGTTGAAGGGCTGCAGCATTCCTGGTGTGCACTTATAGTGAATAACTGAAATTAATTAGATAAATGACAGAAATTGAAACAAAATCACAAAATTGAAATCAATTAGGTAAATGATAATAAACTGACCAGCTCATGGGGTGACAGTGTTGGGGGGAGGGGGTAGGGGGTAGATATCACGGCACATATATTGAGGGGATGAGATAAGATGATAAAGAGAGAGAGAGATTTGAATGGCCGGGGGAACAATGAATAGAATGGATCATTGGTTGACTGGATAATAATTAAGAAAAGTTAAATACAATCGCGGCAACCATTTTTGTCGGGAATATAATAAACAGCGTCTTCTATTACAAAAGGCTGTGCCTGCTATAAAGGCTGTCTTTAAGTTGTATTTGCATGGTTAAACTTTCCTCCCCCTTTCTCAGTAACCACCCCAACATAGTTATGGCTTATCTATGTGCCTTGTGGCTTTGTTTAGGACCGGGTTTCGTATATCCTAAATATAATAGGTAAGATTGGATGACCTATTTACCTCTTACATTGCGATTTGAACCCGTTTTTGCGTTGTGTAACTAAGAAAGGATTTAATTAATAATTTAATGAAATTACCTTTCTTAGCGCAATAATTTTTAATTGAACTTAATCAACCCCAGGTGATTACTAATGTGATCTGAAGTCAGCAACGAGGCAGTATTAGAAACAAAACAATCATTTATTAAAATATAAAACATATTACATAGAAAATACACCTATATAGTTCATTCTCACTCTTATAACATTCATCTTCTTATTAAAGGTTAGGATATTATCATCTTTTGATTTAAACCATTTTAGTATTATACCATTATTCCTTATAATTATATTTGACTCACAAGGGCCATACCATTAATACAACAATCTATACTATCCATAAACATATATATATTTTCTATTTGCCCTTGTTGAATATCAACTGGGTACCATCGTCCTTTCACCTTTTCTCCTCTTTTAATATTTAAAATAGTTAATATTTTAAGCATTTAACATTTAAGACATTTAATATTTTAAGAACATACATTAGAATATCAGACCTTTATGTTAACCAATTAATATTCATGGTACCTAACTGTTGAACCACGACATGTAATACAAATCATATGTAACATATATAAAACATTTCGAGAAATCAACTTAGAAAGGAATCATCTTTTAAAACTGCGTCACCGTAATATTCCATTTAAACTATCTCTCGTTTTCATACATACATGAAGAAACATTTCCGCTTACCGTTTTCCTGTATCTTTCGCTCTTTCGATCGGGATTCCTCCTTCTCAGGATGTTTCCCTCTGCTTGATTCTGCAGTTGGAAATTACTTGACTTCCTCAGTATGACTTTCACGCACAATTCTACTAGGTAAAGTTACACTACAAACAAAAGGTCGCGACTATTTTAAGCTTCTAAGCCGAACTATTTTCCAATTCTTCTTACTAATACTATACTATTTGTTTCTCACTTAACAACAACAACGCCAACACTTTTTACTCCTCAATTCTTAGCTCTTAACACTCAATTCTCTCCATACACACTTCTTCTCTTCTCTATTTTCTCTCCTTTGCTTTTATATTCAGGATCAAATCTTTTGGGTATCTTTCCATCGCTTGTCTCATTGGATGTTCTAACTCCAAGGCCAAAATCTTAGGCGGTCCAAGTACCGGGTCATGGTTGAGAAATCTGTTGACTCCTCCACTGGACCACTCAACAAGCAGCCAACCTAAATACGCCATGGCTACTTACACTAGTGTTACTTTTCTGACCATTTTTGGACAAGCGAGATTGTTATTCAATACCACCATCATTCGGGAAGAGCTCAAGGTATTTTGTTGTTTATGTGGGGAAGGAACTGATCTTCCCCTGCTATAGCATCTTCCCATACTTGCCAAAAGCTTGTGTGTTTATACGAGAAGACACTTTTCCCTTGACATTTTGTGACCTTACAACGGAAGTTCTTAAAGCTGAAATGTACTGTATATAATTTTCTCCTAAGCAAGGTTACAAGTGGGCTGGGTCTTTAAAAGATATTTAATATTTTAGTTCTAATTTCGAATAATATTTATTTGATTTTACTGATTTCCGTCCTTGCTGATGGTATTACAATTCTATGGATTTCAAGACGATCAAAATATACATCAGCAACTAGGGATAATCAGACTAATAGTTAATTTATCCATTACTGAATATTTAATTTATTCGAAAAGAGAAAGGTGGGATTGATATCACTCGTAACAACAGCTAGAGGCCCCATAGTGGCCAAAACAAAACATTTTCTATTACTAATAAATCTCATTTGCAAGAGAAAAGTTGTTTATTTAGCGTAAATTTAAAAAAAATCATAAGTGATCTGAAATTATCGATAAATTTGCGCGACAGTTATACGATAGTTGACTTTCATTTATCGATTGTATGCACTACTGTTGAAGCAGTGAGACTTAATTCCATGCAATAGGTTACAAACTTTGTCCTTTGTCCTGATTAATTAATGTTTAATTAATTAATTAAACATTAATTAATCATCTTTGTCCTTAGATGATTAATTAATACTTCTTAATTAATCATCTTCATTTTACCTAGGGGCTCACATCTGGTGTGTATGGGCTTGGCACACCCAGGGTCCTAAGCTGGATATCATCATTCTTCTCTTTTTTGGTGATTCCTGACTACTTCTCTCTCTCTCAGAGTAACTGGGGAATTTTTTTTTTTTTTTTGGCTGGTGCAGCATAAGCCCCAGGTTTCCTTGCACAATATGGCAAAATAATAATAATAATAATAAATCAATTTTGTTTTGTTTCCTAACTCTGCCAGCACTTGCACTTTCCGGATAACCTTTTTAACCTAACGATCAAGACAATCAACTCATACAATTGCTCAACATTCAATGCATAAAATAAAGCAACCGGGCAGGACTATCACTGACATTAGTATTCCAGGAAACCTGGGTTTTATATGATCGACTAGCGGTTTATTTAGGACTGAATCCTGTGTTCTTAAATTTACTCTGAGAAGTAAAGAGTAAACTGCAACATCAAGATGCACTGTGATTTCCACTCTAGTCCCTTTTCAGATGATTAGACTCCAGAGCTGCCGCAAATGGTGGTTCTTTTACAATAGCTTATCAGTGACTTGTGTGTAGCTAGAGAATGGTCAAGAGGCAGGAGTAAACAAACAAAACATGATTTATTAAACATAAACACATATTACACTAAATGAATATAAGGGATGACTTATTGCATCTTCATGTTCATCATCATCATCATCATCAGCCACTTTCAATCCACTGCAGGATGAAGGCCTCTCCAGCAACTTTCCAGTTCCTTCTGTTTTGAGCACTGACCATCCATTTACCACCCAAAAACCCATGAATTTCATCTATCCATCTCCGCCTTTGTCTTCCAGATTTTCTTCTAGCTCCTCTTGGGTACCATTCTGTTATTTTCTTAGTCCATCTGTTATCATGTCTTCGAGCTATGTGTCCTGCCCAAGACCATTTTAGTTCTTTAGTTTTGATAAGAATATCCTTTAATTGAGTTTCCTGCCTAATCCATGTGTTTCTCTTCTTATCTAACAGTCTGATTCCCAATATAATTCGTTCCATTCTTCGCTGTGTAGTTCTCAGCTTCTCTTCCATTCTTTTGGTGAGTGCCCAAGTTTCACTTCCATAAGTCATGGTGGGGAGTATACATTGATTCATTATTTTACATTTCAGACAAACTGGGATATTGCTCTTCACTATGTGACTATATTTCCTGAATGCTATCCGTCCAAAATTTATTCTTCTCTTGACTTCCAGCCATTTTTCATTATTCCAGCTAATAACTTGTCCCAGATAAGTATATGACTCCACCTTTTCAATTACTGCTCGTTCAATCATTATTTCCCTTTCCGTGGCATACTTGTTCATCATTACTTTTGTTTTAGCCATATTCATCTTTAGTCCAAAATCCTTACTAACTGTGCATAACTGATTAAGATTTTCCTCTAATTCTTTGGGATCGTGGCTTATAACCACAATGTCATCTCTAAATCGTAAATGGTTTAGGTTCTCTCCGTTCACATTGACTCCTTTCTGTGACCAGTCTAATCTTCTGAAAGCTTCCTCAAGGGCAGCAGTAAACAGCTTCGGAGATATTGTGTCTCCTTGTCGAACTCTTTTCTCGATTTTAAATTTGCTACTGTCTTTGTCTAGTCTAATAAAGGAGGTAGCACTCTCATATATTTTCTTCAAAATCATAATATATGGGGTATCTATGCCTTGTCTTTCCAGTGCCCGAAACATTGCCTTATGCTGTATGGAGTCAAATGCCTTTTCATAATCCACAAATGCCAGGCATAATGGTGTTTTATATTCATTTACTTTCTCCATTAGCTGTGATATTACGTGAAGGTGATCCCTAGTTGAGAATACTGTCCTAAAGCCAGCTTGCTCTTTCGGTTGATTCTCATGAAGTATTCTTTCTAATCTGTTAGTAATGACCCTTGTGAACAACTTGCAGATGTGGGATAACAAGCTAATTGGTCTATAATTTCCAATTTCTGATTTATCTTCTTTCTTATGCAGCAAAACTATGATTGCATTATTCCACTGCTTAGGCATCACACCTTTTCTAATGCACTTTGTGAAGAGCCTTGCCAATTTTTGTGTTATGTCTCTTCCTCCCAATTTTAACGACTCTACAGTAACTTCATCTTCCCCAGGGGCTTTCTGATTCTTCATTTTCTTCAATGCATGTCCTACCTCATCAGGAAGAATATTGGGTATGTCGTATGTGTTGCTAATCTGCAATCCATCTTCCCCACTGCTGGTATCATTCCCTCGCTCCTTGTATAATTCTCTATAGTAGTCTTCTGGTATTTGAATTATGCCTTCTCTGCTGTTTATAAGTACACCCTCGCTATTCTTCAGTTTCAGTATCATTTGTCTTTCTGTATTATTGCTCATGGCTGCTGATTTAAATCCTTTGTTTTCCCTTAATGCTTGTTCTACTTTTCTTGTGTTAAATCTTCTTATGTCCTCTCTGAGTCTCTTTCTAATGGCTTTGCATAACTCAGTATACTCAATTTTCTCCCTGTCAGTGTTTTTTTTGCTCTTCATTTGTCGTCTTTGGTTCATCATGACAAGTGTTTCTTGACTAATTTTTTCTTCTTTGGATTTCTGTTTCCCTATAGGTTTGTCGGGAATTTTTTCTTCTTTGGATTTCTGTTTCCCTATAGGTTTCTTGGGCTTTATCACTTTCAGAAAGTTGTAATATTCCTCTTCGATATCTTGGTCCTGAGCAGTCTGCAGAAGCTCAAACTTGTTCTTAAGTTCCAATACATACTGCTTTTTCTCCTCCTCTGTTATCTCAAAGACCTTTGTATTATTTACTCGAGTCAGTTTTTTCCTTTCCTTTCCTACATCTATATCAAGTGTACATCTTACCATTCTGTGATCACTTCCAACATTTACCTTATTCAGGACGGAAACATCATTCACAATATATCTTCTGTTAGTGAGGATGAAGTCGATTTTATTAGTTGTTAATCCATTTGAACTCTTCCATGTCCACTTTCTGTTCACCCTTTTCTTGAAAAAAGTGTTCATTACTGACAGTCCTTGAGATTCTGCAAATTCCACAAGTCTTTCACCTCTTTTATTTCTTTCACCAATTCCAAAATTTCATATAATTCCTCTTTCTGCACTGTTTTGCCTTTTTTCCAACCTTAGCATTGAAGTCCCCCATAATAATAGTGTAGTGGGTTTTCTGCTCATCTAGAAGACTCTCAATTTCGGTGTACATTTCTTCAACCTCTTCATCATCATGGCTCGATGTTGGTGCATAAATCATTATAACCTTTAGCTTGTACCTCTTAGAAATCTTGAGTATTAGTCTTGACACCCTTGGTGATGTACTTTTGAATTCCAAAATGTTGTTTTTAAAATCTGTATGGACCAGAAACCGAACTCCACCTTCACTCCTTTCACTGTTTCCATTGGTGTACAGCAGATTTCCACTTGATAACCTTATAAATGATTCATTTCTTCTTCTTGTTTCAGCCAAACCGATGATATTCCAATTCACATTTTCTAATTCCTTTTCCAGCTCTAATATCCTGTCTTCACCGATGAGTGATCGTACGTTATAACAGGCCAAGTTCAATTTCCGTGCATGGCAGCCTGGTCGTACCCAGAGATTCTTAGCACCCTCTGCTTCCACTCTGATCCTCTCGCTGCCGTAACAGGGAGAGTGAAAGCTGCTGGGGACTGAGGGCCATTTGTATTGTTGTGCTCTCATATGCTGGAGGGTTTGGTCTTTTCCTCTTCACCCTGACCAGGCGTCTTGAAGAGAACCACTTTACACGTTCGTTGCCACCTAAGTGACATAACAGGGCTTACCATCGAGTAGGTGTGCATGAGTGGATTTTAGGGAGGCAGGCCAACCGGATTTCTCCTAAATCTTCTGTAATAGAGAGATATTGGATCCATCAGTGTTTTAGGCTGAGTGTCTGATAACACACAGGATACCTGTTCCCCTCTAAGCCCCTGCATCTTCATGTTAAAAGAGTATAACTCTATACTTTCGTCACTATATACTGAAAGTTACACAATGTACTATGGGTTAAAATATAAATGGTACATGTATATCGGTTGGTTGGTGTTCTTCATGTGACATTTGTAAACAGCCACTGCTCCTACTCTCGGGAAGAGACAAACATCTTGCTGGTCAAGTTTTGGGGTGTTGTGTCTAATTAGTATGTGAGTTCAACAATGACTAACAATATTACATTCAATAATGGGTCGCATTAATAATACATTTTAAGGTTCAAGTGCTATAAAACTCAACATTCGTCATGGTGTATACCTAGGAGGAGAAATGTCTGTTAGGGGCTTAATATTTAAGTAAACTGTAGGACTTGATGTTGGTCAATTTAGTTTGGTATGCGATCAAGCAGCGAGGGACAACTTAGCGACCAGCTTCTGCCTCATATCAGAGATTTTAGATTCCTCACAACAATCCATTGGATATTCCTCTTCTTCCTTCATACAATACGCCTTTCCTTGCCTAAAACTTCGCTACCGCTTTTCCACAACCGCTCTAAGACATCAGAATACGCAACCAATCACAATCCTCCTTTCTTTGTCTTCCCTCCATATATATATACTACCATTAAATATTGACAAAAATTCAATTATAATAAAGTAAATAAATAAATAATTGAGCTTTCGTTAGAGGCAGCGACTCGCAATTCCTCCATATGAAGCCGAAAATATATTTTAAATAAAATAAAATAAAACATAAGCCAGTAGTATGGCAAAAACTGTAGAGCGAAAATTAACATAAAAATAACCAAATAAACGAACAAACGGAAAAGAAGAATAGAAGTTAAGACATAAATAATAACCCAGAAACCCCTATATAATTTCGAACTTTAAATCCAATTAACATGACGTATATAAAATTTAGAATAATGCCAATTACATATTAATTTAGCGGTACCCCCCCCCCCCCCGAGAGGTACCAGTTCCAAAAGTATGTCATTTTTTAGTAGTTCCTTTAACCCCCTTTTTGGTGATATTTCACGTCTTTTGGAACTGGTACCTCTCGGGGGGGGGGGGGGTACCGCTAAATTAATATGTAATTGGCATTATTCTAAATTTTATATACGTTATGTAAATTGGATTTAAAGTTCGAAATTATATAGGGATTTCTGGGCGATTATTTATTAGCATTAGCATTAGCAGAGGCATATGATGCAAGAAAGCAAGCTTATTCAGCATCAGCCAAAAAAAAAAGAAAATAACCACTACTCCCATTTCACCCCTCCGTTCGTTCGAAATACCAGTCCAGCTGAGCCTTAAATTTATTTAGGCTATCAACTTCAACAACAAGCGATGGGAGTCTATTCCACAAACCAACTGCCCGCTGGCTAAAGGCAAATTTCCGCACATCTATCCGACATCCGTCCTTCCTCAATTTGAATTTATGCCCTCTCAGGTGATTATTCTGAGCAAGAGGAAGAATCCCATCGGCATTGAGCATGCTCAAGCCATTCAAAGCCTTATACACCTCTATCAGATCACCTCGCCGATGCCTAGTCTCCAGGCTCTGTAATTTGCAAAACTTAAGCCTTTCTTCGTAAGAGCAACCCTTTGTTCCATTCACCAATCTTGTTGCCCTTCTCTGTACTCGTTCCAGCAGCTCTACATCCTTCCTGAAATGAGGCCTCCAGACCTGTATACAGTACTCAAGGTGTGGCCTGAATTATGTCTTAACATAATTCAGGCCACACCATTATGTCTTAACTTCTATTCTTCTTTTCCGTTTGTTCGTTTATTTGGTTATTTTTATGTTAATTTTCGCTCTACAGTTTTTGCCATACTACTGGCTTATGTTTTATTTTATTTAATTTAATTTAAAAAATATATATATATATATATATATATATGTGCCCCTCTTTCGAGCCTACCCCCTACATTGGCTCGGGTTAATTTTGTCGGGGGGGAAGAAAACACAGGGACTGTCATCTAGGAGACCTGACTTAATCAAAATGGAATTCATGAGGGGGCATAGGGGAACTTCATATTTGTATCAGGTTGCTTCTCTAGACTGTCTAGATCTAAAGTCTGATCAGTTCTACTTATTTTTAGATAACAATCACGAATGACGACCTCTCGCCACTAACTAGCGGACACGTAATGGTGGTGTAACGCATCACGACTCCTTTTCTCGTGCGGCGTCAATTGTATGTGAAAACGAAAGTAAAATACAGCCTTCTCCTGATCGTTTTACACATACAACCAGTGACACAAGTATGGGACGTCTGCTCTCACTCTAAAGATGAACCAAACTAGGTAAAAATGAAGACATTTTTCACAATAATAAGTAAACAGGAATGAAGAGAAGATTCTTAAAATTTATTTATGTCTTTTATATAATTTAAGATTTCAGTGAAGGGGAACTCATTTCACCCTAATACCCTAACGTAAAAACCCACAGAATTCCAGTTATCGGTATTATCGCAAATGACATAAGATCGAGTTTACTACCCGTTTATAATAAATAGATTGCCCTAACAGAAAAGCCCAATAAACTGGAAAGTGCAAATTGTTTTTATTATTTTATGGTAGTAACCTCCAGGAATGTTTTTTTTTTTTTTTTTTTTATGTAAACCACAAACACGAGAGGTATTGGAACCTATAGTACTTAGTACCGTGCTTGGGTTGGAGGTTGAGAAGACGAAAGAAGATATTTGTTGACAGTGGACTTGAACTTCTGTTGACTGTAATTTTCAGGAAATACGTATGAAGGAAGGTTGTTCCAGAAAATAGCAGTTGAATAAATAAACGAAGAAGATGAAAAGTTGGTTCTGTGAGTTTGAAGTTTAGCATTAGCATTAGTAGAGGCATATGAAGAAAGCAAGCTTATACAGTATCAGCAAAAAAAAAAATAGGCTATCAACTTCCACAACAAGGGATGGAAGTCTGTTCAACCAACCAACTACCCGCTGGCTAAAGGCAAATTTCCTCACATCTATCTTTCCTCAATTTGAATTTATGCCCTCTCAGGTGATTATTCTGAGCAAGAGGAAGAATCCCATCAGCATGGAGCATGCTCAAACCATTCAAGGCTTTATACACCACTATCAGATCACCTCGCCGGTGCCTAGTCTCCAGACACTGTAATTTGCAAAACTAAAGCCTTTCTTCGTAACAGCAACCCTTTATTCCATTCACTAATCTTGTTGCCCTTCTCTGTACGTGTTCCAGCAGCTCTACATCCTTCTTGAAATGAGGCCTCCAGACTTGTATACAGTACAGAGTTCACCTCCAGGGGGAATAGAAGGGGAGGTGGTGTTGCTATGTTCTTCAGAGACGCGACCTTCAAATTGATCAACACTATCTACAGTGACTTACCAAATTTCGAAGCCCTAGCCGTGACACTGCTCAGAATTTCATCCACAATAGATATCTGCGTAATATATATCCCGCCGGTACCCCCAATTGATATCATCACTGAGGCAGCCAACTGGGCAATCACCCACTTTCACCCCTCAGCTCACCATATCGCCATCGGGGATTTCAACCTCACTCCACAGCTCACTGCCCACAAGAAGATCCTTGTTGACTACATGAAGTCAGCGAATATACACCTAATCGATCACTGCCCTACTAGAGGAGAAAACCACCTTGACTTGCTATTTTCCTCCTTAGCATGTATGACTGAAGAACCACCTGAGACGCACTACAAATCGGATCATAACCCTATCTAGACAAAATTAATTATTCCTACTCGGGGACCAACTGCCAAAAAAACGTACAAACCGCCGTCATTGTCAGCCCCAAGCTCCTTAACATCCAAAAATGCCTGCAAGCTGCCACCCTCATACCTTGGCATGTACTTGAAACGTGTGACGTCCAGCTGGCGGTAACACTTTTAACAAATTGGGTAAACACCATTGCACAGTGTTCCACATCAAAGAAGATAAGGATTTCACCTTACTCCAAAGCCTGGTGGAATCCAACTGTACACATGGCCTTCCTGTTAAAGCAGCAGCTACACCAGATCTGGAAAAGAACTCAACAGACTTCCAACCGGATATCTTATACGAGAGCAGGAGCGCAATTTAATAGGGAGAAATCACGAGCAATAACAGAACACCTGGATGCCCAACTTCAAAAAGGGAAAATCCCATACCGCTTCAGGTCCCACAGCTTTCCGAGTCAGTTGGACCCACTCAATGGTTAGATCATATTACCAGATTCAATACGCGTGCAGATCAACTAAACTCTCTTTTATGTCCCGACAATGAATTGCAACAAGACATCTTGCATTCCATCACCATCTCTACACACCAGCTGACAGCGGCGATAAACTCCCTTCCAGCGACAGCAACCGCGGGGGCGGACAAAGTGCCGCAATTCATGGTAAAATGCCTCGGTCCGTTCATCCTCCAACCGCTCAAGTCCATCTTCAACGGAATTCTAACAACAAGAAATTTTCCTAAAGCCTGGAACAGCTACCTCGTTAGACCACATCCAAAAGTTCGAAACTCCACTTTATCCAGGCACTTTCAGCCGATATCTAACTCCTCAACGCTCCTGAAAATCCTGGAAAAATCTATGCTGCCCACCTTAATGAATCAGATTTTTGGAGATAGGCCACCACAGGTCCACTACGCAATCCGAAACCGATCCACAGTGACGAACCTCCTTGCAACCACATGTAATATATTGTCCGCCTTTGAACAGTAAGAGGAACTCGCAATCACGTACCTGGATATTGAAGCTACCTTTGACGCCATCAACGTGTCGGCGCTCCTCCACTTACTGGAAGACCACTATCTAATCCAAGGTAATATCCTCTGGTTCATAGCTTCACTCCTCTATGATAGGGTACTACAAGTCGACGCCTATGCACAATCGCACAAGAAGGCAATTTCTGCTGGTGTTCCGCAAGGAGGAGTCCTTTCTGGCTTATTATTTACAGCCATCATTGCGCCATTTGTCCGTAACAATGAGAAAATCATCACTTAGGCAGATGATATAAAAATTCTAACGCCTATTGCTTCCAACAATCACTTTGAAGCTACAGCAAGCATTAATGATAGTCTCATCAACGTCGCCTCATACCTCAAACAGTATGGACT
Source organism: Mastigoproctus giganteus (assembly GCF_048544385.1). Lineage (NCBI taxonomy): Eukaryota > Metazoa > Arthropoda > Arachnida > Uropygi > Thelyphonidae > Mastigoproctus > Mastigoproctus giganteus. The sequence continues at coordinate 119,870,016 of NC_143581.1, forward strand.
CTCAATCAACCCACAAAAAACAAAACTAATGGTGTTCTCTCTCAGACCAACGCCTACAATAATAGCCCCAACACTCGATGGAACTGTAATATCTGCCACTCCTACACATGTGGATTTGGGAAATTTGACCCAAAACTCCGGTTTCATGCTCATGTAGACAAGCTCACTTCCAGAGCAGCCTCTTTCCGATGGCTAGCTAAACAACAACTAATTTATGTTAAGGAGCCTCGTATAATTAAGAAGTATATCAGAACAGTAGTTTATTCTCCACTCCTTTATGCTGCTGAAGTGTGGGCATCAGCAGCTGCTACAACGAAGAAACCAATCCTCGCTGCAGAAGTCTGGCTACTTAAATGGGCTAACTGGAAAAACTCGTTTCCCACCACAGGACAGAACTATAGCTTTAGCTACCTCACTGGGGATGCAGCGACTCCCTGACATTATTAAAATACAACGACTGATAGCTACAGTTAAAATGATCACGGGCCAGATCTCAACACCGTCCATTTGGGATTCGTGTTACTGGCGAATACCCAAGCCAGAACTTCGGTCAACCCCGATGCTCCGCTCGAGGAATCGGAGGCTTCATATCTCAGACCGCTTCTTCCCAAACCAAATGTTACCGGAAGTACAGCACCTCGACGCAGACCTCCAGAGGTTTTGCAGCAATAAAACCTACAGGAAAGAACTATTAGCAGCTCGCTCCAATCCCAGGATCTAATGAGAACAAGTTCGTGCATCCTCCACACCATGTGCCAAGCTATCCTGTGCCACGACAGAACTCGTTTGACAGATGAGTGCCATTCATATATATTATATATTTTATTGTAAATAAAATTGTAAATGACATATTTGATTGTAAATAAAATTGTAAATGACATATTTGATTGTAAATATAACCGTACGATGTCACTTGTAAATGTAGTTAATACTGTGTTGTTTGTTTGTTTGTTATTTGGTTTTTAGGAGTATTAGCAACTAAGGCCATATTGCTCCGGGAATATGGGGTGGTCATTCCCTTGACCTTTCCGCATCTTCCGTATTTAGTGGTGACGGGCTCGAACCCTGGTCTAATCAAGAACCGTGTGCTACGCATTGCTGCTCCTTCCCACCTGGCTATGGAGGCGCCCGTTAATACTGTGTAATTATCCATGTGCATTGTGTATTATCTAATTATCTATTCTGATGTGAGCCCCTGGCCATTGGCAGTGATGGGACAATTGCAACGTTACTTAAATCTATATATGTACATTGTATTAATTTAGTTGCAACTCCGCCATGGACGGTCCCAAGCCCGGCTGCGAAAGGAGGAGGGTGGTCATCCTGCCGAAATGACCAGAACCGGGAAACCGGGGAAACTAGGCAAGAAACCGCATGAAATTCGGAACAAGCTCTTACAACAATGTTACCGCATCCGGGGTAGCCGATGCGCCAGCACTGAGGACCCAGGGTACTGGTGTGAAGTGGACCACTGGCCACAGAACAAGCTGTTATAACAATGTTACCGCATCCGGGGTAGCCGATGCGCCAGCACTGGGGACCCAGGGTGCTGGTGTGAAGTGGATCACTGGCCACAGCAATAAGCTTACTACGCCGAAAAGGACAATTAACATTGGCGAATGGAATGTTCGAACGGGGCACCACGTTGGACAAAAGGAAATCATTGCCCAAGAACTACTTAGGTGCAAGATATCAATCGCAGCATTATCTGAATTAAGGCTCACCGGGTCTGGAACGATGATCATCCAACCACCAGCACCTAACGAAGCGGTTATGCTATTCTACTCTGGTGGCGAGAAACGAGAAGCAGGAGTGGGCTTTATGGTCGATGCTCAGGCCACCAGTAGTGTGATCGCTTTCCAACCAATATCGGACCGCCTGGCAGTCCTTACTGTCAAGGGCACCATCAAGACCCATATTATCTCCGCCTATGCGCCAACTGAGACTAGCCTGGACCCGACCAAGAATGACTTCTACAACCAGCTCCAACATACGCTGGATTCAATTCCGCAGACAGAAGTGATCATCCTCGCAGGGGACTTTAATGCCCATATTGGCGTGGACAGATCTGGTTGGGAAACAACAATGGGCAAGTTTGGCCATGGGAAGATCAATGACAACGGACTACGTTTGTTGTCCTTTGCCGCATCTAACAACCTGATCATTGGAAACAGCCATTTCCAGCACCCTCAAAAACATCAACTTACATGGCGAAATCCATCTGGCAAGGACTCAGCAATCCTGGACTACATTTTGATCAATGCCAGATTTCGCTCATCACTCATGGATGTTCGTGCCATGAGGGGACCTGATTGCGGATCTGATCATTACCTCATCCGGGCTAAGGTGCAGCTCAAATTACGGCATGCAAAAAGATCATCTCGGTCAGCCAAGCTGGACTGGAGGCAGCTAATGAATGCTGCCAACAAACAGGCATATCAGATCGCCCTATCCAACCGCTTCGAGATGCTGGCCGTGCCCGAGGATATAAATGAAGAAGAAAAGCAGATCTCTGATGCCATCCTGGAATGTGCCAAGCCCCTATGTCCACCTGCCCGACGTCGAACGCAACCATGGATATCAGATGAGTGCCTCGACCTCGTGGACAAACGGAAACAGGCAAAGTTGGTCGACTTTGAACGGTACCGGCAGCTAAACCGAGAAGTCCGACAAAGAATGACAGCAGAAAGAGAAGCATACTGGAACCAAGTGGCAGACGATCTTGAAGTGGCGGCATCCAAAAACGAGTACCGCACTCTCTACCGCACCCTCAGATGTCTGAGTGGAAAGACTAAATTGACTAGTGACAACATCAAGAATGCTGATGGGACCTTCGTGCGATCACCATCCGAACGCCTGCAACGGTGGAGTGAATTCTTCAAAGCTCTGTATAATCACGACCCACCTCAGGGACCGCCAGCAACAGCACTCTCGATCGACCCCCCTGAGGTCTCCATGGTCGATGTTGAGCCTACAGTAGAAGAAGTGAAAGCAGCCATACAATCCCTGAAGAATGGCAAGGCACCAGGAGTGGACCAAGTCACCACAGAAGCGATCAAAGCCGGGGGAGATGTACTGCTTCGCCGACTACACTCACTCCTCAAAACCATCTGGTGCACTGAACAAATTCCATTAACATGGAGGAAAGCCATTATCGTACCAATCCACAAGAAAGGTGATAACCGGGACTGCAAGAACTACCGTGGCATCAGCCTCCTTTCCATCATTGGAAAGGTCTTTATGAAGATTATCCAGTCCAGACTGCAAAAACATCGCGAGCAAACCAGTCGAGAAGAACAGGCAGGATTTAGACCCGGGCGAGGATGCTGTGATCAAATCTTTGCCATTCGTCAGCTGATGGAGGAGAGGATCCGGTGTGGACAGCGAACCATCATTGTTTTCATTGACTTTAAGTCTGCTTTCGACTGTGTCCACCGGCCTGCCTTATGGAAACTACTAGAGGTTGAACATGTACCTCGAAAAGTCATCACACTCCTCCAAACTGCATACAACGGTTTAACCAGCCAGGTGCGCATCCAGAACGATTTATCTGAGGAATTTACCATCCAAACTGGAGTCCGCCAAGGGGATGTAGCCTCCCCGTTGCTTTTCAACATCGTGGTCGACGCCATTATGAGGCAAGCATTCAGAAACAGACAGGGCATACAATATGACAAGGATCACTATGTGACTGACCTGATGTTTGCTGATGATAGTGCTATCCTTGCCGGTAACGACGCTGAAGCCACGGAAATCCTCTACGACATTGCCCGGCCATACGGTTTGAAGATCAATGCTGGTAAGACAAAGGCCCTGACAACAGATGGGTCGCAAGCCACCATCTATCTCGAAGGCGTCCAGATCGAGCAAGTGCAGGACTTTAAATACCTTGGGTCGCTGGTCCAGGAGAAGAAAGTTGCATCCACCATGGAAATTCACAGCAGAATTGGACAGGCGGCCACTGCGTTCGCCTCGCTCAAATGGTGTCTGTGGAAGAGGACCAACATTTCCACAAAGACTAAAATCCGACTCTTCCGGACTTTGATCCTGCCCATTCTTCTTTACGGATCGGAAACATGGATTTGTCTCAAGTTAGATTTGAACAAACTTGAGGTATTCCAAATGCGATGCCTGCGGCAGATCTTGGGCATCTCTCTTCGCGACCGCATCACTAATGATACCATCCGCGCCAGATGCCAACAGCAACCAACCATTGCCGACCAAATCCAGAAGCGAAGGCTCAGATGGTTTGGCCACGTATGTAGAATGGGCACGAACAGAATACCATCCACACTCCTTTGGAGACAACGACCCACCCAATGGAGCATCCAACGGACCGCGCCTAGGAAAACGTGGGCCAAGCAAGTGGAAGATGACTTGAAGAGCCGACGTCTCGACCTTCACCAGGCCAGGACTGAAGCCATGGATCGTAAGGTATGGAAGAACATCACAGAGCAAGTCCGAAACCCTGCGGCACCTACAGCAGCATACTGGTTGCGTGGCCAACCGCCTCCCCCAGCTGCCAGCTAAGGACCAAAGAAGAAGAAGAAGAAGTTGCAATAAAGATTCTCTCTCTCTCTCTCTCTCTCTCTCTCTCTCTACTCAAGGTGTGGCCTGACCATTTCCTTACACAAGGGAATAATCACCTCCTTCGCCCTGCTAGAAAAATTCCTGTATATCATTGACAAGACACCATGAGCTACTCTTGCTCTGAAGTTCTCTGAGCACTGCTCAGAGAATTTCACATCTGCCTGCAGAATTACCCCCAGATCCTTTTCATTCTCTAGCACTGTCAGAGTAATACCACAGAGTTGATACGTTGCTCTGGGGTTGCTGTTTCCTATATGTAGTACTTTACATTTGCCAATGTTAAACTTCATTTTCCACCTCTAAGCCCATCTGCTCAACCTTTTCCGATCCTGTTTCAGCAGTATAGCGTCAGTAGTGTCCTTAAGAACCCTGCCAACCTTTGTATCGTCTGCAAACTTGGACATTAAGCTTGATATACCATCACCACCATTATTTATAAATACAGAAAACAATAATGGACCCAACACTGAACCCTGAGGGACTCCACTAATAACATTAGTCCACGATGAGCAGTGTCCATTGATTACCACTCTCTGTCTTCTCCCCCTCAACCACCCCTTTATCCATAGCAGTAATTTGCCTCCAATGCCACACTGCTCCAATTTGTGCAGCAGTCTTCCATGTGAAACAGTATCAAAAGCCTTTCTAAGATCCAAGTATATAATATCAAAGTTATTCACAGCATCCAGTTCTTTTGTGACTGCACCATAGTATCAAATCAAATTGGTCAGGCAAGACTTCCTCTTAAAAAAACCATGCTGTGTCCGAGCTATAACTGAAGTCTTGTCTAGATGATCCTGCTGTGCTTCTTTAACCAGTGCCTCCATTAATTTTCCTGGAACAGTAGTTAAATTCACAGGTCTATAATTACTTGTGTCAGCCTTTGATCCTCCTTTGTGAACTGGGGTCAGATTTGCACATCTCCAGTCTGTGGGTACCTCCCCTGAGTTTAAGGAAGCTCTCATAATTATGGCTAAGGGTTTGCTTACTTTGCTGCATCCTTTAATATAACTGGATAGATCCCATCCATTCCAGGTGCCTTTCTTGTGTTAATCTTCAACAATTTCCCCCGCACTTTACTCTCAGTAATTACAAGGTTATCTAGCTTACTGCCAGAGTTGAATACACCTCTGGCATTCCCTTCGCTGAATAACTCCTCATGTGTGAATGTCAATGCAAAATATTCATTTAGTTTATTAGCTACCTGAGCCGGATCATCAACAGTTGAACCATCGATATCAAGTGGACCAATCTGAGTCATCCTCTTCCTTCTAGAGTTTACATAAGTAAAGAACTCTTTCTGTTTTTCTTTGCATCCCTTGCTAAATATTTCTCGTAATCTGCCTTCGCCTGATTAACCTCCTTTGTAACTTGGTTACAGATCAACTTACATCTCTCATAGGCTTCTGTGTCACGTGTTATTTTATACGTATCCCGTGCATTTTTCTTCTCTACCATATGTCCTATTACTTCATCTGATATCCATTTAGGCCTAAACCTTGAACAATATTTCTTGGTTGGTATGTAAAGCCTAGTAGCTGGCAAGATAAGTTCTTTGAATGCTTCCCATTTTGAATTTGCTGTTGGTAACATCATCACCGGCCTCCGTAGCTGAGTGGGCAGGAGCGGGATTGCAGTAGCACACGCTCTTTGAGTAGATAGGGTTTCAAGCCCCTGACTGCTGAATACGGTCGATCTGCCAACCCACACTGGACCAGCGTGGCAGATTATGGTCCATTTCCCTCAGCAGGAGTTGTTGAGGAGGCTTCCATCCTGCAGTGGGTTAATAATGGCTGCACTTTACTTTTTTTTTTTTTTACATCATCAGTTGCTCCCACTGTATAGAATTTAAATACTTTCTCAGACCATCGTAGTCGCCTTTACGAAAGCAATAACCATTCCCTTTACCCCTGGTAGAGGGAATGGTTATTACCTCTTTGAGATGGTAGTTACATCTTTGAGTAAATCCCAGTTCAGCACACTGTGATCACTGCCACCTAGTGGTTCCTTTATCTGCAGATTCTTAATGCACGAAGAATCGCTACTGATAATCAAATCAAGAGTATTGTTAATAGTCATAAAGTGCAAGGACGCCTGAGGCTTATGCTGCACCAACTAAAAAAAAATTTCCAAGTTACCCTGAGAGAGAGAGAGAGAGAGAGAGGTACAAGGGAATCACCAAGAAAGAGAAGAATGATGATATCCAGCTCAGGACCCTGGGTGTGTGTATAACTCCCTCTAGTTGCCTCCCGAACATGCTGATGTAGAAAACAATCATCCAATAAATCCCCAAAAGCTTTGTTTGTGAGTGACCAACCCACTAATTCCAGTCAATATCTGGGAAATTAAAATCCCCCATTATAAGGCTCCCTGATTTACTGGCCCACTCTATTTCCCTGTACAGTTTCTTATTATACTCATCAGAGTCATTAGGCCTATAGCACACTCCTACTCTCAATTTTGATGTCCCAATGCTTATGTCACACCAAATTGACAAGACACTGCACTGTCCAGCGATGTCGACTGGCTTCACTTCCTTGGATTTTATGTGTTTCTTAACTGATAGCATAACCCTTCCTCCCTTCCTATCCTTTCTGTAGACGTTGTACTCCCCAAATTCCAGTTCTGCATTCCTTATATCTGTGTGACATCACGTCTCTGATATCACCGCAATATCCGCCTTTGATGCTTTGAGCAATACCTCAAATTTATTTACCAAACCCCTAGCATTGGTGTACACGCAAGTATACATGCACCTGTTCCTATTCATAGCTACCCTAACACAACCCATGTGTTTACTTGTAGCGCAATGACTCCCAGTAGTCTTTGAAATATCCTGCATCTTGTTTTCCAGGTTTCTGCTCATCCAATAGAAGCAGTGCAAGAATAACTTTCACCTCTGCCAGTGGATCCCCCCATGCTAGAGGTTTTCTGATCCACCTAACACTAAGTTGGACAGTAAATTGATGTTGGCTGGTGGCGGCACGTGTTCAGACTATTTTGAAAGAGAGAGGGTAAATTATAGAAGCCATTTCAGAAGAACAGTGCCCATGGAAGAATCTGTAGAAGAGGCATGCAGCAGAAACAGTACGTCTCTAAGACAGCGAGTGGAGAGACTCTGTTAGTGATGAATCATTAATTAACCTAATTCCCCTCTTCTGAATGGAATCAAGAAGCCTGAGAGAGGTTTTGGGGCACCACCCCAGAGGTTGGAACAATATTCCATGGCAGGGCGGTTTTGGAATTTATACAGAGCGAGCAGCTGTTTGGAAGAAAAGTAACGCCAAGAGCGAAAGAGAAAACCAAGTTTTTTAGATGCAGAGGAAGTAATATTTGTAACGTGCTTGTGCCAAGAGAGATTAAAAGTCAGGGTAATCCCCAAAAGGGATATATCATTTTGCCTAGAAATCGGAGTGTCACTAAAGATAAGCATAGGAGCAGAAGAATCCTTTTTTACGAGATATAAGACAAGACTGAGTTTTAGAAGGGTTGAAATCAACTAAGTTGTCTTTGCCCCACTGGAGAATTACCTGAAGATCGGCATTTAAGGAATTGGTAGCAGGTTTTTGAGAAGTTGAAGCTGATTGAGCAGGGCAAGGTTTCTCAAAATGGAAAGTGGAATGCCATGTGCTATCATCGGCAAAACTATGGATAGGATTTCCAGTCAATGGAAGGTCATTAATTTACAAGAGGAAAAGAGTGGGGGAAAGAACTGAACCTTGGGGAACACCGGCATTAGTGGAGAAGTTAGAAGACAGAAAGCCAACTACCATCACCTTCAGTGAGCGTTCAGAGAGAGAACTGGATAACGAATTATTAAAAACAGTTGGCAAACCATAAGATGGAAGCTTGTTTAGAAGACCTTTATGCCAAACACGATCGAAAGCCTTTGAGATGTCGAGAACAACTATTTGTGTTTCACCGAACCTTTCCATTGAATTAGTCCATAAATGGGTAACATAAGCCAGAATATCACCAGTAGTCGACACTGAAGGAATACATACTGGCGATCGTTGATCAGACGGAAGGTTTTTAGGTAGTTTAAGAGTTGGCGGTTAATTGATTTCTCCATTACTTTAATACATACTGGCGATCGTTGATCAGACGGAAGGTTTTTAGGTAGTTTAAAATTTGGCAGTTAATTGATTTCTCCATTACTTTAGAAAGAGTAGAAGTAATTGTAATGGGACGATAATTGGATGGGAGGGATTTGTCACCCTGTTTAGGTACTGGCTGGATATGAGCAAATTTCCAAGCAGAAGGAAAAACACCTTTGGAATAAGAAAGTGAAAAAAGGTGGCATAGAATTGGAGTAATTTCATGAGCACAGGTTTTGAGAACAAGTGGAGAAATAGCATCAGAACCTGGAGCTTTCTTAGCATCAAAATTCGTCAAAATCCTTCTGACATCCTTTTGACGGAAGACAAGAGGAGGAATCGAATGGAGCATGTTGGGTATGGTGGGAGGTGTTTTAACAAGATCATTAATACATGAGTTGGAAGAAAAATGGGATGCTAGCAGGTCAGCTTTGTCCTTGGCTGAAGTGACAACAGAACCATTTGGTTTGGACAGAGGTGGGCAAAAGTTGCTGCCAATAGCTTTGGCAAGAGACCTGAATGCTCGGCTACCAATACGGCAAAAAGCAAGTTTTCTACTCTTAGCCTGTTCAAACTCTAATTTGGACTGATGAATAACTGCTTTACAATTGTTGCGAGGTTTGGTGTAGGCAGAAAATGAAACTGAAGAATTAGAAACAAGCCAATTACGATATGCGACTTTCTTCTCTTGAACAGCTTTAGCACATTTATTGGATTGGTTTGGTTTGGTTTTATTGGCGCATTAGCATCTAAGGCTATAATGCGCCAAGACCAGCACATTTATTGGAAAACCAAGGTTTAGATAAAGGACGAGATTTTAAAGTGGAGCCTGGGATAAAGGATTCCATTCCTGTATGAATACCTTCACTGACATGATCTGAGCAAATGTTGATATCAGAAGTTTTGAAACAGTAATCCAACCAAGGAAAAGAAGAAAAGAGTTTTTAGAAAATCACAAAGGCGTTCGAAACTGATTCTTTTATAATGGAACATATGATAACGATGAAAGTGTAGTGCAATTTCCATTATAAATAGCTTAGTTACACTGGGTGTCTCAAAAATATTGGTACAAATGTTTAGTGGAGGTAGTTAACATCTAAAGGAATGTGAATCGCCTAGGAACCCATAACTGGAAACGTCACAGTAAGTGGGTACATGGCGCCGTTCATCAGTTCACGAGAGAGAAAATTTCTGGTTTACTCATTCAAGCAATAGTCGCACAAAGGACATGCATCGATATACGAACTGTGGGCTGGCAGACATGCATCTAGTGTATGGATTAGCAGAGGGCCCACACGGTGTGCGCCCCCATACTGCACAACATTGCTTCGCAAGAAATGTGTGGGCAGGTATGGTCGGTGACTGCTTTCTACCAGGTTCTACCAGGGTTACTTGACGATGATCCAGCAAATGTGAGATGCAACATTTGGTTTGAACATGACTGGGCGCCTGCCCATTATGGAAGGTGTGTTCGTGACCATTTGAACAGGCATTTTGGGCGTCGAAGAATTGGCCGTAGAGGACCCATCGCCTGGCCCCCAAGCTCACCTGATTTATTGAGCCTTGATTTCTTTCTGTAGGGGGCCCTCAAATCTATCATGTATGAATCGCCTGTGGAGACGGAAATGGATCTCGTGGCGAGATTCGTCTGTGTTGCTGCTACTTTCAAAGAAACTCCGGGTGTGTTCGACCGTGTCCGCCAATCCATGCTGTTTCGGTGTCACGCATGCATAACGTCTCATGGTGGAACCTTCGAGCATCTGTTGTAACATCATGAAATGCATCCATATCGTACTCCATTGTTAATATTATGTCAAATAAATGTTTGCCACTAATTACTGTCTTGTGTCATTTCTGCTTCTTGTGCCTCTCCTACTACTACTTTCCGTGACGTTTGCGGTTATGGGTTCTTATGCGATTCACATTCCTTTAGATGTTACCTACTTCCCTTAAACGTTTGTACCAATATTTTTGAGACACCTTGTATAGTTAAAATTTCAACTTTCGAGGTCTTGGAACGAATTACCAAAAAAAAAATTGGCCCGTCAACAACCTTTTTACCAGTTTTAATTCAGTGCACCCAAGATTAAAATACATCTTAGAACTATAGACTAATAACGCAATCAATTTTCTTAATTTAACCATATATAAACAAAATAACAGGCTTAGAATGAAAATCTACAGGAAAAAAACCAACACTAGCCAATATCTTCATTTTCTCTCACAACATCCCCTTAGTGTAAAGAAATCAGTTCTTTACAACCAAGTTAATGCCTACAAGTACTGCCAATCACAGGATCATCTATCTTTCGAGCTAAAATATCTCACTGAGAAATTTACAGCCAGGAAATATCCCATCATCAAACTAATCCAACAAAATATTTCAGCTGTTAAAAGTAAGATTAGTAGTTTAAGTGTTTCTAAACCCAGTTATAAAAAAAATCCAACCAGTCCAAAATTTGCGTTGTTCTCCTTACCACTGCCAAATCGCTAGACGATTACATCTTATCTTCACTAACACTTTTTCTACTTTTTCTACCTATAAGTTATGAACCCCCCTTTAATAAATATAAAGAAACCTGCATTTACGACACTAAAGGCATCAACAACATAGTTTATTTAATCAAATGTCAAACCTGACTGTAATGCATGCTACATCGGGAGCACTACTAATAAATTTGGATCATCCACCAACGCAAACACAGACGCTTACCACCACGTCCATAGTTTTTGGACACAGCAAGGAAATAATGAACTGTCTCAACATGTACACACTTATAACCACAACCCCTCCGTTCATACCACAACAACCATCATCAAATTAAATTCAAATTATAAACTCCTTCAATATGAAACACTCGTAATAGACTGGTATCTTCTCAACACCGATCTTGATGTCTTAAACACAAAATTTCCGGTTACCTTGTCTACCATTTGGAATCTAATGCTAAAAACATGAAACGACAGACAAAAGGCTGCAGACATACCAATATGTGAAGGAACATGTGAACAGAAAGTAGAACAAGAATAATTCCCAATTACAGGAGATGAAATTCTTGTAAAATTTAGATGATCAGAGAACAGGGTTTATAGATCATGTCTCTAAACTTCCAAGATGACAAACCGCAGTAGAAAAAGAAAAACTCAGTTTGGCACAACTGAGGTTGACTGAAGGTTTAGTTAATCCATTGGAGAGCATGACAAAAAATCCGGCAGGCGAAAAACTATAGATGGAAACAGAATAAAAAACCTTGAAGAAAAATATTCGTATCCATAGATAAAATTTATTCCACGAAATAAAAGGCCTGGTTAAATGATGCAAGGCTACCATACAGACAGCAGATCAGAGACTGGTGTCAGAGAAGCAAAGTGCCAAATCTAGTGGTTGTAATCAGGGAAGAAACACACTGAATAAGTCCAGGAATAAAAAGTCAAAAGTACAGGATTCCAAAAAGCAGAAAGGACAAATTCAAACTAAACGTGTGAAAAAAGAGAGTAAAGCAACAGTAATCTCATTCCGAGAAATAACCTTAAACGGAAGTCATTGTGATTACTAACTTAGTGGAAATTCCACCAAATAATATAAATAAATAAATTTATTTATATATATTAAATTTTCTGTTTATACTCCGGTACGACAACCAAGTCAGTAGAGTTTACAATAAATCTTCAATACAAATATTTATCGTATTTAGTAGTCACAGGCTTGAACCCCGCCCCACTCAACGCGTACTATGCACTCTCGCTCCTGACCACTGGGTTACGTCACAACTGTACCATACATTTGCCGAGTGGGTAAAGTACCTGCCTGGCAACCCAAAGGTCGCGGGTTCGATTCCCGCCTCGGGCTTGGATCAAAGTACTGCAAAAACTTTGGGAGGTGCAATATGGTCACAGAAGCCGATGCGCCAACAACTACCAAATCAAAAAAAAAAAAAAAAAAACCATACATTTAACACGGACAGGTGCCAAGTAAATCGAAATTGAATTTATTTTTAATTGCAGAAGAAACTATACTGAAACAGTATGTAACGAAAGATAGGTATGTTATCCTTTAAAAGCATTTATAAAAAACTTTTATTGCTTTGCTGAAAAGGATAGAGTTGCTGCATATGTTAGCTAATCTGATAGCTTGAATACAAATGGTATTTTTGTGAATTTTATTGGAAATATTAGATTGCCAATTTGTGAGGTAAATGACCTCAAAGTTAAAATAGTTTCTTTTGTCATAAATGTCAATAAGATGAGGAACTGCATCATTGCAGAGTGTAATTTTCAGATCAAGGAAGTTGGCTGGTCAACATTTTCTTTATTGAGTTTAAGTTCAGAGGGGTAAATATCTGCAGCTAAGCGTTCAAAGTCGGAATTTAAAACTAAGATGTCATCAACATACCGAAAAACTAAAAATTTATGATTGGGATTGCTAGTAAAAAATTTGTTTGTATGGAAGCTTGCTGTCGAAAATAAAGTTATTGAGTATGCAAAGATTGACAAGGTTGTCCCAAGTACTCTAGTGGATATTAAGTTTTGCATGGTATTTGCTGAACAATTGTTTAAGCACAAACACCAGTAGGTTAAGTGGGATGGAAGTAAACAGCTTGGTGAAATCAAAAGTTTCAATACTAGTTATAGAGAGATTGGATCTAAAAATGTTTAAAACAGATTGGTTATTGTTAATAATCCAGATAGTAATAAGATTGCTGAAGATGAATTTTAGCTGTCTGAAGAATTGCTTGCAGGGTAGGTAGCAGCCACTATTTCTGAAACTTACCGGTTGTTTGTGGAATTTGGCTATCATATAAAGGAAGGGAAGGGTGAAGTTTTGTATTTTGGCATGCAGTTTTTTATGCAAAGCTATAAGCTTTTTTATTGTTGAAGCAGGATTGAGACTGCATGGTATATGTGTGGAGCTATTCTCTATTTGAGATTTTAGTTGATTGAAGTAGAATTTTTTGTAGAAGATAGCAAAGTTGTTGGATGCTTTGTCGACTGGAGTGATAATAAAATTGTCCTGTAATTCTAAAATATGTTTTTTCAGATTGCAGAATGGAGCGTGGTGGTTATTGTTAAGTCTGTAGGACTTGGCAATAGCTTTTTTGATGTCTTGATAGATAATAGTTATCCAGTTTTGAAATGCTTTATGTGGAATGGTATATTTATAAGCATGCTTGTTGGCAAAATGTGTAAGGTCAAGATATAGTTTTTTGTTGATGTAATTATTATTAATTCGGTTAATGGCTCTGAATTTGCACCCTTTACTCATGGCTGTTTTTAGATTATTGTCATTTATGATGTTTAAATTTCCCGCAATGTTGATCCACAAAAGGAGCATAAACTGGATTATTGCAATGAGAAGGGAGATCAGTAAGCGAAATAGTACCTAAATTAGTGGCGAGTTGTTTGTAGTTGCAGATTTTTAATCCTAATGGAGGGTCATAATTGAAACAGTGATGTATATCAAATTTATATATATATTAAATATATACAGTGGAACTTCTCTATTACGACTATTTAACGAATTTCTCTATATTACAAATTTTTTCGCGAAACATTGCACTTTGAAATGAAATTATATGTAAAATTAACCCCATATAACGAAGTGTTAGTCTCTCTATAACAAATTTAAAAAAAAAAAATTAGTAAAAGCATTTTTGAAGATTTTCAAGCATTTACTGCTAAACAGCCGCTCAAATATACTGCCTCCTTCCTTCCGAAATTGCGCATTAGCATCTGGAATTAAATAATCATCCTTTTAGTGAACACTTGTGGCCATTGACGCCCGTAGGAGGGTCTTTGTTTCATTTTTGTTACAGATATTAAACCAAATGAGTTTTCTTAAAAGTGGTCGTAAACTTTTCAATAAATAGGGTAGATTTGTAAATTGATGTTGGCTCATGGGGAAAATGAAACAAAAGTAAACCTTTAGCATGCTGCGGCGGCAATACATAAAATGCTACTATAGTCGGTTTTTAGTAACGCCTACTGAGTGACATTTGCTTCTCACCTCAACTGTACCACGTGACCTTCATATCAATCATTATATGATATGTCCGTTCTCATCTAACTGGACTCCCAGTAGATGGTGTTCATGATTTTTTTTTTTTTTTTTAATTTCGTTCGTCATCATCGCATAGGCTATATGCTCTTGTATTTTTTTTTTTTTTTCTGAAAAGTAACATACAGCATACGTTAATCAGGTCATACATTTTCAGGTCATACATTTTCTTTCGTGTATATATGAATGAAAGCAGAATAAAAGAAATTCACAAAATGTGAGTAGGCCGTACCTGTACTAACAATTCACTATATGGCCAGCGCAGCGAAGTTTGCGGTGTATGTATTGGCAAGAGCTGCAGTCCAGTTATTTCTACAATTGCGAAAACAATGTCGAAGAGAAAGTGTTTAAGTATTAATGATAAAGCAAAGATTGTTATGATATTGACCAGGATTTTAAGAAAAAGATGTTGTGGAGAAATATGGCATATCTGCAAGCAGTTTATCTACGATTTTAAAAAAATCGAGAATCAATTTTAAATGCAATTGAAGGAGTAGCAGACAAGAAGCGAATTAAGTTGTGTATATACGAAGATGTTGATAAAGCTGTTCTAAACTGGGTGCAAATGATACATGAAAAGAATATCCCAATAACAGGCCTAATAATTAAGCAACAAGCTCTGAAATTTCCACAGTCCTTTGGACATACAGAATTTAATGCGAGCACTGGGTGGCTAGATAAATTTAAGAAGTGCCACAGAATTGTGGAAAAGGTTATTTGTGGAGAAAGTGTTAATGTAAGCGAAGAAGATTGCAACAGTTGGAGGAACAATACCTTAAAGAAGATTTTGGAAGAATATGAGCATAAGGATGTTTTTAATGCTAACGAAATGGGTTTATTCTTTAAATGTTTACCGAATAGAACACTTGCTTTTAAGGATGATAAATGTTTAGGGGAAAACAAAGCCAAGAAAGAATCACTGTGCTAGTTGGAGCAAATATGACAGGAAGTGAAAAATTAAGACTTTTAGTCATCGGAATATCAAAAAACCCAAGGTGTTTTAGAGGCAAAAAATCTTTGGAAGTTGACTACACCTTTTAATAAAAAAGCATGGATGACAAGGGATATTTTTGAAGAATGAATATTAAAACTAGACAAGCGTATAACAAAAGAAAAAAGGAAAATCGTGTTGGTAACTGACAACCGTACGGCACATCCTGCCAGTATTTCTGCCAAACTTAAAAGTGCAAAGTTGTTTTTACCACCAAACGTAACGTCAAAACTCCAGCCAATGGACCAAGGCATTATTAAAAATTTTAAATTTCATTATCGAAAGAGAATAATAACGAAGATTGTCAGTGCGTTATCAGAAAATAGAAACTTGGAGGTTACAATTAAACTTAGAGATTGCATCTCTGAACTGGCAAAAGTTTTGGACAAATGATGTCACTGAATATACTATTCAAAATTGTTTTTCGAAAGCGGGATTTGCATTGAATACAGAAGTCGAACAACGACTGGACGAACTAGATGAACTGCCCCTTTCACAACTGAAAACCTTTTGGACATTATTAGAATCGCCCGGAAACATCGAAAATGAAATAACACTGGATAGTTATGTTTATGTAGATCACAGCAGAACATCCAAAAAGATGAAATACTGCTGAACATTGTTAAACGCGACCATGATCACGAAGAAATTAACGATGACGCATCAGAACAACCCGTCGAAAAGCCAACTCGCGAAGAAATGATAAACGCTTGATTAACGGTTCGTATGGGTTGGTTGGTTTTTTTTTTTAGGAGCATTAGCAACTAAGGCCATATTGCTCCGGGATATGCGATGGTCATTCCCTGACCTTTCCGCATCTTCCGTATTTAGTGTTGACGGTCTCGAGCCCCGGTCTAATCAAGAAGCATGTGCTATGCACTGCTGCTCTTTCCCACCTGGCTACGGAGGCGCCGGTTCGTATGGGTCTACAGTTTTGTGAAAATGTTCCTGATAATGTTTTTAATGCTCTGAACAAATGTGCGGTTTTCTTTGAGAATCAGACAATTTTTTAATTGTACTGTGGAAACGAAAATTACAGATTTTTTTTTTTTTTAATTTGTGATACCGGCAAAAATTGTGTAAACGTAATTTAAATAAGTATGTTTTTGAAATAAAATACATTAAAAATAAATGTAGATTCGTTTTCATTTTTCTAATTAGATAATTTCTAATAAAAAAGATATTCTCTGTATAACGAAATTTCTCTATAACGAATTTTTTCGCTGGATTTATCGAATTCGTTAAAGGAAAGTTCGACTGTATATATATATATATATATATATATTTTTTTTTTTTTTTTTTTTTTTTCTCACTCACACTCATTCATCTTTTTCTAAAACACCAGGGGGATGCAATGATGTGTAATGTAAATTTAAATACTAATTACTAATTAGTAATTATAATAAAAAGGTTAATGCGAGCAAGGGGTATTGGCATGTTATTGATCTTTAGCTCAGGATCAGGATGAAGTGACCATAGTTTGCAGAAGTGAGTAGTGGTGGATTTCTGCTCAGTAAGACGATATCCATTGCGTAAGGTCCAGGCTTCTATTTTGAATAGAGTAATTTGCAACTGTCTTTCGATAGTATTCATACTTTGTGATTGGCTTTGTCATCTGCATACATGTATATTTGAATGGTTTTTGGAAGATCTTCCAATATGTTGTTGACCCGAATGGCAAATAGGGTAGCACTCTGTGGGACACCCTCCTTCTGAATGCGAGATGCTGACAGCATGTTTCGATATCGGAGTTGAAAGGTGCGTAATTTTAAAAAGTTCTGAATTATTTGAGGAAGATAGCCTCTCAGCCCCAACTGATGTATATCTTGAATAATGCCATGACGCCAAGTGGTATCGAATGCTTTGTGAATATCTATGTTGACCATCACTACATGATACATCAGGTCATACATGCTGTTTCATGACGAAGGCATTTCATATGTTGCATTCAATTTTTACAAGTAAATCTAGAGTAGATCTGTTTTTATGGAAGCCATATTGGTGATCAGAAAGAAGATTCTGGGAATCTAGAAACCAGGTGAGCCTTTTATGCACTGTCCTTTCAAATATTTTGCCTGAACAGCTTGTTATTGATATCGGTCTGTAATTCTGGACCAGAGTGGGATCTTTGCCTGGTTTTGGAATAGCACAGATATAGGAATGCCGCCATAACAGAGTATAAGTATTTTCTGAAAAGATACGGTTATAAAATAGTAATAATATGCCAAGGTTGGCTTCATGCTAGATGCTTCAGCATACTGTAGTGAATGCCATCTGATCCTGCTGCACTATTTGATGATTTGCTTAAGCATTCCTTGAGCTCAACTAGAGTAAAAGGCTGATTATAAGGTTGATATTGTTATTTTTGGTTTTTAGGAGCATTAACAACTAAGGCCATCTTGCTCCGGGGATATGCGGTGGTCATTCCCTGACCTTTCCACATCCTCTGTATTTGGTAGTCATGGGCTCGAACTCGGTCTAATCAAGAAGCGTGCGTTACGCACAGCTGCTACTGCCCACCTGGCTATGGAGCCACCTGATTATAAGGAAATGAGAGTCTAGTTTGAAAATTCAATTTTTGAATTTTCAAAAATTGAAAAATATCAGTAGGGAATGATAATTCCTCCCATTCCATTGTATTATTGGTGATTGCAGCGCTAGAAATTTCCCATTGAGAGCTTGTATTTTTTTTCCAGATAAGTCGAGTGTCAGTATTTTTGTTAATGGGATGAGCTAAGTTAATCCACGATTCATGTTTTGCTTTTTTTCTAATTTGTCTTGCTTTAGTTCTGAGTTTTTTGTAAACAATTAGGTTGGCGATAGTTGGGAATTTACGAAAGTAGTTCCAAGATCAGTTTTTATTACGCTTTGCTTTGGAGCATTCTTCATTCCACCACTGATTTTGGTGTACACTCTTGCCCTGGTTAGATTTTGGAATGGATATTTCTGCTGCAGATGATACATCAGGTCATAAAGGAGGTTAGGCAGGCGAAGGCAGATTACGAGAAATCTTTGGCAAAAGATGCCAAGAAAAACAAGAAGGATTTCTTTACTCATATAAACTCTAAAAGGAAGCGGATGAATCTGATTGGTCCACTTGACATTGATGGTTCGACTGTTGATGAGCCTGCTCAGATAGCAAACAAACTGAATGAGTATTTTGCATCTACATTCACACATGAGGAGCTATTAAGGTTTGAAAATGGCTGAAGGTTATCAAATTGTAGCAGGGTGCGTAATGATTTTGTAATAACTGAGAACAAAGTGGAGGAGAAATTGTTGAAGTTAAACATAAGAAAGGCACCTGGGTGGATGGTATCTATCCAGTTATATTAAAGGAGGCGGCAAAGCAACTAAGCAAACCCTTAGCCATAATTATGAGAGGTATCTATCCAGTTATATTAAAGGAGGCGGCAAAGCAACTAAGCAAACCCTTAGCCATAATTATGAGAGCATCCTTGGACTCAGGGGAGGTCCCCACGGACTGGAGATGTGCAAATGTATCCACAATTCACAAAGGGGGATTGAAGGGTGACACGAGTTTTAGCTTCTGTTCCGGGTAAAATAATGGAGTCACTGGTTAAAGATGCATTGCAGGATCATCTAGACAAGACTGCAGCAATAATTGAGACACAGCATGGATTTGTTAAGGGAAAGTCTTGTCTGACAAACTTGATAGGATATTATGATGTGGTTAAAAAGGAACTGGATGCAAAAAATAATTTTGATTTCAGGAAAGCTTTTAACACTGTTGCGCATGGAAGACTATTGTACAAATTGGGGCAGAATGGTATTAAGGGTAAGTTGCTACAATGGATAAAAGGATGGTTGAGTGGGAGAAGACAGAGAGTGGTAATTAATGGGTGCTGCTCTTCGTGGACTAATGTTATTAGTGGAGTCCCACAGGGTTCGGTGTTGGGTCCTCTGTTGTTTTGTATATTTATCAATGATATTGATGAAGGTATATCAGGCTAAGTGTCGAAGTTTTCAGATGATACAAAGGTTGGCAGGGTTGTTAATGACAGTAGTGGCAGTGTGCTTTGAATTGAGCTAATGATAGGAAAATGGTCACTGTGGAATGGATCATTTAGCACTGACCATTTCATTCTTGGAAAAAGAGATGCTGAACAGAGGGATAGGTCTATGGCTGATGAAGAGACCTGCAGGTAGCAGAACATGAGTTGGAGAGCAAGAATTTAACAGTCAGGTTATGGTTATCCAGGAATGTTTCGATTAATTGGCCTCTCCTATCCATGGTGGAAGGCCCCGACTATGGGTGGTGACCATTGAACTCACAAAGTAAACAGACAGGAGGAGGTGGAAGTTGTGTGATGAGACTGTCCAGTTCAGTCTGGGAGCAAGGCTAATTCGATGGTATATAAATGGATGCAAAGGTTAACGATATTCCCATTGCTATCCGAACTGCTACAACTTCTAAGGATGTATGTAGTTGGTGATGTCTTGAGGGTAGATTTCACAAGTATAGCTACCTCACCACAAGCAGGAGAGTCAGAAACCCTGTCTCACCTAAACATAGTATAAAATCTGAATTTGATAGAAGCGTGCGGTGATAAAAAGTTTTCCTGTAAGCATGCACCTACTACATTAGTTTGAATTAGTAAATCACTGAGGTCGTCTATATTACTGCGTAATCCTCTACAGTTCCATTGTAGGAATTTATTCATTGATTGGGTATGTTTAGGAAGATTGATCTGACGGTTTTATCTGAGGTTTCTGTATGCTTAGTTTTGGTTTTTCGTTTCTGGGAAAGATTGGGCATCCTGTATTCATGATATCATTAGCATGTAACTCTAGGTCGAATCTTGCAATTTAGGTAATCTGCTTTAACAGAAGATGGAAGAGTCGGAGTACTGAATGTTAAAGTGATGGATCTGGTTGGTCGTAGGTTGCCATATTTTTTGGTCGTGATTCTCCGTGCATGAGTCACTTTCTGTTCTCTTGTATTATTTTTTGTTCAGAGACAGTTATTACGTTCCATTCGCTGATAGAGCCTTTAGAGGTGTTCAGAGTGTTATGGGGCATAACTGACACTGGAATGCTGTTAAACGTCAATTTAACAGTATTTCTGAATGGCTTGGCTTGGAAGCTTCAATTAGAAAGTCTCCAGATTGGAGATGCTTCACCATTTTAGGGGATCCAACAATCGATTTTAAACATTTCTGTATTAGAAATGGCGATAACTTGCTGACGTTGTGTGACTGATGAGTGCATTATTAGAAATGCTGGCGTATCTGCACTCTGCTTTTCAGTCCCTTGTCTCTTTGGATGATTCAAGTCATGTTCTGAGACTGGGGTAATAGCGATGGGCTCTAGCGATGGATATGTATTGCAATCCATCGCTGCTCCTTTTAGCGGTAACCTGGGAAGAGGGGATTCCTCTTCCCAGGTTACCGGCCCCGCCACGTGGAGGCAGGAGTGATTCCAACCAGTGACCAAGCAATCAGCAGAAGAGGAGAGCAGTATGTTGTAAGTATCAGTAACGTTGCTAGCGTTCAAGCAGTGACGTTGCTCAGCGAGGGATGCAGTAACATTGTGAGCGGTGGAGAGTTTATTAAGGCACTAGTACTCGCCCTGGGAAAAAAGCTAGAAAATCGCACTAGAAAGATCATTTGGGAACTATCGCTTGGCACCCGGGGCCATGAGGCTTCTGTTATATTGTCCAGGTCTAATAGAATACCATATAACTCTGTGGTATAAGTACTACATTCTGAGGGAACTGACTGGCAATAACATATGGCAGGACTACAGCTGTACCAACTTTACTGCTAGTCTTGGATCCATCTGTTAATAGCTGAAGGTAACTTTTAAACTGAGTGGAGTGAGCCAGATGTAATTGTCTAATGTTAATATCTGGAAGATTTTTCTTTCCCCAATATTTGTCAATATGTACTGTATTTGCTATGGCTGCTGGGTTACCATTCTAGTATCTTGCAGTATGTTATTCATGTCGAGGCTCCAGCTTGTGTTGAGAGCTTGTAGCCTTATGCCAGATGGTTTGTTGAGAAGTGGTTTAGTTTGATAGAGGTTTTCCCATTTTGGTCTGAACAGATATTGCCATATGGGTGATGTGGAAGGCTGCTGATTTTATTAGAAGAATTTGTCATCAAAGGTGTAGCGGTGGTTCATGGGCTTCAGTATACAGACTTAAAATTGGATATGTGTGAAAGGCCCCCAGTGCAACTCTTAGTGCACTATGATGTATGGAATAGAGCCATTTCAGTACACTTGGCCTGGCTGAAGCATATGCAGGAGACGCATAGTCTAATTGGGATTGGATTAACGAGTGGTATAAATGTAGCAACATATAATGATCTGCACCCCGTGACATAGAGGAAATTACTCTGAGAATACAGTATTTAGTTTCTTAAGACAGCTGGTATCTTAAGAAACTGTATATTTTATATGTTCTAGGAAGTTTAATTTTTTATCAAGTATTATATCAAGAAATTGAATACTGGGTTGAAATGTAATACGATGAGAGTCTAACTGAAGATCTGGATCAGGATGTAAAGTATGTTTACGACAGAAGTGTACCGCAGTTGTTTTTGGTTTAGAAATTTGGTATCCATTGTTTTTGGCCCAAGCGACTATTCTGTTAATGGTGCTTTGCAGTTGTCTTTCAATAAGGTGCATATATTTTGAGAATGACATGAGATGGCAAGATCGTCAGCATACAGATATGCATCAACTGTCTCAGGTATACACTTGGTTATAGAGTTGATCCTGATGGACAAGAGTGTGACACTCATTACTGAGCCTTGGGGAACTCCCTCTTCTTGTACATATGTTCCAGACAGTGAAGAATGGAAATGGACTTGGAAGGATCTGTTAGCTAGAAAGTTCTGAATAAATTTTGGGAGATGACCATGAAAGCCAGATTTATGTAAGTCATGAAGAATCCCATATCGCTAAGTTGTATCAAAGGCTTTTTTGATGTCAATGCATATCATGACAAAGTACTCATTTCTTAGAAAAGTGTTTCAAATGTTTGCATCAGCTTTGAAAATGAGATCAAGCACTGATCTACTTCTCCAAAAACCTTACTGATTTGGACTCAGAATATTCTGAGTCTCCAGGAACCATCAGCCGGGCATTTACTATTTTTTTGAATGTTTTTCCCAAGCAACTAGTTAGGGCAGGCCTTCTTAAACTATAGGTCGCGACCCCATTTGGGGTCGCGTAGCAAAATTCTGGGGTCGCGAGAGATTTTAATGTCAAATATTTAAATACACGATTTTATAACATCTAGATGTGTATTTGTGCAGGATCACACTCACACACCTGCACACAAACAAAGGGAGGAATGCGCGCGCACACGTGCAGCGAGACTATGATTCAATAACACTGACTGTAATGTGAACTAGTGTAGTATTGACGCTCTTCTAGTGTAGTCAATTGTCAGTGTTCCGCCGTAACGAGATTTTAGTTTTTTTTATTTATTCGGTAATTAATAAATCAATTATTATATGCAATAAGTTATTTTTATATATTTATTGTATTTTAGGATAAAAATAATTTTTGGCCATGGATAAATGGCTGAACTTAAATAAGAATAGCAATGACGCAGATAATAATGCTACAAACTCTTCTCAGGCAGGACAAAATATTGAAAAACAGGCATCTTATGTGCGAAAAAGAAAATATGATGAGTCTTTTCTTCAATTTGGCTTTACATTTCAAAATTGTAAGGGTAATGAACAACCTCTTTGTTTGATCTGCAATGAATTATTGGCTCCGGAGAGTATGAAACCATCAAAATTAAAAAGACATCTTGAATCAAAGCATGTTTCGTATGTCAATAAACCAAAAGAATATTTTGAAAGATTGTATAAATCTTTAAATAAAGAAAAAAAATCCTTTGAAAAATTTATAACCGTTAGTGAAAAATGTTTACTAGCGTCATATGAAGTTTCATACTGTATTACTAAAAATAAAAAGCCGTTCGCCATTGGAGAAGATCTTGTATTACCTGCTGCTATTAAAATGGTAGAAATACTACATGGAAGTAAATATGGCGATGATATTCGAAAAATTCCTTTGTCGAACGACACTGTCTCGAATAGAATTTCTGATATTAACAAGGACCAATTAGTGCAACTTATTACAAGAATTAAAGAAAGCCCAAAATTTTCAATTCAGTTGGACGAAACAACTGATATTACTAAATTGGCTCAGTTGTTAGTATATGTCAGGTACGTTTATAAAGAAAGCGTGGAGGAAGAATTGTTATTTTGTCGTCCTATGGAAGACCATACTACAGGGAAAGACATATATTGTAAAGTTGACGAATTTTTAAAAACTGAAGGTTTAGAATGGAAAAATTGCTGTGGAATATGCACAGATGGTGCAAGAGCGATGACCGGCAAACATTTTGGTTTTAAATCATTTTTTCAAGCTGCTCATTATGATCATATAACTTTTACTCACTGCCTTATTCACCGAGAGGCCCTTGCAGCAAACAAATTAGCACCAGAATTGAACGATGTGCTTCAGGATGCTGTTAAGATTATAAATTTTATTAAGAGCCATGCCCTTAACAGCCGCTTATTTTCAAATCTCTGTAAGGATACGGATTCCAACTATACAACTTTATTATTACATGCAGAAGTAAGATGGTTGTCAAGAGGTCAAAGTTTAAGAAGATTGTTGCTATTAAAGGACGAGATCGAAATATTTTTAACCGAACGAAAATAAGCATTAGCATTATTAGAGGCATATGATGCAAGAAAGCAAGCTTATTCAGCATCAGCCAAAAAAAAAAAAAAAAAAAACACAACCACAACTCCCATTTCACCCCTCCGTTCGTTCGAAATACCTCTCCAGCTGAGCCTTAAATTTGTTTAGGCTATCAACTTCAACAACAAGCGATGGGAGTCTATTCCACAAACCAACTGCCCGCTGGCTAAAGGCAAATTTCCGCACATCTATCTGACATCCGTCCTTCCTCAATTTGAATTTATGCCCTCTCAGGTGATTATTCTGAGAAAGAGGAAGAATCCCATCGGCATTGAGCATGCTCAAGCCATTCACACCTCTATCAGATCACCTCGCCGATGCCTAGTCTCCAGACTCTGTAATTTGCAAAACTTAAGCCTTTATTCGTAAGAGCAACCCTTTGTTCCATTCAGTAATCTTGTTGCCCTTCTCTGTACTCGTTCCAGCAGCTCTACATCCTTCTTGAAATGAGGCCTCCAGACACCTTGAGTACTGTATACAGTACTCAAGGTGTGGCCTGACCAATACCTTATACAAGGGAATAATCACATCCCTGTCCCTGCTAGAAAAATTCCTGTATATCATTGACAAGACACCATGAGCTACCCTTGCAGCTCGTCTGCACTGCTCAGAGAACTTCATATCTGCCTGCACAATTACCCAAAGGTCCTTTTCATTCTCTACCACTGTCAGCGTAGTACCACAGAGTGGATACGTTGATCTGGGGTTACTGTTTCCCATATGTAGTACTTTACATTTGTCAATGTTAAACTTCATTTGCCACCTCTCAGCCCATCTGCTCAACCTTTCCAGATCCTGTTGCAGCAGCATAGTATCAGCGGTGTCCTTAACAACCCTGCCAACCTTGGTATCGTCTGCAAACTTGGACATTAAGCCTGATACACCATCATCAATATCATTTATAAATACAGAAAACAACAATGGACCCAACACTGAACCCTGAGGAATTCCACTAATAACATTAGTCCACGTTGAGCAGTGTCCATTGATTATCACTCTGTCTTCTGCCACTCAACCATCCCTTTATCCATAGCAGCAATTTGCCTCCAATGCCACACTTCTCCAATTTGTGCAGCAGTCTTCCATGCGCAACAGTATCAAAAGCCTTTCTAAGATCCAAATATATAATATCAAAGTTATTCCCTGCATCCAGTTCTTTTGTGACTACATCATAGTATCCAATCAAGTTGGTCAGACAAGACCTGCCCTTAACAAAACCATGCTGTGTCAGAGCTATAACTGAATTCTTGTCCAGATGATCCTGCAGTGCTTCTTTAACCAGTGTCTCCATTAATTTTCCTGGAACCGAAGTTAAACTAACAGGTTTAACTCCATGGGTACCTCCCCTGAGTCCAAAGAAGCTCTCATAATTATGGCTAGGGGTTTGCTTACTTCTTTTGCTGCCTCCTTTAATATAACTGGATAGATCCCATCCACCCCGGGTGCCTTCTTTATGTTTATCCTCAACAATTTCTCCTCCACTTTCCTCTCAGTTATTAGAAAATAATCTAGCTCACTGCCAATGTTTACTTCACCTATGACATTCCCCTTCCTGAATAACTCCTTATGTGTGAATGTAGTTGCAAAATACTCGTTTAGATTGTTAGCCACCTGAGCTGGATCCTCAACTGTTGAACCATCAACATCCAGTGGACCAATCTGATTCATCCCTTTCCTTCTTGAGTTTAAATAGGTAAAGAACTCTTTTCTGTTTTTCTTTGCGTCCTTTGCCAAGGATTTCTCATAATCTGCCTTTGCCTGACTAATCTCCTTTGTGACTTGGTTACAGACCAACTTATATCTATCATAGGCTTCCATGTCACCCATTAATTTGCATGTATCCCATGCATTTTATTTCTCTGCCATATGTCTCATTAGTTCATCTGACAACCATTTAGGCCTGAACCTTGAACAATATTTCTTGGTTGGTATGTAAAACCTGGTAGCTTCCAAGATTAGTTCCTTGAATGCTTCCCATTTTGAATTTGCTGTTGGTAACATCATCAGTTGGTCCCACTGTATAGAATTTAAATACTGTCTCAGACCATCATAGTCGCCTTTACGAAAGCAAAAACCTTTCCCTTTACCTCTGATGGTAGTTACCTCCTTGAGTAAATCCCACTTCAGCACACTGTGATCACTGCCACCCAGTGGTTCCTTTATCTGCAGATTCCTAATGCATGAAGAATCACTACTGATAATCAGATCAAGAGTATTACTCCCTCTAGTTGCCTCCCGAACATGATGGTGTAGAAAACAATCATCCAATAAATCCACAAAACCCTTGCTAGTGTGTAAGTGACCAACCCACAAATTCCAGTCAATATCTGGGAAATTAAAATCCCCCATTATAAGACTCTCTGATTTACTGGCCCATTCTATTTCCCTGTACAGTATCTTATTATACTCATCAGAGTCATTAGGACTATAGCACACTCCTACTCTCAATTTTGATTTACCTATGCTTATGTCACACCAAACTGACTCGACACTGCCCTGTCCATCAATGTCGACTGGCTTCACTTCCTTGGATTTTATGTGTTTTTTAACTAATAGCATAACCCCTCCTGTCCTGTCTATCCTTTCTATACACATTGTACTCCCCAAATTCCAGTTCTGCATTCCTTATATGTGTGACACCACGTCTCTGATATCCCAACAATATCTGCCTTTGATGTTTTGAGCAATACCTCAAATTCATCAAATTTATTTACTAAACTCCTAGCATTGGTGTACACGCAAGTATACATGCACCTGTTTGTATTCTTAGCTACCCTGACACAACCCATGTGTTTACTTGTACCGCAATGACTTCCAGCAGCTCTGAAATATCCTGCATCTTGTTTTTCAGGCTTCTGCTCATTCCAATAGAAGCAGTGCAAGAATCTCTTTCACCTCTGCCAGTGGCTACTGTTAATCCATTAGTCTTTGTCTCTCCCCAAGCTAGCAGTTTTCGGACCCACCTAACACTGCCTCGATAGCATCAGCAAATATTCTTGCACCCTTTCTATTTAAGTGTATCCCATCCCTGTAGAAGCAATCTCTCCTGTTAACAAGTAAATTCCAGGCTGAAAAAAATTCTACCCCTTGAGCCTTGCACAATCTTTCCAGGGCCGAATTGATCGACAAGGCTCTCATCATATACTCCCTCCTATCGTGTCTGGGCAGAATTGCAGACACTTTCAAATTCAACCCTACTTCACGGCTTTTTTTCAAAAGTGACCTGTACTTGTTAAGTAATTCCGCTGGTCTCCTACTCTTAATATCATTAGTGCCAACGTGTACAACTATATCACCTTTTGTGCCCTTAAAAGATGATATCTGCTCTAAAACGTCATCAACCTTTGCCCCTGGCAGACATACCCTGGTCCTGTTCCACCTATCCTTTTTACAAAGCATGTTCCCCGTTTCCCTGACAATAGAGTCACCAACAACTACTAGTTCCTGTGGGACCAGCGCATTCTGCCTTGGGGGCTGCCTCTGTGTTGCAAGATGACCAAGTGCAAGCTCTGGCGTTGATGTGGGCAGCTGAGAGCTTGATGGGCCCCTCAATTTATTTCCTTCGAGGGCATCCACCCTGTCCTTCAAGGTCTCATATAGGCCCATAACAACGCCGAGTTGTCGCCTAATTTCCTTGCACCGTGCACACACAAAGACATCCCCCAAGGCAGTATCATGTCCCGTACCCGATTGCTCCGCAAACATCAAGCAAACAGTGCATCTTAAAAGGCTGTGATTCAGTGGGCAACTGCCCCCCCCTCAGTTCTCCCCTGAGTCACAGCACTCCCATTAGCTTGAGCCTTTTTCTTTGCTGCTCTGGTCAGAGTCATGATTTCGATTTAAATGTCAATAAAATTACAATTTCAGAACAAAATTAAAACCTTAAACTTGTATCTTAACACAGTTATAACGCTATATTTATTTTTCAGTATCGAGTGTTATCTACGAGTTCCCTTTATATAACTTCCGTATCAAGTATGTATTAATTATTTGTTACGTTTGTACTCTAAGTCGTTATATATATATAGTTAAAAGTACAATTTAATTGACAATGAAGTTTAACAAGATTAATAGATCTACTGATTAATTGACAATATTATATTATGCACTATACTATACAAAGCTAATGCTATCGAATTCCGGATATGCTGTATCGCGTTTCAGTAACGAGTGTTATCTACGAAATCCCTTTATATAACTTCCGTATCAAGTTATTTAAAATAATTAAATGCACATGGCATAATACTTTAAGAGTTTAGTATCTATATAATATCGGTGTTTAGATACACCATAGACACTCTTAAAAAAACTACAAAGTAGTTGTTGTGGGCATCATTTGCTCTTTCTCATATTGTGCTCCGCCTTCACGACGAGTTGCCATGATACTGCACTACCTCAAATAAGTAACGCTTCACTAATAGAGAAGACTATTGTTACTTATTCTCAATGAGTACCACCACCCAGACATGTTTCAAGGCTACTGGCCTATCATCAGTGGGTGGGCAGGTACCCTAGTATTGCAGACATGACGACCCAGTTGTGAAGTTAATCGCATAATATGAGAGATACCAAAAGGTGTATAAGATAATATTTAAAATAATTAAATGCACATGGCATAATACTTTAAGAGTTTAGTATCTATATAATATCGGTGTTTAGATACACCATAGACACTCTTAAAAAAACTACAAAGTAGTTGTTGTGGGCATCATTTGCTCTTTCTCATATTGTGCTCCGCCTGTCTGGGTGGTGGTACTCACTGAGAATAAGTAACAATAGTCTTCTCTATTAGTGAAGCGTTACTTATTTGAGGTAGTGCAGTATCATGGCAACTCGTCGTGAAGGCGGAGCACAATATGAGAAAGAGCAAATGATGCCCACAACAACTACTTTGTAGTTTTTTTAAGAGTGTCTATGGTGTATCTAAACACCGATATTATATAGATACTAAACTCTTATTAAAGTATTATGCCATGTGCATTTAATTATTTTAAATATTATCTTATACACCTTTTGGTATCTCTCATATTGTGCGATTAACTTCACAACTGGGTCGTCATGTCTGCAATACTAGGGTACCTGCCCACCCACTGATGATAGGCCAATAGCCTTGAAATCACTCGGGTACCTACCCACCCACCGAAGAAGGGCCAAATAGCCCTGAAACGGCACCAGGGGGCGCCTGATGATGTCCGGAATTTCCAAGAATAGGTAACAACAGCCTTCTCCACTGGGGAAGCGTTGCCTATTCGAGGAGTTTATGAGTGGTGTGAGTTGAAGGAGTTATTGTCCCTTTCATTCTTCTACACCGTTTCTTTTCCACTTCTACTATATAACTTTCCCTCTACCTTTTTGCTTTTCTAAGTCTAATAGGGACAAGTGGATATTTGAGTAGATATTCACATACATACATAAATAGCCTTGAAACATGTCTGGGTGGTGGTACCGACTGGGAATAAGTAACATTAGTCTTCTCTATTAGTGAAGCGTTACTTATTTGAGGTAGTGCAGTATCATGGCAACTCGTCGTGAAGGCGGAGCACAATATGAGAAAGAGCAAATGATGCCCACAACTACTTTGTAGTTTTTTTAAGAGTGTCTATGGTGTATCTAAACACCGATATTATATAGTATCAAGTTATGTATTAATTATTTATTTTTACTAATTATTTATGTTCCGTAACCTAAGTGGTTATTTGTATAGTTAAAAGTACAATTTAATTGCCAATGAAGTTCGACAAGATTAATAGATTTTACTGATTAATTTTCACGTAACAATGGCGGCTGTTTATGAACGGTAAACACGTGGATTTGATACCCTTTCCGATACTAACTAATACCTACAAATCTCTATCTAAGTTACTTCAACTTTAAGTACCGTAAATAGGAATATAAAGCTACTCTAGAAATAAGTTAATATGTCAATTTAAACTAATAAAGCAGAAAATAAATCAGAAAAAACTTCTCTGTTCCAAGAGCGGCAGAAAGGCACGTCCGCACAGGAAACCCTCGTCCTCAATCCTCAAATGTGAACTTGCTGCTTTTTTTCAAAATGACTTATGGCTATCCAAGCTGTGTTATTTGTCAGATATTTTTGCGAAATTAAACGATCTCAACTTGTCTCTCCAAGGAAAAAATTGCGATATATTTACTTCGAATGATAAAATTGAAAGTTTTATCAAAAAGATCAACATTTGGAAAAGTAGGGTAGAAAAAAATTCGTTCGAAATGTTTTCCAGTGTCGACAATTTTATAATCGAGAAAATTCATTGTAAAACTTTTATTGCAAAAATTATTGTATTTTTGCAATCAAATAATTTTTGCAAAAATTAATTATTTTAAATATTAGATCACTTAAAAGCGCTAGAAACACAGTTCCGTACATATTTTATATTAAATATTGATTTCCAAAAAATAGTTTGGATTCAAAAGCCGTTTTGGATTGGCTTAAGTGAGATTGATCACCTGCCACTTAAAGCTCAAGAGGAATTTGCTGAGCTTTCGAGTGACTCAAACTTAAAACTACAATTTCAAAAAAAGTCCTTGACTGAATTCTGGATCGGAACTAGAACTGAATTTCCCACAATCGCTGATATGGCGTTAAATGTACTTCTGCCATTCAACACCACATATTTATGTGAAGTTACTTTCTCAGCTTTAACACATATTAAATCCCAGTATCGTTCAGCGCTAAAAAATGTTGAAGAGGTCTTACGTCCAGCAGTGTCAAACATTCCACCAAGATTTAATTTGTTATGCAATAAAAAACAGGCACATCCATCTCATTAAATTTTTTACTTTAATTTTAATTTAATACTTACCACTCAACGACTGCGTTCGAATATATTCGAGCGAACTAAGACGGTCAGAATCCCCTTTTATTTATGTTATTGCAAAAAATTCAATTTTGATGAAAAATAGGGCATATAATTTTTGTAACTATAATAAATACAATTTTACAATTTTTTGTGCAATTTTTAATTTTAGATTTTTGTATGTTTCAAAACGAGTTCTAAAACTATATATTTTCATATGTATATGTATATTGTTACCTAATAAATAAATCATCAAAAAATATTAATTTATCTTTCTTTTATATTTATATGGGGTCGTGAATGAAAAAAGTTTAAGAAGCCCTGAGTTAGGGAGATAGGATGATAATTTGTTGGATCCGTGTGGTCTTTTCCTGGTTTCGGGAAGCCTAGCACATAAGAATGGCACTGCTAGTAGGGTAATTCCTCTAAGAAAATTATATTATACAGTTGTAAGAGAGCAGTTAAGAATCCTTCACTTAAATGGTAATTCATTGTGTAAAAAATTCCATCAGGACCTGGAGCACTGGAGTTCTTCACCTGTTGTGCAAGTATATTGTTCAATTCAGTCATGGTCAGTGGCAGATTATATGAATGTTGGAGAGTGGTATCGAAATTCAGTTTGTATTTTTCTGTCTGGGATTTGAGCAACTGAAAGACTGGTTCATATGTAGAAAAAGTTGAGTGTTTCAGAAAACGAGCTGAATGCATTAGCAATTTCCACAGGTTCAGAAATTTCCTTCCTTTTCAAAAAAAGAATTGAAGTTGCAAGCAAGTAATTGCCATTAATTTGTTTGATTTTTTTCCAGACTGTAGCATTATCTGTAGATCTGTTTATGGTGTCAGCATAATGGGCCCATGCTTCCTTTTTTTATTCACTCGTCTTACATGACGAGCCCTAGCCCTTGTTCTATTAAATGGTAGGAGGTTGGCTGCTGTCATTATTTGTTGTGCAATATTGCAGAATCAATCTTGTCAGTTGCAATGAGGTAGGAATCTAAATGAGCTGTTTCTTGGTATTTAAGTCAATTGGCCTTGTCAAATTTCCAGATTGTTCTAATGTTACTCTGTGGATTGTTCAAATGTTACTCTGTACAGAAATTACAGATGACAGGAAAGTGGTCACAACCGCAAGGTTGTCAGTAACTGTCCAGTCTATGAGAGGAAATATTGTTGGAGAACATGCTGAAAGATCAATAGCAGAGCTTGAGCCCGATGGTAAATGCCCATATGTGTGATGGCCAGTGTTGCTATGTGTTAGATAGGTTGTGTTTAAGAATTTTTAAATTGTTTGTCCTCTACAGTTGAGAGCCCCACAGGGGGGATGATGGCCATTGCAGTCACCTGGAATACAGAAAGGAGCACGTATTTGTCTTACTAAGTCGTATAAATCAGCGAGGGTGTAAGCATAGTTTGGTGAATGAAGCTAATGTTATTGTTATGCCAATGTTGATGCAGGCTGCAATTACCTCAAAGGGTGTTTGCAGGGGAACAGGTCTAGAGGGAATTGAAGAATTTACTAAGAGCACTACTCTATGTGCTGCAATAGAGGATGTTTGTTGTTTGTTATTTGGTTTTTAGGAGCATTAGCAACTAAGGCCATATTGCTCCAGTATATGCGGTGGTCATTCCCTGACCTTTCCGCATCCTCCGTATTTGGTGGTGATGGGCTCGAACCCCGGTCTAATCAAGAAGCGTGTGCTACGCACTGCTGCTCCTTCCCACCTGGCTGCAATAGAGGAGTTCTACCTTTTCTATACACGGTGAAGTGTTTTATCATTATACACATTGCATTCATCAGGTTTGTTTCTTTGTATACATGCTGCAGCAAGCTTATATTCACTTAGGAGATCGCATAGGTCATCTAAATTAGCACAAAGTCTGCAACAATTCCATTGAATCGCTGTGTATATTGTTTGGTTTTAACTGGTGTGTTTGGTTACTTATTTGAGATAGTTTTGTTTGCAAATGTGTACTTTTACCTTTTCTTCCTTTGGGAAGATTAGCCTTCCCCGTGTCAATGTCATCCTCTGGATGAATCTTAAGAACTGTGTAATCTCCATTTACCTTTTCATCAATATCCATGGTATCACATATAAATTTATGTGTGTTGCCTCTTTCAGGGCTCTTAATTTGTTCTGTTGGTTGCTTATTGGGTTTCTTATCTGGAGGTATTGTTACAGGTGTATTCGCTTCTCGAGTAGCATATCTGGGAGTAGATCATTCCTTCGATAAAGAAAGAAGTGATTTAGCCCAACCACATATCAAAATATTTGGAGGGACTGCTCAGTCCCTCTGAGCAGTCAGTCTAAGTTGCTACTGAGCATGGATGTTGGGTTAACTGAAGCATATATAGATGACTTAGTAGGTACTGCAAAATGTTTCTTAGCTTCTTGATATATTTTCTGCTCTTTCTTATATTTTTAAATATTCTTTTCTCATTTACAATGAGGGCATTCCTTAGAGAAGGCAGAATGGTTACATGGCAGAAGGCATGAGTTATGACAACTTTGCATTTCAGTGTTTTACAGTTTGTGTTTGTATGCTCTTTTGATCAGCAGGTAGCACCACAAGTGGTTACGCCTCTACAAACAGTTTGTGAATTACCAAATTTTTAGCACTTAGAGCATCAGACTGCATTCAGAATGTATGGTCTTACATGGCACCTGATATAACCAGCTTTTAAGGTAGTAGGTAGAGTTGGTGTTTTAAATGCGAGCATCACTGTGAGTTGGGACAGGCAATCCGTATTTTTTGATGAAAATTTTTTGGTGTGTACCACATTTTGATCTCGTAATTCCTGGACAAGTTCATCCTCCAACGTGTTTAACAGGTCTCATCCTGATATTACCCCTTTAGAGGGGTTTAAGGTGGCATGTGGGGTAACCTTTGAGGGAATTCCACCAAAAGTAGATACTTTCAGTAATCTCTCAGCATGTCTATGTTTAGTCATTTCAACTAATAAATCTCCAGATCTTAATCGTTGAACTATTTTTGGAGGGCCAGCCATATTTTTCGAGATATTTCTGTATTAAAGCTGGGGAGGCTTACTCAATGATTGGTCTGTGGAGGAGTGTAGCATTAAAAAGAGAGGAGCATCTGTTCTTCCTTTTTCTCTCTTAGCATTGGGATGTACTTGTGTTGTCATGATCAGGATAATGTTTACCTAGATCTTGATCAAAAGATCGATATGATCCTCCTTGCTCCTTTTAACCTTCGAAGGGCAACTTTCTTCTCCCAGGTTTTCAACCCTACCATGGTGGCAGGAGCAGTGCCACCAGTGACCAAGCGATAATGGTAGGTTAGTTGTTAGTCCTATGTACAAGAAGAAAGGTGTCTTTCCTTTCTTTTAGGTAAGCTAACTTCTTTACTTTAGAAGAGAAAAATCAAATAACTCTGGAAATTAGAAGAATAACAATACAATAATCAGCCGCTTTTTAAGAAAATTTCTCGGAAATCGCTATAGTCACTCACTTGGCACTCGGGGCTTATTGTAAGGGTCATCTGAATAAATTCAAGGGAAGAAGCTGACAAGCTATTGAAAGGAATGGAAAAATTTATATGGGAAACTCCACCCTTTGGTTGATCACTTTAAGTTTGCTTTCTGCATCATTTGCCACTACTAACATTAGTTCTAGGTGGTAGATGACTCTCATCAACCGGTGCAATACCACCACTTTCCTTATTAGAGGCTTGAAGTGGTGGAACCCATGTTTAGTCTCTAGAGCTAAGTTCCAGTCAACCCTTCCCTATCTCTTCCATCATGCAGTATGATTGATGACTTTTGAGGTTATGATGAACGTTGTGACGAGATCCAATATTCCTTCCATTTCGAGGGTACAGCTCTAAAACGGTGTTCGCAGGTCGGCCGCTAGTTAGTACACCGGACCGAACCTATTGGTAATGCTCTAGGAGGCTTCCGGATCAGCTAGTGTATAATCTTGCTACTTCTACTC
This sequence comes from Mastigoproctus giganteus, assembly GCF_048544385.1. Lineage (NCBI taxonomy): Eukaryota > Metazoa > Arthropoda > Arachnida > Uropygi > Thelyphonidae > Mastigoproctus > Mastigoproctus giganteus. The sequence goes on from NC_143581.1 coordinate 119,905,274, forward strand.
TGCCAGATAGTGACTGGAGGGAGTCCGAGTAGTGTGAATGCAGGGAGCATTGTCGAGACCATGTTATGTCAAGGATCTGGGTATATTCTTACCATGTGTACGCCATATCCAAAAATTTCATTACTTCATACAGCGTGTCCCACCCACTTTTTCTTACTATTGAATACACCATGAATTGTCAAACTAATAGAGCAAGCTTATCTGCGAAAAGATCTAAACCTCCCAAGCACTTCCTAATTCATTTCACAAATATACGTGGTCTCAATTCTAATCTCAACAATATCTATTTCCACTTGCAGTCTGCCAAACCTCATGTACTTTTTCTGACAGAATCTCAGTTATCGGTTGATTCAACTACTGCTCATCTCAGATGCCCAAATTATTCGCTGTATGATTATTTTTGCCTCAAAGGTGGTACTTGTGCATATGTCCGTTCTGATATTCCCTGCCAGAGACTTGGCAATTTGGAATCTCCTCTCTTTGATCTTCTCTGGCTTAAAATCTCTCTACCTCATTGTGTCAAATTCATCTGTTGTCTCCACTGTTCTCCCAACTCCACTAATCACTTGGAGCTCTTTGACTTCCTCTCTTTGCAACTTGACTTTCTCCAGTCCAACTTTCCTAACAGTGAAGTAATTTTCCTTGGTGATTTTAATGTTCACAACTCCAGCTGGCTTCTGTTTTCTATTCACACTGACAGTGGTCGAGATGCTGAGGCTTTTGCAATTACTAATGATCTTGCACAGATTTTTCATTTACCTACAAGAATACCAGACAATCCTAATCATACAGCCAATATGCTTGATCTTTTTCTCACAAACAACCCTTCTAAGTACACGGTCGAAGAGGTCCTTTAGGCACTTCAGATCACAACTTGGTAATTGTCTCTTCTCCAATGGAACCTTTATCTCATGGCTATTCCCAACCTCGTGTTGTTTGGCATTACAAGAATGCAAAATAGGATGACCTGCGTGATTTCTTTTCTTCTTTTCCTTGGTTGGATTCCTGTTTCAAAAGTTCTGATGTCAACGTTTGTCAGATCATGTCAGTAAAATTATTCTTGCAGGAATGGAATCCTTTATCCCATACTCCTCTTTAAAATCTCGTCCTTTATCTAAACTTTGGTTTTCCAATAAATGTGCTAAGGCTGTTCAAGAGAAGAATGTTGAATATCGTAACTGGCTTGTTTCTAATTCTTCAGCTTCGTTTTCTGCCTACACCAAAGCGCGCAACAATTGTAAAGCAGTTATTAATCAGTCCAAACTAGAGTTTGAGCAGGCTAAGAGTAGAAAACTTGCTTCTTGCCCTAATGGTAGCCAAGCATTCCGGACTCTTGCCAAACCAACTGGCCGCAACTTTTGCCCATCTCTGCTCCCACCTCTGTCCAAACCAGATGGTTCTGTTGTCACTTCAGCCAAGGATAAAGCTGACCTGCTAGCATTTCATTTTTCTTTCAACTCGTGCATTAATGATTTTGGTAAAACACCTCCCACTATTCCCAACACGCTCCATTCAATGCCTCCTGTGGTCTTCCGTCAAAAGGATGTCAGAAGGATTTTGACGAATCTTGATGCTAAGACAGCTCCAGGTCCCGATGGTATTTCTCCACTTGTTCTCAAAACCTGTGCTCCTGAACTTACTCCTATTCTTTGCTTCCTTTTTTCACTTTCTTATTCCAAAGGTGTTTTTCCTTCTGCTTGGAAATTTGCTCATATCCAGCCAGTTCCTAAAAAGGGTGACAAATCTCTCCCATCCAATTATCATCCCATTGCAATTACTTCTACTCTTTCTAAAGTAATGGAGAAATCAATTAACTGCCAAATTTTAAACTACCTAGAAACCTTCCGTATGATCAACGATTGCCAGTATGGATTCCGTCAGTGTCGATCCACTGGTGATATTCTGGCTTATGTTACCCATTTATGGACACTAATTCAATGGAAAGGTTCGGTGAAACCCAAGTAGTTGCTCTTGACATCTCAAAGGCTTTCGATCTGTTTGGCATTAAGGTCTTCTAAAAAAGCTTCCATCTTATGGTTTGCCAACTGTTTTTAATAATTGGTTATCCAGTTTTCTCTCTGATTGCTGACTGAGGGTGATGGTAGATGGCTCTCTGTCGTCTTCTCCACTAATGCCGGTGTCCCCCAAGGTTCAGTTCTTTTCCTCTTGTATATTAATGACCTTCTTCCATCCTATCCATAGTTTTGCCGATGATAGCACATTGCATTCCACTTCCCATTTTGAGAAACCCTGTCCTGCTCAATCAGCTTCAACTTCTCGAAAATATGCTACGGATTCTTTAAATGCCGATCTTCAGGTAATTCTCCAGTGGGGCAAAGACAACTTAGTTGATTTCAACCCTTCTAAAACTCAGTCTTGTCTTAGATCTCGCAAAAAGGATTCTTCTACTCCTATGCTTATCTTTAGTGACACTCCAATTTCTAGGCAAAATGATATATCTCTTTTGGGGATTACCCTGACTTCTAATCTCTCTTGGCACAAGCACATTACAAATATTGCTTCTTCTGCATCTAAAAAACTTGGTTTTCTCTTTTGCTCTCGGCGTTACTTTTCTTCCAAACAGCTTCTCACTCTGTATAAATCGCAAATCCGCCCTGCAATGGAATATTGTTCCCACATCCGGGCTGGTGCCCCCAAAACCTCTCTCAGGCTTCTTGATTCCATTCAGAGGAAGGCAGTTAGGTTAATTAATGACTCATCTCTAACAGAGTCTCTCCACTCGCTTTCTCATAGACGTACTGTTTCTGCTGCATACCTCTTCTACAGATACTTCCATGGGCACTGTTCTTCTGAATTAGCTTCTATAATTCCTTCTCTCTCTTCCAAAACAGTCCGAACATGTGCCGCCACCAGCCAACATCCATTTACTGTCCAACTTCAAACTTACAGAACCAACATTTCATCTTCCTTGTTTATTCATTCAACTGCCGTTTTCTGGAACAACCTTCCTTCATACGTATTTCCTGAAAATTACAGTCTACAGAAGTTCAACTCCAATGTCAACAAATATCTTCTTTTGTCTTCCCAACCTCCAACCCAAGCACGGTACTAAGTACTATAGGTTCTAACACCTCTCGTGTTTGGGGTTTACATAAAAAAAAAAAAAAAACGCACTACTTTCACTATAATTACATGATATTTTTAAGTGTTATTTTCTCTAATATTTGGGGATCCTCCATCCTAGATTTCCCCCCCCCCCCCCACAATGCACACTTTGCAGGTTCTTTCACTATGCTACTTCTTATTATATAATAAAATTTTGTGCATAACAGCAATATTAATACTACTATTTGTGGATCATTATGGAATGCATTACTCTCAAATTGAAAATTCAACCAATCTTGCTTGGATTGATCTTCCAAAATGTGCTTGTAATAAACAATAAAAGTAATCCAGTTCAGTTCAGAAAAACTATTTATTTTTATATCCATAAGGATATCCATCATATGAAATATAATAGAAAAAAAAAAAAAAAAGGAAAGAATACATATTTTGAGTTTTTATTTAAGTTTTCTTTTGGACAAAAATTTCATTAAAACCTGTGAAAATGATACTGGAATCTCATCCTAAAGGTTGTGTTTCTTTTAATAGCCACTGAAGAGCTGAAATCTTGCCTTCATCTTTTAATACCTTTCCTATTATATCTCTGCATTGCTGATGATAAGTATCCAGCCAGTCAATCTAATATCAATGAAAAGAAAGTGGCTATAGCATGTCCATGAATCCACAATATGTTCACAAAATTGATAATCTGTACTAGTAAATCAATGAAGTAACTTTAATATTAACCCGAGAGTAACATGCCTCTGATTATGATGATGGCATTCAATGGTAAAATGTGACAATTATCAATCATGCTTTTACCAAATGTCAAATTAGGGATTGGCACTCTAAAGAAAAATTCCACCTACATGAAAAACAACTGAGCACCAAAAAGCAGTAGGATGTCACAACAGCTGAAATTTTTCTATTCTAATTAATTTACACACCGATAAAGCATTTAGTGTGGTTAATGAAGATATCTGATGTTTCTAGTGAGAATTTAATAGCATTTTGATAATGTTTTGATAATATAACACACAGAGTTTCAAATCCTTAGATTAAACCTATTTAATTTGATACTAAATTTGTGGTGAAGAGGGAAATTAAAACTTAAATGAACTACAAATGATTCCCATTAAAGAAAACATACCCACTAGAATCTTAAAACAAAAAGACAGCCAGATGAATAGACTACATAGCTGCCAACTTCTGACTTTCAAAAAAGCTGGAATTCCTCCTGCTTATAGTAACCTCTGTAAGCAGGAGAAAAACATATTTTGGAAAGAGCAGGGATGTTTTTTTAAAGTGCACATACAGACATTTTAAATTATTTACAGACATTGTTAAATTGATTATATATAGACATTGTTAAATTGATTCATGTCACCTTCCAGATGCAACCTGGGATAGCAGTGACCTTTGAAATCATAAAAGATAGATATGAGAAAAGCTCTATTATTATTATTATTATTATTGGTTTCTCTTGTTTATTTTGGTTCAATATTTTTAAATGGATTTAGGAAATCATAATTAATAGATTATCATTTCCAGTTCAGTAAAAAAGCTAAAAATTAATTTTTTATAATTAAAACAAAAAGGGGTATCACACAGTAGAAACTCTTTCTGTTTTGCCACATGACGTGTTTGTTAAATGTGTACCATATCAGTGTCATTGTTAAATTGATGACACGAGTGATAAAAGGTTAAAAGAAACAAGCAAATTTTAAGCCAGCAGAAAGGAACACTAACAGACTACCTGCATGAGTGAGGATAACATGCCTAGAATTATAGCATGTTGGCCTTTTAGGATTGTTTTCACCAGAAGTTTACAATTCAGAAGGTTTTTTTATTTTTTGCTTTTGCACTAATATGATCACTGCTACCTGTGGCAGGCGCCTCCGTAGCCAGGTGGGAAGGAGCAGTGCGTAGCACATGCTTCTTGATTAGACCGGGGTTCGAGCCCGTCACCACCAAATACGGAGGATGCGGAAAGGTCATTCAGGGAATGACCACCGCATATCCCGGAGCAATATGGCCTTAGTTGCTAATGCTCCTAAAAACCAAATAACAAACAAACAAGCTACCTGTGGCAATCGAAAATGATCCATTTTGCAGACCCCACCTCTTCTTTTTTCCCATCCATGCAATTTCACTAACAATGCCTGTTGTTTCATTCTTCCACAACTGTGTTTTTTTACTATTTCACTTAATGGGAAACATATTTCTAAATAACATACCTGCATGACTAGCATTCTAAATAACATGCCTACATGACCAGCACAACTCACAGGAAGATTATGTTCAATGAAAAAAGATACAAAAAAAAACAAAAAAACATTCAACATGTATGACATCAGTGTCACTAATCTATTTTTACATTCCCTTATATGCACTGCACACTGTTCTTATGCTTTTATATTTGCATACCTGATTATATCATGTTTTACACAATGGAAATCTGTTACCTTTCTCAGAAATTTTATGTCATATTTCTTTAGAATAAGGGTACTCTTACTGAATAAGACTTAATTACACAAGTATGATGAAATGGCCATATCCTTTTACATAGTATTCCTCAGAAGATAAGAAATTAAATTTTTTAAATATACCAATTTTAATGTATTTTATTACCTTTTTGCAAAAATAAAAAGATTGATAAAAAAACAGACAGAGAAACTCTTTGTAACCAATCATAGTATGATGGCAAGAGTCTGAAGCTTATGAGACTAAAACAGTGGTAGCTTCAACTCATTTGAGGGATCTACCACTGCTAATGGATGAGAGATAAAATGGAAAAATAGTTAAAATGAAATTAAAAGAAATTCATAATATTCTCTAGTGCTGCAAGTATACATCAAGTAAATCAGCTTTTATTTAATTCCATTTTATTACGAGAGATTAAAATGCAATTATAAAATAACTTCTGGAGTTTGGGACCTTATATCCCTGAAAGTGAAAGAGTTGATAATCTGAAATATTATGTTATTATAAGGGTTACCATTTTGCTACCAATAAATCAGAGGAGAAAATGGATTCAACAAAAAGAATACAAAAAATAATGATGATATACCATTCTCTATATCTGGGGGAATTAAACAACAAAAATATTAATTCAATTATTAATTAATTGATTTTATTTATTGTTGTTTTCCATATTTATTAATGATATTGATGAAGGTATATCAGGCTTAATGTCTAAGTCTGCAGATGATAAAAATGCTGGCAGGGTGGTTAATGGTGGTAATCAGGGTAAGCTACTAGAACAAGATCTAAAAAATTAGTCAGATGGGCTGAGAAATGGCAGTTGAAGTTTAACAACAATAATTAACATTTACTGCTACCCATATGCAAGTACTGAATATGGATAGCAGTAATCCCAGATTAACATACAAACTGTGGGTAGTGAAAAATGAAAAAAATCTAGGGGATAATTGTGCAGTCAGATATAAAATTCTATAAGCAGTGCAGATGGGCTTCTATGGTTTGAGATTTTTTTTAATGCAGAGTAATTTGTCATTGGCCTGACTCTGCCAGATGTGTTGCCATTGTTCAAGACATTGTTTCTTTATAATGTACTTATAGTCAGATACAGGTGTAGTAAAGGCGTAGGCTATAGGATCAGAAGCAGTTTTGGCAGCTAGGTTGGCCTGTTCATTTCCAGAAATTCCAGGATGACCAGGTATCCAACATAAGAGAACTTGTTGTTTCTTCTGGTTTAATTTAGTCAAAGTATTCCAGATCTGCCTGAGTAGGGATTTATCATTAATGGAGTCTGTATATATAACACTGCAATATATTTTTTGAGAATGCATAATTTAAGGTTGTTGTACTTGGATTTTTCTGGTGCAATGGCTACTTGGGCCATATTGCACTTATCAGTGCAGTAATACTATTTACGTTGGCATCTATGGATGAAGTTGGAAATGGTCATATAAACCTATTTGTTTCAGAAAGAGAAAAATTCTGTAAGGTTTGATTGTTTGCCTATGATATGGCCAAGTGACAATTCCTGTAAGTTGGAAACAGATGTGAATGAAATTAGATGGGAGTTACAAGGCACATTCAACAAGTATATGTTTTACTGTGAGTGGTCTGTGGCAGTGCATACACTGTGGTGGTCATTACCTGATAATAGGAACAGATGAGTGTGGCCTATTCGGGCTCCAGCCAGGACTACCTCCTCTTGTCTGTACGGAAGCTGGAAGCCCATAATTGTGGAACAGGTTTAATTTCAAGGAGTCTATTATGTATATGTGTTTGCCACTGACATGTCCATTGACCTTTACAGATATTTTGTATATGCATTTTGTAATCATTGATAGGGACAAGAAAATTCATTGGGGCTGTGCTGGATGGATGCTTGGCAGCGTCATCCGCAATTTCATTTCCTGGTATTCCAGTATGGCCTGGAATCCAGCGAAAGACAACTTTTGCCGATGCTCTCTGAGACAAATCAACTTTGTTCTGATGAGCTTTAGTAATGGATGAGTAGGTGGGGAAATGTGTTGCATGACTAATAAGGCACTTTTCGAGTCTGTGTATATAATGCTCTTTTGGATTGAGAGATGGAAAATATTTTCCAAAGCAAGCTTTATGGCATATAATTCAGCGGTGTAACTACTGCATTCTGTTGGAAGCGATACAGAAATGGTAGTATCATGGAGTACCATTGCTGCACCTATTCCACGCTCCGACTTCAATCCATCAATATATATTTTAGCGAAGTCAGGATAGCATTGTGTACGAGCAACGTGTAACTGTTGGATGTGAATGTCAGTTAAGGAGTGTTTTCCCCATTGATAGAAATAATCGTCACAAGATGGCATGATGACAGGCCATGGAGGGTTGGGATCTTGTAGGATTTTATTGAAGTGTGCATTCCAATTTTCTGCTAATTCCATTAACCTAATACCTGCAGGCCGAATTGCCTGTGGTTTGTTTCTATAAAAGGTTGTGAACTGTGGATCATTAAATATTGACCAATTAGGATGGGTCAACTGGCTTTGGATCTTAGTTGCGTAGCTTAGTAATAATATCTTTCTTCTGATATTTAGAGCAGCTTCATAGGCTTCAGCATACAGGCTTTGCATTGGAGATGTTGCACTGAAGATGTTCTGAATGTTCCTAAAGCTGTTCTTAAGGCTGAGTGTTGAATAGGATTGAGGCAAGATAAAACACTCTCCCTAGCAGAATTGTAGACAGGCATACTGTAGTCCAGGTGTGATCTGATTATGGATCTATATAAGTGAAGCAAGCTGTAACGATCTGCTCCCCAGGTTGTTGTTGTTGATAAGATTCTGAGTATGTTCATCTTTTTTTGACAAGCAATCCGGAGATGTTCAAAGAGTATGGTTATCTAAGTAGAGTTCAGGATCAGAATGTATTTTACATATGGTACAGAAGTGAATGGGTAGATTTCTGACTGGATAGCCTGCAACCGTTTTATGACATCCAAATCTGGATGCAATTTATTGATATTTGAATTTGTCTCTCAATATAGTTCATGTTTTGAGAGTGACAGGAAATTGTGAGGTCATTGGCTTAAAGGTATGTCTCCACTGTTTTCGAAAAGAGTTCAGTTATATGATTCATTCTAATTGTGAACAGAATAGCACTAAGAATAGCACTAGACCCTTATGGGATTCCTTCTTCTTGAAAAAAGTTTTTAGACAGAGTTCCCCTATAATGAACTTGGAAGATTCTTTGTTGTTAGAAATTTTGGATGAAATATGGCAAATTGCCTCTCAGGCCAAGAGAATGTAGATCCTTCAAGATGCCATATGGTGACAAAGGGTTTCTCAACGTCCAGACAGATCATGACAAGATGTTCCTTTTTGATGAAAGCATTTCTGATGTTTGTTTCAGCTTTAATCATGAAGTCTAATGATCGATTTTTCTGGAATCCAAATTGGTTGTTTTTAATCAAGTTTTGAAACTCTAGATACAAAGTTAGATGACGACGGATTATTTTTTCAAGGGTCATTTTTTTTTGCTCAGACAGCTTGTAAGAGAAATTGGTCTGTAGTTGTGAGGAGCAGAATGGTTTTTACCAGATGCCAGGAGTTTGGGAATGTATGTTCAGTAAAGATTCTATTGAAAGAGATCAGTAGTGAAGACAGTGATTTTTGATCTAACTTTCATAGCATTATATAAAATATCAGGGCCAGCTGCACTGTTCCTTGAGTTGGTAAGAGCCTGCTGCAATTCTAACATGGTGAATGGTTTATTATAAGGTAATGCACAGCTGTCAGTGAAATTCAGTTTGGATTTCTTGGTTACATGTTTAATTTTTTGAAATGATTGGTCGTAAGCGGTTGAGGAGGACAACTAAGAAAATATGATTGCTAGTGCATTGCGATTTCTATAGGAGTAGAGATTTCCTGCCCATTCCAGTTAAGTAGTGGAGTAGATATTGGAGGAAATTTACCATTTAACAGTTTTATTTTTCTCCAGATCAGTCTGATATCTGTATTTTTATTTACTGAAGAAGCAAATTTAACCCAAGATTCTTTCTTTGTCTGATATAATGGGCTTTTGCTCTAAGTCGCTTATAATTAATAAAATTGGAAGTAGTTGAATGTTTAAGGAATAGATTCCATGCTATGTTTTTCTCTTTTTTTGTGTTGTTACAATCTTTGTTCCACCAGTAATTTAATTTTTGCCTTATCCTGACTTGGTATTGTTGAATGGCAGCAGTTGCAGCTGCTAGCATTTGATTTGTTGTGTTCAGTAACATGGTTGATGGAAGAGGACTTGATGATATGGATGTCGAATGTCTCAAGCTTGCTGTATTTTATCCAGTCAGCTTTGGGAAATTTCCATTTTACTAGATTATCTGTTGTTAAGGAACAGGAAGTTTGAATTTTACATATTGAATAGTGGTCACTGTTGTGAGAATTGTTAACTGATTGACCCAATCAATACTCGGGTAGAGTACTGTGGAACAAATGGAAAGGTCTATTGCAGAAGTTTTTCTGGTAGGAAAATTATTCATTTTCCTACCAGAAAATTTAATCTGGTAGGAAAATTATTCATTAAACTAATAATAATTAATAAATTAAATTAAATGAATAATAAAATAATGTTAAATCCTGTCTATCAATCAGCATTTCAATAATCTTTCCATGCCTGTCTAAGCTAGAGGAACCCCATAATGGGTTCCTCTAGCTTAGACAGAAGGGAGGTGGTAGTGGCAGGACAAGATCTTCGATTTCCTGAATAGTATATGTACAATTAGGTGGAAGATAAATTGAGACCAAAGTAACAACGATACCAATTACAAATATGTGCAGCAACGGCTTCTAAAGAGGTTTGCAATGGTATCTGTTTGCTTTTTATGAGTGGATTTTTTGTATCGGTCCAGTTTCCTGCTCATTCTGCTTTGTCTGTGCAGGAATTTTTGGCCAAAATCCATATGACTGTTGTCCCGCACTCTCTGTCCTTTCCAGATAGCATTGTGTGACTGTTTTCTTTTGCCAAAACTAGTCTATACTAAAGGGGAGGAATTTTGGCAACAATATCATAATCTAAGAACTGCAAATTGTACTTATAAAGACAGAACTTCCAAAAGATGCTTCTCCAAAATGAAATAAATACAAACAAAGCATACAATGTAGATACTTTTATCACACCTTATATCAATGTGATTTTTTTATTTATTGGCTTTTTATGGTTAAAGACCACATCCAGTTGCCCTTGAATAAGATAGCAATGATCATCAAAATGTCAGAATAAAACAATATTCTTCTCAAACTGGAAGAGTTTCTAATCAGTAGGGTAATACTAGTACAACTTGTAACAATAGCATCATAATATATGTGATGAAGTAACCTACAGGAAGAACTCTCTTCAAAATTATATGTTCCTACATTATGCATGGCAGGTCATACTGTACAATTTTAGAAAGTGTTTCTTTCTTTTTTTTTTTTTTTTTATAAACATGAATTTTCCTTATGGGAAAATTACTTCAGATGTCCATTCATCTGTTTTTTATATAAAAGAAATCCATTAGAGTAGAACATAAATCTAGTGACATCAATAAGTATATCATAACAGTTTGCTTAACCCTTCCTAGATTTTTGAAACCTAATACTATATGGCTTCTCTTGGTAGCAAAGTGAACAATACTTTAGTGTTGTGCACTTTAGTATCAACCACTGTAGAAAGATTCTACGGTAAAGAAAAATAATGTTACCACTTTAACATATTGCTAACACAGAAATTTCCTAAGCATTTTTGAGCCTCTTTAATTAAAACAATAAATAAATAATAAATAAATTGTTCAAGAAATCGATATAAAATATGGCACATTAGAAACAATAAAAACTCTGGAAAAATCATGTTAATCAAAAAAAATTTGAAACTACATGTACTAATGAATTACCTCTTCTGATGTTAACATAAATGGATCCAGCATCTTACTCTGGATTGGAACCAAAGTAATTGTTTCAAATGTTAGGTAACCACGACCTTTAAAGTTATACTAGGGAATGAAAATATAAAAGTAAAGAAAATATTATATCTATTAATAATAACAGTTTACTGTAGTTTCAGAGCATTAAACATTCAGCTTATAAAATTTATATATCCAGTAATTACTTCTAATGTAATACAATGCCAAATGCATTGAATGGAGGAAAGTAATTTGAATTTTTTTTTACTCTTAAATTTTACTATTGTTGTTTAAGTTACAGTTTTGACTTTGCCGATTATGTAGACTGGCAAATACTTCATATGTTATATCTTAAACACACAACCATTACTAGTAGGAATTTTTGTAGAATTTTCATGATATTGTAGGTTTTTTTTTTTTTTTTTGCAAGTGTCTGTGGAATTGTAATTAATAAACACTAAGTGATCACTGAATTATGACCACCTGCCTAATACCATGTTGGGCCACTGTTCGCATGGATAACAGCCACTATTTGCCTAGGAATTGACCCCATTAGATGTCTGAAGACATCTGTAGTGACCTGCAAGGCATTCCGCAGTTTTGGAATAGATGACAGCTTGTTCATACACTTCACTTCTCTTTCCAAAACATCCCATTAGGTGTTCAACTGAATTGAGGTCAGGAGAATTTGGAGACCAATCAAGGTGGGCAATATCTTCACTGTGTTCCTCGAACGACTCGTGCATAGTGCGGACCCAAACACATGATGCATTACTGTCTTGGAGGATCCCATTTCTTTCCAGGAAAAAAACGTAACATGGTAGGGGGTGCACATGGTCTTCTAACAGCTGCCGGCAGACCTTGCCAAATCAAAATCAGGCAAAGGAACATGTCCCACTCCTGAAATGTTTCAAATGCCTATGATTTGGGCACACTATTGACATATTCATCCAAACAACCACTACGTGCAGGCACTGTGTCCAAAAGGGTCATGAATTCAAAGGGTGCCAAAACTGTTCACAGGATCTGTGTGCTCCAACTGTAAATTGGCCAAGCTGAAAAGCACACACTCAGAGACACACCATGTCCTGGGTACCTAAAAACAAAATGATTTATCCAGCAGAAGACAAATTATGGATAGACACCAAAATCAGAAAATCAAACCAACGATCAAATTTTGCAAATTAATGCACAACATTCCGGAGGTGTAGCCAATCAAATCAGGATAATCACGACTGAGAAGGACATTGACATTCTCTTATTGCAAAAACCTAATACTCCTCCAAGACCCAATCTATCCCACAAGCTTCAGGGTGATTGAATTGTTCAGGCAAATTTCCCTGGGCTGCAGTTGTTGTCCTAAACTCCCAGATCACAGTCACTAAAATAACTTTTTATTATTATTAGCCATATAGTGCAAGGAAGCCTGAGGCTTATGCTGCACCAGCCAAAAAAAATTTCTGAATTACCCCGAGAGAGAGTCAGAAGTAGAAGGGATTCACCAAGAACGAGAAGAATGATGATATCCAGCTCAGGACCCTGGGTATGCCAAGCCAATACTCGACAGATGTGAGCCCCTGGGGTTAAATTTCCCTGTGCTCTTGCTGTCCTTGCTCAAATCTCTACATGGGTTGGCTCACTCCACCTCGTCTCTCTGTATGCAAGGCTGTTTGAAGACATCACTGCCACCATTCAGTACCTTTAATAGCTTTAAGACTTCTTGCATACAACCACCACCCTGGATATACTCAATAAACCTAGCCATCTCCTAAAGTAGTAATGGCATGTGATGCAATAAAGCAAGTGTATGAGCTTATGCAGCATCAGCCAAAAAAAAAAAAAAATCACACCATTCCCTCCAAATGCCTGTCCAGTTCATCCTTAAATTTATATAACCTATCAACTTTCACAACGACAGATGGAAGTTTGTTCCAGCAATTAACCACCCACTGGCTAAAGGCAAATTTCCGCACATCTATTCTACATCTGTCTTTTCTTAATTTAAATTTATGCCCCCTAAGGTTTGTAATCTGAACAAGTGGAAGGATCCAATCAGAATTCAGCGTGCTCAACCCATTCAAGGCCTTATACACCTCAATCAGATCACCACGCAGGTGCCTAGTCTCCAGCCACTAAAGTCTCTTGGTAAGATGATACAACCTTTGTATCATCTGCAAACTTCGACACTAAGCCTGATATATCTTCATCAATATCATTGATAAATATACAAAACAACAGTGGACCCAACACCAAACCCTGTGGGACTCCACTAATAACATTAGTCCACAAAGAGCAGCACCCATTGATTACCACCCTCTGTCTTCTCCCACTCAACCATCCTTTTATCCATTGTAGCAACTTACCCTTAATACCATTCTGCTCCAATTTGTACAATAGTCTTCCATGTGCAACAGTGTCAAAAGCTTTCCTGAAATCCAAATATAAGATATCAAAATTATTTTTTGCATCCAGTTCCTTTGTAACCACATCATAATATCCTATCAAATTTGTCAGACAAGACTTTCCCTTAACAAACCCATGCTGTGTCTGAATTATTGCTGCAGTCTTGTCTAGATGATCCTGCAATGCATCTTTAACCATGCTGCAGTCTTGTCTAGATGATCCTGCAATGCATCTTTAACCAGTGACTCCATTATTTTACCTGGAACAGAAGCTAAAGTAACTGGTCTGTAATTACTCGTGTCACCCTTCGATCCCCCTTTGTGAATTGGGGATACATTTGCACATCTCCAGTCCGTGGGGACCTCCCCACGGACTGGAGATGTGCAAATGTATCCCCCTGAGCTCAAGGATGCTCTCATAATTATGGTTAAGGGTTTGCTTAGTTGCTTTGCCGCCTCCTTTAATATAACTGGATAGATCCCATCCACCCTAGGTGCCTTTCTTATGTTTAACTTCAACAATTTCTCCTCCACTTTGCTCTCAGTTATTACAATATCAGTAAGCGCCCTGCTACAATTTGATAACCTTCTGCCATTTTCAAACCTTAATAACTCCTGATGTGTGAATGTAGATGCAAAATATTCATTCAGTTTGTTTGCTATCTGAGCAGGATCATTAACAGTCGAACCATCGATATCAAGTGGACCAATCAAATTCATCCCCTTCCTTTTAGAGTTTATATAAGTAAAGAAACCCTTGCTGTTTTTCTTAGCATCCTTTGCCAAAGATTTCTCGTAATCTGCCTTCGCCTGTATAACCTCCTTTGGGACCTGATTACAGACTAGCTTATATCTGCCATAGGCTTCTGAGTCGCTTGATAATTTATATGCATCCCATGCATTTTTCTTCTCTGTCACGAGTCTCATTAGTTCATTTGATAACCATTTAGGCCTAAACCTTGAACAATATTTCTTAATAGGAATGAAACTTTTAGTAGCTTCCACGATTAATTGCTTGAATGCTTCCCACTTAGAATTTACTGTTGGTAACATCGTCAGTTGATCCCACTGTACAGAATTTAAAAACTGTCTGAGACCACTGTACTCACCTTTACGGAAGCAAAAACCCTTCCCTTTACCCCTGATGGTAATTATACCTTTAAGTAATTCCCACATCAGTACACTGTGATCACTGACACCTAGTGTTTCCTTTATCTGCAAATTCTTAATACACGAATGATCACTGCTGATAACCAGATCAAGAGTATTACCCTCTCTGGTTGCCTCTCGAACATGCTGCTGCAGAAAACAATCAACCAATAAATTCACAAAAGTCTGACTAGTGTGTGAGCATTAGCATTTAGCATCAGCATTAGTAGAGGCATTTGATGCAAGAAAGCAAGCTTATGCAGCATCAGCCAAAAAAAAAAAAAAAATAAATAAATAAATAAAAAAATTAAAAATAAAAATAAATAAATAAAAAATAACCACTTCCACTTCACCCCTCTGTTCGTTCAAAATACCTGTCCAGCTGAGCCTTAAACCTATTTAGGCTATCAACTTCCACGACAAGGGATGGAAGTCTATTCCACCAACCAACCACCCGCTGGCTAAAGGCAAATTTCCTCACATCTACCCTACATCTGTCTTTCCTCAATTTGAATTTATGCCCTCTCAGGTGATTATTCTGAGGAAGAGAAAGAATCCCATCGGCATTGGGCATGCTCAAACCATTCAAGGCTTTATACACCTCTATCAGATCACCTCGCTGGTGCCTAGTCTCCAGACACTGTAATTTGCAAAACTTAAGCCTTTCTTTGTAAGAGCACCCCTTTGTTCCATTCACTAATCTTGTTGCCCTTCTCTGTACTCGTTCCAGCATCTCTACATCCTTCTTGAAATGAGGCCTCCAGACCTGTATACAGTACTCTAGGTGTGGTCTGACCATTGCCTTATACAATGGAATAATCGCCTCCCTATCCCTGCTAGAAAAATTCCTATATATCGTCGACAATACACCATGAGCTACTCTTGCAGCCCGTCTGCACTGCTCAGAAAACTTCATATCTGCCTGCACAACCACCCCCAGGTCCCTTTCATTCTCTACCACTGTCAGTGTAGTACCACAGAGTTGATACGTTGCTCTGGGGTTGCTGTTTCCCATATGTAGTACTTTACATTTGTCAATGTTAAACTTCATTTGCCACCTCTCAGCCCATCTGCTCAACCTTTCCAGATCCTGTTGCAGTAGTATAGTGCCAGTAGTGTCCTTGACAACCCTGCCTACCTTCATATCGTCTGCAAACTTGGACATTAAGCTTGATATACCATCATCAATATCATTTATAAATACAGAAAATAATAATGGACCCAATACTGAACCCTGAGGGACTCCACTAATAACATCAGTCCACGATGAGCAGTGTCCATTGATTACTACTCTCTGTCTTCTCCCCCTCAACCACCCCTTTATCCATAGCAGCAATTTGCCTCCAATGCCATACTGCTCCAATTTGTGCAACAGTCTTCCATGTGCAACAGTATAAAAAGCCTTTCTAAGATCCAAGTATATAATATCAAAGTTATTCCCTGCATCCAGTTGTTTTGTGACTGCATCATAGTATCCAATCAAATTGGTCAGGCAAGACTTCCCCTTAACAAAACCATGCTGTGTCTGAGCTATAACTGAAGTCTTGAGTGACCAACCCACAAGTTCCAGTCAATATCTGGGAAGTTAAAATCCCCCATTATAAGACATTCTGATTTACTAGCCCACTCTGTACAATTCATTATTCATTGTACTCATTCGAGTCATTAGGCCTATAACACACTCCCACTCTTATTTTTGCTTTCGCAGTGCTTATGTCACACCAAACTGACTCAACAGTGCACTGTTCATCTATATCAACTGGATGCACTTCTTTTGGTTTTATGTTTTTCTTAATTAACAGCATGACAACTCCTCCCTTCCTATCCTGTCTATCCTTTAGTTTAGACAGTAGTACACTTTGGGAGAGTACTATAGATGTAACGCTTGCTTCGAGATCAATCTCCCATCACTTTCTTTCAATTCTGGCAAGTCCAAGAGGCCTGGTGACCTCTGACCACAGGGCCGTTACCTTTTTGCTTTGCCAGTCGGTGGACCCAGGAACTACAGGGTTCCACGACATCGTCCATTGCAACCTGAAGTATGCCAATTGGGACCTTTTAGTCTTAGCAGCTTCCTGATGACAGTGTTAGGTTTCTTGCTTCTGTCCCGGCCTCTGACCAGCTAGATAATTTGATGAAGGTCAACTGCGCCTGCGACCAAGCTATAAGAGGAAACCCCATCCCAGAGCTGTTCAGTGGTGTTGTCCAGGATTGGACCATCTCCACAGGGCTGTTCGCTTCTCCCGGAAAGACTTCTAATGTGCCAGGGCCTCTATGCCCCAGCCCAAGATTGATGTTTTTAGAGAAGTATATAGGATCCCGAGAAACTGATACACCAACCTTATTAGAACTAAGAAGAACGAATCTTGGTGCATCTCCAGAGAGGAAATTGCTCAATCAATGATCACCCCCACAGGCACTATGACTTGCTTCTGGAATCCCATGGTCAACTATGTCTTGGAATGCCTTTCCCCTGAGGATACACAGTCTTCTTTTCTTCAGCGCATCAAATAGAAATGTGCACCTAAAATCAGAACTACTGCAACTCACTAACTGAACAACTGTTTACCTGAGAAGAGCTCTTCATTGCCTTAGCAAAAATGAAGGACAGAAGGTGCCCCGAGCCTGATCTAGTTGAGGTAGAGGTCCTGAAGAAACTGGCAGAAATCCGTCAAAACACTACGCTCTCCTTGTTCAATACGCACCTTACAGAAGACACAATCCCAGATGGCTGGAAGAATGCAAACATTAAACTGATACTCAAGAACTCTGAGGAACCACCCAACCTGCTTCGATCACATTGCCCTGCTTTCTTCTTTGGAAAAATCCTCAAGTGATTCCATATCCTTTACCTCTCAACCCACTATGAGATTCAAAACCTCAGCTCTGTCAGCCAATCTGGTTTCAAGGCTGGTTGCAGTACCACTGATGCAATCCATCATCTCATCCAAGCTGCCAATGCTACAGAGGAGAAATACTTCCTTGCCAATGCAGTTGATTTGACAGCCTCTGGTGGCTTTCTACACTCTGTTGCCTTTGGCATGCCAAACTTCCAGGGAAATCTTTTTTCCTGCTGTCTTAAGAGTTACTTAAATAACAGGTCCATCTCTGTCACCACAGTCTTCAAACAAACTACTTTCCCCATCACCAGAGGTTGCCTGCAGAGTTCGGTCCTTGGACTGTTCCTTTGGGCGGGTGTTCTGAATGAATTTCTCGCCATGGATCTTGGGCAGGTAGAGTGCTTAGCGTTTTCTGATAACCTTGTCCTCACCATTCCGGTTGGCACTAGATGTCACCTCCAAGACTGAGCTATCACTGCTATTGGCCTCCTCTCCAACTTGATTGAGGAATGCAAAATCTCCACAGCAGCAGACAAAACCAAGGCCATTTTGTTAAATGGAAAACTTGACATTAAGAGTCCCCCTGGTATAAAGATTGGCAGCACCACCATTCATTTAGTCACCAAGTAAAAATATCTTGGAATTATTATTGACAACAACTTCACTTTTACACCATACCTCCAATATCTTGGAACAAAGATTAAAATATATACTGCCTTAGTGAAAAGGATCATGTGCAATGACGGGGTCTACGTGATCGTTCCCTCACCGTGCTCTACAAGGTGGTTTTCTTGCATATCATTTGTTATGGGACAGATGCCTGGGCTTACAGAGCAACACTTGTCAGGAATTCAAAGAATCTACAATCAATACAATGTACCATGCTTCTCACCATCTCTAGGGTATGCTGTACTGTTAGTACTCTTGCCCTCAGGGTCTTGGTGGGTTTCCTTCTAATTTGATCTGAAGGTCATCTGAAACAGGTTATCCTATTATCTTAAGAAAAATATTCCAACTACTATCCTAAATTACAGAGTGAACTGGCAACTGAACCGAAAATTGAAAAAAGAAACATTTTAAATCACTTTTATCAGATCTGGCAAGGCCGTTGGGATTCTGCTCCTAAAGGTCTTGTCACAAAGAGATTCATTCCCCAAATAACTTTCACAAGTCCTAATCCCACCCCTCTGTTTGTCCCTTGTCTCTTTACATCTTTCATTCCCAATGGCCATGGCCAGTGGTGGGATTCAGCCGGTTCGCACCGGTTTGGCAGAACTGATACCTAATTTTTTGTTGAGTTCAGCAAACCGGTTGTTAAAATGGCACTTGTGATCAGGGTTCTCTCTAAGGTGGGTGCCTGGGCAGCCACCCAATGTGGAAATCACAAATTTACATTCCTTACTCTTTTTTAACATTCATCTATGCAACAGCGTATTCCAAGTGCCTGTAGTAATGTTCATTCCATCCATAGGTGAAAAAAATTAGACAGAACTATGCTTGTAATATTTATTTATTCATTTCATAAAACTCATTATATCTTTGATGAAACACTACATTTTTATTCCCTTGCATTTGTTACTTAAGTAAACAAACATATTTAACGTAAAGAGAAAAAGTGCCAAACAACCAGAGGGTGGCACACTGTCATTTGTTTCAGCTTTGTGCTATGCCCTAAATTCACACAGGATATTATGAGTGTGCTGGTGTTCCCTGATCAATAAAAACAATAGGATGCTAGGACACAATGAACCAATAGAAATATAGATTTCAAGGGTTATCTTATCGCCCATTTTGGAAGTCATGGAATAAGGATGCCATGTTGGAATCCTTATGCCAGTGTGCATGTGGTAATTAAGACGTTGTTATCACAACTTTCCCCCGTGACAAACAGGTTTGTCGTACACATTACAAATTATTCTATCGTATTTAATTCAGCAAGAAATTTTCGTTTAGTATCGATAAAATGAAGAAAATGTATGTTCTGACTGATGTTTATCAATGGCATAAGCACAGTGCTTTGTTTATAAAAGTTTATGATATGACCACACGTGGACAGAACAAGTAAAAATATTCAAATATATAGGCACATATCTGCTCCTGCTCTATAATATATTAAAATGAAACTTTTTTAAAATTTTTTGCAGTAGCCCTTAAAAGGATGAAAAGGCAACAGAGTTTGACAGATTTTTTCAATAAGAAACCAAAATCAGAATTTGTTGTATCAGAATTGGCCTTGGATGGTACAAAACAGTCACAAGCACAACCACTCCAACTTGAAGAAAGCCGCACGTCAATTATTGAAATAAAAAACGATAACAACTCCAAAATTGAAAATAATCTTCCTGAATGCTGGACAGTGCAACAATATAACAATTTTAAAGAAAAATATGACTTTATAAAAGAGAAAAGTGTTCAAAAGAATGGAAATGTTTTCAGATTGAGGCATCAGGAAAAAATAAAGAGGTACAACAAGCTTCTGTAGGAAAAAAATGAAAGAATATTTTTCATTAAAAGCTCATAACATTTGTAAAGAGAACTTAAATGGATTAGATATGGGAATAGGATTACATTCTCGTAAACCTGCTGTGAAAGTAGTTCATTTCATTGCAAAGGAAATTAAAAAAGAAATATTTAAAAAAAAAGAAATATTAAAATTATTGAAAATAATCTGAAAATATGTTTGATTATTGACGGAGCTTCAACAATATCCTGCAAACGATATCCTGCAAAAAAGTTGAGGATTCAGTTACATCACCAACAATTTTTGTTGAACTGGTTGAATTGGAAAAAACAAAATGCACAGACAATATGTTCTTCAGTTATGGAAAGTTTAAATATTGTTGGGCTTACTAAGAACTACCTAGAAAAAAATTTAATAGGATTTTGCTCCGATGGTGCCAGCATTAATGATTGGGAGAAAATCTGGAGTGAGCACTAGGATTGTGAAAGAGTTTCCAAACATAATAATATGGCACTGTTTAAATCATCATCTCTATCTTGTTTTAGATGATTCGATAAAGGAAATAAAGCAAGTAAATCATTTTAAATTATTTATTGATAAGATATATACTATTTTTCATCAATCCAATAAGAACCAAAATGGGCTGCCTGTAGTTTAAGGTCAACCCTAGCTGTGTGGCATGCTTATCCAGTGCTAAATCACTATTTTTATTCAAATAAAAAGTACTTAGGTATGGTTGTCCGTTTTGAAAATATATATTTTATAACTGATTTGGCATTGCTGATTGATATTTTAAACAAAATTTCTCTTCTTTCAAATGCACTGCAAGCAAGAAATATAGACATAATTAAGGCTGAAAAACTTGTGATAAGATCTATTAAAACATTTCAAATGCTTGGAAAGGAAAAGGGTCCAATGAAAAAAAAAGTTGATGAATTAATTATTTCAGAAACCTTCAAAAATATAAAATTTGTAGAAAATCACTGATTTGTCGGGCTTCCTCGGGAAAGACTTTTAGAAAACATCATAATGAATTTGAAAAAAAGACTAATGGATTGTGAATATTTAAAAGCAAGCTTTAGCCAATTTCAAGATAGGAATAAATTACAATTTCTCAATTTTTTGGAGCCAGATTACTGGAATATTGAAGAAGTACTAGTTCCACGGAAAGCAGCTGAAGAACAATTGCTCGTATTTAATGACATTTTTAATTACCAAATTGATTATCCATTGATTAATGATTATTGAGATTTCGTGGAAAACGTTTTAAAAAATTCCCAGAATTATGCAATTCCTGAAAGTGTTCAAAGAGCTAAAAATATCATCAGAACAACTGCTATAAGTTCAGCAGAAGCGGAAAGGGGTTTTTCAAAGATGAAAATAATATGTTCAGAGAAGAGAAGTCGCCTAACTGTTTCAAATATATCAAACACAATGACTATTAGTCTAATTGGCCTACCTCTAAAGGAATGGGATCCTACTCCTACAGTGAAAAGGTGGTTAAGGATAAATCACTCAGCCGATGATGCTCGGAAAAAAGCGAAGAAAATTGCAAGTGAGGATGCCAATCAAGAAGCAATATGGAAATAACTTAAATAACAGTTTAATTGTTTTTTGTCAGGTATTATTTATATTTTTTTCATTAATATTTTAAAACTCTTTCTTATAACATAATCTAGTTTTGTGGATCTCTTTTATTGTTCTTATTTAAGTATTAACTACATAATAAACTAACTTTGGTATATAGTTTTTATACTTAGAACGGTCATTAGGACAGTGAACCAGTTGTTAAATTATTTGAATCCAACCACTGGCCATGGCTCCCTAAATGCCAAACTTGCTGAACGTGAAATCATCGGGGTCTTCACTGCTCCTGTGGACTGCCAGAAAGCAGGGAGTATATATTGTACCACTGCCTGAACTATGAAGATTCCAGAACACTTTTTCCTCGCTGACCAGGACAGTTTCATCATGCTCTCAGTTTGCTCTGGAAGTGTTCCCCAAATGTAGGAACAACCTGAGAATCCAAGCCAACTTGATTCCAGCTCAGTCTGAAGATTAATACCAAAACTCAACAATCTACATGGACCTATAGTACTTGGTACCATGCTTGGGTTGGAGGTAGAGAAGATGAAAGAAGATATTTGTTGACATTAGACTTGAACTTCTGTAGACTATAATTTTCAGAAAATATGTATGAAGAAAGGTTTTTCCAGAAAACAGCAGTTGAATGAATAAATGAGGAAGATGAAAACTTGTTCTGTGAGTTTGAAGTTGGACAGTAAATGAATGCTGGCTGGTGGCGGCACGTGTTCGGACTGTTTTGAAAGAGAGAGTGGGAATTATAGAAGCCAATGCAGCAGAAACAGTATATCTATGAGCAGAGAGTGGAGAGACTCTGTTAGAGAGGAGTCATTAATTAACCTAACTGCCCTCTTCTGAATGGAATCTAGAAGACTGAGAGAGGTTTTTTGGGCACTGCCCCAGATGTGGGAACAACATTCCATGGTAGGACAGATTTTGTACAGAGTGAACAGCTGTTTGAAAGAAAAGTAACGCCGAGAGCGAAAGTGAAAACCATGTTTTTTAGATGGAGAGGAAGCAATATTTGTAATGTTCTTGTGCCAAGAGAAATTAGTAGGCAGGGTAATCCCCAAAAGATATATATGATTTTGCCTAGATATTGGAGTGTGTAGAAAGATAAGCATAGGAGCACAAGAATCCTTTTTGCGAGATATGACAAGACTGAATTTTAGAAGGATTGAAATCAACTAAGTTGTCTTTGCCCTACTGGAGATCGGCATTTAAGGAATTGATAGCTGATATTCGAGAAGTTGAAGCTGATTGAGCAGGGCAAGGTTTTTCAAAACTGAAAGTGGAATGCAATGTGCTATCATTGGCAAAACTATGGACAGGATTTCCAGTCAATGGAAGAAGGACATTAATATACAAGAGGAAAATAGTGGGGGAAAGAACTGAACCTTGGGGGACACCAGCATTAGTGGAGAAGTTAGAAGACAGAGAGCCATCTAGCATCACCCTCAGTGAGCGATCAGAGAGAAAAAGGGATAACCAGTTACAAAAAACAGTTGGCAAACCATAAGATTGAAGCTTGTTTAGAAGACCTTTACGCCAAACACGATAGAAAGCATTTGAGATGTCAAGAGCAAATGCCTGTGTTTCAGCAAACTTTTCCATTGAATTTGTCCATAAATGGGTATCATAAGCCAGAATATCACCAGTGGATCGACACTGATGGAATCCATACTGGCAATCGTTGATAAGACGGAAGGTTTCTAGGTAGTTTAAGAGTTGGCAGTTAATTGATTTCACCATTACTTTAGAAAAAGTAGAAGTAATTGCAATGGGACAATAATTGGATGGGAGGGATTTGTCACCCTTTTTAGGAACTGGCTGGATATGAGCAAATTTCCAAGCAGAAGGAAAAACACCTTTGGAATAAGAAAGTGAAAAAAGGTGCAAAGAACAGGAGTATGTTTAAGGGCACAGGTTTTGAGAACAAGTGGAGAAATACCATCAGGACCTGCAGCTTTCTTAGCATCGAGATTCGTCAAAATCCTTCTGACATCCTTTCGATGGAAGACCACAGGAGGCATTGAAAGGAGTGTGTTGGGAATGGTGGAAGGTGTTTTACCAAGATCATTAATACATAAGTCGGAAGGAAAATGGGATGCTAGCAGGTCAGCTTTATCATTGGCTGAAGTGACAATAGAACCATCTGGTTTTGACAGAGGTAGTAGCAGAGGAATCTAGGAAAACTGATCGCCAGCAATTTACCGCCGCGTCAGTTTATCGCATTTTACCGTCTAGAAGCAATGTGATGTTTTTGGTCAAATCATAAAAAGTTATTTTTTATTTAAGTTTCTGCCTGAAGCTATGATTAGCATATTTTTGGAATTCTATGACCTGTTAGGGAATAGTACAGAAATAAAAAAAAAAACAAATGTATGGAAATATGTATTTTAATAGGTAGATTATGTATTTTAATAGTTACATGTATCGCAAAAATAGTAAAAAAATCCATTATTTGAACAATATAACAATTGGTTAATTTTAAACCAAACTAATTATAACATTAGGTATGTCATAGTACACTGCAAAAATTCAAAATGAATGTTTATGCAATCTTCAGAATCAGTCACGTTGGGATAATTAATTACTAAGAAACTGTAATATTTACAACACAGTATGTAAATTATTAATAAGAAATATTAATAATCAATAATATCACCCCGTTCATCGTATGCACTAACAAGCCTTTTAATTCGTAAATCACAATCGCGATACAGTCAGTCCTCGTATAACACGTGTTTACATTACACGAATTCGATCATACACGATTTATAAATAGGGGAACGACACGAACCGAATTCGCTTATGCACGATTCACCTCTGTGTTTACAAGAAATGGCAGTCGAACGCAGAATCACCCCAACTGAACGCAACATGATAGGAATGAAGAGAAGATTCTGAAAATGTATTTATGTTTTTTATATCAGTGAAGGAGAAACACATTTCACCATAATAACGTAAAATTCCAGCTATCAGTATTATCGCAAATGCAATTAGATCGAGTTTACTACCAGTTTATAACAGATTCCACTAGCAGAAATGCAACTGGAAATTGTTTTTATTGTTTTATGGTAGTAAGCCCTAGAAATGTGCTTTAGTAAAATGTGAGGTGTTAATAGTGTATCTATCTCTGCCTTTACGGTGTTGTTTATTCAGTTGCTACACACGCGCAGCTTTGTTTATGTGTATCAAGCATGCCTCCTCGTTTTGTAATTGTGCTTTATTCCCTAAAAATAAGTAAAATAGTTAAAAGGTGTGAAAAAAAAGGGTCATGGTGAAGACACTGGAGATTCAGAGAGAAAAAAAAAGAAGCAATATCGATAAACAGAGGCGGACTGGATCAAAAATTCTTACCCGGGAAAATTTATAGTGGCCTCATACTACAGGTTATGGCCAAAATCACACCGGTCTCTGGCTCACCGGGGTTTCCCCGGTAAAGTTTATGGTCAGTCCGCCACTGTTGATAGCGAAAAAATATGAAATTGTGAAACGCTTTGAGCGAAATGAAAGACCATGTGATATTGCACGTGCTACAGACCTAAATGAGGCAACGCCGAGAATTACAAAGAATGCAGAGAAAATAAAAACAACTTTCATAGCAGGAACAACTCAAAGTGTAATTAAAATTCATTAGATTAAGACACAGAATTGAAAGAGATGCAACGGCTGTCAACTGTTTGGATAGAAAATCAAACAAAAAACAAGTTTGCTTACGACAGAAGCAAAAGCATTAGCAATATTTTATTACGTAATAGTTGTAATAAAATACGTAAGTATTTTATTATGATTATTTATTGTGTTTGGTAATGTTTTGGTTACAAATGTGTGTTCAATCTTAGTTGGTCGGCACCTAACCCTATTTTTGCCATAGGGCCTGTTGTTTATATTGCACGATTTTGCATTGCACGAGGGTTTCTAGGAACACAACTATCGTGCTATACGAGGATTGACTGTACTGCTTTTTTTTGTCGCCCGGATCACTTCCACTTAAGTTAAAGGAATTAAGTAGGTACCTACCTAATTCCAATTTTGGAAAATAACAGGTAATTAAATTAAAGCATCTGCAATGGTATATATTTCTAGGAAATGTATACCTAGCATATAACTTCCATTTTTAACTGCACTTAATTCTTAAATAACACCTATAGAAAAGCCACATTTTCAATTTAAAATGACCAATAAATTTATATAAATTATATGTATTGCCTGGCGATAAAATATGCTAGCGATCATTTGTAGGCTAGAAATTGTTTATAAACTTAAATTTTCGTAAACATTCGGCGATAAACTTTCCTCGACTAAGTCTAGGAAAGTTTATCGCCCGCAATTCACCGCCAGCAATTAATTGCTAGCAGTTTACCGCCACGTCAGTTTATCGCATAAACAATTAATGGCCTACAAATATCGCCGGCAATACATACAATTTATATAAATTTATTTTTAACTTAAGTAGCATGTTTTAGGGAAGTGGGGGTTGGGCGTGCCGATTAGGGAGGTACTTATATATTTATAATCTTTTACAATCATAACATTTTCTTATTTTGAGTTTATTTTTCATCCTTTTGAGTTTGTGAACACATCATGTCGGTAGAATTTTTGAAATCAGAAAAAGGAAAACCGAAATTGTGCTTTAGTGGGCATTTGTTTCATAAAGACTGGCAAAATGAAACAAAAATTCATTGGAAGTGTCAAAATTACCAAAAAACCAAATGTGCCGCTCGAGTTACTTCGGTAAATAACACCATCGTTAAAACATGGAAGGAGCACAATCATTGTGGAGACGCAGCAGGAGTAGAGGCAGCACAACTTCTTGATACCATTCGAACTTATGCAGAAACAACAAATAATACGCCTCATAGTATTATTTAAAATGTTTCGAGAATCTGTAGCCAAGCAGCAGCCCCTAAGCTTCCAAGTGTAGATACAATGAAACGAACGATCCAAAATATAAGAAATTGAAATTTTTATGGCCCAGTTCTTCCAATGCATCATAGAGACATAGTTTTTACAGAAGAATATAAAACATCATGCAATGGAGAATTGTTTCTACAATTTGATTCTGGACCTGAGGACAATCGTATGTTAATTTTCAGTACGAAAAGAAATTTGCAGTTGTTAGCGCGAAGTGAACACTAATATTTTTTATCAGCTGTATACGATACATGGATTCAAGGACAAAATACCGTTTCCATTAGTTTATGCATTATTGCCTAACAAGTCTGAGGAAACGTATCTATCTCTACTACAGCGGCTGAAGGTATTGGAACCGGCTATGTCCCCGCAATAAATAACTACAGATTTTGAGGCGGTGATGATGAATGCTTGCAGAACAGTTTTTCCTGAAGCTTCGCAACGGTGTTATTTTTTCCACTTTTCACAATGTATTTTTCGTTCCATTCAGAATAATGGGTTGAAACAACGTTATGAAACTGATGCTAATTTTGCTTTAAATATGCGAATTTTGGCAGCAATTGCATTTGTGCCCACTCCAATTGTGACGGTCGTTTTTGAACAATTGTGTGAAAATGGTGTTTTTCCTCCAGAATCGCAAGAAGTTGTTGATTACTTTAAGAATACATAGATTGGACGCCCAACCAGACGACATCTTCATCGACCACCAAAGTATTCCCATGAAATGTGGAACGTACGCCAGCTTGTTCTAGAAGGATTACCAAGAACGAATAATTCTGTTGAAGGGGATTTGAGGTACAAGTCGCTGCTTATCATCCCAACATTTGGAAATTTATTGATGGCATTAAAAAAGAACAATATTTAAGTGGAAGTGATATGGGCAACAAAAAAAAAAAAAGTATTGCGATTGTGATGAACGAATTAAAAGGCTTGTTAGTGCATATGATGAACGGGGTGATATTGTTGATTATCTAAGAGATATAGTGCATAATATTTCTTATTAACAATTTACATACTGTGTTATAAATATTACAGTTTCTTAGTAATTAATTATCCCAACGTCACTGATTCTGAAGATTGCAAAAACATTCTATGATTGCATAAACATACTAATTATAACATACCTAATGTTATAATTAGTTTAGTTTAAAATTAACCAATTGTTATATTATTCAAATAATGGATTTTTTGACTATTTTTTGTGATACATGTAATTATTAAAATACATATTTCCATACAAGTGTTTTTTTTTTTTTTTATTTCCGTACCATTCCCTCACAGTTCATAGAATTCCAAAAATATGCTAATCATAGATTAAGACAGAAACTTAAATAAAAAATAACTTTTTATGATTTGACCAAACACATCTCATTGATTCTAGACGGTAAAACGCGATAAACTGACGCAGCGGTAAATTGTTTATGCAATAAACTGACGCGGTGGTGAATTTTCCGGACCCCAGTAGAAGACATGGGCAAAAGTTGTGGCCAATAGCTTTGGCAAGACACCAGAATGCTCGGTTACCATAAGGACAAGAAGCAAGTTTTCTACTCTTAGCTGTTTAAAATCTAGTTTGGACTGATTAATGACTGTTTTACAATTGTTGTGAGCTTTGGTGTGGTATTTGAGGTTGTCATAGACATTCTCTCAGATATGCCAGACAAGCCGTACTTGCTACATGGGAGTCTAAAACGCTGATGGAACTGATATTCGGGTGACACTCAAGTGAAGTGGACCCAATTTAGGCGAATTCCGGACGGTCTGTGACAGCCAAATCCTCTGCTTGCACTTTCATGATGGTGGGACTGTTAGTAATCCTGGGTATAACCTCCATGCACAAGTACATGGTGGGTAACCACCCAGGTGTGAACCAACGTAAGCAGGGGTCGAGGTGTGGTGCCCACACCACATGGAGGAACGCCGCTCCTCTATGTTACCAGGCAGTACTAGGTGGTAGATGACTCTCATCAACCGATGAAATACCACCACTTTGCTTATTGGAGGCTTGAAGTGGTGGAACACATGTTTAGTCTCTAGAGCTAAGTTCCAGTCAACCCTTCCCTATCTCTTCCATCATGCAGTATGATTGATGACTTTTGAGGTTATGATGAACGTTGTGACGAGATCCAATATTCCTTACATTTCGAGGGTACAGCTCTAAAACGGTGTTCGCAGGTCGGCCGCTAGTTAGTACACCGGACCGAACCTATTGGTAACTCTCTAGGAGGCTTCGGATCAGCTAGTGTATAATCTTACTACCTCTACTCTGCCAGATAGTGACTGGAGGGAGTCCGAGTAGTGTGTACGCGGGGAGCATTGTCGAGGCCACGTTATGTCAAGGATCTGGGTATATTCTTACCACGTGTATGCCATATCCAAAAATTTCATTACTTCATACAGCATGTCCCACCCACTTTTTCTTACTATGAAATACATCAGGAATTGTCAAACTAATAGAGCAAGCTTATCTGTGAAAAGATCTAAACCTCCCAAGGACTTCCTAATTCATTTCACAAATATACGTGGCCTCAATTCTAATCTCAATGATGTCCATTTCCACTTGCAGTCAGCCAAACCCCATGTACTTTTTCTGACAGAATCTCAGTTATCGGTTGATTCAATTACTGCTCACCTCAGATGCCCAAATTATTCGCTGTATGATTCCTTTCGCCTCAAAGGTGGTACTTGTGCATATGTCAGTTCTGATATTCCCTGTCAGAGACTTGGCAATTTGGAATCTCCTCTCTTTGATCTTCTCCAGCTTAAAATCTCTCTATCTCATTGTGTCAAATTCATCTGTTGTCTCTACCGTTCTCCCAACTCCACTAATCACTTGGAGCTTTTGACTTCCTCTCTTTGCAACTTGACTTTCTCCAGTCCAACTTTCCTAACAGTGAGATAATTTTCCTTGGTGATTTTAATGTTCACAACTCCAGCTGGCTTCTGTTTTCTTGTCACACCGACCCAGCAGGTCGAGATGCTGAGGCTTTTGCAATTACTAATGACTTGGCACAAATTGTTCATTTACCTACAAGAATACCAGACAATCCTAAGCATACAGCCAATACGCTTGACCTTTTTCTCACAAACAACCCTTCTAAGCACATGGTCGAAGTGAGAGGTCCTTTAGGCACTTCAGATCACAACTTGGTAATTGTCTCTTCTCCAATGGAACCTTTATCTCACGGCTATTCCCAACCTCGTGTTGTTTGGCATTACAAGAATGCAAAATGGGATGACCTGCGAGACTTCTTTTCTTCTTTTCCTTGGTCGGATTACAGTTTCAAAACTTCTGATGTCAACGTTTGCTCAGATCGTGTCAGTGAAATTATTCTTGCAGGAATGGAATCCATTATCCCATACTCCAATTTAATTCTTCAGTTTCATTTTCTGCCTACACCAAAGCTCGCAACAATTGTAAAGCAGTTACTAATCAGTCCAAATTAGAGTTTGAACAGGCTAAGAGTAGAAAACTTGCTTCAAGCCCTAATGGTAGCTGAGCATTCTGGGCTCTTGCCAAAGCTATTGGCAGCAACTTTTGCCCATCTGTGCTACCACCTCTGTCCAAACCAGATGGTTCTGTTGTCACTTCAGCCAAGGATAAAGCTGACCTTCTAGCATCCCATTTTTCTTCCAGCTCATGTATTAATGATCTTGGTACAACACCTCCCACCATTCCCAACACGCTCCATTCAATGCCTCCCGTGGTCTTCCGTCAAAAGGATATCAGAAGGATTTTGATGAATCTTGATGCTAAGAAAGCTCCAGGTCCAGATGGTATTTCTCCACTTGTTCTCAAAACCTGTGCTCCTGAACTTACTCCTATTCTTTGCCGCCTTTTTTCACTTTCTTATTCCAAAGGTGTTTTTCCTTCTGCTTGGAAATTTGCTCATATCCAGCCAGTTCCTAAAAAGGGTGACAAATCCCTCCCATCCAATTATCATCCCATTGCAATTACTTCTACTCTTTCTAAAGTAATGGAGAAATCAATTAACTGCCAAATTTTAAACTACCTAGAAACTTTCCGTATGATCAACGATTGCCAGTATGGATTCCGTCAGTGTCGATCCACTGGTGATATTCTGGCTTATGTTACCCATTTATGGACACTAATTCAATGGAAAGGTTCGGTGAAACCCAAGTAGTTGCTCTTGACATCTCAAAGGCTTTCGATATCGTGTTTGGCATTAAGGTCTTCTAAAAAAGCTTCCATCTTATGGTTTGCCAACTGTTTTTAATAATTGGTTATCCAGTTTTCTCTCTGATTGCTGACTGAGGGTGATGGTAGCTGGCTCTCTGTCGTCTTCTCCACTAATGCCGGTGTCCCCCAAGGTTCAGTTCTTTTCCCCACTCTTTTTCTCTTGTATATTAATGACCTTCTTCCATCCTATCCATAGTTTTCCCGATGATAGCACATTGCATTCCACTTTCCATTTTGAGAAACCCTGTCCTGCTCAATCAGCTTCAACGTCTCGAAAATATGCTACGAATTCCTTAAATGAAGATCTTCAGGTAATTCTCCAGTGGGGCAAAGACAACTTAGTTGATTTCAACCCTTCTAAAACTCAGTCTTGTCTTATATCTCGCAAAAAGGATTCTTCTGCTCCTATGCTTATCTTTAGTGACACTCCAATTTCTAGACAAAATGATATATCTCTTTTGGGGATTACCCTGACTTCTAATCTCTCTTGGCACAAGCACATTACAAATATTGCTTCCTCTGAATCTAAAAAACTTGGTTTTCTCTTTCGCTCTCGCCGTTACTTTTCTTCCAAACAGCTGCTCACTCTGTATAAATCGCAAATCCGCCTTGCCATGGAATATTGTTCCCACATCTGGGGTGGTGCCCCCAAAACCTCTCTCAGGCTTCTTGATTCCATTCAGAAGAGGGCAGTTAGGTTAATTAATGATTCATTTCTAACAGAGTCTCTCCCCTCGCTTTCTCATAAATGTACTGTTTCTGCTGCATGCCTCTTCTACAGATACTTCCATGGGCACTGTTCTTCTGAATTGGCTTCTATAATTCCCGCTCTCTCTTTCAAAACAGTCTGAACACGTTGCCGCCACCAGTCAACATCCACTTACTGTACAACTTCAAACCCACAGAACCAACTTTTCATCTTCCTCATTTATTCATTCAACTGCCGTTTTCTGGAACAACCTTCCTTCATACGTATTTCCTGAATATTACAATCCACAGAAGTTCAAGTGCAATGTCAACAAATATCTTCTTTCGTCTTCTCAACCTCCAACCCAAGCACGGTACTAAGTACTATAGGTTCTAATACCTCTCGTGTGTGGTGTTCACATAAAAAAAAAAAAAAAAAAGGCAGAAAATGAAACTAAAGAACTGAAAAACAAGCCAATTACGATATGCAACATTCTTCTCTTGAACAGTCTTAGCACATTTATTGGAAAACCAAGGTTTAGATAAAGGACGAGATTTTAAAGTGGAGTGTGTAATAAAGGATTCCATTTCTACAAGAATAATTTCACTGACATGATCAGAGCAAAAGTTGACATCAGAAGTTTTGAAACAGTAGTCCGACCAAGGAAAAGAAGAAAAGAAATCTCGCAGGTCATCCCATTTTGCATCCTTGTAATGCCAAACAATATGAGGTTGGGAATAGCTTTGAGATAAAAGTTCCACTGGAGAAGAGACAATCATCAAGTTGTGATTTGAGGTACCTAAAGACCACTCGCTTTGACCGTGTACTTAGAAGGGGTGTTTGTGAGAAAAAGATCAGGCATGTTGGCTGTATGGTTAGGATTGTCCAGTATTCTTGTGGGTAAATGTACAATCTGTGCAAGGTCATTAGAAATTGCAAAAGCCTCAGCATCTCGACCAGCTGAGTCGGTGTGATTAGAAAACGGAAGCCAGCTGGAGTTGTGAACATTAAAATCACCAAGGAAAATTACCTCATTGTTAGGAAAGTTGGACTGGAGAAAGTCAAGTTGCAAAGAGAGGAAGTCAAAGAGCTCCAAGTGATTAGTGGAGTTGGGAGAACAGTAGAGACAACAGATGAATTTTACAGAATGAGGTAGAGAGATTTTAAGCCAGAGAAGATCAAAGAGAGTAGATTCTAAATTGCCATGTCTCTGACAGGGAATATCGGAATGGACATATGGACAAGTACCACAGGCGAAAGGAATCATACAGCGAATAATTTGTGCAACTGAGGTGAGTAGTATATGAATCGACCGATAACTGATATTCTATCAGAAAAAGTACATGGGGTTTGGCAGCTGTAAGTGGAAATGGACATCGTTGAGATTAGAATTAAGACCACATATATTTGTGAAATGAAATGAATAGGAAGTGTTTGGGAGGTTTAGATATATTTGCAGATAAGGTTACTCTGTTAATTTGAAATTCATGGTGTATTCAATAGTAAGAAAAAGTAGGGGGTCATGCTGCATGAAGTAATGAAATTTTTGGATATGGATTATGCATGGTAAGAATATACCCAGATCCTTGACATAACGTGGCCTCAACAATGCCTCCTGCATACACATTACTTGGACTCCCTCCAGTCACTATCTGGAAGAGTAGAGGTAGCAAGATTATACACTAGCTGATCCGTTATACTAACTAGCGGCCGGCCTGCAAACACTGTTTTAAAGCTGTACCCTCAAAATGCAAGGAAGATTGGATCTCGCCATGATGTTCATCATAACCTCAAAAATCATCAGTCATACTGTATGATGGAAGAGGTGGGGAAGGGTTGATTGGACCTTAGCTCTGGAGACTAAACATGGGTTCCACCACTTCAAGCCTCCAATAAGCAAAGTGGTGGTATTGCACTGGTTGATGAGAGTCATCAACCACCTAGTATTGCCTGGTAACACAGAGGGCGGAATTCCTCCATTCCTCGACTCCTGCTTATGTTGGTTCATACCTGGGTGATCACCCACAGTGTGCTTGTACATGGAGGTTTTACCCAGGGTTATTAACAGTCCCACCATCGTGAAGGTGCAAGCAGAGGATTTTGCTGTCAGAGACCATCCAGATTTTGCCAAAATTGGGTCTACTTCACTTGAATGTCACCCAAACATCAGTTCCATCAGCGTTTTAGACTCCCAGGTAGCCAGTACAGCTTTTCTGGCCTATCTGAGAGAATGTCTGTGACATCCTCGAGGACCAAAATTCTTTAGGTCACTGAAATGTCAAGAGAAAGAAAAAGGTAGAAGGAAAAAAGTAAAAGAGAAATGCTCTGAAGGAAAGAAAGGAAAACATATTGACTGCGACAACAAAACCTGGATGAGATTCTGTTCCATGCTTCAACATTCTGGCAGAGCTTAATTTGAGTGCAGAAATACCCCCATGCACTAGCTCTATCCACGATCCCATAGCGGCTTGCTGCCAACACAGAACCTTGTTCCATTGACTGGAAATCCCATCCATAGTTTTGCCGATGATAGCACATTGCATTTCACTTTTCAGTTTGAGAAACCTTGCCCTGCTCAATTAGCTTCAACTTCTCAAATATCCGCTACCAATTCCTGAAATGCTGATCTCCAGTTGGGCAAAGACAACTTAGTTGATTTTAATCCTTCTGAAACTCAGTCCTGTTTTATATCACGCAAAAAAGGATTCTTCTGTTCCTATGCTTATCTTTGGTGACACTCCGATTTCTAGGCAAAATGATATATCTCGTTTGGGGATTACTCTGACTTCTAATCTTTCTTGGCTCAAGCACATTACAAATATTGCTCCTCTGTATCTAGAAAACTTGGTTTTCTCTTTCTCTTTCGGCGTTACTTTTCTCTCAAACAGCTGATCACTCTGTATAAATCACAAATCCGCCCTGCCATAGAATATTGTTTACACATCTGGGGTGGTGCCCCCAAAACCTCTCTCAGGCTTCTTGATTCCATCCAGTTTTGTTTGTTTGTTTGTTATTTGGTTTTTAGGAGCATTAGCAACTAAGGCCATATTGCTCCGGGGATATGCAGTGGTCATTCCCTGACCTTTCCGCATCCTCCGTATTTGGTGGTGATGGGCTCGAACCCCGGTCTAATCAAGACCCGTGTGCTATGCTACGCACTGCTGCTCCTTCCCACCTGGCTACGGAGGCGCCAATTCCATTCAGAAGAGGGCAGTTAGGTTAATTAATGATTCTTCTCTAACAGAGTCTCTCCACTCGCTGTCTCATAAACGTACTCTTTCTGCTGCATGCCTCTTCCACAGATATTTCCATGGGCACTGTTCTTCTGAATTGGCTTTTATAATTCCTGCTCTTTCTTTCAAAACAGTCTGAACACGTGCATCCACCAGCCAACATCCATTTACTGTCCATCTTCAAACTCATAAAACCAACTTTTCATCTTCCCCATTTATTCATCCAACTGCTGGTTTCTGGAACAACCTTCCTTCTTATGTATTTCCCGAAGTTCAAGTCTAATGTCAACAAATATCTGTTTTCCCACTTCTCAACCTCCAACCCATGCACAGTACTAAGTACTGTAGTTTCTAATACCTCTCGTGTTTGGGGTTTTCATAAAAAAAAAAAAAATAATAAATACATATATATATATATATATTTTAGTGACAATTGCCTTCATCGCAGGGACAATGGTGGTTCACTTGCTTCGACATATAAACTCTGGACAGAGGAATTTCTAAATGTCCCAGTGGCAATATGGATGGGTTGGTAAACTGGGTCTAGCCGCTGTTTCTAACTGATGTGTACACTTGGAAACCATAGTCTAATTTAAATCGGACAAGGGAACAATAAAGGTGGAGTAAAGTGCAGCAGTCTGCACCCCATTTATCGGAAGAGATAGCACGTAGGAGGTTCAATCCCCTGATGCACTTTGTTCACAGCTGATGGATACGTGTCAACTTCTTATTGAATATTAGCCCCAAGAATTTTGTCTCGGGTGGTATTGGAATGATGTTTTGTCTGAACTTGAGTTATGGTTCAGGGCGACGATTCTGTTTGCGACAACAGTGTACGCAAACGGTGTTCTGAGGTGAGAACCTGAAACCATTGGCTATTGCCCAAGAGTTAGTGTGGTAAATGGCGTGTGGCAATTGCCATTCGATGACTTGGCATAACTGCATAGTCATCAACAAAGAGGGCACTCTTTATGGTTGGAGGAAGTTCTTCAGTGATAGAATTAACTTTGATGGCAAAGTGTTACATTTAGTACTGATCCTTAAGGAACGTACACGAACTTGGAACGACCGGTTTGAGAGGAAGTTTCTAATAAAGATGGCAATGTGTCCCCTAAGGCCAAAGTTATGTCTTTTAAAATTCCGTATCTCCAAGCTGTCATACATTTTTTCAATATCAAAGAAAACCGATGCCTGATGCTAGAGTTTCAGGAAAGCATCACAGATAGATGTTTCCAGACAGATTAAATGGTACAGTGTTAACCTGTTTCTTCTGAAGCCACACTGTGTCCTGGAAAGATTCTTAGTTCTCAAAAACCACGAGTCTAGCGTTGATCATTCTTTCCAGGATCTTGCACAAGCAGTAGTTCAGAGTTATACGATGATAATTAGATGGTATTTTTGGATCTTTTCCTGGAACTTAATGAAACTTAAGCGACACATCCTTAAATACCAGGTTCATTATTGCTGAGGAAGGAGGCAGACACCTCCGAAAGCTTCAATACTGTTTTTATCGCTTTTAAATTTATATTTTAACTTATTAAATTTTATTTTTGTTTCAAACTAGTTTTTTGTAAATAATCAATTTTTGTAAATATTATTTTACAGTCTTTTGTATTGTTTTATTTTATTATTAAATCAGTTTTAAACGGTTGGTGTATCTGTTTAAATTTGTGGTATGAATAATCCCAACCTTAGAGGCCTTATTGCAGATATGATGCCAGATCTTTGAGGGCATTCCAGTCAGCATGATCAATCTTCCACCTTGGCATCCTAGATGGGTGGCATGGTCTCCCATTGCAAAGGGTAGAGAATATCACAGGGAAGTGGTCACTACCATAAAGGTTGTCTTCAACTTCTCATGTACAAAGAGGAATAAGAGAGGGGGAGCATATAGAGAGATTAATCGTGGTAAATGTACAGGCAGGCATGTGGAAAAAAAGTGTTATGTCCTACATTTAGCAGGGCCAGGTCATTCTTTTAGAGCATGCACTGTATAGTCTGCCATTTCCATTAATGTTATAGCAGTACCCCACAGAGTAGTGTGTCCATTAAAATCTCCTAGTAACAGAAAAGGGCATTTGTCTAATGAGACCATCAAGGAGATGTTCTCAGGTGGTAAATAGAATGAACAGATAGTTACAAGAAACCTGACAGATGTATGGCTATGGCCTCTAAATTAGTAGTGAGTGGTGTAATTTGAAAGGGGGGGCATGGTTACCCACAAGGAAGGTGACTCTGCCATGGGTAGGTCCATCCCCAGTTCTATCTTTCCAGATGATAGAACAGCTACGTATATGAGGGTACGCATTTGCTTTTAAATAACGTGCTACTGACTGTAAGCAGAAGCACCTTGAATTGTACTCACGTAGGAAGGCATTGATGTCTTCACTGTTTTGACAGAAACCACAGCAGTTCTACTGCAGGAATTTAAAAGTGAACATTACTTAGATTTGGTGGGTCCATCTGTTAGCTTCCTAAGGGCTGAGGGCTTTAGTTTCTCAGTTTTTGATTTATCCTTTTTAGGAAAGACTGGACAATGTCCATATCTTCATCTGCAAAAAGTCCCAAGACAGTGCCCTCATTTGTTCCTTCATTTCTATTTCCATATTTTCATTTGGCATGGGCAGCACGAGGTATGAAAAGTAGATTTATACAGCAAATAGTACAAAGTATAGAAAAAGATTAAGCATAATGGTATGTAGGATAAAATTGGGAGCGTAACTTCCCGATCCTTATAGTAAGGAATCCTGGTTTATTTTATATAACTATCACCATGTAGTATGGTATAGTATGCTGAAGATATAGCCAAAATTATATAGCATAAATGTAATAATAATAACAGGAATGGCTAGTAGGTAGCCGATAAATATAGATTAGATAGACCGTTATGTTAGGAGATATCTATTGCTGTATCAATAGATATCTCCTAGTAGATATAGATTAAGAAATAAGCATGCTTACCACCAGTAAAAGCAAAGTTAGAAAGAACAAGGAGTAAAGCACGTGTAGCTATATATCAGACGCTAGATGACAAGAGTGTCCCCCCCCCCTGGAACTGAAGTGAAAGTAAGTAAGGTAACTAAAATTGTAACTAAAATAAAGCATGCTTATTTCTTAATCTATATCTACTAGGTGTTATCTATTGATACATATAACATAACAGTCTATCTAATCTATATTTATCGGCTACCTACTAGCCATTCCTACTAGCCATTTATGCTATATCTTCAGCATCCTATGCCATACTACATGGTGATACTTATATAAAATAAACCAGGATTCCGTACTATAAGGATCGGGAAGTTACACCCCCGGTTTTATTCTATGTACCATTATGCTTAATCTTTTTCTATACTTTGTACTATTTGCTGTATAAACCTACTTTTCATATCATGAACTATTAGAGCAATTCGACAGGGATTGAGGTACTATTGCTATACTTTACTCTACTTCCGTTCTCCTTCTGTTAGCTTATGCTACTATTGATACCAATATAGCACATTACACCACATACTTATTTGAACAACAGTGGATGGATCTCTTTCTACATTGTCTTTTGCTTTTTTAATTCTAGGTATCTTTCTATAAATTTGTGATTAAGCTATCTGTCGGGCTAATAGTCATCTAGCCAGTTAACAACTGAATTGTGATATACCATGGTGCTATTTTGTAGCATAACCATTATCTTACATCTTATTAATAATAAATTTTATTTTTTGCTTAACATATATTATATTGCTTTCATCTGGACTTCGTTAAGCTGGCGGATGACAACAGAAACAGATAGTTATGTTAATTATGGTTGATACATTGACAGGGTTAGCCCTAGAAAAAGTCCCTTTCAATGTATCTTTTTACCCATAATTAACATCATTTAATCTTTTAATTTAATTTTAATTGTAATTTTTACTTTGCTTTGTATTCCGTATATGTTTTCAGGAATGGCCATTAGTGCCGGATAGGCTATTATATGTTGCTTGGGTTGTTACGTCGTTCATCGTCTGCACGTTAACCTGCATTATTTGTAACCGTACTTCAATATAGATTCAGTATCTTACATATTAGCCTCCTCTAAATAGATATATTACTTAGACTATATTAAATAATACACAGACTGATGTAATGTTCAATCTCTTATATAGATGGCATTAATCTGTTCTGGTTAATTTATTTATTTATTTATACTATTATAATCATCTTATAATAATCCTATAATTTATTCTTAAATTCATATACAGGGTGATTCACTACCAGTGCGACAAACTTGCAGGAGATGTAGGGGGCACAAAGACGAATCGGAATCACATAGCATTGCAGGGTCCAAAATGCCTTCGTCATGCGGTAGAGGACGTTGAACGGGAGGTCGCGTGAACAGCGATCCCGCTGGAAGTCATCATTTGCGAACCGTTTCTGTTGAAGAAACCAAGTAGCAAAAGTCCTCCGGAGTGGATAATCCGCAGGCTCCAATGATTGGACGCGTTGCAGATGGTATGAACTCATTTGGTTTGTTGACAGTATCCTCCATACAGTGGATTGGGAAATACCCAATCGTTGGCCTATCGCTCGAGTACTCGTACTCGGATTGCCTTCTGCAAGACGTAAGACATTCTCCTCATTGTCTGGCGTCCTCATCGTTCGCTCTCGATTCATGGTACCTCTCGTGAAACAACCAGTCTCATGTAACCTTCTGTACACACGTGCGAAAATCGTATGATGAGGAGCACGCCTGTGTGGGAAACATTCCTGGTACAAGCGCAGAGCGGCGCGCCCCTTACAGTTCGCAGCTCCATACGCGAAGTGCATGTCGGCCAGTTCAACGTTTGAATATTCGTCCGTCCTACTGCCTCGGGAACTGGTTCGTAAATGCTGACTTCCAGCGGGATCACTTTTCACGCGACCTCCCGTTCGACGTCCTCTACCGCATGATGAAGGCATTTCGGACCCTGCAATGCTATGTGATTCCGACTCGTCTTTGTGCCCCCTACACTTCCTGCAAGTTTGTTGCACTGGTAGTGAATCACCCTGTATACATTTTGCATGTCACGAAAAAAAAAAAATAATAATAATATAAATATAGAGCAATGAATATACATATGGAGACATTACACACTGTACTCAGTAAAATGTGTCCAGTGGGGTACAAGAATTTTTAAATTCTGCATCCCATATGTCTGAGTGGTACCGTGTTTCTGATATCCCTATAATTTCCACATTTGATGGCTTAACCAGTATTTTCAATTCACTAAATTTAGTTTATTATACCCCTAGCATTACTGCAAGTATAAGTACAAGTGCACCTATTTCTGCTCTTAGTAACCTTAATATAGCCCATATGTAATTGTCTCATGAGGTCCACCTGACCCCACAGGCCATGTAACCTTATAATCTCTCACCTTGTGCAGCAGCCACACCTTGTTCTCACTGCTGCACATCCCAGTACAAGCAGCACAAGAATGACTGGGGAAGTGAGAGCTAATTTCCAATTCAGCTTGCTGCTATTAACCTATTAGTCTGGGTACAAAATCAATCCCATTTCCCAGAAGTTCCGATGGTGTTGTTTCTCATAGCTTTGAAATTTATGTGTAGGACTATTCGCAGGAAAACAAATTTTGCTTGCCTTTTCAAAAAATATGTAGAATTTAAATTTGTTCACTCTTCCAATACTGTAATAGTTGTCACTAAATATGAATATATATGTAATTAAATTTAAACTTATGTGAGCATTTCTTTCACTGAGTTTTTCTTTCATTTACAGATAAGCTGGGAACTATATTTCCAAAACACCCCAAATAATGGAATGAGTTCAGGATTACAGCCTAAATAAAACAAGTGTATAATTTAAAATGACTTCCCAATGGTTTTACTGAATCTATAACAAATTACTGATTAATTTAACAACCTTGTAGCAGTATCCACATTAGCTAAGACTATCACATCATTAACACGGAATGGGGGGGGTCACAGTCTAATTGATTAACAGTAGCCACAGACAAAGTAAATACATGGGCTGTGTTAGGGTAACTAAGAGTAAGAACAGGTGCACGTATACTTGCAGGTACACCAATGCTAAGAGTATAATAAATAAATCTGATGAATTTGAAGTGCTGGTGAAGACAACAAAGGCAGATATTGTTGCGATATCAGAGACGTGGTGTAACACACAGATGTAAGGAATGCAGAATTTGAATTTGGGTTGTACAATGTGTAGAGAAAAGATTAGCATTAGCATTAGTAGAGGCATTTGATGCAAGAAAGCAAGCTTATGCAGCATCAGCCAAAAAAAAAAAAACCCACTTCCACTTCACCCCTCTGTTCGTTCAAAATACCTGTCCAGCTGAGCCTTAAACTTATTTAGGCTATCAACCTCCACCACAAGGGATGGAAGTCTGTTCCACCAACCAACCACCCGCTGGCTAAAGGCAAATTTCCGCACGTCTATCCTACATCTGTCTTTCCTCAATTTGAATTTATGCCCTCTCAGGTGATTTTTCTGAGCTAGAGGAAGAATCCCATCAGCATTGAGCATGCTTAAACCATTCAAGGCTTTATACACCTCTATCAGATCACCTCGCTGGTGCCTAGTCTCCAGACACTGTAATTTGCAAAACTTAAGCCTTTCTTCGTAAGAGCACCCCTTTGTTCCATTCACTAATCTTGTTGCCCTTCTCTGTACTCGTTCCAGCAGCTCTACATCCTTCTTGAAATGAGGCCTCCAGACCTGTATACAGTACTCTAGGTGTGGCCTGACCATCGCCTTATACAATGGAATAATCACCTCCTTATCCCTGCTGGAAAAATTCCTGTATATCATTGACAATACTCCATGAGCTACTCTTGCAGCCCTTCTGCACTGCTCAGAGAACTTCATATCTGCCTGCACAACCACCCCCAAGTCCCTTTCATTCTCTACCACTGTCAGTGTAGTACCACAGAGTTGATACGTTGCTCTGGGGTTGCTGTTTCCCCTGTGTAGTACTTTACATTTATCAATGTTAAACTTCATTTGCCACCTCTCAGCCCATCTGCTCAACCTTTCCAGATCCTGTTGCAGCAGCATAGTGTCAGTAGTGTCCTTGACAACCCTGCCAACCTTTGTATCGTCTGCAAACTTGGACATTAAGCCCGATATACCATCATCAATATCATTTATAAATACAGAAAACAATAATGGACCCAACACTGAGCCCTGAGGGACTCCACTAATAACATCAGTCCACGATGAGCAGTGTCCACTGATTACCACTCTCTGTCTTCTCCCCCTCAACCACCCCTTTATCCATAGCAGCAATTTGCCTCCAATGTCACACTGCTCCAATTTGTGTAGCAGTTTTCCATGTGCAACAGTATCAAAAGCCTTTCCAAGATCCAAGTATATAATATCAAAGTTATTCCCTGCATCCAGTTCTTTTGTGACTGCATCATAGTATCCAATCAAGTTGGTCAGGCAAGACTTCCCCTTAACAAAACCATGCTGTGTCTGAGCTATAACTGAAGTCTTGTCTAAATGATCCTGCAGTGCTTCTTTAACCAGTGGCTCCATTAATTTTCCTGGAACAGAAGTTAAGCTCACAGGTCTATAATTACTTGTGTCAGCCTTTGATCCTCCTTTGTGAATTGGGGTCACATTTGCACATTTCCAGTCTATGGGTACCTCCCCTGAGTCCAAGGAAGCTCTCATAATTATGGCTAAGGGTTTGCTTACTTCCTTTGCTGCCTCCTTTAATATAACTGGATAGATCCCATCCACCCCGGGTGCCTTTCTTGTGTTTATCTTCAACAGTTTCTCCTCCACTTTACTCCCAGTTATTTCAAGATTCTGTAGCTTACTGCTAGAGTTGAATACACCTCAGGCATTCCCCTCGCTGAATAACTCCTCATGTGTGAATGTCGATGCAAAATATTCATTTAGTTTGTTAGCTACCTGAGCAGGATCATCAACACTTGACCCATCAATATCAAGTGGACCAATCTGATTCACCCCCTTCCTTCTAGAGTTTACATAAGTAAAGAACTCTTTGCTGTTTTTCTTTGCATCCCTTGCCAAGGATTTCTCGTAATCTGCCTTCGCCTGCCTAACCTCCTTTGTAACTTGGTTGCATATCAACTTGCATCTATCATAGGCTTCTGTGTCATGTGTTAATTTGTATGTATCCCATGCATTTTTCTTCTCTGCCATATGCCTCATTAGTTCATCTGACATCCATTTTGGCCTAAACCTTGAACAATATTTCTTAGTTGGTATGTAAAGCCTAGTAGCTTCCAAGATAAGTTCTTTGAATGCTTCCCATATTGAATTTGCTGTTGGTAACATCATCAGTTGGTCCCACTGTATAGAATTTAAATACAGTCTCAGTCCATCGTAGTCGCCTTTACGGAAGCAATAACCCTTCCCTTTACCCCTAATGGTAGTTACCTCTTTGAGTAAATCCCACTTCAGCACACTGTGATCACTGCCACCTAGTGGTTCATTTATCTGCAGATTCTTAATGCATGAAGAATCACTGCTGATAATCAAATCAAGAGTATTCCTCCCTCTAGTTGCCTCCCGAACATGCTGATGTAGAAAACAATCATCCAATAAATCCACAAAAGTCCTGCTAGTGTGTGAGTAACCAGCCCCCAAATTCCAGTCAATATCTGGGAAATTAAAATCTCCCATTATAAGACACTCTGATTTACTGGCCCACTCTATTTCCCTGTACAGTTCCTTATTATACTCATCAGAGTCATTAGGCCTATAGCACACTCCTACTCTCAATTTTGATCTCCCAATGTTTATGTCACACCAAACTGACTCCACACTGCACTGTCCAGCGATGTCGACTGGCTTCACTTCCTTGGTTTTTATGTGTTTCTTAACTAATAACATAACCCCTCCTCCCTTCCTATCCTGTCTATCCTTTCTGTAGACGTTGTACTCCCCAAATTGCATTTCTGCATCCCTTATATCTGTGTGACACCACGTCTCTGATATCCCAACAATATCTGCCTTTGATGTTTTGAGCAATACCTCAAATTCATCAAATTTATTTACTAAACTCCTAGCATTGGTGTACACGCAAGTATACCTGCACCTGTTTCTATTCTTAGCTACCCTAACACAACCCATGTGTTTACTTGTACCGCAATGGCTCCCAGCAGTCTCTGAAATACCATGCATCTTGTTTTTCAGGCTTCTGCTCATTCTAATAGAAGCAGTGCAAGAATCTCTTTCACCTCTGCCAGTGGCTACTGTCAATCTATTGGTCTTTGTCTCCCCCCAAGCTAGCAGTTTTCCGACCCACCTAACACTGCCTCGATAGCATCAGCAAATATTCTTGCACCCTTTCTATTTAAGTGTATCCCATCCCTGTAGAAGCAATCTCTCCTGTTAACAAGTACAGTCCAGGCTGAAAAAAATTCTACCCCTTGAGCCTTGCACAATCTTTCCAGGGCCGAATTGATCGACAAGGCTCTCATCATATACTCCCTCCTATCGTGTGTGGGCAGAATTGCAGACACTTTCAAATTCAACCCTAATTCTTGGCTTTTGTTCAACAGTGACCTGTACTTGTAAGTAATTCTGCCGGTCTCCTACTCTTAATATTATTAGTGCCAACGTGTACAACTATATCACCTTTTGTGCCCTTAAAAGATGATATTCGCTCTACAACGTCATCAACCTTTGCCCCTGGCAGACATACCCTGGTCCTGTTCCACCTATCTTTTTTACAAAGCATGTTCCCCATTTCCCTGACAATAGAGTCACCAACAACTACTAGTTCCTTCGGGACCAGCGCATTCTGCCTTAGGGGTTGTCTCTGTGTCACGCGATGCCCAAGTGCAAGCTCTGGCGTTGATGTGGGCAGCTGAGAGCTTGATGGGCC
Organism: Mastigoproctus giganteus; assembly: GCF_048544385.1. Taxonomy (NCBI): domain Eukaryota; kingdom Metazoa; phylum Arthropoda; class Arachnida; order Uropygi; family Thelyphonidae; genus Mastigoproctus; species Mastigoproctus giganteus. The sequence continues at coordinate 119,950,073 of NC_143581.1, forward strand.
CCTCAATTTAGTTTCTTCGAGGGCATCCACCCTGTCCTTCAAGCTCTCATATAGGCCCATAAGAACGCCGAGTTGTTGCCTGATATCGATACACTCCTTGCATCGCGCACACACAAAGACATCCCCCTTGGCAGTATCATGTTCCGTACCCGATTGCTCTGCAAACATCAAGCAAACAGTGCATTTTATAAGGCTGTGAGTCAGAGGACAACTGCCCCCCTCAGTTCTGCTCTGAGCCACAGCACTTCCATTAGCTTGAGCCTTTTGCTTTGCTGCTCTGGTCTGAAATACAGGATATACAGGATGGAAGCGAGCAGGGATTACGGCTGTTAGTTAAGAAACATAAAATCTAAGGCAGTGCATCCAGTTTATATAGATGGACAGTGTTGAGTCAGCTGGTGTGATAAAAGCACTGGGAGAGCAAAAATGAGAGTAGTAGTATGTTATTGGGCTAATGACACTAATGAGTAAAACAAACGACTGTACAGAGAAATAGTGGACCAGTAAATCAGAATGTCTTGTAATGGGGGATTTTAACCTTCCAGATATTGATTGGAACTTTTGTGTTGGTCACTCACACAATAGCAAGGCTTTTGTGGATTTATTGGAGAATTGTTTTCTACAGCAACATATTCGAGGGGAAACCAGAAGGGTTATGTTGTTTGTTGTTTATTTGGTTTTTAGGAGCATTAGCAACTAAGGCCATATTGCTCCGGGATATGTGGTGGTCATTCCCTGACCTTTCCGCATCCTCCGTATTTGGTGGTGACGGGCTCGAACCCCGGTCTAATCAAGAAGCGTGTGCTACGCACTGCTGCTCCTTCCCACCTGGTTACAGAGGCGCCAAGGGTTACGTAATACTCTTGATCTGATTATCAGCAGTGATGACTCATGCATTTAGAAACTGAAGATACAGGAACCACTAGGGAGCAGTGATCTAAGTGTACTGATGTGGAATTTACTTAAAGACACAACTACCGTCTTTAAGCTTTTGTTTTTGTAAAGTTGACTAGAGTGGGACCAACTGATGGTGTTACAACAATGAATTCTAAATGGGAACCATTCAAGGAATTGATCACAGAAGCTACTAGGCATTTCAAACCAACTAAGAAATACTGTTCAAGGTTTAGGCCCAAACAGAATTCAGATGAATTAATGAGACTCATAGCAGAGGAGAAAAATACATGGGATGCATATAAATTATCAGGCAGCACAGAAGCCTAAGGTAGATATAAGCTAGTCTGTAATCAAGTCAAAAAGGTTAGGCAAGCAAAGGCAGACTACACGAAACCTTTGGCAAAGGATGCAAAGACAAACAGCAAAGACTCCTTTATTTATGTAAACTCTAGAAGGAAGGGGATAAATCAGATTGATCCACTTGATATCGATGGTTGGACTGTTGATGATCCTGATCAAGAAGCTGACAAACTGAATGAGTATTTTGCATCTACATTCACACATGAGGACTTCTGTAGGGAAGTGGAGGCCAGAAGTTTATCAAACTCTAACAGAGAGTTAAATGATTTTACGATAACTGAGAGCAAAGTAGTGGAGAAGAATTTGTTGAAGTTAAACATAAGAGAGACACCTGGGGTGGATAGGATGGGATGGATAATTAGAGCATTATTGGAATCAAGGAACGCCCCCACAAATGGGACATGTGCAAACATATTCACAATTCACAAAGGGGGATCAAGTGGTGACATGAGTAATTACAGGCCTGTCAGTTTAACTTCTGTTGTTGTTATTGTTATTTGGCTTTTAGGAGCATTAGCAACTAAGGCCATATTGCTCCGGGATATGCGGTGGTCATTCCCTGACCTTTCCACATCCTCCGTATTTGGTGGTGACGGGCTCGAACCCCGGTCTAATCAAGAAGCGTGTGCTATGCACTGCTGCTCCTTCCCACCTGGCTACAGAGGCACCTTTAACTTCTGTTCCGGGGGAAAATAATGGAGTCACTGGTTAAGCATAGCAGGATCATCTAGACAAGATGGCAATAATAGTTCAGACATAGGATACTATGATGTGGTCAAAAAAGAACTGGCTGTAAAAAAATAATTTTGATATCATATACTTGAATTTCAGAAAAGCTCTTGATATTGTTGCACATGGAAGACTGCTGGAGCAGCATGGGATTAAGGGTAGGTTGCTGCTAGATTAAGGGCAAGTTGAGTGGGAGAAGACTGGTAATCGATGGAGAAGATTGGTAATCGATGCACACTGCTCTTTGTGGACTAATGTTATTAGTGAAGTCCTACAGGATTTAGTGTTGGTCCTATTGTTGTTTTCCATATTTATCAATAATACTGATCAAGGTATCAGGCTGATGTCCAAGTTTGCAGAATATATGAAAGTTGGCAGGGTGGTTAATAACAGTAATGACAGTATAATTCTGTAACAGGATCTAGAAAAGTTGGGCAAATGGGCTGAGAAGTGGCAACTGAAGTTTATCATTGAAAAATGAAAGTGGGTAGTAGTAACCCCAGAGAAACGTACCATGTGTGTGTGTGTGGTACTACATTCAGGGTAGTGGAGAATGAAAAAGACCTGGGGGTAATTGTGCAGTCAGATATGAAGTTTCTGAGCAGTGCGGACAGGTGGCCAGAGCAGCTCATGGGATCTTGTCAATGATATACAGAAATTTTGCTAGCAGGGGTAAGGAAGTGATTATTCCTTTGTAAAAGACAATGGTCAGGCCACACCGTGAGTACTGCATACAGGCCTGGAGACCTCATTTTAGGAAGGGTATACAGCTGCTGAGGACTGCTCCTACCAAGAAAGGCACCGGCGAGGTGATCTGATTGAAGTGTATTAAGCTTTGAATTGCGTGAGCAAGCTTGATGCTGATGGTATTCTTCCTGTTACTCAGATTATGCACTTAAGGGGGCATAAATTCAAATTGAGGAAAGACAGGTTGCAGCATAAATGTGCAGAAACTTGCTTTTAACCAGCAGATGGTTGTTTGCTGGAAAAAACTTCCATCTGTCATTGTGGAAGTTGATAGCTGAAATAAATTCAAGGAAGAACTGGACAAATTTTTGGAGTGAATGAATAGGTGTAATGGGAAGTTTTTTTTGCTTATGCTGCATAAGCTTGCTTTCTTATCCATCATGAAAGGTAAAGTGCAGCCATTATCAACCCACTGCAGGATGGAAGCCTCCTCAACAATTCATGCTACCTTTACTAATGCTAATGCTAAAAATAATGCAAGCCAATCTGCCTAATATATCACTAATGAGGCAGAAAAGGGCTGAACACATTGATAGTGAAAAAACCTCAGCAGGGTGCATATGAATAACTGAACTACTCATTTTAGAACTTTAAGGTGTGACAGATGATACCTTACAAATGTAAGATGTTTTAATCAGTTTCACTGTATGTGAAAAGAGTGCAGCTATCCAGGTTAGTTAGAAATGCAAACAAGGAAAGCACCTTAAGGATCAATAAATCAGTTTGCTTTTAGTTTTTCTCCTGACTCATAATTCAGCTCTAGCGTGTGAACCTAGAGCCACACCAAAGCTGAATTAAGAGTCAGAAGAAAAATTATAAGCAAAATGATTTATGGATTTGTTAAGATGTCAATAGAGGGTAACTGATTTTTTAAATCTGACCATATATAAATCTGATCATCATCATCATCATCATCAGCCATTTTCAATCCACTGCCTCTCCAGCAACTTTCCAGTTCCTTCTGTTTTGAGCACTGGACATCCATTTACTACCCACAAACTCATGAATTTCATCTATCCATCTCCGCCTTTGTCTTCCAGGTTTTCTTCTAGCTCCTCTTGGATACCATTCTGTTATTTTTCTTAGTCCATCTGTCATCATGTCTTCGAGCTATGTGTCCTGCCCAAGACCATTTTAGTTCTTTAGTTTTGATAAGAATGTCCTTTACTTGAGTTTGTTGCCTAATCCATGTGTTTCTCTTCTTATCTAACAGTCTGATTCCCAATATGATTCGTTCCATTCTTCGCTGTGTAGTTCTCAGCTTCTCTTCCATTCTTTTGGTGAGTGCCCAAGTTTCACTTCCATAAGTCATGGTGGGGAGTATACATTGGTTCATTATTTTACGTTTCAGACAAACTGGAATATTGCTCTTCAGTATGTGACTATATTTCCTGAATGCTATCCATCCAAAATTTATTCTTCTCTTGACTTCCAGCCATTTATCATTATTACAGCTAATAACTTGTCCCAGATAAGTATATGACTCCACCTTTTCAATTACTGCTCGTTCAATCATTATTTCCCTTTCTGTGGCATACTTGTTCATCATTACTTTTGTTTTAGCCATATTCATCTTTAGTCCAAAATCCTTACTAGCTGTGCATAACTGATTAAGATTTTCCTCTAATTCTTTGGGATCGTGGCTTATGACCACAATGTCATCTGCAAATCGTAAATGGTTTAGGTACTCTCCGTTCACATTGACTCCTTTCTGCGACCAGTCTAATCTTCTGAAAGCTTCCTCAAGGGCAGCAGTAAACAGCTTCGGAGATATTGTGTCTCCTTGTCGAACTCCTTTCTCAATTTTAAATTTCCTACTGTCTTTGTCTAGTCTAATAAAGGATGTAGCACTCTCGTATATTTTCTTCAAAATCATAATATATGGGGTATCAATGGCTTGTCTTTCCAGTGCCCGAAACATTGCCTTATGCTGTATGGAGTCAAATGCCTTTTCATAATCCACAAATGCCAGGCATAATGGTGTTTTATATTCATTTGCTTTCTCCATTAGCTGTGATATTACATGAAGGTGATCCATAGTTGAGAATCCTGTCCTAAAGCCAGCTTGCTCTTTCGGTTGATTCTCATCAAGTATTCTTTCTAATCTGTTGGTAATGACCCTTGTGAACAACTTGTAGATGTGGGATAACAAGCTAATTGGTCTATAATTTCCAATTTCTGATTTATCTCCTTTCTTATGCAGCAAAACTATGATTGCATTATTCCACTGCTTAGGCACCACACCTTTTCTAATGCACTTTGTGAAGAGCCTTGCCAGTTTTTGTGTTATGTCTCTTCCTCCCAATTTTAACAACTCAACAGTAACTTCATCTTCCCCCGGGGCTTTCTGATTCTTCATTTTCTTCAATGCATGTTCTACCTCATCAGGAAGAATATTGGGTATGTCGTATGTGTTGCTACTTTGCAATCCATCTTCCCCACTGCTGGCATCATTCCCCTGCTCCTTGTATAATTCTCTATAGTAGTCTTCTGCTATTTGAATTATGCCTTCTCTGCTGTTTATAAGTACACCATCGCTATTCTTCAGTTTCAGTATCATTTGTCTTTCTGTATTACTGCTCATGGCTGCTGATTTAAATCCTTTGTTTTCCCTTAATGCTTGTTCTACTTTTCTTGTGTTAAATCTTCTTATGTCCTCTCTGAGTCTCTTTCTAATGGCTTTGCATAACTCAGTATACTCAATTTTCTCCCTGTCAGTGTTTTTCTTGCTTTTCATTTGTCGTCTTCGGTTCATCATAACAAGTGTTTCTTGACTAATTTTTTCTTCTTTGGATTTCTTTTTCCCTATAGGTTTCTTTGGCTTTATCACTTTCAAAAAGTTGTAATATTCCTCGTCGATATCTTGGTCCTCAGCAGTCTGCAGAAGCTCATACTTGTTCTTAAGTTCCAGTACATACTGCTTTTTCTCCTCTTCTGTTATCTCAAAGACCTTTGTATTATTTACTCGAGTCAGTTTTTTCCTTTCTGATAAATCTGATAACAAACTCAAAACACAAACATACAGGAAAATTCCTACACTTTCACTCCCACCACCTCTACAGCACAAAAAAATCAGTATTCAATGCGATCAAATAGAACCATTCACAGGAAGACTTCACGACAGAACTATTACACCTGACAAAAACTTTTATAGCTAGAAAATACCCCAAACAGCTAATCCAAGAAACCATATTAGCCATAAAAGAAAAAATTAATAATCCCCACATTGATAATATTAGCTGATTATACACAAAATACAATAATTACACTACATACCATGCCAACTAGCACCTCAGCTCCGCAATACCTTCAGAGGCACAAAAATCACACTAATTTTTTCATCATATAATAAACTGAGTACATATTTCAGCAAGTATAAGGAAATGTATAAATACAATATCCATGATATAAACAATATACTATACCTTATATAATGTCAACAAGGATGTAACGTGTGCTAGATAGGTACTACCACCACAAAATATGGAACATCGAAAACAGCCAATATGAGAGCATACTATCATTATAATAGTTTCAAATCAGACCAACCAGGAACCGAATTAAGTCACCATGTACACTCTTTTAATCATGACCCATTAATAGATAATGCAATTACACTAATTAAACTTAATTATCTAATCTAATTATGATATTAATTAGATTAGATAATTATAAGATATCTAATTATAAGATATTCCAATATGAAGCCCTTGCCATAGAATTTCGCCAAAATAGATCATACGAAATTCTAAACACCAGATTACCAACGAATATATCATCAATATGGCACTTAAAATGAATCAAATTCCCACGTGCTTAACGTGATGCATCCTGGGTACTTTGATACTATAAATTTTCACTCATAACTTATGTCATTTACCAACTGATGACAATGACACCAAAAGCTTCATGTCTAGCTCTTGGCTTTTCAACATGCAAATTTTCATACAGTTTTATAAATGACAACCAGGAAAAGGTGGTGCACTCCCTCTATCTGGGGATATGTTTTAAATTAATTAATTAATCTATTACTGTAATTAAACTTTCAGTTTTACTATCGTTTTACCTTCCTTTCATGTAATTTTAACCTTAACCAATACGGATATCAGAGGTGAGTACTAAGATAATAAGTTTGCTAAGGATTTAATAGAGGGTAAAGCGACATGTGTGCATTGTTATGAATGATGCTTTGCATTTCTCATAAAAAAATTAGAAATGCTTATCTTCAGCTGAATTAAATATATCTTATTTCAAATTTAACAAAACTTGCCTTTGTATCTGCTTTTTTAATAAGAACTAAGTTCTCAATCCTTATTCCAAACATACCATCTTCATAATAGCCTGGTTCTGAAAATAGAGCATCCTCTACATAAGTCATTCACTTATAAAAATTAAGAGGAAAATATTATAGTATAGTATGGTAATATGCACAAAGAATTGAACAAAAAAAACAAAAAACAAGAATGTTATCAGCTTTTCTGACCCCTTGCTTTTGAAAAGTAATGAGCAATGTGAAAATTATGAAAAAACGTTTTATATCCTTTTTTAAGAATCTTCTTTGAATGCATTAGTAGCAGAAAATGATGCAAGAAAGCAATATTATACAACATCAGCCAAAGGAAAAAACCCATTTCACTTACCCAGCTGCTCCAATAGTTAGTTTAGTTCTTCCTTCAATTTATTTAATCTGTCCACTTCCACAACAACAAATGGAAGTTTGTTCCAGCAATTAATCATCCATTGGCTAAAGATAAATTCTATACATCTGTTCACCCCTCATGAGCATAGTCTGAGCAAAAGGAGGAATCCCATTGGTATTGTCTGCAAAAACAAGGCCTTAAACACATTAATCAGATCATCTTGCAGGTGCCTGGTTTCTGAACACTGAAATTTGCAAAACTAAAGCCTTTCTTGGTAGTAACACCCCTTTGTTCTCCTCACCAATCTTTCTGTCCTTCTCTGTATCCGTTCCAGTAGCTTTACATCCTTCCTAAAACAAGGCCTCTCCAGACTTGTAAGCAGTATTCAAGGTATGTGGTCTGTCCATTGCCTTATACAATGGGATAATCACTTCATTATCCCTGCTAGCAAAATTCTTGTATCTCATTGACAAAATCACATGAACTGTCCAGGCAACATGTCAGCGCTGCTCAGAGAACTTCAGATCTGACCCCACAATTACCCACCAGGTCTTTTTCATTTTCCACAATCCTGAGTGTAAACACCACACAATTCGTAAGTTATTCTTGGATTACTGCTAGCTATATGCAGTACTTTGCATTTGGAAATCTTAAACTTCAATTGCCAGATCATCTGCCTATTTTTTATAGATCTTGTTGCAGTAGCTACCATCATTACTTTCATTAACCACTCTATCAAACTTTGTATCGGGTGCAAATATCAAGATATTCCTTCATCAATATCATTAATAAATACAGAAGAGAATGAAGCCAGAAAGGAACCGTGGGGCAGTTCCATCAATAACATTAGTCCATGAAAAGCAGTACCCATTGATAATCATTCTCTGTCTTCTCCCATTTAACTATCCCTTTAATCATAGCAGTAACATGCCCTTAATGCCATAATGCTTCAAACTGTACAGAGCCATTTATGTGCAACAGTATTCAAAGCTTCTCTGAAATCCAAGTATATGATATAAAAATTATTATTTGCATTGAGTTCCTTTGTGACCATATCATAGTATGCAATCAAATTGGTCAGACAAGACTTCCCATTAACAAACCCATGCTATGTCTGAATTATTACTGCAGTCTTCTCTAGTTGATCCTGCAATGCTTCTTTAACGACTGACTCCATTATTTTACTCGGACCAGAAGTTAAACTAACAGGTTTGTAATTACTGGTGTCACCCTTTGATCCCCTTTTATAAATTGGGGATACTTTTGCAAATCTACACTCTAAGGGCTATCCTGAGTCCAAGGATGTGCTTACTTCCTTTGCCACCTCCTTTAATATAACTGGATAGATTCCATCCACCCCATGTGCTTTCTTATATTTAACTTCAACAATTTCTCCTCCACTTTGCTCAGTCATTACAAAATCATTTAACTCCCTGTTAGAGTTTAATTCACCTCTGGCATTCCCTTTCCCAGAATAACTCCTCATGTGTGAATGTAGATGCAAAATACTCTTTCAGTTTGTCAGCTACATGAGCAGGATCATCAACAGTCGAACCATCGATATCAAGTGAACCAACCAGATTCATCCCCTTTCTTCTAGAGTTTATATGAGTAAAGAAGTCTTTGCTCATATAAACTTTTTTTCTTTGCATCCTTTGCCAAAGATTTCTTGTAATTTGCTTTTGCCAGCTTAACCTCCTTTATGACTTGGTTACAGACCAGCTTATATCTATCATAGGCTTCCGTGTCACCCATTAATTTACCCACATCCCATGCATTTTTCTTTTCTGCCACATGTCTCATTAGTTCACCTCACATCCATTTAGGCCTAAACCTTGAACAATATTTCTTAGTTGGTATGAAAAGCCTAGCAGCTAACAAGATTAATTCACTGAATGAATCACCATGAATGAATGAATGAATTAATTAATTCAATGAATCACGAAATTCCCATTTAGAATTTGCTGTTGGTAACATCATCAGTTGGTCCCACTGTACACAATTTAAAAATTGCCTGAGACCACCGTAGCCACATCTTTAAGTAAATGCCACATCAGTACATTGTGATCGCTACCACCTAGTGGTTCATTTATCTGCAGATTCTTAATGCATGAAGAATCACTGCTGATAATCAAATCAAGAATATTAATCCCTCTGGTTGCCTCTGAACATGCTGCCATAGAAAATAATTATCCAGTAAATCCAAAAAAAGTCTTGCTAGTGTGCGAGTGACCAATCCACAAGTGCCAGTCGATATCTGGGAAGTTAAAATCCCCCATTATAAGACATTCTGATTTACTGGCCCACTCTATTTTTCTGTACAACTGTTGGTTGTACTCATCAGAGTCTTTAGGCCTATAACAAAATTCCTACTCTCATTTTTGCTTTTCCAGTGCTTATGTCACACCAAACTGACTCAACATTACACTGTCCATCTATATCAACTGCATGTACTCCTTAGATCATGTGTGTTTCTTAACTAACAGCATAACCCCTCCTCGCTTTCTATCCTGTCTAACCTTTCTTTACACATCGTACTCCCCAAATTCCAATTCTGCACTACTTGTTTGTCTGTTGTTATTTGGTTTTTAGGAGCATTAGCAACTAGGGCCATATTGCTCTGGGGATTTGCGGTGGTCATTCCCTGACCTTTCTGCATCCTCCGTATTTGGTGGTCATGGGTTTGAACCCTGGTCTAATCAAGAAGTGTGCGCTACGCAGTGCTCCTGCCCACCTGGCTATGGAGGCGCCGTCTGCACTACTAATATCTGTGTGTGATACCATGTCTCTGATTTCCTGACAATATCTGATTTTGGTGTCTTAACAAGTACTTCAAATTCATCAAATTTATTTACTATACTCCTAACAATGGTGCACCTTCATGTATACATGCACCTGTGCTTACTCTTAGTTACACTAACACAACCCATGTTCCATTAGGACTCCACCCAGTCCTTGAAATCCACAGCACCTTCCTTTCCAGGCGTCTGCCCATTCTAATAGAAGCAGTGCAAGAATTACTTTTGCCTCTCACTGCGGCTATGGTTAATCTTTTAGTCTGTGAATCCACCCAAGCCAGTTTTCCAACCCACCTAACACAGCCCTGACAGCATCGGCAAATATTCTTGCACGCTTTCTATTTAAGTGCATCCCGTTCCGGTAGAAGCACTCTCTCCTGTTAACAAGCACAGACCATGCTGAAAAAAATTCTACCCCATGAGCCTCACAATTTCTCCAGGGCCAAATTGATTGACAAGGCACTCATGGTATACTCCCTCCTACTGTGTCTGGGCAGAATTGCAGACACTTTCAAATTTAGCCCTAATTTGAAACTTTTTTTCAACATTGACCTGTGTTTATTAAGTAGATCTGCAGATCTACTTAATCCTGTCCATTGCCTTATACAACATGCACAAGGATATCACCTTTTGTGCCATTAAAAGATGACATTGCTCTAAAATGTCAAACTTTTTCTCCTGGTAGACATATCCTGGTCCTATTTCACCTATTCTTTTTGCACAATATATTACCACACATTCTGCCTTGAAGATTGCTGGTGTTACCTGATGCACAAGAGTGAGCTCTGGCATTGAGTTGGGTAGCTGAGAGCATGATGGGTCCACCATTTTTATTACTTCGAGGGCATCTTACTTGACTCTTCAAACTCTCATAGATGCCCATCAGAACTTTGAGTTGGTGCCTAAGTTCTTGACACACTCTGCACCTAGCACACACACACAAAGATATCCTCCTTGGCTAGATCATGTCCTGTTCTAGAACGGTCCGAAAACATTTCACGAGTTGCACATTTTTTTAGGCTTGATGCTTTGGAGGATCACCCTCTTTGGTTCTCCTCTGAGCCACAGCACTTCTACTACTTTATGCCTGGTGCTTTGCTGCTCTAGTCTGGGGCATGATTACAATGAAAATTAACAAGATTTATAAATTTAATTAAGTAATTGTCAATACTACTCTAATCTAATAGATTCCTAAATACAGTGATACGTATTAAGCTATCTAGTTTTACGTTATATCTTGTGTTATACGTGGTCACATTATTCCAAGTGTTGCCCCACAATTACCTGATACAGTAGTATTATGATCTGTTTATGTCAACAAGCAAATGTTTCATTTTAATACTTTAATAAAATTTCTCAGAAAAATTCTGCAGAGCCTGCTGCTGCGAACAATTCACTACCCAGGACCCACCTACATGCAGCAAACTCACTGCTGAAAGTGTAAAAGAGTAGAGTTAATATATATTTTAAATATGTACAGGCCTATTTTATCTTAAATTGTGAAATTTAAGATAAAATAGGCCTGTATTTATGATACAGGCCTATTTATTTTATTTAAGATAAAATAGTCCTAACCATCATAATGGTTAAGCAATTAAGAGATATAAGTCTTTTAAAACTGTGGCAGTGATAAATGTGCTTCTTTTTAGCATTAGCATTAGTAGAGGCATTTGATGCAAGAAAGCAAGCTTATGCAGCATCAGCCAAAAAAAAAAAAAAAAAACCCCCCCACTTCCACTTCACCCCTCTGTTCATTCAAAATACCTGTCCAGCTGAGCCTTAAACTTATTTAGGCTATCAACCTCCACCACAAGGGATGGCAGTCTGTTCCACCAACCAACCACCCGCTGGCTAAAGGCAAATTTCCGCACGTCTATCCTACATCTGTCTTTCCTCAATTTGAATTTATGCCCTCTCAGGTGATTTTTCTGAGCTAGAGGAAGAATCCCATCAGCATTGAGCATGCTTAAACCATTCAAGGCTTTATACACCTCTATCAGATCACCTCGCTGGTGCCTAGTCTCCAGACACTGTAATTTGCAAAACTTAAGCCTTTCTTCGTAAGAGCACCCCTTTGTTCCATTCACTAATCTTGTTGCCCTTCTCTGTACTCGTTCCAGCAGCTCTACATTCTTCTTGAAATGAGGCCTCCAGACCTGTATACAGTACTCTAGGTGTGGCCTGACCATTGCCTTATACAATGGAATAATCACCTCCTTATCCCTGCTGGAAAAATTCCTGTATATCATTGACAATACTCCATGAGCTACTCTTGCAGCCCGTCTGCACTGCTCAGAGAACTTCATATCTGCCTGCACAATCACCCCCAAGTCCCTTTCATTCTCTACCACTGTCAGTGTAGTACCACAGAGTTGATACGTTGCTCTGGGGTTGCTTTTTCCCATGTGTAGTACTTTACATTTGTCAATGTTAAACTTCATTTGCCACCTCTCAGCCCATCTGCTCAACCTTTCCAGATCCTGTTGCAGCAGCATAGTGTCAGTAGTGTCCTTGACAACCCTGCCAACCTTTGTATCATCTGCAAACTTGGACATTAAGCTTGATATACCATCATCAATATCATTTATAAATACAGAGAACAATAATGGACCCAACACTGAGCCCTGAGGGACTCCACTAATAACATTAGTCCACGATGAGCAGTGTCCATTGATTACCACTCTCTGTCTTCTCCCCCTCAACCACCCCTTTATCCATAGCAGCAATTTGCCTCCAATGTCACACTGCTCCAATTTGTGTAGCAGTCTTCCATGTGCAACAGTATCAAAAGCCTTTCTAAGATCCAAGTATATAATATCAAAGTTATTCCCTGCATCCAGTTCTTTTGTGACTGCATCATAGTATCCAATCAAGTTGGTCAGGCAAGACTTCCCCTTAACAAAACCATGCTGTGTCTGAGCTATAACTGAAGTCTTGTCTAAATGATCCTGCAGTGCTTCTTTAACCAGTGCCTCCATTAATTTTCCTGGAACAGAAGTTAAGCTCACAGGTCTATAATTACTTGTGTCAGCCTTTGATCCTCCTTTGTGAATTGGGGTCACATTTGCACATTTCCAGTCTATGGGTACCTCCCCTGAGTCCAAGGAAGCTCTCATAATTATGGCTAAGGGTTTGCTTACTTCCTTTGCTGCCTCCTTTAATATAACTGGATAGATCCCATCCACCCCGGGTGCCTTTCGTGTGTTTATCTTCAACAGTTTCTCTTCCACTTTACTCCCAGTTATTTCAAGATTCTGTAGCTTACTGCTAGAGTTGAATACACCTCTGGCATTCCCCTTGCTGAATAACTCCTCATGTGTGAATGTCGATGCAAAATATTCATTTAGTTTGTTAGCTACCTGAGCAGGATCATCAACAGTTGACCCATCAATATCAAGTGGACCAATCTGATTCATCCCCTTCCTTCTAGAGTTTACATAAGTAAAGAACTCTTTGCTGTTTTTCTTTGCATCCCTTGCCAAGGATTTCTCGTAATCTGCCTTCGCCTGCCTAACCTCCTTTGTAACTTGGTTGCATATCAACTTGTATCTATCATAGGCTTCTGTGTCATGTGTTAATTTGTAAGTATCCCATGCATTTTTCTTCTCTGCCATATGCCTCATTAGTTCATCTGACATCCATTTTGGCCTAAACCTTGAACAATATTTCTTAGTTGGTATGTAAAGCCTAGTAGCTTCCAAGATAAGTTCTTTGAATGCTTCCCATTTTGAATTTGCTGTTGGTAACATCATCAGTTGGTCCCACTGTATAGAATTTAAATACTGTCTCAGTCCATCGTAGTCGCCTTTACGGAAACAATAATCCTTCCCTTTACCCCTAATGGTAGTTACCTCTTTCAGTAAATCCCACTTCAGCACACTGTGATCACTGCCACCTAGTGGTTCATTTATCTGCAGATTCTGAATGCATGAAGAATCACTGCTGATAATCAAATCAAGAGTATTACTCCCTCTAGTTGCCTCCCGAACATGCTGATGTAGAAAACAATCATCCAATAAATCCACAAAAGCCCTGCTAGTGTGTGAGTAACCAGCCCCCAAATTCCAGTCAATATCTGGGAAATTAAAATCTCCCATTATAAGACTCTCTGATTTACTGGCCCACTCTATTTCCCTGTACAGTTCCTTATTATACTCATCAGAGTCATTAGGCCTATAGCACACTCCTACTCTCAATTTTGATCTCCCAATGCTTAGGTCACACCAAACTGACTCAACACTGCACTGTCCAGCGATGTCGACTGGCTTCACTTCCTTGGTTTTTATGTGTTTCTTAACTAATAGCATAACCCCTCCCCCCTTCCTATCCTGTCTATCCTTTCTGTAGACGTTGTACTCCCCAAATTGCATTTCTGCATCCCTTATATCTGTGTGACACCACGTCTCTGATATCCCAACAATATCTGCCTTTGATGTTTTGAGCAATACCTCAAATTCATCAAATTTATTTACTAAACTCCTAGCATTGGTGTACACGCAAGTATACCTGCACCTGTTTCTATTCTTAGCTACCCTAACACAACCCATGTGTTTACGTGTACCGCAATGGCTCCCAGCAGTCTCTGAAATACCATGCATCTTGTTTTTCAGGCTTCTGCTCATTCTAATAGAAGCAGTGCAAGAATCTCTTTCACCTCTGCCAGTGGCTACTGTCAATCTATTGGTCTTTGTCTCCCCCCAAGCTAGCAGTTTTCCGACCCACCTAACACTGCCTCGATAGCATCAGCAAATATTCTTGCACCCTTTCTATTTAAGTGTATCCCATCCCTGTAGAAGCAATCTCTCCTGTTAACAAGTACAGTCCAGGCTGAAAAAAATTCTACCCCTTGAGCCTTGCACAATCTTTCCAGGGCCGAATTGATCGACAAGGCTCTCATCATATACTCCCTCCTATCGTGTCTGGGCAGAATTGCAGACACTTTCAAATTCAACCCTAATTCTCGGCTTTTGTTCAACAGTGACCTGTACTTGTTAAGTAATTCTGCCGGTCTCCTACTCTTAATATCGTTAGTGCCAACGTGTACAACTATATCACCTTTTGTGCCCTTAAAAGATGATATTCGCTCTACAACGTCATCAACCTTTGCCCCTGGCAGACATACCCTGGTCCTGTTCCACCTATCTTTTTTACAAAGCATGTTCCCCGTTTCCCTGACAATAGAGTCACCAACAACTACTAGTTCCTTCGGGACCAGCGCATTCTGCCTTGGGGGTTGCCTCTGTGTCACGCGATGCCCAAGTGCAAGCTCTGGCGTTGATGTGGGCAGCTGAGAGCTTGATGGGCCCCTCAATTTCTTTGCAATTGAAGAGCTGAATTTGACTACCAAAGAAATTTAAAATTTTTTGAAAATACATTTATTGTTTTGCTCCTTTTTTTGCATACGTCTAGTAAATATTTATGCAATTTTAAATAATTACTCAATTAAGATTTATAAGACATTACCATTAGACATAATCATGCCCTCTTGAAGACCAGGATCATCTGGATATGCCCTATAACTAATGCCCATTGGACCTAAATTAAGCAAAGATATATACTTTAAATGCACAGGTATAAATTGGTCTTAATATATCAAAAAGAAATATATTCATTTGTTAAGCATGTGGCTAATTTCCTACTCAAGTGTGGAAAAAAAAATTGCATCGCTATGAGATACCCCACTCTCCAAAAAGTACCCGAACACAAGTTGGTTTTGCACTGATGCCAGTGCCACTCACTTCAATAATGTGTCACTCTCACAATACATTGCAGTGAGTATAAGTCTGATGGTCACCTAATGTTCCAGTTCATATTCATAAACTGTGCTATTTTCATTGATATTATCTCCGTCATGACTTATTAGCAGGGGATAGAGGAGAATTGCTGTTGTTTGGGTGTTAACCCAAAAACTGGAGACAATTAACTGGAGGGAAAGGAAAAGCCAATAACAGATGGCTAATGCAGGAATATAATAGTGGTTTATCAATGATTTTTACTAACAGGGAGCAGAAACCAGACCTAATGATATTTGTTTCTAGTTTTGTGAAAAATGCTGTATTTTACACAAGCTAAAATTTGAACAGAGTACTACAACAGTTGTAAAACATTTCGAAGAGCTATCAGATTTGGAAGCTGTTAAAAATCAGGTTAGTTTTGGAATTTTTTTTGAACCCCATCCCCCTAATGACGGTGTTGGCTCCTTTTTGTATTTAGCTAACCATTTAATAAGTTTCAGATTAACAGAGCCATTGCACATGGCAATTTTGACCATAGTTTGTAGCCAGTAAATTAGTATAGCACATAGAAGTAGTCACAAGCACACAGAAGGGTTTGAATTGCGGTAAAACAGATAAATACTTTTGAGAGTCTAGTTCATGTGGGTTAGCTTATTTTTGCATTTAGCTAAGTATTTAGAAAGTTACAGTATCGTATTCATAGAGCTTTGATTATTGGCGGCTTTGCAGAAATACCTCAATCACAAGTAAGAATTCTCTGTTCGAACTTTACTCAGTGTACTGAACTGTATAATTCATACATCATATTAAAAAAAAAAAAAAAAGCCTTAATTTATAACCCATTCCTATAATTTGTGTGCCTATATAACAGGAAGTCCATGTACAATTTCAAAATGCATTGGAAAGGTAATTTATTCTAGTTATTTGGGTATGTAATCATAAGATTGTTAAGATTCAACATAACCTCCATCATTACTGATACAAAGTGTAGTATAATTTTGAAATTCTATAAACAGTTGTGTTTCAGTTATGGCATTAATTGTATTTGTGATCCTGATATTTAGAACATTTAAAGAGTAAGACTTTGAGGAGTAAACCACACCTTTAACATGAGCCCATAGAAAAAGTACAGTGAAAAAAAAAATCACGTTAGCAAGCTGGCCGAGAAACTGGCCCACTTCTGCTGATCCATATGTTTGGGATGACTTTGTTTAAGATTGTTATGAAGCCACTTCATTCCAATTGAAGTGGCAAAGTGCTCCACCATGCTGAAAAAACGTATTGCATTCAATTTTTAATTGTCTTAGTTTAGCAATAAAAAAAAAAATTCTGTATCAATGCAAGTTGATACAGAATTCACCATTCACCACTGCTTATCCAAAAATAAAAAAAAAAAAAAAAAAAGGCCCAATTATGCATGTTTAGTTTAGGGCACATAACACAGTGACATTAGCATTAGCAGAGGCACATGATGCAAGAAAGCAAGCTTACATAGCATCAGTCAAAAAAAAAAAAAAAAAAAAAACCCTTACCATTTCACTGATCCATTCATCCTAAATGCTTGTCTAGTTCTGCCTTGAATTTATTTAAGCTATCAACTTCCACAACAACCGATGGAAGTTTGTTCCAGCAATCAACTACCTGCTGGCATACTTCTGCACATCTATTCTACAACTGTCTTTCCTCAGTTTGAATCTATGCCCCCCCTCAGGTTTGTAATCTGAGCAAGAGGATGAATCCCATCAGTATTAACCTGCTCAATCCATTCAAGGCCTTATACAACTCAATCAGATCACCTCGCATGTGCCTACCCTTCAGGTGCTGCAATTTGCAGAACTTAAGCCTTTCTTGGTAAGAGTCCCCCTTTGTTCTCCTCACCAATCTTGTTGCCCTTCTCTGTACTCGTTCTAGCAACTCAACATCCTTCCTAAAATGAGACTTCCAGACCTGAACGCAGTACTCAAGGTGATGCCCGACCATTGCCTTATACAAGGGGATAACCACCTCCTTATCCCTACTCACAAAATTCTTG
This sequence comes from Mastigoproctus giganteus, assembly GCF_048544385.1. Taxonomy (NCBI): domain Eukaryota; kingdom Metazoa; phylum Arthropoda; class Arachnida; order Uropygi; family Thelyphonidae; genus Mastigoproctus; species Mastigoproctus giganteus. The sequence goes on from NC_143581.1 coordinate 119,968,011, forward strand.
TATAAAATTGACAAGACCCTGTGACCTACTCTAGTAGCCTGTCTGCACTGCTCAGAAAACTTCATATCTGACTGCACAATTTTCCCAAGGTTTCTTTCATTCTCCACTACCTTAGTGTAACACCACACATAGTTGGTACATTTCTCTCGGGTTACTGCTACCCATATACTTTGCATTTGTCAATGTTAAACTTCAGTTGCCACTTCTCAGCCCATCTATCCAATTTTTCCAGATCCTGTTGCAGCAGAGTACTGTCATTAACAACCTTTCCAACCTTTGTATCATCTGCAAACTTCGAGATTAAGCTTGATATACCATCATCAATATCACTGATAAATATACAAAACAACAGTGGGCTCAACACCGACCCCTCAGGGACACCACTAATAACATTAGTCCATGTAGAGCAGTACCCCTTGACCATCACTTTGTCTTCAATTGCTTCCAAGCATCAGCCAAAAAAAAAAAAAAAAAAAAAAAAAACATTTCACACATCCATTTGCTCTAAAAGTTTGTCCAGTTCTTCCTTGCATTTATTGAAGCTATTAACTTCCACAATGACAGATGTAAGTTTGTTCCAGCTCAACTACCCACTGTCTAAAGGCAAATTTCTGCACATATATTCTACAACTGTCTTTCCTCAATTTGAATTTATGCCACCTCAGGATCCTATCAGCACTGAGCCTTCTGAACTCAATTAACGCCTTACACACACCTCATCAATAAGATCACCTCACAGGTGCCTAGTCTCCAGATGATGCTATTTGCAGAACTTAAGCCTTCCTTTGTAAGAGGAGTCCGTTCCCCTCACAAATCTTGTTGCCCTTCTCTATACTCGTTTTAGCAACTCTTGATCTTTCCTAAAATGAGGCCTCCAGACCTGTATACAGTACTCAACCTGACCACTGCCTTATACAAAAGTATTAATCAACTCCTTATCTCTACTAGCAAAATTTCTGTATATCAGTGAAAAAACCCCATGAGCTGTTTTGGCAGCCTGACTACACTGCACAAAGAATTTCACACTGGACTACACAATTACCCCCAGGTCTTTTTTATTCTCTATCAAACTGAGGGTAGTATCACACAGTTGGTACATTTCTCTGGGGTTACTTCTACACATATCCAGTACTTTGCATTTCTCAATGTTCTAGATCCTGTTGCAGTACTACACTGCTATTAGTGCCGTTAACAACCCTGCCACCCTTTGTATCATCTGCAAAATTGGATATTAAGCCTGATATACCTTCATCAATATACAAAACATCAATGAGCCCAACACAGAACCCTTGGCGACTCCACTGAATATATTAGCCCATGAAGTGTCCACTGATAGCCAATCTCTGTCTTCTCCCACTCAACCATCCTTTTATCCAATTTAGCAACTTGCCCACAATGCCATACTGTTCCAATTTGTACAGTAGTCTTCCATGTCCAACAATATCAAAAGTTTCCTAAAATCCAAGTAGATGATATCAAACTTATTTTTTACATTCAGTTCCTTTGGGACCACATCATAGTATCCAATCAAATTGGTCATCAAGACTTCCCCTTAATAAACCCATGCTGTGTCTGAATTATTACTGCAGTCTTGTTTAGATGATCATGTAATGCTTCTTTAACAAGTGACTCCATTATTTTCCCAGGAACAGAAGTTAAACTAACAGGTCTGTAACTACTCGTGTCATCCATTGATCTCCCTTTGTGAATTAGGGATACATTTGCACATCTCCAGTCCATAGGGAACTCTCCTGAGTCCAAGGATGCTCTCATAATTATGGCTAAGGGTTTGTTTACTTCCTTTAAATATAACTGGATAGATCCCACCCACCCCAGGTGCCTTTCTTATGTTTAACTTCAACAATTTTTCCTCCACTTCCTGCTCTCAGTTATTATGAAATCATTTAACTCCCTGTTAGATTTCATGTCCTCTACTTCCCTACTGAATTCCTCACGTGTGAACGTAGACAAAATACTTGTTCAGTTTGTCAGCTATCTGGGCAGGATCATCAACAGCTGAACCACTGATATCAAGTGGACCAACCTGGTTCATCCCCCTTTCTTCTAGTGCTTATATAAGTAAAGAAGTCTTTGCTGTTTTTTTTTGCATTCTTTGCCAAGGATTTCTCATAATCTGCTTTCGCTTGCCTAACCTCCTCTGTGACTTGATTACAGACTAGCTTATATCTACCATAGGCTTCTGTGTTGCCTGATAATTTATATACATCCCATGCATTTTTCTTCTCTGCCACAAGTCTCATTAGTTCATCCGACATCCATTTAGGCATATACCTTGAACAGTAGTTATTAGTTGGTATGAAAAGCCTAGTAGCTACCAAGATTAATTTCATGAATGCATCCCATTTAAAATTTGCTGTTGGTAACATCATCGTTTGGTCCCACTGTATTGAATTTATAAATCTTCCAGGCTTCTTGCAGTTTCTCTCTCTCCAAATATGGTAACTAACCTTGCCATTACTTGATCTCTAAACATTAGATTGTCAAAAGATAAGATGTCATTTCACCAGATTGGTGACGAAAAGCTAATCTTGCATGGTAGTCCTCTTCCAGCAACATTTGATTGCACTTGAATTTTCTAAGGTTGCTTGTGAAATTTCACTTGAAGAATTTTGTGCACTGTTGCTTTAGGAACAACATATTCCCGAGATGCCTGTCTCGGTGATTTTTGTGGGCCTTACTAAAAAGCTTCCTCAACAGATGACATGGTCTCTTCATTTAATCTGGGCTTTCCAGTTTGCAGCTTATCATTAATGAAACCAGAGTCTTTAAACTTCTTCATCCAGTTCCAAATTGAATTTCTGTGCCATACTTCCTTTGTGTAATGTGTTGTAAATTTTCTTCTAACCGCTGATATGGACTTAAGCTCTGCTAGCCTGAGAACACAGTTCACTTTTTCTTCTATTGAAGCCATCTCTTGTAAGGTAGAATATCTGAGAAAAAAATTAAACAAATTAAGTTGTTGCTTTCTGTGCATAAATCTAGAATAAATTTCTTTTACAATACATTTTACGAATTTTTTTTTTATCTCATATAGAACTTAAAATTATTGCAGTTTTAAATTCCACAACGAATATTTGGACACTGTTATATATATGTAATTAACCCAGATCTTTCAAATATTTTTTTTTTTAGATATTTTATAATTTTAAATTCTATTTAAATAAGATTATGGATTCATTGTGCCAAGTAATGCCTTGACTGGTGGCAGAATTGCCAACAGTGAATCTCATTTGTTTTCACTCATCACACACATGCCTAGCTTTCATGGGCACTTCCGTAGCCAGGTGGGAAGGAGCAGCAGTGTGTAGCGCACGCTTCTTGATTAGACCGGGGTTCGAGCCCGTCACCACCAAATACGGAGGATGCAGAAAGGTCAAGGAATGACCACCGCATATCCCAGAGCAATATGGCCTTAGTTGCTAATGCTCCTAAAAACCAAATAATAACAACAACAACAACAACAACCCAGCTTTCACTAGCTGATGTTTTTGTTATTTGGTTTTTAGGAGCATTAGCAACTAAGGCCATATTGCTCTGGGGATATGCAATGGTCATTCTCCGACTTTTCCGCATCCCCCGTATTTGGTGGGCACGGGCTCGAACCCCGGTCTAATTAATAAGCGTGCTCCTTGATTAGACCGCTGCTCCTGCCCGCCTGGCTAAGGAGGCACCTCTCTAGCTGATGGAGAGTCACTTTGTTTTGCACAAGATCCTTCGAGTGCAATGAACTAAATTCAAACCTCAACATACTGCCAACCTGCTGCATCTCTGAGGACATCAGTTGATGCACTAGAGCAATTCAATCTGGGTGCCTGTCAAAGATTCAAGTATCTGATGCTACATCAAGCAACATACTTCTGAATGCATCCCCACAAATGGAGGAACTGGTAGAATGTTTTGGTTCTGCAATATACAGTCTTACTTGGGGACTCAATTGTAAGGGAACAGGAAACACATTCTGCAAGAAAGACAGATGACATATAACCAGAGTATGCCTATAGGACGGATTTCATTATGAAAGCCTTATGGTTAACCCTAGGCTTGATGGACATTGCAGGGCTTAGTGGAGAAATTTTAGGTGAGAGAGAGAATTTCAGAGGAAGTGCAAGGGTTTTTGTTAATACCACTGAGGAGTTATTAAGAGTTCAAGGATTTAGGAAATCTGGCATATCACTAGCATAGAACAAAATTACACTTGTCTCCTCTGTGAGAGCCCTTGTATGCCAACCTTAATTACCATACCATACCATAAACAATCAAAGGAAACTGTAAGGGAAGGAAAATTTACCAGAAATCTAGCACCACATGTAAAAACACTTATAAGGGATCAAGGCAGTCAAAAGCCATAAAGTAAAAAACTTAATTTGTCTATATAGCAATTCCAGGAATACAGTATTTGAGCTTTTGATCAAGTCAACTAATGCTGCTGCAATTGGGATTACTTGAGACACGCTACCTTTCACTTATATCAGAGATACATGAAATTGTTCCTCTTGTATCTCTGATAAAAGTGGAAGAATTTCATTTTGGTGAAGAGAGCGTATGTTCAGGAGAGATGCCTAGATGCCTCTTGTCAAAAACTGCATCAAGGTGGCAAGAATATTCCATCAATCAGATAAAGGTTATGTGGATGTTGATGATGTTAAATGATTTACAGTAAAGGGAAAATGATAGTTGGGTGTTATCAAACAAATGACTCATATGTCGTATGAGTAATTTTTATCATATTCCTCAGACTCTGAGGAATATGACAAAGATCTCTGGAGGCAGATTGAATGGACCAATAAGTACAATTGTCTCATATGCAACTTCAATCTCCCTCTTACGAAATAGAATACTTGGACTGGAAATACATTATATGGTAATAGTTTTTTCAACAACCTAGATGATTGCTATTTATATATGAGAATGCAGAGGGCTATTATATCCTAGTTTTGGCTCTTACTAAGGAGACTAAATGTATCAAAACCTTGATACAGTGGGGGAAACCAATAGAGGGCAGTGACCGCAATATCATGTTTGTTTGTTGTTTGTTATTTGTTATTTGGTTTTTAGGAGCGTTAGCAACTAAGGCCATATTGCTCTGGGATATGCAGTGGTCAGTCATTCCCTGACCTTTCTGCATCCTCTGTATTTGGTGGTGACGGGCTCGAACCCCGGTCTAATCAAAAAGCGTGTGCTATGCACTGCTGCTCCTTCCCGCCTAGCTATGGAGACGCCCTGCAATATCATAAAATGGATTATATCTGTGTGGTCGAAGGTAAAGGCAAGAGCTTCAATTTCAACGAAGGAACTATGGTGGAATGATATATTTCTTGGTCTCAATTAACTGGAGATTAACCAAGCATAGGCTTAGCTATTATTATTATTATTATTAGTAGAGGCAAATGATGTATAAGCAAGCTTATACATCAGTCAAATACAAAAAAAAAAAAAAAACCCAACACATCTCATTTCACCTGTTCATCCCTCTAACAGTTTATCTAGTTCTTCCTTCAATTTATACAAACCATATGGGACTTGGTTCCAACAATCAACTACTCTCTGTCTGAAAGCACATCTGTCCTGCTACCATACTTTCTCAATTTGAACTCAGGCCCTTCCCCCCAGTGTAGTCTGAGGAAGAGGAAGGATTGCATCAGCAGTGAGCTTAATTAAACCGTTCAAGGCCTTAAACACCTCAATCAGATCACCTTGCAGGTGCCTAGTTTCCTGACACAGCAATTTGCAAAACCGAAGCCTTTCCTGGTAAGAGCAGCCTCTTGCTCCCCTCACCAATCTTGTTGTTGTTGTTGTGTTGGAATTTAATGACACATAGGCTGCTAGGGCCATTTGTGTCTTTCCAATGGTTAATAGGGCACCTCTGTAGCCAGGTGGGCTGGAGCAGCAGTGCGTAGCACATGCTTCTTGATTAGACTGGGGTTCAAGCCCATGACCACCAAATACAGAGGATGCGGAAAGGTCAGGGAATGACCATCGCATATCCCCGGAGCAATATGGCTTTAGTTGCTAATGCTCCTAAAAACCAAATAACAACAACAATGGTTAACAGGAAGGTAAACAGTTTTTTATTAGGATCGTCTTCAAGAATCTGCAGTAATGTTAGTGATGACTAGGGTTGCTAGACATCCTTTATTTCAGCCAAACTGTCCTTGTCCTTTATTGAAACAAGAAAGGATGCAATTTGTCCTTTATTTTCATTTTTCAATGCATGCCCCTCGTAATGGCAGTGGCGGATTTCCGCACAGGCGTAGGAGGCAAAATAATTTGCAAAGCAATAAAATAGCTTGAAAAGAATGAAATGTGTGCCAGTGATAGTTTTTTATAATGAATGATCTAAAAAATTCACTGAAGAATCGTCTTGATCAAGAATTTTTTGGGTATCAAGTTCATCAGATGTTCAGAAATTAGACCCCTGTAGTAAAAACACAGTAATAAATGATTTCAAAGCACAGTAATAAATGATTTCGATAGTAAACCACCGAAATAGCATTGTTTTTCCATATGTACATATATGTGATTAACCCGATTAGATTAACTACCCTACCAGCCTTTGTAGTAAACTCAGACATTAAGCATGATATGCCTTCATCAATATTATTAATATATAAAGAAAACAACAATGCACTTAGAAATGCTGCATTGAAATATTTAGGAAAGAAATTTAATTTTAATGAAAATATCCCTTTTTGAAACTCAGCAAATTAAGCTGTTGTTGTTGTTGTTTGGTTTTTAGGAGCATTAGCAACTAAGACCATATTGCTCCAGGATATGCGGTGGTCATTCCTTAACCTTTCCGCATCCTCCGTATTTGGTGGTGACGGGCTCGAACCCCGGTCTAATCAAGAAGCGTGTGCTACACACTGCTGCTCCTTCCCACCTGGCTACGGAGGCGCCCGCAAATTAAGCTTTAAAAATGGTTGTACTAACTATGACTCATTTGTTGAAAAAGCAGAAAATTCTAAATTAATAGAAAAACTAAACTTGGATATGAATGATTTATTTGATGAGGTTTCAGTACTGAAAACAAATTATGAGACCATGTCAACCTCTGAAAAATTTAAAACTTGTTTGAGTACTTCGAATCAATGGCATTTAATATTGAAAAGTGTTGATTTTTAGCTTTCAAATATTTTCATATGTCATATGTTTTTTTCATTTCCGGGGCCTTTGGCAAATTCAGAAAGGATTTTTAGTGTAGTGAACTTGAAGTGGAGGGATGGGCAAAATCAGTTTCACTCACAAAAAGCAAACTAATGATCTACTTCAATTGTAAAGATAATTGTTTAGATTTTTCTGAGAAAATTAAAATTGATGCCGAAGTTCTTAAGGTTGCTCAGAGTAATACAAAATATGATCAATATGAATGATTTTCAGCTATTAAACCAGTATGTTTTTTTTTTTTTTGCTTTTTTTTGCCTACCTACAATTACTTTAGCTTGATGTCAATTAAGGCACTAAACTTGCATTAAAATATTTGGATCAATTCAGGCTTTTTATATCATCCATATCATTCATTATCCTTATATATCAATCCATATCCTTCCCCATAGAAAGCCATGGTTTACCCTTAAATATTTTAAATTTTAAATTAAACTAAAATTTGCAAATATTTATAGTCAATATGAAAGCTACAATTTTTAAACCAAAATCTAAAAAAATATACACAAAATGTTTAATTATTAACTAAAAAATAATTTTCCTTTTTTGTGGTGGGAAGGGGGGGGGGGTTGGAGTGAGAGTTGGACAGTGGTAGCATTAATTATTTTTGAGTGTCCTTTAATCCAGTCATAGAAATCTAGCAACCCTAGTGACGACTGTGCATTAGCACACACAGAGGCGTAGCTAGGTTTTCGGCGCCTTTGGCAAATTCGTGGCTACGCACCTTTTTTTTGATAATTGCTAAAATCATAATAAATAATAACTACAGTTGGAACTCTGTTTAACAAACTTCTTTATAGCGAATTTTTCTATTTAGAGATAAATGTTTTGTTTTTACCGAATTTTTTTATTTCTTCATTCTATGGAAATGAAAATTTTCTTCACTCTACGAACAAAGAAAATTTTCCATATAACGACTGCATCATGAGACTTAACTGGGTACCCATGGCTTTCAAGCAAGCAATAAAGCTGTTGTTACACCCGAATTAAAAGATAAAGAGATTACCATCTGCAACGCAGTGGGACCCGTAAAACCTATCCAACTAACTGTCCTGCATACTGAGAAGTCGAGCTGGTCAGCTACTTTCTGTGTATCCATAGCCAGTGGGCAGACCAAGGTGCATTAAATATTCAGACAATAGGCTCTGGTCAACTTTCTATTGTAAGCACCCTTTTAAAGATTTAGAAGAGAGTGGTTTTCCTTTATGCGTGCATGAGATTAAACATTCGTTTCAAAGCTATTGGCCTATCGTCGAGCACAATATGAGATACAGAGGAAATGATGCCTCCCACACTAATATCGTAGTTTTTTCTTAAGAGTTATTTATGGGGGAGCCGAAATTATATAGATATAAAACTCTTACTCTTTACATATTATGCCTTGTTGTATTTAGTTATTTTAAATATTACTATACAAACCTTTTGGCACCTCTCATATTGTGTGATTATCTTCACAACTGGGTCGTCATGTCTGCAATACCAGGGTACCTGCCCACCCACCGATGAAAGGCCAACAAGCCTAGAAACGGTCACCGGGGGGGGGAGGGGAACCTGATATTCACAGAGTTTCCGAGAATATGTAACAACAGTCTTCTCTACTGGGGAACCATTGCCTTTTTGAGGAGTTTTTGAGTGGTGTGAGTAGAAAGAGTTACTGTCCCTTTCATTCTTCTACACCGTTTCTTTTCTTTTTCCACTCCTACTATAACTTTGCCTCTACTTTTTGCTTTTCAAAGTCTAATAGGGACAAGTGGATAGTAGAGTTATTATTCCACACATATACAAACAAACTTTGAAACGGTGTAGTCTGGGTGGTGGTGTCCACCGAGAATAAGTAATAGTCTTCTCTATTTATTCGAAGTAGTGTAATACCATGGCAACTCGTTGTGAAGGATGAGCACAATATGAGATGGAGAGAAAATTATGCCTCCACCCACGCTACTATCGTAGATTTTTCTTAAGAGTTATCTGTGGCGTATCCACACCGATATTATATAGATATAAAACTCTTACTCTTAACATATTATGCCTTGTTGCATTTAGTTATTTTAAATTATTTCACTTCAGTTGCTAACAAATTAATAAATTCATTCTGAATTTCTCAAGATAAATAATTAGTTTAATATGCGATTCCAGAGCATTTTTCATACCAACGTCAAATTTTATACCCGGGGCTCACATCTGGTGAGTATGGGCTTTGCACACCCAGGGTCCTCAGCTGGATATCATCATTCTTCTCTTTCTTGGTGATTCCCTTCTCTCTCTCTCTCTCTCAGGGTAACTCGGGAACTTTTTTTTTTGGCTGGTGCAACGTAAGCCTCCTTGCACCGTATAGCTAATACATTAATAAACTGGCTGACAAATTTTATCAAGTTTAAATATATGCCACAATTTTTTTCCTTCGGTATCGATATTACTAGCATGTCCACGAAATGGCAAATTATTTTCAGCACAGAACAATATGCATTTAAATATTACTTTCAATATATGACACCATTTCAAAATTTTGCTTCTTAGTGCTGCTTGTGCAGCGTCGTCAATTAGTTGATCCTTTTTGAAGACCCTTTTCTAATAATTTCCATTTTGTGAAACTGTTTGTGTTGTAATCAATTCTCATGAAAAAGAATGTTTGGATTTAGATGTTTCCAATCCATCTGAGCTGCAAAATGGAACATTATTTCTGCCAGATATAAATAAGAGGCATGGAAAACAATATATTGCATCTTTGTTTTTGCAATAAAATAACCATTTCCTCTCTCTCTCTTTTTTTTCTTTTCAATACTTTCATTTTTGTATTTCCAACTAATTATTGAAACATACGCCATTAGAGACAGGAACATTTAAGACTATATGTTCGGGACCATGTTGCACCATAAAGTATCTATTTTTGGGGGAATTAAAGTCCCAAGTGGTCGGATCATTAAAATTCAGACTTACATGTTCCATGTTAATATTATTGCTGCCATCATTATCTTCTGCCAACTGTTTTTGGTATTGTCCACACTTTCTAATTCTTTTAAAATAACTTCAATTGTTTGAGCTTTTTTCTTGGACTTCCATTTCAGTGGCATTGTCATTCGTTTCATCTTCATTCGAATCATGTTCGTTTTCTTTAAATATATTTGTCACTTTCAGGTTTGGAGTGGCTTATTGTAAGCCAGTTTTGTCAACTAGCGGAATGTTTTTTTCTAATTTCCTCTTTATGCAGTCTTTCTACATCCACTTTTTTCTTTGTTGGCATGTCTAAAATTAATTTGGCCTTTATTGTTTTATTTAAATTATAAATCACAATATGCATGATTACCTGTTTATATAGCAATCACAAAAACACAATAACTTATAACTTATTCAGTTTGTACACAATGCGTAAATTGTGAACTACTATGCATTCGAGCATGCGCTGATGAAGCGATCGCCTGATTGGTCCCTTCAAAGTTACATTCTGGACAGAAAATAGATCTATGATGTTATGCAGTATGTACTCAGATAAAAGGATGCTTGTTGCTCCGGGAATATGCGGTGGTCATTCCCTGACCCTTCCGCATCCTCCGTGTTTGGTGGTGATGGGCTCGAACCCCGGTCTAATCAAGAAGCGTGTGCTACGCACTGCTGCTCTTTCCCACCTGGCTACGGAGACGTCCTATAAGGATGCATCATTGAATCACCGTGTGAAAATTAATTTTCACCCTCCCTGTGCTGTCATCTTGATTCAACATGATTGAGGGGTGCCATTTCGTCAGCTAGCCTCGGGTGTCGATATAGCTTGACACTGTAGTCTGTCAGTGGCGCCCTTTGCGCCTGCTCCAATGCCAGGCGTTCCTATGCCAATGAGCATATGATTTAAAACTGTTTCAGCAGATATCATGCAACATGGCGGCAACTCCCAAGGCAGAATGTCCTAGTCACAAAGGAACTAGTTGTTGTAGGTGACTCTATTGTCAGGGAAACGGGGAACAAATTGTGCAAATGTGTAGACAGAACAGGACCAGGATATGTCTGCCAGTGGCAAAGGTTGATAACATTGTAGGGCAGATATCATCCTTTAAGGGCACAAAGAGTGATATTGTTGTACATGTTGGCACTAATGATATTAAGAGTAGGAGACCGACAGAATTACTTAACAAGTACAAGACAATGCTGAAAAAAAGCCGTGAGTTAGGGTTGAATGTGAAAGTATCGGCAATTTTTCTCAGACACGATAGGAGGGAGTATATGATGAGAGCCTTGTCGATCAATTCTGCCCTGAAGAGATCGTGCAAGGCTCAAGGGGTAGAATTTTTTTCAGCCTGGTCTGTGCTTGTTAACAAGACAGACTGCTTCTACAGGGATGGGATACACTTAAATAGAAAGGGTGCAAGAATATTTGCTGATGCTATCGAGGCAGAGTTAGGTGGGTCAACTGTTAGCTTGGGGGGATACACGGACTAATAGATTAACAGTAGCCGCTGGCAGAGGTAAAAGTGATTCTTGCAGAGGTAATAGTTTAACTTCTGTTCAAGGGAAATTAATGGAGGCACTGGTTAAAGAAGCATTGCAGGGTCATCTAGACAAGACTTCAGTTATAGCTCGGACACAGCATGGGTTTGCTAAGGGGAAGTCTTGTCTGACTAATTTGATTGGATACTATGATGTAGTCACAAAGGAACTGGATGCAAAGAATAACTTTGATATTATATATTTGGATCTTAGAAAAGCCTTTGATACTGTTGCACATGGAAGACTGCTGCACAAATTGGAGCAGAGTGGCACTGGAGGCAAATTGCTGCTATGGATAAAGGGATAGTTGAGTGGGAGAAGACAGAGAGTAGTCTGGACACTGCTCTTCATGGACTAAGGTTATTAGTGGAGTTCCTCAGGGTTCAGTGTTGGGTCCATTGTTGTTTTCTGTATTTATAAATGATATTGCTGATGGTATATCAGGCTTAATGTCTAAGTTTGCAGACAATACAAAGGTTGGCAGGGTTGTTAATGACACTAATGACAGTACTCTGCTGCAACAGGATCTAGAAAAGTTGAGCAGATGGGCTGAGAGGTGGCAAATGAAGTTTAACCTTGACAAATGTAAAGTACTACATATGGGAAGCAGTAATCCCAGAGTAATGTATCAACTCTGTGGTACCACACTGACAGTGGTAGAGAATGAAAAGGACCTGGGGGTTATTGTGAAAACAGATATGAAGTTTTCTGAGCAGTGCAGACAGTCTGCAAGAGTAGCTCATGGTGTTTTGTCAATAATATACAGGAATTTTTCTAGCAGGGATAAGGAGGTGATTATCCCCTTGTAAAAGGCAATGGTCAGGCCATACCTTGAGTACTGTATACAGGTCTGGAGGCCTCATTTTAAGAAGGATGTAGAGCTGTCAGAACAAGTACAGAGAAGGGCAACAAGATTAGTGAATGGAATAAAGGGTTGCTCTTTCGAAGAAAGGCTTAAGTTTTGTAAATTACAGTGTCTGGAGACTATGCACCTGCGGGGTGATCTGATTGAGGTGCATGAAGCCTTGAATGGTTTGAGCATGCTTAATGTGGATGGGATCCTTCCTCTTGCTCAGAATAATCGCCTGAGAGAGCATAAATTCAAATTGAAGAAAGATGGTTGTAGGATAGATGTGCGGAAGTTTGCCTTTAGCCAGCGGGTGGTTGATTGCTGGAACAAACTTCCATCTGTCGTAGAAGTTGATAGCTTAAATAGAGTCAAGGCAGAATTTGACAAACATTTGGAGCTAGTGGATGGGTGAAATAAGGATGTTTTTTTTTTTGGTTGATGCTGTATAAGCTTGCTTTCTTGTATCATGTGCCTTTTCTAATGCTAATGCTAATATTGAGAAGGTGAGGACAGTCCTCTAAAAATGACAAACAGTCAGTTGCATATGACATGATGTGCATTGAGGAGTGCTGGTATTCGTTAATAGATAGATGTGTGTGAAGCGAATATGCCAAATTTGAACCTTCCTAGAATTACTTCTTCTATGTTGATGATTAAGCTCCACACCAGCCAGAAGATAAATAAATTCAATACTGTAACTAAAAACACTTTATCTACAATAAAATAAGTATAAAATATATATTTACAATAAAAATAAAAATAGCACTGATAAAATTTACTAAAAACCTAGAAATTAAAAGCAATAAAATTTGCTTTAGCTTTGAGAGGTAGCAGTCTCCTTCCTCAGCAGCATATGTCTACTGTGTGGCACATCCTTAAATAGCAGATCCATGGCACACATGGTGTGAAGCTTAATCATTAACATGGTTTGTCTCAGCCTTGTAGGCGTATTTAGAGATATTAGCGCCACAGCTTAGGACCTGGTTTTATTTGGTAAAGTTTGTTTCCTAGATAACCTCTCCAGATTATTGACCAGTTATTGTAATATGCTTTATAGACGACGGGTTTGAAATCGGTATATAGAACTTGAAAAGGCTGTAAAATAGAAGTATCTAGTGTTTTGGCTGCAAGATCTGCTTTTCATTTCCTGCTATCCCAGAATGCCCTGGGATCCAGCAGAACGTCACCAATCTTGTTCTTTTCTCAACAGATCCACAACCATCCGAAGACGAGGCATCCAGACCTGTATACAGTACTCAAGATGTGGCCTAACTATTGCCTTATACAATGAAATAATCACCTTATCCCTGTTGGCAAAATTTCTGTATATCATTGACAAAACCCCACGAGCTGCCCTGGCAGCCTTTCTGCATTGCTCAGATCTGACAGCACAATCACAATTTTTCATTCTCCACTGCTATGTGGTATCACACAGCTGGTACATTAATCCGTGATTACTGCTTCCCATTTAAGGCCACTTGCATTTTTCAATATTAAACTTTAAACTTTTTACTTTTAAACTTTTCAGCCCATTTATCTAATTTGTCCAAATCTTGTTGCAGTAGCATACCCAAATTAGTGTGATTAACCCGATTAGATTAACTACCCTACCAGCCTTTGTAGTAAACTCAGACATTAAGCATGATATGCCTTCATCAATATTATTAATATATAAAGAAAACAACAATGGGCAGAGCACCTTGAAGCCCTTGAGGGCCTCCGATAATAATATTAGTCCAAGAAAAACAGCACCCATTGATAAATATTCTTTCTTCTCTACTCAACTACTGCTTTATCCCTAGCAGCAACCTGCCCTTAATGTCACACTGCATTAAGGGTATAATTTGTAAAGCAGTCTTTTATGTCAACAATATTAAAAGCTTTTCTCAAATGTAATTATAGTAGAACCCGGATAAGAAATTCTGGCATAAGAAGTTTTCCCCTGTACTAGGTTTGGTTTCTTAAGTCCCAATTTCAACTCTATATATTGTAATGTATCATTTTCCCGCTTAAGAGGTTTCCCAGGTAAAAAGTTCATAATAAAGAATACATAGTGTATTATTATAATGATGTTTCCTCACTTAATAAGTTTTTAAAATTTAGAAATTGTTTATTTTTAATATTAAAAAATATTAAACAATATTAAACAGGAATTTTTCTAGCAGGGATAAGGAGGTGATTATCCCCTTGTATAAGGTGATGGTCAGGCCAAACCTTGGGTACCGTATACAGGTCTGGAAGCCTCATTTTAGGAAGGATGTAGAGCTACTGGAACGAATATAGAGAAGGGCAACGAAATTGGTAAATTGAAATTCTCTTACAAAGAAAGGCTTACATTCTGCAAATTGCAGTATCTGGAAACTAGGCACCTGCTAGGTGATCTAATTGAGGTGTATAAGGCCTTGAATAGTTTGAGCAAGGTCAATGCTCAAACTCAATGCTTGATGTCTTCCTCATGCCCAGATTAATTGCCTGAGGGGACAAAAATTCAAATTGAGGGAAGATAGTTGTAGATTAAATGTGCGGAAATTTGCCTTTAGCCAGCGGGTGGTTTGCTGGAAAAAACTTAAACTTGTCGCTGTAGACTTTGCAAGAGACAGTTCATTAATTAACCTGCCTGCCATCTTTTGAATGAAGTCTAGAAGCCAGAGAGAGGATTTCAGTGCATCTCAGATATGGGAACAATATTCCATAGTAGGATGGATTTGAGATTTGTACAGAGTAAGCAGCTGTTTAGAAGAAAACAATGTTCAGAATATAATGTTGAAAAATAAAATATGTTGACAAAATAACGTTGAACCTAATGTTGCAAGTGAAAGAGAAAAACCCAGTTTTTTAGATGTAGAGGAGCAATATATTTGCTCAGATAACACTTTCTTCCCCATCTGTTTGCTCCAGGACTCAATGACACATTTTTGGTAACAGGGCATGGTTCCCTGAATGAAAGAATGAACCCCCTGAATGAATGAAATGAAAGTTGTGCCAACTGGGTCTCACTCAAGATCCTAAAAGTATCTGTGGAGCTGATGAAGAGTGAACCCATATCCTCATGACTGCTCCAATTACCAACTCCAAGAGAAGCAACCATGCTATGACTATCCATATTGGGACCCCCCCCCCCCCCAATACACAGAATAGTATGCATTAGCATTAGTAGAGGTATATGATGCAAGAAAGCAAGATTATTCAGCATCAGCCAAAAAAAAAAAACACAACCACTACTCCCATTTCATCCCTCCGTTCGTTCGAAATACCTCTCCAGCTGAGCCTTAAATTTGTTTAGGCTATCAACTTCAACAACAAGTGATGCAAGTCTATTCCACAAACCAACTGCCCGCTGGCTAAAGGCAAATTTCCACACATCTATCCGACATCCTCCCTTCCTCAATTTGAATTTATGCCCTCTCAGGTGATTATTCTGAGCAAGAGGAAGAATCCCATCGGCATTGAGCATGCTCAAGCCATTCAAAGCCTTATACACCTCTATCAGATCACCTCGCCGATGCCTAGTCTCCAGACTCTGTAATTTGCA
This sequence comes from Mastigoproctus giganteus, assembly GCF_048544385.1. NCBI lineage: Eukaryota > Metazoa > Arthropoda > Arachnida > Uropygi > Thelyphonidae > Mastigoproctus > Mastigoproctus giganteus. The sequence continues at coordinate 119,984,051 of NC_143581.1, forward strand.
AAACTTAAGCCTTTCTTCATAACAGCAACCCTTTGTTCCATTCACTAATCTTGTTGCCCTTCTCTGTACTCGTTCCAGCAGCTCTACATCCTTCTTGATATGAGGCCTCCAGACCTGTATACAGTACTCAAGGTGTGGCCTGACCAATGCCTTATACAAGGGAATAATCACATCCCTATCCCTGCTAGAAAAATTCCTGTATATCATTGACAAGACACCATGAGCTACTCTTGCAGCTCGTCTGCACTGCTCAGAGAACTTCATATCTGCCTGCACAATTACCCCCAGGTCCTTTTCATTCTCTACCACAGTCAGCGTAGTACCACGGAGTTGATACGTTGATCTGGGGTTACTGTTTCCCATATGTAGTACTTTACATTTATCAATGTTAAACCACCTCTCAACAATGCCACCTCTCAGCCCATCTGCTCAACCTTTCCAGGTCCTGTTGCAGCAGCATAGCATCAGTAGTGTCCTTAACAACCCTGCCAACCTTTGTATCGTCTGCAAACTTGGACATTAAGCTTGATATACCATCATCAATATCATTTATAAATACAGAAAACAACAATGGACCCAACACTGAACCCTGAGGAACTCCACTAATAACATTAGTCCACATTGAGCAGTGTCCATTGATTACACTCTCTGTCTTCTGCCACTCAACTATCCCTTTATCCATAGCAGCAATTTGCCCCCAATGTCACACTGCTCCAATTTGTGCAGCAGTCTTCCATGTGCAACAGTATCAAAAGCCTTTCTAAGATCCAAATATATAAAATCAAAGTTATTCCCTGCATCCAGTTCTTTTGTGACTACATCATAGTATCCAATCAAATTGGTCAAACAAGACCTGCCCTTAACAAAACCATGCTGTGTCTGAGCTATAACTGAATTCTTGTCCAGATGATCCTGCAGTGCTTCTTTAACCAGTGCCTCCATTAATTTTCCTGGAACTGAAGTTAAACTAACAGGTCTATAATTACTTGTGTCAGCCTTTGATCCTCCTTTGTGAATTGGGGTTACATTTGCACATCTCCAGTCTATGGGTACCTCCCCTGAGTCCAAAGAAGCTCTCATAATTATGGCTAGGGGTTTGCTTACTTCCTTTGCTGCCTCCTTTAATATAACTGGATAGATCCCATCCACCCCGGGTGCCTTTTTTATATTTATCCTCAACAATTTCTCCTCCACTTTCCTCTCAGTTATTAGAAAATCATCTAGCTCACTGCCAATGTTTACCTCACCTACGACATTCCCCTTCCTGAATAACTCCTCATGTGTGAATGTAGATGCAAAATACTTGTTTAGATTGTTAGCCACCTGAGCAGGATCCTCAACTGTTGAACCATCAACATCCAGTGGACCAATCTGATTCATCCCTTTCCTTCTTGAGTTTAAATAGGTAAAGAACTCTTTTCTGTTTTTCTTTGCATCCTTTGCCAAGGATTTCTCATAATCTGCCTTTGTCTGCCTAATCTCCTAATCTCTTATCTTATTGTATGCTTATCTGATTGTGACATACACTGATAGCCTGATTAGTCTCTATCTGACATAGTCTGATAGAGACTAACCCAAGTCTCGGCTAGTCTGTTAGAATGCATTTCCCACCCAGTGAGAATGTACAAGGTAGATATTGACATTTGTTAAAGGTAATTTCTATACATATTAGTGGTTATGTGTATATTATTAATATACAGTCAAAGCTCTATATAACGACCCCCCCGGTGGATTTGTTATTTGTTATTTGTTTGTTATTTAATTTTTAGGAGCATTAGCAACTAAGGCCATATTGCTCCGGGATATGCGGTGGTCATTCCCTGACCTTTCCGCATCCTCCGTATTTGGTGGTGACGGGCTTGAAAACCGGTCTAATCAAGAAGCGTGTGCTACGCACTGCTGCTCCTTCCCACCTGGCTACGGAGGCACCACCCCCCGGTGGAAAGGAAAGAAGAAACTTAGTTATGTTGGAAGGATGCAATATCAATTGTTCATAAAATCAGTAACAAAACAAGTAAAAGCTTGAACATTTAATGCAAATCTACTAATACAATATAGTATAATCTTATTTATAACATGCACTACAGTATTAAACATGAAAATTATGACTGTAAATTTTGTACTATTGTAGAGTGCAGTAAAGTTAAAATTAAATTGTAAATTTCTTTACATAGGCTACATACTTATCAAGAACTAATAGACAACTGTTTCATACATTAAAATAATCTGTCAAAACATACTGTTTCAATGGTAGAGCATGTTTTAAAAGAGAATTATGAAGGTGTGTGATAGCAGTTATTTCCCTTTTGCAGGCTGCACTTGAAAAAAAAATCGATGTACAAGTTGTAATCCTTCATAAGCATCTTTCGCTGAAACTTTTGTTCAACCACAGTAGGTTCCTCATCTTCACCACTAAAAATTTCAGAAGATTCCACTACATCTGTAATGAGTTCCTTTTCATTTGTGCATATTCTGAAACATTCAATGTCTACATCCACTTCAGTGAAATCTTTGGAACTTAAGTTTTTCAGTAAGTTTAGGTGATGTTGCACATGCTTGAATATTTCTTCCCTATTATCGGACTGTTCTTCACAATTAACAGATGAAGAAGCATGTGAAACTTCATACATTTCGTAATTCAAGACGGTAACTCCAGCACCTCTGAATAAGTTGGCAATGACTTTTTCATCAACTTCAGCCCATACTGAAACACATAAATTCATTGCCTGCAGTATTTTGCACTGAATTTTGCTTTCAAGACAGCAAAATTTTGTTTAATAGCAGTTTTCAGTATTGAGCAAACCAAAAGGCATGGATGACATCCATGCCTTTTGGTTTGCTCAATTCATACTCAGTAATGTCCTCAAACCTTTAAAGCATCAAGGCTTTAAAGGTTAGAGGAAGGTTTTGTGTGCCAGACATGTTTGGTGCATCAGCATTGAAAATGTCATTATGGTTATATGTCAGCAACAAAATTTTTTAAACAATTTATCCTTTCAGTCCTTTGAACATCCACTGCTGCACTTCCACCACACACTTTTTTGAAAGACAAGCCATGACGAGCCTTAAATTTCTAGAACCACCCATTTAAAATTTTAAATTCTTCAATATCCATTTGATGTGCAAATGATTCAGCCTTAGCTTTTAAAAGATTACCATCTATAGGAAAGTTTTTTGCACTCGTCATGATTAGCCATTCCAAAAGTACATTTTCAAGATTGAAAATGTATACTTCGTCTTTCGTACTCATATCCTACTCAGTGCAGCAGATTTATCTAAACTTTCAATCTTTTTCCAATCTTTCAGAATAGTGAAAAGTACTCTTAGGAATGCCAAACTGTTTGGTGATGTCAGTCTTAGAATGCACATCCTTATTTTACTGCGATTGGCAAAGCTATCTGCTTTCTTGGATCAATACTAATAAAAATGCACTCTAACTAATGAAGTGGAAATTAAGAGGTAGAATTTATGGTCGTTATAAAGAAATCCTTTTATTTTAAATTTTGTTATACTGAATGTAAAATAGCATTAGGTTAATGAGACATTTGCCAGGACAAGCATGTAGGACACTATAACGTGTTGGGATGTTAAAAAGAGGGTCATAAAGAGCTTCAACTGCACAATTGTGTATATTTTAAGGAATGAATGGTTTTATGAATGACAATTGTGTGTATGACAATCTTTGGAAATCTCTATTGGGTCTAGGTTGACAAACGTGATGGAGAGCTCTTGCTTGGGTGTTTCATTCTTGAAATATGCAATATCATTGAGCAATAGTGTGTATGAATGGCAGTCTATGCAGATTTGCAGCTCTTAATTGCATCAGCATTGTAGGATGTGATTGAGAGCTTGTGTCAGTATGGTTTTTAACTTTTCTTTTGTAGCACTTTTTCAGATATAAATTGCACGTGTCTATAATTATTTTTAAGTCTAACAACAACACTAAAAGTTACCTGTCTACAATCATCATTTCGAGTACACATTTGGGTGCATCTGTGTCTGTTGTGCTATACTGTGTGTGTGCATACACGTGCAAATATATGAGTAAAAGTGTGTCTTGTGCTGAGTGGGAGCAGGTGCTTTTCTATAAAAGTCTTTTCTATAAAACCACCTTCACCCCAATAGTCACGTATGCATCTGGCATGTGGTATCACAAAGCCACAACTGTTATCAATAAACGAATCATTGACTCGATTCACCAATCGATCCTTCTGACCATTACTCGAGCGTGCAGCAAGTGGCAGGATTGATGGGCCACCTTGCAAAAAGGCGAAATCACCAGAAAGTTTCTGCCCAACATTGGCCGGGTTTTTCCGAACTCCCCACCCTGGTTCTCTCCGGGCATACAAGTAACATACCTTCTGACAGGACATGGAACTTTGAATGCAAAGCCATCCCTACTCAGGGCGCCTCCGTAGCCAGGTGGGAAGGAGCAGCAGTGTGCACATGCTTCTTGATTAGACCGGGGTTCGAGCCCGTCACCACCAAATACGGAGGATGTGGAAAGGTCAGGGAATGACCACCGCATATTCCCGGAGCAATATGGCCTTAGTTGCTAATGCTCCTAAAAAAAAAAAAAAAAAAAAAAACCAACCACCTGCGGGGGCTGGAGAGCTGGCACAACCTCATGCATGATTGCCAGCTCTATGATGACCTCTGCAGTGCATTCATCATCAAAATACAGTATCTACCATATGGCCAGGAGCACCACATCTTGGACACCAGGGAGGAATATCAGACTTTCTCCAACTATGCACTGGCCCTATTCACAAGATGGAGTGCTCTTATCGTAGGGAACTGCAGCCAACCACTGACACAATAAGGAAATGAACAAACCTAAAAGGCAATCATCCCACAGAAGATGCCTGGATCCTAATGGCCTCCGATGATGAAGGCACTAAACCTTGAAGTGGATCTAAAGTCAAATCAATGAGAAATGACTCTATAAACAACAGTGACGCAAATACCACATGGATGGGAAATGACACAAAAAAGAACCCACAACGTTGACAAGCAAACCCAGACCTTTTGACTGTAAAGACTGCAGAATGGACGGTAACCATCCTATGAACGATCACGCTTCGTTATGATCTCTGCTGGGAATGGACTAGGACCACCAGCAGCTACGCTGCCAAATGCTGTATGGCGGTCTGAATGGGGTTCCCTAACCCTATTCATCTTTAATTCCTTATCCGCGGCAGGAGGGAGAGGGGACATGCTCTGTTTCCTCGACCCATATCTTCGCTACACTGCCTAGCAGGGGTCATCTCCTCTATCGAGCCCTTACTTCTACGCCCCCTCCCTTCCACTATTATCTTTTATCTAGTCTAAATTTAATAACAAAATTTTGCCTGACCTATTAGGCCTTTTAACACATCTCTCTAGCGTTTAACCCTAACCAGCGATTTCCTAACAGCAATCTCATTAAGTAAAAAGTGCAGCCATTATCAACCCACTGCAGGGTGGAAGCCTCCTCAACAATTCATGCTGAGGGAAATGGACCATAATCTGCCACGCTGGTCCAGTGCGGGTTGGCAGATCGACCGTATTCAGCAGTCAGGGGCTTGAACCCCGGTCTACTCAAAGAGCGTGTGCTACTGCACTCCCGCTCCTGCCCACTCGGCTACGGAGGCCGTTCCTCCTTAAGAATTAACATCAAATGCATGGATTTTTTTTTAGGTCCTAGCCACTGAAATCCCAGGAAACTAGGTGGCAGGACCTGCCAGAGCAACTTCTGGACACACCCAGCTAGCCTCCACGTGGCAAGGTATGGGCAATGTCGGACCCCACTAGGGGCCTGGCGGCCAATAAGCAGGACAAACCATGGGCACAACACATCACACTACGCAGACATGGCCTACACACTTTCAAGTTTGTTATTGTTATTTGAAAGCTATTGGCGCAAGAGCAGCTTAGGCTATAATGCGCCTTGCACTTTCAAGTCTCTGGCTTAACAGTGTACTGTCCTCGATACAGCGAACACACACGGAGATGAGAAATCCCAGGTGCCATCTGACACGAACATACCTTATACCAGCTCACCACTCCTAAATGCATGTCACCTAATGCATGCTTGTCTGACTTCACCTCAGCTTTACTGCACTGGTACATCACATCACAAACCGATCAGCTACGGGACTGGCAGGAGGAGCCCCACTGTCAGAATTGTAGTAAAATGGTAGAGAAGCTTGTTCTACTTGAGAATATTCCGAGGAAGCTCTTCACGGAGAATACAAACCTAAGACAGTCACTACAGCATTCTACTCATTGCTCTGTGTCCTTACTGCTGGAATCCACCAGTAAGCCTACCCTGGATACTGCCTCCCCACCCCCCTATACAGCAGGATCAAGATTTGGAACAAGAGGAATCTGACTCCCACCTTCTGTTGCCCTACTGGAACTTCTCCCTGTAATCATCTTGCCCTCATCCCCTGTCCCAAAGGGCACGAAATTTGCATCTATCACCAGTAATGTGACTCCCAAGCCAGGCAAGACTAGTCTCAGAAAGGAGACTTCTTTCGTCCGAGCAGAACAGAAACACATGATCATTGGCTACAATCCTAACACACGGGTTATCAAAATCATACAGTGTAGAAGAAGGAGGCAAAGGCCCTCCAGCACTTTTACAAGCCAATTATGTGCAGAAACAACAGTGGAACAAATTGCAACCCTTCTCAATCAGCTCGACATACCTGGTACCCCTCTCAAGGTCCAAACCAGGCACTATCCTATGCCTCCTACTGGATCAAGATCAAAGGTTAAAATATCAACGAGTATTTAAACACAGCTATCTGGCCTGCAGGTCTCCTGGTGATGCCATCTTTTAGCAACCATAAGGAAGAACAGGCACAGGCAAAACCAGATGGGGGCAGTGTGCCCCTCCCAGCGCAGCTAGGCAGCGAACCAGACAGTCCCCTTCATGAAAGAAAAGCAGCTGCCACTCCGACTGAATCTGGCAGTTTAACCAATTGAGATAACCAGATTCAAGTGGACATTATGAGGAGGTCGAGTGGTAGCTCCAGGCCCTGCTCAAGTTCCCCTTCAAGTTCCACATCCCATCATCTACCTTTTTCAGGGAAAGGAACCCAAAAAACCTAATCCAGATTAAGTTCTCCAATGACAAACATGTAAAATGCAGAACAACCAAAGCCTAAAGATCAAGCTCAGTGCTCAGACTGATATGCTTCTCAATGCGAATTGCGATTTTGTTATCCTAATTGAAACCTAGCTTTGCGACGACATGGACATATCATTCTTAACCACTAACTTCGGTTTTCAGTCAATTCTGGAGAACAGGAAAGATAGAAAACGAGGTGGAGTCTTAACTTCCAGAGGCAGCAGCTCCCTCTTATCAAATCTTGGGCATACCTGGGAAGTGAATTTGATGTCGTCCTTGGCTACTACCTTGTCTGTGGAATCCAGTTGCTAGTATGCACAGTTTATTTACTTCCACCTGTTACAGGTGGATACATCATTAACTTCTCTGATTGGCTCATGACCTCAATCAAGTACAACCAGAGAGTGATAATTTTGGGAGACTTCAACTTGACCCTGTCATCTGCATCTAAGCTCCTTGATAGGTTAATTTAGGATATGTCTAATCTTAATATCCATGGCACCTATGTAACACCCTCTCATGGAGAAGCCACATTTCAGAGAATTTTTTCCAGCTATGGCAGTGTAGAAGTTGCAATAAGTTCTAATTCGACATTTGCCTCTTACAACAGGCCAAGTGAAGCATCTATGATCGTCATCTATAACCACTGAACTCTTTAGGAAAACTCTCAGTGAAATTGATATTGAGAAAGCAGCACTTTGGTTTCAGAGATAGCTGTGATTCATTGTGGCCATATCAGGAGTGTGTCATGATATGGCCACACTCGATGCCATGGTGGTCCAGCATCCTTATGCAACAATTTTAGGAAAAGCAACAACTACATTCTCAATTCAAGAGGCTATCTTCAGAAAGATCATACTCAGCTTATTCACTAGCCAGAAGCACCTTCCAGAAATCCAAGGAGCTGATAATCGACACATTCATGGAGAAGAGGATAGCCTGTAAACAGCAAGCCTGGTTGACCAATCAAATCCAGTCAACGTAATCGTTAGACTTGGCCGAATGGATAGATCATGTGACTTGGTTCTTCAAAACAGACAGTGAAGCGGGAGGCTTCCCCTGAAACAGTGCCCGCTATGACAACTAACCACACCAAAGTGTCGCTAAGCGAAGAGAAGGGGCACCAATGCCCTGGTCGATAAGAAAACAATGGGAAGTGATTCTATTACGACCTTTTGCCTAAAAGTCGCCCCCTATTTCACAAGCGAGGAGCTGACAAAGCTGTACAACAGAATATTACAACAGAGAATTGTCCCAGTCATTTTACTGAAATACAGATTCATCCTAGTTCTAAAGGTGCAAAACCGCAACTCAACTACTGACTACAGGCCAATTTCTATTTCCACACCTTTTCTAAAATGCTTAGGAGAAGTGCATTTTCAAATCGGTTGCCAATGAGATCCTCTCCCAGCAACCTCAGCATACACACTATGCATGCTCACAAAGATCACCAATAACTTGTCTACAGGCTCTGTTCTTCATGCTGTCATCCTGGATCTGACAGCTGTATTTGGCTTAGTACAGATTAGTACTGTCATGTGCCTCTTGTAGAACTACTAAGGTTTTCCAGGTAATGCCTCTAAACTCCTCAGAAGTCTATATACACCAAGAGATTTCTCACGTTCCAGCAAGGGAATCACTACATCACCAATCAGGTGGAAGCAGGTATATCCCAAGGTGGATGGTTTTCAGCAGTGCTATTTTTGGCAATAATTCTACCACTAATTAATGAGATACCTGCATTATTATTATAATTAGTGTATGGTGCAAGGAAGCTGAAACTTTTGTTGCACCAGCCAAAAAAAAAAAAAAAATCTGAGTTACCCCGAGAGAGAGAGAGAGAGAGAGAGAGAGAGAGAGAGAGAGAGAGAGAGAGAGAGAGAGAGAGAGAGAGAGAAAGGAATCACCAAGAAAGAGAACAATGATGATAACCAGATCAGGACTCTGGGTGTGTCAAGCTATACTAACCAGATGTGAGCCCCTCAGGTGCATTTTATGGCCTACGCCGACGATATCAAATGCTATCTATTAAGCCCTGCTAACACCCCACTGGAACCGGCTGAGGAGTTACTGAATTCTGTTACCTTCAACAAATAGCTGTCCTCCATCTGTGAATACGCAGTCTTTTTTTTTTTTTTTTTTTTTGGGCTAAAACTAAATCCAGAAAAATCAAAGTATATCATCTTCTCACCGAGAGCACAAGCAGACTGCAATCCAGCAGTCTCTATGGAACCCTCAATTGCTGAGTGTCTTCTTGGCCACTCATCCAGTTAAATTCTTAGGGGTGATAATGGAAGAAAATCCAGTAACTACGCTCAAAAGCACTATGGACCTTCTGGGGCATGAAACTTGACCTCTGTAGATAGAATAATAAACAGTCAGGAAATTTCCCTTCTACTACTTCGGCTCAATCATCAATTATGGTATTGAAATCTGGTCCGCAGTTCCTTTGTCCAGCCTGAAGAGGGTCAACAATTGGGCTCACCTTCCCTTTTTATGACATCAAGATCACAGCTCTGTAAAAATCTAAGCTGCACCCCAGTCCATCACTTGGCATATGTACGGAACCTCAAAATAGTACTCAATCTGTGCTCCGCAGTTCACGACATTTGTGAATTTGTAGGTGAAAATCCCGGGTAGAGCTTTCAGAAACCCTCCAGTGCTCTGCTCAAACCTGCAGAAGCACTCAACCTTCAAGCAGCACTTTTCCAACAGCATCATTGGCACACTGAGCTCTGCCAATATTGATTTTGATCTGTGGTCCAGTGATTCGGTCTACAGAAAAAAAAAGAGAAAATCCATATTCAGTCGGCATTCCTGCAACTGTCATTAAAATTAATACTGATTCCAAGTGAAAAATGTCCATTCTAGCTCAATCTGTTCAACTGGGTTATACCCAGATTGTACTCCACAGTATGGCCCTATATCATTAGTATCTCAGACGAACCAGTTCAAATGCAATTACCTGTAACTCAAAGCTATTTAAGTTAATATTATGTTGGAGAAAGTGATGTATTTGCTGTTATCTATGTATTCTTTGGATTTTCTATGTATTATAATCATGTTATATATAATCTATGCAGTTTTTGTGTATTAGCAGTTTTTATGTAAGTAAATATAATGTCTCCAATTTTATTCCTCTGGATGGCTGTAACGGGAATCGTATCCTTGATAAATTTTGCGAATATAGAATTTTATTATTATTATTACAAGAAAAAGGTAGTCTTGGCAGTTGTTATATTTAGGTGGCACCTGTGTGCTATCCGTCTGGATGATGATTAAAATAAGATGATAAATGTGTGAGAGAGTGTTATGTGCTGTTTTTCAGTATGCCCCTAAATATACTGTGTGGTTATAAAATAAGTTTCCCTATTCAGGAGACCTCAGTGTCAAACCGGTTAGAGTTAGCACTGTGAAAATGGGTGGGTATGTCATTTAGGGTATGGGGAAGTGATTTGTAAAAGAAAAAAAAATTAGTTTCAAATTTTCACCACCATGGGAAAACGGCACTTCACATATGTAAAAGTTGTCATTTACTTCAAGACATGCTGCTTATGCAAATGACATCCTGTTAGATAAGAGCAGAAATGCCACTGTCAATAACCATTATGGCTCTTATAAAAAAAGAACGTGCTCTCTTAGCAAAACTATTCTACTAGAATAATAGTAACGCTAATGTAGCACTACAGTGGCATATCCAGGTATCATCGTAAGAGGGGGGCATGGCAACCAGGTTTTTGAGTTTTTTTTTAGAACGCAGGAGTCGTTCTTTTTTCTTTAATTTAAAATTTTTGGTTAAGGAAGGCCATATGCCCCCTCTGCTCACCCCTGAAGCACTACTTGAAAATCGGAATCTTAAAAGTTTGCGTAAAGGACCTTTGATGTCAGTGGGACTTCAAAAACTGAAATAAATTGGAAGCGACTGGGAAATTAGGTGTAATTCCAGGCAAGGGACGACCACGTATCGGAACGGAGGTAGTGGATGAAGTGGCAGTTGCAATGGTCAGAATGTGAAACACTACCAGTCAGTAGTGTCTGCCAGAGGTGTATCAAGAGACTTGAACCTTCCTTGGTCTACTGTACAAAAAGTGGTTTGAATAATTTTATGCTGATTCCTGTACAAGATTCACATAGTGCAAGAACTAGTCTTGTGATCAGCTACAATGAACAGACTTTGCTCTACAATTTCTGTCTCGTATGAAGCTTGACAATACAGCAGCTCGAATGATCTGATGAAGCACGTTTCACCCTTCATGGGGCTGTAAATGCACAAAACTGCTGAATATGGGGAACTTCTCGTCCATCTGCTGTGCATGAAAGACCACTGCAAAGTCTATATGTTAGAGTATGGTGTGAATTCACAGTAGAGTTTATAATCAGACCATTTTTCTTTGAAGGATCCATTCCGTATGGCCTCATAGAGTGTACGGTAACTAGTGCACAGTACTACGCTCTTCTAAGGATCACATTATTCCCGCTCTGCAAAAAAGGCAATGCTTGGAGACCAATGATGTTCATGCAAGATGGTGCTCCCCCCCCCCACACATTGGTCAACAAGTGAAGGAACTGCTTCATTCAACATTCGGAAATTAACGCATCTTTTCTAGAGACTTTCTACAGTTCTGGCCAGCCCGATCACCAGATCTGCATCCCTGTGATTTCTGGCTATGGGGATACCTGAAAGACAGAGTTTACTGTGGAAGCATACAGATGATTGTCGATTTGAATGCAAGCATTTAAAAGCATGTAGCCAACATCCCCAATGAGATGCTATGCAAAACTGCATCGCGTGCAGTCCTCCATTTTCACAATGTCGTCTCAAGTGAGGGAAAGTACATAGAACAATATCTGTAGATTTCCAAGTTCTGATATTAAATTCTAATCTAAGTTAAGTATTCCATCTCATGTTTACAGTGCCAATTTCTCCCCTGGTGGCAGAAATTTGAACAAATTTCTTTTCTACAAATTGCTTACCCATACCCTAAATGACATACCCACTGATTTTCATAACATTATGTCTAACCATTTTGACTCTAGAGTCTCCTGAATAAGGAAACTTATTTTATAATCACCCGGGAGGATGGTTATAAAATAAGTTTATATTTTCTGTTCCTCCCATGATTCGAGAGGAACAGAAAATATAAACATGTGCAATTCTCGATGGATATGGAGACACAGCTGTTTGAAACTGGCGCGCACAAAGCCATTATGAGAGGTATTAAAGAACAATAAATGACTTACTGTTTGTATTGATTGACATAAAACAAAAATAATAGACAAATTGTTTACAGTTCACAATAAATGTCTTGGTGTTCTTTTTTTATGAGGGCAGCAGTATCGAAAATGCGGCGAGCAATTCGTCTCTTGCATTCACCTTTTCTTTGTATACTGCACTTTTCAACCATCCCCACAAACAAAAAATATAACAGAGTAAGGTCTGGAAACATTGGTGGACAATGAACAAGACCACAGTTCATTGTCTAATCCATCATTCAGGGAAAGTTTGATTTAGATATTGTATCACCAGTCGAGTATAATGTGTAGGATGCTGAATGTACATACCAATCCTTATAGCCAAGGGAACATTTTTTTTTTTTTATTATTATTATTATTACTAGCCGCATAGTGCAAGGAAGCCTGAGGCTTATGCTGCACCAGCCAAAAAAAAATTTCCGAGTTACCCAGAGAGAGAGAGAGAGAGAGAGAGAGAGAGAGAGAGAGAGAGAGAGAAGTAGAAGGGAATCACCAAAAAAAAAAAGAAGAATGATGATATCTAGCTCAGGACCCTGGGTGTGCCAAATCCATACTAACCAAATGTGAGCCCCTGCTGGTATATTCCAATAGTAGTGGAAGTCTGTTTTGCAGAAATTCTAGGTAAATGAGCCTGTAAGAAGATTTTGTAATACAACACCAATCAACTGACTGTCAATGATACAGCACCACACATTTACAGAGAAGTGATGTTGAAAATTTGTTTCTACAGTGGCATGTGGATTTTCATCTGACCACCTATGAGAGTTACAGGTGTTGTTGGTACCATTGCCGGTGAAAGTAACTTCACCACTGAAGAGTATTAATGGAATTAATTGGCGATTAGCATTTACCCACTGAAAACATTCCAACTGCTGGGCGTCATTTCCTGGTTGAAAGTACCGCACCCACTGTATGTCAAATGGGTACAAGCTGTGCTCACATAATGCTTGCCATACTCTTGTCTGTGGAACACGTAGAAATTCTTCGTGTGCTAATAGCAGAACCACTTTCTACCGCCTGAAGAATGTGTTCTATTTCATCCACATTTTATTCATTTCCACATTCAGAAGAATTATGAGTGCTGGCAACTATACCAGTCTCATGCAGCTGGGTGTAGGCACCTCCGTAGCCAGGTGGGAAGGAGCAGCAGTGCGTAGCACACGCTTCTTGATTAGACCGGGGTTCGAGCCCGTCACCACCGGAGCAATATGGCCTTAGTTGCTAATGCTCCTAAAAACCAAATAACAACAACAACAGCAGCTGGGTGTAAACGCTCTTGAATCCGGTATTCTGCGGTTAGGAAAATGTCGACAGTATTCTCTACAAGCAGCAGTAGCTAGCACTTCCACCACAAAAACAGTAGACAAATACCATATCGGTATATTTGTCATGTGCAAAGATGTGCGGCATTCTTAGCAACACTTCTAACACCAAACAGCATCAGGTTATAACTGCTTCTTGGTCCCATCTGATTCAAGGAGCTGTGCGTGCCAGTTTCAAACAGCTGTATCTCTGTTTCTATTGAGAATTGGACACATGTTTATATGAACTTTTTTACTCAGAATAATTGCTCCTCCAAATCAGACTGCAGTGGGGTAACTTACCAGGAAATCCCCTTGATCTGCTCATGTCATGTCATGTTCCTTCTTCTGAGAAGTTTTTACTCCATTGGAATATAAGTTTAGTGAAGTATTTTTAATTATATTGAAATAGAACAGAAACAGAACCGAGGTAGGGGGGGGAATTTTCCCTCTGAATCAGCCTTTATGAACTATACTGCTTGTTTGATGTTTGTGGAGCTATTGGGAATTGGATATGATATTGCTAATGTGGATGCCTTTGTGTGCATGCTTGATGTAAAGAGTGAGGATGTTAGGGGGCCAGCTCAGCATTCTTATGGGCTCTTATGAGAGCTTGAAGAACAGGGTGGTCCCACAGGAGCTAGTTATTGTCGGTGACTCTATTGTTAGGAAAATGAGAAATATATTGTGTCTAGTGAGTATGTAGTCTGTATGCTTTCACAGAAGTGGCAAGGGGATTAGGAATAAGATGGAGAAGGGCAGTTTTCCAAAGTACAGGAAATATGGACTCAAGCCAATATTTATTAAAGTGGTTAGAGCAGTTAGACAGGACCAACATGAGAGGAGGGGGAGAGTGGAGTTATGCTCAAAAAAGCACATAGAATCTAAGGCAGTACACTCAGTTGCCTTGAGTGGTCAATGCAATGTTGTGACAGTTAGTGTGTTGTAGGTCAAATGACTGTCATAATTATGACAAACACCTATACAGAAAAACAGAGTGGGCCACTAAATCAGAATGTCTTATAAGGGAATTTAACATTTCAGATATTAAGCGGAACGTATCGGTTGGTGACTTACACATTAATAAGACTTTTCTTGATCAATTGGAGGCCTGCCTTCTACACCAGCATGTCAGAGTGGCAATGAGAGAAAGCATTACTGTAGATTTGGTTATCAACAGCTCTTCATGCATTAACAATCTTCTGATAAAAACACACTAGGTATTGATGTGGATTTACTTAAAGATGTAAAGCTTTCAATGGCAAAGGGATGGACTTTTGCTTTCATAAAACTGCTAGCTACAATCATCTCTGGCAACTTTTAAATTTTCTTAAGTAGGATAAACTATTGATGATACTAACAAAAAATTCTACATATAAAGCATTCACGGTAATAATTACAGATTCCATTAAGCTTTTGATACCAACTAAGAGATTGTTTAAGGCTTAGATCCAAATGGATGTCAGATGAGACTTGCAGCAAAAAGCAAAATACATGGGAATCTTCTAAATTATCAAATAATACAGAGCCCTACAACAGATATATAAACTATTGTGCAGCAAAGCAGCGGGTCCATCAGACTTTTAACAGACATTCTCACTAATAACAACTAGGGGATTGCTACCTACAAATCTAAAATGCTGATGGAATGAATATTTAAGTGAGCCAAGGGGACCGAATTTCAATGAAGTCTAGTTTTTCTGCAATAGTCATATTCTCTGCTTGCACCTTCATGGTGGTATGAATGTTAGTAACCCTGAAAATACTCCCTCCTTGTGCAAATTCTGAAATGCTGTACTCAATATACTGAAGATGACCACCTAAGTGTGAATCAACGTAACCAGGGTTAAAGGTACCACACAGAGGAATGCCACCCTTCTGTGTCACCAGGCAATACCTGGTGGTAGACTGCTACCACAGAACAGTGCCTGGTGGTAGTACACTGCTTTACTTATTGGAGGATTGCAGTGGTGAAAAAACTTTAGTCTTCAGAGCAAAGGCCCGGCAACCCCCACCTCTTCCATCATGCAGAATACCAGGGTCTTACATCTAGTGAGTATGAGCTTGGCACACCCTGGGTCCTGAGCTGGATATCATCATTCTTCTCTTCCTTGGTGATTCCCTTCTATTTATGACACACACACACACACACACACACACACACACACACACACACACACACACACACACACACACACACACACACACACACACACACACACACAGTAACTCAGAAATTTTTTTTTTTTTTTTGGCTGGTGCAGCAAAAGCCTCAGGCTTCCTTACACCATAATATGACTAATAATAATAATAATAATAATAATAATAATAATAATTGATGTCTTTTTTGGGCTCTGACAGGCTTTATAGCAAGATCCAATCTTGCTTATATTTCGAGAGTACAGCTGTAAAATGGTGTTCATGAGCAAGCCACCAGATAGCCCACTGCGCTGAATCTATTAACTCATCCACATCAACTGCAGTATAACCTTGTTGCCTCTACTCTGCAAGGCAAGATAGTTACTCGAGGGAGTCTGAGCAGTGTGTATTTGTGGATCAGCAGCACAGCATCAAGACTATATATGTCAAGGAGCTTGGTATATTGTGTGTACAACATATCCAAAAATTTCATTATGTCACGCAGACAATATGCTGCCTCTCGTCTGCTTTTACTTCATCTGCTGAATACATCATGAATAGTCAAAGTAATAGTATTAGTAATAGTAGTGGCAAGTGATGTAAGAAAGAAGGTTTATACATCAGTCAAACAAAACCAGACAAATCACATTTCACCAATCCGTCCCCTCCAATAGTTTGTCTAGTTCTTTGAATTTTTTCAAACTAATCACTTCCACAGCAACGGAAAGTTTGTTATAGCAATCGACCACCTGTTGTCCGAAGGCAAATATCCGCAAATCAGTTCAGTAACCATCCTTCATCATTTTGAACTTATGTCTCCTCATGTGCATAGTTTAATCAAGAGGAAGAATCCCATCAGTATTGATATTGCTTGAGCAGTACAAAACTTTAAACACCTCAGTCAGATCACCTCGCAGGTGCCTAGTTTCCAGAATGGAACCTTTATTCATAGGCACATCTTTCTGTTTCTCTCACTATCATCCTCTTTACCAATTTCAGAAACTCTATATCCTTCCTAAAATAAGGTCTCAAGACTGCGTGGTGCATTGCTCAAGATGTGACCTTATCAATACAATACAATGGAATAATCATCTACTTATCTCTGCTAGCAATATTCCTGTAAATATTATCAACAAAACCCCATGAACTGTCATGGAAACCTGTCTGCACTGCTCAGAAAACTTCATACTTGACTGCACAATTATCTGCTGGTCTTTTTCATTCTCTGCTCTCCTCACTGTGATACTACACAGCTGATTGGTTAATCAAGTATCACTGCTGCCCGTATGAAGTAGCTTTCATTTATCAATATTAGACTTAATTATGCACTCCTCAGCCCATCTGACTGTTTTGTTCTGTTACCATAGCATAGCATACCTGACTACTGTGATTAATTTAACAACAGGGGCTCACATCTGGTGAGTATGGGCTTGGCACACCCAGGGTCCTGAGCTGGATATCATTATTCTTCTTTTTCTTGATGATTCCCTTCTACTTCTCTCTCTCTCTCTCTCTCTCTCTCTCGCTCTCTCTTTTGGGGTAATTTGGAAAATTTTTTTTTTTTGGCTGGTGCAGCATAAGCCTAAGGCTTCCTTGTACCTTATGGTTAATGATAATAATAACTACCTTGCCAACCTATGTATCAACTGCAAACTTAGACATTAAGCCTGATGTGCCTTCATCAGCATCACTTATAAATACAGAAAACAATGTGCCCCAGTTTAGCAGGGACAAACCCTGGACAACACCAGATCTTGATAGGGTGGGCCCCAAAGAGGTGGGGGGGATGACAACTCTGGAAAGTGAAAAAAAGTAGTGGGGGGGAGAGAGAGATGAGAAGGTGATGAACATGTGAAGATAAAGAAAGTGGATGATAGCAAGTCTTTCCACCTGGAAATAGAAAGTTAAACGGATAGAGGGGACATATCTGTGAAAGGAGCCCATCCTCGACAGCAGGCGACTGTTAAGAGAAGGAAAAGATTTGTGGTGGTAGAGTCCACCAGGCAAAAAGGCAGGGATAGGAGTTGGGAAGGGAGATGGGGATTGTAGGAGTTTAAAATCATAGGGTTAGGGCACCCAATGATAGGGAGGAGATCGAGACATGCAGTGCTTCTCTGTGAGTAATCTCACATCAGCAAATCCCAACAAGTGTGTCTCAGAAGAAGGGACATGACATCAGCAGGGCAAGGGGCTTTCCTGGTAGGTTACTCCCACTGCAATCTGATCTGGTGGAGCTTGTTAGAACAACAGACGCTTTATATGCATTCAGCCCAGTTGCACACCTGCCATACATTTACACAATCACACCCCCCCTCTTTAAAAAAAAAAAAAAAAAAATACACACACACATATATATATATATATTTAAATAATGGCTTAAAAGTTTAACATAAAATAAGAAAATAAATAAATAAATATTAAGCTATCATTAGAGGCAGCAAAATGCACATCCTCCACATGAAGCCCAAATGTATCTGATAATTCAAAATAAAACATAAGCCAGTAGTATGGCAAAAAATGTAGAGCAAAAAATAATGTAAAATAAAATAAATCAAACAGGGAGGGGGAAGTAAAGGTAATAAGACATAAACAGTAGCCGATAGTCCCCTATATAATTTAGCACTTTAAATCCAATTAATAAAACCATTATAAAATTTAAAATAATGCCAATTATAATATGATTTAGCGGTACCCCCCTCGAAGGTACCAGTTCCAAAAAAGGGGTTAAAAGAACTACTAAAAGAAAAACAAAATATCAAAATAATAGACTGACCATTATGCCCCCATATCGACAGAGGACCATGAGGCCAATAATGGTCATGGAATTGCTGCATTTCAATCGCTATACAAATCGTTGCAAGGGCGAAAAGATCGAAGAACCAAACCACCCATTCTTCCTCCGATCGATCCACCAATGCAGAGGATTTGCACGGCGATGGTCCTTTTGCAGCGAGAAATAATTTATAGAACAGACAGCACTCTAGATCAGAGCCACACCAATGACATAATGCAAGCTTAGCCAGCTTATATAAAAGAAAAGAAAGGAATAGATTGCGGCACAGGTGCTGCTTATTTAGCATATCAACCCACTACTACCACTGATTTATATTTAAATAATGGCTTAAAAGTTTAACATAAAATAAGTAAATAAATAAATATTAAGCAATCATTAGAGGCAGCAAAATGCACATCCTCCACATGAAGCCCAAATGTATCCGATAATTCAAAATAAAACATAAGCCAGTAGTATGGCAAAAAATGTAGAGCGAAAAATAACATAAAAATAACGTAAAATAAAATAAACCAAACAGGGAGGGGGAAGTAAAGGTAATATTTCGTAAAGGTAAAATAAAGTAAAGTAAAATAATAAAGTAAAATAAAGTAAAGTAAAATAATAAAGTAAAATAAAGTAAAGTAAAATAAAGTAAAGTAAAATAATAAAGTAAAATAAAGTAAAGTAAAATAATAAAGTAAAATAAAGAAATAATAAAGTAAAATAAAATAAAAAAGTAAAGGTAAAATATCACCAAAAGGTAATTCTGGTGATATTTCACGTTTTTTGGAACCGGTAACTTCGAGGGGGGGGAGTACCGCTAAATCATATTGGGGACTATCGGCTACTGTTTATGTCTTATTACCTTTACTTCCCCCTCCCTGTTTGGTTTATTTTATTTTACGTTATTTTTCGCTCTACATTTTTTGCCATATTACTGGCTTATGTTTTATTTTGAATTATCGGATATATATATACAGGGTGATTTAAATATTTTGGGAGGTTATAGTATCGATTATTCTGAGTAGAAATACAGCCTTTTGAAACTGGCACGCACAGATAATTGAATCGGATGTGACCAAGAAGCAATTATAACCGGACACTGTTTGGTGTTAGAAGTGTTGTTAAGAATGCCGCACATCGTCACACATGCCAAATATACCGGTATGGTGTTTGTCTACTGTTTTTATTGTGGAAGTGCTACTGCTGCTTGTAGAGAGTACCATTGATGGTTTCCCAACTGCAGAATACCGGATTCAAGAGCGTTTACACCAAACTGCATGAGACTGGTAAAGTTCCCAGCGCTCATATTTCTAATAAACGTGAAAATGAATAAAATGTGGATGAAATAGAAAACATTCTTCAGGTGGTAGGACTTATTCCTACTATTAGCACACAAAAAATTTTTAAATGTTCCACACACAAGAGTATGGCAAACTTTATGTGTGTACAGCTTGTACCCATTACAAAAAACAGTTGGCAAACCATAGGATGGAAGCTTGTTTAGAAGACCTTTATGCCAAACACGATCGAAAGCCTTTGAGATGTCAAGAGCAACTGCTTGTGTTTCACCGAACTTTTCCATTGAATTTGTCCATAAATGGGTAACCTAAGAGAGAATATCACCAGTGGATCAACACTGACGGAATCTGGCGATCGTTAATCGGAGGGAAGGTTTCTAGGTAGTTTACTGGCGATCATTAATCGGAGGGAAGGTTTCTAGGTAGTTTAAGATTTGGCGGTTAATTGATTTCTTCCTTACTTTAGAAAGAGTAGAAGTAATTGTAATGGGACGATAATTTGATAGGAGGGCTTTGTCACCCTTTTTAGGAACTGGCTGGATATGAGCAAATGTCCAATGAACGATATCAATGAAAAACACCTTTGGAATAGGAAAGTGAAAAAAAGGCGGTAAAGAATGGAAGTAAGTTCAGGAGCACAGGTTTTGAGAACAAGTGGAGAAATACCATCAGGACCTGGAGCTTTCTTAGCATCAAGGTTTGCCAAAATCCTTCTGACATCCTTTTGATGGAAGACCACAGGATTCATTGAATGGAGCGTGTTGGGATTGGTGGGAGGTGCTTTACCAAGATCATTAATACATGAGTTGGAAGAAAAATGGGAAGCTAGCAGGTCAGCTTTATCCTTGGCTGAAGTGACAACAGAATCATCTCGTTTTGATAGAGGTGGGAGCAGAGATGGGAAAGTTGCAATAGCTTTTGAACGAGACCAGAATGTTCGGCTACCATCATGGCAATAAGCAAGTTTTCTACTCTTAGCCTGTTCAAAATCTAGTTTGGACTGATTAATAACTGCTTTACAATTGTTGCAGCTTTGCTGTAGGCAGAAAATGAAACTGAAGAACTGGAAAAAAGCCAATTACGATATGCAACATTCTTCTCTTCAACAGCCTTAACACATTTATTGGAAAAACAAAGTTTAGATAAAGGATGAGATTTTAAAGTGGAGTGTGGAATTAAGGATTCCATTCCTACAAGAATAATTTCACTGACCCGATATGAGCAAAAGTTGACATCAGAAATTTTGAAACAGTAATCCAACGGAGGAAAACAAGAAAAGAAATCTCGCAGGCCATCCCATTTGGCATTCTTGTAATGCCAAACACAACACGAGGTTGTGAATAGCCATGAGATAAAGGCTCCATTCGTGAAGAGACAATCACCAAGTTGTGATTTGAGGTGCCTAAAGGACCACTCACTTCGACCGTGTACTTAGAAGGATTATTTGTGAGAAAAAGATCAAGCATGTTGGCTGTATGGTTCGGATTGTCTTGTATTCTTGTAGATAAATGAACAATCTGTGCAAGGTCATTAGTAATTGCGAAAGCCTCAGCATCTCAACCAGCTGGGTTGGTGTGACTAGTAAACTGAAGCCAGCTGGAGTTGTGAACATTAAAATCACCAAGGAAAATTACTCACTGTTAGGAAAGTTGGACTGGACAAAGTCAAGTTGCAAAGAGAGGAAGTCAAATAGCTCCAAGTGATTGGTGGAGTTGGGAGAATGGTAGAGACAACAGATGAATTTGACAGAATCAGTTAGAGAGATTTTAAGCTAGAGAAGATCAAAAAGAGGAGATTCCAAATTGGCAAGTCTCTGACAGGGAATATCAGAATGGACATATGCACAAGTACAACCTTTGAGGCGAAAGGAATCATACAGCGAATAATTTGGGCATCTGAGATGAGCAGTAGTTGAGTCAACCGATAACTCGGATTCTGTCAGAAAAGTTACATGGGGTTTGGCAGACTGCAAGTGGAAATGGACATCTTTGATATTAGAATTGAGACCACATATATTTGTGAAATGAATTAGGAAGTGTTTCAGAAGTTTAGATCTTTTCGTAGATTAGCTTATTCTATTAGATTGACAATTCATGGTGCATTCAATAGTAAGAAAAAGTGGGGGGGGGGACATGCTGTATGAAGTAATGAAATTTTTGGATTATGGCATACACATGATAAGATATACCCAGATCCTTGACATAAGGTGGCCTTGACAATATCCCCCCCCCTGCATACACTATTCGGACTCCCTCCAGTCACTATCTGGCAGAGTAGAGGTAGCAAGATTACACACTAGCTGATCCTGAAAAATCCTAAAGAGTTGCCAATAGGTTCGGTCCAGTGTACTAACTAGCGGCCGGGCTGCAAACACCGTTTTAGAGCTGTACCCTCGAAATGTAAGGAATATTGGATCTTGCCATGATGTTCATCATAACCTCAAAAGTCATCAATCATACTGCATGATGGAAGAGATGGAGAAGGGTTGACTGGATCTTAGCTCTGGAGACTAAACATTGGTTCCACCACTTCAAGCCTCCAATAAGCGAAGTGGTGGTATTGCACCGGCTGATGAGAGTCTACCCCGTAGTATTGCCTGGTAACACAGAGTGGGGGATTCCTCCATGTGGTGTGAACCCCACACCTCAACCCCTGCTTATGTTGGTTCACACCTGGGTGACCTACAGTGTGCTTGTGCATGGAGGTTATACCCAGGATTTGGCTGCCACAGACCGTCCAAACTTCACCGAAATTGGTCTACTTGACTTGAATGTCAACCGAATATCAGTTCCATCAGCATTTTAGACTCCCGGGTAGCAAGTACAGCTTGTCTGCCATATCTGAGAAAATGTCTGTGAGAACCTCAAAGACCTAATTACCTAGAATTTCTGCAAAACAAACTTCCACTACTATTGGAGTATGTTCCCTTGGCTACAAAGGTTTGTATGTACTTTCAGCATCCTGCACATTATACCAGTCTAGTGATACAATAATCTAAATTGAACTTTCCCTGAGTGATGTATTGGCAGCAATGATTCTGTTCACGAGCCACCAAGGGCTCCAGACGTCACTCCATTAGATTTTTGTTTGGGGGATGGATGAAAAGTGCAGTATACAAAGAAAAAGTGAATACAAGAGACGAATTGCTCCCTTGCATTTTGGATACTACTGCTACTCTCATAAAGGAATGCCAAGACATTTATTTTGAACTGTAAAAAATATGCCATTTATTTGTGTTTTATATCATTCAAAAATTCAATAAATACAGACAATAAGTCATTTATCATTCTTTAACACCTCTCATAATGGCTTTGTGCATGCCAGTTTCAAACAGATATATCTCCATATCCATTGAGCATTGGACACATGCTTATAGGAACTTTTTTACTCAGAATAATCGATACTATAACTTCCCAAAATATTTACTATTGCTGCTGAATCACCCTATATATATATATATATATATATATAGTAATGAAATAATGTTAAAATGTAGAGTCCTTCCTGTGTTTAAAAACATGAAACAATCCATGAACTAACCGAACCCTAGGCAACAATGGTTAAACATAAATATTAAACTCAATAAAATTATATATAAATAGCCGTCCATGGGAAAGATACTTTGCAAGGGACTTTGTTGAGGGCTAAACCCCTACAAAATACCAAACCCATGGCTGGCCGAGCCATCAGTTTCTGTTGTCATCTGCCTGTATAACTAGGACCTAAAGGTTCATAAGTACCCGAAAGATGGACGCTTTAGATCCTAGTTATACAGGCAGATGACAACAGAAACTGATAGCTCTGCCAGCCATGGGTTTGGTATTTTGTAGGGGTTTAGCCCTCAACAAAGTCCCTTGCAAAGTATCTTTCCCATGGACGGCTATTTATATATAATTTTATTGAGTTTAATATTTATGTTTAACCATTGTTGCCTAGGGTCCGGTTAGTTCATGGATTGCTTTGTGTTTTTAAACACAGGAAGGACTCTACATTTTAACATTATTTCATTACTACATAACAACGGATGTAATGTTCTATCGCAGATGGCATTAATCCGATTGGTTAATAGTATCATATAATAATATCCCTGTTCAATGCTTTAGTAATTATAGCATTAGTAAATATAACATCACAGTTCCACGCTTTAGTAATTTGATTCTATATATATATATATATATATATATATATATATACAAAGGGTACTAGGAAAGTTTTGCAATATGACGCAACAATGAATCACAGGAAGCTGCTTGTTGCTGCATGTTGAGACATGTTCATACGTGCATAGTAGCTGCTGCGCCAAGTCGATGGGCTCAGTTATTCATTAGTAGTGAGAGTGTAAAGTGCTTGCGATGGCATCGTGGTCACGAAATGAGATAAGGACAGTTTTGCGGTATAATTTCGTGCGTGGTTTAACCATAGACCAGTGCTTAGAAGAAATGACTCTTGCACTAGATGATGATTGTCCACACCGTACAACGATATTCAGGTGGTATAGAGAATTCCAAAGGGGAAATTTCACTCTGGAGGATTCTGACAGGCCGGGAAGGCCACGAACGTCAGTTACGGAGGAAAACGTTACTGCTGTGAGGAAAATGCTTGATGAAATCAGGCGAGTGACCTACCAACAGATAGAGGATACTTTGGGCCTAAATGCACCAGCAATTCGTTCGATTCTGCAAGATCATTTGCACGTGAAGAAACTTTGTTCTCTCTGGGTGCCGCATCAACTGACTGAAGAGCAGATGACACGACGTGTGACTTGGTGCCGGGAGATGTTAAAAAAGTTTGATAAGGGACAATCTCGGTATGTGAACAACATCGTGACAGGTGACGAGACTTGGCTGTACTATTACGATCTGCCGACCAAGGCTCAAAACAAAGTTTGGGTCTTTGATGATGACGACACACCTGTAATTGTCAGAAAATCCCGATCTGTAAAGAAGAAAATGATAGCTGTATTTTTCAAATCGAGTGGAATTATGGAACATGTCGTTTTGGACACGCAGAAGACAGTCACAGCTAAGTGGTATACTGAACAATGCCTGCCTAAAGTCATTGGATAGATCCAATGACTTTAGGCAGGCATTGAATCTATGAAGAACCTGCGGCCAAAGTCAAGAATGGACACCTGGTACCTCCATCACAATAATGCTCCAGCTCACCGCGCCAAAGCCTGCACCGAATATTTGACCACGACAGGACTGAAACTTCTCGAGCACCCTCCCTACAGTCCAGACCTTGCTCCCTGTGACTTTGCACTGTTCCAGCATGTGAAAATGAAGCTAAAAGGGAGGCGGTTTCCAGTGATGAGGACCTTCTACGGGCTTGGGACAACGAGTGTGCTTTACTCCCTAGTGAAACTTGGCAGAACTGGTTTAAAGATTGGTTTCGGAGGATGGAGAGGTGTATTGAATGTAGAGGAAATTACTTTGAAAAAATTAAATAAACAAAGCTGTATTGCAAAACTTTCCTAGTACCCTTTGTATATATATATATAATCACTCCCCGACTTAGGTAATACTTGACTTATGGAAATTTCACTTTACATAAATTTTTGCTGGCCGGTACAAACTCAAAAAAATAGTGGAAATGTATTTTGCATCCTGTAAGAATAAATGGAGGTATTGTGACAATATTGTAATGTGAACCCAACAACAATTTTTTTTTTTTTTTTTTTTTTTTGATAATTCGTTCCATGACCTTGGAATTGAAATATTTGCTCTATAACTAAGATATTTATCTCTCTAAAATGTCATTTTTATAATGGAAATTACACCACACTTTCGTGGTTATCATATGTTCTGTTATAAGAATCAATTTTAAACACCTTTGTGATATTTTTATAAAACATTTCTGGAGGTCACTACCATAAACGGGTACTAAACTCGATCTTATTGCATTTGCAATAATACCGATAATTGGAATTCTGTGGGTTTTTATATTAATGGTAAAACGGGGAAATGAGTTCCCCTTCACTGAAATCTTCTCTTCATAACTATTTACTTATTACAATGGTGAAGGAAAAGGAACCAACAGAAAGAAGAGCAAGTTCTGGCAGTGCTAGGAAACAAACAAAATTGATTTAGAAATGAAGATGATTAATTAAGAATTACAAAACAGGACAAAGTTTGTCATCTATTGCACGGAATTAGGTTTTTTTTTTTTTTTTTTTGGTAGTTGTTGGCGCATAGGCTTCTGTGGCCATAATGCACTTCCCAAGGTTTTTGCAGTACTTTGATCCAAGCCTGAGGTGGGAATCGAACCCGCGACCTTTGGGTTGCCAGACAGGCATTTTACTCACCCAGCTAACCTGGTGGGCACGGAATTAGATATTGCTGCTTCAACAGTGAATACTATTTTAAGGGACCGTGTGTGTATAAAAGAACATGTTAAAGGATCAACGCATTTGAGATTAACAGTGATCACAAAACAGCGTTCAGATGCAATATCAAAAATGGAAAAGCTATTTATAATATGGATGGAAAATCATATATATATATATTTTTTTTTCTTTTTAAGGAGCATTAGCAACTAAGGCCATACTGCTCCGGGGATATGCGGTGGTCATTCCCTGACCTTTCCGCATCCTCAGTATTTGGTGGTCACGGGCTCAAACCCCGGTCTAATCAAGAAGCGTGTGCTAAGCACTGCCGCTCATGCCCACCTGGCTACGGAGGCATCTGAGAACACTTGAGAAAACTCTATAGCTGGGAGAAAAAATGCTTTATAAACATGCAAGGATTGCCTCTTTGAGTAAATCCCACTTCAGCACACTGTGACCACTGCCACCTAGTGGTTCCTTTATCTGCAGATTCTTAATGCACGAAGAATCACTACTGATAATCAGATCAAGAGTATTACTCCCTCTAGTTGCCTCCCGAACATTCTGATGTAGAAAACAATCATCGAATAAATCCACAAAAGCCTTGCTAGTGTGTGAGTGACCAACCCACAAATTCCAGTCAATATCCGAGAAATTAAAATCCCCATTATAAGACTCTCTGATATACTGGACCACTCTATTTCCCAGTACAGTTTCTAATTATACTTATCGGAGTCATTAGGCTTATAACACACTCGTACTCTCAATTTTGATCTCCCAATGCTTATGTCACACCAAACTGACTCGACACTGCACTGTCCAGTGATGTCGACTGGCTTCACTTCATTGGATTTTATGTGGTGGTTGAGGCAAAAGCAATCCACGAGTCTCGTTTTGCTGGACAAGTAATCAGTGCATGTTCTACTGTTTGTTGTGTGTGACAGATAGGACAAAGGGGGGGGGAGGATCCTCTCCTCGCAAAAGATAAGGGTGCTGAAATGCATGTGTCCTATTCTTAACCTTGCAAGTATCACTTCATCGTGGCTATTTTTCAGTATGCTGGATTTCAACGTTTGGAGTAATCTTTTAATCTAATGTAATTTGTTAGTGGTTAGTACTTGCCATTGCTGTTGCGAGTGATGTATTCCACTGTGATGAATAACTTGTTTGTAGTCTGAAAAAGGGATATATTCTGATGCAGAAATTTTGTTCTTGGCTTCTTTAGCAGCCCTGTCTGCGTGGTCGTTACCATGTATTTCGACATGATTTGGGATCCAGCATAGTCTAATGTTACAGCATTGTTCAAGGAGTTTTGATATTCTGTACTGAATTCACTGTTGTAGTGGATGTCTGTTAGAATTGATGTTTTGTATCGCCGTCATGGAACTACGGGAGTCAGTGAAAATGATGCTGTTTTGGAAACTTGAATGGTCGGTTTGGTTTAGTGCTAACATAATGGCTTGCAGTTCTGCAGTATAAATGCTGTAGTCTTTTGGGAGTTTTTGGGCCAATGTGACGTCAGAGAAGTAAACTGCTGCTCCATCACGAGAATCAGTTTTGGATCCATCTGTATATAGAAAGTAATGATCTGAAAATTGTGCCTTATAAGCAGCATGCAGCTGTCGATAATTTATAGGAGAAAGGGTTTGTTTGCTCCAAAGGTGGAAGGAGAAGTCACATAAAGGCTGTCTTATTATCCATGGTGGTGTAGACTGCTTAATCAGTGGAATTATATTATCCAGGTTAATCTCTCTACTGAGAAGGTTTTTTAATCTCATGCTTGCAGGTTTATTGATTCTTTGTTGTTGTTGATAATGTTGTTCCCATTCAGATTCAAAAAGAGTTTTCTGTAGGAGGTGATCTGGTAAGGATTTTATTTTAGCTGCATAAGAAAGTAATTTATTTTGTCTTCTGATTTGTAGAGGTTCATGGGCTTCAGCGTACAGGCTCTGCACGGGTGAGGTGTGGAAAGCTCCAAGGGCTAAACGGAGTGCACAGTGATGTACAGGGTCGAGCCATCTCAGGGTACTAGGTCTTGCCGAGTCATAGACTGTGGCACCATAGTCTAGCTTAGACTGAATGAGAAGGCGATGTAAACGTAGTAGGATTATCCTGTCTGCTCCCCAGGATATAGTGGATAGGACCTTCAAGATATTCATTTTCTTCAGACAGTGGACTCTTATGGTAAAACAGAGGGGTGACATTCCTCTGTGTGCAGCTCCACACTAACCCCCGCTTACGTTGGTTCACACCTGGGTGGCACTTTTAGTATACTAAGTGCTGTATTTACCAATAAAGTTACCAATACGTTTGTTTGAAAGTGCTACAGTAGCTTTGAAGGCTTCATGGCATTATTTGACAAAGTTTCATTTGACAATTCACCGCAAACTAGTGAAATCTTAATTTCAAATAGTCATTTTCATACTTTCTTTTTCCAGCTGATGGTGTGAGATTAACATACTTCCAGATTCACTAGTCAAGCACATACAGACTTATATTCAGTATCTGCACTGGGATTCTGTTTAATGTTTATACAGTGGACCCTGCTTTATGATTGGTTCACTACATGTTCAAATCGCTTCACGATAGACTGTTCATAATAAAATACCATTCACTATACGATATGTGGTAAGTGTTAGTCATTGTGATCATGTTTGCGAATTTAATTTTAATTCTATTAAATTGCAATTATAATAAGGAAAAATAGGAGGAACATTACCAAAGGCTATAAAACTAAAGATCACAAATTTACACTTTATTATATTACCAATTAACAAAATTAAATGATACATACTTGCAAGAGAAATTCCCAAGATTTAGTATAGAGAAGATTAAAACAAGTGTTTTCGTCGATCCACAAATCTGGCAACTTTTCAAAGACGAACAATTCAAATGTGCCCTTAGTGATAGCAAGAAATCAGTATGGAAAGCCTTTCAAAATGTTTCAACAGGTTTTCTACAAAATATTAAAGGCAGCAACTACAGGCATTTTGTGGAAGATCTCATTACTTCTTATGAAAATGTCATCGAAGATGCATTTCTTTCACTCACACCTGGTTTATTTCGGCCAAACTGTAGTGCTGCCAGCAACGAACATGGCGAGTGCTTCCATCAAGACATCATGGCGATGAAACAAAGATACATAAGCTAATGGAGTGCCACCATGTTAGCCGATTATTGTTGGATGGTGAAAAGGGTTGCTCCCAAGCTGAATACAAGCTAATGGATAAAAGGTCTCGTGTTTGATATAGGTACAATGGACCTCTGCTTTATGATATTAATCCATTTCACAGATGCCATTGTATTGTGAAAATATCATGATGTGAATCCAATAACACGTTTTTTGGTAATTCCTTCCAAGACCTCGAAAGTCGAAATTTTTGCTATATAACCAAGCTATTTATCTCTATAAAAGGTCATTTTTATAATGGAAATTGTACATATTGATAAAAAAAAATTATTGAAACTAATATACTGATTAAAGAACAACGCAAAAAAATAATTTCAACTGAAGAGGATGCAAAAACAAAACACCTGGCCAATGCGTTTACAAATGCTCGTATTGGCTGAGAGGAAGGACCATGTATGATATAAGATGTATAATGTAAGTTGTGTGCTTCCTACATGTTGGCAAAATGGGACGACTGTTGTTTTTGAGTTTATTTAAATGACACTGATGAAGGAATCGAGGGCATTATATCAGAATTTGAATATGACATTGTGATTAGTTAAGTACTTAATATCAGTGCTGAGCAGTCATTCGTCACTAAAACTTAGATAACTTCAAGGGTGATCAGAAAGGTGGCAGCTATGTTTCCATGCAGCAAAATGCAAGGTCTTGAACTTGGTGAACAGTAACCCCAAAATAAGTTACACGCTTTGTAGGGTTTAACTAAAAACAGTAGAGGAAGCAATGGACTTTGGAGTTATGATATGTTCGGACATGTAGTTCTCTGGGCAGTGTGGAGAGATAGCAAGGATGGTCCAAGGTGTCTTATAGAGATGATTTATAAAACATTTGCTCATTGAGATAGGGAGGTCACAATCCCACTATATATAAGAAAATTGTAAGCCCATGCTTGGAATTGTTGAAGTATGGAGACCTTAAAAAAAAAAAAAAAAAGAAAGACAATGAGCTTTTTGAAAGGGGCTAAAGATGCACAACCTGCCTGGTGAAATTGGCAAAAAGGCATCCATTTGAGGAGAAACTTTCAACACATGAGCTGCAGATCAAGGAAACTGAGAACCTTAGAAGAATTTGAAGCATACATTTGAAAGGTACAGTCTGTATGTTCTTTTGGACCAGAGGAAGCAAAGATGATTATGTCTATGCAGGTTACTCATCAGTGATCATATTTTTGGCACCAAAAGCACTGGACTGGATTGCAAACTTAATTCCCTTAAATTCAAATTTGGCATCTCAAGTCTCCAGTTGTCACAGTTTGTTGTCAGATTTGGTGTCCTAAACGAGGACACTAAATTTGACATTATCTGTGAGATTTACTGTATGTGTAAGATTGAGTATTCCATATTTCTTGATAACTATTCTTTTAGCACTTATTACATTTTGATTGTTCTTCGATGAATTCTTCCCTACTCAGCTGTGCTTTTAGAGGAGCTCAGGGTGTTAAAGTGTGATAATATGAGCAGTCTATGCAGGATAGTTATTTTCAGACTTACTAAGTGTCATATCAACTAGGAAATCCTCAGAATGTTATCTTTGAACCATTTCTGGAGGGCCTGATTTGCTTAATATATAAAGTGTTTGAAAAAGAGGAGCAAGGTTCTCAGTTGCTTCTTTTTTCTGTTTCTTTGCATTAGTATTATCATTAGTTCATCTTGTCTAGATAACTGATTTAATCAAAAGATCATAAATGGACTGGTTTCTGTTGCTCCTTTTTGATTTACTGGAAAAGTGATTTTCTTTTCCAATTTTTTCCTACCTCTCCAGGGTGGGTTCCAGTCCCACAATGGTGAGATAAGTGCAGTGCTGCTAGGTGAGCAAGTAGTTGAAAAAGTAAAGTCAGTACAATTAATAATAAATGTACTGAGAAAAGAAAGGTGAATTTCTTTAATGGAAAAAAATTTCAAGTACAGAGTACTACTTAAAATAAAGGAAAGAGGGAAAGACAATAGAACTTAAACAGCTCTATGATCAAGAACAATATATAAATTACACAGGAACTACTTTGCCATGGATATCCTTAGTCTGTGAGCTTGATAATTATTATGATTTTTCTCTAGTAATCCTTCATATACATTATATAATGTTATATTGTCATTGATACTTGAGAGGTTATGACTTATGATTGGAGTCAACTCCTGACTTACGACTCCTGGCAGCAATCCATAATAATGGATTGCTGCCAGGAGTCATAAGTCAGTAGCCACTAAGTTTAGTATAAGAAACTAAGTTAAGTCTAGACATCATAAAATCTTTAGCATTTGAATGAGAACATATTTCTTGAACTTCATATATTGATAGTAGTTATTTACCTTCATGAACATTCAGATAAGCTCCTACTCCATGCCCCGTGCCATGAAGGTAATCCAATCCTGCATCCCATAAAGCTTTGCGAGCTAAAGTATCAAGCATTTGCCCTGCAATAAAATATTGATAAACAGCTTTTGACTAGCTTAATGTAGCACCTTCATGTTTTTTGTTACATGTATATGTGAGAAAAGTTAGGCACCACTTGGTTGTTTTGTGCACAAATTAAAAATACATTTAAAATAAATCTATTTTCATAATACACAGATAATGGCATAATAAATATACACTATCACTATACAGATGGTATTTTTTAGTAACTACAGACATGACCATGTGTGACTTATGAAAGACAAAGTTGAATGATAGTCAGGTTTAAGAACCAGTTTAACTTTCTGGGTTATTTCCAGAAGGATGCTCTAGAATTAACTGATTACTGTTAGGTGCATTAACAAATTAATTGACAGGAAAGGAAGCACTCCTTAAAATAATAGCATCACGTGTTTATATCACACAATATAAAGCAACTAGGGCAATACAATTCAGTGTGAGAATAGGCAAGATGAAATATTTAAGTGACTTTGAACATGGCTGATAGTTGGTGGGAGATGTGCCAGTATGTATATCCCACAAAATGCAATTCTGCCAAGATTTGCACATATGATTGCATGTTTATCTCAGGTGCATTGAGATTGGTTAAGTAACCAAATAACCTCCAGCCAACAACAAATCTATGGTTGTAAACAGTTCATTGATTTGAGCCAACGAAGGCAGAAAAGACTTGTTGCTGTTGTTGTTATTTGGTTTTTAGGAGCATTAGCAACTAAGGCCATATTTCTACGGGGATATGCGGTGGTCATTCCCTAACCTTTCCGCATCCTCCGTATTTGGTGGTCACGGGCTCAAACCCCGGTCTAATCAAGAAGCGTGTGCCACGCACTGCCGCTCATGCCCACCTGGCTACGGAGGCACCTGAGAAGACTTGTGCAGAGTAACAAAAAGGCAGTGAGTCAAATAACAATCCAGTACAAAAGTGGTAACTAAAGATGCATTTCAGAAAACACAATCCATTCTTCGTGTATCACAGCTGATGACCGAAAATCAGGTTCACTCCTTAGCACAAAACAAGAAGGAATGTCAACAGTTGGATCAAGAATGTTTTAAAAATTGTGGATTGAAAAACGCTGCCTGATGAAAACCATAATAGGGTAAAAATAGCATGAGTTCATGAAACCATCTTGCCAGATGTCTACAATGCAGGCTGATGGCAAAAGTATAATGGTGTGGCGATTGTTTCTTTGTGGAGCACAATGGGTCACTTGATACCACTGGAGCAACAGGTGGATGACAGGCACATTCCTTCATGGCTACAGTGTGTCCATCTATGAATGGGTTCTTTCCAAAGTGTAATGTGCCATATCACAAGGCCAGAATAGGGCTAGAATTGTACAGAAACAGAAAAACATGAGATTCAAAGTACTACAGAGGATTTACCAGTTACCAGATCCAAATTGACTGTGACCCTACAGTTCCTCAATTGGATTGAGTACCTGTGAAATGAACTCTTCAGAGTAAAGATCTGCACCCACCCATAATTATGGGAAAAAATAACCAGCTGGCCTGCAGTCCACGTTGACACTTTTCTGAGTGGTGCTTCTGACACATTGTTGAATACATACCTAATAGAGAGGCAACTCAGTGAATATATATTTATGATCAAAAAGTTATGATCAAGCTGCATCTTTAATATGGACACATGTTTAGCATTAGCAGGGCATATGATGCAAGAAAGCAAGCTTATATAGCAACAGCCAAAAAAAGAAAAAACACCCTTCCCATTTCACCCATCCATTCACTCCAATATTTGTCTAGTTCCGCCTAGAACTCATTTCAGTTCCTGACCTCCACTACAACAGTTGGAGGTTTGTTCCAATTATAAACCAATTGCTGGCTAAAGACAAATTTCCACACATCTATTCTACAATTGTCTCTGCTAAATTTGAATTTATGCCCCCCTCAGGTGAGGAATCTGAGGAAGAGGAAGAATCCCATTAGCAGTGAGCATGCTTAATCCATTCAAGGCTTTACACACCTCAATAAGATCACCTTGCAGGTAAATAGTCTCCAGAAGCTGCAATTTGTACAACTTAAGCCTTTCTTGGTAATACAAACCCTTTGTTCCACTCACCAATCTCGTTGCCCTTCGCTGTACATGTTCCAGCAGCTATACATCTTTCCTAAAATGAGGCTTCCAGACCTGTATACAGTACTCAAGGTGGGGCCTGACCATTGCCTTATACAAGGTCCTTAAAGTTGTCACAGACATTCTCTCAGATATGCCAGACAAGCTGTACGTGCTACCTGGGAGTCTAAAACACTGATGGAACTGATATTCGGGTGACACTCAAGTCAAGTGGACACATTTGGTGAAGTCAGGACAATCTGTGACAGCCAAATCCTCTGCTTGCACCTTCACGATTGTGGGACTGTTAGTAATCCTGGGTGAAACCCCCATGCACAAACACATGGGTGATCACCCAGTGTGAACCAACATAAGCAGGGATCGAGGTGTAGCGTCTGCACCACATGGAGGAATGCTGCCCCTCTGTGTTACCAGGCAATACTAGTTGGTAGATGACTCTCATCAACAGGTGCAATACCACCACATTGCTTATTGGAGGCTTGAAGTGGTGGAACCCAGGTTTAGTCTCCAGAGCTAAATTTCGGTCAACCCTTCCCCATCTCTTCCATCATGCAGTATTACTGATGACTTTTGAGGTTTTAATGGACATCATGGCGAGATCCAATCTTCCTTACATTTCGAGAGTACAGCTCCAAAACGGTGTTCGCAGGCCGACCGCTAGTTATTATACTGGACCGAACATATTGGCAAATCTTTAGGAGGCTTCAGGATCAGCTAGTGTATAATCTTGCAACCTCTACTCTGCCAGATAGTCACTGGAGGGAGTCCGAGTAGTATGTATGTGTGGAGCATTGTCGAGGCCACGTTATATCAAGGTTCTGGGTATATTCTTACCATGTGTACGCCATATCCAAAAATTTCATTACATCATATAGCATGTATGTCCCCCCCCCCATTTTTTCTTACTTATTGAATACACCATGAATTGTCAAACTAATAAAGTAAGCTTATCTGCAAAAAGATCTAAACCTCCCAAATACTTCCTATTCATTTTATTACACAAATATACATGCTCTTAATTCTAATCTCAAAAATGTCCATTTCCACTTGCAGTCTGCCAAACCCCATGTACTTTTTCTGACAGAATCTCAGTTATCGGTTGATTCAACTACTGCTCATCTCAGTTGCCCAATTTCGCAGTATGATTCCTTTCACCTGAAAAGTGGTACTTTGGAATCTCCTCTTTTCGATCTTCAATGGCTTAAAATCTCTCTAGCTCATCCTGTCAAATTCATTTTTGTCTCTACCGTTCTCCCAACTCCACTAATCACTTGGAGCTCTTTGCAACTTTACTGTCTCCAGTCCAACTTTCCTAACAGTGAGTTAATTTTCCTTGGTGATTTTAATCTTCCCAACTCCAGCTGGCTTCCGATCCAGCCGGTCGAGATGCTGAGGCTTTTACAAATATTAATGACCTTGAGCAGATTGTTCATTTACCTACAAGAATACTAGACAATCCTAATCATACAGTCAACACGCTTGATCTTTTTCTCACCTCACAAACAACCCTTCTAAGTACACGGTCGAAGTGAGTGGTCCTTTATGTACCTCAATCATAACTTGGTGATTGTATCATCTCCAATGGAGCCTTTCTCTCATGGCTATTCCCAACCTTGTGTTGTTTGGCATTACAAGAATGCAAAAATGGGATAACCTGTGAGATTTCTTTTCTTCTTTTCCTTGGTCAGACTATTATTTCAAAACTTCTGATGTCAACGTTTGATCATATCGTGTCAGTGAAATTATTCTTGTAGTAATGGAATCCTCTATTCCACACTCCAATTTAAAAACTCGTCATTTATCTAAACCTTGGTTTTCCAATAGCTGAGGCTTTTGCAATTACTAATGATCTTGCACAGATTTTTCATTTACCTACAAGAATACCAGACAATCCTAATCATACAGCCAATATGCTTGATCTTTTTCTCACAAACAACCCTTCTAAGTACACGGTCGAAGAGGTCCTTTAGGCACTTCAGATCACAACTTGGTAATTGTCTCTTCTCCAATGGAACCTTTATCTCATGGCTATTCCCAACCTCGTGTTGTTTGGCATTACAAGAATGCAAAATAGGATGACCTGCGTGATTTCTTTTCTTCTTTTCCTTGGTTGGATTCCTGTTTCAAAAGTTCTGATGTCAACGTTTGTCAGATCATGTCAGTAAAATTATTCTTGCAGGAATGGAATCCTTTATCCCATACTCCTCTTTAAAATCTCGTCCTTTATCTAAACTTTGGTTTTCCAATAAATGTGCTAAGGCTGTTCAAGAGAAGAATGTTGAATATCGTAACTGGCTTGTTTCTAATTCTTCAGCTTCGTTTTCTGCCTACACCAAAGCGCGCAACAATTGTAAAGCAGTTATTAATCAGTCCAAACTAGAGTTTGAGCAGGCTAAGAGTAGAAAACTTGCTTCTTGCCCTAATGGTAGCCAAGCATTCCGGACTCTTGCCAAACCAACTGGCCGCAACTTTTGCCCATCTCTGCTCCCACCTCTGTCCAAACCAGATGGTTCTGTTGTCACTTCAGCCAAGGATAAAGCTGACCTGCTAGCATTTCATTTTTCTTTCAACTCATGCATTAATGATTTTGGTAAAACACCTCCCACTATTCCCAACACGCTCCATTCAATGCCTCCTGTGGTCTTCCGTCAAAAGGATGTCAGAAGGATTTTGACGAATCTTGATGCTAAGACAGCTCCAGGTCCCGATGGTATTTCTCCACTTGTTCTCAAAACCTGTGCTCCTGAACTTACTCCTATTCTTTGCTTCCTTTTTTCACTTTCTTATTCCAAAGGTGTTTTTCCTTCTGCTTGGAAATTTGCTCATATCCAGCCAGTTCCTAAAAAGGGTGACAAATCTCTCCCATCCAATTATCATCCCATTGCAATTACTTCTACTCTTTCTAAAGTAATGGAGAAATCAATTAACTGCCAAATTTTAAACTACCTAGAAACCTTCCGTATGATCAACGATTGCCAGTATGGATTCCGTCAGTGTCGATCCACTGGTGATATTCTGGCTTATGTTACCCATTTATGGACACTAATTCAATGGAAAGGTTCGGTGAAACCCAAGTAGTTGCTCTTGACATCTCAAAGGCTTTCGATCGTGTTTGGCATTAAGGTCTTCTAAAAAAGCTTCCATCTTATGGTTTGCCAACTGTTTTTAATAATTGGTTATCCAGTTTTCTCTCTGATTGCTGACTGAGGGTGATGGTAGATGGCTCTCTGTCGTCTTCTCCACTAATGCCGGTGTCCCCCAAGGTTCAGTTCTTTTCCCCACTCTTTTCCTCTTGTATATTAATGACCTTCTTCCATCCTATCCATAGTTTTGCCGATGATAGCACATTGCATTCCACTTTCCATTTTGAGAAACCCTGTCCTGCTCAATCAGCTTCAACTTCTCGAAAATATGCTACGGATTCTTTAAATGCCGATCTTCAGGTAATTCTCCAGTGGGGCAAAGACAACTTAGTTGATTTCAACCCTTCTAAAACTCAGTCTTGTCTTAGATCTCACAAAAAGGATTCTTCTACTCCTATGCTAATCTTTAGTGAAACTCCAATTTCTAGGCAAAATGATATATCTCTTTTGGGGATTACCCTGACTTCTAATCTCTCTTGGCACAAGCACATTACAAATATTGCTTCTTCTGCATCTAAAAAACTTGGTTTTCTCTTTCGCTCTCGGCGTTACTTTTCTTCCAAACAGCTTCTCACTCTGTATAAATCGCAAATCCGCCCTGCAATGGAATATTGTTCCCACATCCGGGCTGGTGCCCCCAAAACCTCTCTCAGGCTTCTTGATTCCATTCAGAGGAAGGCAGTTAGGTTAATTAATGACTCATCTCTAACAGAGTCTCTCCACTCGCTTTCTCATAGACGTACTGTTTCTGCTGCATGCCTCTTCTACAGATACTTCCATGGGCACTGTTCTTCTGAATTGGCTTCTATAATTCCCACTCTCCCTTTCAAAACAATCTGAACACTTGCCGCCACCAGCCAACATCCATTTAATGACGAACTTCAAATGCAGAGAACCAACTTTTCATCTTCCTCGTTTGTTAATTCAACTCCCATTTTCTGGAACAACCTTCCATCATATGTATATCCTGAAAATTACAGTCTACAGAAGTTCTCGTCTAATGTCAACAAATATCTTCTTTCATCTTCTTAACCTCCAATCCAAGCACGTTACAATGTACTATAGGTTCTAATACCTTTTGTGTTTGGGGTTTTCAAAAAAAAAAAAAAGTGGACAGCCACCTCCTTAAACCAGCTAGCAAAATTTCTGTATATCATTGACAAGACACCATGAGCTACTCTTGCAGCCTTTTTGCACTGTTCAGAAAACTTCATATCTGACTGCACAATTGCCCTGAGTATAATTGTGCAGTCAGATATGCACAATAACCCCAGAGTAACATGTCACCCATTTGATATGTTAGTCTGGGGTTACTGCTACCCATTATACAGTACTTTACATTTGTCAATGTTAAACTTCAGTTAGTTTAACATTGACAAATGTAAAACTTCAGTGGGCACCCCTGCCAACCTTCGTATCGTCTGCAAATTTAGACATCAATATCATTGATAAATACCGAAAACAACAATGGGAATAACACTGAACCCTGCAGGACTTCACTAATAACATTAGTCCATGAAGAGCAGTGCCTACTGATAACCAATCTTTGTCTTTTCCCACTCAACCATCCTTTTATCCATTGTAGCAACTTGCCCTTAATGCAATACTGTTCCAATTTGTCTTCCATGTGCCACAGTATCAAAAGCTTTTCTAAAATCCAAGTATATGATATCAAAATTGTTCTTTGCATCCAATTCCTTTGACAACAATCATAGTATCCAATCAAAATTTTCAGACAAGACTTCCGCTTAACAAACACATGCTGTGTCTGAACTATAACCGCAATCTTGTCTAGATGATCCTGCATCGCTTTCTTAACCAGCGACTCCATTATTTTCTCTGGAACAGAAGTCATACTAACAGGTCTGTAATTACCCGTACCATCCTTTTTTTTTAATTTTTTATTATTATTACTCCAGAACAAGCTAAGCCTTACAGGGGAAGAATATAACAGTCGTACTAAGTAATGATTCTATTTACAATCAATATACAATGTCAAATATCAATATACAAAGTCAATATACAGCATATACAATGGAATATCATATGTTACAGGTGATTTGCATTTAAGCAAAGCTGGGATGGAAGAGATTTTTATATTTCTAACACTTTTCATGTTATAATTTCTTATTTGTTCAAAATGAATAATTACATTAATTGAGTTGTATTATTGTTATAGTTATCCATTTTTTTGTATTATTTCTTATTATTATATTTGTTTTTTATTTTCTTTGTTTAATGAAATATTTATAGTTAATATATACATATATTTTTATTATTATTATTAGATTAATCTTTATTCTCAATTTCTAATTAATTGATTGTAAAACCTTTGCAATTCTTTTTTGATATTGATATCTTCAGCTAGAATATCAATGTTGGATTCATTTAGCAATCTTGCAGTTCTATTGAAATAGTTGTTGTTATTTGGTTTTTAGGAGAATTAGCAACTAAGGCTATATTGCTCCGGGGATATGCGGTGGTCATTCCCTGACCTTTCCGCATCATTAGTATTTGGTGGGCACGGGCTCGAACTTCGGTCTAATCAAGAAGCGTGTGCTACGCACTGCTGCTCCTGCCCACCTGGCTACGGAGGCGCCCCCAAAAAGGGTGACAAATCCCTTGCAGTCAATTATCGTTCCATTGCGGTTTCTACTCTTTCCAAAGTAAAGAAAAAATAAATTAACCGCCCACTCTTAAACTATCTGGAAATCTTTCATCTGATCAATGATCGCCGGTATAGATTCCGTCAGTGTTGTTTCACTGGTGGTATTCTGGCTTATGTTACCCATCTATCGATAAATACAATGAAAATGTTTGGTGAAACTGAAGCTGTTGTTCTTGACATTTCAAAGGCTTTTGATTGTGTTTGGCATAAAGGTCTTCCAAATAAGCTTCCATCCTAGGTTTTCCAGCTGTTCT
Organism: Mastigoproctus giganteus; assembly: GCF_048544385.1. Classification (NCBI taxonomy): domain Eukaryota; kingdom Metazoa; phylum Arthropoda; class Arachnida; order Uropygi; family Thelyphonidae; genus Mastigoproctus; species Mastigoproctus giganteus. The sequence continues at coordinate 120,024,019 of NC_143581.1, forward strand.
TTGTAATTGGGTATCCAGTTTTCTCATTGGAAGTTCAAGTCCAATGTCAACAAATATTTTCTTTTGTCTTCTCAATGGTACTAAGTACTATAGGTTATAATACCTCTCGTGTTTGGGGTTTACATAAAAAAAAAAAAAAAAAAAAAAAAGTAACTGCCATCAAAAAAGAACTCTGCTTCTCCTGTTGTAGAAGTTTAGCATAAATGATAAGGCATTACTTGACATACCTATGTTCTTTAATTTGAGGCAAAGCAAATTATATGGTACCAAATCAAAGACTTTTTGTAGGTCCAGAAATAAAATGTCTATCTGATTGTTATTATCAAGGCTATGTTTGATGTCATGTTCTATGGAGAGTAGGTTGGTCACTGTTGACCTGCCCATAAGGAAGCCATGATAAATGTGGCTGAATTCGTTTTTCATAAAGTAACAAAGCTGAGAGTATAAGACAATCTCAATGATCTTACTTAGGGGGTTAGCTTTGTGTATGGGTCGAAAAGAGGCAGGGCTGTGATCCGCTTTGCGAATTTTGGACACATTTGCACATCTTTAATCCATGGGGAGTTCTCCCAAGTCCAAAGAAGCTTTCATAATTATGGATAAAGGTTTGCTTACTTCCTTTGCTGCCTCCTTTAATATAATTGGATAGACCCCATTCACCTCAAGTGCCTTCCTTATGTTTAACTTCAAGAATTTCTTCTCCACTTTGCTCTCAGTTATTACAAAATCACTTAGCTCCCTGTTACAGTTTGCTAAACTTCTGGCATTCCCCTCCTTGAATAACTATTCATGTGTGAATGTAGATGCAAAATACTCATTCAATTTATCAGTTACTTGAGCATGATCATCGATGGTCAAACCATCTGTGTTAAATGGACCAATCTGATTCATCCCTTCCCTTCTAGAGTTCACATAAGTAAAGAACTCTTTGCACCCTTTGCCAAAGATTTCTCATAATCTGCCTTCACCTGCCTAACCTCCTGTGTGACTTGATTACAGACTAGCTTATATCTGCCAGAGGTATCTGTGTCTCCTGCTAATTTATATGTGTCCCATGCATTTTTCTTCTCTGCCACTAGTCTCTTTAGTTCATCTGACATCCATTTAGGTCTAAACCTTGAACAGTATTGCTTAGTTAGTATGAAAAGCCTAGTAGCTTCCGAGATTAATTCCTTGAATGCTTCCCATATTAGAATTCACCATTGTAATATCATCAGTTGATCCCACTGTACAGAATTTAAAAATTCTCCGAGACCACTGTAGTTATCTTTACAAAAGCAAAAACCCTTCTCCTTATCCCTGATGGTATTTACATCTGTAAGTAAATCTGATATCAGTACATTGTGATCACTGCCACCTAGTGGTTCCTTTATCTGCAGATTCTTAATGCATGATTATCAGATCAAGAGTATTACTCCCTCTGGTTGCCTCTCGAAAATGTTGCTGTAGAAAACAGTCATTCAATAAATCCACAAAAGTCTTGTTAGTGTGCGAGTGACCAACCCACAAGTTCCAGTCAATATCTGGAAAGTTAAAATCCCCAATTATAAGACATTCTGATTTAATGGCCCACACGATTTCTCTGCACAATTGCTCATTACACTCATCAGATTCATTAGGCTTATAACACACACCTACTCTCATTTTCCCTTTCCCAATGCTTTCATCACATCATACTGACTCAATATTACATTGTTCACCAATGTCAATTGGATACACTTCCTTAGATTTTATGTTTCTTAACTAACAGCATAACCCCTCCTCCCTTCCTGTCCTATTTATCCTTTCTGTACACATTGTACACCCCAAATTCCAATTGTTGTTGTTTGTTTGTAGTTTTGTGGGGCAAAAGCTGCTTCAGCTATATTGTGCCCGTTCCAGTTTTGTTATTTTCAGTTATGTTAACACTGATGTTTGAATATTAGATGGTAAGGTTTATTAGACTGAGGTATGTAAAGAGTTGCTTTATGTCTGAGTGTTCTTCCGTAATGAGTTCAAGGCTCATTACGGTTCATTTGGTTCATTAATTACATTACGGTTCATTATTAATGGCTCATTATGGTTCATTATTAATGGTTCATTTGTATGCAATTTGAAAGCTGATTGGCAGGTAGTTTGGTAATCCCCAGGGTCTCACATCTGGTGAGTATGGGCTTGGCAAACCCAGAGTCCTGAGCTGGATATTATCATTCTTCTCTTTCTTGCTTTCTTGGTGATTCTCGTCTACTTCTTTCTCTCTCTCAGGGTAACGCAGGAATTTTTTTTTTTTTTTTTAGGCTGGTGCAACATAAGCCTCAAGCTTCGTTGCACTGTATAGAGGCGCCTCCGTAGCCAGGTGGGCAGGAGCAGCAGTGCGTAGCACATGCTTCGTGATTAGACTGGGGTTCGAGCCCGTGACCACCAAATATGAAGGGTGCAGAAAGGCCAGGGAATGACCACTGCATATCCTCAGAGCAATATGGCCTTAGCTGCTAATGCTCCTAAAAACCAAATAACATAACATAACATAGCACTGTAGGCTAATAATAATAATGTGGACATTCTATGATGACCTATTTCACTGTTAGTATGGTTAGACCCTGAGAACATTGTGGAGTGGAAGATCATCTTTCATTAGGAGATAAGACTGCGTTAAATGTGTATGTCTAATGCAAAGCTGGGCGAGAATAACCTCTTTGTGTCTGTTTGCCTGAAAACTTTATTTCTAGGATTTCAGCTGCTGTTTGATTTGATCTAGTTTGTTGTTTTGTTGAGATTTCCAGGTTTGTGCCCATATATTTTCAGAGGCTTTTAGAATGACATTTTTGAAGTCACTGTGTGGAGTTTTATGCAGGTGAGATTTTTCATTTGACGGATGTTTGGCAGCCTGATCAGCATGTTCATTGCCCAGTATTGTAGAATCTCCAGGAATCCAAGTGAATCTGACTTTTTGATTTTTAGTCTTAAGAAGCGATAAGCAGACAAAAATTTTTTTTTTTCTTAGATAAGGATGAGATCGTAAAGCATATATTGTACTTAATGAGTCTGTAAAAATTATACTTTATACGAGGCAAGTTTTGGCAATGTGATCTAGTGCGAAACTTATTGCAAACAGTGCAGCTCTATAGATACCACACTCTATTGGAAGTGACTGAGAAATTATGCTATTTGGCAGGACCACTGCAGCACCAACATGTGTATCCATTTTGTTGCCATCAGTTACAGATGTGAGTAATCAGAGAATTGTTATATAAGAGGAATGTAGCTGTTTAATATATTGATTTGGGATGTTATTTTGTTTCCATTTTGTGAGGCCATGTCACAGTCGGCAGAACTTATTTCCTACGGGGGAAGATATATGGGGGTATCTTGGTAGATTTTATTCATATTTAAGTTCCATTGTGAAAGTTGTATGCTGGCAGGTTTGCATATGCTAGGTTTGTTCTCATATAAAGTTTCCCATTTTGGAGTATACAGATATTGCATGTTGGATGTCTGGGAAGGCTTTGAACTTTTGTAGCGTAGTTCAGAAGAAGAAGTTGTCTACGAAGGCTGAGTGGGAGTTCACAAATCTCTATGTATAGCCTGTACACAGGTGAGGTATGAAATGCTCCAGAAACAACACGTAATGCACTGTGATGGATAGGATCTAACCAATTCAGAACACTTTTCCTTGCAGAGGAATAGATGGGAGAACCATAATCTAATCTAGATCTTATCATTGCTCAATAAATGTGCAAAAGTGAATAACAATCAGCTCCCCATGTCATGGCAGATATTGCTTGTAGAATGTTTAATTTGTTTACGCACACTGTAAGTAGATATTTTATATGGTCTAGGAAATTTAATTTGTGATCCATGATTAGTCCTAGTAGTCGGATACTATGTTTCACTGGGATTTGTTGATTGCTTATTCTTAGTTCTGGGTCAGGATGCATCTTTTGTTTTCTGCAGAAGTGTATTGCCGCTGTCTTTTGTACTGAGAGTCGATATCCATTATAGGTGGACCAGGACTCTATTTTGTTTATAGCACATTGAAGCTGTCTTTCAATTGTCCGCATATTCTGTGAGTGACATGAAATAGTAAGATCATCTGCATATAAATATGTTTCTACCATTTCTGGAATAACTTCTGTGATAGGATTGATTTTTATTGCGAAAATCCTGAGCCTTGAGAGCCCCCTGTTCTTGATTGTATAGTTTACACAAAATATTATGGTAGCGGACTTGGAAAGTTCTGGAGGAACTTTGGTAGATGGCTTCGCAATCCTAATTTGTACAACCCCTGTAGGATACCATATCTCCAGGTAGTAGCAAAAGCCTTTTAATGTCAAGACATATCAAAACAAGGTGTGGTTTCGGAGAAAGGCATTGCAGATGTTTGATTTGGCTTTTGTCAGTATATCCAGTGTTGATCTGTTTTTCCGAAAACCATATTGGCCCAGACTAAGGAGATTGTGTGAGTCAAGAAATCATGTTAACCGATCATTCACCATTCTTTCTAAAGTTTTACTAAGACAGCTAGTGAGGGAAATAGGCCGATAATTATTTGAATTTGAGTGGTCCTTCCTTGGTTTTAGAAAGGCCAGCACAAACGAATGCCGCCAAGAGTCTGGATATGTGTGCTCAAGGTATATCCTATTATAAGCAGCATGCATAAGGAATTTTCATGAAATGCTTAATCATTTGATAGTGGATTCCATCTGGACCCGCTGCACTTTGTTTTGATTTGGCTAAGGCTTTATGTAGCTCGTCTATAGTGAAGGGTTGATATGTGTGCTCAAGGTATATCCTATTATAAGCAGCATGCATAAGGAATTTTCATGAGATGCTTAATCATTTGATAGTGGATTCCATCTGGACCCGCTGCACTTTGTTTTGATTTGGCTAAGGCTTTATGTAGCTCGTCTATAGTGAAGGGTTGATCGTATGGAATCTAATGAGTTGTGCGGAAATTAATTTTGTATTTTTAAATTTGAGCTTTATATTTTTGAAAGATTGGTCTATATGATGATGTAGCTGACAATTTCTCAAAGGTTTCTCCTAGTTGGTTTGCAATTTTTTCTGGATCAGTTATATCATAGCCTTTCCAGCTCATTATCGGTTTCGGGGCTGTTGATTATTTACCTGAAATTTGTCTAATTTTATTCCAGATAATTCTAGTATTCGTATTTCTATTAATTTTTTTAGCAAAAGACATCCAGGATTCTTTTTGAGATTTCCGACGTATATAATGTGCTCTTTACTCTGGCCTTCTTATATTTTATGAGATTAGTGGTGGTGGAGAATTTCCTGAATTGATTTCAAGCTTTATTTTTCTCATTCTTTGCTTCCAGGCATTCTTCATTCCATCACTGCTTGTAATGTTTATGGTATTGATTACTGGTCTTTGGTATTGAAATATTTACTGCAGAGATGATTTGGTTTGTAACATAACTAACAGCACTACTGCTATCACAATACCTTATAGTTTGTTCATCTAAAGCAGCACATTGGTATTTTTCTGAGTTTGCTTTGCAAAAGTTCCACTTTTACCTCTTATAGATTGCAGTACGTCATTTGTTAATAGATAACAAACAACTGGGTAATGATCACTGTTATAGGGATCATTACCCAGACTAGTCAAGAATAGGAAAGAGAGATGGGGAACACGGGGTACCCATGTTTAAGAGTGCTAAATTTCTGCTGTCTAGAAATTTTTTTGATCATCTGTCCTCTTTTGTCTGTATGAAGTGAACCCCAAATGATATAATGCCCATTAAGATTGCCCATCAGACAGAAATGAGATGGTAATTGGTCAATTAAGTCCTCGAAGTCTTGCAGTGTATACATATGGTTAGGTAGAAGGTATAGTGAAACCACAGTAAGGGTGATTCCTGTCACGATGCGTACCCCGACTGCTACAAGAGGCGTTTGCAGCTGGATATACCTTGATGGAATATTAGAGTCTACCAAAATGGCGACCCCTCCATGAGCGGTTGTTGTGGTTTTACGATCTTGCCTATATATATTGTAGTGCTTGATTGAAATGCTTATGTATGATGTTAGGTTGGTTTCTTGTAAACAAACACTTGCAGGATTATAGATGGAAATTAGATCTTTGATATCATTAAGGTTACTTCGAAGCCCACAACAATTCTACTGAAGAAGTGTACACATTATTTGGACTTGGTTATTAATTCTGATGATTTATGTAGGGCAGCCTGTTTGCACTGATCTGTTTTGATTTTTTATTTTCTAGGGGAAGTTGGTCGACTACCACTATCATCAGTTGTGTAGAATTCCAGGACTGTTTCATCTTGCTCCTTTTTGTCAATTTCCATAGTATCAGTATTTATCTATTTTTTGTCTACAGATTTGGTGGGATTTTCACTGCTGGTTTGTGTTGGATCTTTAGCATCTGGTGGGATTATAATTGGAGTATTTATTGCCTGATTAGCTTTTGTTTCTGTCTGCAAGAGGAGAGTACATGCCCAGTCTGTTATTGAGATGTTAGGTGAAACCGAGATGTCAGTTTGTGATGCAATTACTTTTGTTTTCTGGACTGCTGTTGCTGTTGCTGCATATGATCTTGCAAATGGTATTTGATTTTTAGCTTCTTGGTATGTAACCTTATACAGTAAACCCCTGCTATTTGCGGGGGTTACGTTCCTGAGAAATGCCGCGAATACCGAAAACGCGAATACTGAGTTATGGCTTTCATAGTAATAAAGGGGTTCCATTCCAAAGTATGAAATATATAAGAAAAACTAGTCTAAAATTTTGTCTATGTATGTATTATATGTACCTTCATAATATGACTATGTACATAGACAGTACATAGTGAAATGCAAGCATATGGCATCAAAATGAAAATAAGAAACAATTTAATATTAAATGTAATATTTATTAGAAATTTCAAACAAATCTTTCAAACCAGCACCTTTGCTAGCTAAAAAACTTATCCCGCCAGTGCTATCACCAGTTTCGCTAAAGTGTTGATAAAGGAGTTTTGCCTTTTCACGATTTTTGCCTTTTCTGGTCTTCTATCCACAGATTTAAAGCCTTTTCCATTTTTTCTAATTTAACATGACGAGTTACAGAGCAAATTTTTGAAGCAATTGGCGCGTTTTCATGGACACTACGTCGGATTTTTTCTTCTGATTTCTTGATTGATCGTATCATTGACTCATTGATTTTATAATGTTTTGCCACTGAGGAGACACTTTCACCATTAGAAATTTTATCTAATAACCCAATTTTATTCCCTAATGTCATCACCTTCTTTGATCTTTTCACATTTCCCTTGTTATTTGTAGCCATATTTTTGTACGGGTTAGAAAGAACTTGTCCACAATGAAGTCACTTTCTTCCATTAACACACTCGAAAAAGTCTGTTTTACACCGAAACGGCAGATTTATCACTTTTGTAGCATATAAATTTATAAACTGATAAATTTATTCAATTTATAAGCATATAAATTAAAAGCAAACGACGAAACCTTCTATGACAAGAGCATAACACATACTGAACAAGGATTAGCGAGAAACATCCACGCTCGCCATTTTGTGACCTCTCTCCCCCCACGCACCGAGTGCTGTTTTGACCGGTGAAGATAATTTTAGCCACGCCCATGTTTTTTTATGGCGGAAAATGTTCACCTAAAAAAAATTCACATTTTTTTTTAGGTTTCAATTTATATTAAATCAGCGAATACAGATACCGCGAATAGCGGGGGTTTACTGTATTCAGTTTTATATTTCTGTACTTGCTTCTCTCTTTTCCATATACTGCAGTCTCTGGAGTAGGCAGGGTGGTCTCCTTTGCAGTTTTGGCAGCAAGGAGACTGTGCACTGCATTCTTTATCATTGATCTTTTGAGTCACAGGTGGCACAAATAGCTAGTTCTCTGCATACTGTTTGCAAACAGTCATACTTTTGACACTTGAAGCACCTTACTGGATTGGGGATGTATGACTTTACCTGGCAATTCAGGTATCCCGCTTTCACTGATGTTAGTAGGGTAAGTGTGTTGAGAGTAAGTATGATAGTGCGGGTTGGTATCAGGTTTCCATCCGTTTTGATAAGAATTCTTTTTGCATGAATGACATTCTGGTTTTGTAACTCTTGTACAATTTCTTCTTCAGAGCTGTTTAGGAAGTCCCATTCCACAATAATACCTTCTGATGTATTTAAAGTGGCATGGAGTGACTTTGATGGGAATCCCACCAAAATTTGTTTTAAGAAGTAGCTCAGAATGATGGTGATTTGTCATTTTTATAAATAGGTCACCTGATTTCAAGGAAGAAAGTTTACTAACTGGCTGGTCTGATAAGTTATTGTTATTTGGTTTTTAGGAGCATTAGCAACTAAGGCCATATTGCTCCGGGGATATGCGGTGGTCATTCCCTGACCTTTCCACATCCTCCGTATTTGGTGGTCACGGGCTCGAACCCTGGTCTAATCAAGAAGTGTGTGCTATGCACTGCTGCTCCTGCCCACCTGGCTATGGAGGCGCCGGGTGGTCTGATAAGGAATATAAAATTAGAAAGAGTGGAGAGATGCTCTGGTTCACATCTTTCTTTTGTCTCTTGGCAGTAGATGGGTTAGGATCATCTTGCTGCCGATAATGTTCAGTTTGATACATAGATCTAAGTGAAACTTAGTTTGTAGAGTCCATTTTTGCTCCTTTTAGCACTGAATGGATTATTTTTTCCTTTCAGGTTTCTGGTTCTGCCACAGGGAGGTAGGACTGGTGCCACCCAGTGACCAGGCACCTGGATCAGTTAGTTTGTTAGTGAAAAAATTAATTAATACACTAAGAAAAGAAAGATGATTTTCCTTCCTGGGTTCTTACTCAAAATCTGTTAAGTATAGAACCACTTATTTTTAAGTGGTTCTATACTTAACATATTTTGTACTTAATCCTCAGTTCTATACTTATTCTTGGAGGACTGATTCCAGCTCCTGCAAAGTAAATGGTTCTGAATTGTGTTGCAGGAGATATTTTGTGTTCCTCTTCCTGATTGCTGTATGGTCAGGATCGTCCTCAGAAGGGTTGTCATTAGGGAAGAGCCTGTCAAGAATAACATTTGTGGAGTCTGTCCAATTTGTTGTTTCCTGGCGGTTAGTCCTGACTGATCTGTGAATATCTGCAGTGTAGGTCTTTTCTGTTATGATTTTGTACAGAAGTCCCCAGGGGTTTGCATTACCAGACTCTTTGACAAAGGTAATCCAGGTTTCTGTCTTCCCTGTGGCAATAGCTATTGTATAGGTACTCTTTTTGTGGATGTAGTCATTGTAGGATTGGACCACATCTTCAGCAGGCCAATCTCGGTGTGTTTGATACTGTCTTCTAGCCTGATGTGTTTGTTTTCTAAGATTGCCAAGTTCCCTGTTCCACCAAGAGCACAGTTTATTGTGTGGTTTTTTCTTACTAGTGAGCAGTGGGATGCTTTTGTCAGAGAGTTCTGTATGAGTTCAGTGAGTTGAGTTGGCATTAGACATTCAAGTTCTGCGAGGTTTGGTTCTGGGAAGTCCAGCTGGAGGGTCTCATCAAAGGCTTTCCAATTAATGGATTTGATACAGAATCTTACAAACTCCCTCATAGACGATTGGAATCGGTTAGTCATCATGTTAGGTCATACTCTTCCACCTAACATTTTTTTTTTTTTATGTGAATCCCAAACACGAGAGGTATTAGAACCTAAAGTACTTAGTACCGTGCTTGGGTTGGAGGTTGAGAAGATGAAAGAAGATATTTGATAACATTGGACTTGAACTTCTGTAGATTGCAATTTTCAGGAAATACGTATGAAGGAAGGTTGTTCCAGAAAACAGCAGTTGAATGAATAAATGAGGAAGTTGAAAAGTTGGTTCTGTGGGTTTGAAGTTGGACAGTAAATGGATGTTGGCTGGTGGCGGCACGTGTTCGGACTGTTTTGAAAGAGAGAGTGGGAATGATAGAAGCCAATTCAGAAGAACAGTGCCCATGGAAGTATCTGTAGAAGAGGCATGCAGCAGAAACAGTACGTCTATGAGAAAGCGAGTGGAGAGACTATGTTAGAGATGAATCATTAATTAACCTAACTGCACTCTTCTGAATGGAATCAAGAAGCCTGAGAGAGGTTTTGGGGGCACCACCCCGGATGTGGGAACAATATTCCATTGCAGGGCGGATTTGCGATTTATACAGAGTGAGCAGCTGTTTGGAAGAAAAGTAACGCCGAGAGCGAAAGAGAAAACCAAGTTTTTTAGATGCAGAGGAAGCAATATTTGTAATGTGTTTGTGCCAAGAGAGATTAGAAGTCAGGGTAATCCCCAAAAGAGATATATCATTTTGCCTAGAAATCGTAGTGTCCCTCAAGATAAGCATAGGAGCAGAAGAATCCTTTTTGTGAGATATAAGACAAGACTGAGTTTAAGAAGGACTGAAATCAACTAAGTTGTCTTTGCCCCACTGGAGAATTACCTGAAGATCGGCATTTAAGGAATTGGTAGCAGATTTTCGAGAAGTTGAAGCTGATTGAGCAGGACAAGGTTTCTCAAAATGGAAAGTGGAATGCAATGTGCTATCATCGGCAAAACTATGGATAGGATTGCCAGTCGATGGAAGAAGGTCATTAATATACAAGAGGAAAAGAGTGGGGGAAAGAACTGAACCTTGGGGGACACCAGCATTAGTGGAAAAGTTAGAAGACAGAGAGCCATCTACCATCACCCTCAGTGAGCGATCACTAATTACTAAAAACAGTTGGCAAACCATAAGATGGAAGCTTGTTTAGAAGACCTTTATGCCAAACACGACCAAAAGCCTTTGAGATGTCAAGAGCACCTACTTGTGTTTCACGGAACCTTTCCACTGAATTAGTCCATAAATGGGTAACATAAGCCAGAATATCACCAGTGGATCGACACTGACGGAATCCATACTGGCGATCGTTGATCAGACAGAAGGTTTCTAGGTAGTTTAAGAGTTGGAGGTTAATTGATTTTTCCATTACTTTAGAAAGAGTAAAATTATTGCAATGGGACGATAATTGGATGGGAGGGATTTGTCACCCTTTTTAGGAACTGGATATGAGCAAATTTCCAAGCAGAAGGAAAAACACCTTTGGAATAAGAAAGTGAAAAAAGGCAGCAAAGAATAGGAGTAAGTTCAGGAGCACAGGTTTTGAGAAATACCATCAGGACATGGAGCTTTCTTAGCATCAAGATTCATCAAAATCCTTCTGATATCCTTTTGACGGAAGACCACAGGAGGCATTGAATTGAGCGTGTTGGGAATGGTGGGAGGTATTTTACCAAGATCATTGATACATGAGCTGGAAGAAAAATGGGATGCTAGCAGGGCAGCTTTTTCCTTGGCTGAAGTGACAACAGAACCGTCTGGTTTGGACAGAGGTGGGAGCAGAGATGGGCAAAAGTTGCGGCCAATAGCTTTGGCAAGAGACCAGAATGCTCGGTTACCATTGGGGCAAGAAGCAAGTTTTCTACTCCTGTTCAAACTCTAGTTTGGACTGATTAATATCTGCTTTACAATTGTTGCGAGCTTTGGTGTAGGCAGAAAATGAAACTGAAGAATTAGAAACAAGCCAATTACGATATGCAACATTCTTCTCTTGAACAGCCTTAGCACATTTATTGGAAAACCAAGGTTTAGATAAAGGACGAGATTTTAAAGTGGAGTGTGGGATAAAGAATCCCATTCCTGCAAGAATAATTTCACTGAAACGATCTGAGCAAACGTTGACATCAGAAGTTTTGAAGCAGTAATCCGACCAAGGAAAAGAAGACTCGCAGGTCATCCCATTTTGCATTCTTGTAATGCCAAACAACACGAGGTTGGGAATAGCCATGAGATAAAGGTTCCATTGGAGAAGAGACAATCACCAAGTTGTGATCTGAAGTGCCTAAAAGACCTCTTACTTCGACCGTATACTTGGAAGAGTTGTTTGTGAGAAAAAGATCAAACATATTGGCTGTATGATTAGGATTATCCGGTATTCTTGTAGGTAAATGAACAATCTGTGCTAGGTCATTAGTAATTGCAAAAGCCTCAGCATCTCGACCTGCTAGGTCGGTGTGACCTGAAAACGGAAGCCAGCTGGAGTTGTGAACATTAAAATCAACATGGCAGTTAGTCGTCATGTTAGGTGGAAAAGTATGATCCTATGGTCACATTTGGTCGAGTCTAGGATGGTGACCCAGTTGCTTACCCAGGTGCGTAGATCATTGGTTTTTAGTGTTATGTCTATGTTTCGATGGCCCGTGCTGCTGGACTATGTGATCAGTTGGTTGGGTTGATTATCTACTGTTAGATTTCTAGAGGGGATAAGGTCCTTGATTAGAAGCCCTCTCAGATCAGGAGTGGGAGAATGTCAGTAGATGGACTTTGCATTGACTTCAGCTGTAATTACAGTGCTCTTTTTGCCTAAGAAATTCAGTGCATGTTCCAGGTAATTCAGCAGCTCTGGAATGTCTCTTTAGGGTGGACAGTACAGTGAGATAAGGTAGAATGAATATTATTTCGTGGTGTTGGGTGCATGTCTCAAACTGTGTACAAAGTCTGTGGATTACCAGGATGTCTAGCTCTCTATTGAGTATAACAATACAAGTCTTTGGGTTCTCTTTGGCAGGCTGGATTAGCCTTTTTTGTAGTGAGAATCCCATGATCTTGTGGCTGTTTCCAGCATGTGTTTTGGCCACAAACAGCTCCTGGATACAGATGATGTCCACTGCCTTCCGAATTTCATCAGCAACGGCTCTCAAGCAATGCCCATTTATTTGCATTATTTTGAGTGGTCGAGTTCGAGTTTGGTTGGATTGCTGAGTTGGATTGCAAAGAAATCTGGGGGAGCTGAGTTAGGGTGAGACAAGTGTTACTCATTAGCAGTCCTTAATCTTGCCATTTCTAATGTTCTCTGATATTGTGGGCATGCTGCATCCTTTACTGAGTAGTTGTGAACTCCACGCCTTCTTTCGTAATTGATGCAACAGGGTGGGTCCTCTTTGCTTGGACACCCAGCCTGCCCATGTCCACTGCGGCCACAAGTTGGAGACTTGTGAGAGCAGTGCAAGGGTGTATGACCATACCCAAGGCAGAGGAAGCATTTTCCTACCACAGTGAATGACATGAATTTATGCGAGCTGCATCCGATAAATAGCCTCGGAAGGGACGTTATAATCTTGAAGAGTGTAGGCGCTAAGCTGATTACCTGGTGTCCCCATAGAAAATCTACAGGTAATGTTAGTGCTAACTTCTGGTGTGTGTCCCAGGTGCAACAGGTTTTTGTAATACAGCTCCTCAGCTGTAGTGAGTCTACTTGGGACATCATAGATGAGGAAAGAGGGGTTGGTGAGTTTTGGTAGGCTTGAAGAGACCCCAGCATTTTGGAGTCTGGTGGGTGCCAAAATATTTTCTAGCTCATCTTTGGAAGTGCTTTCCAATAGCACCCTTCTGTTTCTGATGGGTCTCAGTGCTTTTACTTTGACCGATTTGAAGTCACTCCTGAGTGTATTTCGTACGAACTCCTAAACGTCGCCACTGGTTTTGAGGTCAGACTCATCTGTGGCTCTGAGGAGTAGGACATGCTGGTTCTGTTGTTGTTCCTTGATTACTGGTAGGAGATTATAATCACTAAAAGAGTTAGTAGGGGAAAGGTCTTTGCTCAAAGCACTGGTATAGGTCTGGAGGGCTTCCAGCTCCTATATGCTTGAGCACTATTCTTGCAATTATATGGATTGGGAAGTGATTCTAGAAAACCTGCGATTCTATGGATTGGGGAGTGATTCTAGAGAACTTGCGATTCTATGGATTGGGGAGTGATTCTAGTGAATCTATAGAGAGTGATTCTAGAGAGTGATTCTGCACTCCTCATTGACAACATTTGTTGTCAATGAGGAGTGCAGTGGTAATTGTTGCAAGTCCATCCCAGAGTTCCTGGATGTAGTTTCTCGCCGACCTGGTGAATCTGTTACTATCGTTATTCAAATAAGAAGCCAGATTTTTGTGCAGTACAGAGACAACCTGATGCAGAGTTGCCTGAGAAGTGTCATTGGTGACTGTGGGGGGGGGGTGTATGTGGGACAACAAGTCTAATAGAGACAGGGATCCCAGTTGCAACAGATTTGTCAAGGATTGGGGATAGAGTTGGCTTGGTGGTAATATTAGTTAGTGCTGCTGGCAGAGATGGAATTGTAGAGGTCCCCGCTGAACCCCAGCAATCGGGGGGGGGGGGGGTGACATCTTGGGATATTTGTATGGATCTGTTCAGGGAAGCAATTCCTTCAGAAGACATGTTGCGCTTGAGAGGCCAAGTGGGCCAATTTGGAAGAAGGGACTGGCTTGGATTGCTGAGCTGGTGTAAGAAGCAAAGGTTGGGAGGCAGTGATCGGTGCCGTAGGAGAATTAGCAAGGGACTCCAAGATGGAGGCTGCTTCAGGAGAGGAGATGGTGAAGTCCAGTTCAGAAGAAATGCTCAGATCAGGTCAAGGAGCAGAGGTTCTGCTGGTTCCATCACCATGCGAGGGATTAGGAGAGGATGGAAGAGGCTTAACCCTGGACCTCTTCTTGGTTTTCTTCTCTTTCCTAGGTTTACCTCCAGATTTGGGAGAGAGAAGCAGCTCTGGGTCATATGGCTCTTTGGATGAAGAGATTGTACCATCATGGGAACTCGGAGTATGTGGAGAGGATGGAAGCGGCTTAACCCTGCATCTCCTCTTGGTCTTTTTCCTCCTCCTAGGTTTACCTCCAGATTTGGGAGAGAGAAGGGAGCGAGAGCACTGGGTCATATAGCTCTTTGGATGAAGAGTTCGTACCATAATGAGAACTCATTGTAGTATGCGGATTGCCTGAATGGGATGAAAAACTTGCAGTTGTAGTGTTATGTGAGCTCATAGCATATGATTAGTTTTGGGATGAAAGTTCTATATCCCAGGAAAGAGTCTCCTGAAAGGTTCAATTCTGATAATTTCAAGAAATTCTGTAAGTTCCTGATTTTTGTGAAATTGGATGAAATCGGCAGGGGATGTTACTGGTTACGATATTAGCATACAATGCCTGGATGTGTCAAGTTTAATGGTTCAGGAAGAGACTTACCCATAATGTACATCTCAAACAAAATAGCCAATAATTCAGTTCAATCCAGTTATATAACAGTCATTAGTCATATCGCAATATTATATCCAATTGTTATTTGAGACTAGAGTTAGTATTAAAGTGGCTTACAGCAGCAAGGCTGGAGCCACCAAACAGAGACAGTCCTGGTGGTCATGTGATGTGGTCATGTGATCAAAGTCCTTTGTTTACCACCATGAGGGAGAAGCAATGGCTGCCTCCATGGCTACATAATTATAAGACACAAAACTTACAGCTAGGCAAAAACCAGTTTGTAATGAGCCAATCATCTAAATAATAATATGAATCACTCTTGATTTTTAAGGAGTCCTTATGTGCTGTAATGTAATAACTAGATCGTATGTATAGTTTAGCTTAATTTTCAGCGCTCACCTCATAGTAATCCGCTTAGCTAAGCGGATTACTATGAGGTGAGTGCTGAAAATTAAGCTAAGCTATACATACGATCTAATATGAATCGCTAGTGCTATTCAAGAATAGTTTACAGCACCACTCAAGTTTTAAAATAAACAGTAATATCAAGGTTATCCACAACAGGAAATTACAATGTTAACAACAGCCAAACCTATATGGCATCTCAGTGCTGTGTTCTGTTGAAATCAACGACACACAGCCCAAAATTAAAATTGCTCATATTTTTGAAATGCCTTAGAAGTTGGGCAAAAATACACCATCAACAGACTCGCGAACACCTAGAGAACTTGATGGGCACAATTTTAATCCAAAAATACAATTTTGAAACACTTTGAAGACAAAAAATGTCAGATCACCAAATTCATGCAACTGACCAGTACTTGGTCAGTGCCACTTCCATTAGTTTCAAATGTTTGTCTAGTTCTGCCTTGAATTTATGTAAGCTATCAACATTGTGGTTATAAGCCACGATCCCAAAGAATTAGAGGAAAATCTTAATCAGTTATGCACAGTTAGTAAGGATTTTGGACTAAAGATGAATATGGCTAAAACAAAAGTAATGATGAACAAGTATGCCACGGAAAGGGAAATAATGATTGAAGGAGCAGTAATCGAAAAGGTGGAGTCATATACTTATCTGGGACAAGTTATTAGCTGTACTAATGATATATGGCTGGAAGTCAAGAGAAGAATAAATTTTGGATGGATAGCATTCAGGAAATATAGTCACGTACTGAAGAGCAATATCCCAGTTTGTCTGAAACGTAAAATAATGAATCAATGTATACTCCCCACCATGACTTATGGAAGTGAAACTTGGGCACTCACCAAAAGAATGGAAGAGAAGTTGAGAACTACACAGCGAAGAATGGAACGAATTATTGGGAATCAGACTGTTAGATAAGAAGAGAAACACATGGATTAGGCAGCAAACTCAAGTAAAGGACATTCTTATCAAAACTAAAGAACTAAAATGGTGTTGGGCAGGACACATAGCTCGAAGACATGATGACAGATGGACTAAGAAAATAACAGAATGGTACCCAAGAGGAGCTAGAAGAAAACCTGGAAGACAAAGGCGTAGATGGATAGATGAAATTCATGAGTTTTTGAGTAGTAAATGGATGGCCAGTGCTCAAAACAGAAGGAACTGGAAAGTTGCTGGAGAGGCCTTCATCCTGCAGTGGATTGAAAATGGCTGATGATGATGATCAACTTCCACAACGACAGATGGAAGTTTGTCCCAACAATCAACTACCTGCTGGTTAAAGGAAAAGTCCCACACATCTATTTGACAACTGTCTTTCTTCAATTTCAGTTTATGCCCCCTCGGGTTTGTAATCTGAGCAAGAGGAAGAATCCTATCAGCATTGAGCCTTCTGAAACGATTCAAGGCCTTATACAACTCACTCAGATTGCTTCGCAAATGCCTAGTCTCCAGACGCTGCAATTTGCAGAACTTAAGCCTTTCTTCGTAAGAGCACCCTTTTGTTCCCCTCACCAGTCTTGTTGCTCTTCTCTGTACTCATTCTAGCAACTCAACATCCTTCTTAAAACAAGGCATCCAGACCTGTACGCAGTACTCAAGGTGTGACCTGACCATTGCCTTATACAAGGGGTTAATCATCGTCATCTCCTTATCCCTGCTCACAAAATTCCTGTATATCATTGACAAGACCACATGATTTACTCAGGCAGCCAGTCTGCACTGCACAATTACCCCCGGGGTTCTTTCATTCTCCACTACCTTGAATAACACCACCCAGTTGGTACATTTCTCCGGGTTTGCTGCTATCCATACGCTGTACTTTACATTTGTCAATTTGAAACTTCGGTTGCCACTTCTCAGTCCATCTGCCCAACGTTTCCAGATCCTGTTGCAACACAATACTGTCATTACTGTTATTAACAACCCTCCCAAACTTTGCATCATCTGCAAACTTTGACATTAAGCTTCACATACCTTTATCAATATCATCATTGATAAATATACAAAACAACAGTGAGCCCAACACCGAACCCTGGGGGGACACCACTAAATAACATACCTTATTTCCCCATGTATAAAACGCACCTTAATTTTGGAGCCCGAAATTTGAAAAAAAAAAAAAAAAAAAATGTATTACATAAACTTGGGCTTGAAAACAATGATATCAACTTTATTACAACTCTCTACTGGAATCAAACAGCCCGGCTTCGCTATGACAACGATCTGACAGACCCAATTCCAATAAAAAAAGGCGTCCGGCAAGGCTGTCCATTATCTCCCATTCTTTTTAACATCTATTCGAAAATGATCTTCGACCAAACACTGGCTGACAAGAACATCGGCATAAAAGTTAACGGACACTACATCAATAACTTAAGATATGCCGATGACACAGCACTAATAGCGGATTCAGAACAAGATTTACAGACCATCTTGAACGAAGTGGACATAGAAAGCCAAGCATGGGGGCTACGAATCAACAAAAAGAAAACAAAGGTGATGAAGGTCAGCAGGACTGCAAGCAAAATCACGATCAAACTAAACAACGAAAAATTAGAGCAAATACACCGCTTCAAGTATCTCGGAGTACTCATTGATGACCAGCTGAACCATGAGGCCGAAATCAAAAGCAGAATTGAACAAGCCAGGCAGGCATTCACCAAATGGAGAACCCTCTTCACCGACAGAAGCTTGAACATCATGCTCAAATTACGCACATTGAAATGCTACATCTGGCCAATACTGCTCTACGGTGTAGAAACCTGGACTCTAACATCAGCCACTACAAAAAAGCTCCAGGCCTTCGAAATGTGGCTCTACCGAAGAATGCTGAAAATTCCGTGGACAGCCAAGATAACCAACGCACAGGTCCTGCAGGACATGCACACGGAACGGGACCTGCTCAAAACCATCATCAGCAGGAAATGCAAATACCTAGGTCACATCGCTAGGAACCAACAAAAATATCACCTACTACCACTCATCAGGGAGGGAAAGATCGAAGGCAAGAAACGCCCAGGCAGACCGAAAATGGCATGGCTAGATAACATCAACACCTGGCTTCACATGACAACAGCACAAATTCTACACGCAGCGCTAGACAGAGAACAATATCAAAACGAAGTCGCAAACGCCATTCGGCAGCATTAAAGAAGAAGAAGAAGATTACATAAATTTATTGAACTCAAGTTTTATTCATCATAAAATTCATACCACTCCTCATTACTGTCAAAACTCCCATCCATTAGCTTGTCCTCATCTGTGTCTGATGATGAATCATTGTTTAAATATATTGCCTCGTCCTCAGTTCCATCTATGGCATTTGAAATGCCACACTTCTTAAATGACTTGACAACGATCTCAATCTTGATATTATCTCAGGATCTTTTCACCCAGGTACAAACTTCTCCTATAGTTGGTTTCTTCACTCTTCCTGCTGGTTTCAAATTGTCCCCAGAAGACTTCATCCATTGGCATTCGTCTCTCATTGCAGCTTTGAAGGGTTTGTTAACGCTGACATCAAGTGGTTGGTTGGCACCTCCATAGCCAGGTGAGCAGGAGCAGCAGTGCGTAGCACACGCTTCTTGATTAGACCGGGGTTCGAGCCCGTGCCCACCAAATACGGAAGATGCAGAAAGGTCAGAGAATGACCATCGCATATCCCCGGAGCAATATGGCCTTAGTTGCTAATGCTCCTAAAAACCAAATAACAAACAAACAAACAAATCAAGTGGTTGGAGCTGGGATGTCAAGCCTCCAGATATGACGGGAAGTTTCGTTTTTTTGCTCTTCAGCAATCTTCTTTGTGTTTTTTGTTATGTGTGCCCTGAACTGATCAAGCACCAATAGGACAGGTTTGCATAAGAGCCCACCTGGTCTCCTGCTCCAAACTTTCTCAAACCAGATCTTCATCCCATCCTGATCCATCCAACCCTTGTCATGAACGTGGACAATCACTCCTCGAGGAATGCCTTCTTTTGGCATTGTTTTGCGTTTGAAAATCAGCATAGGATGCAGCTTGGTTCCGTCAGCACAACAAGCTAGAACAACTGTATAATGGCTCTTTTCGTGTCCACTTGTCTTCACAGTTACAGTTTTCACCCCCTTCTTATCAACAGTTCTGTTATTGGGACATCAAATTGAAGGGGGACTTCGTCCATATTTGCAATCTGTCCCAACTCAAACTGATGTGTCTTCCGACATTGAATGACAAAACGATGAAATTCAAGGACCTTCTGCTCATAGCTTTCAGGCATCTTTTGGGCAAGTCTGGTGCGTGTACGCATGCTTAGTCCATTCCGTTTCATGAACCTGAAGCACCAATTGTGTCCTCCTTTGAAATCAGTAACTTCTTTTTCATCAGCAATTCTTCTTGCCTCATGCTGAACCATCTTTTTGGACACTGGAATTCCAATTGCCCTTTGCTCTACAATCCATATCTTCAATTCCCTCTCTAAATCAGGCCATTTTGCTGACTTGCCTCTCATGGCCTCCTTCTGCCGTGGCGTTTTCAGTAGGGTTTCTTCTTCCCATAGTCAGTCTCGGATTGTTTTCTCAGTTGGAGGAGGAGGACCAAACTTACGTTCAGCAGCACGATTTCCATTCACTTTTGCAAACTGGATCACTTTTAACTTGAATTCAGCACTGTATGAAAATCTTTTCTGAGCTATTTCTGGGCAGAATGTGGCAAAATGCAACCTAATATACCAGTAACAAGTGCGAAACAATGAGAGCAAAGACAACAAGTGCGAAAAAGCGGGAAATGCAAGTAAAAAAATCTACAACCACTGTATAAGATGCATTCAGTTTTTAGACCCCAAATTTTTTGAAAAAAGGTGCGTCTTATACATGGGGAAATACGGTAAGTCCATGAAGAGCAGTATCCATTGATTACCACTCACTGTCTTCTCACACTCAACCATACTTTTATACATTGCAACTTGCCCATACTGCTCCAATTTGTACAGTAGTCTTCCATGTGTAATAGTATCAAAAGCTTTCCTAAAATCCAAGTATATGATATCAAAATTATTTTTTCTCATCCAGTTGCTTTGTGACTATGTCATAGTATCCAATCAATGTGTCTGAATTATTACTGCTGTCTTGTCTAGATGATCCTGCTATCAGAGCTGTGCCAACCTGGTGGTGCAAGTGGTGTACTGCACCAGGGCAGCAGAGACTGAGGTGGTAAAGACCAATGTTCTGCAAACACTAAAAGAGATGGCAAAGACTAAGGAGACTAAAAGTTCAATGTATTGAAGAATGTGTTTTGTCGTATTTTTGGGGAAGAAAACGGCTCTCTGATTATGAAACAACAACAAAAAAAAAAAAGTAAAGAAAAAGAAAAGCGACGAAATAAAAAAAAAAAGGGTTCTGGACATCCAGTCACAGCCAGGTCCATCAACTTCGATTTCCTCTGGCTTTACTACTATTTGATGAAGAAACTGAAACATATGAATTATCACTTGTCCAAGACGTTGACATTCCAATTCAGCAAGAAACACTATGTGCAAATGAAGCAAACTCGGATGAAGAGGAAAGCAAAGATCACAATAGTGGTATACAAGATCAATTAATTTCACTTAGTGATCCCGGTAAATGGCCACAAATTTTTAAATAATAAAATAAGAATGATGTTAGTTGAAAACAAAACAGAACAATTAAAAAAATCTGATTTTCCAAAAGATAAAGATAATAATAGAAGAAACTTTCCTATTGAATATTACGCTAAAAATTACAAAACAGTGAATCACTTTTGTGTAATTGGTTACTGCATTCGATTTCGCAAAATGCCATCTTTTGTTTTAATTGCAAATTATTTTTAAATAGTACTGTTTCAGTTCCACTTGTAAAAAAAGCACTAATAAATTAATTAATTTGAGTAAACATTTAGAATTACAAAATACAGTAGAACCACATCATCAAAGTCTAATAAATCAAGAAAAAATAAGATGGCAATCAGTCTTAAAGAGAATTGTTCTTTGCATTCAATATCTGGCAAAACAAAATTTAGCTTTAAGGGGTACTAATTCAAAGTTATTCGATAACAATAATGGAAACTTTTTGCAATTCCCTATGCAGAGGGCTCTGGAGTGAGTTCTAAGGCTCCTACTGAAGAGAAATTTGGACAACAGGTACAATAAAGAATGAGCTCACCATTTATTGGAAAAAACAAAAAAAAATTAGTTAAAAATTTGCCACTATATGGCACTGTGGTAATACAAATCACTTGAACAGCACTACGATTGTTCAATGTGTCCTCCATTTTGGTCAACAATGAAGAACAGCATTTTCTATAGCAGAACGTAACATGTCAACTGGAATAGCCAGTATGCGACATCTAATGCTGTCCTTGAGATCTGACAGAGTTTAACATCCTTCCCGATACACCCGTTTTCTTCAAAACACCCCACAACCAGAAGTCACATGGGGTGAGGTCTGGTGATCTGGCTGGCTAAGATGTCTGGAAATAATGGCTGATGACCCGTTTGTCTGTAAAGTGTTGTCTCAGCAATCTTTGGACACAATGGTGGATGTGGGTGTGGCACACAATCTTGCATGAATATTGTATCCTGAAGGCACCCAGGATACAATATTCATGCAAGAAATTTGCCAAAGTTTAATAATATCGCTGTCCAGTGATGGAACAGGTGCGGGTCCAGTCGGTGTTATCTGTTCAAAAAAATATAGCCCAATCATGATTTGGCCATAAATCCACACCACATTGTCACTTTTGGAGAATGCAATGGGACTTCTTGGAAAACTCAAGGGTTTTCGTGCGTAGTCACTTGTCCATTTAAGCAATAGTGGGCTTCATCACTCCAAAGGATGTCCCATGGCCAAGTGATATCCACTGTCATTCGTGCCAGAAACTGAAGTGCATATGTGAAACGAATATCTGCATCACGATGCTTTAGCTGATGTAGCATGTGCATCATGTAAGGATAGTATTGCAACACCGGACGCATTACTAGCCTTACAGTGGAATATGGCATATCCACTTCACAAGAAACAGCTGGCACACGTGGAGATTGACTTGATAAATCCACAACAGCCATAGACACATCTTCAACACGAGAGGAGCCCACTCGTTTTCAACATTTACCTGGTTGAACACCAAGATGTCCTGTTGCTTCAAATTTCGCAATCATTTTGCAGACAACACAAATAGTCATAGGTCCTTGTGCACTTCTGATGCTGGAATTCTCTGATAGCCGCAGCCGCATTGTTGCTGTTCTGATAGCACAGCTTCACCAATAGCGCCTTTTCCTGCAACGTTGTTGGCATTGCTGTTGTAGTGCAGGCAAACATCTACTGTATGATTTTGAAGAGACTGCTTTGCTTTTATATAGTACAGTAGAGCTGAGTAGTGGCGCTGTGGCAATAAATTATGCAAATAACTTATGTTATTTGCATAATTGTAACTAAGATAGTTATGCACCATCAGTGACACAGCACCATATAGTAACAAATTATGTAACTAATTTTTTTTTTCAATAAATGGCGAGCGCATTCTTTATTGTACCTGTTGTCCAAATTTCTCTTCAGTACGAGTCTAGAACTCGTTCCAGAGCCAACTATACATACTTTAATTTCAACAACACTGTATTTATGAAGATATTATGGATAAGTACGGTGAACCCTAAGCCAAGTTCATGGCAAGCAATGGGTGGTAGATGCAAGAATCGCGCTGGTTTCTAAAACCTTAAAGTATGCGGTGAAGTCGCCAGTGCTGATTCTGCAGGTGCAGAGAAATTCTGTGATGTGTTGGAAAAAACCCCTTCTAAATTTCTACAGCCCTCAACTTCTGCAGCCATGTGCTTATCAGCTGGAGAGTTAATTCTGGCAACAATGCTCGAAAGGTAAAAAATTGAAAAAAATCAGATAAATAATTCTATTTACATGTTCATCGAACATTTCTTTTTTGTTTCATTCTCTGGCTTAAAATCTCTCTACCTCATTGTGTCAAATTCATCTTTTGTCTCTACCATTCTCCCAACTCCACTAATAACTTGGAGCTCTTTGCAACTTGACTTTCTCCAGTCCAACTTTCCTAACAGTGAGGTAATTTTCCTTGGTGATTTTAATGTTCACAACTCCAGCTGGCTTCTGTTTTCTAGTCACAACAGCTGGCGGAGATGCTGAGGCTTTTGCAATTACTAATGACCTTGCACAGATTGTTCATTTACCTACAAGAATACTGGACAATCCTAACCAAAGATCAAGCCAACATGCTTGATCTTTTTCTCACAAACAACCCTTCTAAGTACACGGTTGAAGTGAGTGGTCCTTTAGGTTCTTCATATCACAACTTGGTGATTGTCCCTTCTCCAATGGAACCTTTATCTCATGGCTATTCCCAACCTCGTATTGTTTGGCATTACAAGAATGTAAAATGGGATGACCTGCGAGATTTCTTTTCTTCTTTTCCTTGGTTGGATTACTGTTTCAAAACTTCTGATGTCAATGTTTGTTCAGATTGTGTCAGTGAAATTATTCTTGCAGGAATGGAATCCTTTATCCCACAATAAATGGTTTTACAATAAATGTGCTAAGGCTGTTCAAGAGAAGAACATTGCATATCGTAATTGGCTTGTTTCAAATTCTTCAGTTTCATTTTCTGCCTACACCAAAGCTCACAACAATTGTAAAGCAGTTATTAATCAGTCCAAACTACAGTTTGAACAGGCTAAAAGTAGAAAACTTGCTTCTTCCCCTAATGGTAGCCGAGCATTCTGGTCTCTTGCCAAAGTTATTGGCTGCAACTTTTGCCCATCTCTGCTACCACCTCTGTCCAAACCAGATGGTTCTGTTGTCACTTCAGCAAAGGATAAAGCTGACCTGCTAGTATCCTATTTTTCTTCCAGGTCCCGATGGTATTTCTCCACTTGTTCTCAAAACCTGTGTTCCTGAACTTACTCCTATTCTTTGCCGCCTTTTTTCACTTTCTTATTCCAAAGGTGTTTTTCCTTCTACTTGAAAATTTGCTCATATCCAGCCAGTTCCTAAAAAGGGTGACAAATCCCTCTCATCCAATTATCGCCCCATTGAAATTACTGCTATTCTTTCTAAAGTAATGGAGAAATCAATGAACTGCCTACTTTTAAACTACCTAGAAATTTTCCGTCTATTCAATGATTGCCAGTATGGATTCCGTCAGTGTCAATCCACTGGTGATATTCTGGCTTAGGTTACCCATTTATGGACAAATTCAATGGAAAAGTTTGGTGCAACACAAGCAGTTGCTCTTGACATCTCAAAGGCTTTTGATCGTGTTTGGCATAAAGGTCTTCTAAACAAGCTTCCATCTTATGGTTTGACAACTGTTTTTTGTAATTGGCTATCCAGTTTTCTCTCTGATCGCTCACTCAGGGTGATGGTAGATGGCTCTCTGTCTTCTAACGTCTCCACTAACGTTGGTGTCCCCCAATATTCAGTTCTTTCCCCCACTCTTTTCCTCTTGAATATTAATGACCTTCTTCCATTGACTGGAAATGCTATCCATAGTTCTGCCGATGATAGCACATTGCATTCCACTTTCCATTTTGAGAAACCTTGTCGTCCTCAACCAACTTCAACTTCTCGAAAATCTGCTACCAATTCCTTAAATGCCGATCTTCAGGTAATTTCTCCAGTGATTTCAATCCTTTTAAAACTCAGTCTTGTCTTATATCTCGTAAAAAGGATTCTACTGCCCTTTGCTTATCTTTGGTGACACTCCAATTTCTAAGCAAAATGATATATCTCTTTTGGGGATTACCCTGCCTTCTAATCTCTCTTGGCACAAGCACATTAGAAATATCGCTTCCTCTGCATCTAAACAACAATTTGGTTTTCTCTTTCGCTCTCGGCATTACTTTTCTTCCAAATAGCTGTTCACTCTTTACAAATCGCAAATACGCCCTACCGTGGAATATTGTTCCCACATCTGGGGTGGTGCCCCCAAACCCTCTTTCAGTCTTTCTGAACAGGGCAGTTAGGTTAGCATTAGCGTTAGCATTAGTAGAGGCATTTGATGTAAGAAAGCAAGCTTATGCAGCATCAGCCAAAAAAAAAAAAAAAAACAAATAAATAAATAAATAAAAAAATAAAAAATAACCACTTCCACTTCACCCCTCTGTTCGTTCGAAATATCTGTCCAGCTGAGCCTTAAACTTATTTAGGCTATCAACTTCCACGACAAGGGATGGAAGCCTATTCCACCAACCAACCACCCGCTGGCTAAAGGCAAATTTCCTCACGTCTATCCTACATCTGTCTTTCCTGAATTTGAATTTATGCCCTCTCAGGTGATTATTCTGAGCAAGAGGAAGAATCCCATCGGCATTGAGCATGCTCAAACCATTCAAGGCTTTATACACCTCTATCAGATCACCTCGCTGGTGCCTAGTCTCCAGACACTGTAATTTGCAAAACGTAAGCCTTTCTTCGTAAGAGCACCCCTTTATTCCATTCACTAATCTTGTTGCCCTTCTCTGTACTCGTTCCAGCATCTCTCTATCCTTCTTGAAATGAGGCCTCCAGACCTGTATGCAGTACTCTAGGTGCGGTCTGACCATTGCCTTATACAAGGGAATAATCACCTCCTTATCCCTGCTAGAAAAATTCCTATATATCATCGACAATAGACCATGAGCTACTCTTGCAGCCCGTCTGCACTACTCTATTTACAATCTGATGCAGTTATATTTTGTGCTTGATTGCAGAAATTTAATCAAGTGCAGGGAGTGGTGGAAGCAAATCTAGCTCTCAAATTCTTTTAATTTTTAATTTTTTTTAAAAGTGTATATTGAAAAATTTAAGACTTTTATTTTAAAGTTTTTATTCTTAAACTTTTACCTAAAACTTTTTAAAATATATTTTTTCCATATATGCTTATCTGTGTGTGTGTGCATTCAAATGCATAGGAAAATATCTACTTGCTGTTGTGATGAATTTTAATATGGTTTCATGTTAATTTATAAAAAAAAATAAATTAAAGTAATAATTAAAATTAGATATTATTTATTCTTATATCCACTACACTATAGTGTCAAGATAATGACTACTTTAAGAATTGCCTAATTTTAAATCATTTATCACCTTTATTCCAAACAATTCCAAGGTATGATGAAGGACTCATACGTGCAAGCTAGTGGCATCCCACTAGCCAGCGCATGTGATGAATTTTAGACTTCCACTTAACAATGGAAATCTAAAGTTACCCCATAACCTTTTCTTTTTCTCTCATCTCCTTTGCATTTAATACAGAGTTAATCTATGTGAAGTATGTTCTATTATATTAAAAGAAATTCAAGAAAAAAAAAACAATAATAATAAAAATAAAAATACATTCAGGTGTTCCCTCAAGGAATTTAATCAAAAATATATACCTTTTATAAGTTTAGGAAACACAGCAGATGAAAGGCTGATATGACCCTTTGCAACTCTGGTAAAGCATTCCTACAAACATGAAAAAATGAATTAAATAAAATAAACAATTTTCAAGTAATTATAAGAGTTACTTCAATATGTCATAAAATCAACAAATATTTCATATTAAAAATAATTTAAAAACTGCGACAAATGCAGTTTATATTCCACTATGATAAACAGATATGTTCTTTCAAGGTTTAGGTATGTAAAGGAAAATACTTGCACAGAAAGTATAAAAATTCCAGACCCAACAGTTTCCAGATCGAAGCCTAAACTTATGTTTTTTTACTCATAAAGCCCCAGATGCATTATTAAAACTATTAATTACTGAAAAAAAAACTATTAATTAGCACTAACAGTTTATAAAATAGTTTGAGAACAATATTATCAAAGTTAAAATCTATCCTTAAGAATCTTGCCTCATTGCAATTTCTCCTCAAAATATTACTCATTATCTTCCAAAGCATGAGATTTGTACTGCAGCAGCAACATAAATTCTGAAGGATCATCAGGGGCTCATCATTTGAAGGGAATTTTTCATTTGCAAACTTTGATCACATTCGGCTTAGGACTTCTGGAGAAGAGGTCATGACAAATTCAACAGAGCATAAAATGAGAATTTGACTGGCTCGCTAAATCAATTTCAGGAATAGATAAAGATGGTGGAGCAGGCCTGTGGATAGAATTGTGTTATGTTTTTATATTCACAGTTGCAGGCTGCCTCACTTTTTAGAGCTCACACAAGGAGCTGTATTTAACCCAGCAACAGCCAAGACAGTGCATGCAAAAAAAAAAAAAAAAAAATTAAATTGCCATAAGTGATGTAAATGTGAATTTTAATATTCCTTATGTACAGTTTTGACTTTTTATTGAGATCCCTGATTTTTATGGATTTTGTGAGATCTCCATAAAAAATTAAGATTCAGTTTTAGGTGTTTAGGTGTGCAGTAAATTTTTGTTGGTCATGCTGTATCATAGCAGAGCATCATTTTGAATTTTATCCCCTTCAACGTATGGAATTTAATTCAGATAATTGCTTCTTTTTTTTTTTAATGATTATAATATATTAGGTTTCAAAAATAAACATTTTTAAATTAAAAAAAAAAAAAATCATAGAGCACTTTAGAGCTATAAGCCTCAAGTTGTAAAATAGTTAAATGACATGTAAGTTAGTGCAAGTGCATCATTTCTACAAGCAGCCAGCTATTAAGTAACTAGAAATTGGCATCATCTCATATTGTGAATGCCACAATATACTGCTCTGGTTAAAAAGGAATTAGTTCTATTAGGAGATTCCATTGTCAGGGAAACGGAAAATATTTTTTGAAATAAGGATAGATGGACTATCCTTATTACAGTGGTCTCAGACAGTTTTTCTATTGTATACAGTGGGACCAACTGATGCTGTTACCAGCAGCAAATTCTAAATGGGAGCATTCAAGGAAGTAATTGTGGAAGCTACTAGGTTTTTCATACCGATTAAGAAATACTGTTCAAGGTGCATTAGGCCTAAACGGATGTCAGATGAACTAAGGCTCATGGCAGAGAAAAAATATGCATGGGACGCATATATATTATCAGATGACACAAAAAAGCCCATGATAGATATAAGCTAGTCTGTAATCAAGTCACAAAGGAAGTTAGGCAAGCGAAGGCAGATTACAAGAAATCTTTTGCGAAGGATGCTAAGAAAAAAAAACAGCAAAGACTTCTTTAGCATTAGCATTAGCATTAGTAGAGGCATATGATGCAAGAAAGCAAGCTTATTCAGCATCAGCCAAAAAAAAAAAAAAAAAAACAACCACTACTCCCATTTCACCCCTCAATTCGTTCGAAATACCTGTCCAGCTGAGCCTTAAATTTGTTTAGGCTATCAACTTCAACAACAAGCGATGGAAGTCTATTCCACAAACCAACCGCCCGCTGGCTAAAGGTGAATTTCCGCACATCTATCCGACATCCGTCCTTCCTCAATTTGAATTTATGCCCTCTCAGGTGATTATTCTGAGCAAGAGGAAGAATTCCATCGGCATTGAGCATGCTCAAGCCATTCAAAGCCTTGTACACCTCTATCAGATCACCTCGGCGATGCCTAGTCTCCAGGCTCTGTAATTTGCAAAACTTAAGCCTTTCTTCGTAAGAGCAACCCTTTGTTCCATTCACTAATCTTGTTGCCCTTCTCTGTACTCGTTCCAGCAGCTCTACATCCTTCTTGAAATGAGGCCTCCAGACCTGTATACAGTACTCAAGGTGTGGCCTGACCAATGCCTTATACAAGGGAATAATCACATCCCTGTCCCTGCTAGAAAATTTCCTGTATATCATTGACAAGACACCATGAGCTACTCTTGCAGCTCGTCTGCACTGCTCAGAGAACTTCATATCTGCCTGCACAATTACCCCCAGGTCCTTTTCATTCTCTACCACTGTCAGCGTAGTACCACAGAGTTGATACGTTGATCTGGGGTTACTGTTTCCCATATGTAGTACTTTACATTTGTCAATGTTAAACTTCATTTGCCACCTCTCAGCCCATCTGCTCAACCTTTCCAGATCCTGTTGCAGCAGCATAGTATCAGTAGTGTCCTTAACAACCCTGCCAACCTTTGTATCGTCTGCAAACTTGGACATTAAGCCTGATACACCATCATCAATATCATTTATAAATACAGAAAACAACAATGGACCCAACACTGAACCCTGAGGAACTCCACTAATAACATTAGTCCACGTTGAGCAGTGTCCATTGATTACCACTCTCTGTCTTCTGCCACTCAACCATCCCTTTATCCATAGCAGCAATTTGCCTCGAATGCCACACTTCTCCAATTTGTGCAGCAGTCTTCCATGCGCAACAGTATCAAAAGCCTTTCTAAGATCCAAATATATAATATCAAAGTTATTCCCTGCATCCAGTTCTTTTGTGACTACATCATAGTATCCAATCAAATTGGTCAGACAAGACCCGCCCTTAACAAACCCATGCTGTGTCTGAGCTATAACTGAATTCTTGTCCAGATGATCCTGCAGTGCTTCTTTAACCAGTGCCTCCATTAATTTTCCTGGAACCGAAGTTAAACTAACAGGTCTATAATTACTTGTGTCAGCCTTTGATCCTCCTTTGTGAATTGGGGTTACATTTGCACATCTCCAGTCCATGGGTACCTCCCCTGAGTCCAAAGAAACTCTCATAATTATGGCTAGGGGTTTGCTTACTTCCTTTGCTGCCTCCTTTAATATAACTGGATAGATCCCATCCACCCCGGGTGCCTTTTTTATGTTTATCCTCAACAATTTCTCCTCCACTTTCCTCTCAGTTATTAGAAAATCATCTAGCTCACTGCCAATGTTTACTTCACCTACGACATTCCCCTTCCTGAATAACTCCTCATGTGTGAATGTAGATGCAAAATACTCGTTTAGATTGTTAGCCACCTGAGCTGGATCCTCAACTGTTGAACCATCAACATCCAGTGGACCAATCTGATTCATCCCTTTCCTTCTTGAGTTTAAATAGGTAAAGAACTCTTTTCTGTTTTTCTTTGCATCCTTTGCCAAGGATTTCTCATAATCTGCCTTTGCCTGCCTAATCTCCTTTGTGACTTGGTTACAGACCAACTTATATCTATCATAGGCTTCCACGTCACCCATTAATTTGTATGTATCCCATGCATTTTTCTTCTCTGCCATATGTCTCATTAGTTCATCTGACAACCATTTAGGCCTGAACCTTGAACAATATTTCTTGGTTGGTATGTAAAGCCTGGTAGCTTCCAAGATTAGTTCCTTGAATGCTTCCCATTTTGAATTTGCTGTTGGTAACATCATCAGTTGGTCCCACTGTATAGAATTTAAATACTGTCTCAGACCAGCATAGTCGCCTTTACGAAAGCAGAAACCCTTCCCTTTACCTCTGATGGTAGTTACCTCCTTGAGTAAATCCCACTTCAGCACACTGTGATCACTGCCACCCAGTGGTTCATTTATCTGCAGATTCCTAATGCATGAAGAATCACTACTGATAATCAGATCAAGAGTATTACTCCCTCTAGTTGCCTCCCGAACATGCTGGTGTAGAAAACAATCATCCAATAAATCCACAAAAGCCTTGCTAGTGTGTGAGTGACCAACCCACAAATTCCAGTCAATATCTGGGAAATTAAAATCCCCCATTATAAGACTCTCTGATTTACTGGCCCATTCTATTTCCCTGTACAGTATCTTATTATACTCATCAGAGTCATTAGGCCTATAGCACACTCCTACTCTCAATTTTGATTTACCTATGCTTATGTCACACCAAACTGACTCAACACTGCACTGTCCAGCGATGTCAACTGGCTTCACTTCCTTGGATTTTATGTGTTTTTTAACTAATAGCATAACCCCTCCTCCCTTCCTATCCTGTCTATCCTTTCTGTAGACGTTGTACTCCCCAAATTCCAGTTCTGCATTCCTTATATCTGTGTGACACCACGTCTCTGATATCCCAACAATATCTGCCTTTGATGTTTTGAGTAATACCTCAAATTCATCAAATTTATTTACTAAACTCCTAGCATTAGTGTACACGCAAGTATACATGCACCTGTTTCTATTCTTAGCTACCCTAACACAACCCATGTGTTTACTTGTACCGCAATGACTTCCAGCAGTCTCTGAAATATCCTGCATCTTGTTTTTCAGGCTTCTGCTCATTCCAATAGAAGCAGTGCAAGAATCTCTTTCACCTCTGCCCGTGGCTACTGTTAATCCATTAGTCTTTGTCTCCCCCCAAGCTAGCAGTTTTCCGACCCACCTAACACTGCCTCGATAGCATCAGCAAATATTCTTGCACCCTTTCTATTTAAGTGTATCCCATCCCTGTAGAAGCAATCTCTCCTGTTAACAAGTACAGTCCAGGCTGAAAAAAATTCTACCCCTTGAGCCTTGCACAATCTTTCCAGGGCCGAATTGATCGACAAGGCTCTCATCATATACTCCCTCCTATCGTGTCTGGGCAGAATTGCAGACACTTTCAAATTCAACCCTACTTCACGGCTTTTTTTCAACAGTGACCTGTACTTGTTAAGTAATTCCGCTGGTCTCCTACTCTTAATATCATTAGTGCCAACGTGTACAACTATATCACCTTTTGTGCCCTTAAAAGATGATATCTGCTCTACAACGTCATCAACCTTTGCCCCTGGCAGACATACCCTGGTCCTAGTTAGATAAACCCTGGTTTAGTTAGATAAAAATTTAGAAGGAAGGGGATGAATCAGCTTGGTCCACTTGATATTGATGGTTCAACTGTTGATGATCCTGCTCAGATAGCTGACAATCTCTATGAGTATTTTGCAACTAAATTCACACATGAGGAATTATTAAGGGAAGACAATGTTAGAAGGTTATCAAACTGTAACAGGGTGCTTAATGATTTTGTAATAACTGAGAGCAAAGTGGAGGGGAAATTGCTGAAGTTAAACACAAGAAAGGCATCTGGCATGGATGGAACCTATCTAGTTATATTAAAGGAGGCAGCAAAGGAAGCAAACCCTTAGCCATAATTATGAGAGAATCCTTGGACTCAAGGGAAGTCCCCACGGACTGGAGATGTGCAAATGTATCCCCAATTCACAAAGGGAGATCTAAGGGTGAAATGAGCAATTACAGACCAGGTAGTTTAACTTCTGTTCTGGGGAAAATAATGGAGTCACTTGTTAAAGATGTATTGCAGGATCATCTAGACAAGACTCTAGTAATAATTTAGACACAGCATGGGTTTGTTAGGGGAAAGCCTTGTCTGACAAATCTGATTAGATACTATGATTTGGTTACAAAGGAACAGGATGGAAAAAAGAATTTTGATATCATATACTTGGTCAGGAGAACTTTCAACACTGTTGCACATGCTGGACTACTGTACAAATGGGAAGAGTATGGTATTAAGGGTTAGTTGCTAAAATGGATAAAAGGGTGGTTGAAGACAGAGTGGTAATCAATGGATGCTGTTCTTCGTGGACTAATATTATTAGTGGAGTCCCCCAGCGTTCGGTGTTGGGCCCACTGTTGTTTTTAATATTTATCAATGATACCGATGAAGGTGTATCAGGCTTAATGTTGAAGTTTGCAGATGATACAAAGGTTGGCAGGGTTATTAATGACAGTAATGGCAGTATGCTACTGCAACAGGATCTAGAAAATTTGGGCAGATGGGCTGAGAAGTGGCAAGTGTAATTCAACACTGACAAATGCAAAGTACTGCATACTGGAAATTCTGATGCTTCTGGAGACTAGGCTCCTGTGAGGTGATGTGATTGGAGTATGTAAGGCCTTCAATGGGTTGATCCGGTTTAATTCTGATGGGACATAAATTCAAATTGAGGAAAGAGAGTTTTAGAAAATATGCAAAAATTTGCCTTTAGCCAGTGGGTAGTTGATTGTTAGAACAAACTTCCATCTGTTGTGGAAGTTGATAGCTTAAATAAATACAAGGAGGAACTGGATAAATGTTTAGAGGAAATGGATGTGTGAAAAGTTTTTTTTTTTTTTTGACTAATGCTACATTAGCTTGCTTTCTTGCATCACATGCTTCTACTACTACTAGAACCAGGGTATGTCTGCCAGGAGCAACTAGTAATGATGTCACCAATAGACAGTCAGATTTTAAGGGAGGTAAAGAGAATATTATTCATGTGGGGCCTAATGACATTATGCATATACAATCTGAAGATTTGTTAGACAAATATAGGACCATGCTGAAGAATGTCTATGTGTTTGCAATTCTGCCCATGAATGATAGGAGGGATTATATGCTGAATTCTATCAGCTTGACTCGCACTTGTAGGTAGAAGGAATCTGTTTTGTAGAGATGGGATACATTTAAACAAAGGTGGTGCAAGAGTTTTTGCCACTATTATTGAGAATACATTAATGGTTCAGTGAAACTGCTAGCTTCAGCGGACAAGTGTAATATAGATATGCATTTATCTCATCATATTGGTCAAAGTAACACTTGCACATCCTCAAGAGTTCTTGTTTGTTACTGCAACAGAAAATATTAGCAAGATGTTTTGACGACAGAAATGTTTAAAATGAGCAGGTAGCTAACACCAGGGAAGCGAGCTTAAAATAATTTAAGGGGTGTATCAGGGTAGTTAACTATACAAGAATACTAGGTCTTAATTGTTTATACAGTAAGTCAGAAGTGTTGTCAATAAAATGAGTGAATTCGAACTGCTGGTTAGGACAAGTAATGCTGGCATAACTTACAGAAATGTGGTGCCACCCAGAGACAGAGGATGACGGTATGTATAATGTATTTAGGAAATATAGAAAGGGTGGTGGGGTCATGCTTCTTATCGAAAGCAGCCTCGGTGCGACGAAAACTTTCCTGGATTCACACATTTCACATGCTAGTATAGAATTTGTATGGGGTGAGATAGTTGAAAGCAAATGTATAATGAGAGTGGGAATAATCTACAGACCAGGTAATTGTGAAGAGAACTTCTACATGCAAATGGAATGGGCAAGTAAGCATCATCTTATTAGGGGTGATTTTAATTTGCCACTAATTGATTGCAGCAAATGGGAAGGAAACTCCACATGGGGGACAAAATTTTTAATCACCCAGATGATTCTAAAAATATTTCTTGACTGAATGTCTATGAGTATGAAAGAGTTCGTTTACACATGAGTACTGCACTTACATCATTTATACTGTCTAGGTATTATGAACGCATCATTTAATTTTATCTCATATTGTGAATACCTTCATGAGTTGCTGAGGTCATCATCATCATCAGCCATTTTCAATCCACTGCAGGATGAAGGCCTCTCCAGCAACTTTCCAGTTCCTTCTGTTTTGAGCACTGGCCATCCATTTACTACCCACAAACTCATGAATTTCATCTATCCATCTACGCCTTTGTCTTCCAGGTTTTCTTCTAGCTCCTCTTGGGTACCATTCTGTTATTTTCTTAGTCCATCTGTCATCGTGTCTTCGAGCTATGTGTCCTGCCCAAGACCATTTTAGTTCTTTAGTTTTGATAAGAATGTCCTTTACTTGAGTTTGCTGCCTAATCCATGTGTTTCTCTTCTTATCTAACAGTCTGATTCCCAATATAATTCGTTCCATTCTTCGCTGTGTAGTTCTTAGCTTCTCTTCCATTCTTTTGGTGAGTGCCCAAGTTTCACTTCCATAAGTCATGGTGGGGAGTATACATTGATTCATTATTTTACGTTTCAGACAAACTGGGATATTGCTCTTCAGTATGTGACTATATTTCCTGAATGCTATCCATCCAAAATTTATTCTTCTCTTGACTTCCAGCCATTTATCATTATTACAGCTAATAACTTGTCCAAGATAAGTATATGACTCCACCTTTTCAATTACTGCTCCTTCAATCATTATTTCCCTTTCCATGGCATACTTGTTCATCATTACTTTTGTTTTAGCCATATTCATCTTTAGTCCAAAATCCTTACTAACTGTGCATAACTGATTAAGATTTTCCTCTAATTCTTTGGGATCGTGGCTTATGACCACAATGTCATCTGCAAATCGTAAATGGTTTAGGTACTCTCCGTTCACATTGACTCCTTTCTGCGACCAGTCTAATCTTCTGAAAGCTTCCTCAAGGGCAGCAGTAAACAGCTTCGGAGATATTGTGTCTCCTTGTCGAACTCCTTTCTCGATTTTAAATTTGCTACTGTCTTTGTCTAGTCTAATAAAGGAGGTAGCACTCTCATATATTTTCTTCAAAATCATAATATATGGAGTATCTATGCCTTGTCTTTCCAGTGCCCGAAACATTGCCTTATGCTGTATGGAGTCAAATGCCTTTTCATAATCCACAAATGCCAAGCATAATGGTGTTTTATATTCATTTGCTTTCTCCATTAGCTGTGATATTACGTGAAGGTGATCCATAGTTGAGAATCCTGTCCTAAAGCCAGCTTTCTCTTTCGGTTGATTCTCATCAAGTATTCTTTCTAATCTGTTACTAATGACCCTTGTGAACAACTTGTAGATATGGGATAACAAGCTAATTGGTCTATAATTTCCAATTTCTGATTTATCTCCTTTCTTATGCAGCAAAACTATGATTGCATTATTCCACTGCTTAGGCATCACACCTTTTCTAATGCACTTTGTGAAGAGCCTTGCCAGTTTTTGTGTTATGTCTCTTCCTCCCAATTTTAACAACTCTACAGTAACTTCATCTTCCCCCGGGGCTTTCCGATTCTTCATTTTCTTCAATGCATGTTCTACCTCATCGGGAAGAATATCGGGTATGTCGTATGTGTTGCTACTTTGCAATCCATCTTCCCTACTGCTGGTATCATTCCCTCGCTCCTTGTATAATTCTCTATAGTAGTCTTCTGCTATTTGAATTATGCCTTCTCTGCTGTTTATAAGTACACCATCGCTATTCTTCAGTTTCAGTATCATTTGTCTTCCTGTATTACTGCTCATGGCTGCTGATTTAAATCCTTTGTTTTCCCTTAATGCTTGTTCTACTTTTCTTGTGTTAAATCTTCTTATTCTGAGTCTCTTTCTAATGGCTTTGCATAACTCAGTATACTCAATTTTCTCCCTGTCAGTGTTTTTCTTGCTCTTCATTTGTCGTCTTCGGTTCATCATGACAAGTGTTTCTTGACTAATTTTTTCTTCATTGGATTTCTGTTTCCCTATAGGTTTCTTGGGCTTTATCACTTTCAGAAAGTTGTAATATTCCTCATTGATATCTTGGTCCTGAGCAGTCTGCAAAAGCTCAAACTTGTTCTTAAGTTCCAGTACATACTGCTTTTTCTCCTCCTCTGTTATTTCAAAGACCTTTGTATTATTTACTCGAGTCAGTTTTTTCCTTTCCTTTCCTACATCTATATCAAGTGTACATCTTAGCATTCTGTGATCACTTCCAACATTTATCTTATTCAGGACGGTAACATCATTCACAATATATCTTCTGTTAGTGAGGATGAAGTCGATTTCATTAGTTGTTAATCCATTTGGACTCTTCCATGTCCACTTTCTGTTCACCCTTTTCTTGAAAAAAGTGTTCATTACTGACATTCCTTGAGATTCTGCAAATTCCACAAGTCTTTCACCTCTTTTATTTCTTTCACCAATTCCAAAATTTCCTATAGTTCCTCTTTCTGCGCTGTTTTGCCTTTTTCCAACCTTAGCATTGAAGTCCCCCATAATAATAGTGTAGTGGGTTTTCTGCTCATCTAGAAGACTCTCAATTTCAGTGTACATTTCTTCAACCTCTTCATCATCATGGCTCGATGTTGGTGCATAAATCATTATAATCTTTAGCTTGTACTTGTTAGAAATCTTGAGTATTAGTCTTGACACCCTTGGTGATGTACTTTTGAATTCCAAAATGTTGTTTTTAAAATCTTTATGGACCAGAAACCAAACTCCACCTTCACTCCTTTCACTGTTTCCATTGGTGTACAGCAGATTTCCACTTGATAAACTTATAAGTGATTCATTTCTTCTTCTTGTTTCAGCCAAACCAATGATATTCCAATTCACATTTTCTAATTCCTTTTCCAGCTCTAATATCCTGTCTTCACCGATGAGTGATCGTACGTTATAACAGGCCAAGTTCAATTTCCGTGCATGGCAGCCTGGTCGTACCCAGAGATTCTTAGCACCCTCTGCTTCCACTCTGATCCTCTCGCTGCCGTAAGAGGGAGAGTGAAAGCTGCTGGGGACTGAGGGCCATTTGTATTGTTGTGCTCTCATTGCTGGAGGGTTTGGTCTTTTCCTCTTCACGGTGACCAGGCGTCTTGAAGAGAACCACTCTACACGTTCGTTGCCACTTAAGTGACGTAACAGGGCTTACCATCGAGAAGGTGTGCATGAGTGGATTTTAGGGAGGCAGGCCAACCGGACTTCTCCTAAATCTTCTGTAATAGAGAGATATTGGATCCATCAGTGTTTTAGGCTGAGTGTCTGATAACACACAGGATACCTGTTCCCCTCTAAGCCCCGGGCTTAGAGGGGAACAGGGGAACAGGTTGCTGAGGTAGTGCACTGTTTTGAATAAGTAATGCTTCACCAGTGGAGAAGACTGATGTTACTTTTCGCATTCATAAACCAACTCTTTCAAACTAGATGATTGTTATTTATATCAAAATGTCAGGGAAAGTACTAGGGAAAAGAATATTCTAGACCTCATCATCAGTCATGAACCAGATGACATAATAGGGCGGACAGTAAAGGAACCTGTAGCAAGAAGTGATCACAGAGTTCTACGGTGAACGGTGAAGAGTGAGGTAGCAGTAGGCAAAGGAATGGGTTATAATTTCAGGAAAGGAAATTACGATGGCTTAAGGTGCTACATAGCCTCTATTAATTATTATGGTATACCTTTAAATCATTAATCACAGAAGCCTTGAATGCTTCTTGAATACCATTAAAAAAATACTCAACTAGGAAGATTCCAATTTGGATGAATAAGGAAGTTTCAAGATTACTTGAGCAGAAAAAGATGGCATTGAAAAGTTACAGAGCAATAAAAAGCACTGAAACTTTGTAGTCTATAACAGCTACAAATTGATCTGTAATAGAAAAGGTTAGGCTGGCAAAGGCAGATTATGAGAAACTGCTGGCAAAGAGAGCAGAGTGAGAATAAGGAATTCTTCACATATATAAATGTAAAGAGAAGGACAAATGAGATCGGGCCCTTAAGTAATGGACTTGGGATAGAATTAAATACCCCAGCTGATGTTGCAGATGAATTATAACATCAGCTGGGGTATCTGTATATATCGATCCAACAATTACTTTGGATCAATATCTACAGAAGAAAAACTCTTTGTTTCAATGAGAAATTATGGGAGTGAAGTTGAAAAAAATGTAATTAATGATGTTGAAATTTTATATGTTTATTTAATGAAAAATCTTTCTGTATATATCGATCCAACAATTACTTTGGATCAATATCTACAGAAGAAAAACCCTTTGTTTCAATGAGAAATTATGGGAGTGAAGTTGAAAAAAATGTAATTAATGATATTGAAATTTTATGTTTATTTAATGAAAAATCTTTCCAGCCTACAAGCGAATATGGCTCATGGGGTTGATGGTATATACCCTATATACCATCAACCCCATGAGCCATATTCGCCATGAGCCATAACCTTAAGGGAGGCAGCAAGAGAGTGCATAGAACCATTGAGGCTAATTATGAGAGCATCACTGGACTCGGGAGTGATTTCGTTGGATTGAAAATGCCAATGTATCTCCAATACATAAGGGTGGTTCTAAGGGTAAAGTGAGAAATTACCAGCCGGTCAGTCTAACTTGAATAGTTAGGAAAATCATGGAGACAATGATCAAGGGTGGAATTCAGAAGGATATTCTGCATGATTTTGTCAAGGGAAAAAAAAACAAAAAAAAAAACGTTTAACTAATCCGATTTGCTATTTTTACAGGGTAAAAATTTCACAGTAGAGTTAGCTGGAGTTAGGGAATAATTTTGACATAGTTTATTTATCTGAATTTTAGCAAAGCATTTGACTCAGTCCCACATGAGCGGTTATTATTATTACTAGCCATATGGTGCAAGGAAGCCTGAGGTTTATGCTGCACCACCAAAAAAAATTTTCAGAATTACCCTGAGAGAGAGAGAAGAAGAAGGGAATCACCAAAAAAAAGAAGAATGATGATATCCAGCTCAGGGCCCTGGGTGTGCCAAGCCCATACTCGCCAGATGTGAGCCCCTGAGGTTA
Source organism: Mastigoproctus giganteus (assembly GCF_048544385.1). Taxonomy (NCBI): domain Eukaryota; kingdom Metazoa; phylum Arthropoda; class Arachnida; order Uropygi; family Thelyphonidae; genus Mastigoproctus; species Mastigoproctus giganteus. The sequence continues at coordinate 120,063,669 of NC_143581.1, forward strand.
CTTCTTAAGCTGGAACAGGTTGGAATCATAGGGAAAATCTTTGGATGGATAGCTGGATGGCTTCAGGGCAGGAGGCAGAGGGTTGTGATAAATGGTTGTTCCTCAGATCGGGTTGTTGTAAAAAGTGGCTGTTGTTATTATTGGGTTTAATGACATAAGGGCTACTGAGGCCAAATTGTATTTATTCATAGTTTAATTGCATGACCGTATCCTTATAGTTTTATTATTATTATTATTACTCATATGGTGAGTAATAATAATAATAATAAAACTGAAGCTTATGCTGCACCAGCCAAAAAAAAAAAAAATTCCCGGGTTACCCTGAGAGAGATCGAGCGAGAAGTAGAAGGGAATCACTAAGAAAGAAAGAGAAGAATGGTGATATCCAGCTCAGGACCCTGGGTTTTCCAAGCCCAGACTCACCAGATGTGAGCCCCTGGGGTATCCTAGAATAGGAGATAAATCATGTGATAAGCCTGGAAACTGACTGAAAAGCATCTGACCAGATGGTTAAATATAAGGAATAATCAAGCAGAAAATGGCAGACCGTAAGCTGACTGATACAGAAGGAGCACTGGGTGGGTTTTCTCTCAATAACAGGAAAAGATTGGTACTGTCCAATTAGCAGCCTTGCCAACACAATTTCTTGTTGTCTGTTTTGTCAGAAGCCGGAGAGCCACAGCTTTGGTTCTTATCTGGTAAAGTTTTTTTTCCAGATCTGTGACCAGTTGCCATAACATGCTTTGCAAATAACAGGCTTATAGTCAGAAAATCAGTGTAAGGAACCTCAGGATGTTGTGAGAGAGCGGGTTGAGGATTTTTAGCGGCAAAGTCAGCAGTTTCATTTCCCAGAATGTTCAGGAATCCAGCAAAAGCTGATTGAACATGCTGCAGGAGAATAGTTGGGAATAGGAATGAATGTGTTTCAATGTAGGATGAGAAGAGAAGAAATTTCTTCTTCATGGCATAGATAGCACCAAGGGAATCAGTGTAAATTATTGCAGGTGAGAGGAAAAGATCAATAATCTTACTAAGTGCTAACTTGATGGCATAAAGTTCAGCAGTGAAGGTGTCTGCATGCTAACGGTAGTGTGGCTGTAATTGTACATGAAGGAAAAACAGCTGCAGCACTTACCATACTGTCAGTTTTCGATCCATCAGTATATATTTTACAGGCATGGGAGTTGAGAGTAGCATGAGCTGAGTGCAACTGTCTGATGTTGTAGGGAGGTATGACATTCTTCCACCCCCCCACTGAAGAAAATGTGTATCGTGGGATGTCCTTTATGAGACATATGTCCAAAGTGGAACACACGTCCAAGGTACAACAGGTGCAGTTGTGATCTGAAAAATATCAACTAAATTGATATTCGAACTCTGAATAAGTTTTTGATCCTGAGTGAGGCAGGTCAATTTTCATGTTGCTTATTCTCATAGAAAGAATCCCACTGAGCGTGATAAAGAGACTCCCCCCAACTAGGGTGTGATGGAAGACTGGATCGTAGAAGCGTAGAAAAGCAATGATGTTTTCCTACAAAGATGTAATGGAGGATTGTGGACTTTAATCTAGACTTTGCATTGGAGAAGACGTGAATGCTTCCAGAACAGCCCCCAGAGTACTGCACTGGATGACATTCTGCCTTTGTAATGTGCTTCTCCTAGCTGTGCCATATATGGAAGGACAATAACCTAAGCATGAACGGATCAGACTTTTGTACAGGTGAAGCAAGGAGTAATAAATGAGAGTGACCGAAGCATGTTCAACTATTTTAGACAAATAGTTCACAGATATGTGATATGTGCTTGGAAGTTAAGCTTACTATCTAATATCAGGCCCAGAAATTGATGCTGTTTACTGCTTGTATCGGACTTTGTTTAGCATTAGCAAAGGCATATGATGCAAGGTAGCAAGCTTATATAGCATCAGCCAAAAAAAAAAAAAAAACCCTTATTTCACCCATCCACTCGCTCCAAATGTTTGTCAAGTTCTGCCTTGAATCTATTTAAGCTATCAACTCCTACAATGAGAGATGGAAGTTTGTTCCAGCAATGAACCACCTGCTGGCTAAAGGCAAAGTTCCGCACATCCATCCTACAATTTTCCTTCCTCGATTTGAATTTATGCCATCTAGGCGATTATTCTGAGCAAGAGGAACAATCCCATCAGCATTGAGCATGCTCAAACTATTCAAGGCATTATTCACCTCAATCAGATCACCTCGCAAGTGCCTAGTCTCCAGACATTGGAATTTGCAAATCTTAAGCCTTTCTTCATAAGAGCAACCCTTTGTTCCATTCACTAATCTTGTTGCCCTTCTCTGTATTTGTTCCAACAGCTCTATATCCTTCTTAAAATGAGGCTTCGAGTCCTATATACAGTACTCAAGGTGTGGCTGGACCATTGCCTTATACAAGAGGATAATCACCTCCTTATCCCTGCTAGAAAAATTCCTGTTTATCATTGACAAGACACCATGAGATACTCTTGAAGACCGTCAGCACTGCTCAGAAAACTTCATATCTGCCTGCACAATTACCCCCAGGTCCTTTTCACACTCTACCACTGTCATTGTAGTACAACACAGCTGATACGTTACTATGGGGTTACTGCTTCCCATATGCAGCACTTTACATTTATCAATGTTAAACTTTGGTTGTCACCTCTCAGCCCATCTGCTCAACTTTTCTAGATCCTGTTGCAGCAGAATACTGCCATTAATGTCATTAACTCTGCTGACCTTCATATTGTCTGCAAACTTGGACATTAAGCCTGATATACCATCATCAATATCATTAATGAATACAGAAAACAATTGCACAACACTGAACCCTGGGGGACTCCACTAATAACATTAGTCCACAAACAGCAGGGTCCATTGATTACCACTCAGTCTTCTCCCACTCAACCATCCCTTTATCAATAGCAGCAATTTGCCTCCAATGCCACACTGTTCCAATTTGTGCAGCAGTCTTCCATGTGCAACAGTATCAAAGGCCTTTCTAAGATCCAAATATATGATATCAAAGTTATTCTTTTCATCCAGTTGCTTTGTGACTACACCATAGTATCCAACCAAATTGGTCAGACAAGACTTTCCCTTAACAAACCCATGCTGTCTCCAAGCTATAACTGAAGTCTTGTCTAGATGATCCTGCAATGATTCTTTAACCAGTGCCTCCATTAATTTCCTTGGACCAGAAGTTAAACTAACAGGCCTGTAACTACCTGTGTCTCCCTTTGATCCTTCTTTGTGGATCGAGGTCACATTTGCAAATCTCCCGTCCATGGGTATCTCAAGTGAGTCCAAGTAAGCTGTCATAATTATGGCTAAGGGCTTGCTTACTTCATTATATCCCAAGTGCTGAACAATGGCTGAGTGTTCTACATCTACTAAATGAATGGCTCTTTCATGTTCAGAAACATGTTTGCTGAGTCTTCTGCCAGTTTTCCGGACGTAGCAACTACTGCAGTCATGGTAAGAAATGCGGTAGACTAATCCACTCTGCAGAAGGTGTTTTTACTTTGGAGATGAGGGATCGCGATTTCCTGCTGGGAGTTGTACGCACTTTATCCCATGAAATTTTAAAACCCCAATAACCTGCTGTGACAGGTTCGGGTAGTATGGGAGAAAGGTAAGGGCTTGCTTACTTGCTTACTGTGAATACACCTCTAGCATTCCCCTCCCTGAATAACTCCTCATGTGTGAATGTAGATGCAAAATATTTGTTTAGTTTGTTAGTCACCTGAGCAGGATCATCAACAGTTGAACCATCGATATCAAGTGGACCAATGTGATTCATTCCCTTCCTTCTAGAGTTTACATAAGTAAAGATCTCTTTGCTGTTTTCTTTGCATCCTTTGCCAAATATTTCTTGTAATCTGCCTGTGCCTGCCTGCCTAACCTCCTTTGTGACTTGATTACAGACTAGCTTATATCTACCATAGGCTTCTGTGTCACCTGTTAATTTATACATATTTCTTATTCCAACTAAGAAAAATATTTCTTAGTTGGTATGAAATGCCTAGTAGCTTCCAAGATTAATTCTATGAATGCTTTCCATTTTGAATTTGCTGTTGGTAACATCATGAGTATAGAATTTAAATATGGAATTGTCTCAGGCCACAGCAGTCACCTTTACGAAAGCAAAAACCCAAGCACACTGTGATCACTGCCACCTAGTGGTTCCTTTATCTGCAGAGTCTTAATGCATGAAGAATCACTACTGATAATCAGATCAAGTGTATTACTCCCTCTAATGGTCTCACGAACATGCTGCTGTAGAAAACAATCATCCAATAAATCCACAAATGCCTTGCTATTGTGTGATTGACCAATTCACAAATTCCAGTCAATCTCTAGGAAATTAAAATCCATCATTATATGACACTCTGATTTACTGGTTTACTCCATTTCTCTGCACAATTGCTCATTATACTCATCAGATTCATTAGGCCTATAACACACACCTAATCTCAGTTTTTCTTTCCCAGTGCTTATGTCACACCAAACAGACTCAACATTGCATTGTCCACCAACATCAAGTGGATGCACTTCATTAGATTTTATGTATTTATTAACTAACAGCATAACCCCTTCCTTCCTATCCTGTCTATCCTTCTGTACACATTGTACTCCCCAAATTCCAATTCTGCACTGCTTATGTCTGTGTGACACTACATCTCTGATATCCCAACAATATCTACCTTTAATGTCTTGACTAGCACTTCAAGCTCATCAAATTTATTAACTATACTCCTAGCATTGGTGTACATGCACCTGTTTCTATTCTTAGTCACCTTAACAGAGCCCATGTATTTACTTGTTCTACTATGAATCCCAGTAGTCCTGGAAATCCCCATGCTTTCTAGGCTGCTGCTCATTTCAACAGAAGCAGTGCAAGAATCGCTTTCACCTCTGCCAGCAGCTACAGTTAATCTATTAGTCCGTGTATCCCCCTCCCAAGCTAGCAGTTTTCTGACCCACTTAACTCTATCTCGATAGCATCAGCAAATATTCTTGCAACCTTTCTATTTAAGTGTATCCCATCCCTGTAGAAGCAGTCTCTCCTGTTAACAAGCACAGACCAGACTGAAAAAAATTCTACCCCTTGAGCCTTGCACAATCTCTCCAGGGCTGAATTGATCGACAAGATTCTCATCATATACTCCCTCCTATTGTGTCTGGGCAGAATTGCAGACACCTTCAAATTCAACATTAACTCAAGGCTTTTTTTAGCATTGACCTGTGCATGTTAAGTAATTCCGTTGGTTTCCTACTGTTAATATTATTAGTGCCAACACGTACAACAATATCACCCTTCGTGCCCTTAATAGATGATATCTGCTCTACAATGTCATCAACCTTTGCCCCTGACAGACATACCCTGGTCTCCTGTTCCACCTATCCTTTTTGCATAATATGTTCCCCATTTTCCTGACAATAGAGTCACCGACAACAACTAGTTCCTTTGGGACCAGAGCATTCTGCCTTGGAGGTTGTTGCTGTGTTGCCTGATGTTCAAGTGCAAGCTCTGGCATTGATGTGGGCAGCTGAGAGCTTGATGGGTCTCTCAATTTAAGTCATTCAAGCTCTCATATAGGCCCATAACAAGGCTGAGATGGAGGCCGATTTCCTCACACTCCTTACATTGCACACACACACACAAAGACATTCCCCTGGGCAATATCATGTCCCATTCCTGATTGCTCCTCAAACATCAAACAAGAAGTGCATTTCAAAAGACTGTGATTCAGAGGACAACCACTCTCCCTTCAAATTCTCCCTGAGCCACAGCACTCTCATTAGTTTCATCCTTTTGCTTTGCTGCTCTGGTTTGAGTCATGATTTCTATTCAATTTCAAATAAAATTCCACTACAAAATATAACACTAAACGTATATCCCAAGTGCTGAACAATGGCTGAGTGTTCTACGTCTGCTAAACGAATGGCTCTTTTGTGTTCAGAAACACGTTTGCTGAGTCTTCTGCCAGTCTCCCCGATGTAGCAACTAGTGCAGTCATGGCAAGAAATGCAGTAGACTAATCCACTCTGGAGCAAGGTGCTTTTATTTTGGAGACGAGGGATCGCGATTTCCTGCCTGGGAGTTGTAAGCACTTTATCCCATGAGATTTTAAAACCCCAATAACCTGCTGTGACAGGTTCGGGTAGTATGGGAGAAAGGTGTTCGTGGAGTCATTACTGTGAATGGTCCTGTGGGTCGCTATGTGGTCATGTATCTGTAGGTCGCACCTATCTAGGATACTGGTGGGGTAGCCACACCTCACAAGATCTGTCTTGGCCCTAGCAATCTCAGTGTGCCTCCCATCATCAGAACTAGAGTGGGTCCAGGCACGGGTTAACAGGGCTCGCGCAGTGTGTGCTGACTGGTAATTGTTAAATTGGCCAGCACACATCAGTTTGCGATAGACTGTTGTCCTCAAATGTGTGTCCTCACATCGGACCAGGGTATCCAAGTACAGAAGGGTATTGTCTGACCCCAGTTTGATAGTGAATTTCATGAAAGGTGACAGAGAGTTAAGGTGGTCCAAGAGTCGGTTGCGTGAATCCTGGGGAATAACCACAAACACATCAACCACATAGTGACACCAAAAGGTAATGGCATCTGGTAGACCCGTGAATGCACGATCCTCAAATTCTTCCATTGTGATGTTTGCTGTGACTGAACTAACTGGGGAACCCATGGCCGTAACGTGTATCTGTTTGTAAACGGAGTCACCGAACATGATGGCACCACCAGTCAAGCACAGTCTAAGGGCAGTGGAAATGTCCTCTGAAGTTAGTGAGGTCCTGTTGTGCAGGGTCTGGTCGCTATCTCAAAGTTCCTTGGCACACATGATAGCTAGTTCGACAGGGATGGAAGTAAAGAGAGATACTACGTCAAAGGAGGCCATGATTTGACCATCCAAGATGGATAGAGCATGGATCCGATCTAAAAATTCACCACTGTTGGAAACGGTGTTGGCATTCTTGCCTACTAGGGGAGAGAGTAGGCCTGAGTCGAACTTAGACAACGCATAACTCGGTGAACCATTACAGGAAACAATGGATCTTAATGGTGCTCCTTCTTTGTGGATTTTTGGTAGTCCATAAAATTGTGGAATCTGGCTGGCAGAGGTATGGAGGCGACAGCGTACAGATTCAGTGATTTTCCCTTGCTGAAACCAACTGCTGACGAGGACATTTACCTTTAACTCCCATTGTTCTAGGGTCTTGATGGGAGGGATGCTACTGGTTGGTAGGCAAGTGTCTTGCAGGAGCAATGGGGATTTCACCTCATAGTCAGAACAATTCAAAACAACTGTTCAACGTCCTTTGTCTGCGGGAAGGACGATGATAGAAGTATCCTGTTTCAATGCATTGAGATTTGTTGGTGACTGAGATTGGAGGTAGCATGGCGAGCATGATGTAAGATCACTGGAGGTTTTAGGCGAATCATATTTGCCACCTCTTCAGGGATGCATGTCAATCAATGATGCTTCGATACCTAAGGGAATATCAGTGATTAACGGTTAAAAAACTGATGAAGGGCAACATACTGCCCGAAAGCTCCCCTGCACCACGGTTCACCGCACATATCTCAACACCAAACCCATTCCAACTACAGCTTTTCACTTTTATTTTCTGTTCTGCTCTGCGTTGCATAGTAAGAAAATAAAAGAACGTTCTGTTTTGATCTCCAATACAAACCATTTTGGCTATGTCATATGCCAATGGCATATGACATAGCCAAATGACACTGGGGGCGCCTCCGTAGCCAGGTGGGAAGGAGTAGCAGTGCGTAGCACATGCTTCTTGATTAGACCGGGGTTCGAGCCCGTCACCACCAAATACGGAGGATGCGGAAAGGTTAAGGAATGACCACCGCATATCCTGGAACAATATGGCTTTAGTTGCTAATGCTCCTAAAAACCAAACAATAACAATAATAATGACACTGGTGTGGTTGTTTGATCTTAGTAATGCTAATCTGAAAACTCAGAAGTAGTAGTGGGATGTCCCCTTCACCACGTACAGGTTCCCACATCAAGAGCAATCACTTAGGAAATAGGCTGATGTTTTAGAGATTAATAAAACTAAAGTAGCTAATAACCCATCATGTGATACACTTTAATTCACAACTCAGCAGAAAATAATCAAGTAGAGACAACTCTGGTTCAAAGGTTGTAGCTTTGGGTGACTCTATTGTCAGGAAAATGGAAACATTTGTTGTAATAATGTTAGGTGGGCTGTAACCAGAGCAATCTGAAACAGCTAAAACTGAACACATTACCATGAGTTTCTAAGTTTTTTAAAGAGGGGGGGGGGGGGGAAGAGAGCATTCAAGTATTATTCATGTGAGAGCTAATGACATTAACTTCACATTAAGTAATGACTTGTTGGATAAATATAAGACAAAGAAGTAAATGTGTTGTGAGTTAGGTCAAAACACATTTCTGTGAATGTGCACAGGCATGATAGGAGAGATTTCATGCTGAAAGTTTTGTGGTTTGATTCAAGGCTAGAGAATTAAGCTTCAGTTAATTGTTTTCAAGGCTTTCCGCTATGTTTTTGTGATATTCTGTAAATTCAATTCTTACTTTTTGTAAAGCTAATTCTATGCATTCTTTTAGGTATATTAAAAATTCAAATTCTCAAGTTCAATAGTTTCAGAAACCTTTTTTGTCCTTTGCTGGATTTTTCCAGATTCCACTTTTAATTTAATTTTGTTTTAAGTGAGCATGTAATTCAACACAGGATATATCCAAAACTTATTCCAGGCATAATAAATGGCTGCTCTTGTGGTAGGGATTTTAGGCTTTATATTCCTACATATTTATACAGGTGACCCCCCCCCCCAGCTTAACGCTGATAATTCGTTCCGGAAAAACAGAGCGCTAAGTGAATCAGTGCTAAGTGAGCGCCGTATTCCTGTAATGTAACATATGTATTTGTGAGTTCGGGTCTATACCACCATGACACACAAATAATAAAGGGTAGTGAAAAGAGGCAAAATGTCAATCAAAATATTTAATATTAAAAATATATACATATAAAATATTCTCCCTTACATATGTATATAATTATGTATCAAAATTAAACTTAAAATGCCAATTAAAATCATGAATCTATTAATCCGATGGCCCTGGGCTGTTGAGTTTTTGTATCTTTGGTCGATTTTGGGTTGTACTTTGGCCCTCTTCCTAGTAAACTAAAAGGGGTTTTACTTTAAAATCCTTGGCAGCGTTACCACTCAACAATAAAGTCAACCGATCCTTTGCCAGTTCAAAGCCTGGCATGTTTTTTTCTTCTTTCGATATGAAACTTCTTTTTAGGCATTTGTTTCCAAAAAAAAAAAAGTCCTGTTTCATCTATGTTAAAAACTTGTTGAGAAGTATAACATCTCTCTTCAATAATTTTAAGAAGTTCTTTTTTGAAAGTTTCAGCTCTTTCTTGATCTGTACTTAAGGCTTCTCCTTGAATTTTATATCTATTGAACTAGCCCTTAATAGCTTTAAATGGTACAACAGTTTTTTTTTTTTTAAGGTAAGCTTTCTTCAGATCATCATATAGACTAATCACTTTTTATTTAAACATATTTAACTTAATGGAATTGTTCATTGGATATTATCATCAATAAAATTATTTAGAAGTCTCTCCATTTCAATTATAACAGCCATAACCAATTTAGTTGCTTGTAGTTGTCTGTTTTTCCTGCTGCTAAAATTAATTCTTTATTTTTTCTAATTGTTTTTACAGTTGAATCTGCCAGTCCAAAATGATGGTACACATCCACTTGTCGTTGAACGGAATCGATTTGCTTCAAAACGTATAATTTAATTTTCAAATTCAGTCTTTTTCTTACCTTAGTAGGCTTTGTACTGGCCAAAGTACATCCAGACATTGTTGCTTTTTAATTCGTATCTGCTATTATTCCTCTTCAAAAATTTAACTGCATTGCATTAATAATTATAAAATGTTCGAGTAAACTGTCTGTTACCTAACACTGTACTGAGTGATGCCTAGACTTTGGATAAATGCATATAACGCAAATATTACAAGCAATACTTGATCATTTTTTAAAACGCTGATCTGGAACTATGTAACAAGTCACCGTACTGCAAAATTAAATTAGCATGGAAGAAAATTTCACTGATTGTGGGAAAATTTTTAATGCTGTTTTGATATTCATTTTCAAGCTATTGACCAAATCAGATGAAACATTTTCATTAAACATGCCAAAAATTTAATCTATACGCTGCTAAGAGCGTTATAATGAGTTGTGACAGCGTTAGAGTGAGATATGGATTATAATATAGGAACAGCTGTTTGTTTGTTATTTGGATTTTAGGAGCATTAGCAACTAAGGCCATATTGCTCCGGGATATGCGGTGGTCATTCGCTGACCTTTCCGCATCCTCCGTATTTGGTGGTGACGGGTTCGAACCCCGGTCTAATCAAGAAGCATGTGCTACACACTGCTGTTCCTTCCCACCTGGCTACGGAGGCGCCTATAGGAACAGCATTGTAGTGAATCAGCATAGAGCGAACCGCATTATAACAAGGGCCTGCTGTAGTTAGGATTTAATTTGGTAATAACTATTTTTTAAAGTTGACTGTATTCAAATATATTTGAAAATGTGTTATAAATGTTAAGAGTTAGAACCATAACTACCCATTTAGTATGCTTCTAGAGCACATATGCAAATATGTCACTTTACATTACTCAGCATTATGTCTGATTCTATGAATGACTTGGCTGTGGTATTTGTGATCCAAGTGAATGCAATAATACTGCAAAAGTTGATTAAAATGGTCAAAATTTAAGAAATTTAATTTAGAATGGTCAAGTTTAACGTTTAGTGTGATTTATTTAAGCAGTAACTTAACTTTCCAGTGGCACACTTCTTTTTTAACCTTTCCCCTCTCATTCATATGATTTCATTCAATTCCTTTGTCAAAAGAATCGAGGAAAGGAGGGAAATAATGGCAAGTTTGATCAGATAAACGCAAAGTAAAAAAAAAAAAAAAAACTTGTTTTATTCATTACACTACTGACTCAACTGATATCAGTGCACTTATAATATCTTAATTTACAATGTTAATCTTTTCACAAACACATCAATTACTTAATTTTGTATTTAAAAATTAACTCATTAAATTCTTATTAATGTTATAAACTTGATTCTTTGTTGAGATTTTTCAAATGATCAATGTTCCTTTAATGTTGGGAGAGGTGAAAAAGGATTATTTTTTATGCTGCCACTGCCTGACCATTGATTTATAAATTTTGAATTTTTCCAGCATAACAGCACTTATACTAAGCCTGTATTCTGATGTATTCTGACAACATTGATGTCAGGCCTTTAACAATTTTAAAAAGTCTGTTTCCCTAACACGTTCACTTGAATTAGAAAAGCACATAAGCCTTCCACCAATTCAGTTACTGAAATGCTTCTCTCACATTTTACAATCATACTAACAGTTTATACATAAAAGATAAATCTAAAAAATCCTTGTCCTTGAGGCTTGTTATTCTCTCAAGCATGATAAGCTATGGTTTGCTATTTGGAAGTCTAAAATGCTGATGAAACTGATACTTAGATATAAACTGATACTGACACTTAAAAGGCACCTCCGTAGCCAAGTGGTCAGGAGCAGGAGCGCAGTAGCACACGCTCTTTGAGTAGACTGGGGTTCAAGCCCCTGACTGCTGAATACGGTCGATCTGCCAATCCGCACTGGACCAGCGTGGCAGATTATGGTCCATTTCCCTCAGCATGAATTGTTGAGGAGGCTTCCATCCTGCAGTGGGTTGATAATGGCTGCACTTTACTTTTTTACTGACACTAAAGTCATGTGGACCAAATTTCTGTAGTCTGATCATTCTGTGACACTCAACTCATCTGCTTGAACCCTCGTGATGGTGGGACTGTTAGTAACCCAGGGTATAACTGTGCAAGTCCTGAAATAAGTTGATAAGTATACTGAAGGTGACCACCCAGGTGTGACATCTAACACCATGCAAAAGAATGTTGCCAGGCAATAACAGGTGATATGTAACTTTCATCGATGAATACAATATGACAAGTGGTCAGCTATAGCGGGCTCGCAAGAGCCCATTGTAATTTTTTTTGAAAATCTGTTGAGCCCATTGTTGAGACGACAATTTATTTTACAAATAAAATCCTGAATGCAATTAATGAGTATCCAGAGCAGAAACTATAGTGGGGTGAGGGGCCACATTCCCAGAATTTTAATGGCGCAATTGATTGGTTATGTATTTTAAAATTGCTTCATTTTTGATTTAATTACAGTCTGACCTCTGTTTAACGAACTTCTTTATAGCGCATTTTTTTGATTCCCCTTAGTAATTACATTTAAAATAGTTTCTGTTGAACAAAGAAAATTTCCATGTAAAGAACGGATTAGGAGAGACAAGTGTATGCATTGTTCTCACCTCTAGCCTTTAGGCAATTTAGGTAATTAGAAAATGCGAATTAAGGGTGAAAGGGATTACCGTTTCACAATGTTAGTGGTGTCCGTAAAACCTAAACAGTCACATACCGAGAAGTCGTGGTAGTCAATATGCTTTCCATAGCCAGTCAGAGGATTAAAATGATTCTGGACATGGATTATAGCCTCTAGTCAACCTGTGCTGTGGTTCCCCTTTACACCGACAAATGGGCATATGTTTTTCAGAGATGTGAGTAATCCACGCCGTCCAGTAAATTTCTCCTGTCTGTGTTTACATGGTCACAGTAGCTGAATATCCGCGTGATTCTGACATTTTGCATAGTATTCAAAGAATTAGTGACATGAGCAAGGTAGAGGGGGAAAGGATTGAGACCATCACCGATCTCCAAAAAAACTGGCGCAAATTAAGGATGACTGCTAAAGAACTTGATGTGGAAATTATAAAAATCGGTTGTGTGTTTGAGCCATGATAAGCAGCTTATAGCTTGAGAACAGCAATTGTGGGTTGGAAGAATTATCCCGCTTTGTGCAAACATTTTGAACTAGAAGTTAAATATGTCAGATTATTAAATCAACTTTTAAATTTGGAATTTCTTAACCATTTAGCACTAATGATCGACATCCTGCAGGAGCTCTCTTACCTTTCACAAGCTTTACAGAATCACAATGGTAAAAGCATATAAATTAATTATTCAAACTATCAATGCATGCTATTGCTAATTTGAAAAATTCTGAAGGAAATTATGAAGCCAAAATTGAGAGCCTGTTGAAGTGGAAAGAATTTGAAGGAATCAAAATCGAAAGTAAAAAAAATTACCTTGTGACAAGTTATTAATGCAACAGGATGATTTTAAATTAAATAACGATACCATTGAAAGAAATTTAAAACATACGCCACCCGAAACCGCAGAATATGAAATAACTTTCGTCTCAGTGGCAAAGATGGTGAAAACTGAATAAGAAATTTAAGTTTTCTGATAAAATATGAAATAAAAATTAATGATTTTAGAGATTTTGTCGAAGACAGTTTATCTTTAAAATCGAGTGAAATTACCTTTTCAATTAAGAAAGCCAGAAAATATCTGAAACCATTGTGATTAGCAGTGCTGAAGCTGAGTGAGCTTTCAGCGTAATGAATAATATTGTGACAATTAAACACATTGCAGATTATGATAGCCATACATCTAAATGGAAAACCATTGCTTCAATTTGATCCGGATCGTTACGACAAATCATTCCTCTGTAATCATCGCTCAGCTATTGAACAAAGCAGAAGATCGACAACAAATATTAATAAAGAAGTAAATTCTATATGTGGCAATTTTTAGAATAAATTTTTCTAGAATATTTGGGAAATAATTTTTTTTCATGTAATCTGTGATTTTTTGTGTACTTTTTCTAGAAAGTTTGTTTTTTATGTAATATTTGTTTTTATATTGTAAAATGTTTTGTGATAGTTTTTATGTTATTTGGGATATGGGAAATATTTCATTAGCATTAGAAAAGGCACATGATGCAAGAAAGCAAGCTTATATAGCATCAGCCAAAAAAACAACACAAAAAAACCTTTTATTCCCCATCAACTCGCTCCAAATAGTTGTCAATTTCTGCCTTGAATCCATTTAAGCTATCAACTTCTACAACGACCGATGGAAATTTGTTCCAGCAATCAACCACCCGCTGGCTAAAGGCAAACTTCCACAAATCTATTCTACAACCGTCTTTCCTCAATTTGAATTTATGCCCTCTCAGGCGATTATTCTGAGCAAGAGGAAGAATCTCATCAGCATTGAGCATGGTCAAACCATACAAGGCTTTATACACCTCAATCAGATCACCTCGCAGGTGCCTAGTTTCCAGACACTGTAATTTGCAAGACTTTTTTCGTAAGAGCAACCCTTTGTTCCATTCACTAATCTTGTTGCCTTTCTCTGTACTCGTTCCAACAGCTCTACATCCTTCTTAAAATGAGGCCTCCAGACCTGTATACAGTACTCAAGGTGTGGTCTGACCACTGCCTTATATGAGGGGATAATCACCTCCTTATCCCTGCTATAAAAATTCCTGTATATCATTGACAAGACAACATGAGCTACTCTTGCAGACCGTTTGCACTGTCAGAAAACTTCATATCTGCCTGCACAAATACCCCTAGGTCGTTTTCATTCTCTACCACTGTCAGTGTGGTATACACTACATATGAGTACTGTGTATGCGGGGAGCATTGTCGAGGCCATGTTATGTCAAGGATCTGGGTATATTCTTACCATGTGTATGCCGTATCCAAAAATTTCATTATTTCTTTCAGTATGATCCACCACTTTTTCTTACTATTGAATATACCATGAATTGTCAAACTTATCTGCAAACAAGCTTATCTGCAAAAAGATCTAAACCTCCCAAGCACCTCCCAAGGTCTCAATTCTAATCTCAATGATGTCCATTTCCACTTGAAGTCTGCCAAACCCCATGTACTTTTTCTGACAGAATCTCAGTTATCGGTTGATTCAACTACTGCTCATCTCAGATGCCCAAATTATTCGCTGTATAATTCCTTTCGCCTCAAAGGTGGTACTTGTGCATATGTCCTTTCTGATATTCCTTGTAAGAGACTTGGCAATTTGGAATCTCCTCTCTTTGATCTTTTCTGGCTTAAAATCTCTCTACCTTATTGGGTCAAATTCATCTGTTGTCTCTACCGTTCTCCCAACTCCACTAGTCACTTAGAGGTCTTTGACTTCCTCTCTTTGCAAGTTGACTTTCTCCAGTCCAACTTTCCTAACAGTGTGGTAATTTTCCTTGGTGATTTTAATGTTCACAACTGCAACTGGGTACCGTTTTCTAGTCATACCGACCCAGCTGTTCGAGATGCTGAGGCTTTTGCAATTACAAATGACCTTGCACAGATTGTTCATATACCAACAAGAATACCGGACAATCATAATCATACAGCCAATACGCTTGATCTTTTTCTCACACACAACCCTTCTAAGTACACGGTCGAAGTGAGAGGTCCTTTAGGCACTTCAGATCATAACTTGGCGATTGTCTCTTCTTCAATGGAACCTTTATCTCATGGCTATTCCGAACCTCGTGTTGTTTGGCATTACAAGAATGCAAAATGCGATTTACTGCACGAGACTTCTTTTCTTCTTTTCCTTGGTCGGATTACTGTTTCAAAACTTCTGACGTCAACATTTGCTCAGATCGTGTCAGTGATATTATTCTTGCAGGAATGGAATCCTTTATCCCACATTCCACCTTAAACTCTCGTCCTTTATCTAAACCTTGGTTTTCCAATAAATGTGCTAAGGCTATTCAAGAGAAGAATGTTGCATATCATAACTGGCTTGTTTCTAATTCTTCAGTTTCATTTTCTGCTTACACCAAAGCTCGCAACAATTGTAAAGAAGTCATTAATCAGTCCAAACTAGAGTTTGAACAGGCTAAGAGTAGAAAACTTGCTTCTTGCACTAATGGTAGCCGAGCATTCTGGTCTCTTGCCAAAGCTATTGGCCGCAAATTTTGCCCATCTCTGCTCCCACATCTGACCAAACCAGATGGTTCTGTTGTCATTTCAGCCAAGGATAAAGCTGACCTGCTAGCATCCCATTTTTCTTCCAACTCATGTATTAATGATGTTGTTCTTATTGTTTGGTTTTTAGGAGCATTAGCAACTAAGGCCATATTGCTCCGGAATATGCAGTGGTCATTCTCTGACCTTTCCGCATCCTCCGTATTTGGTGGTGACGGGCTCGAACCCCGGTCTAATCAAGAAGTGTGTGCTACGCACTGCTGCTCCTTCTCACCTGGCTATGGAGGCGCCTATGTATTAATGATCTTGGTAAAATACCTCCCACCATTCCCAACACGCTCCATTCAATGCCCCTGTGGTCTTCCGTCAAAAGGATGTCAGAAGGATTTTGATGAATATCGATGCTAAGAAAGCTCCAGGACCCGATGGTATTTCTCCACTTGTTCTCAAAACCTGTGCTCCTGAACTTACTCCTATTCTTTGCTGCCTTTTTTCACTTTATTATTCCAAAGGTGTTTTTCCTTCTGCTTGGAAATTTGCTCATATTCAGTCAGTTCCTAAAAAGGGTGACAAATCCCTCCCATCCAATTATCATCCCATTGCAATTACTTCTACTCTTTCTAAAGTAATGGAGAAATCAATTAACTGCCAACTTTTATACTACCTAGAAACCTTCCGTCTGATCAACGATCACCAGTATGGATTCCATCAGTGACAATCCACTGGTGATATTCTGGCTTATGTTACCCATTTAGGGACTAATTCAATGGAAAGGTTCGGTGTGAAACACAAGTAGTTGCTCTTGACATCTAAAAGGCTTTCAATCGTGTTTGGCATAAAGTTCTTCTAAACAAGCTTCCATCTTGTGGTTTGCCAACTGTTTTTAGTAATTGGTTATCCAATTTTCTCTCCGATCGCTCACTGAGGGTGATGGTAGATGGCTCTCTGTCTTCTAACTTCTCCACTAATGCCAGTGTCCCCAAAAGTTCAGTTCTTTCCCCCACTCTTTTCCTCTTGTATATTAATGACCTTCTTTCATTGACTGGAAATCCTATCCATAGTTTTGCCATGACCGCACATTGCATTCTACTTTCCATTTTGAGAAACCTTGCCCTGCTCAATCAACTTCAACTTCTCAAAAATCTGCTACCAATTCCTTAAATGCCGATCTTCAGGTAATTCTCCAGTGGGGCAAAGACAACTTACTTGCTTTCAACCCTTCTAAAACTCAGTCTTCTCTTATATCTCGCAAAAAGGATTCTTTTTCGCTCTAGGTGTTACTTTTTCCAAACAGCTGTTCACTCTATATATATCGCAAATCCGCCTTGCCATGGAATATTGTTCCAATATCAGGGGTGGTGCCCCCAAAACCTCTCTCAGGCTTCTTGATTCCATTCAGAAGAGGGCAGTTAGGTTAATTAATGACTCCTCTCTAACAGAGTCTCTCCACTCGCTGTCTCATAGATGTACTGTTTCTACTGCATGCCTCTTCTACAGATACTTCCCTGGGCACTGTTCTTCTGAATTGGCTTCTATAATTCCCGCTCTCTCTTTCAAAACAACCCGAACACGTGCCGCCACCAGCCAACATCCATTTACTGTCCAACTCCAAACTCACAGAACCAACTTTTCATCTTCCTCGTTTATTCATTCAACTGCCGTTTTCTGGAACAACCTTCCTTCATACGTATTTCCTGAAAATTACAGTCTACAGAAGTTCAAGTTCAAAGTCAACAAATATCTTTTTTCGTCTTCTCAACCTACAACCCAAGCATGGTACTAAGTACTGTAGGTTCTAATACCTCTCGTGTTTGTGGTTTACATAAAAAAAAAAAAAAATAAAAAAAAAAGTATCAAAGGCCTTTCTAAGATTCAAATACATGATATCAAAGTTATTCTTTGCATCCAGTTGCTTTGTGACTAGATTATAGTATCGAATAAAATTGGTCAGACAGGACTTCCCCTTAACAAATCCATGCTGTGTCCGAGCTCTAACTGAAGTCTTGTCTAGATGTTTCTAGATGTTCCTGCAATGCTTCTTTAACCATGGCAACCATTAATTAGCATTAGCATTAGTAGAGGCATTTGATGCAAAAAAGCAAGCTTATGCAGCATCAGCCAAAAAAAAAAAAAAAAACCACTTCCACTTCACCCCTCTGTTTGTTCGAAATACCTGTCCAGCTGAGCCACCACCCGCTGGCTAAAGGCAAATTTCCGCACGTCTATCCTACATCTGTCTTTCCTCAATTTGAATTTGTGCCCTCTCGGGTGATTATTCTGAGCATGAGGAAGAATCCCATCAGCATTGAGCATGCTCAAACCATTCAAGGCTTTATACACCTCTATCAGATCACCTCGCTGGTGCCTAGTCTCCAGACACTGTAATTTGCAAAACTTAAGCCTTTCTTCGTAAGAGCACCCCTTTGTTCCATTCACTAATCTTGTTGCCCTTCTCTGTACTCGTTCCAGCAGCTCAACATCCTTTTTGAAATGAGGTCTGCAGACCTGTATACAGTACTCCAGGTGTGGCCTGACCATTTCCTTATAGAAGGGAATAATCACCTCCTTATCCCTGCTAGAAAAATTCCTATATATCATTGACAATACACCATGAGCTACTCTTGCAGCCCGTCTGCACTCTCAGAGAACTTCATATCTGCCTGCACAACCACCCCGAGGTCCCTTTCATTCTCTACCACTGTCAGTTTAGTACCACAGAGTTGATACATTGATGTGCGGTTGCTGTTTCCCATACGTAGTACTTTACATTTGTCAATGTTAAACTTCATTGGCCACCTCTCAGCCCTTCTGCTCAACCTTTCCAGATCCTGTTGCAGCAGCATAGTGTCAGTAGTGTCCTTGACAACCCTGCCAACCTTCGTATCGTCTGCAAACTTGGACATTAAGCTTGATGTACCATCATCAATATCATTCATAAATACAGAAAACAACAATGGACCCAACACCGAACCCTGAGGGACTCCACTAATAACATTAGTCCACGATGAGCAGTGTCCATTGATTACCACTCTCTGTCTTCTTCCCCTCAACCACCCCCTTTATCCATAGCAGCAATTTGCCTCCAATGCCACACAGCTCCAATTTGTGCAGCAGTATCAAAAGCCTTTCTTAGATCCAAATCTATAATATCAAAGTTATTCCCTGCATCCAGTTCTTTTGTGACTGCATCATAATATCCAATCAAATTGTTCAGGCAAGACTTTCCCCGTAACAAAACCATGCTGTGTCCGAGCTATAATTGAAGTCATGTCTAGATGATCCTGCAGTTCTTCTTTAACCAGTGCCTCCATTAATTTTCCTGGAACAGAAGTTAAACTAACAGGTCTATAATTACTTGTGTCCCCCTTTGATCCTCCTTTGTGAATTGGGGTCACATTTGCACATCTCCAGTCTGTGGGTACCTCCCCTGAGTTCAAGGAAGCTCTCATAATTATGGCTAAGGATTTGCTTACTTCCTTTGCTGCTCCTTTAATATAAATGGATAGATCCCAACCACCCCAGGTGCCTTTCTTGTGTTTATCTTCAACAATTTCTCCTCCACTTTACTCTCAGTTATTACAAAATTCTCTAGCTTACTGCCAAAGTTGAATACACCTCTGGCATTCCCCTCGCTGAATAACTCCTTATGTGTGAATGTCGATGCAAAATATTCATTTAGTTTGTTAGCTACCTGAGCAGGTGGCTAACAAACTAAATGAATTAAGTTTGTTAGCTACCTGCTCAGGTAGCTAACAAACGTATGTATAGCTTAGCTTAAAAAATTAAGCTAAGCTATACATACAATCTACCTGAGCAGGATCATCAACAGTTGACCCATTGATATCAAGTGGACCGATCTGATTCATCCCCTTCCTTCTAGAGTTTACATAAGTAAAGAACTCTTTGCTTCCCTTGCCAAAGATTTCTCGTAATCTGCCTTCGTCTGCCTAACCTCCTTTGTAACTTGGTTACAGATCAACTTGTATCTATCAGAGGCTTCTGTGTCACATGTTAATTTGTATGTGTAACACGTTAATTTGTACGTACCCCATGCATTTTTCTTCTCTGCCATGTCTCATTAGTTCATCTGACATCCATTTAGGCCTAAACCTTGAACAATATTTCTTAGTTGGTATGTAAAGCCTAGTAGCTTCCAAGATAAGTTCTTTGAATGCTTCCCATTTTGAATTTGCTGTTGGTAACATCATCAGTTGGTACCACTGTATAGAATTTAAATACTGTCTCAGTCCATCGTAGTCCACTTTACGAAAGCAATAACCCTTCCCTTTACCCCTAATGGTAGTTACTTCTTTGAGTGAATCCCACTTCAGCACACTGTGATCACTGCCACCTAGTGGTTCCTTTATCTGCAGATTCTTAATGCATGAAGAATCACTACTAATAATCAAATCAAGAGTATTACTCCCTCTAATTGCCTCCCGAACATGCTGATGTAGAAAAAAATAATCCAATAAATCCACAAAACCCTTGCTAGTGTTTGAGTGACCAAGCCACAATTCCAGTCAATATCTGGGAAATTAAAATCCCCCATTATAAGACTCTCTGATGCACTGGCCCACTCTATTTCCCTGTACAGTTTCTTATTATACTCATCAGAGTCATTAGGCCTATAGCACACTCCTACTCTCAATTTTGATCTCCCAATGCTTATGTCACACCAAACTGACTCGACACTGCACTGTCCAGCGATGTCCACTGGCTTCACTTCCTTGGATTTTATGTATTTCTTGACTAATAGCATAACCCCTCCTCCCTTCCTATCCAGTCTATCCTTTCTGTAGACGTTGTACTCCCCAAATTCCAGTTCTGCATTCCCTATATCTGTGGGACACCACGTCTCTGAAATCCCAACAATATCTCCCTTTGATGTTTTGAGCAGTACCTCAAAACGATCAAATTTATTTACTAAACTCCTAGCATTGGTGTACACGCAAGTATACATGCACTTGTTTCTATTCTTAGCTACCCTAACACAACCCATGTATTTACTTGTACCGCAATGACTCCCAGCAGTCTCTGAAATATCCTGCTTCTTGTTTTTCAGGCTTCTGCTCATTCCAATAGAAGCACTGCAAGAATCTCTTTCACCTCTGCCAGTGGCTGTTAATCTATTAGTCGTTGTCTCCTCCAAGCTAGCAGTTTTCCGACCCACCTAAAACTGCCTCGATAGCATCAGCAAATATTCTTGCACCCTTTCTATTTAAGTGTATCCCATCCCTATAGAAGCAGTCTCTCCTGTTAACAAGTACAGTCCAGGCTTAAAAAAATTCTACCCCTTGAGCCTTGCACAATCTTTCCAGGGCCATATTGATCGACAAGGCTCTCATCATATACTCCTTCCTATCGTGTCTGGGCAGAATTGCAGACACTTTCAAATTCAACCCTAATTCACGGCTTTTCTTCAACAGTGACCTGTACTTTTAAGTAATTCTGCCGGTCTCCTACTCTTGATATTATTAGTGCCAACGTGTACAACTATATCACCTTTTTATGCCCTTAAAAGATGATATCCGCTCTACAACGTCATCAACCTTTGCCCCTGGCAGACATACCCTGGTCTTGTTCCACCTATCCTTTTTGTAAAGCATGTTCCCTGTTTCCCTGACAGTAGAGTCACCAACAACTACTAGTTCCTGTGTGGGACCAGCGCGTTCTTGGGGACTGCCGCTGTGTTGCGTGATGACCAAGTGCAAGCTCTGGCGTTGCTGTGGGCAGCTGAGAGCTTGATGGGGCCCCTCAATTTAGTTCCTTCGAGGGCATCCACCCTGTCCTTCATGCTCTCATATAGGCCCATAACAATGGTGAGTTGTTGCCTGATTTCGATACACTTCTTGCATCGTGCACACACACACACACACCACACACACACACACACACACACACACACACACACACACACACACACACACAAAGACATCCCCCATGGCAATATCATGGCCCGTACCTGAATGCTCCGCAAACATCATGCAAGCAGTGCATTTTAAAAGACTGTGATTCTGAAGGCAACTGCCCCCCCTCAGTTCTCCTCTGAGCAACAGTACTTCCATTAGCTTGAGTCTTTTGCTTTGCTGCTCTGGTCTGAGTCATGATTTCTATTAATTTCAATAAAATTTCAATTTCAGTTCAAAATTATAACCCTAAACTTGTATCCCAACACAGTTATAACGGTATACAGGCATACCTCGGTTAACGTTACCTCTGATAACGAAGCCTCGATATAACGAAGTCCGCAATTTCAAGCCCCATTTAACATAAAAAAAAATTCTAATTTAAGACCAACGCCCGACAATCATTCGATTGGTGACTGATGGCGACTCGTTACGTATTCCCGAGTGCTCCCGAGCTGCGGGCGTGTCTGTTATAACAGTTTTGCGCGTCAATCGCATAATTTAGTTGTTGTTTACATGATTGACGTTGTTTCAGTGTGGCGCATTGCAATAATCGACGTAGGTTCTTTGTAGCATTACATAACGTAGATTTTGTAAATTTTAATA
Source organism: Mastigoproctus giganteus (assembly GCF_048544385.1). Classification (NCBI taxonomy): domain Eukaryota; kingdom Metazoa; phylum Arthropoda; class Arachnida; order Uropygi; family Thelyphonidae; genus Mastigoproctus; species Mastigoproctus giganteus. Next base: position 120,086,195 of record NC_143581.1, read on the forward strand.
GAAATATTTTTGTTTTAGTTAATTAAAATGTCAGAATCAAAGAAAGAAAAGCAATTTCTTTGGAAACTAAACTAAATATTGTACGACGTGTTGAAAGCGGCGAAAGAAAATCCGATGTGGCACATTCTTTAGGATTAGCGCAATCAACTTTAACAACCATACTAAGTCAATCAGAAAAAATAAAACAGTCTGCTCAGAATTGTACAGATGTTACAGCGGCAAAATTAACTCGCTTAAGGAATCCAATTTCAGAAAAAATGGAGAAAATGTTAAGTTTGTGGATAGATGATATGTCACAACGTCATATGCCTTTAAGTCAAATGGTGATTCAAGAAAAAGCATTATTTTTGTTTAATCACCTGAAATCTAAACAAACTGAAGAAATTACGGAAACCTTTAGGGCTTCTCGTGGTTGGTTCGAGAAATTTAAAAAAACGGGCCAGGATTCATAGTGTAAAATTAACAGGAGAAGCTGCAAATAAGTTTCCAGAAAAACTAAAGGAAATAATTGAACGTGAAAATTTTCCACCAAATTTGGTGTTCAATGTTGACGAAAGCGGTTTGTTCTGGAAACGGCTACCAACAAAAAGCTTCATTTCTATTGAAGAAAAATCAGCTGCTGGGTTCAAAGCAGCCAAAGACCGTTTAACGTTACTCTTTGGATCAAATGCCTCTGGCGATTATAAATTAAAATTGTTATTAGTTTACCATTCAGAAAATCCGAGGGCGTTAAAAGGTAACATAAAAATGAATTTACCTGTAATATGGAAAGCAAATAGAAAAGCGTGGGTTACCAAGGAGTTATTTACTGATTGGTTTGTTAACCACTTTTGTCCTGGAGTAAAACGGTATTGTCAAAAAAAACAACTTTGAAGAAAAAGCTCTTTTGTTGTTAGACAATGCTCCGGGACATCCTACTGATCTTAACACGTTGGACACATGCATTCCTGTCAAAGTTGTGTTTCTTCCAGCAAACACAACTTTCCTGATTCAACCATTGGATCAGGGAGTAATAGCATCATTTAAAGCTTATTATCTGCGTCGAATTTTAAGCAATTTACCTGAACTAGAGGATAAAGAGGAAATGACAGTTAAAACATTTTGGAAAAACTACACCATTAAAAACGCAATTGAAAACATTGATAGTTCTTGGAAAGAAGTCACTAAGAAATGCTTAAATGGAGTTTGGCGCAAAATATGGCCAGAAGTTGTACTAGAAGAAGAAAATAACATCCAAGAAATTAGAAATGAAGTTATCCAGATGGCTCAATCAATAGGTTTCGAAAATGTCGATGAAACAGCGAGATTTGAAAGTTAATTAATACTTAAGTGTCCGTAGATTTACCGTTTGTAACTTGTCGCCTTTGTCATAGATAGTGTTAGTATAGTATAGGTTATAAATTGTCAGTTGATCGGTAGAATCTCTTAAACTTGTTGAACTTCGTTGTCAATTAAATTGTACTTTTAACTAAATACATATAACGACTTAGATTACAGGATGTTAGAAATTTATTGAATGCAGAAGATGATGGTTTTACAGTGGAAGATTTAGAAAACCTTGTTAGCAACGAAGACAAAGATAATGAAGGCGAAGTTAAAGAAGTTCCTGCCGAAAAAGTGTTAACAACCAAAGATTTAAAAAGGTGCTTAAATGACATTGAAAACGTTTTAAATTTTTTTAGTGAAAATGATCCTGATTTAGGAAGAAGTGTTATAGTTAAGCGATCAGTGTTAAATGCAATAACTCCGTATAGGCAATTGTTAAATGAAAGAGAAAAAAAACAGAAACAATCAACTTTAACCTCATATTTTAAAATGTGATTTCACTTTGTATGTAAGTTGACTGTTTATTTAATAAAACTTTTCTTTGTTCGAAAAAAAGCTTTTCATTTTCTTTACGTAGGAACGTATCCCTATTCTGGCCATAGTATTTTTACCTCTGAAAACGAAGTTTCGCTTAACGAAGTAATTTCGTGGAACGCATCCTATTCGTTAATCGAGGTATGCCTGTATATATTTTTCAGTGTCAAGTATTAATTATCTACGAGTTCCCTTTATATAACTTCGGTACCAGTTATGTATTAATTAATTATGTTACGTTTGTAATCTAAGTCGTTATATGTATTTAGTTAAAAGTACAATTTAATTGACAACGAAGTTCAACAAGTTTAAGAGATTCTACCGATCAACTGACAATTTATAACCTATACTATACTAACACTATCTATGACAAAGGCGACAAGTTACAAACGGTAAATCTACGGACACTTAAGTATTAATTAACTTTCAAATCTCGCTGTCTCAATTCAGAATAAACTAACGATCCTTACTAGGGCTATAAGCTACTTACAGAAAATAATTTGATGTAAAAAATATTCATTAAAGCGACTAAATATAGCTAAAAATCTTCTTGTTCAGTGGAGTTGCAACTTGTAACACGTGGATTTGATACCTTACTGATACTTTTATGCAGTTACAAGGCCGAGTAAAGAATAAATACACCAGCTTAATCAGAAAATCACAAAATAATGCTATACTACTAAATTTAAGTCAAAAGTTTTAGAAAAACTATAATTTCAAATCAATAAATAAGAAAAATCCACTCAGCGGCTTTGAACACGTTTGGAACAGAAGTTAAACTAACAGATCTGTAATTACTTGTGCCTCCCTTTGATCTTGCTTTGTGGATTGGGGTCACATTTGCACATCTCCAGTCCATGGGTACCTCCCCTGAGTCCAGGGAAAATGTCATAATTATGGCTAAGGGTTTGCTTACTTCCTTTGCTGCCTCCTTTGATATAACTGGATAGATTCCATCCACCACTGGTGCCTTTCTTGTGTTTATCTTCAACAATTTCTCCTCCACTTTACTCTCAGTTATTACAAGATTATCTAGCTTACTGCCAGAGTTGAATACACCTCTGGCATTCGCTTCGCTGAATAACTCCTCATGTGTGAATGTCGATGCAAAATATTCATTTAGTTTGTTAGCTACCTGAGCAGGATTATCAACAGTTGAACCATCGATATCAAGTGGACCAATCTGATTCATCCCCTTCCTTCTAGAGTTTACATAAGTAAAGAGGTCTTTGCTGTTTTTCTTTGAATCCTTTGCAAAAGATTTCTCGTAACCTGCCCTCGCCTGCCTAACCTCCTTTGTAACTTGTTTACAGACCAGCTTATATCTAATGTAGACTTCTGTGTCGCATGTTTATTTATATATATATCCCATATATTTTTCTTCTGTCACATGTCCAATTAGTTCATCTGACATCCATTTAGGCCTAAATCTTGAACAATATTTCTTTGTTGGTATGAAAAGCCTAGTAGCTTACAAGATTAATTCTTTGAATGCTTCCCATTTTGAATTTGCTGTTGATAACATCATCAGTTGGTTCCACAGTATAGAATTTAAATACTGTCTCAGACCACCATAGTCACTTTTACGAAAGAAAAAACCTTTCCCTTTACCCTTGATGGTAGTTAGCTCTTTAAGTAAATCCCACTTCAGCACACTGTGATCACTGCCAACTAGTGGTTCCTTTAACTGCAGATTCTTGATGCATGAAGAATCATTACTGATAATCAGATCAAGAGTAGTGTTTGTTTGTTGTTTGTTATTTGGTTTTTAGGAGCATTAGCAACTAAAGCCATATTGCTCCGGGATATGCGGTGGTCATTCCCTAACCTTTCCGCATCCTCCGTATTTGGTGGTAACAGGCTCGAACCCCGGTCTAATCAAGAAGTGTGTGCTATGCACTGCTGCTTCTTCTTCCCACCTGGCTACGGAGGCGCCTATCAAGAGTATTACTCCCTCTAGTTGCTTCCCGAACATGCTGCTGTAGAAAACAATCATCCAATAAATCCACAAAAGCCTTGCTAGTGTGTGATTGTCCAACCCACAAATTCCAGTCAATATCCAGGAAATTAAAATCCCCCATTATGAAACCTCTAATTTACTGGCCCACTCTATTTCTCTGCACAACTGTTCATTGTACTCATCAGAGTCATTAGGCCTATAACACACTCCTACTCTCATTTTCCCTTTCCCAGCATTTATGTCCCACCAAACAGACTCAACATTGCACAGTCCACCCAAGTCAACTGGATGAACTTCCTTTGATTTTATGTGTTTCTTATCTAACAGCATAATCCCTCTTCCCTTCTTGTACTATCTGTCCTTTCTGTACACATTGTACTTCCCAAATTCCAGTTCTGCACTGCTTATGTCTATGTGACACCATGTCTCTGATATCCCAACAATATCTGCCTTTGATGTCTTGACTAGCACTTCAAGCTCGTCGAATTTATGTAATCTTTTATTCGCAATATTAAAATTTTATCATGAAAAAAATGTATCCATTATATTTTCATAGTTGCTAAAAAAAAAAGACGAATAAAAAAGTTCCATGTGTGCCGAGCATGCCTGGTAGATGGTTTATGCGAAACATCCTTTGTGTTTCTTTCAGGTATTTTGTTTTGTATATATCGATTGCAAAATAAAAGAGCTTTTTTATTGCAATATTTTACTGATCATTCAGAGATTTTCTTAATTTATGGAAGGCAAGATACAATGGATTTATGATAACTAAAGTAAGAAATGTATACTTGAAGGTGCAGCGTATCTAAATATCTCTGTAAAATAGCACCTATTGATGTACCGATCTTGTAGTTGAAGTGACATTCTTCAATTGTTAACAAGCAGCTGTTAGGGGAACCTAACAATGGAATGTAACGAAAAAAGATATTGTTTACAAATATTTGTATTGTTGCAACCATACTTACTGCAGTAGTAACTTCAGGAAGCATGATTGTGAGGTTATACTATTCAAAAATTCTAAAAAGTTAGAACTCCAGACACTGTTGTATCCAGTTATCATCGTAAAGCGAGAGACAAGATGACCAGGTTTTCAAGTTTTTTTTTTTTTTTTTAGATAGACCTAGGTACATTTTACACATATACTTATACGCATGGTTAAGGGGGTAATAAGCGGAAGCTGCGGGTGACGTCATTTCCGTGACTGATCAAGATTTACTCGGTAGAAAGTCGGAAAAACTGCGAGCCCATTGTTAAAATATTCACAGCTCACCACTGAATATGACCACTTTGCTTACTGGAGGCCTGAATGAAGAGGTGAAACCCACATTTAGTCTCAAGAGCAACCCCGCCTCTTCCATCATGAATTGATTGATATCTTTAAGGATATGATGGGTATCATAGCAATTTTCTTTATGTTTCTGGGGTAAAGCTCTAAAACGGTGTATGCTGGACAACCACTAGATAGGCCACCTGACCAAACCCATTGTTAATTCTCTAGCAGGGTTTTGGCCAATGTATAATCTTGCTATCTTCTCTGCTTTGTCAGATAATGACTGGAAGCTGGATATATTCTTGCTGTGTATGTGTGTGTGTGTGTGTGTGTCATATCCAAAAATTTCATTACTTTGTTTCATAATTTAATTACTTCTCCCCCCCCCACATTTTCTTTACTATAGAAGGCATCATGAATAGTCAACTGTGGATTTCACAAATATTCATGGTTTCAGTTCCAATCTGACCCACTTACTTTTTCTGACAGAATCTCAATTATCGTTTGATTCCACCCACTGCTCAGCTGTTCATTGTATGAATCGTTTCACTTCAAAGGTGGTACTTGTGCATACGACCATTGTGATATTCCCTGTCAGAGAATATCAGAATATCTGTGAAATTCTTCTGTTGTCCCAATCAATCTCCTAATGCCACTAATCATTTTGAACTCTTTGACTACCTCTCTTTGAAGATCAACTTTTGCCAGTCCAACTTTCCTAATAGTGATACAATTAGGAATGTTGGCAATTTTAATGTTCCCAACTCCAGAAGAAATCCATTTTCTAGTCACACAGACCCAGCTGGTTGAGATGCTGAGGCTTCTGCTATTACTAATGACCTTGCACGCATTTTTCATTTACCTACTGGAATACCAGACAATTCCAACCACACAGCGACTACTCGATCTTTTCTTTCACAAACAACCTTTTCCAAGAACATGGATGATGCTGACTGGGCTAGCTGGGTGGGTAAAGTGCCTGCCTGGCAACCCAAAGATCGCAGGTTCGAATCCCGCCTCGGGCTTGGATCAGAGAAGAAAATGCAAAAACTTTGGGCGGTGCATTATGGCCACAGAAGCCGATGTGCCAACAACTAACAACAACAACAAAAACATGGATGATGTGAGTGGTCCTTTAGGGTCTCCATATCTCAAATTGTCTTTTCTCTCTTGGCCATTCTGAATCTTGTGTTAGCATTAGCATTAGTAGAGGCATTTGATGCAAGAAAGCAAGCTTATGCAGCATCAGCCAAAAAAAAAAAAAAAAAAAAGTAACATAAATAAATAAAAATAACCACTTCCACTTCACCCCTCTGTTCGTTCGAAATACCTGTCCAGCTGAGCCTTAAACTTATTTAGGCTATCAACTTCCACGACAAGGGATGGAAGTCTGTTCCACCCACCAACCACCCGCTGGCTAAAGGCAAAACAAGAGTGTAATATGGGATGATTCGCTCAGTTTTCTTTTCCTTGATTGGTTTACTATTTTAAAACTTCTGATGTCAATGTTTGCTTAATTCGTGTTAGTGAAATTATTGTTGTAGGGATGAAATCCTTTATTCCACACTTCATCCTAAATCCTTGTCCTTTATCTAAACCTTTGTTTTCCAATAAATATGCTAAGGCTGTTCAATATAAGAATGTTGCATATTGCACTTGACTTGCATCAAAATCTCCAAGTTCATTTTCTGCCTACACCAAAGCTCCCAATGTTGTAAAGCTAAGAGTAGAAAACTTGCTTCTCATCCAAATGGTAGACAAGGCTAGTCTGGTCTCTTGCCAAACCTATGCCTAAAATTTGTCACAGGTAGCAACAACTTTTGCCCATCTTTACTCCCAACCGCAGGTAAAACTGATGGGTTCTATTGCCACTTCAGCTAAAAATAAAACTGACCTGCTAGCATTCTACTTTTATTCTAACTCCTTTACTGATAATCTTGGTAAAGGTTAAAGCTCTAAAATGGTGTATGCAGGCCAGATTCTAGATAGTTCATCTGACCCAACCTATTGGTAACTTTCTAGGAGGCATCTGAATCAGCCAGTGTAAAACGTCCTATCATTCCAGTATGCCCCATTCAATGCCTCCCATGGTTTTCTGTTAAAAGAATGTCAAAAAAAATTCTGAAAAATCTTAATATCAAGAATGCTCCAGGTCCTGTTGGTATTTCTCCACTTGGTCTCAAAACTTGTGCAATCTGAGCTTACCCCCGTTCTGTTGCCTTCTTACACTTTCTTATTCTGGTGTTTTTCTTCTGCTTGAAAATTTGCTAATAGCCAGCTATTATGCTAATTATGCTAATTTGCTAATAGTCAGTTCCTAAAAATAGTAACAAATCCCTTCCATCATTTATCATTCCATTGCAATTATTCTAATCTTTCAAAAGTAATGGAGAAATCCATTAACTATCAACTTCTGAATTATCTTGAAACTTTCCCATCTGATCAACGATTGCTAAAGTGGATTCCATCATTGATGATCTATTGGTGAAATAATGGCTTACATTACCCATCTATGGATAAATTCAGTGGAAGGGTTTGTGATCATGTTTGGCACAAAGGTCTTCAAAATAATCTTCCATCTCATGGATTGCTGATTATTTTTTTAATTGGGTATCTATTTTTCCCTCTGAATGGTCAGTGTGGGTTAGAATTCAAAGAGAGAGAGAGAGAGAGAGAGAGAGAGAGAGAAAGTTCAGTTAGGAGACAGAAATGGCTTTCTGTCTTCTAGCTTCCCAACTAATGCTGGTGTTCTCAAGGTTGGTTGGTTTAAATGGAAGTTTATTGGCACAAGGGCAACTGAGGCCAAATTGTGCCTGTCACAGTAATCGTGTAAATGATTTTTTTTTTTTTTCAGTCATATGTCAGATAAGTTCATATAAATGAATTTGTTTTAAAAAATTAAATAAATCGGATAGATTTGCGTCATCACTGAGGATATGGTTCATCTCTAATGAATAGTTTTGGGTTAAAACCGATTTAAAATTTGTTAATCGGGCAGCATGATTGTAAGGACACTCGAGGAGAATGTGCTTCACTGTAAGTAGGGCGGAACAATGACGACAGTGAGGAGGTTCATCCCCTGTCAACAAATGGAGGTGGGTGAGATAGGAATGACCAATGCGTGTCCTTGCAAGGACAACCTCTTCTCGTCTGTTTAATCATGAACTAGATTTCCAATACTGTGGCTTTTTCTTTATTTGGAAAAGTTTATTTTGGGTCTGTTGTTGCCATACTGATGTCCATTGGTCAATACATAACTGTTTTATGATAAGTTTACAGTCCATATAAGGAATCGAGGCAAGTGAAGATACGGGGCTGACTGGATTTTTTGCTGCTTGATCTGCTTTCTCATTTCCCTGGATTCCAGCATGCCCAGGAATCCAGCAGAACCTTACCTCTGTGTTATGTTTTGCGAGATTAATTAGCTGAGCTCTGATTTCTTTCAGAATAGGATGAGAGTTCGGACATTTACGTTGTATAGAAGTTACTGCACTCAAGGAATCAGTATAGATTATAATTTCTTCGTTAGACCTGCTGTTGACGTGTTTGATAGCCATTTCTATTGCATAGAGTTCAGCGGTGTAAATACTGCAACTTGGGAAAAGTTTTTCGGAGATTACACAAGTGGGAAGGACTACTGCAGCACTTACATCTGTATCAGATTTGGATCCATCAGTATATATTTGAAGACAGTGAGTGTTTGCTGATGCATGAGTTGAATGTAGCTGCTGTATATTTTGATGGTCCAACGCCTGTTTTCCCCACCTTTGAAAGTATTCATCGGATAAAGGTTTGAAAGTGGACCATGGAGGCTCAATTTCTCCGGTGTCGGGGTGGATATTGTCTAGTGGGACACTCCAATTCTGTGTAACATCCTTCAATCTGATTCCGGCAGGTTTATTTTCATTTGGTTTATTTCTGTATAAATTTTGGAAAGACGGAGTAAACATGGAAGGCCAGATGGGATGTGAGGGCATACTCCGAAGTTTGGCAGCATACGTAAGCAGCAGCATCTGCCTCCGAAACGATAATGGAGGTTCATGTGCATCAATGTAAAGACTCTGGACTGGCGACGTTCGGAAGGCACCTAGAGCTATTCTAAGTGCATTATGTTGAATGGTATTTAGGGACTGTAATGCTGATTTTCTAGCTGAGCCATATACAGGTGCACCATAGTCTAGTCTGGATCGGATTATAGTTTTATACAGGTGAAGAAGAGAGAGTCGATCAGCTCCCCATGACATCGCAGAAAGCACTCTAAGAATATTCATTTTCTTCAAACAAATAGTTTGTACATGCTGTATGTGTTTCAGGAAGTTTAATTTCTTGTCCAATATTAAACCTAGGAATTTAATATTGTCACTGACTGGAATAGCATGATTTCCCAGGCGCAATTCAGGATCAGGGTGCAGTTTTTGCTTCTTGCAGAAGTGTATAGCGACAGTTTTCTCTGCTGACAGTCTGTAACCATTTTGTGACATCCACGTTTGTATTTTATTTATTGATAGTTGGAGTTTCCTTTCAATAGAATACATATTTTGTGAGTGACTGGATATAGTGAGGTCATCGGCATAAAGATAAGTTTCTAGTGAATTCGGTATGATTGCTGTTAGAGTGTGTATCCTAACTGCGAAGAGCGTGGCACTAAGGACTGACCCTTGTGGGACTCCTTCCTCCTGTTTGTAGATTTTGGAGAGAGTACCTCGATAACAGACCTGTAGAGTTCGATATTTGAGAAAGCTCTGAATTAATGCTGGTAAATGTCCTTTTAATCCTAGGGCATGCAGGTCACGAAGGATGCCACGACACCACGTAGTTTCAAAGGCTTTCTCTATATCTAAGCTCACCATAACCAAATGTTCGTTTTTTATGAATGTATTTCGCACATTTGCCTCAGCCTTTATCATAAGGTCTAAGGTAGATCTGTTTTTACGAAAACCAAACTGATCGTTGTTCACAGTAGTTTGAGTTTCCAGATACCAGGTAAGGCGACGATGTACCATTTTTTCCAGAGTCTTACCTAAGCAACTAGTAAGTGAAATTGGTCTATAATTGTGCGGGTCTGATTGGTCTTTTCCTGGTTTTGGAATGGGTAGAACTACAGAATGGCGCCAGGATAGGGGAAAGTAATTTGCGACAAATCTTCGGTTGAAAAGTTTTAGGAGAGAGTAACGAGTTCTCTCATTTAGATTTTTTAACATTAAGTAGTATATGCCGTCTGGACCAGGTGCACTATTGGCTGATTTTTTAAAGATTCTTCTAATTCATATATGGTAAATGGTTCATTATAAGAGAGGGCTGACTTCGTTCTGAATTTTATTTTATATTTTTCAGCTACTGATTTGGCTTTTAGGAAAATTGGATCATATGAGGTTGATGCAGAATGGTGAGCAAAAGATTCCGCGAGGATGTTTGCAATATTCTCGGGAAGGGTTACCTCTTGTCCTTTATACACGATGATTGAGGAAGGAATTGATGGAGATTTTCTGGTAAGGCATCTTATTTTCTGCCAGATCAGTCCTGCACTTGAGTCTTTAGTGACAGATGAAGCAAAACGAATCCAAGACTCTTTTTTAGCTTTTCGCTGGATGTATCGGGCCTGGGCTTTAAGTTTCTTGTAGATAATCAGATTGGCAGTGGTTGGATTTTTTCGGAACTGATTCCATGCCTTGTTCTTTTCCCTCTTAGCAGCATTACATGCCGAATTCCACCAGTAATTTTTGTGTTTGGATCCTTTAATTGTAGTTTTAGGAATGGTAGTAGCAGCTGCCGCCAACATTTGTTCTGTGATGTGTTTAACGGCGTCATCTATAGAGTGATGATGGATAATATCATCATCTAGTGTAACGCTTGATGCATATTTATTCCAGTCAGCTTTTGAGAATTTCCACTTAGTTCGACCACTTACTGGTAAGTTTCTTCTTGTGCAGAGCTTACAGATTATAGGAAAATGGTCACTGTTTAATGGATTTTCTGAAACTCTCAAATCGAAGTCTGGAAATAACATTGGTGAGCATAATGACAGATCTATGGCAGAAGTTGAGCCTGTTGGAAAATGGACATAGGTATCGGAGCCTGTGTTCAGCAGTGTGATGTTATGCTTTATAAGAAAAGCCTCTATCGTGCATCCCTGGTTGTCTGTATGTAAAGATCCCCATAACTGGTGATGCGCATTAAAATCGCCCAATATGCAGAAAGGAGAAGGTAGTTGTAAGATATCATCTAGATCAGCTATCGAGCAGTTCTGATTTGGTGAGATATATATGGATACAAGAGTAAGCGTTTTGCCAAGAGCGAGGCGTACTGCAACTACTTCTAAAGTGGTTTGTACAGGAATGCGTCTGGATGGGATTTTGTTGTCAATCATTATCGCTACACCACCATGTGACCCATGGGCAGAGATCCTGTCTTGCCTGAACAAAGTATAGTTTTTAAATGAGAGTGTCACTTGTGGAGAGAGATTCGTTTCTTGTAGACAGATGCCTACTGGATGATGCTGATTTATCAAGTCGTGAATATCGTCTATGTTGCTACGGAGGCCTCTACAATTCCATTGAATCAATTGATCCATTATTTAGTTTTATTTCATCTTTTCAGTTTTATTTTATCTTTTCTCGGGAAAGTAGGTCGTGCAGTATCCATGTCTTCCTCAGCATGTATTTCTAAGACGGTTTCATCATTGTTGGTGGTGTTATCGGTTTCCATATCTGCGGTTAAAGTATTTTGCAGTTTAAGATTTCTCAGACTTTCAGTATCTGAACGTGATGGAGTAATAGTTGGTGGTACGGTGACTGGGGTATTATTTGCTTGGTCTTTTACTTGTTCTTTAGGAGACTCCTGCAGATTCGCTAGAACAGCCCGAGCCCAGTCGGAGATGGATGTAGCTGGTGGTATGGACACTTCAGTTTGGGTTCCTTCTGATTTGTATTTTTGTGTTGCAGCTGCATATGAGAGTTTCGGTACTGTGAGTAAAACTTGTTTCCTTGCTTCTTGATAAGTCACTTTGTTTTCTATTTTGTATTTCTGTATCTTCTTTCCTGTTTTCCAGGTTTCACAAACTTTTGAGTAAGCTGGATGGCTACCGTTACAGTTTGGACATACTGGTGTTTGTGCTGGGCAGTCTGTCTGAGTGTGTTCCTTGGATCCACAGTTGGGGCACACTGAAACCCCTCTACACACTGTTTGGGCATGGCCAAATTTTTGGCACTTGAAGCACCTGAGCGGATTAGGGATATAAGGTCGGATATGACAGTTCAGATATCCAGCCTTAACTGTAGCTGGAAGAATTGGTGTTGAAAAGGTCAGTATAACACTGCGTGTCGGAACCAGTTCACCATCTTTCTTGATTTTAATTCGCTTTGCCTGTATAACGTTTTGGTCTTGTAGCTCTTGGACTAATTCCTCTTCAGTAACATTTAATAAGTCCCACTCAGAGAGCACTCCTTTGGATGAATTTAGGGTGGCATGTGGAGTTACTGTGACAGGAATATTCGCAAATTTTGGGATTCTTAGTAGGGCTTCAGAGTGTCTACTATTCATAGTCTCTATAAGTAGATCTCCGGAACGGAGTCTTTTCACCATTTTAGGTGGTCCGGCAGCATTCTCGAGGCATTTCTGGATAAGAAATGGAGAAAGTGCACCTATTGGGTGACTTGTTTGGGAATGTATTATAAGAAACAGAGGAGATTCCTTTTTGGAAACCTCTGTTCTTTGTCTCTTAGGATGCGAGGTGTCAAGTTGAGCCTCGTGCCTCAACCTGTTCAAGGACAGACCAAACTGATTTTATTATTATTAATAATAATAATAATAATAATAAAATCAGTTTGGTCTGTCCTTGAACAGGTTGAGGCACGAGGCTCAACAGATGGATAACTATCTTTGAGATCCATATCAGCTCCTTTTAGCCCCTGGCAGAGAGCCTTTTCTGCCAAGGTTACCGGCCCCGCCACGGGGAGGCAGGAGCAGTGCCGCTAGAGTGACCAAGCGGTGTAAGTTAGTTTGTTAGTTTAAGGAAAGAAAAAAGAAAGGTGGTTTTCCTTTCTGTAACTTACTTACAATTCGTAAGAGTAAGTTAACAATAAATAGCTTTAAACGTAAGAAAAACTTTCCAAATTAACAAGAACTGTCGCAGTAAGAAAACGCTTTGTAAATAGCTCAGAGAATCGCTGATCACAATAACGCTTGGCACCTGGGGCCGGTGTTCTCAAAGGTTCAGTTCTTTCTCCCAATCTTTTCCTCTTGTGTATTAATGATCTTCTGGAAATCCTATCCAGAGTTTTGCTGATAATGATAGCATTGCATTCCACCTTCCAGTAAACCATGTTTTGCACAAACAACTTCAAATTCTCGAATGCCCAGTAACAATTCCATTAATGCTTACTTCAAGGATAACTTAGTTACTTTTATCCTTCTAAAACCCAATTGTCTTATATCTCACAAAAAGGATTCTTCTGCTCCCACGCTTATCTTCTATGACACTCAGATTTACAGGCAAGATCATATATCTTCCTCCGCATCATAAAAACTGGGCTTTCTCTTTTACTCTCAGCATTATTTTTTTCCTAAACAGCTACTCAGTCTGTACTCTGTACAAATCTACCTTACCATGGAACATTGTTCTCACATCTGGGGTGGCACTTTCCTAACTTCCCTCTAAATGGTCTACGAGACTCCATTTAAAAGAGAGCAGTTAGGTTAATTATTGACCAATCTCTTACATAATCTCTTCACTATCTGTTTCACAGACGTTCTGCTTTTGTTGCATGCCTTTTCAACAGATACTACCATGAGCACTGCTCTTCTGATAATTTCCCTCTCTCTCTCTTTCAACACAGTCTGAACACTTGCCACAACCAGTCAACATCCTTTTACTATCCAACTTCAAACTCACAGAACCAGCTTTGCTTCTTCCTCATTTATTTCTTCAACTGTTTTCTTTAAACCCCCCTTTAAGTACTATAGTTTTCTATACCTTTTGTGTTTGGGGTTCCAATATTAAAAAAAAAAAAAAAAAAAAGAAAGAAAGAAAGAAAGAAAAGTAATTCCTTAGCATTAGTAGAGGCATATAATGCAGGAAAGGAAGCTTATACAGAATCAGCAGAAAAAAAAAAAAAAACTTCCCATTTCACCTGCCCATACACTCCAAAAGCTTGTCCAGTTCTTCCTTCAATTTATTTAAGCTATTAACGTCCACAATGACTAATCGAAGTTTGTTCCAGCAATCAACAACCACCACCCAGGCTAAAGGAAAATTTCTGCACATCTATTCTACAACCAGTGCTGTGCTGCAGCTGGCTCTCGCACGCTTATTGTTAAATTTTCAATAATTTTTCGAGCTGATTGTTAACCTCACAATGGCCATAAATTGTAGAATGGAATGCACTGCAATCCACAATGTCTAGCGACATTTGGGCTATAAACTTGTATATGGTGACACAGAAAATCCAGTAGCTACTAAGTTATTAGAAAATTTTCTTAAAATCATCATTTGGCACTGTTTAAATCATTGACTGCAATCACTCGATGGTACAATATCCGAAACAAAACAACTTAATCATTTAAAAATATTTTTAGACTAAATTTAGTCTATTTATCACCAATCTAATGAAAATCAACCGAGCTAAAAACTGTTGATGTTTTTGGCAGTAATTGCATGCATGAGTTGTTAGTATCAGGTTCTCTTTATATTAGTAGGTGGGGGGGGGGGAGAACAGCTCCCAGAACGAAAAAAAAAATAAATAAATAAAATAAATAAAATAAAAACATTTCTGTTGATGTGCATAAGCAATTCTCATTGTCAATGCACGTGAAATCGTCTAGAAATGAACAGAGAGGAGAATAATCAGTGGTTGTACGGAGTGTTAAATGAGTTGTTTAAAAAAATTGCCATTTTGCCATTTCTTTTTTGTCATTTCAGCTCCGACATATTGTGATGTCACGTGACATCTCCATGAAACATGCAGGTGAGGAGGAGTGGGGGCCAGCAGTGAGTGGGAGGTGCCTTCATGTTCTATCACTGCCTTCTTCCTCTCTTTCTCGCCAAAGTACGGGGTTGTATCCATGTTCTGGAGTATAACCCTGCAAACTATAAATATGAAACACAGATCCAGATAATAAGCAAATTAATGTAAGTCTGTAATTTCAAGTACTGTCTATATTTCAAATTAATTATTTATCCGCCGTGTTGAATATTGGTAAATGTTAACCAATCAGATGATCAGTGTGACTTTTGGGTATGTGGAACAGGCGGTTGAATAGGATTTACGAGTACCACTAAGCTGCAGAATGATAATCTGTTTGGCTTTTAATTCATGCTTAGTAGCAGCAGTAGCCTAGTGGTTAGGTGTGCGGGTCCATAAGTACACGTGCCTTGAGTGACCGGGGTTCAAGCCTGTGACTGCTGAATACGGTGCTGTTTCTTGTATTCTGTGTATTTTGTAAACTCTTCTGACTGTTTGGTCGTCCCTGAGTATAAACAGAAAATTTATTTATTTTAATTGTCTCAATTGCCTGAAGGCCAGAGGAGCGAACTGTTAATTTGTTCCCAGTTAAGTTTCTTAATGAGTTCCTAGTTGTCTTTATAAGTCTCTCATAATTAGTTCGTTATATGGAAATTAATTTTATTTTCTATGGAAAATATTTTAAATTAAATTACCAAGGGGAATTCAAAAAATATCGTTAAATATAAAATTTCATTTTAAAGAAGTTTGTTAAACAGAGATCTGACTTGTATATGTCAAAAAAATTTCTTGCTGCCCATAAGCAACATTTATGTCACCTACCCACTTGCAGTGGCCCTGTCTTGATCAACACTTCAAATTCATCAACACAGTCTACTCCTAACATTGGTGTACATGCAGGTATTCATGCACCTGGTCTTACTCTTAGTAATATGAAGAAATGGATTCTTCTAAGGGCATCGTAGGCAGCTTCTTATTTCCAAATAACAAATTTATTCTTAAACTTTCAAATACCCTTCCAAGCACGAAACATTTTAAATCTGCGTACAGATAAAAAGTTATCGATTTATATTACTCTTATCTCTGTGTACTTTATTATGACCCCAGGAGCTCACATCTGGTGAGTATGGGCTTGGCACACCCAGGGTCCTGAGTTGGATATCATCATTCTTCTCTTTCTTTGTGATTTCCTTCTCTCTTTCAGGGTAACTCAGAATTTTTTTTTTTTTTTTTTTTTTTTTGCCTGGTGTAGCAAAAGCCTCAGGCTTCCTTGCACTATATGACTGATAATAATGAGGATGAATTTGGCTGTTTCCTGTTGTAGGCAAGCGAAATAACCAGTAGTATCCTAAGTCCCGGAGTACAACAGACTATAAGAAGGGCAGCGGTGATGTGGTGGCACCATTAAAGATGAGAAAGGCAGATAAATAGTCACAATCATAGATGCTCAAGCAATACAAGCACTGTTACAGACATTAGCAGAGTTTACCCACATATTAATATCGACAGTATCTATAGTTTTAACCAGAGGCTACGGTGAGAAAAAACACAGCAACGAGAAGAATAAGCTTGATTAAAAGACTATATTGTGACAAGAAGAGTATATGACAATGTAAACCGGGAAAAACTTTGGCAGATTCTACATGAAGAAAATATCCCAACCCAACTCCGGAAAGCAATGCAAAGCCTATATAAAAACTCAAAAGTCTGTATAAAATATTCTAATGGCCAACTATCAGACCCAATTAACACCAATAAAGGAGTAAAACAAGGATGTGGACTATCACCAAAATTATTTAATATCTACATCAATAAAATTCTTAAAGAATGGAAACAAACAATTGACAACGGAATACAGTTGAACAACAGGAATAAAATATAAACTATATTATATGCTGATGATCAAGTTATAATTGTAAAATCCGAAGATGAACTACAGATAGCAGCAAATGAACTGAATAAAATAGGTAAAAAGTACGAGATGAAAATCTCCACCTCAAAAACAAAATCAATGGGATTATGTGGAAAAAACATACAAAGAGTCAAAATTGTTATTGATAATAAAATAATAGAACAAATATCTGACTTCACCTATTTGGGAAATTTAATATCAAATGAAGGGAAAGACATCCACACTAAACCACAAAAATATAATAAAATGAATGGAATGATTAAATGGCACTTCGGAAAACAAATGACAACCGAAACAAAATTACGACTGCACAACATCACTTCAAAACCAGCCCTCTTCTACAGCTATGAGACTTAAATAAGAAAGATGCACACAGACTAGAAGCAGCACAAATGAGATTTTTAAGACCATTATTAGGCTTTACAAGACTAGCCCACCAAAGAAATTTATATATCAGCGAGAAATTAAAAGTAGATAACATAGTAAATGACATAAAACGGTATCAGGAAAAATGGATCAGCCACATAGAAAGAATGAACCCAGACTGGATCCTAAAATTGTCTTTAACTACAAACCTACAGGCAAGAGAGATGTTGGTCAACCAAGACAATGATGGCGAGATCAAGACCACTCCAAGAGCTACAACAGAACAGGTCTTAAAAGACCTAAGCCGGACCAAGTTCATGATGATGATGATGAGAAGACTATATTGTGACTGGGATCAGATGATGTGGTTAAGCATGTAAAACTGGCATGTCAACACTACATTACTACAACACTACATTACAGTGAATTATATCTAAACCTTGAACAATGAACACCAGGAGCGCATTTCCCCCAGCACAGCACAGCACAGCACAGGAAGCATAACTGTTTGTGGTTTTATGATGTCATCAGCACATTAGGCTATATACATATGTGTATATGTGTCCCCCAAGCCATACTGTGCCAATGTACTATACCTGTATATGTGTCTTCACAGGCTTTATAGGACAATTTGTGTTGTGTGGGCTGAAAAACATGGGTTAAAGGGAATACGGGACAATGGGTCTATGCAACTTTATGGGAATCTACAAGCCTCTCGTGCAGAGGAATAGATAAATCTATTTGCAATAGGGTGCCAGGAATGACTGTGCAGTGGACTGCCATGAGTGTTATCAGAAATCTCACATAAAATGTTAAAAATCACCATATAACAGTACTGTAAAATATAACAGAAATCTACATTTTAAATACACATCTTTAAATATTACACTATTAAAATAACTGAAAATAAATAAAATCACAAAAAAAAAATATATATATATATATATATCACTGTGCATATTAAAACTGTCACCCTTTTAGGTGCTGTACACTCTTTATAAATAGAATAAATAAGTCATACTAGCATCAGCACTAAATTAGCTTTCAGAGTTCTAGAAATTGTATCATTACATTTTATGGCAGTTTTGCCCATGGTAATCAAGTAATAAGATGAGTGATCTGACTGTCTTCAAAGACCTCTTCAACTCTTTCAGCAATGAGTTTTCTACATATGGGAAAGTGTCCCAAGTACAAAATCTTAGCCTATGTATTATATACCTTCATAATATGACTATGTACATAGACAGTACATAGTGAAATGCAAGCGTATAGCATCAAAATGAAAATAATAAACAATTTAATATTAAATGTAATATTTATTAGAAATTTCAAACAAATCTTTCAAACCGGCGCCTTTGCTAGCAAAAAAACTTACCCCGTCAGTGCTATCACCAGTTTCGTTAAAGTGTTGATAAAGGAGTTTTGCTTTTTCACGAATGATGAGTGAACTTAACGGAATTTTATTTTGAGTTTGGTCTTCTATCCACAGATTTAAAGCCTTTTCCATTTTTTCTAATTTAACATCACGAGTTACAGAGCAAATTTTTTAAGCAATTAGCGTGTTTTCACAGACACTATGGCGGATTTTTTCTTCCAATTTTTTGATTGATCGTACCATTGATTCATTGATTTTATGTTTTTCCACTGAGGAGACACTTTCACCATTAGAAATTTTGTCTAATAACTCAATTTTATTCGCTAATGTCATCACCTTCTTTGATATTTTCACATTTCCCTTGTTATTCGTAGCCATATTTTTGTACGGGTTAGAAAGAACTTGTCCACAATAAAGTCACTTTGTTCCGTTAACACTCGACAAAGTCTGTTTTACATTGCAAAACGGTAGATTTATCACTTTTCTAAGCATATCAATTTATAAGCATATAAATTAAAAGCAAACGACGGAACCTTCCATGACAAGCACATAACACATACTGAACAAGGATTAGCGAGAAACATCCACGCTCGCGATTTTGTCACCCCTCTCTCCCCACCCACTGAGCGCTGTTTTGACTGGAAAAGATAATTTTAGCCATGCCCATGTTTTTTTATGGCGGAAAATATTCGCGGCGCTTTAAAATTCACATTTTTTTAGGTTTCATTTTATAATAAATCAGCGATCGCGAAATCAGATACTGCGAATAGTGGGGGTTTACTGTACTGCTCTTGGCGTTATCCTCGATAGACACCTCAACTTCACACCGCATCTTAGTTACCTCAGAGTAAAATTCAGGAAATATTCCGGCCTATTCACTAGTTACACGCAGAGACTGGGGTCTGAAGAAGAGGACACTCGCCATCCTCTACAAGGCATTCTTCATCCCGGCACTGGCTTATGCAGCGGGAGCTTGGGCAAAGGCAAGCACTGTTAACAGCAGTGCTTGCCTTACGCTAAGGCAAGCACTGCTGTTAACAGGAGGAAATTGGAAACCATCCATCGAATAATTCTCCTCACAACAACCAGAGCATGCTGCACGGTGAGCACCCACGCTATCCAGGTCCTTGCGGGATGTCTCCCTCTGGACTTAGAGACTGTCGGCCGTGGGCTTCTGCACCAACACGCCAAAGGAAGGGTAATCACACATTTGGGATATACTACGGACCCAACTCTGACTAGACCACAGGAAAAAAGACGTCTTACAGACCACATGAGAACAGTGTGGCAGAATCGATGGAATGACTCCACTAAAGGCCGCATAACTAGAAGCTTCATACCAGACATTGGACGTGTTTACCCTATTTCCCCGACCTGGTACTCTCCTGGACTTCATACCACTTACCTGTTGACAGGGCATGGCTCCATCAGGAAGAAGCTACACGATTTTGGAATCTCGGACATAGTGCAGTGTAGATGCGGACAAGAAGAAACTTGGGAGCACCTGCTCTATGAATGTAATATATATGAAGACCTCCGTGGCCTGCAGTTTACCAAACTACGCTCCATCCTTAGAAATCAGGAGGACATAGTGCTGCAGGAAGAAGAAAACTATAAGGCTTTCACGCTTTTCGCTCAAAATCGCTTCGCGAGGCAAAGAGCACTCCCACCATCCTGAAACAATGGCGACCCAGATCCGACACCTTTCCGAGCCTGCTTTATCTCCTTTTCCCGGTGGGGGGGACACCCCTGTCTTCCCCTCTCCCTGCAAAACCCACTTTCCCTCTGGTGTGGCATGGGCATGCCCACTGAACATTTGGGGGCCACCTCCTCTATCAGTCCCTTTCTTCCTTTTCTATCCTCCAGCCTTCCTTCTCCCCACCCAAATCTGTCTACCTTCACAGCGCACAGCCCCACATGTCAAAACTGCAACTACACCAAAATTGCTTGCCCGACCCTTTTCGGCCAAAAAATAAAACTCATCCAGCGTACAATCCATTCTCGCTCTTAAGGCAAATCTCTATGACCGAACAAAGCACTAACAGCGATTAAAGCAATGTCTTTTTTTTTTTTTTTTTTTTTTTATAGGTCCTAGCCATTGAAATCTGAGGCAAGTAGGTGGCAGGACCTGCCAGAGTACTGATTCCTTATTGGTAACACCTGGCTAGCCTCCACGTGGCGCAGTATGGGCAACGTCGGGTCCCATCAGGGGCCCAATGGCCAATAAGCCAGATGAACAATGGGCACAACAGACTACACATACATGATGCACACACTTTAAATCTCTGGCTTGACAGGGTACTGTCACTCGATATAGAGAACACCGCGGAGATGGGAGAAATCCCAGGAGTCGCTAGACCCTCAACATACCAAATACCAAATGTACTGCAAAAAAATCAAGCCAGAATAATTAAAAAAAAAAAAAAAAAAAAGGTTCCTTTTTTGATGTAGTAATATCTTCTACATCTATTTATTCAACTACATCAAATTCTTGCCATCGCCAATCAAATAGGAAATAAGCTTGAAGAAGTCAACTGTGATGGTATGTCTTCTTATATCAATTTAAAATATGATCACATAATGATAACTTTAAAAAAATTAAATATGCTTATATATAAAATAATGAAATTACTGGAATAAATTTCAAAAGTGTAAAACTCTAACATGAGACTACTGTTTTAGAGTATTTGGGATTGTGAAAATTTTCAATTCTGAAAGTTCATGTACTTTAAATATTGGCAGACTGTATTTAATTTCTTTAAAATTACATTATTGTCATCAAATTTTGAGTTTGATATTGGCAATGGCAAGAATTTTACATACATCTTAATCATGATGAAATCTATAAATAGCATTTATGGTTTTATCTATTACTTTTTTTAAAGTAATAGATAAAATAGCATGTCTGCTGACGAGGCAACTAGAGACGGTCGTGTTCAAAGCAGCTAAGTGGATTTTTCTTATTTATTGATTTGAAATTATTGTTTTTCTAAAACTTTTGATTTAAATTTGGTAGTATAACATTATTTTGTGATTTTCTGATTAATTTGGTGTATTTATTCTTTACTCGGCCTTGTAATTGCATAAAAGTATCGGTAAAGGTTTGCACGTGTTTCAACTCCGGTACCGTTCGTAATTTTCCCACCTTTGTGATACGCTAGTTATATACCGTACTAGATAGCGTTAGTTGAACTTCGTTAGCAGTTAAATTGTATGTTTAAATAAATACATATAACGACTTAGATTACAAACGTAATATAATTAATTATATTTAACATAATTAATAACATAACATAATTAATTATAATTAATTAATAAATTAATAGAATCATGACTCAGACCAGAGCGGCAAAGCAAAAGGCTCAAGCTAATGGAAGTGCTGTGGCTCAGAGCAGAACTGAGGGGGGCAGTTGTCCTCTGACTCACAGCCTTATAAAATGCACTGTTTGCTTGAAGTTTGCAGAGCAATCGGGTACAGGTCATGATACTGCCAAGGGGGATGTCTTTGTGTGTGCGCGATGCAAGGAGTGTATCGGTATCAAGCAACAACTCAGCGTTCTTGTGGGCCTATATGAGAGCTTGAAGGACAGGGTGGATGCCCTCGAAGAAACTAAATTGAGGGGCCCAACAAGCTCTCAGCTGCCCACATCAACGCCAGAGCTTGCACTTGGGCATCGCGTGACACAGAGACAACCCCCAAGGCAGAATGCGCTGGTCCCGAAGGAACTAGTAGTTGTTGGTGACTCTATTGTCAGGGAAACGGGGAACATGCTTTGTAAAAAAGATAGATGGAACAGGACCAGGGTATGTCTGCCAGGGGCAAAGGTTGATGACGTTGTAGAGCGAATATCATCTTTTAAGGGCACAAAAGGTGATATAGTTGTACACGTTGGCACTAATAATATTAAGAGTAGGAGACCGGCAGAATTACTTAACAAGTACAGGTCACTGTTGAACAAAAGCCGAGAATTAGGGTTGAATTTGAAAGTGTCTGCAATTCTGCCCAGACACGATAGGAGGGAGTATACGATGAGAGCCTTGTCGATCAATTCAGCCCTGGAAAGATTGTGCAAGGCTCAAGGGGTAGAATTTTTTTCAGCCTGGACTGTACTTGTTAACAGGAGAGATTGCTTCTACAGGGATGGGATACACTTAAATAGAAAGGGTGCAAGAATATTTGCTGATGCTATCGAGGCAGTGTTAGGTGGGTTGGAAAACTGCTAGCTTGGGGGGAGACAAAGACTAATAGATTGATAGTAGCCACTGGCAGAGGTGAAAGAGATTCTTGCACTGCTTCTATTAGAATGAGCAGAAGCCTGGAAAACAAGATGCATGGTATTTCAGAGACTGCTGGGAGCCATTGCGGTACAAGTAAACACATGGGTTGTGTTAGGGTAGCTAAGAATAGAAACAGGTGCAGGTATACTTGCGTGTACACCAATGCTAGCAGTTTAGTAAATAAATTTGATGAATTTGAGGTATTGCTCAAAACATCAAAGGCAGATATTGTTGGGATATCAGAGACGTGGTGTCACACAGATATAAGGGATGCAGAACTGCAATTTGGGGAGTACAACGTCTACAGAAAGGATAGACAGGATAGGAAGGGGGGAGGGGTTATGCTATTAGTTAAGAAACACATAAAAACCAAGGAAGTGAAGCCAGTCGACATCGCCGGACAGTGCAGTGTTGAGTCAGTTTGGTGTGACATAAGCATTGGGAGATCAAAATTGAGAGTAGGAGTGTGCTATAAGCCTAATGACTCTGATGAGTATAATAAGGAACTGTACAGGGAAATAGAGTGGGCCAGTAAATCAGAGAGTCTTATAATGGGAGATTTTAATTTCCTAGATATTGACTAGAATTTGGGGGCTGGTTACTCACACACTAGCAGGGCTTTTGTGGATTTATTGGATGATTGTTTTCTACATCAGCATGTTCGGGAGGCAACTAGAGGGAGTAATACTCTTGATTTGATTATCAGCAGTGATTCTTCATGCATTAAGAATCTGCAGATAAACGAACCACTAGGTGGCAGTGATCACAGTGTGCTGAAGTGGGATTTACTCAAAGAGGTAACTACCATTAGGGGTAAAGGGAAGGGTTATTGCTTCCGTAAAGGCGACTACGATGGACTGAGACAGTATTTAAATTCTATACAGTGGGACCAACTGATGATGTTACCAACAGCAAATTCAAAATGGGAAGCATTTAAAGAACTTATCTTGGAAGCTACTAGGCTTTACATACCAACTAAGAAATATTGTTCAAGGTTTAGGCCAAAATGGATGTCAGATGAACTAATGAGGCATATGGCAGAGAAGAAAAATGCATGGGATACTTACAAATTAACACATGACACAGAAGCCTATGATAGATACAAGTTGATATGCAACCAAGTTACAAAGGAGGTTAGACAGGCAAAGGCAGATTACGAGAAATCCTTGGCAAGGGATGCAAAGAAAAACAGCAAAGAGTTCTTTACTTATGTTAACTCTAGAAGGAAGGGGATGAATCAGATTGGTCCACTTGATATTGATGGGTCAACTGTTGATGATCCTGCTCAGGTAGCTAACAAACTAAATGAATATTTTGCATCGACATTCACACATGAGGAGTTATTCAGCAAGGGGAATGCCAGAGGTGTATTCAACTCTTGCAGTAAGCTACAGAATCTTGAAATAACTGGGAGTAAAGTGGAGGAGAAACTGTTGAAGATAAACACAAGAAAGGCACCCGGGGTGGATGGGATCTATCCAGTTATATTAAAGGAGGCAGCAAAGGAAGTAAGCAAACCCTTAGCCATAATTATGAGAGCTTCCTTGGACTCAGCGGAGGTACCCATAGACTGGAAATGTGCAAATGTGACCCCAATATACAAAGGAGGATCAAAGGCTGACACAAGTAATTATAGACCTGTGAGCTTAACGTCTGTTCCAGGAAAATTAATGGAGGCACTGGTTAAAGAAGCACTGCAGGATCATTTAGACAAGACTTCAGTTATAGCTCAGACACAGCATGGTTTTGTTAAGGGGAAGTCTTGCCTGACCAACTTGATTGGATATTATGAAGCAGTCACAAAAGAACTGGATGCAGGGAATAACTTTGATATTATATACTTGGATCTTAGAAAGGCTTTTGATACTGTTGCACATGGAAGACTGCTACACAAATTGGAGCAGTGTGACATTGGAGGCAAATTGCTGCTATGGATAAAGGGGTGGTTGAGGGGGAGAAGACAGAGTGTGGTAATCAATGGACACTGCTCATCGTGGACTAATGTTATTAGTGGAGTCCCTCAGGGCTCAGTGTTGGGTCCATTATTGTTTTCTGTATTTATAAATGATATTGATGATGGTATATCAAACTTAATGTCCAAGTTTGCAGATGATACAAAGGTTGGCAGGGTTGTCAAGGACACTACTGACACTATGCTGCTGCAACAGGATCTGGAAAGGTTGAGCAGATGGGCTGAGAGGTGGCAAATGAAGTTTAACATTGACAAATGTAAAGTACTACACATGGGAAACAGCAACCCCAGAGCAACGTATCAACTCTGTGGTACTACACTGACAGTGGTAGAGAATGAAAGGGACTTGGTGGTGGTTGTGCAGGCAGATATGAAGTTCTCTGAGCAGTGCAGACGGGCTGCAAGAGTAGCTCATGGAGTATTGTCAATGATATACAGGAATTTTTCCAGCAGGGATAAGGAGGTGATTATTCCATTGTATAAGGCAATGGTCAGGCCACACCTAGAGTACTGTATACAGGTCTGGAGGCCTCATTTCAAGAAGGATGTAGAGCTGCTGGAACGAGTACAGAGAAGGGCAACAAGATTAGTGAATGGAACAAAGGGGTGCTCTTACGAAGAAAGGCTTAAGTTTTGCAAATTACAGTGTTTGGAGACTAGGCACCAGTGAGGTGATCTGATAGAGGTGTATAAAGCCTTGAATGGTTTAAGCATGCTCAATGCTGATGGGATTCTTCCTCTAGCTCATAAAAATCACCTGAGAGGGCATAAATTCAAATTGAGGAAAGACAGATGTAGGATAGACGTGAGGAAATTTGCCTTTAGCCAGTGGGTGGTTGGTTGGTGGAACAGACTTCCATCCCTTGTGGTGGAGGTTGATAGCCTAAATAAGTTTAAGGCTCAGCCGGACAGGTATTTGGAACGAACAGAGGGGTGAAGTGGAAGTGGTTTTTTTTTTTTTTTTTTTTTTTTTGGCTGATGCTGCATAAGCTTGCTTTCTTGCATCAAATGCCTCTACTAATGCTAATGCTAATGCTAAAAGTTTTATCAAATTTTGGATCTGAATTTGGATTTTATTTCTGATTTTGTAAGCACAAATTGAATCAACCGATGGGGTCTTCCTCCTCCAATTTTCAAAGTTGTTGTCATGCTACCATCTATTATAAATTGTTGACAATTACTTGATAACAGATGGCAGCGTATACTATAAAAAATTTAAAGACTGTTCATGTTTTTATGGACACACCAAATGAAATGATCTTAAAAAGATATAAACACAGGAAAATGCATTTTATAAACAATATACACAGAGTAACATGGCTTTAGCTC
The DNA here is from genome assembly GCF_048544385.1 of Mastigoproctus giganteus. Classification (NCBI taxonomy): domain Eukaryota; kingdom Metazoa; phylum Arthropoda; class Arachnida; order Uropygi; family Thelyphonidae; genus Mastigoproctus; species Mastigoproctus giganteus. The sequence goes on from NC_143581.1 coordinate 120,112,476, forward strand.
ACAGGCAATAAACAATGATCTATGTACTCTTGAAATTGCTAATCAAATAGGAAAGCTATCGATTTAAAATTAAGCATGTATGGAAAAGATATTGAAGTTGGGGATGAATTATTAGACGTTGTTGTTGTTGTTGTTGTTGTTTAGTTTTTAGGAGCATTAGCAACTAAGGCCATATTGCTCCGGGGATATGCGGTGGTCATTCCCTGACCTTTCCGCATCCTCCGTATTTGGTGGCTCACGGGCTCGAACCCCGGTCTAATCAAGAAGCATGTGCTACGCACTGCTGCTGCTCCTGCCCACCTGGCTACGGAGGCACGAATTATTAGACAGAAGTTCTTTTAATACTATTAATGGAATTCAAGCAAATTTTCCTTATAAATTAATATAAATCATGAAGAATAATGCTAATCACTGCTGATATACAGTAGTTGTATAAAATATAACTATCACGTAATAATGATCATTTTGGAATATCTGCAGCTATTTGGCTTTTTTTTGGATAACAAAAACAAAAAATTATATGATCTTATCATTCTGTACACCAATATTAAAAAAACAAATGAAATAATTCCTGCAAATATCCATACCTTTTCATAATCAGAGGGAGTTCCAAAGTGCCACGTCCTTGTCACATCTGTGGTTCCATCCCTAATTTTTTTTTAAAGTAAAAGGTAAATTGGACAATTTAAAATAAATAATTTACTATTTAATGATAGTCTCCAGCTATATTAATGTACACAAGGAACAATCTTCAACAGATAGCTATTCTAAGTTTCAAAACAGGTAACAAACTGTAACCTTTTAGCAGAATTTGTTACACATGATATGCAAGGCGTTACCTGAGCCTCTTGGGGATTTAGCATGGGAATAAAATTTATTCCAAATGTATTTATTTATTTATTTTTTTTGGTTATGCAGCATCGGGGAAAAAAAAAAAACTGTAAACAAACATCATCTCATCATCATTATAAACGATTGAGTAAGTGAAAAAATGCAGAATGGTTAACAATGGGCACTGTTTTCAGTGCTTGGTCCATTGTTTTCAATATTTATTAATGAAGGTATATCAGGCTTAATGTCAATGTTTGAAGATAATACAAAGGTTGGCAGGGTGGTTAATGATAATAATCAGGTGAGCTAATCCAATAATATCTAGGAAAGTTGGGTCAATTGGCTGTGAAATGGCACTTGAAGTTTATCATTGACAGATGCAAGGTACTGCATATGGGTAGTGGAAAATGAAAAAGACCTGGAAGTAACTGTACAATCAGATATGAAATTCTCTGAGCAGTGTAGATATGCTACCAGAACAGCTCATCATTATTTTTCCTTCTAAATTGCTACTCACTCTATACAAATCTCAAATCTGCCCTACCATGGAATATTGTTCCCAAATCTGGAGCAGTGCTTCTATAACCTCCCTCAGGCTTCCAGCCACCATTCAAAAGGGGGTTGTTTTTGACCCATCTCTTATAAAGTCTCTTCATTCTCTGTCCCATAGATGTTTGTTTCTGCTACATGCCTTTTCTATAGATACTTCCATTGATTCCATGCTCTAAATTTTTTTTTTAAAATATATTACTGCTTGTATCATTTCACTATGTTTAGCACATGTAATTTCAGGTACACAATTGTAGTATAACGAAATTAGCTGTTACCAAGTTCACATAGTATATATAAAGGACAACAGGTCTCGGCAACCTTTTTTGAGTGAAGAGCTATTTTTGATCTAATTAAAAAAAAAAAAAGTGAATCCAAAGAGCTGCATACCAGCTCAAGCTGTTCTGGGAGGAGGGGGGGAGTTTTTAAGAAATGGAATAGAGTGGGAAGGTGTTTTATTAAAAAAATATATGTATTCTGATATATTATTTATTAATACCGAAAAAATGTAACAAACATCCAATTAGGTACGAATTAATGTGACTTTTGCTGCTGAACTTCTTCAGCGAGTCTCTCAACATCAGGCAAGTTATGCCATAATTTTCATTTTTAAACATGCTGAGAGATCGCATTGTTCAGACGGTTTCTTGATTTATTTTTAGTATAGTTCATGTTCAAAAATATTTGCATGCAGAAATTCATGGAACCAAAAACTGAGAGAAGTCCAAAGGCAAATATTTTAAAATTTATATACGTGTAAATAGCAGTAGCGTAGCTACCCTTTTCCAGGCCCAGAGGCAAAGAACATGTTCGGGCCCCTACTTAATTAATGAAAACTGCAAAAAGAGAAGACAGCCAAAGATGCCGGCCCCCTAAAGAGCCCAGAGGCAATTGCCCTGCCTGCCTACATGGCAGTTACGCCACAGGTGTACGGTAAGCTACTCGCTAAATCAAACACAATTTGGTCTTGCTTTTTCAACTCATCTATCGCCGTACATTTGTGCAGAATTGCAAGGGCAGACTTTTACCTTTCCAAATCCTCAATTTTCAGTTTTAAGGCATTTTATTCTTGCACTCCAAATGTCCTTCATCCATTTCAAATTGTGCTTCATGTAGGCTAAAAGTTAAAGAGCCGCAAGTTGCCGATCCCTGATCTACAACAAAGGAATCAGGCTGGTAACGATGGACTATGTATCAAACACAATAATTTAAATTTACAATAATTTTCCTAGGAAAGTTCCACTTCATATGATCCTCTGCTTGTGAAGAACATGATACACATTTATGTCTTGCAGATTATGGGATAAGTATCATTACTAAGTGGATCATCTAGCTTTGTCCACCGAATACTTGGGTATAGTTAGCAAATCAACAAAATAGATGGACAGGTCAGTGCCAGTGGTTGATCCCACAGGGAAGTGAATGTAAGTATGGGACACAGTATTAATTACAATATGATTCTGTGTGTGAAGTAGTAATAATTTTACAAATTTGTGATCTCCAGAATGGATGTTGGCCATAAACATTACAGAAAAAACAGAATAGAGTTGGAAATTGAGCAGCAAGTTCTTTGAGGTCTTTAATAGTATAGGATAAGGTTTAGAGAAAGTTATGGTCATAAGTTAGTGCAATGCCAAGCATAACATGAATGGCAACTTCTAAGGAAGTCTGAGAGGGAGAATTGTCTGGATGGGATTCTAGAGTCCACTTAGCATGCCACAGCTCTATGTGTGGAGATTCTATAACATATTTAATTTCTGATATTACAAGAAACCTATGGATTTCAGCTAATTTAACCCAAAATTTCACTTTATGATGTACATATATGAAAATGGTTGTCTGCTTTTTATGAACAGACTGTTTACAATGGCCATCCACCCCTACTTAGGAAAAGTTGGGCATCCTCTGTTTCCTTGCTATCCTGTGTTCCTTGCTTAGTACAGGTCTGGTTATTCTATAACATCACCTGAACATATTTCAGGAATTTCCTGGCCAGTCACATAATTTGTGCCTATATTACTTGTCTAATCTTCAGCAAGATCTAGTTTATGTGATTTCTATCTGATAACAAAGATGACAGTCAAATGGAATTGTGATTAGCATATTACTGGTATGTCCAACAGATATAACTTGAATACTGGATTCAGAGTACTGATCCAGCCCATTCTGGATCAATATGTCTGGGTAGACTTAACTCCCACTTGAGTTGCTACTGATTGGTAATTCTGAGTGGTAAAGGAAGCATATGTGCAAAAATGCACTTATGCTTCCTTTATGATAAAATGCATACATAAGTTAACCTGTTTTCTAGCTTGCTGTTAAGTTATTTTGAATATATTTTTTTTACTTAGGTTCCAAAGTCCACAAACTTTAGAGCAAGCTGGATGACTGCCCCTACAATTAGGGTACTATGCAACTGTTGTATGCATTCTGCTAGTTTTCTTTTTAAAAGTTACAAAAATGTCATAGCATTCAGTCTAGGATTCAGGATGAACTTAAGTACAGGCAACCCCCCAAATAACACGGTTTTGCTCCAACACGACTGATAAATTGTGGCAATCCTCGCACAACATGGTACTTACATAACACGGTTTCGCTCTAACATGGTTAGAGAATAATAATGTCGATAAACCTCACATAACAGGTTATTTTTGAGCTTTTGCGCAGGGAAAAGTATGATATTATGTTGGATGTAATTTTTCTATGTTTCCACTCTTTTTGAATCTCCACTGTTGACTCGTTAGTCAAAGAGAAAAAAAAAAGAGAAATATATTTTATTCTAGTAACGAATGGGCCTGGAGTACTGGGGTCCATAGTTCAAATACAGATATATACAGTTATACCCAGTTATTTATTAACAGATAAAGTACAAATAAAAGTACAAAACCAGTAGCTTTCGGAACGTGTGTCCCTTTATCACCTGATAAGTTAATATAAAATTTGAATACATTACAAGCAAATGTGGCACGTTTGCCACATTTGCTTGTAATGTATTCAAATTTTATATTAACTTATCAGGTGATAAAGGGACACACGTTCCGAAAGCTACTGGTTTTGTACTTTTATTTGTACTTTATCTGTTAATAAATAACTGGGTATAACTGTATATATCTGTATTTTATTTTGTTGGGAAATTCCCATGTTACGTTCTGCTGTGCCATCGAACTTGTGGAAAAATTTAGATTTCAAAGTTTTATTACTATTGGGTAGAAAACCAAGCCATCCAAACATTGCAGTTATGTTTCTACCACCACAGTTGTACTGGGTTAATACAACTTCTTTCATTCAGCCGTTAGATCATTATATCCACTTTAAAACACATTCCATCAGAAAATCGTTTCAATGGATTTTGGAAAAAATTGATTCCAAATCTACTGAAGTAATGGAGGCATGGAAACATTTCTCAATTGTGGACTGTATCAAAATCACAGCTTTATCGCTGAAAGAGGTAAAACCGTCAACGTTAAATGTGTGTGGAAAAATGTATGGCCAGAGTCAGTTCATTCAGGAAATATGATTGAACGGGCAGAAAACGGAATCTGTGCAATTGTAGAACTTGTTACATCAGTAGGAGGGGAAGGTTTTGATGATATGACTACTGAAACCCTTGGTTGGGTAGCACAGTTGATAGATTCGCCCTTCTCCCCCATACTGGCTGGAAAAGACGAGAGTTTGAATCCCGTCGATGAAGGGAGGAATTTTTATGGGTCTTTTCATGTGGTTGAGTTAGTCGGGCTCGACTAACTCAGCCCAAAAGCTAACAAAAATATTGTATTTTTGTTAGCTTTTGGAATGTAACCTCCCATTTTGCACCTTTCCTTAGTCCCGTATAACGTGGTTTTGCACAACACGACATTTTATAGGAATCTAACTACCGTGTTATACGAGGGTTACCTGTACACTAATGCTACGAGTATAGTAAATAAATTTGATGAATTTGAAGTGCAGGTCAAGACATCAAAAGTGGATATTGTTGGGCTATCAGAGATGTGGTGCCACACAGATATAAGCAGTGCAGAATTGGTTGGTTGGTTGTTTTGGTGTTTATTGGTACATTGACAATGAAGATCATAGTGCGCCAGTTCATTGTGTTATATTATATTCTTTGTATGCATTTTCACTATCTATATCTTGATCAAATGCATGGGAGTTTACTATTTTCTATGATTATATACACTCTATCTTTATTTGTAGTAGATGGTAGACATTTTGATTTCCTTTATATAATGATGAGAAAATCTTTTGTCGATCATTTTCATAGGTTGGGCATTTTATCAGTATATGTCTGATTTTTTGGGTTGTATTGCATGTTTAGTCTCTTGGACCTTCTTCGACACACAGTAAATAGCAATATGTGATGTGTTATGTCTAATTTGTAGTCTGGTCAGAACGACTTCCTCTCTTCTTGATTTCCTTGTGCTTGTTTTCCAATGTTCAACTTCGGTTTTATTTCATATAATTTATTTGAAGTTTGTTTTTGCCAGAGGTCTTGCCATTGTGTTAGAGAGCAGTTTTGGATGATTGGTTTGTAGTCCTTATATGGATCTGGGAAACATTGTGGAGGTTAGTTGTTGATTTTCAATTCTGTCAGCTTCTTCATTTCCTTTTATCCCTTTGTGTCTTGGTATCCAGCAAAAAAGTATTTCTTGTTTTTCTTTTTTAAGTCTGTAAATATCTGTTTAATTTGTACGAGAACTGGATGGTTTATATTGTTTGTAGTTTGTATGGCTTGTATTGCACTTAATGAATCAGAATATATTACTTTTCTCAAATGATGTGGTTCTGAAGTGCTCCAGGGCTATCTAAACTGATACTAATTCTGCAGTGTAGAGACTGCATTCTTTTGGAAGTTGGCACCAGGGTAGTGTCTGGGAATACTGCTGATGCTCTTACATGGTTCTCTGATTTTGATCCATCTGTATATATATATTGGTACATGGTTGGGATATTTAGTTCTATGTACTGCATGCAGTTGTTGAAAGTTGATGTCTGACAAATTATTTTTATTCGAGATTTGTGTGGAGAGTTCACAAGTTCTGGAGCGGTTTATCTATGGTGGTATTACGTGCCCTTCTAGATTTGCAACATTATCTATGTTAAGATCGTATGTTGTCAGTAGCTCTTGTAATCTGATTCTTAGGGGCTTATTTGCACTTTTGCAGATCCTATACAGCAGGCCCTCATTATAACACGGTTCGCACTATGCTAATTGGCTATAATGCTGTTCTTATAATATAACCCATATCTCACTCTAATGCTATCACAATTCACTATAATGCTCTGTTACCAGCGTACAGATTGAATTTTTGGCATGTTTAACGAAAACGTTTCATCTGATGCAGTCGACAGCTTGAAAATTAATAGCAAGGTTTCCCATGCTCAGTGAAATTTTCTCCCATGCTAATTTAATTGCACTATTGACTTATGTAGTTCCGAGATCAACATTTTAAAAAATGATCAAGTATATTGCTTGTAATATTTGCGTTATATGCATTTATCCGAAGTCTAGTCGTCACTCGGTACACTGTATCATAATTAATGCAACACAGTTACACTTTCGAAGATTAATAACGACGGATAAGAATTAAAAAGGAACAACATCCGGACACAGTGAAACAGTACGAAGCCTACTAAGGTAAGAAAAATACTGAATTTGAAAATTAAATTATATGTTTTGATGCGAATTGATTCCATTCAACGACAAGTGGATGTGTGCAATAATTTAGGACTGGCAGGTTGAACTATAAGAACAATCATAAAAAATAAAGAATTAATTTTAGCAGTGGGAAAGACAGCTGTTCCACTGCAAGCAACTAGGCCAGCTTTTATAATTGAAATGGAGAGACTTCTAAATAATTTTATTGAAGATAATATCCAAAGCACAATTCCATTAAGTTAACTATTATTAAAGAAAAAGTGATTAGCTTATATGATGATCTGAAGAAGGCTCACCTTTAAAATAAAAAAAAAACAATGTGAAATCATTTAAAGCTAGTAAGGGCTGGTAAGATAGATTTAAAATCCAGGGAGAAGCCGAAAGTGCAGATCAAGAAGGAGCCGAAACTTTCAAAGAAGAACTTCTAAAAATTATTGAAGAGTGGTGTTAAACTTCTCAGCAAGTTTTTAACATAGATGAAACAGGACTTTTTGGGAAACGAATGCCTAAAGGAAGTTTCGTGTTGAAAGAAGAAGAAAAAAACCCAAAATCAACCAAAGTTATGAAAACTCGGCAGCCCAGGGCCATCAGATTAATAAATTCATGATTTTGATTGGCATTTTAAGTTTAATTTTGATATGTAATGTAGTTACTTACCACATAATTATATACGTATGTAATGGAGAATATTTTATATATACACATTTTTAATATTAAATATTCTGACCGACATTTGTGCGTCTTTTCGCTAACATTTATTATTTTATTGATTAGGAAATATCCTATGGCATAGACCATGGCTCACAAATACATATGTTACTTTATAGGAATACGGCGCTCAATTAGCACTCTGTTTGTCGGGAACAAATTATCAGTGTTAAGCGGGGGTCACCTGTATATATTTTCCCATTTTGGTGAGAATAGGGATGTCCAAGTCGGATGGTCTCTTGTGGATCTTATCTTGTATGCATACAGTAGGGCCAACTATTGTCTCCTGAGAAACAGCAGTAGTTCATTAACTCATGTATAAAGACTGTATGTAGGTGATGTGCGGAAGACTCCTGTTGCTATTCGTAGTGTTATTTATTTGTTATTTGGTTTTTAGGAGCATTAGCAACTAAGGCCATATTACTCCGGGGATATGCGGTGGTCATTCCCTGACCTTTCCGCATCCTCCGTATTTGGTGGTCATGGGCTCGAACCCCGGTCTAATCAAGAAGTGTGTGCTATGCGCTGCCACTCCTGCCCACCTGGCTACGGAGGTGCCATTCGTAGTGTACTATGGTGAATCGGATCTAACCATTTGTGGGTGCTCTTTTTTGGCGGGATGCATAAACGGGTGCTCCGTAAATCTATTTTTGACCTTACTAGTGTTTTGTAAAGGTTGAGCAGGGTATAATGGTCTGCTCCCCAAGCTACTGATGTTAAGACTTTAAGGATATTGAGTCATCTCATACATTTTATTCGTAATTGCTTTATATGCTCTATGAAGGTTAACTTGTTGTCTAAAGTGAGTCCAAGAAATTTTACACTTTGCTTAACAGGTATTCTGTGACCTTCTATTGTTAGTTCAGGGTCGGGATATAAGTTTCTTTTCTTACAGAAATATACACAGCCTGTTTTTTGTTGTGAAATTTTAAATCCATTTTTCTGGGCCCAACTACTGATTTTGTTAATTGTGCATTGTAGTTGCCTTTCTATTGTTCCCATATTCTGTGCTTGATGCGATATACTGAAGTCATATAGTGCACGTGACACTGTGGATGGCAGTTGTTTTGTGATGCCATTTATTTTTATGACGAATAGTATGGCATTCAGGACTGACCCCTAGGGAACTCCTTCTTCTTGTTTACATATTTTTGGGAGGTGTTCTGTACTCCGACCTGAAATGTTCTGTTTTCATAAAGTTTTGGATGAATAGGGGTAAATGTCCTCTGAGGCCTGTGTCATGGATGTCTTGTAGTATACTGTATCTCCATGCTATGTCATAGGCCTTTATATCAAAAAATATGGTAACCATATGTTTTGAACTTATAAATGTATCTCTTAAGTCTGTTTCTATTCTTACAAGGTGATCCAATGTGGATCTATTATGTCTAAACCCACATTGCATACTGTTGAACCAGTTGGTTTTTTTCTAAATACCAGACTAATCTTTTGTTGATTATCTTCTCCAAAACTTTATTTAGGCAGCTAGTGAGCACTATTGCTCGTTAGCTGTTTGGGTTGTCCTGATCTTTATTGGGTTTTTGGAAAGCTAATACTATTGCATGGGGTGCCTCTGTAGCCAGGTGGGAAGGAGCAGCAGTGCGTGGCACACGCTTCTTGATTAGACCGGGGTTCGAGACAGTCAACACTAAATATGGAAGATGCGGAAAGGTCAGGGAATGACCACCGCATATCCCGGAGCAATATGGCCTTAGTTGCTAATGCTCCTAAAAACCAAATAACAACAAATAATAACTATTGCATGATGCAATGCTTCAGGATATTGCTCTTCTTGGAAAATGCAATTGTACAGTTTAAGAAGGTTTTCTACTTCTTTTTGCTTCAGATGCATAATGTAGTGTATGCATCTGAAGCAAATACACTACAATATTAAGCATATTGTAGTGTATGTTGTCTGATCTAACTGCACTTGGTTTTGTTTTTGATAATGCTTCACGTAACTGATGCAATGTAATTGGTTGATTATAGGATTCAATCTTTTTGGATTTTATTATTTTATTTTATTCCATATGGTCTGTGTATTTGTTGTTCTGTTTATATTGAGGAAATAAACTTCCTCAATAAACAGAACATATTTTCAGGAATTTTTTCTGGCTTGTTTCCAGGTATACCTAGATAGCACTCGTGCTTGTTGTGGGTTTGTTGTCTTTTTGTTCTCATGCAGTCTCATTCACTCCACCAGGCTTTTGGATGTAGCAGAAAACGAGTAGAAGTTCTGAGTATTGCCTCAGCTGCCTGTATTAAGGTATCTGAGACGTGTTTCAGAGCTTCATTGACTGATTTTTCTTGAATGATTTGTGGATTAAATATTTCCCAGTTGCCCTTTTCTATTTTCCAGCGGGGTAGTCTGTTTGGGATGGCAGGGAGAGTTTCTGGTCAGTGTGGTGATTACTTGGTAATGGTCACTGCTGTATGGGTTTTCTATTACTCGTCACTTTAATTGTGGTAGGAGTGAAGGGGTGCATATGGTTAGGTCTACTGCTGAGGTTGTACAACCAGGAAAGTGAAAATAAGTATGTTTACCATTGTTGAGCAGAGAAAGATTGTGGTGATCTATTATTCATCCTCATCTGTTGATGTCAGTGTTTCCCCACAGATGGCTATGCCCATTCAGGTCTCCCATTATACAGTAAGGAGAGCGAAGATGGGGGAAACCCCTGGTGCCGCCAGACAATTAACACACTATACAGTAGGGAGATTGGAGTTGGGAGATTAGTTGGTTTGTTTCTTTGTAGACTTTATCACGCAAGGGCAGCAAAGACCATAATGTACCTAACTACGGTAATGTTAAATACATAGTTATATCTGCACAAATGTTATTCAAATTTATGCTGCATTGTACAGTTTTATCTGTTTGAGGAAACCAAAAATTTCAGTTATATGTCTGCTAGGAGATCAGAAATACTGAAAGAGGTGTTTGTTGTGGAAAATGAGGTAAATATAGCTTGTCAATCAGTATTGAATTTGGGTCAATCAATCAATAAGTAAATGCTGGACAGTGAGCTGAGTGTTGCACGCTGTGCACCGTGGTGGATCAGGGCCTGCAAGAAGATAGAGATGTGTCAGGTGCATATGACCTATTTGTAGTCGAGCTAATACTACTTCTTCATGTCTGTTCTCATGTATATTCGATTCCAAGGCTTGAGATCTTTCTTTACACAGAGCAACTTGATTTTGCCACTTTATTTTACAACTTTGTTGATGGCACCTTGCAACTGTCTTTCTACCATTTGCCTATTAGGTGAATGGCAGGAGACATTGAAGTCATCAGCATACAGGGTAGTGGTCACTATTTGGGGTAAACCCTGTGTTATGGAGTTTATTATTATATTAAATAGGGTGGTGCTCAGTACTGAACATTGTGGAACTCCTTCCTGGATAAAATTTAAAGATACTGGTTGTTGACTCTAACTTGAAATGAGTGATGGTGTAGGAAATTTCTGATAAACTCTGGCAGGTGTCTGCGTAGTCCTAGATCGCATAGGTTTTTGAGAGTGCAGTAGGCCATACCTCCAAGCTGTGTCAAATGCTTTTTCTATACCAAAGAGAACCACAACATGGTGTTCTTTTGGTACAAAAGCATCACAGATGTTTATTTCTACTCTGATCAGTAAACAAAAATGGATCTGCTTTAACTGAAACCAAACTGTACCAGGTTAAAAAGATTGTTTTGGACTAGAAACCTCGTTAGGCAGGCAGTGATCATTTTTTCCAGGAATTTGCTCACACAGCTGGTGAGTGCAATAGGTCAGTAATGTTGTGGATTTGTAGGATCTTTTCTGGTTTTGGAAATGCCAAAACATAAATGTGATGGCACTTTTCTGGGAAGGTATTCTCTTAAAATTCTAATATAAAAAAAGTAACAATGTCTTAAGGGATGGTTCAGTAAGTTGTGCTATCATTATGTAGTGTATTCCATCTGGTCCTGCTGCACTGAGTTTGGTGGTGGCTAAAGCATGGTGCAATTCTGTCATTGTGAAAGGGAGATTTCATGCAGTACTAGATGCAATTGGAAGTTGATGTAATGCTTCTCAGCTTGTGCCTTGTGTACGTGAAAATGAGATGTGTAAGATGTCATGGCTGAGATTTTCATGAATGTTTCGCCCAATGCATGGATGGTTTGAGTATATCTTGTAATTGTGGAGGCTAAATGTGTCCATGCTTCCCTTTTGCTAGTCTGCCTAATATGTTTTGCTTTTGCCCGAGCCTGTTTAAAGCAGATGAGATTTGCAGTTGTTGGAAACTTCCCGAAGATGTTCCATGCTTTGTTCTTTTCTGTTTTAGCCGTGCTGCATTCATTATTTCAACAAAATTTTGAGGGTGCTGATATTTTGTTGGATTATTTTGGAATCGATTGTTCTGCTGTTTGTAGTATTTGGTTAGATATATATTCTGTGGCCAAGTTAATGGATGTTTGCTGGACCTGCTTTTCTTCCAGTATTGCTAATTATTTGCATATATCCCATTTTACTTAAAAACAAGTTCCATTTGTCAGTTCTTTTAGAAAAATGGAGGATATTTGCATCAATCTGGCATATCACTGGGTAACTGTCACTACCTAATGGATTAGGTAGTGACAAGCCCCTACCTAATCCATTTGGATTAGGTAGGGGCTTAGAGGGGAACAGGTATCCTGTGTGTTATCAGACACTCAGTCTAAAACACTGATGGATCCAATATCTTTCTATTACAGAAGATTTAGAAGAAGTCCAGTTGGCCTGCCTCCCTAAAGTCCACTCATGCACACCTTCTCGATGGTAAGCCCTGTTATGTCACTTAGGTCGCAACGAACGTGTAGAGTGCTTTTCTTCAAGATGCCTGGTCAGCATGCAGAGGAAAAGACCAAACCCTCCAGCATATCACAGCACGACAAAACAAATGGCCCTCAGTCCCCAGCGGCTTTCACTCCCCCTCTTACAGGAGCGAGTGGATCAGAGTGGAAGCAGAAGGTGCTAAGAATCTCTGGGAACGACCAGGCTACCATACACGGAAACTGAACTTAGCCTGTTACAACGTAAGATCACTCATCGGTGAAGACAGGATATTAGAGCTGGAAAAGGAATTAGAAAATGTGAATTGGAATATCATCGGTTTGGCTGAAACAAGAAGAAGAAATGAATTACTTATAAGTTTATCAAGTGGAAATCTGCTGTAGAACAGTGAAATGTTGTACACTGCTGTACAACAGTGTGGAAACAGTGAAAGGAGTGAAGGTGGAGTTGGGTTTCTGGTCTATACAGATTTAAAAAACAATATTTTGGAATTCAAAAGTACATCACCAAGGGTGTCAAGACTAATACTCAAGATTTCTAAGAGGTATAAGGTTATAATAATTTATGTACCAACATCGAGCCATGATGATGAAGAGGTTAAAGAAATGTACACTGAAATTGAGAGTCTTCTGGATGAGCAGAAAATCCACTACACTATTATTATGGGGACTTCAATGCTAAGGTTGGAAAAAGACAAAACAGTGCAGAAAGGGGAACTATAGGAAATTGTGGAATTGGTGAAAGAAATGAAAGAGGCGAAAGACTTCTGGAATTTGCAGAATCTCAAGGATTGTCAGTAATGAACACTTTTTTTCAAGGAAAGGGTGAACAGAAAGTGGACATGTAAGAGTCCAAATGGATTAACAACTAATGAAATCGACTTCATCCTCACTAACAGAAGATATATTGTGAATTTTGTGATGTTACCGTCCTGAATAACGTAAATGTTGGAAGTGATCACAGAATGGTAAGATGTACACTTGATATAGATGTACGAAAGGAAAGGAAAAAACTGACTCGAGTAAATAATACAAAGGTCTTTGAGATAACAGAAGAGGAGAAAAAGCAGTATGTACTGGAAGTTAAGAGCAAGTTTGAGCTTCTGTAGACTGCTCAGGACCAAGATATCGACGAGGAATATTACAACTTTCTGAAAGTGATAAAGCCCAAGAAGCCTATAGGGAAAAAGAAATCCAAAGAAGAAAAAATTAGTCAAGAAACACTTGTTATGATGAACAGAAGGCGAAAAATGAAGAGCAAGACAAACACTGACAAGGAAAAAATTGAGTATACTGAGTTATGCAAAGCCATTAGAAAGAGACTCAGAGAGGACATAACAAGATTTAACACAAGAAAAGTAGAAAAAGCATTAAGGGAAAACAAAGGATTTAAATCAGCAGCCATGAACAGTAATACAGAAAGACAAATGATATTTATAATTATAAACAGCAGAGAAGGCATAATTCAAATAGCAGAAGACTACTATAGAGAATTATACAAGGAGTGAGGGAATGATCCAACAGTGGGGAAGATGGATTGCAAATTAGCAACACATACAACATACCCGATATTCTTCCTGATGAGGTAGAACATGCATTGAAGAAAATGAAGAATCAGAAAGCCCTGGGGGAAGATGACGTTACTGTAGAGTTGTTAAAATTGGGAGGAAGAGACATAACACAAAAACTGGCAAGGCTCTTCATAAAGTGCATTAGAAAAGGTTATTGTTGTTATTGTTGTTATTTGGTTTTTAGGAGCATTAGCAACTAAGGCCATATTGCTCCGGGATATGCGGTGGTCATTCCCTGACCTTTCCGCATCCTCCGTATTTGGTGGTGACGGGCTCGAACCCCGGTCTAATCAAGAAGCGTGTGCTACGCACTGCTGCTCCTTCCCACCTGGCATTAGAAAAGGTGTGACGCCTAAGCAGTGGAATAATGCAATCATAGTTTTGCTGCATAAGAAAGGAGAAAAATCAGAAATTAGAAATTATAGACCAATTAGCTTTTTATCCCACATCTACAAGTTGTTCACAAGGGTCATTATTAACAGATTAGAAAGAATACTTGATGAGAATCAACAGAAAGAGCAAGCTGGCTTTAGGACAGGATTCTCAACTATGGATCACCTTCACGTAATATCACAGCTAATGGAGAAAGCAAATGAATATAAAACACCATTATGCCTGGCATTTGTGGATTATGAAAAGGCATTTGACTCCATACAGCATAAGGCAATGTTTCGGGCACTGGAACGACAAGGCATAGATACCCCACATATTATGATTTTGAAGAAAATATATGAGAATGCTATCTCCTTTATTAGATTAGACAAAGACAGTAGGAAATTTAAAATCGAGAAAGGAGTTCGACAAGGAGACACAGTATCTCCGAAGCTGTTTCTGTTCACAAGTCAATGTGAACGGAGAGTACCTAAAACATTTACGATTTGCAGATGACATTGTGGTCATAAGCCACGATCCCAAAGAATTAGAGGAAAATCTTAATCAGTTATGCACAGTTAGTAAGGATTTTGGACTAAAGATGAATATGGCTAAAACAAAAGTAATGATGAACAAGTATGCCACAGAAAGGAAAATAATGATTGAAGGAGCAGTAATTGAAAAGGTGGAGTCATATATCCTTATCTGGGACAAGTTGTTAGCTGTAATAATGATAAATGGCTGGAAGTCAAGAGAAGAATAAATTTTGGATGGATAGCATTCAGGAAATATAGTCACATACTGAAGAGCAATATCCCAGTTTGTCTGAAACGTAAAATAATGAACCAATGTATACTCCCCACAATGACTTATGGAAGTGAAACTTGGGCACTCACCAAAAGAATGGAAGAGGAGCTGAGAACTACAAAGCAAAGAATGGAACGAATTATATTGGGAATCAGACTGTTAGATAAGAAGAGAAACACATGGATTAGGCAGCAAACTCAAGTAAAGGACATTCTTATCAAAACTAAAGAACTAAAATGGTCTTGGGCAGGACACATAGCTCGAAGACATGATGACAGATGGACTAAGAAAATAACAGAATGGTACCCAAGAGGAGCTAGAAGAAAATCTGGAAGACAAAGGTTGAGATGGATAGATGAAATTCATGAGTTTGTGGGTAGTAAATGGATGGCCAGTGCTCAAAACAGAAGGAACTGGAAAGTTGCTGGAGAGGCCTTCATCCTGCAGTGGATTGAAAATGGCTGATGATGATGATGAATGGATTGCGATGAACGGTCCATCCAAATAGAGGATATACGGATGCTGAGCAGAGAGAGACATCAATTGCTGAAGTAGATCCTGTAGGTAAATTCGTGTATTTGTGTGCCTGTTATTATTGAGGGTAATCAAATTGTGCTGGTCAAGTAACTTTTCTCTAATTTGTCCTTGTTTGTCCATGTTTTGGTTTCCCCATAACGAATGATGACTATTGAGGTCCCCAAGGATGAAGTAGGGTTGAGGAAGTTGCACCACTAGTTCTAGGTCGGTGTAACTTATTATTTGATTAGTAGGCAAGTATAGCAAGACGATAGTCAAATCAAAATTAATGTTGACTTGCACTGCAACTGCCTCAAGGTTTGTTTTTAATGGGAGTGGTTTGGGCCGACCGGACTAGCCGGGTGGGTAAAGTGCCTGCCTGGCAACCCAAAGGTCGCGGGTTCGATTCCCGCCTCGGGCTTGGATCGAAGTACTGCAAAAACCTTGGGAGGTGCATTATGGCCACAGAGGCCTATGCGCCAACAACTACCAAAAAAAAAAAAAGAAAAAAAAAAGGGAGTGGTGTGGAGGGTAGTCGAGCATCAATGCCACACCTCAATACGCCAGATTGTCAGATTGTTAAGGTTGTGTACAACATGATTTTGCTGATGAATTATATAGTTCCAGAGAGAAATAGTTATATGTGAGGTTAGGTTGTTTTCCAAAAGGCCGAAAGCGATGGGATCATATTGTGTGAAGAGACCTTGGATGTGATTTAAATTACTGTGATATCCTCTACAGTTTCACTGCAGAAATGTAAGCATTATTTGGGTTTAGGAACTCTCGATTTGTTTCGCTCAGGTTTCCCTTTCCCCTTCTTTGGAAACTATGGGTTTCCAGTGTCGATATCCTCGTCAGTGAAAAGTTCTAGTACATGGTCATCTTGCTGTGAGCTATCTTCTAAGGTTTCTTGGTTTGCATCAGGATTAGTAGTTACTTTGGTGTTTTGCTGTGGGAAGGCATCTGGTTATACACTAATTGGAGTATTTTTGGCATTACTTTGCTAGTCATTTGCTTTACTGATACAGTGGTCAATACTGACCTTGCCCAATGAGATAGCGATTCGCTTGGTGGTATGGTTACTGTTTGGGTTGCAATCGAGATATGTCTTTTTGTTGCTTGAGCATAGGCTGGTAAACATTTCATGGCCTCTTGATAGGTCACACTGTGTTTAGTTTTGTATCGTTGTATGTATTTTCACATTTCCAAACGGAACACTCCTTAGAAAACAACGGATGTGCCTCTCTGCAGTTTGGACAACTAGGTGTTGTAACTGTGCACTCAGTGTTTGTGTGTGCAGTGGATTCACATGCAGCACAGGCAGCTGCTCCGCTGCAGACTGTGGCACATTATAGTCTTAGTTGCTAATGTGCCAATAAAATTTAAACTAAACCAAACTAATCTGCAGACTGTCTGTGAGTGCCCAAACTTCTGTCACTTGCCGCAGCATAAGGGGTTTGGAACATACGCTCTAATACGGCAATTAAGATAACTGTTTTGATTAGTGTTGGTGGTTTAGGGTTATCAAAAGTGAGTATTATGTTCTGAGTAGGGACTAGTATGCCATCTTTTTTTGTCATTATTCTTCTAACATTGATTACTCCTTGATGTTGTAGTCCTTGTTTTAGCTCTTCATCTGACATGTTCATGAGGTCCCATTCAGTGATGACACTTCTTGATGTGTTCAGGGAAACGTGCGGTGAAACTGTAACAGAAATTCCACCAAACGTTTTTAGTTTCAGTAGTTGCTCAGATTGTTGAGCAGTGGCAACTTCAACCAGTAACTGTCCTGATCTTAAGTGATGGACTGTCTTGGGGATACCTATTATGCTTTCTAGGCATTTCTGCACTAGAAATGGCAAGAGTTTCCCAATAGATTGTTCTTGGGTCGAGTGAATAATAAGGAAAGATGGAGTTCTGATTATGTCAATCTTTTGATGTTTGCTGCAACCAAATCGGTCTTTGACTGTTTTCACCCCGTAAGGGTGTCATCTATGCACCCAGTGGATTTCTGGGGTTTAGAAACTGTTTGCTCTATTTCGCCTTGGAAGGGAGAGCTTTTCCCCTCCAGGTTACCGGCCCCACTATGTGGAGGCAGCAGCAGTGCCACCTTTGTGACCACCTTTGGTAGTGGGTTAGTAATAAAATAAAAAGTTAAGATAAGATAAGAAAGAAAGAAAGAAAGAAGGTTACTTTTCCTTCTGATGTAGTAAAATGCTTTCTTTACTGAATGAATTGAGTGTTAATGTAATGCTGAAAATAAGGAAATGATTTTATTTCACCAAGAAAGAGTGCTAATTTACTGGCAAAGACTGGCAAGCAATCACAAAATCGCTTGGTACCTGGGGACGAGATTAATTGGTCCATTTCTTCAAATGGTATATATCTGGTTCTGGTGGAAGGTACACTGAACAGATGGTTACCCAAAATGTTAGTTTTTTTTTTTTTTTTTTTTATGTGACCCCCAAACACGAGAGGTATTAGAACCTACAGTACTTAGTACCGTGCTTGGGTTTGAGGTTAAGAAGATGAAAGAAGATATTTGTTGACATTGGACTTGAACTTCTGTAGATTGTAATTTTCAGGAAATACGTATGAAGGAAGGTTGTTCCAGAAAACGGCAGTTGAATGAATAAATAAAGAAGATGAAAAGTTGTTTCTGTGGGTTTGAAGTTGGACAGTAAATGGATGTTGGCTAGTGGCGGCACGTGTTCGGACTGTTTTGAAAGAGAGAGCGGGAATTATGGAAGCCAATTAAGAAGAACAGTGCCCATGGAAGTATCTGTAGAAGAGGCATGCAGCAGAAACAGTGTGTCTATGAGAAAGGGAGTGGAGAGACTCTGTTAGAGATGAATCATTAATAAACCTAATTGCTCTCTTCTGAATGGAATCAAAAGCCTGAGAGAGGTTTTGGGAGCACCACCCCAGATGTGGAAAATCATCATTCTTCTCTTTCTTGGTTCCCTTGTCTTTCTCTCTCTCTCTCCCTCTTTCTTAGGGTAACTTGGGAATTTTTTTTTGGGTGGTGCAGCATAAGCCTCAGGCTTCCTTGCACCATATAGCTAATAATAATAATAATAATAATAATAATAATAATAATAATATTCCATTGCAGGGCAGATTTGCGATTTATACAGAGTGAGCAGCTGTTTGGAAGAAAAGTAACACTGAGAGCGAAAGAGAAAACCAAGTTTTTTAGATGCAGAGGAAGCAATATTTGTAATGTGCTTGTGCCAAGAGAGATTAGAAGTCAGGGTAATCCCCAAAAGAGATATATCATTTTGCCTAGAAATCGGAGTGTCACTAAAGACAAGCATAGGAGCAGAAGAATCCTTTTTGCGAGATATAAGGCAAGACTGAGTTTTAGAAGGGTTGAAATCAACTAAATTGTCTTTGCCCCACTGGAGAATTACCCGAAGATCGGCATTTAAGGAATTGGTAACAAATTTTCGAGAAGTTGAAGCTGATTGAGCAGGACAAGGTTTCTCAAAATGGAAAGTTGAATGCAATGTGCTATCATCGGCAAAACTATGGATAGGGTTTCCAGTCAATGGAAGAAGGTCATTGATATACAAGAGGAAAAGAGTGGGGGAAAGAACTGAACCTTGGGGGACACCGGCATTAGTGGAGAAGTTAGAAGACAGAGAGCCATCTACCATCACCCTGAGTGAGCGATCAGAGAGAAAACTGGATAGCCAATTACAAAAAACAGTTGTCAAACCATAAGATGGAAGCTTGTTTAGAAGACCTTTATGCCAAACACGATCAAAAGCCTTTGAGATGTCAAGAGCACCTACTTGTGTTTCACCGAACCTTTCCACTGAATTAGTCTATAAATGGGTAACATAAGCCAGAATATCTCCAGTGGATCGACACTGACGGAATCCATACTGGTGATCTTTGATCAGACGGAAGGTTTCTAGGTAGTTTAAAAGTTGGCAGTTAATTGATTTCTCCATTACTTTAGAAAGAGTAGAAGTAATTGCAATGGGACGATAATTGGATGGGAGGGATTTGTCACCCTTTTTAGGAACTGGCTGGATATGAGCAAATTTCCAAGCAGAAGGAAAAACACCTTTGGAATAAGAAAGTGAAAAAAGGCGGCAAAGAATAGGAGTAAGTTCAGGAGCACAGGTTTTGAGAACAAGTGGAGAAATACCATCAGGACCTGGAGCTTTCTTAGCATCAAGATTCATCAAAATCCTTCTGATATCCTTTTGACGGAAGACCACAGGAGGCACTGAATGGAGGGTGTTGGGAATGGTGGGAGGTGTTTTACCAAGATCATTAATACGTGAGCTGGAAGAAAAATGGGATGCTAGCAGGTCAGCTTTATCCTTGGCTGAAGTGGCAACAGAACCATCTAGTTTGGACAGAGATGGGAGCAAAGATGGGCAAAAGTTGTGACCAATAGCTTTGGCAAGAGACCACGGCTACCATTAGGGCAGGAAGAAAGTTTTCTACTCTTAGCCTGTTCAAACTCTAGTTTGGACTGATTAATAACTGCTTTACAACTGTTGCGAGCTTTGGTGTAGGCAGAAAATGAAACTGAAGAATTAGAAACAAGCCAATTATGATATGCAACATTCTTCTCTTGGACATCCTTAGCACATTTATTGGAAAACCAAGGTTTAGATAAAGGACGAGATTTTAAAGTGGAATGTGGGATAAGGGATTCCATTCCTGCAAGAATAATTTCACTGACACGATCTGAGCAAACGTTGACATCAGAAGTTTTGAAACAGTAATCCGACCAAGGAAAAGAAGAAAAGAAGTCTCGCAGGTCATCCCATTTTGAATTCTTGTAATGCCAAACAACACGTGGTTGGGAATAGCCATGAGATAAAGGTTCCATTGGAGAAGAGAGAATCACCAAGTTGTGATCTGAAGTGCCTAAAGGACCTCTCACTTCGACCGTGTACTTAGAAGGGTTGTTTGTAAGAAAAAGATCAAGCGTATTGGCTGTATGATTAGGATTGTCCGGTATTCTTGTAGGTAAATGAACAATCTGTGCTAGGTCATTAGTAATTGCAAAAGCCTCAGCATCTCGACCTTCTGGGTCGGTGTGATTAGAAAACGGAAGCCAGCTGGAGTTGTGAACATTAAAATCACCAAGGAAAATTACTTCACTGTTAGGAAAGTTGGACTGGAGAAAGTCAAGTTGCAAAGAGAGGAAGTCAAAGAGCTCCAAGTGATTAGTGGAGTTGGGAGAACAGTGGAGACAACAGATGAATTTGACACAATGAGGTAGAGAGATTTTAAGCCAGAGAAGATCAAAGAGAGGAGACTCCAAATTGCCAAGTCTGTGACAGGGAATATCAGAACGGACATATGCACAAGTACCACCTTTGAGGCGAAAGGAATCATACAGCGAATAATTTGGAGATCTGAGATGAGCAGTAGATGAATCAACCGATAACTGAGATTCTGTGAGAAAAAGTACATGGGGTTTGGCAGACTGCAAGTGGAAATGGACATCGTTGAGATTAGAATTGAGACCACGTATATTTGTGAAATGAATTAAGAAGTCCTTGGGAGGTTTAGATCTTTTCGCAGATAAGCTTGCTCTATTAGTTTGACAATTCATGGTGTATTCAATACTAAGAAAAAGTGGGTGGGACATGCTGTATGAGGTAATGAAATTTTTGGATATGGCGTACACATGGTAAGAATATGCCCAGATCCTTGACATAATGTGGCCTCAACAATGCTCTCCACATACACACTACTCGGACTCCCTCCAGTCACTATCTGGCAGAGTAGAGGTAGCAAGATTATACACTAGCTGATCCGGAAGCTTCCTAGAGAGTTACCAATAGGTTCAGTCCGGTGGACTAACTAGCGGCCCGCCTGCGAACACCGTTTTAGAGCTGTACCCTCGAAATGTAAGGAGTGGATCTCACCACGACGTTCATCATAACCTCAAAAGTCATCAATCATACTGCATGATAGAAGAGATAGAGAAGGGTTGACTGGAACTTAGCTCTAGAGACTAAACATGGGTTCCACCACTTCAAGCCTCCAATAAGCAAAGTGGTAGTATTTCACCGGTTGATGAGAGTCATCTACCACCTAGTACTGCCTGGTAACATAGAGGGGCGGCGTTCCTCCATGTGGTGTGGGCGACACACCTCGACCCCTGCTTACGTTGGTTCACACCTGGGTGGTCACCCACCATGTACTTGTGCATGGAGGTTATACCCAGGATTACTAACAGTCCCACCATCGTGAAGGTGCAAGCAGAGGATTTGGCTGTCACAGACCGCCCGGACTTCGCCGAAATTGGGTCCACTTGACTTGAGTTTCACCCGAATATCAGTTCCATCAGCGTTTTAGACTCCCAGGTAGCAAGTACAGCTTGTCTGGCATATCTGAGAGAATATCTGTGACAACCTCAAGGACCAAAGACTAAAGACTAAACATGGGTTCCACCACTTCAAGCCTCTAATAAGGAAAGTGGCGGTATTTCACCGGTTGATGAGAATCATCTACCACCTTTAGTGTTATTCATACAGTTATCGCTTCTAGATTGCTGTTTAAAGGAATGTGTACAGTTGGGATGTGGTTATGGACCAAGATGGCTACTCCTCCATGTGTTGGCCCATCTCTTATTTTGTCTTTTCTGTACACTGTATAATTTTTTTACTGAAAAGGTGTCTAGTTTTCTAAGGTATGCCTTTTGAAGACAAAAGCATATTGGCGCATGGTGTGTTATGAGACACTGGACATCATCGTAATTGGCTCGTAGTCCTCTACAATTCCACTGTATGAACTGATCCATTATTTGGTTTTCCTAGGGATTTTGGATTGCTTCTGAAATGGAGCATTCTTATTATTTGTCTTATCTTTTTTAGGGTAGTGAGGCCGGTCCATGTCCATATTTTCTACTGTAAAAATTTCTAGTTCTGGTTCTTCAGATGTGTTTATTTTTTCTATGGCCAATTGTTCGATTGTTTTGATGTTTGTAGGTTTAGGTCTGTCTTGTTGATATCTTGTTGTGGTGCTGATTTGTTGATACCTGTTCTGTGTGAATAGAAATTGGAGTATTCACTATTTTCTCCTGTTTCTGTGCCTTTAATTCAGTAAGTGATTCTTTTGCAGCAGGGAAATTTCTGTTTGAACTTATACTGATTTATACGGGATCTCTGATTGTGCATATGTTGGCTTGTTTGAAGGCCATGGTTGTATTATTCTCCTTGCTTCTTGGTACGTTGTGTTATGTTCTGTATTTCTGAATTAATTTCCCTTGTTTCCATTTTTCGCATGTTTTTGAGAAGGGCTGGGTGTTCACCTTTACAGTTTGTACATTTCAAGATGTTGGCAGAGTAAACTGTAATCTCGTAATCTTTAGAAACACATTGTGTACAGGCTGCTGAGTTTCTGAATGCTATTTGCAAATGTCCAAATTTCTGACATTTGTAACATTGTAATGGATTTGGTATGTACTGTCTTACTTGATAGTTCAGATATCCTGCTTTGACTGTTAGCATTCGCATTAGTAGAGGCATATGATGCAAGAAAGAAAGCTTATGCAGAATCAGCCAAAAAAAAAAAAAACACTTCCATTTCACCACTCCGTTCGTCTGAAATACCTGCCGAGCTGAGCCTTAAATTTATTTAGGCTATCAACTTCCACAACAAGGGATGGAAGTCTGTTCCACCAACCAACTACCCGCTGGCTAAAGGCAAATTTCCGCACATCTATCCTACATCTGTCTTTACTCAATCTGAATTTATGCCCTCTCAGGTGATTATTCTGAGCAAGAGGAAGAATCTCATCGGCATTCAGAATGCTCAAACCATTCAAGGCTTTATTTATACACCTCTATCAGATCACCTTGCCGGTGCCTAGTCTACAGACACTGTAATTTGCAAAACTTAAGCTTTTCTTCATAAGAGCAACCCTTTGTTCCATTCACTAATCTTGTTGCCCTTATCTGTACTCGTTCCAGCAGCTCTACATCTTCTTGAAATGAGGCCTCCAGACCTGTATACAGTATTCAAGGTATGGCCTGAGCATTGCCTTACAAGGGAATAATCACCTCCTTATCCCTGCTAGAAAAATTCCTGTATATCATTGACAAGACACCATGAGCTACTCTTGCAGCCTGTCTGCACTGCTCAGAGAACTTCATATCTGCCTGCACAACCACCCCCAGGTCCCTTTCATTCTCTACCACTGTCATTGTAGTACCACAGAGTTGATACGTTGCTCTGGGGTTGCTGTTTCCCATATGTAGTACTTTACATTTGTTAATGTTAAAATTCATTTGCCACCTCTCAGCCCATCAGCTCAACCTTTCCAGATCCTGTTGCAGCAGCATATAGCGTCAGTAGTGTCCTTAACAACCCTGCCAACCTTTGTATCGCCTGCAAACATGGACATTAAGCTTGATATACCATCATCAATATCATTTATATATATAGAAAAAACAATAATGGACCCAAGACTGAACCCTGAGGGACTCCACTAATAACATTAGTCCACAATGAGCAGTGTCCATTCATTACCACTCTCTGTCTTCTTCCCCTCAACCATTCTTTTATCCATACCAGCAATTTGCCTCCAATGCAACACTGCTCCAATTTGTGCAGTAGTCTTCCATGTGCAACAATATCGAAAGCTTTTCTAAGATCCAAATATATAATATCAAAGTTATTCCCTGCATTCAGTTCTTTTGTGATTGCATCATAGTATCCGATCATATTGGTCAGGCAAGACTTTTCCTTAACAAAACCATGCTGTGTCCGAGCTATAACTGAAGTCTTGTCTAGATGATCCTGCAGTGCTTCTTTAATCAGTGCCTCCATTAATTTCCCTGGAACAGAAGTTAAACTAACGGATCTGTAATTACCTGTGTCTCCCTTTGATCTTCCTTTGTGGATTGGGATCACATTTGCACATCTCCAGTCCATGGGTACCTCCCCTGAGTCCAGGGAAGCTCTCATAATTATGTCTAAGGGTTTGTTTAGTTCCTTTGCCACCTCTTTTGATATAACTGAATAAATCTCATCCACCACAGGTGCCTTTCTTGTGTTTATCTTCAAAAATTTCTCCTCCACTTTACTCTCAGTTATTACAAGTTATGTTATTTGGTTTTTAGGAGCATTAGCAACTAAGGTCATATTGCTCGGGGGGTATGCGGTGGTCATTCCCTGATGTTTCTGCATCCTCCGTATTTGGTGGTCACGGGCTCGAACCCCGGTTTAGTCAAGAAGCGTGTGCTACGCACTGCTGCTCCTGCCCACTTGGCTACAGAGGCACACCTCAGTTATTACAAGATTATCTACCTTACTGCCAGAGTTGTATACACCTCTGGCATTCCCCTCGCTGAATAACTGCTCATGTGTGAATGTCGTTGCAAAATATTCATTTAGTTTGTTAGCTACCTGAGCAGGATCATCAACAGTTGACCCATTGATATCAAGTGGACCAATCTGATTCATCACCCTCCTTCTAGAGTTTACATAAGTAAAGAACTCTTTGCTGTTTTTCTTTGCATCCTTTGCCAAAGATTTCTCGTAATTTGCCTTCGCCTGCCTAACCTCCTTTGTAACTTGGTTACAGATCAGCTTATATCTATCATAGGCTTCTGTCACATGTTAATTTATATGTATCCCATGCATTTTTCTTCTCTGCCATATGTCTCATAGTTCATCTGACATCCTTTTGGCCTAAACCTTGAACAATATTTCTTAGTTGGTATGTAAAGCCTCCAAGATGAGTTCTTTGAATGTTTCCCATTTTGAATTTGCTGTTAGTAACATCATCAGTTGGTCCCACTGTATAGAATTTAAATACAGTCTCAGACCATCGTAGTCGCCTTTATGAAAGCAAAAACCCCTCCCTTTACCCCTGATGGTAGTTACATCTTTGGTTCCTTTATCTGCAGATTCTTAATGCATGAAGAATCACTACTGATAATCAGATCAAGAGTATTACTCCCTCTAGTTGCCTCACGAACATGCTGATGTAGAAAACAATCATCCAATAAATCCACAAAAGCCTTGCTAGTGTGTGAGTGTCCAACCCACAAATTCCAGTCAATATCTGGGAAATTAAAATCCCCCATTATAAGACTCTCTGATTTACTGGCCCAGACAGTTTCTTATTATACTCATCAGAGTCATTAGGCCTATAGCACACTCCTTCTCTCAATTTTGATCTCCGAATGCTTACGTCACACCAAACTGACTCGACACTGCACTGTCCAGCGATGTCGACTGGCTTCAGTTCCTTGGATTTTATGTGTTTCTTAACTAATAGCATAACCCCTCCTCCCTTCCTATCCTGTGTATCCTTTCTGTACACATTGTACTCCCCAAATTCCAGTTCTGCATTCCTTATATCTGTATGACACCACATCTCTGACGGTATCCCAACAATATCTGCCTTTGATGTTGTGAGCAATATCTCAATATCAATATCAATACCTCAAATTCATCAAATTTATTTACCAAACTCCTAGCACTGGTGTACACGCAAGTATACATGCACCTGTTCCTATTCTTAGCTAATCTAACACAACCCATGTGTTTACTTGTACCGCAATGACTCCCAGCAGTCTCTGAAATATCCTGCATCTTGTTTTCCAGACTGCTGCTCATTCCAATAGAAGCAGTGCAATAAACGCTTTCTCCTCTGCCGGTGGCTACTGTTAATCTATTAGTCCTTGTATCCCTCCAAGCTAGCAGTTTTCCGACCCACTTCAGAGTATTAAAGGTTATGATAAGAGTTCTTGTTGGAATTATATTTCCATCCCTTCTGATATTAATTCTCTTCATTCCTGTTACCCCTTGGCTTCTCAATTCTTTTGTGAGCTCTTCTTCTTCTGACACATGAAGTCCCACTCGGTATTTTCTGTATATCTGATAATTGTTGTTTATTAATATTGGGTTGTGAGCGGAGTTTTGAGCTGAGAATGGAATTGGTTTGTTGTATGATGCGCCATTTATTGGGGTAGTTTGCAAGTTTCGTCTGTAGTTCTTTAATACATTCTTTGGTGGGATAGTTGTGGTCCCTTATGGCGAAATTGAAACCATATTCGAGTCCAGCGAGTTCGTTGGTGGTGAAAGATTGGGACGAAATGTTTGCGGTGGAGGTTTGTGGGGTTTATGTAATTCCCTATCCCAAGCATCAATTGCAGATCACACTAAGGTGAGTACCGCTAAATTAAGCATTGCTATTAAATTTGCTGTTGCAGGATTTAACAATTAAACATTATACGTGCATTGATAAATTAGGTCAAAGTCTAGATTAATTTTTGTTTTGCAAGTGGTAGTGAAATTTTTATTATTTTGGGTGGGAGGCATTACAGGTAATTAAGGCCTGACTACATTTAGATAGGTGACAATTCACAATTTTTGAAAAAAAAGGAGCACGAAGCTATAACACAAAAATGAGTTATGGCTTCGTGCCATAACACGTTTTGGCATGGAGAAATCATGAACAATTACAGTAACATACAAGTTGGCATAAATTAATTTTCAGTATCTTCTTCACATTCAGATTCTTCATTTAAATAAAGAAATAAAGAAAACCTGTGACGTGCCATGAACTTTCTACTGTCATTTTTGTTTTCAGCACATGCGATTTAGTCAAAATGAGTTGATTTCATTCATGTTATCAAAAAAAGTAAAATTTTGGTCATTAATTTTATTTAAATATTGCAATAATAAATAATGGTCAAACTGCATTTTTACCCGAGTCTACCCTACTGATACCTTAGCTAGCAGCAAAAAGGAGACGAGGGATATGTTTTTGTAATTACTTCGATATTAATCTTTACTTCTTCTCTGAAATAGTGTTGGTAAAATATTCACCAGGGGTATTCATTCTAGTACGTAATAATAAAGAAAGCCTGTATTACATTCATCTAAGTTGGTGAAAACATGTGAGAGACATAGCTAAGGCTACAGGAAAACTAAAATAGAATACAACAGATATAAATAAATTAAATTAAATTAAATTAGATAAATATTGCAATAATAAATATCAGAAAAATTAAATTTCTAATTTTTAAATAAGCAAGGTAAAAGAGAATGAAAAGCATATTTATTAATTTTATTTTTTCACAGCTTACAAAAGAAGTGTTTGGTGTACCAACTCTGCTATATTTTATTTTTATTTTTATTTTTTTTATGTACATCCCAAACATGAGAGGTATCAGACCCTAGAGTACTTAGTACCGTGCTTGGGTTGGAGGTTGAGAAGATGAAAGAAGATATTCGTTGACATTGGACTTAAACTTCTATAGACTGTAATTTTCAGGAAATACGTATGAAGGAAGGTTGTTCCAGAAAATGGCTGTTAAATGAATAAACGAGGAAGATGAAAAGTTGGTTCTGCGAGTTTGAAGTTGGACAGTAAATGGATGTTGGCTGGTGGTGGCACGTGTTCGGACTGTTTTGAAACAGAGAGCGGGAATTATAGAAGCCAATTCAGAAGAATAGTGCCCATGGAAGTATCTGTAGAAGAGGCATGCAGCAGAAACAGTACGTCTATGAGACAGCGAGTGGAGAGACTCTGTTAGAGATAAATCATTAATAAACCTAATTGCTCTCTTCTGAATGGAATCAAAAGCCTGAGAGAGGTTTTGGGGGCACCACCCCAGTTGTGGGAACAATATTCCATGGCAGAGCGGATTTGCGATTTATTCAGAGTGAGCAGCTGTCTGGAAGAAAAGTAACGCTGAGAGCGAAAGAGAAAACCAAGTTTTTCAGATGCAGAGGAAGCAATATTTGTAATGTGCTTGTGCCAAGAGAGATTAGAAGTCAGGGTAATCCCCAAAAGAGTTATATCATTTTGCCTAAAAATTGGAGTGTCACTAAAGATAAGCATAGGAGCAGAAGAATCCTTTTTGTGAGATATAAGACAAGACTGAGTTTTAGAAGGGTTGAAATCAACTAAGTTGTCTTTGCCTCACTGGAGAATTACCAGAAGATCAGCATTTAAGGAATTGGTAGCAGATTTTTGAGAAGTTGAAGCTGATTGAGCAGGGCAAGGATTCTCAAAATGGAAAGAAGAATGCAATGTGCTATCATCGGCAAAACTATGGATAGGATTCCCAGTCAATGGAAGAAGGTCATTAATATACAAGAGGAAAAGAGTAGGGGAAAGAACTGAACCTTGGGGGACACTGGCATTAGTGGAGAATTTAGAAGACAGAGAGCCATCACCGTCAGTGATGGCTCTCTACCATCACCCTCAGTGAGCGATCAGAGAGAAAACTGGATAACCAATTACTAAAAACAGTTGCCAAACCATAAGCTGGAAGCTTGTTTGAAGACCTTTATGCCAAGCACGATCGAAAGCCTTTGAGATATCAAGAGCAACTGCTTTTGTTTCACCAAAAATTTTCCATTGAATTTGTCCATAAATGGGTAACATAAGCCAGAATATTACCAGTGGATCGACACTGACGGAATCCATGCTGGCAATCGTTCATCAGATGGACAGTTTCTAGGTAGTTTAAGAGTTGTCAGTTAATTGATTTCTCCATTACTTTAGAGAGAGTAGAAGTAATTGCAATGGGACGATAATTGGATGGGAGTGATTTGTCACTCTTTTTAGGAACTAGCTGGATATGAGCAAATTTCCAAGCAGAAGGAAAAACACCTTTGGAATAAGAAAGTGAAAAAAGGCGGCAAAGAATAGGAGTAAGTTCAGGAGCACAGGTTTTGAGCTCTCCTTCTCCTCTCCTCTCCTTCTCCCCTCCTCAAAATTTCTGCTTATTATAATTACTGTTAACAAATATAGATATATCTTATCTATCTATATTTCTATATCTTATATATCTAAATTTTAGTAAATGCAATTCTAAATTAAGGGAAAATAAATAATGCTTGTCTGTTACTAATGGAAACATTAGTAACATACAAGCAATCACTATGATTTTCTTTATGACAAACAAGCTCTGATTTTATACTTCAAATTTACTAATAAAATTTAACTTTTGCATTTGTAACCGACATTTAATTATATAAATAATATTACTGAATTGCATCTTATATAATCTGAAATTCTATAATTGCTGGACTTTTGACTTTTAGCATAGCTTTAGAAACTGAAATGGGTGCCTAATGATAATAACAGTTGACTACGAACGGTAAACAGACTGTATGAAGTTTTTAATTAACAATTATGTAAATTACCTGTATTGTCCTCCAGAATCGCAAAGGTAAATTTCATCACTTGTAATTTTTCTACTGGTTGCTTCCTCTGGATGATAATGAATGATAGCTCCATTAGGACCAGAAGCTGATATAGTATCAAAGCTTGGTCCAATATAATCTTCTTGTTGCCTACATAATTAAAAAATAAGCAAATTCAGCAAATAAATAATAATTTTACTTAAACTTGTGAATAATGTGAAGTTTTGCAATATCAAGGAGGCTAAAATGATGAGAGAGAAAAATAAAAAGAGAGAATCTCAATTTTATGAACTGTCAAAACCTGGGTTTTAACCTATAAAATCATTATTAATATCTTTGTAAGAAGTCCTGGAAGAATAATATAAGTGTTCATAAATTAAAGGCCTTTCATCAATTTCAAGATGGAGTCTAGAAGCAGAACTGTAACAAAAATTCATACAAATATGGGCCTCATTCAAGCTAAAAAGGATATGAGCTATTACAGACAAAACAAGGATGCAATTAGAAAATACCATTACATATGGAATTTACAAGTACTCAAACCTTCAGTCATCTTCCCAAGTTTAATTTATAAAAATGTTCCTGCTATCCAGTCTTAGCTGTCAAGAGTGCACACAAAGTTTCATCAGAAAGAAGTCTGTACTCTGCCTCCCACCTGACTGAATGCACTCATATACCCAACACTGATAAGAGAAACTGTTAATGCCAAGTATTATGAAAGTAATGTTACATTTTAAGATTCCTTCTACATTTGATAGTCCCCAACCAAGGATCATTGTACCTCAATTCTTTTTTTCTGTTTTCATAAGAGCTTCTGGTTGTAAAAAAACCTGTGTAGAAAAGTTGATGTTATAAGATGTTAAAAGCAGATGTATATTTTTTGGATTAAGTTTGTTACATGTAAAGTAGTAAGAATGAGGGGGGGTTGACATTTCAAGAGCTGCCCTGCTTCTCTCCTCCAGGGGACAAACAGATTGAGGAATAGCCTATCAGGCACAGGTAGACATCTTAAAACTGCCTAAACACTCTAAAACAGCCTTGTAAGCCAGTCAATAAGCCACTCAGTCCATTCCAAGTCAAGTTACTCTGTCCACTAAGTCAGTCCATGCCCCAGAACCACAACCATACGTATGTGCTGCAAGTGCACCCAGGCAAGATAGCAAAGACAATGAGCTGAAAGCCTTTTGGGAGGAAATTTTTATCAGCATGATCCACTCTTCCATGTAGGATTAATCTACTTTGTAGAGATGGAAGACATTTGAACAAAAGTGGTAAAAGGGTTTATGCCAATATCACTGAAGGATACCTTAAGGATTCAATGGAACTGCTAGTTTGGAAGGATAGATTAATATAACATGTGCAGAATAGAGATACATGTTTATTTGAGGATATGGGTCAAGAGGACACTTACTCATCTGAAGAGTTCTTGTTTGTTGTTTCAACAGCCAATGTGGTCAAGATGTTCTGGGGGGGTGGGTAGTGACATTTCAAATGAACAGGAAATTAATTCATGGGGAGAGAGAGCTCAAATAAGTTCATGGGGTGTTCATATACAATAACACTAACACTTGATCTTAATTGTACATACAGTAATGTCTATCAATAAAATGAGTGAATTTGAACACCTGATTAAGAAAAACTAACACTGCCATAATAGGGCTAACGGAAATGTGGGATAATGAGCATAGCTCCATCTGATTCTTTCTCTTGGTGTGAATGAATATCATTTTGTACACTAATCTTACGGTGCTGCACAGTTGGTTAGAAAAAAATAATAATAATTAATGATTATAGTCATAATAATAATAACTAAATGTGATTTTTACATGTGAAATGGAAAATAAACAATTTAATGAGAGATAACTATTGGATTAAACAGATTTTACAAACATAAAATTAGCTTTTTGAAACCATTCTTGACACAAACTTTATAAACTACAGAGTAAATGTCCAAAAAATAATCCATATACATCTGGTATACATTCTTCACTGATAGTAAGAAAATGCGATTTCTTATCAGTAAGGTAGGAGGTATATATTTCCCAAAAAATAACTTCCTCGAATTGTTTGTGTTGAAGTTCTTCCAAAGATTTTGAAGACATATAAAGCATAATTTTTACTCCAGTAACAGAAATATGCGAATCTTTCTCAAGGAAGAGTCACCAGCAGACTGTGACCCAAAGGAGGCCAAGTTCAACTGAATACCAGAATGTATGGTATTCTCAAAAAAATTCAGTGTGCAGCATTGCCAAACACCAGCAGACTGTGAACCAAAGGAGGCCAAGTTCAACTGAATACCAGAATGCAGGGTATTCTCAAAAAAATTCAGTGTGCAGCATTGCCAAAACCACTGAGCAGATGCACAGCTTAGAGGGAACTCCGATGAGGAGTATCACTAAAATATGTACAATGTATATCAGAAGGGCAAGGAAGACAGGAATGGTGAGTCATGGTTATAAACAGCAGTCTAAGCGTGACAAATGTTTCCCCAGAATTTAGAAGTTATGCATAGAATCTGTGATTTGCATTAGTTGGGAAGAAAGGTATAATGAGTGTGGGAGTAATCTAAACACCAGAAAATTGTGAAGAGCTGTATGTGTAAATGGA
Organism: Mastigoproctus giganteus; assembly: GCF_048544385.1. NCBI lineage: Eukaryota > Metazoa > Arthropoda > Arachnida > Uropygi > Thelyphonidae > Mastigoproctus > Mastigoproctus giganteus. The sequence continues at coordinate 120,145,039 of NC_143581.1, forward strand.
ATGTAAGAGCAAATGTGAATGTCTTATAAAAGGAAATTTCAATTTGCCTCTGTTTCAGCAAGTTGAAGGGGAATTCACCATGGAAAACAAAATTTTTAAATCAATTAGACAATTAGCATTAGTAAAGGCACTTGATGAAAGAAAGAAAGCTTATATAGCATCAACCAAAAAAAAAAAAAAAAAACCGTTCTCATTTCAACCCATCCACTTGCTCCAAATGTTTGTATAATTCTGCCTTGAATCTATTTAAGCTATCAACTTCTACAATGGCAGATGGAAGCTTGTTCGAGCAATCAACCACCTGCTGGCTAAAAGCAAACTTCTGCACATCCATCCTACAATTTTCCTACATCAATTTGAATTTATGTGAATAATCACCTGAGAGGTGATTATTCTGAGCAAGAGGAAGAATCCCATCAGCATTGAATTTGCTCAAACCATTCAAGGCTTTATATACCTCAATCAGATCACCTCGCAGGTACCAGCCTAGTGTCCAGACACTGTAATTTTCAAAACTTAAGCCTTTCTTCGTAAGAGCAACCCTTTGTTCCATTCACTAATCTTGTTGTCCTTCTCTGTACTCGATCCAGCAGCTCTACATCTTTCTTAAAATAAGGCCTCCAGACCTGTATACAGTACTCAAGGTTGCCTTATACAAGGGGATAATCACCACCTTATCCCTGCTAGAAAAATTCCTGTATATCATTGACAAGACACCAGGCCATCTGCTAAGAAAACTTCATATCAGCCTGCACAATTACCCCCAGGTCCTTTTCATTCTCTACCACTGTCAATGTATGACATGGTTATACTGGGGTTACTGCTTCCCATAGGCAGTACTTTACATTTGTCAATGTTAAACTTCACCTCTCAGCCCATCTGCTCAACTTTTCTAGATCCTGTTGGAGCAGCGTACTGTCATTAACAACCCTGCCGACCTTCGTATCATCTGAAAACTTGGACATTAAGCCTGATATACCAGCATCAATATCATTAATAAATACAGAAAACAACAATGGACCCAATGCTGAACCCTGGGGGACTCCACAAACAACACTAGTCCACGGAGAGCAATGTCCATTGATCACCACTCTCTGTCTTCTCCCACTCAACCATCCCTTTTGCCTCCAATGCCACACTGCACCAATTTGTGCAGCAGTCTTCCATGTGCAACAGAATCAAAAGTCTTTCTAAGATCCAAATATATGATATCAAAATTATTCTTTGCATCCAGTTTCTTTGTGACTACATCATAGTATCAAATCAAATTGGTCAGATAAGACTTCCCCTTAACAAACACATTCTGTTTGTTTTGTTATTTGGTTTTTAGGAGCATTAGCAACTAAGGCCATATTGCTCCAGGGATATGCGGTGGTCATTCCCTGACCTTTCTGCATCTTCCGTATTTGGTGGTCATGGGCTCGAACCCTAGTCTAATCAAGAAGCGTGTGCTACGCACTGCTGCTCCTGCCCGCCTGACTACGGAGGCGCCACTCACACACATTCTATGTAAGTGCTATAAGTGAAGCCTTGCCTAAATGATCCTGTAGTGCTTCTTTAACTAGTGCCTCTGTTAATTTTCCTGGAACAGAAGTTAAACTACCAGGTCTGTAATTACTTGTCTCGCCCTTTGATCCTCGTTCCCTTGGTAACTTTCATGCAGAGTAGTTTAAACGTATTGTAGCCTTTTGTGTCCCAGATAATTTATAATCATTTGATGCATTTTCTTATGTGTCACTAATCTCATCAGTTCATCTGACATCCATTTAGGTCTAAACTGTAGACCCTCTTAAAGCAGCATTTTATAGTGCATAATATAATATATAGTGCATAATATAATATTGCATAGTATAGTGCATAATATAATATTGCATAGTATAGTGCATAATATAATATTGTCAATTAATCAGTAAATCTATTAATCTTGATAAATTTTCTTGTCAATTAAATTGTATTTTTAACTCTATATATTTATAACGACTTAATCGGAACAAATAATTAATACATAACTATAGTGGTACACGTGATACGGAAGTTGTATAAAGGAACTCGTAGAAAACACTAGATACCGAAAAAAAAAAAAAAAAAAAAAAAAAATTAACATAACTGTTTTTGGATATAACTTAAGGATTTAATTTTTGTTTTGAAATTTTATTGAATTAAATCGGAATCATGACTCTGACCAGAGCAGCAAAGTAAAAGGCTCAAGCTAATGGGAGTGCTGTGGTTCAGGGGAGAACTGAGGGGGGCAGTTGCTCTCTGAATCACAGTCTTTTAAAATGCACTGTTTGCGTGATGTTTGCGGAGCAGTCGGGTACGGGACATGATGCTGCCAAGGGGGATGTCTTTGTGTGTGCACGATGTAAGGAGTGCAAGGAAATCAGGCGACAACTCAGTGTTGTTATGGGCCTTTATGAGAGCTTGAAGGACAGGGTGGATGCTCTCGAAGGAAATAAATTGAGGGGCCCATCAAGCTCTCAGCTGCCCACATCAACGCCAGAGCTTGCACTTGGTCATCAGGCAACACACAGGCAGCCCCCTAGGCAGAATGCGCTGGTCCCACAGGAACTAGTAGTTGTTGGTGACTCTATTGTCAGGGAAACAGGGAACATGCTTTGTAAAAAGGATAGGTGGAATAGGACCAGGGTATGTCTGCCAGGGGCAAAGGTTCATGACGTTGTAGAGCGGATATCTTCTTTTAAGGGCACAAAAGGTGATATAGTTGTACACGTTAGCACTAATGATATTAAGAGTAGGAGACCGGCGGAATTACTTAGCAAGTACAGGTCACTGTTGAAAAAAAGCCGTGAATTAGGGTTGAATTTGAAAGTGTCTGCAATTCTGCCCAGACACGATAGGAGGGAGTATATGATGAGAGCCTTGTCGATCAATTCGGCCCTGGAGGGATTGTGCAAGGCTCAAGGGGTTGAATTTTTTTCAGCCTGGACTGTACTTGTTAACAGGAGAGATTGCTTCTACAGGGATGGGATACACTTAAATAGAAAGGGTGCAAGAATTTTTGCTGATGCTGTCGAGGCAGTGTTAGGTGGGTCGGAAAACTGCTAGTTGGGGGGGATACAAGGACTAATAGATTAACAGTAGCCACTGGCAGAGGTGGAAGTGATTCTTGCACTGCTTCTATTGAAATGAGCAGAAGCCTGAAAAACAAGATTCAGGATATTTCAGAGACTGCTGGGAGTCATTGCGGTACAAGTAAACACATGGGTTGTGTTAGGGTAGCTAAGAATAGAAACAGGTGCATGTATACCTGCGTGTACACCAATGCTAGGAGTTTGGTAAATAAATTTGATGAATTTGAGGTATTGCTCAAAACATCAAAGGCAGATATTGTTGGGATATCAGAGACGTGGTGTCACACAGATATAAGTAATGCGGAACTGGAATTTGGGGAATACAATGTGTATAGAAAGGATAGACAGGACAGGAGGGGAGGAGGGGTTATGCTATTAGTTAAGAAACACATAAAGTCCAAGGAAGTGAAGCCAGTCGACATCGATGGACAGGGCAGTGTCGAGTCAGTTTGGTGTGACATAAGCATAGGGAACTCAAAATTGAGAGTAGGAGTGTGCTATAGGCCTAATGACTCTGATGATTATAATAAGATATTGTACAGAGAAATAGAGTGGGCCAGTAAATCAGAGAGTCTTATAATGGGGGATTTTAATTTCCCAGATATTGACTGGAATTTGTGGGTTGGTCACTCGCACACTAGCAAGGCTTTTGTGGATTTATTGGATGATTGTTTTCTACATCAGCATGTTTGTGAGGCAACAAGAGGGAGCAATACTCTTGATCTGATTATCAGTAGTGATTCTTCATGTATTAAGAATCTGCAGATAAATGAACCACTAGGTGGCAGTGATCACAGTGTGTTGAAGTGGGATTTACTCAAGGAGGTAACTACCATCAGAGGTAAAGGGAAGGGTTTTCGTTTTCGTAAAGGCGATTATGATGGTCTGAGACAGTATTTAAATTCTATACAGTGGGACCAACTGATGATGTTACCAACAGCAAACTCAAATTGGGAAGCATTCAAGGAACTAATCTTGGAGGCTACCAGGCTTTACATACCAACTAAGAAATATTGTTCAAGGTTTAGGCCAAATGGTTGTCAGATGAACTAATGAGACAGGTGGCAGAGAAGAAAAATGCATGGTATACATACAAATTAATGTTTGACATGGAAGCCTATGATAGATATAAGTTGGTCTGTAACCAAGTCACAAAGGAGATTAGGCAGGCAAAGGCAGACTACGAAAAATCCTTGGGAAAGGATGCAAAGAAAAATAGAAAAGAGTTCTTTACATATTTAAACTCAAGAAGGAAAGGGATGAATCAGATTGGTCCACTGGATATTGATGGTTCAACAGTTGAGGATCCTGCTCAGGTGGCTAACAATCTAAACGAGTATTTTGCATCTACACTCACGCATGAGGAGTTATTCAGGAAGGAGAATGATGTAGGTAAAGTAAACATTGGCAGTGTGCTGGATGATTTTGTAATAACTGAGAAGAAAGTGGAGGAGAGATTGTTGAGGATAAACATAAAAAAGGCACCTGGGGTGGATGGGATCTATCCAGTTATATTAAAGGAGGCAGCAAAGGAAGTAAGCAAACCCCTAGCCATAATTATGAGAGCTTCTTTGGACTCAGGGGAGGTACCCATAGACTGGAGACGTGCAAATGTAACCCCAATTCACAAAGGAGGATCAAAGGCTGACACAAGTAATTATAGACCTGTTAGTTTAACTTCTGTTCCAGGTAAATTAATGGAGGCACTGGTTAAAGAAGCACTGCAGGATCATCTAGACAAGAATTCAGTTATGGCTCAGACGCAGCATGATTTTGTTAAGGGCAGGTCTTGCCTGACCAATTTGATTGGATACTATGATGTAGTCACAAAAGAACTGGATGCAGGGAATAACTTTGATATTATATATTTGGATCTTAGAAAGGCTTTTGATACTGTTGCACATGGAAGACTGCTGCACAAATTGGAGCAGTGTGGCGTTGGAGGCAAATTGCTGCTATGGATAAGGGGATGGTTGAGTGGCAGAAGACAGAGAGTGGTAATCAATGGACACTGCTCAACGTGGACTAATGTTATTAGTGGAGTTCCTCATGGTTCAGTGTTGGGTCCGTTGTTCTTTTCGGTGTTTATGAATGATATTGATGATGGGATATCAAGTTTAATGTCCAAGTTTGCAGATGATACAAAGGTTGGCAGGGTTGTTAAGGACACTACTGATGCTATGCTGCTGCAACAGGATCTGGAAAGGTTGAACAGATGGGCTGAGAGGTGGCAAATGAAGTTTAACATTGACAAATGTAAAGTACTACATATGGGAAACAGTAACCCCAGAGCAATGTATCAACTCTGCGGTACTACACTGACAGTGGTGGAGAATGAAAAGGACCTGGGGGTAATTGTGCAGGCAGATATGAAGTTCTCTGAGCAGTGCAGACGAGCTGCAAGAGTAGCTCATGGTGTCTTGTCAATGATATACAGGAACTTTTCTAGCAGGGATAAGGAGGTGATTATTCCCTTGTATAAGGCAATGGTTAGGCCACATCTTGAGTACTGTACATCTAGAAGCCTCATTTCAAGAAGGATGTAGAGCTGCTGGAACAGGTACAGAGAAGGGCAACAAGATTAGTGAATGGAACAAAGGGTTGCTCTTACGAAGAAAGGCTTAAATTTTGCAAATTACAGAGTCTGGAGACTAGGCACCGGCGAGGTGATCTGATAGAGGTGTATAAGGCTGTGAATGGTTTGAGCATGCTCAATGCCAATGGGATTCTTCATCTTGCTCAGAATAATCACCTCAGAGGGCATAAATTCAAATTGAGGAAGGACGGATGTCGGATAGATGTGCGGAAATTTGCCTTTGGCCAGCGGGTGGTTGGTTGGTGGAACCGGCTTCCATCACTTGTTGTTGAAGTTGATAGCCTAAACAAATTTAAAGCTCAACTGGACAGGTATTTCGAACGAACGGAGGGGTGAAATGGGAGTGGTGTGTTTTTTTTTTTTTTTTTTGTCTGACGCTGAATAAGCTTGCTTTCTTGCATCATATCCCTCTGCTAATGCTAATGCTAATTTCCCAAACTGGGGGGTCGCCGCCGCTGGATATTATTAAATGTATTACATATAAAAAAGTCATCTTCATTCATAGTAAAAATGATGGTTAAATCTCAGATATGTTAATCTCACTTCATTAACCAAATCACAAGATACAATCTCCTATTCCTACTCACATGCTATTTATGCTATTATGTTTTTTACTATTTTTATCAGTGTTGGTAGGTGCTAAAAAAAACCAAAAAGTTAATGAAGTTTTATTTATTGTCTGTTCGTTAGTTAACTGTATTTATATTTCTTACTAGAGGATTCCAAATTTTATTTTTTTTTAATTTTCAGTAAAATATTAACTGCCAAAGTTATTAGGATATTTATTTATTAATTAATTTTAACCTCAGTATAATCATTAGTTTTACTCATGGAGGAAGGGGTGGTGGTTGCACAGATTCATTTAGCATTTTAAGGGGTCTCAGTATCACAGAGTTTGAGAACCCCTGACTTAGTGTATAACAAGCTAAGTAATTTCTACCATTACTTTCCTGAACATTTCAGTTTTGCATTTATATTTGTTACCAGCAGTTAGTCTCACTAAAAAGAATTTAAAATCTAAGACCACTGTAATTGTCTTTGCAAAGTAAATTTCCTTCCCCTTCTCTTTATTGTAGTTCTATCATTAAGTAGATCCCCACATCAGTATATTATGATCATTGCCACCTAGTCGTTCCTTTACTTGAAGATCTTAAAGTCATAAAGCGTTACTACTAATAATAGATTGAGTATTGCTTTCTCTTACTGCTAGTATGAAAATCTGGCAAAGTCAGAACATTTATTAGTGATTGACTAATTCAAGTTCCAGAACATGTCATAGTCCTATAACATACACCTATTCTCATTTTTGTTTTTGCAGTGCATTCAGACTGAATCAACATTGCTCTGGCAACTCATGTCACCTGTGGGTCCTTGTACTATACAATGATGAGCCAAAACATTATGACCACCTACCTAATATGATGCTGGTCCTCCATGTGCAGCCAAAAAGCTCGTACCCAGCGAGGCATGGACACTACAAGATTTCTAAATGTGTCTTGTGGTATCTGGTATCGTCATGTAACCAGCAGATCCTTTAACTCCTGTAAGGTTCGTGGTTGAGAAGCTGCAGATCGGAGTTGCTGTTCCAACATAAACCACAGATGCTCAATGGGATTGATGTCTGGGGAATTTGGAGGCCAGGGTAATACATGGAAGTCTTCCTCATGTTCCGCGAACCAGTCACGAACAATCCAGGCAGTGTGGCATGGCACATTATCCTGCTAAAAGACGGCACTGCCACAGGGGAAGACCATTGCCATGAAAGGGTGTATCTGGTTTGTTTGTTTGTTTTGGTTTTTAGGAGCATTAGCAACTAAGGCCATATTGCTCCGGGAATATGCGGTAGCCATTCCCTGACCTTCCCGCATCCTCCGTATTTGGTGGTGACAGGCTCGAACCCCGGTCTAATCAAGAAGTGTGTGCTACGCACTGCTGCTCCATCCCACCTGGCTACGGAGGCACCTGGTGTATCTGGTCAGCAATGATGTTCAGGTAAAGTAAAGTATGTCGATGTCTAGCGGCACCAGGGGTTTCCCATATCTCCGCATTGCTTAACATTGTGGGTGTGCCAGTTTGCTGAAAAAGCCTGAGATTTAAAAGTATGTGGGTATTGAATTTGTGTTATGTCGTGTACCATTGTTCATCTGGTCAATTAGCCACTAGACCCCTCATCATCATCAGCCATTTTCAATCCACTGCAGGATGAAGGCCTCTCCAGCAACTTTCCAGTTCCTTCTGTTTTGAGCACTGGCCATCCATTTACTACCCAAAAACTCATGAATTTCATCTACCCATCTCCGCCTTTGTCTTCCAGGTTTTCTTCTAGCTCCTCTTGGGTATCATTCTGTTATTTTCTTAGTCCATCTGTCATCATGTCTTCGAGCTATGTGTCCTGCCCAAGACCATTTTAGTTCTTTAGTTTTGATAAGAATGTCCTTTACTTGAATTTGCTGCCTAATCCATGTGTTTCTCTTCTTATCTAACAGTCTGATTCCCAATATAATTCGTTCCATTCTTCGCTGTGTAGTTCTCAGCTTCTCTTCCATTCTTTTGGTGAGTGCCCAAGTTTCACTTCCATAAGTCATGGTGGGGAGTATACATTGATTCATTATTTTACGTTTCAGACAAACTGGGATATTGCTCTTCAGTATGTGACTATATTTCCTGAATGCTATCCATCCAAAATTTATTCTTCTCTTGACTTCCAGCCATTTATCATTATTACAGCTAATAACTTGTCCCAGATAAGTATATGACTCCATCTTTTCAATTACTGCTCGTTCAATCATTATTTCCCTTTCCGTGGCATACTTGTTCATCATTACTTTTGTTTTAGCCATATTCATCTTTAGTCCAAAATCCTTACTAACTGTGCATAACTGATTAAGATTTTCCTCTAATTCTTTGGGATCGTGGCTTATAACCACAATGTCATCTGCAAATTGTAAATGGTTTAGGTACTCTCCGTTCACATTGACTCCTTTCTGCGACCAGTCTAATCTTCTGAAAGCTTCCTCAAGGGCAGCAGTAAACAACTTCGGAGATATTGTGTCTCCTTGTCGAACTCCTTTCTCGATTTTAAATTTCCTACTGTCTTTGTCTAGTCTAATAAAGCAGGTAGCACTCTCATATATTTTCTTCAAAATGATAATATGTGGGGTATCTATGCCTTGTCTTTCCAGTGCCCGAAACATTGCCTTATGCTGTATGGAGTCAATAGCCTTTTCATAATCCACAAATGCCAGGCATAATGGTGTTTTATATTCATTTACTTTCTCCATTAGCTGTGATATTACGTGAAGGTGATCCATAGTTGAGAATCCTGTCCTAAAGCCAGCTTGCTCTTTCGGTTGATTCTCATCAAGTATTCTTTCTAATCTGTTAGTAATGACCCTTGTGAACAACTTGTAGATGTGGGATAACAAGCTAATTGGTCTATAATTTCCAATTTCTGATTTATCTCCTTTCTTATGCAGCAAAACTATGATTGCATTATTCCACTGCTTAGGCGGCATACCTTTTCTAATGCACTTTGTGAAGAGCCTTGCCAGTTTTTGTGTTATGTCTCTTCCTCCCAATTTTAACAACTCTACAGTAACTTCATCTTCCCCCGGGGCTTTCCGATTCTTCATTTTCAATGCATGTTCTACCTCATCAGGAAGAATATCGGGTATGTCGTATGTGTTGCTACTTTGCAATCCATCTTCCCCACTGCTGGTGTCATTCCCTCGCTCCTTGTATAATTCTCTATAATAGTCTTCTGCTATTTGAATTATGCCTTCTCTGCTGTTTTTAAGTACACCATCGCTATTCTTCAGTTTCAGTATCATTTGTCTTTCTGTATTACTGCTCATGGCTGCTGATTTAAATCCTTTGTTTTCCCTTAATGCTTGTTCTACTTTTCTTGTGTTAAATCTTCGTATGTCCTCTCTGAGTCTCTTTCTAATGGCTTTGCATAACTCAGTATACTCTATTTTCTCCCTGTCAGTGTTTTTCTTGCTCTTCATTTGTCGTCTTCTGTTCATCATGACAAGTGTTTCTTGACTAATTTTTTCTTCTTTGGATTTCTGTTTCCCTATAGGTTTCTTGGGAATTTTTTCTTCTTTGGATTTCTGTTTCCCTATAGGTTTCTTGGGAATTTTTTCTTCTTTGGATTTCTGTTTCCCTATAGGTTTCTTGGGCTTTATCACTTTCAGAAAGTTGTAATATTCCTCTTCGATATCTTGGTCCTGAGCAGTCTGCAGAAGCTCAAACTTGTTCTTAAGTTCCAGTACATACTGCTTTTTCTCCTCCTCTGTTATCTCAAAGACCTTTGATTTATTTACTCGAGTCAGTTTTTTCCTTTCCTTTCCTACATCTATATCAAGTGTACATCTTACCATTCTGTGATCACTTCCAACATTTACGTTATTCAGGACGGTAACATCATCATTCACAATATATCTTCTGTTAGTGAGGATGAACTTAGGGTTGAAATTGAAAGTGTCTGCAATTCTGCCCAGACACGATAGGAGGGAGTATATGATGAGAGCCCTGTCAATCAATTCGGCCCTGGAAAGATTGTGCAGGGCTCAAGGGGTAGAATTTTTTTCAGCCTGGTCTGTACTTGTTAACAGGAGAGACTGCTTCTACAGGGATGGGATACACTTAAATAGAAAGGGTGCAAGAATGTTTGCTGATGCTATCGAGGCAATGTTAGGTGGGTCGGAAAACTGCTAGATTGGGGGGATACAAGGACTAATAGATTAACAGTAGCCACTGGCAGAGGTGAAAGTGATTCTTGCACTGCTTCTATTGGAATGAGCCGCAGCCTGGAAAATAAGATGCAGGATATTTCAGAGACTGCTGGGAATCATTGGGGTACAAGTAAACACATGGGTTGTGTTAGGGTAGCTAAGAAAAAGAACAGGTGCATGTATACTTGTGTGTACACCAATGCTAGGAGTTTAGTAAATAAATTTGATGAATTTGAGGTATTGCTCAAAACATCAAAGGCAGATATTGTGGGGATTTCAGAGACGTGGTGTCACACAGATATAAGAAATGCAGAACTGGAATTTGGGGAGTACAATGTCTACAGAAAGGATAGACAGGATAGGAAGGGGGGAGGGGTTATGCTATTAGTTAAAAAACACATAAAATCCAAGGAAGTGAAGCCAGTCGACATCGCTGGACAGTGCAGTGTCGAGTCAGTTTGGTGTGACATAAGCATTGGGAGATCAAAATTGAGAGTAGGAGTGTGCTATAGGCCTAATGACTCTGATGAGTATAATAAGAAACTGTTCGGAGAAATAGAGTGGGCCAGTAAATCAGAGAGTCTTATAATGGGGGATTTTAATTTCCCAGATATTGACTGGAATTTGGGGGCTGGTCACTCACACAGTAGCAAGGCTTTTGTGGATTTATTGGATGATTGTTTTCTACATCAGCATGTTCGGGAGGCAACTAGAGGGAGTAATACTCTTGATTTGATTATCAGTAGTGATTCTTCATGCATTAAGAATCTGCAGATAAATGAACCACTTGGTGGCAGTGATCACAGTGTGCTGAAGTGGGAGTTACTCAAAGAGGTAACTACCATTAGGGGTAAAGGGAAGGGGTATTGCTTTCGTAAAGGCGACTACAATGGACTGAGACAGTATTTAAATTCTATACAGTGGCATCAACTGATGATATTGCCAACAGCAAATTCAAAATGGGAAGCATTCAAAGAACTTATCGTGGAAGCTACTAGGCTTTACATACCAACTAAGAAATATTGTTCAAGGTTTAGGCCTAAATGGTTGTCAGATGAACTAATGAGGCATATGGCAGAGAAGAAAAATGCATGGGATACATACAAATTAACACGTGACACGGACGCCTATGATAGATACAAGTTGATCTGTAACCAAGTTACAAAGGAGGTTAGGCAGGCGAAGGCAGATTACGAGAGATCCTTGGCAAGGGATGCGAAGAAAAACAGCAAAGAGTTCTTTACTTATGTAAACTCTAGAAGGAAGGGGATGAATCAGATTGGTCCACTTGAGATCGATGGGTCAACTGTTGATGACCCTGCTCGGGTAGCTAACAAACTAAATGAATATTTTGCATCGACATTCACACATGAGGAGTTATTCAGCGAGGGGAATGCCAGAGGTGTATTCAACTCTAGCAGTAAGCTAGAGAATCTTGTAATAACTGAGAGCAAAGTGGAGGAGAAATTGTTGAAGATAAACACAAGAAAGGCACCTGGGGTGGATGGGATCTATCCAGTTATATTAAAGGAGGCAGCAAAGGAGGTAAGCAAACCCTTAGCCATAATTATGAGAGCTTCCTTGGACTCAGGGGAGGTACCCATTGACTGGAGATGTGCAAATGTGACCCCAATTCACAAAGGGGGATCAAAGGCTGACACAAGTAATTATAGACCTGTGAGTTTAACTTCTGTTCCCGGAAAATTAATGGAGGCACTGGTGAAAGAAGCACTGCAGGATCATCTAGACAAGACTTCAGTTATAGCTAGGACACAGCATGGTTTTGTTAAGGGGAAGTCTTGCCTGACCAATTTGATTGGATACTATGATGCAGTCACAAAAGAACTGGATGCAGGGAATAACTTTGATATTATATACTTGGATCTTAGAAAGGCTTTTGATACTGTTGCACATGGAAGACTGCTGCACAAATTGGAGCAGTGTGGCATTGGAGGCAAGTTGCTGCTATGGATAAAGGGGTGGTTGAGGGGGAGAAGACAGAGAGTGGTAATCAATGGACACTGCTCATCGTGGACTAATGTTATTAGTGGAGTCCCTCAGGGTTCAGTATTGGGGCCTTTATTGTTTTCTGTATTTATAAATGATATTGATGATGGTATATCAGGCTTAATGTCCAAGTTTGCAGACGATACGAAGGTTGGCAGGGTTGTCAAGGACACTACTGACACTATGCTGCTGCAACAGGATTTGGAAAGGTTGAGCAGATGGGCTTCGAGGTGGCAAATGAAGTTTAACATTGACAAATGTAAAGTACTACATATGGGAAACAGCAACCCCAGAGCAACGTATCAACTCTGTGGTACTACACTGACAGTGGTAGAGAATGAAAGGGACCTGGGGGTGGTGGTGCAGGCAGATATGAAGTTCTCTGAGCAGTGCAGACGAGCTGCAAGAGTAGCTCATGGTGTATTGTCAATGATATATAGGAATTTTTCTAGCAGGGATAAGGAGGTGATTATTCCCTTGTATAAGGCAATGGTCAGGCCACACCTAGAGTACTGTATACAGGCCTGGAGGCCTCATTTCAGGAAGGATGTAGAGCTGCTGGAACGAGTACAGAGAAGGGCAACTAGATTGGTGAATGGGACAAAGGGGTTCTCTTACGAAGAAAGGCTTAAGTTTTGCAAATTACAGTGTCTGGAAACTAGGCACCAGCGGGGTGATCTGATAGAGGTGTACAAAGCCTTGAATGGTTTGAGCATGCTCAATGCTGATGGGATTCTTCCTCTAGCTCAGAAAAATCACCTGAGAGGGCATAAATTCAAATTGAGGAAAGACAGATGTAGGATAGATGTGCGGAAATTTGCCTTTAGCCAGCGGGTGGTTGGTGGGTGGAACAGACTTCCATCCCTTGTCGTGGAAGTTGATAGCCTAAATAAGTTTAAAGCTCAGCTGGACAGGTATTTCGAACGAACAGAGGGGTGAAGTGGAAGTGGTTATTTTTATTTATTTATGTTACTTTTTTTTTTTTTTTTTTTTTTTGGCTGATGCTGCATAAGCTTGCTTTCTTGCATCAAATGCCTCTACTAATGCTGAATGCTAATGAAGTCGATTTCATTAGTTGTTAATCCATTTGGACTCTTCCATGTCCACTTTCTGTTCACCCTTTTCTTGAAAAAAGTGTTCATTACTGACAGTCCTTGAGATTCTGCAAATTCCACAAGTCTTTCACCTCTTTTATTTCTTTCACCAATTCCAAAATTTCCTATAGTTCCTCTTTCTGCACTGTTTTGCCTTTTTCCAACCTTAGCATTGAAGTCCCCCATAATAATAGTGTAGTGGGTTTTCTGCTCATCTAGAAGACTCTCAATTTCAGTGTACATTTCTTCAACCTCTTCATCATCATGGCTCGATGTTGGTGCATAAATCATTATAATCTTTAGCTTGTACTTGTTAGAAATCTTGAGTATTAGTCTTGACACCCTTGGTGATGTACTTTTGAATTCCAAAATGTTGTTTTTAAAATCTTTATGGACCAGAAACCAAACTCCACCTTCACTCCTTTCATTGTTTCCATTGGTGTACAGCAGATTTCCACTTGATAAACTTATAAGTGATTCATTTCTTCTTGACTAGATCCCTGCTGAGGCCCAACGTTGCCCCACTTACGCCCTGCGGAGGCAGACCAGGAACCCAGTAGACTATTTTCACCCTGGCAGGTCGTGATAGGAAATTACTCTGAAATTTCCTGAGGTTTCAGCAGCTAGGACCTAAAAAAAAAAAAAAAAAAAAAAACAAAAACAAAAATTTATATATATATATACATGCACATATAAAATATATGTGCGTGTTTAATATGTACATATGTGCATGTGTTCAATTGCGTGGGAATATATTGCTTAGATGTAAAAAGGCTGAAAGTGGGCATAGTTCAGTGGTCTCAAACTCAAATTTCATGCAGGCCGAATGCACGATCTGAAAGCAGCTGATGGGCTGGAATTTTTTTTAAACAAAATGAGAGTGAATATAAGCACCGTATTTACAACAAATACATAACTGAAATGTATTTGCAGGCCGTGTAAAATTGCTTCGGGGGCCTGATGCGGCCCACGGGCCACCAGTTTGAGACCAGTGGCGTAGTTAATTTGGAGTTGTTTAAGGTTTTAGTGTGGGGGCATATGCTTGCGTAAAGATAGAAGGAGAGGAGAATGTAGACTGGGGGGGAGTAAGCCAGAAGTATGGAGACAATAGAGTAGGCGACCCCAGTAGATCAGTGAGGCATGTACATGCCTCACCAGAAGGAAAGGGGAGGTGTGGGCCCTCCCACACCACGATTTAAAGAGATTCGGGCTAGGTTGACTGGCTCAGATCGGCATGTGGCGTCGGCAGCTGGGCTGCATGTCACTCACGTTAACTCCGTCTGAATTGTCGGTCCGGTATTTGTCCTGGAACAGGAGCAAGGATCCTTTTGTTCCAGCTACGTGGATATCCTCAGGTTATCCTTGTGGTTGTAGGCAACTAGTTGTGTACCTCGTGGGAGTTCATTATTAAGTTCACTTCTTGTTCCTCCTCCTTCATTGTCACAGTCGATGTACCTATGGTCCAGTCCGGTTTGTTTTTAGTCAGGGTCTCGTCCGTGTGTTTATCTATTCTTTTGTTGTGTTTATAGTAGAAGGCTGTTCGCCTGCTTTGTGAATTGACATCTGTTCTCAGTCGGGGTCTTGTCTGTGACAGGACATTGGGGTTTCCTTTTCATTTCACCTGATTAGTTCCAGGCTTTTCCCGTTGGTTACAGTCCATATTTTTAAACAGTGCCTTGGGGCTTAGGTTTATCCTGATCTTACTTTAGTCAGGATTGAATTTATCCTGGGAGTGTTGTCAGTTGTGTGTGATGGTGTAGTTGGCTCTCATCTTTTTCTGGGGAAAATCAGTGAATACCAGGTACTCATCTTTGAGGTGTTGTTCAACGCCCCTTGGTAGATATCTGATTTTGGTGATTACGGTGTTGTGTAAGTCGTCATAGAGCTGGCAGTCATACATGAGGTGCTGCCAGCTCTCTAATCCTCCGCAAACTCAGGTGGGGTCGTCTTGGATCCCAAGGAGTGATAACTTTGCATTAATGGCCCCATGGCCTGTGACTAGATAGGTTGATTGTAAGCCAGGGAAGAACCAGCTGGGTGACGTGGGGTATACTCAAGTCACATTAGGTATGAATTTTCTCGTGATGTTCCCAGTACTGGAGTTTTGCCATTTCTCCTGCCACACCTGTATTAGGTGCGCGTTCAGTCTCTTCTTCTCTGATGTTTAGGTGGGCAGTAGACGTCAGAGTGCCTGGCACATGGTTGACTGGACCCGGGTACCTTAGCAGAATATCGGCCAAAGCATGACACCACCACCACCACGAGCTTGTTTTCGTTCCATGGTACATCTAGACACCATCACTTCCCCAGGTAAACAAGACACACGTACCCGGCCGTCCACATGGTGCAACAGGAAACGTGATTCATTGGACCAGACGACCTTCTTCCAATCACTCAAGGTCAAATTTTGAAGATCACGTGCGCATTGTAGGTGCTGTCGCCAGTGAACCATGGTTAGCATGGCCATTCGGAGTGGCCTGCTGCTATGCAGCCCCATTTCAGCAGAGTTCGATGTACTGAGTGTTGTGACAAATTAGTCCCATCACCAGCATTCCAATTACAGGCAAGTTGCACCACAGTCACCCTTCTGTTGCCACGCACCATCCGGGAGAGCCTTTGCTCACCTCGAGCATCGATGAGCCGTGGTTGTCCAACACCTTGCCGGCGGTTCATGGGGTTTCCCTCCTCATATCACTTTCGGTAGGTACTAACCATGGCTGACTGTGAGCACCCCACCAGCCATGCCGTTTTGGATATGCTCTGACCCAGTCATCTGGTCATTACAATTTGGCCTTTGTCAAACTCGCTTCAGTCCGCTGCCTTTCTAATCTGAAGAACAAGAGTAACACTGATTAACGGAGCTGAGTATCAGGTGTTTTTTATACTGTGTCCCGACCCGCACACGTGCTGTAGTTCACCTGCAGTTGCTTCGATTTGCAGAATGACTCACTGGTCATAATGTTTTGGCTCGTCGGTGTACTGTAGCTGAAAGAGATGATTTTCATATTCTTAATCCTGCATTTCTCGGTTACATTGCCATGTTTTTATAGAAAAAAAAAATAAGCTTTCTGGTTATTTTAATTTTTATTTTCAAGGAATACCTCAATATTTAAAGAAGTAATATGATTAATAAGGTGGTTTTATGGGAGAAAGCACTAAATTGCATTTGTAACAAAAACATTTAGTAAAAGATAATTACCTGGAGGTTATGAACTGTGTAGATGAATAATTTTGAGCTCTTGGGAAAGGATAAGTTTTTTGAAAACATTTGTTGTGTTTTTGATTAAATTCACATGTTTAACTTTGTTCAATGAATAGTTTAATAGTCTTAGTCACATTCATTAGCTTATTTTTAAATTTAGCTAGAGATTGTGTAAGTTATGGCAATATTTGTAGAGCTTTTGTATCGGTGATTTGGCACATAACTAGTAGTTTGTTTGTTTGTTATTTGGTTTTTAGGAGCATTAGCAACTAAGGCCATATTGCTCGGGAATATGCGGTGGTCATTCCCTGACCTTTCCACATCCTCCGTATTTGGTGGTGACGGGCTCGAACCCCGGTCTAATCAAGAAGCGTGTGCTACGCACTGCTGCTCCTTCCCACCTGGCTACGGAGGCGCCATAACTAAAAGTGGAGCGAATGATAGTATGGTTTGAGCATGTTCAATGCGGATGGGATTCTTCATCTTGCTCAGAATAATCGCCTGAGAGGGCATAAATTAAAATTGAGGAAAGATGGTTGTGCGGAAGTTTGCCTTTAGCCAACGGGTGGTTGATTGCTGGAACAGACTTCCACCTGTCGTTGTAGAAGTTGACAGCTTAAATAAATTCAAAGCAGAACTAGAGAAAAATGAGAAGTTTTTTTGTTTTTTGAGCTGATGCTGTATAAGCTTGCTTTCTTGCATCATATGCCTCTACTAATGCAATGCGTTCAATGATTTAAGTCTTGAGAGACCAACATATAATTGCTTGTAACTGAATACAGGTTTTGAAAGGTATAAACATACAGCAACTCCCTGACTTAAGTAAGTCAGAATTTCCCTAAATGCTTATGCAGCACTCGCAAATCTGACTGAAGAAAAATTGATTCAATTTGATTCAAGCAAAAAAGAAATGCGAAAAAAAAGAAAGAACATGTAAAAAGAATTATTTATTCAATTTTTTTTTATCTCATGTGCAGGAAAAATTACAAAAGTTTACAAAATTACAAAATTATAAAATTACAAAAATAGAGAGAGAGAGAGAGAGAAAGAAAGAAACAGGCATAACATCAGAAAGTTTTACCTTTTGAGCATCGTTGCCAAAATCAACGTCTCCAGCTGATAAGTAAGCCGCCGGGGAAGTTGCGATTGTAGAGATTTAGAAGGGATTTTTTCTAACACATCACAAAATTTCTCTGCAGCTGCAGATTCGGCACTGGCGACTTCACCATATACCTTAATGTTTTGGAAACCAGCGCAATGCTTGAACCTATTACCCATTGCTTGCCATAAACTTGGCTTAAGATTTGCCATTCTTGCAATCTTTCTTAACTTATCTAATTGCTTTGTGACTTGATTAAACATTGCTTGAACCTATTACCCATTGCTTGCCATAAACTTGGCTTAAGATTTGCCATTCTTGCAATCTTTCTTAACTTATCTAATTGCTTTGTGACTTGATTAAACAAGTATTAAAAGAGCATTGCAGGATCATCTAGATATGACATCAATAATAATTGAGACAAAGTATGTGTTTGTCAAGGGGATGTCTTGTCTGACTAATTTGATTGGATACCATGATGTGGTCACAAAGGAACTGGATGCGAAAATTAATTTTGATATCATATACAGCCACTCCATGACTAATGTAAGGGTTGCGTACCGTTGAACTCTACGTAAGTCGAATTTTACCTCAGGCAAAATTTCCCTAAATGCATATGGAGCACTCATGATTATGCACAGTAAATTTGATTGAAGCAAGAAAGAAATGTTTGACGAACGTGGAAATGATATTTATTCAATTTTTTTTATATCATGTGCAGGAAAAATTACAAAGTGTACAAATTTACAAAACTTTTCAAAATTATAAGCAGGTACATGGTGCAGCAATGGGTTCCCCTATTAGTGCTATCATAGCAAATTTAGCTATGGAGGAGCTCAAAGCCAGGATTTTTGATGGGTCGGTTCTCCCCATGTGCACATGGAAACGATATGTTGACGATACGATTACAATTATTCGGAGGAGGGGAGAGAGGATGATGTGCTTAATTTCTTTAATAGCTTCTCCCGGTTTATTCAGTTTACCTCGGAAGTGGAAGTAGAGGGTACCCTCCCTTTCCTTGATGTGTTGGTAAATAGGGAAGGCCCTAGGCCAGTGATGGCAAACCTTTTTGAAGAGTGGGTCAATTATTTTTATTTCTTTTTTAAATACTAGCCTGTGAGTCATAAGTTAGTGGCCTCAATTAGAAAGGGGGGGTAAAAAGGGTGCCAATTATTTGGAAACATCAAACATTTTGTTAAGAGATAAAGTTGACAGTTGAATCTTTTTGGTTCTCACTTTTGAAATAATCCAAAAAAGGTTTATTTCCTTTTTCATTTATAACTTTAACTTTTGCAAGTGAAGAGCTAAAAAAAAAGAGTAAATATCGAAGCTCGATTTTGATGCCTTGTACCGCACCAGGTGACATCATGACCAGTTTTGCCTCTGCACAAAGTATTTGAATGAGCAAGGAATAAAAGAAAAAACACTTTTATTTTGAAATATTCTTCATTAATAATTAACATAATTACAGATACAGTATGTGTAATAAAGTTTATAAAAGTATATTTAATGAGAAATTTGTTGTTGCTTACTTTCAGACAATTTCTTAATATTAGGTACATACTTCGTGTTCATTACATTTTGCAGTCAATTCATTTCCAAGTTTATTCCTGTTGGAAGATTTAACAAAATTCATTGAGGAAAACAATTTTTCACATGAATATGTGGACCCGAACATTGTGAGAAGAGTGTTAGCCAGTTTCCTCATACATGTAAAATTGTTTGGTAAAGAATACCATGCATTTAATATAATATTTTCAACTTTTAGTGTGGGATATTCATTAGGCCTATCTGCATTACTTTCTGAAAATTTTCCTTCTACTTCGAAAATCAAGTTTTCAAATTTATTTTTCCACAATATGCTGCTTTGGAATTCGATTAATTCCATTTCTAAGTTAGTGATACCTAGCCACATAAAATCGTTTAGCTGCATTGTATCGTACTCTGCTTTATGTGGGCATAAAATAAAGCAAAATGTATTTTCCAAACTTTTAAATTGATTATATCTCTCATGGAAAGCTTGTTTTATTTCTTGCAAAATGGTTAAATATTTTTTAATTGCATTTTCTTGAATATCAAGAATATTTTCAAAATCTTTAGTGTTTTGAAAATGTTTTTGTAATTGAGGAAAACATTTCATGGTGCTCATTTCCAAATCTTTAGTAAAGATATCAAGTTTTTTTCAT
The DNA here is from genome assembly GCF_048544385.1 of Mastigoproctus giganteus. Lineage (NCBI taxonomy): Eukaryota > Metazoa > Arthropoda > Arachnida > Uropygi > Thelyphonidae > Mastigoproctus > Mastigoproctus giganteus. The sequence continues at coordinate 120,165,051 of NC_143581.1, forward strand.
AAATATTTTGATATTTTCAAACATCATTAATGCAATTTGTCCATGTCCCTGAAGTTTTTTATTCAGTTCATTGAAATGCTGAGTGATATCACATAAGAACATTAAATCATTTAGCCAATCTATATTTGAAAATTTGTCATAACTATTGTTTTTTTCATTCAAAAAGAGCTTTATTTCGTCTAATAAAATGACAAACCAATTAAGAACTTGGCCGCAACTGAGCCATCGAACATTTTTGTATGTCAAAATCCCAGAATATTGGCACTCAATTTCCTCTAATAATTGCGCAAATTTCGCTTATTAAGACCTCTTGCATTTATAAAGTTAATAACTTTAATTACAACTGGCATTACATTAGAAAATGTTTTTAAACCTTGCTTTGCACATAGAACTTGCTGGTGTATTATACAATGAAATTCTATCAGAGAATGTCTAATATTTTGCTTAAGCTGCTGAATAAAACCAATGTTTTCCCACCATATTGGGAGCATCGTCTGTTGTTACAGAAACAATTTTTTGTAGGTCAATTTGCATTTTTTTAAATGCATTATCAAATTCTTTAAAAATATCAAGACCGGTACACCTTCCTTTCAATGTTATTAGTTTTATTAACTCTTCTTTCATTATTATTGCCTGCATTATATCGAGCAAAAACTGCTAGTTGTGCATAACCATTTACATCAGTACTCTCATCTAAAGCAATCTAATACATTTCTACAGACTTTAAGTCATTATGTATTTGAGAAGAAATATTTCTTTCTAATTCTATTACTCGATCTTTAATAGTATTGTGACTTATTGGTAACTTATTTAGCATTAGCATTAGTAGAGGCATATGATGCAAGAAAGCAAGCTTATTCAGCATCAGCCAAAAAAAAAAACAAAAAACAAAAAAAAAACACACCACTCCCATTTCACCTCTCCGTTCATTCGAAATACCTGTCCAGTTGAGCCTTAAATTTGTTTAGGCTATCAACTTCAACAACAAGTGATGGAAGTCGGTTCCACCAACCAACCACCCACTGGCCAAAGGCAAATTTCCGCACATCTATCCGACATCCGTCCTTCCTCAATTTGAATTTATGCCCTCTGAGGTGATTATTCTGAGCAAGATGAAGAATCCCATTGGCATTGAGCATGCTCAAACCATTCAAAGCCTTATACACCTCTATCAGATCACCTCGCCGGTGCCATTTATACGCTTTATAATAAAGTCTTTTTCTTTAAAATCTGAAAACAGAGTAGCACTACATTCTAAAAATGCTTGTTTTACAAACTCTCCTTCTGAAAGAGGTTTCTCATGGCGAGCAATGCAATGAGCTACTTGAAAACTAGCAGCTGTAATGTTATTTTTCGGAGTCAAAAAAGTTTTTAAAACACTTGTTTGTGTTTTTTCTTTTGTAAAAAATATTCTCTCCTTTCTTCGTCTGTTGAGAAGCAGAGATTTGAATGCAACTTTTCAAAATGTCTTTTTACATTGAATGTACGAGAGGTGACTTTTTCGTTACAAATAACACACAGAGTTGTTTTATTCTTTTCAATCACACCATATTTATCAAATCATTCTGTTTGATATGGTCTGGAGCTTGTACCGTTAGTTTTCATTTTTTTAACCATTGACATAGTTCAGGGCTATGCCTGCAAAAAATATATATATATTATATATGTAGGATGCAATAATTTTAGATGAACTTTTATAAATGTAGGCCCACTTAATATACTTACATCGGTTATGTAGATGAGAAAATTTGACAATAGAAAAATTAAGTTATAATCAATTTATTATTAACACTTCTAGATACGTACATCAAGTCTGCCTCTTAGTCCAATACTGCGAGAGTGCGAGCTGGTAACTTTGTACTAGCCTGATACATCTCCATTCTTCAATGCAACGACAAATCGCGCCAAGTTTATGTCACAGTGTAATGAGTCACCCACACGCATAGTTAATACAATAGAACACTGTTTGCTGATGTGCGACGTCCACATTGCACTTGGATTTTTGTTAATTTTTATTTATTTATTTTTTTATAAATCTAACATTACATATTTATATTTTATAATTGTTTAATATTTTCGATTATCTTTTCTCTCTGTTATAATTAAAAAAAAGTAGGCCAGTATTACAATAAATGCGTGTGCGTGGGTTACTTACAAAGCCTTTGTGGGTCAGTATCTGACCCACGTGTCATAGGTTCGCCACCACGGCCCTAGGCTGAAAACCAGTGTATATAGGAAACCCATGTGCAGGGGCCAATATACACATTACAATACAGCACAAACCAACCATCACAAGAATAGTGTTATTAGGGCATTGCTGGATAGGGCTAGGTCCCATTGCAGCACCCCCAAGGATAGAAAAGAAGAAATGAAACGTGTCACAGCGGATCTCAGAAAATGCGGCTACCCCCCAGAAGATCATAGATAAATATATCCGAGGAGTGGAGCACGGATGAAGAGAACTGTTTACACAAGTTGCCACTGCATACATTCCCTACTATCCGGGCCTAACTGAGCATATAGCTTCGGTATTGTGCGATTGCCAGATACGCTGTGTGCAGCTTCCAGGGCAGAGGTTGCACACAGTTGTGTCACAGGTCAAGGACCCCATACCAAGGGAATTTACAAGTGGGGTCATGTATGAGATCAGGTGCCTGGATTGTGGGGAATGTTATGTTGGTGAAACAAAATGTCAGTTCAAAGATCGTCTGGGGGAGCATATGAACGTGATAAAGACTGCGGATTATGGGAAGTCTACTGTGGAAGAACATTTTTGGGAGGAGCACCACCAAATCTCCCCAGACAAAGCTGTTATCGTTGACCAGGCACATGGATTTTGGGAGCACAAATGGCTCGAGAGCTTGTGGATTTATTCTTCTGAGAGCAATACCATTAATAGAGACAGGGGAATCCACATTCATCCCTCTCTTCGAGGCGGTGGTTCTTGGATGGGATGAGCGGTTCTGCCTGGCACGCTCCTGAGCCATTTCCGGTTCTAGTGCACATGAGGAGAATACTGCCCATGCTCCTGTAGAACCACGTGCTGAGAACCGTGAGCCTGCTGATATTTAAGGATGTGCCATGCGATAAACCTCACTGTTGAAAAAGGAGGCAGATGCCTCTGAAAGCCACGGTGTTTTAGCACTTTTATCATCCTGAGTTTTATCTACATTGTTTTATTGTAAATAATTCTTTGCAGTTTTAAATTTCATATTTTATTGTACAGACAGTTACCTTTTTATTAGTATTATCCGGTGGAATTTTATCATTCTATTAATTATATTTATTAAAATAGTATGATTTTATCATACTATTTATAATTTTAATAACGGTTGGTGTATGATTGTGCAGTTATTATGAAGAGGAATATTCCCAACCCAGAGGCCTATTTAAAGATTATGTAAGTCGGAGAGTGCCTGTACTTGGATTTCAGGAAAGCTTTTGATACTGTTGCAATGGAAAACTACTGAAAAAGGATGGTTGAGTGGGAGAAGACAGAGAGTGGTAATCAATGGATACTGCTCTACGGGGACTAATGTTATTAGTGGTGTCCCTCAGGGTTCAGTGTTCGGACAATTGTTGTTTTGTATATTTATTAATGATATTGATGAAGGTACATCAGGTTTAATCTCCAAGTTTGCAGATGATACAAAGATTGGCATGGTTGTTAATAACAGTAATTACAGTATGCTGCTGCAACACGATCTTGAAAAGTTGGGTAGATAGGCTCAGAAGTGGCAACCGAAGTTTAACATTGACAAATGCAAAGTACTCCATATGGGTAGCAGTAACCAGAGAGAAACGTACAAACTGGGTGGTGTTAACCTCAGAGTAGTGGAGAAGGAAAGAGACCTGGGAGTAACTGTGCAGTCAGATATGAAGTTTTCTGAACAGTGCAGACAGGCTGCAAGAGTAGGTCATGGGGTCTTGCCAATGATATACAGGAAATTTGCGAGCTGGGATAAGGAGGTGATTATCTACTTGTATAAGGCAATGGTCAGGCCTCATTTTGCCGTGCTCGCATGCACATGGAGAATTGACAAAATACGTGTACAAGTACAAATCCCCTAAACTAAAGTGAGTGAATCTAGTTGCCTAGTCTAAACTTTAGGTGCAGTGTGTTGCTAGCTAGCTGTGGCGGTTTGAGGTATATATCGTGCTGGCTGTGTTTATAAATCGTACTGTACACATTTGGAAAAGGTAATCTTCATTATATTATTTTTTGTTTATTCAAAATAATATAATGAATATTCAAATTCTAATTTTCATCTTTTTTCTTACCCAGAATGAGTGCTACCAAATGTCCTTATGTGCCAGGGCTAGGTTTCACCTATATCGAAGACAAGGGCGCTGTGAAACCAAGTGTTGTGTGCTCTGCCGTTCTATGCAATGAGTCATTGAAAAAGAGTAAGCTCCAAGACCATATGAAGTGGAAACATCCAACACTGTTGTCCAAGCCCCCATCATATTTTCAACCTTTAGAAGGGATTATAAAGAAGCAGTGACTTACTAACAAGGATTCCAAAGCAATTAATAAAAATGATGTGGCAAAAGCAAGCTTTGAAGTGGCTTACCTGATTGCAAAATCAAAGATGCCACATACAATGGAGAAAACACTGATCCGGCCAGCTGCTATTCGCATCAACGAAATAATGTGTGAGTCTGCCGAAGCACGAAACATGGCAGCAGTACCATTGTCCAATAATACCATTAGTCGGCAAATTGAAATCTTTTTTTTTTTTTTTTTTTTTTTTTTTTTATGGAAACCCCAAACACGAGAGGTATTAGAACCTATAGTACTTAGTACCGTGCTTGGGTTGGAAGTTGAGAAGACAAAAGGAGATATTTGTTGACATTGGACTTGAACTTCTGTAGACTGTAATTTTCAGGAAATACATATGAAGGAAGGTTGTTTCAGAAAACGGCAGTTGAATGAATAAATGAGGAAGATGAAAAGTGGTTCTGTGAGTTTGAAGTTGGACAGTAAATGGATGTTGGCTGGTGGCGTCACGTGTTTGGACTGTTTTGAAAGAGAGAGTGGGAATTATAGAAGACAATTCAGAAGAACAGTGCCCATGGAAGTATCTGTAGAAGAGGCATGCAGCAGAAACAGTACTTCTATGAGACAGCGAGTGGAGACACTCTGTTAGAGATGAATCATTAATTAACCTAACTGCCCTCTTCTGAATGTAATCAAAAAGCCTGAGGGAGGTTTTGGGGGCATCACCCCAGTTGTGGGAACAGTATTCCATGGCTGGGCAGATTTGCGATTTATACAGAGTGAGCAGCTGTTTGGATAACGCCGAGAGCAAAAGAGAAAACCAAGTATTTTAGATGCAGAGGATCAATATTTGTAATGTGCTTGTGCCAAGAGAGATTAGAAGTCATGGTAATCCCCAAAAGAGATATATCATTTTGCCTAGAAATCAGAGTGTCACTAAAGATAAGCATAGGAGCAGAAGAATCCTTTTTGCAAGATATAAGACAAGACTGAGTTTTAGTAGGGTTGAAATTAACTAAATTGTCTTTGCCCCACTGGAGAATTACCCGAAGATCGGCATTTAAGGAACTGGTAACAAATTTTCGAGAAGTTGAAGCTGATTGAGCAGGACAAGGTTTCTCAAAATGGAAAGTGGAATGCAATGTGCTATCATCGGCAAAACTACGGATAGGATTTCCAGTCAATGGAAGAAGGTCATTAATGTACAAGAGGAAAAGAGTGGGGGAAAGAACTGAACTTTGGGGGACACTGGCATTAGTGGAGAAGTTAGAAGACAGAGAGTCATCTACCATCACCCTCAGTGAGCGATCAGAGAGAAAACTGGATAACCAATTACATAAAACAGTTGGAAAACCATAAGATGGAAGCTTGTTTAGAAGACCTTTATGTCAAACACAATAGAAAGCCTTTGAGATGTCAAGAACAACTACTTGTGTTTCACAGAACCGCTCCATTGAATTAGTCCATAAATGGGTATAGGTATATCACCAGAATATCACTAGAAGCCAGAATATCACCAGTGGATCGACACTGATGGAATCCATACTGGCGATTGTTGATCAGATGGAAGGTTTCTAGGTAGTTTAAGAGTTGGCGGTTAATTGATTTCTCCATTACTTTAGAAAGAGTAAAAGTAATTGCAATGCGACGATAACTGGATAGGAGGGATTTGTCACCCTTTTTAGGAACTGGCTGGATATGAGCAAATTTCCAAGCAGAAGGAATAACACCTTTGGAACAAGAAAGTGAAAAAAGGCAGCAAAGAATAGGGGTAAGTTCAGGAGCACAGGTTTTGAGAACAAGTGGAGAAATACCATCGGGACATGCAGCTTTCTTAGCATCAAGATTTGTCAAAATCCTTCTGACATCCTTTTGACGGAAGACCACATGAGGCATTGAATGGAGCGTGTTAGGAATGGTGGGAGGTCTTTTCCCAAGATCATTAATACATGAGTTTTGGTTGTTTTTGGTTGAAAAGAAGCATGCTCTCATTGAAAGAAATTTCCAACATGAAGTGGTTAGCTCAGCTTAGTTATTTTGTTGATATTTTCTCCCCATGAATGCACTTAATCTGGAACTTCAAGGAAAAAAGGAAAACAGGAATTCTGCAAGTGAAAAAATTACAGCGTTTCAAGAAAAGTTTGAGTATTGGTTAAAAAAGGCTCTGCCTTTTTTAGCCATCCTCCCCCACTCTTTCTTTTTTCTTGGAGGATGCTGGGGTTGATTTCAGTGAAATCAAGGATGATGTGATCACCCACTTAACAAAACTATCTTTGTGTTTCAAGGAATACTTTCCTGAACTAGAAAAGTCTATATATCAATGGACTGTAAACCCATTTCTGCATGACTTGAATGAAATCCCCAATAGTGTTAATGGTTTTGCAGAGCAAATGATGGAGCTTAGTTCAAGCAGTCAGCGCAAAATGTTATTTGAAGAAAGGAAGGACAATTTGGAGTCTTTCTGGTTAACAATTAATGATGAATATCTTGTAGTAGCTGGGGAGGCCGTGATGCAATTATTGCTGTTTCCAAGCACCTACATGTGTGAAGTAGGATTTTCTACTCTTGCCTGCATAAAGAGCACAAAGCGAAACTGTTTGCTGAACCCAGAATATGATGTGAGGTGTGCTCTGTCTCCAACTGCTCCCAATTTTGCAGAACTAGTAAATAAGATGGAGCAGTGGCATTATACTAATTAGCTAGGACTTGGGTGGTGAAATATTCATGGTGAATAATTATCAAATTTTTTATGGCTGCTAAAATGTTTAGAGATGTTAAAAATGAAGACATTGCATCAAACATATTATTTGCTTCCTATTTTGTATCGGTCTCTCTTCAATTGTCATATATATTTTCTGTGCAGTTAGTGTTTTACCTACATTGGGTGAAAAGGACTTTCTCATAAGCTGTTTTGGGTAATGGAGGAAAAAGTTTGGGAAGCATTGAACTAGAAGGTGGAATGCAATGTGCTATCATCAGCAAAACTATGGATAGGGTTTCCACTCAATAGAAGGTCATCAATATACAAGAGGAAATGAGTGGGAGAAAGACCTAAACCTTGGGTTAGTTCAAGGCAGAACTAGATGAGCCATTTGGAGTAAATAGATGAGCAAAATGGGAAGGTTTTTTTTTTTTTTTTGGCAGATGTTGTATAAGCTTGCTTTCTTGCATCATATGCCTCTACTATGCTAACACCAGCATCGGTGTAGAAATTAAAAACAGAGAGCCATCTACCATCACTCACAGTGAGCGATCAGAAAAAACTGGAAATCCAATTACAAAAAACAGTTGCCAAACCATAAGATGGAAGCTTATTTAGAAGACCTTTATGCCAAAGATGATCAAAAGAGTTTGAAATGTCAAGAGTACTTGAGTTTCACCAAACTTTTCCAATGAATTTGACCAAAGATGGAATCCATACTGCAGATCATTGATCAGATTGAAGATTTCTATATAGCTTAAGAGTTGGTGGTTAATTGATTTCTCCATTACTTTAGAAAGAGTAGAAGTAAGTTGTTGTTGTTATCTGGAGCATTAGCAACTAAGGCCATATTGCTTCGGGGATATGCGGTGGTCATTCCCTGACCTTTCCGCATCCTCCGTATTTGGTGGTCACAGGCTCGAACCCCGGTCTAATCAAGAAGTGTGTGCTACGCACTGTTTCTTGGCATCAAGATTGGTAAAAATCCTTCTGACAGAAAACTACAGGAAGAATTGAATGGAGTGCACTGAGAATGGTGGCAGTTGCTTTATCAAGATTATCAATACATGAGTTGGAAAAAATCGGATGCCACAAATCAGCTTTGTCATTGGCTGAAGTGGCAACAGAACTATCTAGTTTTGATAGAGGTGGGAACAGGGATGGGTAAAAGTTGTGGCCAAAGCAAGTTTTCTACTCTTAGCCTTTTTGAAATCTAGTTTGGAATGATTAATAACTGCTTTACGACAGCTACAAGCTTTGGTATAGGCAGAAAATGAACCTGGATATTTAGATAAAAGCCAATTACAATATGCAATATTCTTCTCTAGAACAGCATTAGCACATTTATTGGAAAATCAAGGATAAAGGACGAGCTTTTAGGGTGGAGTGTGGAATAAAGGATTTCATGCCTACAAGAATAATTTCACTGACACAATCTGAGGAAACATTGATATCAGAAGATCTAAAACAGTAATCCGACGAAGGAAAAGAACAAAAGAAACCTTGCAGATCATACCATTTTGCATTCTTGTAATGGCAAGCAACACAAAGTTGAGAATGGCCACGAGATGAATGCTCCATTGGAGAAGGGATCATCACAATTTGAATGTAGTGATCTGAGGTGCCTAGAGGACCAACTCACCTTGACTGTGTACTTAGAAGGGTGTTTGTGCAAAAAAGATCAAGCGTATTAGCTGCCTGGTTAGGACTGTCTGGAATTTTGGTAGGTAAATGTTCAATCTCTGAAAGGTGGTGATCAGTAATTGTAAAAGCCTCAGCATCTCAACCAGCTGGGTCCATGTGACTAGAAAATGAAAGCCAGTTGGAGTTGTGAATGTTAAAATTACCAAAGAAAATTATCTCACTGTTAGGAAAGTTGGAATAGAAAAAGGAAGTTAAAGAGTTCGAAGTGATTAGTGGAGTTAGGAGAATGATAGAGATAACAGATGAATATGACAAAGTGTTGTTGAGAGATTTTAAGCCAGAGAAGATTGAAAAAAGGAGTTTCCAAATTACTATGTCTCTGAAAGGAAAATCAGAATGGACATACGCACAAGTACCACCTTTGAGGCAAAAGGAATCATACAGCAAATAATTCAGACAACTGAGATGAGCTGTTGTTGAATTAACCGATAACTGGGATTCTGTCAGAAAAAGTACACAGGGTTTGGAAGACTGTAAGTGGAATGGACTTCACTGAGATTAGAACAGAGACTACATATATTTATGAAATGAATGAGAAGTTATTTTGGAGGTTTAGATTTTTTCACAGATAAGTTTGTTCTATTGTTCAGGCAATTCATAGTGTACTCATAAGTAAGAAAAGGTGGCAAGGACATGCTGTGTGAAGTGGTAATATTTTTGGTTATGGCATACATATAGTAAGAATATACCCAGCTCCATGACATAACATGGCTTCAACAATTCCCCCAGCATACATAATATTTGGACTTCCTGCATTCGCTATCTGGCAGAGCAGAAGCAACAAAATTATACACTAGCTGATCTGGAAGCCTCCTAGAGAGTTACCAACAGGTTTCGTGCGGTGGAGTATCTAGCAGCCAGACTGTAAACACTCTTTTAGAGATGTACCCTCAAAATATATGTTTCCATCATAACCTCAAAAGATATCAATACAGGGGTTAGCTACCATATAGCAAAAGTAGTCAAAGCCTAAGGGCCTACTTCACCAGGGCCCATAAACAGATGCAAGTAGGGGGCCGCTCCTACTACTACACTAGGGCCTATAGACAGACACAACATGTAATGAAAATATTTTTCTCACTGAGCTCCTCAACAATGTTATACTTCTAGAATAAGGAAGGAATTCTTATATCTTATTGCCAAAATATAACAAACCCAAGCAGCGGCAGTCTTTATTTTGCTTTTACAAATGCAACTTTGTATAGTGATCAGACACCCGTTTGGTTACAGTATGTGTATGCGTCATATCGTATGGTGTTCGGATTCCCCAACTTGACAGGAGGACAGGGGGGATAGGTCCCGCTGCATATGAACATTTAGCCATATACAGTGATCAAAAGTTGTTAGTCGATTAATTTCAATTCAAGTTCAAGTCATGATCAAAACAGCAATTGACATACAAAAATGTATTTGTGTATTACTGCTATTTGTATTTAAAATATAAAGTTTAAAATCAAATTAATAAAAATTTTACTTAAAAATGGATGAAAAGAAAAAGGGAAAGAGTGGAGCCCAAAAAAGGTTAATGGAGAAAGCAAAAGAACAAGCAGTCAATAAATTACCTAAATTAGATCATTTCTTTACAAAACACAGTAATGAATGTCTAGACGAAGGTAAAGAAAAGACCAGTATTGAATCAGAAAATGCGGCTGGTGTAAATATATATGCGGATCATTTAAATCAAGCAGTGTCATCAAACAAAAACAATTCAACAATAATATATATACCTTTGTCAGAAATTAGTATCGAACGCACTGCAGCATTTATTCCCTTGAGTGATCTTGGAGAATACGTGGACATCAACGTTTCCGATGAAATAAAAAGAAACATTATGAGTTTATCACCTCAGAGACCTAAAGGACCATTTCCAAGGGATCCTGAACAACAAAATAGACGTTTTAGTGACCGTACTACTATTCTACTTTAATGTATGGCCCAGTTCCTCATTTCTGGCTGTGCTACTCCGGACTACAAGATTGGAAAAATCTATCTTTACAAATAAAAACTCATTGTTTCTCAACATCATGTCGAGGCATGTGCTATACATGAAATGTGGCAAAGAATGCAACGTTTGATAAAGATCTTGAGGAACAAGTTAAGATACAGATCCTCATTTTGGAAAATGGTGCTAGAACAGTTATTTCGGATAACCCTTACGTTGGCTAAATATTCTTTAGCATTTCGTGGTCATCAGGGAAGGATTTTTGGAAGATTACAACAGCAATTTTTTATATTGCAAGTCTGTTTACTTTCCTACTTAATACTTAATACTTTCCTACTTAATAAGCCACCTGGTTCAGTATTTATTTAAGCCCCACTATCGAAAATGAGTTAATAGAATGTTTAGGTACCAAATTAACTAACGAAACCAAATTAACAAAAGAAAAGTGTTACACGCAAAATTAATTCAGTACCATTCTATTCACTAATTTTGGATACTACTCAAGATCTCACAAAAAGAGATCAATTAAGTGTTATTGTACAACATGTTCACATAATTTGCGACGAAAATGAAAAATCCAAAGATTTTGAAATTTGTGAAATGTTTTTAGGATTCTCTGACATGAATGATCATCCGGGCAGAAATGATGACGGATAATATAATGAAAATATTACATAAACTAAATATTCCCATTGAAAAATGTTATGGTCAGGGATATGATGGGGTAATGCCATGAGTGGGTTTATAACGGTGTGCAGTCACGCATTAAAAGGACCAAATCAAATGCAGAGTACATTCACTGTGCAAGTCACAATTTAAATTTAATTATTAATCATAGTGCAAATTGTAATAACATTTGATCATTTTTCGACATTCTTCAAATTTTGTATATTTTTTTGGAAATAGTACAAAAAGATGGGATCTTCTTTCTAAATTTACTGGGGATCAGAAGTTACATTAAAAAAACTCAACCCTACTCACGGGTCTGGTAGATTACAGTCTATAACAGCTGTGAAAGTTCATTTTGCGGATATTATAAAAGCTTCGACAGAAATTAATCTTAAATCAACTAAAAAAGAAGACCGAGACGAAGCGTGCAGAATAATGAAGCAAATGATGACATTTGATTTTATTTTCATTTGCATTCTATTGAATAAAGTGATGTGCGAAATTAATTATATTTAAAAAACTCTACAGAAGCACGATATAGACCTCGATGAATGTACAGGTGGTGCCTCGCAATTCAACAGTCTCCCAATTCGACGTACCACTATTCGACAGTCGGATTTCGCGGGCCAACAAAAATGCTACATGATATTGCACGATAGAATTCTTTGCTGGACTACGTAACTGGGTTTAACGTTACTAAATAGTACTAAATAGTGACGGCTGCTTCATACATTTTAACCAATGGTATTAAAGAGCGAGAGTAACATTTAACGAATGATAGATAAAGCGGGAATAGATCCCTCAATCATTCAGCTACGTTAGCCGCCCTCAAAGATAGCTACTGGTATGCTGTCAGTTCTTCCTCAGTTATGAGACAACATTATCTCGTTAATAATTGTAGTCTGAGTTCATGTTTGCTCTAGTTGTTTGTGCTAATTTATAATTCTGCATTTCTCATAAAGTGAAAAATTTTGTGCTTTGGCAGTTATTTATTTTTTGAGTGAAATTTGATAATGGGTCCAAAGAGAAGTGAACAGCGGAATAATTCAGGAAAGAAACACACTTGAGTGTGTGTGTGTAGTATGGGTGTTTAATGGTGCACAAGCTGCTTTGGCTATATTGCACCTATTCATAGGAATGTTGAAAAGATAAAAATAAATAAATAATTAATGTGAAGACAGTTCAATCTCATTTCAGGCCAGAAACTAATCATAGTCGTTCATACATTCCTATTTGTTTCAAATAACAGAAAAGTTCATTAATATTGGCATTTTCACCAATGATATCATTTAATGTTATCCGTTCTCGGAGATTAGCCAGAGAATTAAATATTGAAGTTCAATGTTGTTGATAATGTGGACAGTCAATCAAAATATGTTTGACCGTTAGATGCTCAGAGCACTCTGAACAATGAGGAGGATCATCACCTGCGAGTAGATGGAGGTGAGTTAGATGAGTATGTCCTATTCTAATCCGTGCGAGTACCACTTCTACTCACCGAACTGTCTGAATGCATGAGTGCCAAAATTTTGGGTCCTGTTTCAACTGGAAAAGTTTGTTATTTGTTTGTTTATGCCATAGCTCTGTCCATCGTGCATGGTATGCTGTTTGAATTATAATATTATAATCAGAAACTGGAATAAAGACAGAGGTTAAGTCTAGTGTTGACGGATTTTTAGCAGAAATATCAGCCAACTCGTTACCTTTGATGCCTGAATGTGCTGGAATTCAGCAAAAGTTCACTCGTTGCTGACGATCTTCAATTTTCAACAGCAAATACTTGATTTGATTTAATACAGGGTGATCCTTATGAGAGAGATTCTGCATTGCTCTAATTGAGCTGAGAGAGTCGGTGTAAATTAAATATTTTGCGGATGGGTGAAGAGTCAAATTTTCTAGAGCTAATTGTATTGCATATAATTCTGCTGAAAAGCTGCTGTACTCAGGTGGAAGAGAGGCTGATATGATAGCAGAGGGAAACACTGCTGCTGCTGCTGCTCCACCAGTTGAATGAGATTTGGAACCATCAGTATATATTGGTAAGAAGTCAAAATAGTTTTGAATGTGGCTAGCATGGAGTTGTTGCACATTCAGAGTTGGTAAACAATTCTTTCCCCATTGGAGAAAATAATTATCGCAGGCTGGTTGAGGAAATGGAATCCATGGTGGGTGAGAATAATTCTTTCTGTGCTGCCTACTATGGAGAGGAACATTCCAATTTTGTGCTATTTCAAGGGGCCGTAGGTCTGCTGGTCGTATTTTATTTGGTTTATTTCTATAGAGATTGTGAAATGGTGGATTAAAGAGATATGGTTGGATGGGGTGCGGAGAACAGTTTCGTATTCTGACTGCATATTTAAGTAGTAACATTTTTCTGCGGAGGTACAGAGGGGGGCTCATGGGCTTCAATATACAGACTATAGGTTGGTGATGTCCTATAAGCACCAAGAGCAATCCTCAGTGCATTGTGTTGTACAGGATCGAGCCAGCACAATACACTCTTTCGGGCAGAATCATAAACTGGGGCACCGTAATCCAGCCGAGATCTAATCAGTGCTCTATATAAGAGCAGCAAAGTTGTACGATCTCTCCCCAAGACTGGGCAGATAGAGCTCTTAGCATGTTCAGCTTTTTCGGACAGGTAGTACGTATTACTTTAATGTGCTCAAAGAAATTTAACTTGCTGTCTAATATTAATCCCAAGAATCTAATATTGTTGGCAATCGGGATGGTGGAATTTGATATCTGAAGTTCAGGGTCTAGATGTAATTTACGTTGATTGCAAAAGCGGGTCGCAACTGTTTTCTGATGGGAAAGCTGATATCCATTGAAATCAGCCCATTTTTGAATTTTATTGATGGACATTTGCAATTGCCATTCAATAGATCTCATGTTCTGAGAATGGCAAGAAATGGAGAGATCGTCAGCATAAAGATAGGCTTCTACAGTATTTGGAAGTTCTTTTGAAATGGAATCAATTCTAAGGGCAAATAGGGTTGCGCTCAAAACTGACCCCTGTAGTACTCCTTCTTCCTGCAAGAAAGTAGAAGAGAGGGAGTTTTGGTATCGAACCTGGAAAGAACGGCTCTGGAGGAAGTTCCTAATAAATATAGGCAGGTTGCCTCGTAGACCAAGATTATGTAGGTCACTGAGAATGCCATACCGCCAGGTAGAATCGAATGCCTTTTCTATATCAATGGAGACCACGACAAGGTGTTCATTTTTCACAAAGGCATTGCGAATTTCAGATTTGGCCTTGATCATCAGATCTAGAGAGGACCTGTTTTTGCGAAAGCCATGTTGACAATTACTCAGTAGTTGTTCAGTTTCAATGATCCAGCTGAGTCGACTGTGGATCATTTTTTCAAGAATTTTACCAAGGCAACTTGACAGAGAGATTGGCCTGTAACTATTAGGACTGGAAGGATCTTTTTCAGGTTTCAAAAAGGGCAAAACTGTAGCATGGTGCCAAGAGGTTGGATAAATATTTTCCAGGAAGATCCAGTTAAAGAAGACTAGCAGCATTTGTAAGTTTTGCTCATTGAGATGCTGCAGCATGACATAATATATGCCATCTGGCCCAGCTGCACTGTTTCGTGTTGTTCTGATGGCTTGTAAAAGTTCACAATATTCAAGAGGCTGATTATACGGAAGTGATAGTGAGGTTCTAAAGTTGATGGGCCTTTGTTCGGTGGAGGTCTTAATTTATTGGAATTTCGGAGTGTAATTTGATGCAGCAGAGACTTCGGCAAAGGTTTTACCCAAGGCAATCGCTATATCTAGAGGACCAGAGAGTTCTTGCCCATTGTATGAAAGAATTGGGGAAGGGATGTTTGGAAACTTCCCAGAAAGCTGTCTAATTTTCTTCCATATTAATCTGGAGTCTGTATTTCTGTTGATAGTACATGCAAACCGAGTCCAAGAATCTTTCTTGGCTTGCCTGTCAATGAACTGAGTTTTTGCCCTTAGCTTCTTGTAGCTAATTAAATTAGCTGTCGTTGGAAATCGATGGAATAAATTGAATGCTTTATTTTTTTCCTTCTTTGCTTTCATGCACTCTTCGTTCCACCAGTAGTTGAAGTGCCGTCAGGTTGGGGGGGGGGTTGATAATGGAATTGAGTATTTTGCTGCAACCAAAAGACGGGATGTGATATAATCAGTTACTTTATCTATAGGTTGTAGCTGAATAGTTTCTTTGTCCAGAATGATTGCTGATTGAAATTTGGCCCATTTGGCTTTAGAAAATTTCCATTTTCTGCAGGGGTGATTGGCCTAATGGTGATTGTGTAGTGAGCAGATTACCGACAATTGGAAAATGGTCACTTCCCATTGGATCATCCATAGCGGTCCACTGAATGAATGGAAACAGTATCGGAGAACAAATCGAGAGGTCAATTGCAGAAGTCTGTCCAGTAGGTAATTGTATGTGGGTGTGTGTACCACTATTAAGAATGGTAAGGTTCTGTTTATCTAGTAGAGTTTCAATCAGTCGGCCCTGTCTATGTAATTTAGAGGATCCCCATAAAGGGTGGTGGCCACTGAAATCCCCTAGCAAGCAGATTGGGGAGGGTAGCTGTATTAAAAGTTCCTCAATATCTTTATAAGAGTAGGTGTTGTTTGGTGGGAGATAGACTGAGACTAGCGTAAACGCAATCTGAGTAATCAGACGCACAGCAACGGCTTCAATTTGGGTTTAAAGAATGATTTGGCTAGCAGGGATCTTTGAGTTAATCAAAATAGCTACACCACCACGAGCAGAGTCGGATGTATTCTGATCTCATCGACAGATTGAGTAGTTTTTTTATAGAAACAGAAATTTGAGCAGTTAAATAGGTTTCCTGCAGACAGACACCCACTGGAGAGTAGCGTCTAATTAAGTACTGAATGTCGTCAATGTTGCCTCAAAAGCCTCTACAATTCCACTGTAAAATATAAGGCATTATTTGAGTTTAGAAGAAGCTGTACCTGACGTGGCTGTCTTGTGGCGTTCTGGCTTTGGTTTATTTCTTTTTGGAAAGGTGGGGCGACCTGTGTCCATATCTTCTTCTTCTTCTGCAAATATTTCAAGAATCGGATCTTCCTGTTTGGATGAGTACTCTTGATCCATCAATGTGTCCTGAATAATCTGTTTTGAAGTTGAACTAGGATTATTTGCAGTAGTAGCAATCACTGGCAAATGAGGAGTTTTTGCTGGAATTGTAAGAGGCGTATTACTTGCTTGGTCTGAGTGCTTCAGGATATTGGAATGCTGCTGAGAAAGGACAGCTCGAGCCCAGTCGGAGATTGATATGTTGGATGGAACAGTAACGTCAGTTTGCGTGGCTATTGTTTGATATTTTTTTGCAATACTGGCATATGTACGGTTAGGTATACTGGGTGCAATTAATTTTCTTGCTTCCTGATAACTAACTATGTTTTCGACTTTATTATATTTTACAATTTTTTTCTCCATTTTCCACTTCTCACATGTTTTAGAGTAAGCAGGATGGTTACCCTTGCAATTAGGACAAGTCATTTCTTTTGCTGAACAGTCATTTTGACTGTGATCAGAAGATCCACAGTTGGGACAAGCTGGGTTCCCTCTGCATGCCGTCTGAGAGTGGCCATACTTTTGGCATTTATAGCATCTCAACGGATTAGGAATATAAGGACCAATGCGACAATTTAGATATCCTGCTTTTACTGATGAGAATAGGTTTGGACTGTTAAAGGTGAGAATGATATTTCTGGTGGGTGTGAGTATATTGTCCCTTTTAGTCATAATTCTTTTGACAGCAATTACATTTTGTTCATTTAGCTCTTCTTTAATTTCTTCTTCTGTCACATTCAAAAGGTCCCAACTAGATATAACACCCTTAGATGTATTTAGGGTTGCATGGGGAGTTACCTTTACTGGAATTTTAGCAAAGTTTGTCACTTTCAAGAGTTTTTCAGAATGCCTGCAGTTGACAGTTTCTACTAGTAAGTCCCCTGATTGCAATCTCTTAACTGTCTTGGGAGACCCTGCAATACTTTCCAAGTGTTTTTGGATTAGAAAGGGGGATAGCTTACTAAGAGGCTGTTCTGATAATGAATGCATTATTAAAAATGCAGGAAACTCAGTCGCAGAGGAAATGGTTTTTAATCTCTTTGCTTGTGAAGAGTCATGTTCGTGTTCTGTGTCTAGCTGACTGCTTGTCGGTTCTAAAGAAGGAAACATATTTTGTTCCATCTTGGTTCCTTTTAGCCCCTGGCAGATGAACTTTTCTGCCAAGGTTACCAGCCCCGCCAACGGGGAGGCAGGAGCAGTGCCTGGAGTGACCAAGCGAAATTAGTAGGAGTTAGTCTTTTAGATATAAAAAATAAAGAAAGGTTACTTTCCTTCCTTGCTCTCTACCAGTACTTTTGATACAAGAGCTACTAAATAAAAGGATTTCTCAACGAGAGGAACGTAAAAGAGAACGCAGAATTCACCTATCAAAAAGTCGCAGTGAAAGCACAAAGAGAAATCGCTCAGTCAATCGCTTGGCACCCGAGGCCAACACACTTGGTTGGGCCTAGAAAAGAAGAAAGAAATTATAGAAAAGTGCAGAAAGGTAGAACAATTACAGATGTAGCTCAAGAGTATGGCGTCCCTAGGTGAACCGTGGCAACATTTTAGCAACAAAGAGACAAGATGACAACGATGCAGTCCAAGCTGCTGAAGAATCAGAAGCAACTGCAGCCATGCGAGAAATCATTTCGACGGCGGAGAACCTCGACATAGGAGAAGTTGATGATGCTGATGTGGAAGAGCTTGTGGAGGATCACGATGACAAAACAACCGTGGAAGAACTCAAAACACTCAGCGAACAGGAAGCAAAAGAGAGAGAAAAGGAAATTTCACTTGAAGAAGAAGAAGAAGAAGAAGAAGACAGGGAAAAAGGGCCGATGCCAACAGCTGCCATTAAAGAAATTTTATTCCATTGGGAGAAGGTGCAGTCTGCTTGTTTAAAATGGCATCCCAACACTGCTGTTGTAACTAGAATGACAGACTTGTTTAACAACACTACCATGCATCACTTCAAGGCTATCTTGAAAAA
The DNA here is from genome assembly GCF_048544385.1 of Mastigoproctus giganteus. Taxonomy (NCBI): domain Eukaryota; kingdom Metazoa; phylum Arthropoda; class Arachnida; order Uropygi; family Thelyphonidae; genus Mastigoproctus; species Mastigoproctus giganteus. Next base: position 120,183,629 of record NC_143581.1, read on the forward strand.
GAGGGAGAGGCAGTCCACCCTTGATCAATTCCTCATCCCCAATCAAACCAAGAGGAGAAGAGAAAGGGAAGAACAAGATAAATAAAACATCCTTCCAACGTCTAAGGCTCAATGAAATGTATGTACTCATTATGTATTTTGTAATTTCGTTTGTTATACGGTAGAATACAGTAAAGTCAATAATACTGTGTATTTCTCTCCAACAACGAATTAATCAATTTTCCATAAACTTATATGGAAAATATTGACCCGCAATTCGACGACGGATTATAGTCGAATTGCGAGGCACCACTGTACTTCTGTATTGGACTGAGTGAGTAAAAATAAAAAAACATTCGAAATTCATACGAACAAATTAAATATGAATCTGAGCAAATTGCCAAGGAGTTTGGGGTAGATCCCAAATTTGAAGACAAACGACAACACAGAACTAAAGAACAGTATGATGAATTAACTTCAGATTTTTTGTTTGATAATGAGATTAGTGTTTTTTTTTTTAAATCAGTGTTTTTTACTGTTTTAGACAAAATTATAATACAAATTAAAAATATTTCAAAAGTATGAAGTTAGTAAAAAATTATTTTGCAATACTTCTTCTTCTTCTTTACTGCTGCCGAATGGCGTTTGCGACTTCGTTTTGATATTGTTCTCTGTCTAGCGCTGCGTGTAGAATTTGTGCTGTTGTCATGTGAAGCCAGGTGTTGATGTTATCTAGCCATGCCATTTTCGGTCTGCCTGGGCGTTTCTTGCCTTCGATCTTTCCCTCCAGGATGAGTGGTAGTAGGTGATATTTTTGTTGGTTCCTAGCGATGTGACCTAGGTATTTGCATTTCCTGCTGATGATGGTTTTGAGCAGGTCCCGTTCCGTGTGCATGTCCTGCAGGACCTGTGCGTTGGTTATCTTGGCTGTCCACGGAATTTTCAGCATTCTTCGGTAGAGCCACATTTCGAAGGTCTGGAGCTTTATTGTAGTGGCTGATGTTAGAGTCCAGGTTTCTACACTGTAGAGCAGTATTGGCCAGATGTAGCATTTCAATGTGCGTAATCTATCATTGAAGTTTTCAAGGGAAGGATAATCCAAGTAGTTTCCCGTTGCTTTCTTGGATCACAATTTAGTTGAAAAGGTCGTGTGTGGACCTTTTGAAACGGGTTTCGTCTGACGTCTCCACTGAAACCTTTCCGCCATGGGAGGCCCTTCTGGGAGCATATATCTTTCGGTGCTTTAGTAGTTTAACCAATTAAACTACTAAACCTGCCGCAGCCATATAAATGGAGTAGCTCTTATTCAGTGATGAAGCTGCCTCGTGATGTCATAATTTTACGCAATTTATGCCGAATTTCTAGTCACCACTGACCAAGCAGGTGGCACTGCTGTAGTTTTATCTCCTGGAAACATCTAATGGCTGACTCGGTAAAATTACTGTGACCTTGAAAATACCAATAATGTATAACTCAGCAAAACGTGAGTATTTTTAAATACAATTTGGTATCCTGAAAACTTCTACATCAAAGCTATCATGTAGCACAACTATTCTACTAAGAATTCCCAGTGACTGATTATAGTTCCTTAAAAATTTAATGACCTTGAAATTTCCTATGTCCGAACATAATAATGATAACCATTTTAAAAAGTTCAGTCCAAAAAATAAAACCACGTTTAGGTCCCAAATCTTAACCTATCACTCACCCACACTTATTTTATCTAAAATATAACTTCTTTTTGAGCAACACTCCCGAAAACCTTCTTTATTTATTAATTTTTAAGAGCGCACTAATTTAGCTAGCATACAGCTGGTGCCACCAGCGCCTTTGCAATACTAGAACCAAAAAAAATAGTTAATATGTCAAATGCTGATATATTAAGTCAGTGTGAAAATCTCATAAAAAGTATTCATCTGTACTCTCTCCCCAACTGCCGATTCAATATTGTAATTTAATCATACTTATTAAATAAGATTTATCAGCACACACGTCTATCAAACATTTTTTTATTTGACTTTTCAGAAATTTTTACTTTATTTATGTTATTTTTTACCCTGCCAGCTGTCTCTGCTGAAAGAATATCATTTAGTAAATTATGAATAATAAAAGATTATAAAAGAAATGCTACTGGTCAAAGGAGACTGTGCAATCTTGCAATTTTGGCAATTTGAGCATAAATATGCCAATAAAATGGATTTTATTAATGATTTCCCAAATGTAAAAACGCTAAAAGTAACATTTTAACTATTTTCATAACTATTTTAGTTTTAGTATAATTTTTTGTATTTTTCAAATTGGATTTAATAAGTAGTATATTGTAATATGGGGCTTAGAGGGGAACAGTTATCCTGTGTGTTATCAGACACTCAGCCTAAAACACTGATGGATCCAATATCTCTCTATTACAGAAGATTTAGGAGAAGTCCGGTTGGCCTGCCTCCCTAAAATCCACTCATGCACACCTTCTCGATGGTAAGCCCTGTTACGTCACTTAGGTGGCAACGAACGTGTAGAGTGGTTCTCTTCAAGACGCCTGGTCAGCGTGAAGACAAAAAGACCAAACCCTCCAGCAATGAGAGCACAACAATACAAATGGCCCTCAGTCCCCAGCAGCTTTCACTCTCCCTGTTACGGCAGCGAGAGGATCAGAGTGGAAGCAGAGGGTGCTAAGAATCTCTGGGTACGACCAGGCTGCCATGCACGGAAATTGAACTTGGCCTGTTATAACGTATGATCACTCATCGGTGAAGACAGGATATTAGAGCTGGAAAAGGAATTAGAAAATGTGAATTGGAATATCATCGGTTTGGCTGAAACAAGAAGAAGAAATGAATCACTTATAAGTTTATCAAGTGGAAATCTGCTGTACACCAATGGAAACAGTGAAAGGAGTGAAGGTGGAGTTGGGTTTCTGGTCCATAAAGATTTTAAAAACAACATTTTGGAATTCAAAAGTACATCACCAAGGGTGTCAAGACTAATACTCAAGATTTCTAAGAGGTACAAGCTAAAGATTATAATGATTTATGCACCAACATCGAGCCATGATGATGAAGAGGTTGAAGAAATGTACACTGAAATTGAGAGCCTTCTAGATGAGCAGAAAACCCACTACACTATTATTATGGGCGACTTCAATGCTAAGGTTAGAAAAAGGCAAAACAGCGCAGAAAGAGGAACTATAGGAAATTTTGGAATTGGTGAAAGAAATAAAAGAGGTGAAAGACTTGTGGAATTTGCAGAATCTCAAGGAATGTCAGTAATGAACACTTTTTTCAAGAAAAGGGTGAACAGAAAGTGGACATGGAAGAGTCCAAATGGATTAACAACTAATGAAATCGACTTCATCCTCACTAACACTAACAGAAGATATATTGTGAATGATGTTACCGTCCTGAATAAGGTAAATGTTGGAAGTGATCACATAATGGTAAGATGTACACTTGATATAGATGTAGGAAAGGAAAGGAAAAAACTGACTCGAGTAAATAATACAAAGGTCTTTGAAATAACAGAGGAGGAGAAAAAGCAGTATGTACTGGAACTTAAGAACACGTTTGAGCTTCTGCAGACTGCTCAGGACCAAGATATCGACGAGGAATATTACAACTTTCTGAAAGTGATAAAGCCCAAGAAAGCTATAGGGAAACAGAAATCCAAAGAAGAAAAAATTAGTCAAGAAACACTTGTCATGATGAACCAAAGACGACAAATGAAGAGCAAGAAAAACACTGACAGGGAGAAAATTGAGTATACTGAGTTATGCAAAGCCATTAGAAAGAGACTCAGAGAGGACATAAGAAGATTTAACACAAGAAAAGTAGAACAAGCATTAAGGGAAAACAAAGGATTTAAATCAGCAGCCATGAGCAGTAATACAGAAAGACAAATGATACTGAAACTGAAGAATAGCGATGGTGTACTTATAAACAGCAGAGAAGGCATAATTCAAATAGTAGAAGACTACTATAGAGAATTATACAAGGAGCGAGGGAATGATACCAGCAGTGAGGAAGATGGATTGCAAAGTAGCAACACATACGACATACCCGATATTCTTCCTGATGAGGTAGAACATGCATTGAAGAAAATGAAGAATCGGAAAGCCCCGGGGGAAGATGAAAGTACTGTAGAGTTGTTAAAATTGGGAGGAAGAGACATAACACAAAAACTGGCAAGGCTCTTCACAAAGTGCATTAGAAAAGGTGTGATGCCTAAGCAGTGGAATAATGCAATCATAGTTTTGCTGCATAAGAAAGGAGATAAATCAGAAATTGGAAATTATAGACCAATTAGCTTGTTATCCCACATCTGCAAGTTGTTCACAAGGGTCATTACTAACAGATTAGAAAGAATACTTGATGAGAATTAACCGAAAGAGCAAGCTGGCTTTAGGACAGTATTCTCAACTAGGGATCACCTTCACGTAATATCACAGCTAATGGAGAAAGTAAATGAATATAAAACACCATTATGCCTGGCATTTGTGGATTATGAAAAGGCAATTGACTCCATGCAGCATAAGGCAATGTTTCGGGCACTGGAAAGACAAGGCATAGATACCCCACATATTATGATTTTGAAGAAAATATATGAGAGTGCTACATCCTTTATTAGACTAGACAAAGACAGTAGCAAATTTAAAATCGAGAAAGGAGTTCGACAAGGAGACACAATATCTCCGAAGCTGTTTACTGCTGCCCTTGAGGAAGCTTTCAGAAGATTAGACTGGTAGCAGAAAGGAGTCAATGTGAACGGAGAGTACCTAAACCATTTACGATTTGCAGATGACATTGTGGTCATAAGCCACGATCCCAAAGAATTAGAGGAAAATCTTAATCAGTTATGCACAGTTAGTAAGGATTTTGGACTAAAGATGAATATGGCTAAAACAAAAGTAATGATGAACAAGTATGCCACGGAAAGGGAAATAATGATTGAAGGAGCAGTAATTGAAAAGGTGGAGTCATATACTTATCTGGGACAAGTTATTAGCTGTAATAATGATAAATGGCTGGAAGTCAAGAGAAGAATAAATTTTGGATGGATAGCATTCAGGAAATATAGTCACATACTGAAGAGCAATATCCCAGTTTGTCTGAAACATAAAATAATGAATCAATGTATGCTCCCCACCATGACTTATGGAAGTGAAACTTGGGCACTCACCAAAAGAATGGAAGAGAAGCTAAGAACTACACAGCGAAGAATGGAACGAATTATATTGGGAATCAGACTGTTAGATAAGAAGAGAAACACATGGATTAGGCAGCAAACTCAAGTAAAGGACATTCTTATCAAAACTAAAGAACTAAAATGGTCTTGGGCAGGACACATAGCATGAAGACATGATGACAGATGGACTAAGAAAATAACAGAATGGTACCCAAGAGGAGCTAGAAGAAAACCTGGAAGACAAAGGCGTAGATGGATAGATGAAATTCATGAGTTTTTGAGTAGTAAATGGATGGCCAGTGCTCAAAACAGAAGGAACTGGAAAGTTGCTGGAGAGGCCTTCATCCTGCAGTGGATTGAAAATGGCTGATGATGATGATGATGATGATATTGTAATATTAATTTTCGTGTTTTTGATGCTTGTAAAATTATAAATAAATCGTAAATAAAATACATATGTTATTAAAATGATTCAATATGTTTTTTTTTTTATATTATACCTAATTAAAATTTATTTTAATAAAAATAATTCTTTTCTTGCAAATTTTTCCGCTTAAGCCTTCAAAAATCGGATCATCTATTGAAAATCCCGCACTTCTTTGTGTGGTGAACGTTGAGGGAGCAATGCTTCCTCAATGCTTGTAACCTCGCATTTTCTAAATTTTTTTTTTTTTTTCGATTTGGTTCTTTTCCAGTGCAGATCTTTATTCTTCCATAATGTCGATACACTTGAAGAGGACAAAAAACTTTTACATACTTCAACATTTTTTTCACCACGTTCTAACTCACGAATAATTTCGACTTTCGCGAATCGAGAGACACTTTCTTTTGTTAGTAGACATATTTCCAAAGGAAAGGTTTATTTCTAACTGATTTTACTTTAAGATGATAACGTTATCTGCATACAAAGTTTTAGAAGTCCCGAAATGCACACAACGTTCCTATAAGTCCTGAAATGCATACAAAGTTCTTAAAAGTTACAGAATAAATTTATGGTTCAGTGAATACAAGACAATCTGTAAATAGGGTAATGCAACAAGCGGAACGTCAATGCAGTATTGTATAGCCCCGTCCTCAGAGGACAAAGTCATAAACGGCCGATAATCCGATGCAGGTGATCATAATGAAGTCACCCTTTTCATTTTTGTCTGTTACAAGAATTGGGATTTTTCGACTACCCAAGCAAGAATGTTTGCATAGTTACCAAAATTTGTTCGGTATATCCGTGTAGTACACTCGTTATAACAGTGAGAAATTGTATGGGAATATGCATAAATTAAAATCATTATGGCTTTTTGCTCATTACAGCTGTGATGTCGTTATTTCCATGCTTGTTGTAACCAAGTTTGACTGTATATGTTTACCTTGGCAGCATATCCTTTTTAATATTGTAATGCTATACAACACACACACACACACACACACACACACACACACACACACACACACACACACACACACACACACACACACACACACACACACACACACACACACACAATTGATGAAGTTCAGTTGTCTGCCAGTGACTTGCACTGCTCACAGCTGTCATACCACTTAATGCCTTACAATTGTTATATATACATTGTATGATTCATGGAATTTAATTATAAATAATAATGAATTATAGATATAAAAGTTAATATTTTTAGAAATATTGAATAAATACTTAAGTTATGCAATGTATATCGCCGCATTACTTTTATTTTTAAAAATGCACCACAATATCTGATTTCATCAACGGGGTACAATGTACCTGCTGACACTACCCTGGCTACGCTAATGATCCCTCTAGAAACATTTCTCAGCAAAAGCACACATATATCACTTAGTCTGGCACCCAGGGCTATCTACCAGTTTATATATATATATATATTTATATAAATGGGGGCCAACCCCGATCAATGCATAAATGAAAAGTAATTAGCAAAATTGATATATTTTTATGAACCACACACCAGCATTACATAGACCCCTAATTATATAAGCTCAAAAGGCAGGTAATAATGAAATAACATTATAGATAATAAATTGATAAAAAAATTTTATTGTATTTTAATACACAATTGGGAGAGCAAATTTTGATGTGATCTGGCAAGAAAGAACATTGGTCCACCAGATAGTATCATAATTTTAAATAAAGAATATATATATATTTATGTAGGAACTCAGCAGACATGCTTACCACTTTCTCTTACAATAATAAATGGCAAAATGTGTTTCAGAATTACTGGTATATTCGCAACTATAGTAAATAAATCTGATAAATTTGAAGTGCTTATATCTGTGTGACACATGGTATCACACAGATATAAGCAGTGCAGAATTCAAATTTGAGAAGTACAATTTGTACAGAAAGGAAAGACAGGGTAGGAAGCGAGGATGGGTTATGCTGTTAGTTAAGAAACACATAAAATCTAAGGAAGTGCATCCAGCTGACATGGGTGGACTGTGAAATGTTGAGTCTATTTGGTGTGACATAAACACTGGGAAAGGGAAAATGAGAGTAGGAATGTGTTATAGGCCTAATGACTCTGATGAGTACAATGAACAGTTGTGCAGAGAAATAGAGTGGGCCAGTAAATCAGAATATCTTGTAATGGGAGATTTTAACTTTCCAGATATTGACTGAAACTTGTGGATTGGTCACTCGCACACTAGCAAGACTTTTGTGGATTTATTAGAGGATTGTTTTCTACAGCAATATGATCAAGGGGCAACCAGAAGGAGTAATACTCTTGACCTGACTAATAGCAGTGATTATTCATGCATTCAGAATTTTCAGATAAAGGAACCACTAGGTGACAGTGATCACAGTAGTAGTAGTAATCATGGCATGTGATGCGTGAAAGCAAGTGTTTGAGGGGCGCCTCCGTAGCCAGGTGAGCAGGAGCAGCAGTGCGTAGCGCACACACACACACACACACACACACACACACACACACACACACACACACACACACACACACACACACACACACACACACACACACACACTTCTTGATTAGATTGGGGTTTGAGCCCATGACCACCAAATACAGAGGATACAGAAAGGTCAAGGAATGACCACCGCATATCCCCGGAGCAACATGGCCTTAGTTGCTAATGCTCCTAAAAACCAAATAACAACAACCACATGTGTTATTATGTAACATGTGTGAGCTTATGTAGCATCAGCCAAAAAAAAAAAAAAAAAAATTCACACCACCATTCCCTCTAAATGTTTGTCCAGTTCCTCCATAAATTTATTTAACCTATCTACTTCCACAACGACAGATGGAAGTTTGTTCCAGAAATTAACCACCCGCTGGCTAAAGGCAAATTTCCGTACATCTATTCTACAGCCGTCTTTTCCTCAATTTGAATTCATGTTCCCTTAAGTTCGCAATCTGAACAAGTGGAAGAATACAATCAGAATTCAGCGTGCGCAACCCATTCAAGGCCTTATACACGTCAATCAGATCACCTCACAGGTGCCTAGTCTCCGGCCGCTGCAATTTGCAGAACTTCAGCCTCTCTTGGTAAGAGGATCCCTTCATTTCCCTCACCAATCTTGTTGCCCTTTTCTGTACACGGTCAAGCAAATCTACATCCTTCCTAAAAGGATGTAGATTCCCTTTAAGTAAATCCCACATTAGTGTACTGATGTGGGAGTTACTTAAATATGTAACTGCAATCAAGGGGAAAGTGAAGGGTTTTTGCTTTCGTAAAGGTGACTACAGTGGTCTTGACGGTATTTAAATTCTATACAGTGGGATCAACTGATGATGTTACCAATGATGAATTCTAAATGGGAAGCCTTCAGGGACTTAATCTTGGAGGCTACTAAGCTTTTCATACCAACTAAGAAATACTGTTCGAGGTTCAGGGCTAAATGGATGTCAGATGAATTAATGAGGTTACTTCCGCTTGCTCAGATTAAGAACTTGAGGGAACACAGATTCAAATTGAGGAAAGAGTTACAGAATAGATGGGTGAAAGTTTGCCTTTAGCCAGCGGATAGTTGATTGCTAGAACAGACTTCCATCTGTCGTTGTGGAAGCTGATAGCTTAAATAAATTTAAGGCTGAACTATACAAATATTTGGAGTGATCGGAGGGTCAAAATGTGAAGGGATTTTTTTTTTTTTTTTTCCTTGGGCTAATCCTGTATAAGCTTGCTTTCTTGCGTCATATGCATCAACTAATGCTAATGCTAACAGTTTACGAAAATTGACATAATTCATGACTTAATTAATCTGTATTTTCTGGCAAGGTAGTAATATTTTAACCTTAGAAAACAATAAGAATACAAGCTCAGAAAAATAAAATGAAAATAGGAATAAAATTAAAATAAAATAAGATAAGAATAAAAATGGGGAAAACAACACGTGTACAGTAATCCTATAGCTGACATATATAATAGCCAATAGTGTGACCAACTGTAGATGTATTTAGAAATCACTTCCACAGTATGCTGTAGATTTCAATGAAAAACTCTTAATTCTAACCCCCTTACCCGGTAATAATGACCCATTTCCCCCTATTTTTCTCATATTGCAGCTCTCAATAACTGAATTAGGTATAGAGTTATCTGTTCATGTCACCATATAAAGTGTTCTATCCAAGTGTAAATTTATAAATCATGCAAGTATATTGCTATACTTTAATTTTTTTATCAATTTTATAATTTCATCTTTAATACAATTAATATTGATAACATTCTGATAATCCCCCTGCTTTTTAGCATTAGCATTAGCAAATGCACATTATGCAAGAAACAAGGCTTATATAGCATCAGCCCAAGAAAAAAAAAAAAAAAAAAAACCCCTCTTATTTTACACATCCACTCGCTCCAAATGTTTGTCTAGTTGTGCCTTGAATCTATTTAAGCTATCAACTTCTACGACAGATGGAAGTTTGTTCCAGCAATCAACCACCTGCTGGCTAAAGACAAACTTCCACACATCAATCCTACAACTGTCCTCCCTCAATTTGAATTTATGCCCTCTCAGGCAATTATTCTGAGTAAGAGGAAGAATCACATCAGCACTGAGCATGCTAAAACCATTCAAGGTTTTATACACCTTAATCAGATCACCTCCCAGGTGCCCAGTCTTCAGCCACTGTAATTTGTAAAACTTAAGCCTTTCTTTGTAACAGCAACTCTTTGTTCTATTCACTAATCTTCTTGCCCTTCTCTGTACTTGTTCCAACAGCTCTACATCCTTCTCAAAATGAGGCCTCCAGACCTATATACAGTACTCAAGGTGTGGCCTGATGATTGCCTTATACAAGGATAGAATCACCTCGTTAACTCTGCTAGAAAAATTCCTGTATGTCATTGACAAGACACAATGAGCTACTCTTGCAGACCGTTTGCACTGCTCAGAAAACTTGATATCTGCTTGCACAATTACCCCCAGATCCTTTTCATTCTCTACCACTGTCAGTGTAGTACCTCAGAGTTGATACGTTACTCTGAGGTTACTGCTTGCCATATGTAGTACTTTACATTTGTCAATGTTAAACTTCAATTGCCACCTCTCAGTCCATCTGCTCAACTTTTCTAGATTCTGTTGCAGCAGTGTAATGCTGCAACAGTACACTGTGTTGGGTGCAACAGTTCAGTGTTGGGTGCATTGTGATGATGATAGTGATGATGGTATATCAGGCTTAATGTCCAAGTTTGCAGATGATACGAATGACACTAATCCTGATATACCATCATCACTATCATTAATGAATACAGAAAACAACAATGCACCCAACACTGAACCCTTGGGGACGCAACTAATAACATTAGTCTATTGATTACCACTCTCTGTCTTCTCCCACTCAACCATTCCTTTATCCATAGCAGCAATTTGCCTCCAATCCCACACTGCTCCAATTTGTGCAGCAGTCTTCCATGTGCAAGCAGTATCAAATGCCTTTCTAAGATCCAAATATATGATATCAAAATTATTCTTTGCATCCAGTTCCTTTGTGATTACATCATAGTATACAATCAAATTGGTCAGACAAGACTTCCCTTAACAAACCCATGCTGTGTCCGAGCTATAACTGAAGTCTTGTCTAGATGATCCTGCAATGCTTCTTTAACCGGTGCCTCCATTAATTTCCCTGGAACAGAAGTTAAACTAAGAGTTCTGTAATTACCTGTCTCCCTTTGATCCTCCTTTGTGGATTGTGATCACATTTGCACATCTCCATTTGCACGAGTACCTCCCCTGTGTCCAAGGAAGCTCTCATAATTATGGCCAAGGGTTTGCTTATTTCCTTTGCTGCCGCCTTTAATATAACTGGATAGATTCCATCCACCCTAGGTGCCTTTCTTATGCTTATCTTCAACAATTTCTCCTCCACTTTACTTGGCACCTCCGTAGCCAGGTGGGCAGGAGGAGCAGTGCGTAGCACATGGTTCTTGATTAGACCGGGGTTCGAGCCCGTGACCACCAAATATGGAGGATGCGGAAAGCTCAGGGAATGACTACTGCATATCCCCAGAGCAATATGGCCTCAGCTGCTAATGCTCCTAAAAAAAAATCAACTTTACGCTCAGTTATTACAAGATTATCTAGCTAACTGAAAGAGTTTAATACAACTCTGGATTCCCCTCCCTGAATAACTCCTCATGTGTAAATGTAGATGCAAAATATTCATTTAGTTTATTAATAAACTAAATGAATTTAGCTACCTGAGCAGGATCATCAACAGTTGAACCATCGATATCAATATCAAGTGGACCAATCTGATTCATCCCCTTCCTTATATAAATATATAAGGATATATATACACACAAGTAGAGAACACTGCTGTTTTTCTTTGCATCCTTTGCCAAAGATTTCTCGTAATCTGCCTTTGCCTGCCTAAACTCCTTTGTGACTTGGTTACAGACCAGCTTATATCTATCATAGGCTTCTGTGTCACCTGTTAATTTATAAGTATCCCATGCATTTTTGTTCTCAGCCACATGCATGTTCATCTGACATCCATTTAGGCCTTAATCTTGAACAATATTATATTTCTTATTTGGTATGAAAAGTCTAGTAGCTTCCAAGATTAATTCTTTGAATGCTTCCCATTTTGAATGTGCTGTTGGTAACATCATCAGTTGGTCCCACCGTATAGAATTTAATTATTCTGTCTCAGACCACCGTAGTCATCTTTATGAAACCCTTCCCTTTAACATGATGGTAATTACCTCTTTGAGTAAATCCCACTGTTTTTATAATATTGCTGTGAACCTGTTTAGAAATGTTAGATTGCCAATTTGGAAAACTAAATGCTTGGAAATTGAATTATTCTCTCGTCATAATTTTTCGTACTGACATTTCCACATAATTTAGAAATAAATCAGCCCAAATATGGCGTCTCAAGGGGCTTATTTTTATATAGTGGAGTTTAGTTTTATTACTTCATGTAAGGTTAGCTTTGCAAATATACTCAGTGTAAATATACTTGAAAAAATTATTCAAAAATTAAAAAAAATAAGGGAAAGATAAGCGCTAGTTCCACATTAAAGGGATTGGCGTACGCGCGGGCACACGCAGCATATATGCCTATTAATCAGCTAAAACATGCCTGTGTTATGTATACTTGCTAAAAGTACCAAACACAACATCACAACAGAAAACAAGTAATATACAAAAATAAGTGGTGTCGGTTCTACTGGAAAGATACACATACATATAAGACAGGGAGTAAATGTGAAACTTGACTAGAAGAGGCAATCTCTCTTCTAGCTCACTGCTGAAGAGAACATGAAAGAATCAGAATTAGCAGATCACAGTCGAAAGTGTGCGGAGGCATATAGCAAGGAAAGCTTTCCAATAATGGGGGGGGGGGATTTAAAAAAAAATGACTTATTATCATGAAATTCACACATATTAGATTATAAATAGACAGAAGAGGTAGACAACTTCCACATGAAAGCCCTGTACAAATTGGAGCAGTATAACAGGCAAGCTTTATAGGAGAAGGGATGGTTCGGTGGCAGAAGGCCGATATGGTTATTCTCAGACTGCTCTTCTTGAATTAATGATATTAGTGGTGTGGCTCATGGTTCAGCACCAAGCCCACTGCTATTTGCAACATTTATTAAACACACTGCATTTAAAAGACAAAACAATTCTTTACTCTTTTTTTAATATAAAAGAACATCATATCCCATTTTCCAACAAAATGCAAAGCAGGCCAAATATAATTCAACTCTTGCATAAATATCACCAATGTATAATGTGGAGTAAGTCATGTCATGTTTCCAAAGCATGCCCAATCATCATTAAAAAACCAATATAAAATCGGACTCATTACTTTATAATCACATATGCTTCAAGCATAATCCCAATTAAAATAATTATTTGCTTACTTCCGAAATTCTTCCAGTTTTGCAGCAGCTGAAATTTCAGTAACATCGCAAATAGTTATTTCATTTTCTAGCCAGGCAAAGAACTCACAGAGTGCAACAGCATCTTTAATCTTAAAAAAATAATAAAAAATAAAAATAAATACATAAATAGTATCATTTAGTTGAAAGCAATTAGCTGTAAAGGCTCAGTACAGACTGCAAGATAACAATGATGACAGTTCAAATTCAATAGCATAATAATAACATTTAAAAATAATATATCGGACAACTACTAAGTGCCGGGCACTCAGGATGAAGGATCCGTAGTCATGAATGGTCGTTAGTGTAGTATCTCAAATAGAGAGCTTTATGTAACTGAAAAAAGTTTCTATTACCTTGGTTTGGCCTAAAACTGAAGAACTAATGAAAACGTTGCTTATTTGAGTCTTTCCAGTTGTTGTGAATGTCAAGAGTGCCTCCGACATCTTCCTGGAGAAGCAATTAAAATCTTGGGAGAAAAGTGACTGGCAGGTGAGGGTCGTGAAGACTGCGCAGGCAGCCTTCACGGCCCTCACTTCGCTGTGTAGTTCTCAGTTCTCTTCGTTCCATTCTTCGCTGTGTAGTTCTCAGCTTCTCTTCCATCCTTTTGTTGAATGCACAAGTTTCACTTTATCCCTAGGGGCTCACATTTGGTGAGTATAGGCTTGGCACACCCAGGGTCCTGAGCTGGATATCATCATTCTTCTCTTTCTTGGTGATTCCTCTCTCTCTCTCTCTCTCACACATATACACACAGGGTAACTTGAGAATTTTTTTGGCTGTGCAGCATAAGCCTCGGGCTTCCTTGCACCATATGGCTAATAACAATAATAAGTTATGGTGGGTAGAATACATTGGTTCATTATTTTACATTTCAGACAAATTGGGATATTGCTCCTCAGTATGTGACTATATTTCCTGAATGCTATCCATCCAAAATTTATTCTTCTCTTGATTCCAGCCATTTATCATTATTACGGCTAATTACTTGTCCCAGATAAGTATATGACTCCACTTTTTCAATTACTGCTCCTTCAATCATTATATCCCTTTCTATGACATACTTGTTCATTATTACTTTTGTTTTAACCATATTCATCTTTAGTGCAAAATCCTTACTAACTGTGCATAACTGATTAAGATTTTCCTCTAATTCTTTGGGATCGTGGCTTATGACCAAATGTCATCTGCAAATCGTAAATGGTTTAGGTACTCTCCATTCACATTGACTACTTTCTGTGACCAGTCTAATCTTCTGAAAGCTTCTTCAAGGGGCAGCACTAAACAACTTTGGAGATACTGTCATTTTTCAATTTTAAATTTACTACTGTCTTTGTCTAATCTAATAAAGGAGGTAGCGTTCTCATATATTTTCTTCAAAATCATAATATATGGGGGTATCTATGCCTAGTCTTTCCAGTGCCCGAAACATTGACTTATGCTGTATAGAGTCAAATGCCTTTTCATAATCCACAAATGCCAGGCATAATGGTGTTTTATATTCATTTGCTTTCTCCATTAGCTGTGAATCTTGTCCTAAAACCAGTTTGCTCTTTCGGTTAATTCTCATCAAGTATTCTTTCTAATCTGTTAGTAATGACCCTTGTGAACAACTTTTAGATGTGGGATAACAAGCTAATTGGTCTATAATTTCCAATCTCTGATTGATCTCCTTTCTTATCAGCAAAACTATGATTGCATTATTCCACTGCTTAGGCGTCACACCTTTTCTAATGCACTTTGTGAAGAGCCTTGCCAGTTTTTGTGTTATGTCTCTTCCTCTCAATTTTAACAACTCAACAGTAACTTCATCTTCCCCCTGGGCTTTCTGATTCTTCATTTTCTTCAATGCATGTTCTACCTCATCAGGAAGAATATCGGGTATGTCGTATGTGTTGCTAATTTGCAATCCATCTTCCCCGCTGCTGGCATCACCTCACTCCTTGTATAATTCTCTATAGTAGTCTTCTGCTATTTGAATTATGCCTTCTCTGCTGTTTATAAGTACACCATCGCTATTCTTCAGTTTCAGTATCATTTGTCTTTCTGTATTACTGCTCATGGCTGCTGATTTAAATCCTTTGTTTTCCCTTAATGCTTGTTCTACTTTTCTTGTGTTAAATCTTCTTATGTCCTCTCTGAGTCTCTTTCTAATGGCTTTGCATAACTCAGTATACTCAATTTTCTCCCTGTCAGTGTTTTTCTTGCTCTTCATTTGTCATCTTTGGTTCATCATGACAAGTGTTTCTTGACTAATTTTTTCTTCTTTGGATTTCTTTTTACCTATTGGTTTCTTGGGCTTTATAACTTTTAGAAAGTTGTAATATTCCTCGTCAATATCTTGGTCCTGAGCAGTCTGCAGAAGCTCAAACTTGTTTTTAAGTTCCAGTACATATTTATCCTCTTCTGTTATCTCAAAGACCTACGTATTATTTACTTGAGTCAGTTTTTCATTTCTTCTCTTACATCTAAAAAAGTCTACTACTCATTTTTACTCATACTCAGATATCTAGGCAAGATTACATATCATAAATATCAACACATCATAAATACTGCTTCCTATGCATCAAGTAAACAGTTCTTTTTTTGCAGTCGGTATTACTTTTCTCTTAAAAAACTACTGACTACAGATTTAGTCAGTAGCGTATATTTGGGATTTGTATGTATACAAATCCCAAATCTACGCTACCACAGAATATTTATTCTCATATGAGGGATGGTGTCCCAAAATCTCTCCAGTTTCTGGTCTCCATTCAATAGAGTGAACTCAAGTTAATTAATAACCTATCTCTTACAAAGTCTCTTCTCCGTCTCATTTATGTTTGGTTTCTGCTGCATGATTTTTCTACATGTGCTTTCATCGGCACTGTTCTTAATGCATGTACTAACTAACTGGGAGAACTTCTAAAACTTGACCACGGGAGACAAAATTTGTAGAGACCAAACTGTAGCACAATGAGGAATATGACCTAGAGCAGCAGTTCCCAACCTTTTTAGACTCGCAAACCCCTTTCAACGTAATATTTTTATTATAAAATATTTCCAATACCGCGTTTTTATAAGCGACATTGCGTAACAATAAAAATTACTATTAAGCATTATTTATACTGTGTAAAGCAGTTATTAATCAGTCCAAATCCAAACTAGATTTTGAACAGGCCAAGAGTAGAACACTTGTTTCTTGTCCAAATGGTAGTCGAGCACTCTGGTCTCTTGCCAAAGCTATTGGCTCCAATTTTTGCCCATCTTTGTTCCCACCTCTGTCAAAACCAGATGGTTCTGTTGCCACATCAGCCAAAGATAAAGCTGACCTGCTATAGCATCCTATTTTTCTTCCAACTCATGTATTGATGATCTTGGTAAATCACCTCAAACCATTCCCAGTACAGTCTTCCATCAAAAGGATATCAGAAAGATTTTGATGAATCTGATGCTAAGAAAGCTCCAGGTTCTGATGGTATTTCTCAATTTCTTCTCAAAACCTGTGCCCCTGAACTTACTCCTGTTTTCTGTTGTCTTGTTTTGCTTTTTTATTACAAAGTATTTTTCCTCTGCTTAAAAATACGCTCACATCCAGCCAGTTCCTAAAAAGGGTTTGTTTGTTATTTGGTTTCTAGGAGCATTAGCAACTAAGGCCATATTGCTCCGGGGATATGCGGTGGTCATTCCCTGACCTTTCCACATCATCAGTATTTGGTGGGCACGGGCTCGAACTCCGGTCTAATCAAGAAGCGTGTGCTGTTCCTGCTGTTCCTGCCCACCTGGCTATGGAGGCACCCCTAAAAAGGGTGACAAATCCCTTCCATTCAATTATCGTTCTATTGTGGTTTCTACTCTTTCCAAAGTAAAGAAAAAATCAATTAACCGCCCACTCTTAAACTATCCTGAAATCTTTCATCTAATCAACGATCGCCGGTATAGATTCCGTCAGTGTTGTTTCACTGGTGGTATTCTGGCTTATGTTACCCATCTATGGATAAATACAATGAAAAAGTTTGGTGAAACTGAAGATATTGTTCTTGACATTTCAAAGGCTTTTGATTGTGTTTGGCATAAAGGTCTTCTAAATAAGCTTCCATCCTATGGTTTTCCAGCTGTTCTTTGTAATTGGGTATCCATTTTTCTCTTTGACCTTTCATTGTAGGTGATAGTAGACGGCTCTCTGTGTTCTAACTTCTCCTCTAATGCTGGTGTTCCCCAGGGGTTCAGTTCTTTCTCCCAGACTTTTCCTCTTGTATTTTAATAACTGACCTTCTTCCATTGACTGGAAATCCTATCCATTGTTTTGCTGATGATAGCACTTTGCATTCTACCTTCTAATTTGAGAAACCTTAAGCTGATCTCCAGGTAATTCTCCAGTGGAGCAAAGATAATCTAATTTCAATCATTCTAAAACTTAGTCCTATCTTATATCTCGTAAAAAGGATTCTTCTGCTCCTATGCTTATCTTCAATGACGTTCCGATTTCTAGGCAAGATTTTGGGGATTACCCTGACTTCTAATCTCTCTCTTGGCATAAACCACATTACAAATATTTCTTTCTCTGCATCGAAAAAATTGGGTTTTCTCTTTCACCCTTGGCATTACTTTTCTTTCGAACTGTTGTTGACTCTGTAGAAATCGCAAGTTCGGCCTACCATGGAATATTGTTCCCACATCTCAGACAGTGGCCCCAAAACTTCTCTCAACTTCTAGATTCCATTCAAAAGAGGGCAGTTAGGTTTATCAATGTCTCATCTTTAACAGAGTCTCTCCACTTTCTGTCTCATAGACTGTGTTTCTGTGGCATGCCTTTTCTATAGATACTTGCATGGGCACTGTTTTTCTGAATTGGTTTCTATAATTCTCACTCTCTCTTACAAAGCAGTCTGAACACGTGCCGCAACCAGTCAACATCCTTTTACTGTCCAAGTTCAAAATCACAGAACCAAATTTTCTTCTTCCTCATTTATTCATTCAACTTCTGTTTTCTGGAACAACCTTCCTTTATACATATTTCCTAAAAATTACAATCTACGGAAGTCAAGTCTAATGTCAGCAAGCATCTTCTTTATCTTTTCAACCCTCAACCCATGCACGGTAATAAGCACTATAGGTTCTAAAAAAAAATACCTAGACATAATAATGACCCTTCAGAATGAAAAAAAATTCAGTATGGAAAACATTTATTTAACATGATATACTGTAAGATAGTAAACTAATTATAAGGAATTGTGGGAGATGTGGTTTCTTTCTTTGGCAATTCTTTACTTTTTATTTAATTTAATTTTACTTTATTGTTTATTATTAGTTATATTTTGTAGTTTTCAACAACATACCTATATAAATCTAAGCAGATGCCATTATAAAATTTTTAGTGTGAACCCCCTGGAACACTTTCGCGAACTGCCGGATGGGAACCGCTGACCTAGAGAAATGTCTGAAGTGCTTTAAATACTATTGGACCTGATAATATTGACTATGGAACCAACTGATATACAAGTATCTTAGAACTATGTTGAGATACCCTTATAACTGTGTGAATTGAATACTGCTACCCCCCAGAAAACAGAATAGGAACTAATGGAACTAATAAAGAACCTTCTTAAAACATGTAACAAACCATATTATACTGTAGATAAGCAAGAATAAAAATCTGCAATAAAACTAAAAGTGACATTACTAAAAATTACTAAACCTGTTCTGATACACTCCTATTTTTGGAAAATCTCCTCCAAGGCATACCATCAAGCCTAAAGATAGGAAATATTGAGTTTTTAGCACCTTTTTTGGAAAAATAATACTCGAGCAGTATGCCCCAGGGAGATGCACAGCAATTGGTTTTTCCCCCCTAAAAGGCAGATCTCCTCCACCCATAACAATTACAACAATTCTACACTATAATCAATGAAGTTGTCACAAATTAAGGAAGCCCATCCAACACAAATTATGCCACATTAAGCTATGCAAACCAATTCAGTGGATTTGAAGTCTTCAAGCATAGTAAAAGTTGCAGGAAAAATACAAATAATACAACCATCAAGAAGCAATTTACCATGCCATAAATAAATATAAGTAATAAATAAAAATAATAAATCTGCAGCCATTGTCAATCTACTGCAGGATGGAGGCCTCCTCAACATCATGTTGAGGGAAATGGACCATAATCTGCCATGCCAATCCGGGGAAGGTTGGCAGTTTGACTGTATTTAGCAGTCAGGCACTTGAACATGGTCTATTCAAAGAGCGTGTGCTATTGCACTCCCACTCCTGACCACTCATCTACGGAGGCCTTACAAATGCAAGTAATAAACTTATATAAGTAAGAAACTGCAAACAGATCTTATTTCAGTCATAATAGGAATAAGACAAGAAAATCATTAAATCTGAGATATGCCAAAATCATGACAAATGATTAGCAAACAAACAAAAATGTCAAACTAAATCTAGAATTGACAAAATTGCTAAACTGGCAGCATTAACTTGTGTGAAAGTGATTAAAAAAATCATTAGTCTCAATATTACTGCAAAAGCAATGTAAATCAAAGAATGTACACTAATTAATCAACAACATAATTTAAAATCAGCTTAATTTGGAGAAATATAAACTGGGATGTGTGCTGCAATTAATACCATGATTACTGCATAATACATGCATATCAAACATAATCAAAATTTTAACTACTTACGTGAGCACGTCGCATACATTCTATTTCCACATCATTTTTGATAGCTTTTTTCAGGAGGATGGGACTGATTTGCTTAACACGCCATTGCTAAAAATAACATTACATCTATATATAAAGGCCAGAAAATTATTTAATTATTAGTTTTAAGAAAAGTCTGCCAAAAGTTATTTATTAAAATAAGAATTACTATAATTCTTCAGTTATGTTATGTTATGTTTGGTTTTTAGGAGCATTAGCAACTAAGGCCATATTGCTCCGGGGGCCATATTGCTCCGTGTGCTACGCACTGCTGCTCCTGCCCACCTGGCTACGGAGGCGCCTGTAATTCTTCAGTACTACAGTGGAAGAAAGAGTTTAATATTTATATAATAAAAACCGAACACCATAAAGTAATCATGTTATTGTCATAGAAATAACATAATGTAACTAAGATAATCAACATCTTGTTATGCAGCTCATATATGGAAAAGCAGTTTTATTTTGCAAATGAATAAGTTATTCTAACTTCACTCACAGAGTTCCATCCCTGTCTCACCAAAAAAAGCATTTCATTTTCATCGCCAAATCACATTATACACTAATAAAATGACATTAAAATATGACTTTAAAAAAAAAAAAAAAACATCTTCTCATTAATAAGCAGTACTATTTACAGAATAGCCAGTTTGATTTATCATTCAATAGATGCTGTTCAATGCAATTTGCATTATTTGCATTTACATGCAAATTTTATGTAAACCCACTTGAAATGGCCCAGTGGATAGGTATTGGCATATTTTTTTTTTAGTGAAACTGGACAAGGAGAGGGGTGGGGGGAGAAGAGACAGAAATTCAAAATGTGCCATTTTCAATTGCCACAGGTAATCAGTGATTTTAAGCTATTCCTCCATATGATGACCTTTCCTAATAACACAAATTCACAAATCAAAAACTTCACTGTCATTGCCATTATTGCTAGGTGGTTCTACAGAGTACAGAATTCATGGGAATCTTCTTCTAATCAATCTGAAAATATGTAAGATCCCTTTAACAAACTGTTTTACTAGTGTGTTAAAAGAGAAGACTGCGCACTTGGTGGTAGCAGGCTGTCCAATTAATTTTTGTTCTAATAAGGAAGTCAAATGCTTTCCTCTGAAAGTGGAGGAATATTCAGAGAACATCTATATCTAGATGGTTTTTTTTTTTTTTTTTCTTTAGGAGCATTAGCAACTAAGGCGATATTGGTCATTCCCTGACCTTTCCGCATCCTCCATATTTGGTGGCTCACGGGCTCAAACCCCGGTCTAATACTATTTAGAAGGAGATGTAAAAAAAGGAAAGGCAGATTGAAACAGTTTCAAATACTGCGTGCTACTGAAAAAGGTTTTGAAGTGTGTGTGTGTGTGTGTGTGTGTGTGTGTGTGTGTGTGTGTGTGTGTGTGTGTGTGTGTGTGTGTGTGTGTGTGTGTGTGTGTTAGACTAGTAGAATAGTATAAATCTCTGACAAGTATACACTGATTTGTCTTTGCATTGGCAACATGTGTAATGCCTTGTGGAGTCACCTTTTACCCATAACACAGCCATATGATGAACTCCACAAGATGTTGCAGGGTGTCCTGTGGCAGTTTTACCCATGCATTGCACAGTGTCCAGTGATTCCTGCACATTGTCAGATGGATGGTCATAGCAGCTTTATGATATCCTTCAGCATATCCTATTCCAGGGTACCAAACATTCTCAATTGGGTTGAAATTAGGATAGTTAGGATGCCACGGGAAGATGGAGAATTCATTATCATGAAACATTGTCTTGTTGATAGACACCAGAGTTTTGTCTGGATACTCTGTCATCATGCAGGGATGTACTTGGTCAGACAATAGAAAGGTAGGTGTTCCCATTGAGCTCTTGATTAATGATGATCAGAGAATCCAGGGCATGGTATGAAGCCCCGAAACCATAACATCACTGCCTCCAACCTGTAACCTTTGATAACTTCCCCTGTAAACCCTCCTCAGTGTCATTAAGGAAGATGAGAAACAGGAGTGGCCCATGATAGACTCCAATTCTACACTCATCCACCCTGAGATTTGTCCATTTATGATGACTATTCTCTGTCTCCTATCTTTTAGCCTGACCTTGATCCAAAGAGAGATCTTACCATTAATCTCAGTTTCAGTTTGCTCAAGTTTATATAACAGCTTTACTGAAACCATGGTAAATAATCGCAAGGTTGTTTCTTCATCTGTTTTATGACTGTCTTAATAATTAACTAGGTTGGTCAGGTAACACTTTCCCCCTCACAAACCTATACTGTGATCCATTAAGGATAGAAAAGTTTAATTAAATTTGGGATCTGAATTCCCCTTAAATTCTTGAAGTCTTTCTTGTAAATCCAATTTGGACACCTGCAGTCAAGAGTTGATTTTGAAAGCTGATTTCATGCTGTCATCTATTTATAGTTAGTAGGAGACATGGGTGGGAGATTGCAGCATTATTAGAAAATTTTCAAGACAGTTTGTACAAGGGCAGGTCAATAAGTAATGTACAGTTACTCACACACGCATATGGAAGTGGGGAGATTTATGATGTACACTTGTACTACAAATTACCCATTAACACACCTAACACTTTTTATGGTGTTTTTAGATCTGAAGATATGGATGGACAAAGTGACAGCCACACATTGGCAGTGGTGTGTGATGGAGTTCCTGGTCAAAGCAGGTGATGAGTCAGCCACATCTATCCATTGAAAACCTCTGGCAGTCTATGGGGAGCAGACAATTGATCAAAGTAAGGTCCAGAGGTGGCTCCAGCAGTTTCAGGAAGGTGATTTCGACATCAAGGACAGAGCAAGAGCTGGAAGACTATCATCTGTTACAAACAAGGACAGAGCAAGAGCTGGAAGACTATCATCTGTTACAAACAGTGAAAACGAAGAACCAATTGAATAGCTTATTCAAAATGACAGGTGCATAACCACTTGACAAATGATGGACACTGCAAAAATGTCCAAGAGAAGTGTGAGGTCATCAGAAGACTGGGGTATAGAAAAATCTGTTCTTGGTGAATGCCTAAGCTGTTCACATAAGAGCTGTAAGGAAAGAGAACTCTGAAGATCTTCTGGAGAGGTTTGGTACTGGCAGTCCTGAGTGCTTTAAAGGGATCTTCACATGAGGAAACACGACTTTTCCACTATGACTCACAAACCAAATGACAGCCCATGAAATGGGCACACTCAACCATAAAAATCCAAAACTTTACAAATCATCAACAAAGCCACCTTTTGGGATCAAAATTGCATCTTTTTAAAATTTTTTTTTTTTTTTTATCAATTTCTTGGAAAACCATCAACACAGCAAGATACTACTTTTCCCTGGAAAAGCTTAATCAAGCTCTGAAAACCAAAACACCTGAACTGAATCAACAGGATATCAAGTTCAACAGGATAATGCAAGGCCACACACACAGCACAGATGACACTATCAAAGGTCGCCTAGTTTGGGTGGAGCGCCCCATCAGTTTTTTTTTAATTTTATTTTTTTTGTTTAGTAGACTGAAGGCATGCATACCTGTGTGGTAAGATGTTTGAAAGTGATATGAAACTCATATCTGACATTAAATAGTCAGCAAGTATGGTAATTCTTACATTGAGTGATATTTTCACACAGATGAAAGATTGTATTTTATGTATGTGAAGTACGGTTAGACGTTTATATTTGCATAAAATTTGCATTATGTTTACATAAAATACAAATTTTATGTTGACAGCATATTATTATTATTAGCCATATAGTGCAAGGAAGCCTGAGGCTTATGCTGCACCAGCCAAAAAAAAAAAAATTTCTGAATTACCCAGAGAGAGAGAGAGAGAGAGAGAGAGAGAGAGAGAGAGAGAGAGAGAGAGAGAGAGAGAGCTTTCTGTCAACATTTCTATTTATAGTTTTTTTAATAATAAAACAAAGAAAAAAAAACAACAATTATTACACAATGCTAAAACTTATTATTATACACTGATTGGCCACTTTAATATGCACACTTATCATTTTCAGACAATGGAGTGCTCCTTCAGTAACACACCACCATATGATTGTACCATGAGATATAAAGCAGGCACACACACAGATACAGAACACAAGGGAAGCTCTATCTGTGCAAAGAAGTGCAAGAACTGGTAAGACGAAAGACTTAAGTAATTTTGAAAATAGCATGGTAGTTAGCACCAGACATGCCATGAGATATAAAGCAGGCACACACACAGATACAGAATACATGGGATGCTCTATGTGTGCAAAGAAGTGCAAGAATCAGTAGGATGAAAGACTTAAGTGATTTTGAAAATGGCATGGTAGTTGGCGCCAGAGATGCCAGTATGATCATGGAAACTGCGGCCTTCTTCTTGGGTTTTTATGTGCCTTGGGAGCATCCAAATTGGTCCAATAACCAAATAACAATGGCGATAGAACAAATAATGATCCTGTTAACAGAAATGGCTCATTGATGTGAAAGCTAATGGAGGCTGACAAGATATGTGCATGGTATCAGAAAGGCTACAGTCAATCAAATAACATCCAAGTATAATGCTGGTAACCAAGGAGGCATTTCAGAATACACTCAGAATACATTGTACATTCCCATGGATGGGATAATGAAGCTGAAAGCTGAACTGAGTTTCATTTCTGTCAGTGAAGAACAAGAAGGTAGTTACAATGGGATCAGGAACACCAAATCTGGACAATGAATAACTAGAAAAATGCTGCCCAGTCTGATGAATCCCTGTTCCTGCTTTTTCATACTGACCAGAGTAACAGAATATAGAAAACATGGTACGAGCCCATGAACCCATCCACACATGTGTGTGGGGGCATTCCAGTGGTGTACACATTGGGTTCTTGATACCAGTGGAGCCACTTTAGTTATTTGTAAAATGTTTCTGATTACATACATCCCTTCATGGATGTGAGATCCCATCCATGAATGAGTTCTTCCAAAATGTGAAGGGTCAGAATCGTATAGAATTTGTTCCAGGAACATCTGAGTGAGTTTAGCATGCCATAGTGGCTTCCAGTCAAATTTAAATCTGACTCAGCAACAATGGGATGACATCAAACAAACTCAGTGCAGTAGAGAACCACAACCATCCAATTTGAAACAACTTCGGAAGTAAATGAGTGAATATGGCCCAGCACCCCAGTGGCATGCTTTTGACACCTCATTAAATCTATGCCACAGCAAATCCAGGCAGTTAAGGAAGAGATACAGGAGGATGTATTTGCCCCTCAGTGTATAGTAATAATAATATTAAACACAGAAAAAGATACATAAAACATCATAAGAAAGCAATACAAAAAAAAAAAAAAAAAAATCACATATTACTTTTTATATCATAAATATAATTTTATATTTGTATTATGAAAATGGATATTTTTTACAGTCAAAGGCAACTACATTTTGTAACATCTGAGTTTAGAACTCAAGGGATGCATTACACTGGGGGATTTCTACATGGCTGCACAATATGAAGGAGAAGGCCACACACACAGACAAAGGGCTGAACACTCCTCAGATAATGGGTGGTAAGCAATGGTATTGTAGTATATTTTGAACTTAAAATAACATTAAATTATTTAATTTAATCTAAACATTAATATTGGTCCCCAGGGCTTCTCACAGAGAGGTATGACAGAGTAGGATTTCTAGCTAGCAGTCTAAAATGCTGATGGAATTGATATTCACATTTCACTCGTGAGCTGAGTGGAACAAATATCAGTTAACTGAAATGGAACTGAGACCCATTATGGAAAGTCTCCAAAAGCCATACTTACTTTTTCTAACAGAATCCCAATTATCACTTGTCTCAACTACTTTCACTTTGAAGCAGAAAAAAAAAAAGTCATAGTGATTCCATTCTCTTCAACAGTGATTGTTGTGCATAAATCAGCTCTAATATTCTTTGTCAGAGACTTGCAAAATTAGAATTCCTTCTTTATTATCTCCATTGGCTTAAAATTTCTCTTTTCTTTTCAGCCAAATTACTCTGTTGGCCCTAACATTTTCCAAGCTGCACTAACCAATAAGAACTCTGACTTCCTTTCTTTGAAACTGCCCTCCCCCTCTCTCTCTCTCTCTCTCCAGTTTGATTTTCCTCGCAGTGAAACATTTTTCCTTAATGATTTTAATGTGCAAAAAATCCAGCTGGCTTCAGTTTTTTAGTGTCACTGACTGCATCTGATAGAGATGTTAAGGCTTTTGCAATTACTAATCTTCAGACAGATTGTTCATTTATCTAATTGGGTACGAGAGTATCCAAGAGTTGGACAAGATTTTGCAGCTCTGGTGAATGCTACGTTTTTATTTATATTTAGCTGTTTTATTGACTTACTTGTTATAGAAAATTATTTTCTATAAGTAGCTTTATAGATCTAGTCAAGGTCCTTGGTTTATTTTGAATTTAGAAAGCAATTTTGAAAGTTAATCCTTAGATTCCGGAGATTTACCGTTCATAACTTGCCACCATTGTTATATGATAGGGAAGTGTAACGTATATCCTGAACTTGATAGCATAGGGTTTAACGTAAAACTAGATAGCGAAATATGTAGCACTGTATTAGAAATCTGTTAGCAGAGTTTAGTATTATAAATTAATCAATTAAAAATTTATTAATCTTATTAAATTTCATTGTAAATTCAATTGTACTTAAATGGAATTGTGACCCAAACTAGACCAGCAAAGCAACGAGCACTAAGTAGGTGTAGTACTGTGGCTTGGGGGAGAACCAAAGGGGACAATTCTACAATGCATCACAGTCTAAAAAAAATGTGCGAAATGTGAAATATTTGCAGACTTGTCTAGAACAGGACATGATCTAGAAGAGGAGGATGTCTTTGTGCACAGAGTGTGAAGACATTAGAGGCCAACTCAGCATTCTGATGGGCATCTATGAGAGATTGAGGTGTAGAGTAGCTGCCCTTGAAGGTGTTAAAGTGTGGGACCCATCAAGCTCTCGACTGCCCAACTCAACGCCAGAGGTCATTCCTGTGCATCAGATAATACAGCGGCAATCTGCAAGGCAGCATGCTTTGGTACCATAGGAACTAGTCATTGTGGGTGATCACTGTCAGGGAGATGGGGAATATATTATTCAAAAGGAATAGGTGGAACAGGACCAGGGTATGTCTGCCAGGGGCCAAGGTTGACAACGTTGTAGAGCAGATATCATCATTTAAGGGCACAAAAGGTGATACTGTAGTATACGTTGGTACTAATGACATTAAGAGTAAGAGATCTGCAGATTTACTTAACAAGTACAGGTCAATGTTCGAAAAAAGTCACAAGTTAGGGTTGAATTTGAAAGTGTATGCAATTTTACCCAAACACGATAGGAGGGAGTATATGATGAAAGCCTTGTCAATCAATTCGGTTCTGAAGAGATTTATGCAAGGATAATGGGGCAGTATTTTTTTCAGCATGGTCAGTGCTTCATAACAGGAGAGACTGCTTCTACAAGGATGGGATGAGATACAGTTATAGAAAGGGGGCAATAATATTTGCTGATGCTATCGAGGCAGTGTGAGGTGGGTCGGAAAACTACTAGCTTTGGGGGATTCACAAACTAAAAGATTAACAGTAGCCGCAGGCAGAGGAAATAGTGATTCCTGCACTGCTTCCGTTGGAATGAGCAGGAACCCAGGTTGCTGGAGATTTCAAGAGCTGCTAAGAGGCATCATGGAACAAGTAAATACATGGGCTGTATTAGGGTAACCAAGAATAAAAAACAGGTACATATATACTTGTGTACACCAATGCTAGAAATATAGTAAATGAATTTGATGAATTTGAAGTGCTGATCAAGACGTCAAAGGCAGATATTGTTGGGAAATCAGAGACATGGTGTCACACATATATAAGCAGTGCGGAATTGGAATTTCGGGAGTACAATATGTAAAGAAAGGATAGACAGGGTAGGAAGGGATGAGGGGTTACACTGTTAGTTAGGAAACACAAAATCAAAGGAAATGCATCCAAATTTATTTATTTATTTTGTGTGGGATGCATATAAAAATGTATGGGATGCATATAAATTATCAGGTACCACAGAAGTCTATGGCAGATATTAACTAGTCTGTAATCAAGTCACAATGCAGGTTAAGCAAGTGAAGGCTGATTATGAGAAATCCTTGGCAAAGGTTGCAAAGAAAAACAACAAAGACTTCTTTACTTATGTAAACTCTAAGACCATATTGCTCCAGGGATATGCAGTGGTCTTTTCCCTGTCTTTTCCGCATCCTCCTTATTTGGTGGTCATGGTCTCGAACCCCAGTCTAATCAAGAAGCATTTGCTACGCACTGCTGTTCCTGCCCACCTGAATACGGAGGCTTCCCATTTGACCTTGCTCAGATAGCTGACAAACTGAATGAGTATTTTGCATCTACATTCACACAAGAGGAATTCTGTAAGGAAGAGGAGGATAGAAGTTTACTAAACTACCACAGGGAGCTAAATGATTTTGTAATAACAGACAGCAAAGTGGAGGAGAAATTGTTGAGGATAAATATAAAAAAGGCACCCGGGGTGGATGGGATCTATCCAGTTATATTAAAGGAGGCAGCAAAGGAAGTAAGCAAACTTCCTTATGAGAGCTTCTTTGGACTCAGGGGAGGTACCCATAGACT
Organism: Mastigoproctus giganteus; assembly: GCF_048544385.1. Lineage (NCBI taxonomy): Eukaryota > Metazoa > Arthropoda > Arachnida > Uropygi > Thelyphonidae > Mastigoproctus > Mastigoproctus giganteus. Next base: position 120,212,474 of record NC_143581.1, read on the forward strand.
GGAGATGTGCAAATGTAACCCCAATTCACAAAGGAGGATCAAAGGCTGACACAAGTAATTATAGACCTGTTAGTTTAACCTCTGTTCCATGGAAAATAATGGAGTCACTGTTAAAGAAGTGATGCAGGATCACCTAGACCAGATGGCACTAATAGTTCAGACACAGAAGGGTTTATTAAGGGGAAGTCTTATCTGACTAATTTGACTGGATGCTATGATGTGGTCACAAAGGAACTGATGCAAAAAAATAATTTTGGTATCATATACAGTGGAACTTCTCTATTACGAACTTCTATTTAACGAATTTCTCTATATTACGAATTTTTTCGCGAAACATTGCACCTTGAAACGAAATTACATGTAAAATTAACCCCATATAACGAAGTGTTAGTCTCTCTATAACGAATTTTTAAAAAAAATTAGTAAAAGCATTTTTGAAGATTTTCAAGCATTCACCGCTAAACAGCTGCTCAAATATACTGCCTCCTTCCTTCCGAAATTGCGTATTACCATCTGGAATTAAATAATCATCCTTTTAGTGAACACTTGTGGCCGTTGACGCCCGTAGGAGGGTCTCTGTTTCATTTTTGTTACAGTTATTAAACCAAATGGGTTTTCTTAAAAGTGGTCGTAAACTTTACAATAAATAGCGTAGATTTGTAAATTGATGTTGGCTCAGGGGAAAGCGAAATTCGCTGAGGTAAACCTTTAGCATGCTGCGGCGGCAATACATAGAATGCTACCATAGTCGGTTTTTAGTAACGCCTATTGAGTGACATTCGCTTCTCACCTCAACTGTACCACGTGACCTTCATGTCAATCATTATATATGTCCGTTCTCGTCTAACTGGACCCCCAGTAGATGGTTTTCATGAATTTTTTTTTTTTTTTTCGTTCGTCATCAATCACATAGGCTTGTATGCTCTTTTTTTTTTTTTTTTTTTTTTCTCTGAAAAGTAACATACAGCATATGTTAATCATAATTTTCTTTCGTGTATATATGCATGAAAGCGGAATAAAAGAAATTCACAAAGTCGTATATTTCTTCAAAGGGAGTGAGTGATACTGTTGAATTGGCAAGCGAACTTCATTGAGTAGGCGGTACCTGTACTAACAATTCACTGTATGGCCGGCGCAGCGAAGTTTGCGGTGCAGTCCAGTAATTTTTACAATTGCGAAAACAATTGTAAAAATGTCGAAGAGAAAGTGTTTAAGTATTAATGATAAAGCAAAGATTGTTATGATATTGACCAGGGTTTTAAGAAAAAAGATGTTGCGGAGAAATATGGCAATATTTGCAAGCAGTTTATCTACGAATTTAAAAAAATCGAGAATCAATTTTAAATGCAATTGAAGGAGGAGCAGACAAGAAGCGAATTAAGTTGTGTATATACGAAGATGTTGATAAAACTGTTCTAAATGGGTGCAAATGATACGTGAAAAGAATATCCCAATATCGAGCCTAATAATTAAGCAACAAGCTCTGAAATTTGTACAGTTCTTCAGACATTAAGAATTTAATTCGAGCACTGGGTGGCTAGAAAAATTTAAGAAGCGCCACAGAATTGTGGAAAAGGTTATTTGTGGAGAAAGTGTTAATGTAAGCGAAGAAGATTGCAACAGTTGGAGGAACAATACCAGAAGATTTTGGAAGAAGATGAGCGTAAGGATGATTCTAATGCTGACGAAATGGGTTTATTCTTTAAATGTTTACCGAATAGAACACTTGCTTAAAGGATGATAAATGTTTTGGCGGAAAACAAAGCAAAGAAAGAATCACTGTGCTAGTTGGAGCAAATATGACAGGAAGTGAAAAATTAAGACTTTTGGTCGTCGGAATATCAGAAAACCCAACATGTTTTAGAGGCACAAAATCTTTGGAAGTTGACTACACCTTTAATAAAAAAAGCATGGATATTAAAACTAGACAAGCGTATAACAAAAGAAAAAAGGAAAATCGTGTTGGTAACTGACAACTGTCCGGCACATCCTGCCAAACTTAAAAGTGCGAAGTTGTTTTTACCACCAAACGTAACGTCAAAACTCCAGCCAATGGATCAAGGCATAATTAAAAATTTTAAATTTCATTATCGAAAGAGAATAATAATGAAGATTGCCAATGCGTTCTCAGAAAATAGAAACTTGGAGGTTACCTTCGAGATTGCATCTCTGAACTGACAAAAGTTTGGACAAACGATGTCACTGAATACACTATTCAAAATTGTTTTTCGAAAGCGGGATTTGCATTGAATACAGAAGTCGAACAACGACTGGACGAACAAGATGAACTGCCCCTTTCACGCTTCTTGATTAGACCGGGGTTCGAGCCCGTCATCACCAAATACGGAGGATGCGGAATGGTCAGGGAATGACCACCGCATATCCCGGAGCAATATGGCCTTAGTTGCTAATGCTCCTAAAAAAAAAAAAAACCAGCCCCTTTCACAACTGAAAAACTTTTGGATATTATTAGAATCGTCTGGAAACATCGAAAATGAAATAACAATGGATAGTTATGTTTATATGGATCACAGCAGAACATTCAAATGAAGATGAAATACTGCTGAACAGTGTTAGACGCGACCATGATCACGAAGAAATTAACGATGACGCTGAAGAGACGCATCAGAACAACCCGCAGAAAAGCCAACTCGCGAAGAAATGCTTAAAGCTTTTAAAACGGTTCGTATGGGTCTACAGTTTTGTGAAAAGGTTCCTGATAATTGCTCTGAACAAATGTGAGGTTTTCTTTGAGAATCAGACATTTTTTTTTTAATTGTACTGTGCAAACGAAAATTACAGATTTTTTTTAATTTGTGATATTTACTGGCGAAAATTGTGTAAACGTAATTTAAATAAGTATGTTTTTTTTATATAAAATACATTAAAAATAAATGTAGATTCGTTTTCATTTTCTAATTAGATAATAATTTCTAATAAAAAAGATATTCTCTGTATAACGAAATTTCTATATAACGAATTTTTTTCGCCGGATTTATCGAATTCGTTATAGGGAAGTTCGACTGTATTTGAATTTCAGGAAAGCTTTTGATACTGTTGCACAAGGAAGATTGCTTTACAAATAGGAGCAGTATGGCATTAAGGGCAAGTTGCTGCAAAGGATAAAGAGATGGTTGATTGGGAGATGGCAGAGAGTGGTAATAAATGGATACTAGTCTATGTGGACTAATGTTATTAGCAAAGTCCCCCAGAGTTCAGTGCTGAGCCCATTGTTGTTTTGTGCAATGATATCAAAGAAGGTATATCGAGCTTAATGTCCAAGTTTGCAGATAATACAAAGGTTCGCAGGGTTATTAATGACAGTAATGCTACTGCTACAGGATCTAGAAAAGTTAGGCAGATGGGCTGAGAAGTGGCATCTAAAGTTTAACATTGACAAACACAAAGTACTGTATATGGGTAGCAGTAACCCAAGAGAAATGAGTGTAGTACCAATGTGTGGTACTACACTCAGGGAGGTGGAGAATGAAAAAGAACTGAGAATAATTAGAATTAGCATTAGTACAGGCATACGATGCAAGAAAGCAAGCATATGCAGCGTCAGCCAAAAAAAAACTCCCATTTCACCCCTCCACTCATTTCAAATGCCTGTCCAGCTCAGCCTTAAATTTATTTCGGCTATCAGCTTCCACAACAAAAGATGGAAGTCTGTTCCAACAATCAACTACCTGCTGGTTAAAGGCAAATTTCCGCACATATATTCTACAACTATATTTCCTCAATTTGAAACTGTGTCCCCTCAGGATTTTAGTCTGAGCAAGAGGAAGAATCCCAACAGCATTCAGCTTGCTCAACCCATTCAAGACCTTATACACCTCAATTAGATCACCTTGCAGATGTCTACTTTCCAGGTGCTGCAATTTGCAGAACTTAAGCCTTTCTTGGTAAGAGCACACCTTTGTTCCCCTAACCAATCTTGTTGTCCTCCTTTGTACTCGTTCTAGCAACTCTATATTCTTCCTAAAATGAGACCTCCAGACCTGTACACAGTACTCTAGGTGAGGCTTGAGCATTGCCTTGTATAATGGGGTAATCACCTGCTAGCAAAATTCCTATATATCATTGACAATACTCCATGACATGCCCTGGCAGCCCGTCTACACTTCTCAGGAAACTTTATATTTGACTGCACAATTACCCTCAAGTCTTTTTCACTTTCCACTTCCCTGAGTGTAGTTTGTTTGTTTGTTATTTGGTTTTTAGCAGCATTAGCAACTAAGGCCATATTGCTCCGGGGATATGCGGCGGTCATTCTCTGACCTCTCTGCATCCTCCGTATTTGGTGGGTATGGGCTCGAACCCCGGTCTAATCAAGAAGCATGTGTTACACACTGCTGCTCCTGCCCACCTGGCTACGGAGGTGTCCTGAGTGTAGTACCACACAGTTGGTACATTTCTCTTGGGTTATTGCTACCCATATGCAGTACTTTGCATTTGTCAATGTTAAACTTCAGCTGCCACTTAGCCCATTTTCCCAACTTATGTAGATCCAGTTGGAGTAGCATACTGTCTTGACTGTCATTAACAACCCTGACAACCTTTATATCAACTGCAAAGTTACACATTAAACCTGATACACCTTCATCAATATCATTGATAAATACTGAAAACAACAATGGGCCCAATATCGAACCCTGCGGAACTCCACTAATAATATTTGTCCATGAAGAGCAGTGTCCATTGATTATCACTCTCTGTCGTCTCCTGCTCAACCATCCCTTTATCCAATTTAGCAACTTACCCTTAATGCCATACCTCTCTTATTTGTACTGCAGTCTGCCATGTGCAACAGTATCGAAAGCTTTCCTGATATCCAAGTACAGTCAGTCCTCGTATAGCTCGATAGTTGTGTTCCTAGAAACCCTCGTGCAATGCAAAATCGTGCAATATAAACAACAGGCCCTATGGGAAAAATAGGGTTAGGTGCCGACCACCAAAGGTTGAACACACATTTGTAACCAAAACATTACCAAACACAATAAATAGTCGTAATAAAATACTTACGTATTTTATTATGATCTATCGTAAGCAAACTTGTTTTTTGTTTGATTTTCTATCCAAACAGATGACAGCCGTTCCATCTCTTCCAATTCTTTGTGTCTTAATCTAATGGATTTTAATTACACTTTGAGCTGTTCCTGCTATGAAAGTTGTTTTTATTTTCTCTGCGTTCTTTGTAATTCTCGGCGTTGCCTCATTTAGGCCTGTAGCACGTGCAATATCACGCGGTCTTTCATTTCACTCAAAGCATTTCACAATTCCATATTTTTTCTCTATCGACAAAGGCGGACTGGCCATAAGTCTTACTGGGGAAACCCAGGTGGGCCGGTGGCCAGTGTGATTTTGGCCATAAACCTATGAGGCCACTATAAATTTTCCTGGGTAAGAATTTTTGACCCAGTCCGCCTCTGTTTATCGATATTGCTTTCCTTTTTCTCTCTGAATCTGCAGTGTCTTCACCAGGACGTTTCCTTTTCACACCTTTTAATTAAGTATTTTACTCATTTTTAGGGAACAAAGCACAATTACAAAACGAGGAGGCACTTGATACACATAAACAAAGCTGCGTGAACAAAGCTGCGCGCGTGTGTAGCAACTGAATAAACAACACCGTAAAGGCAGAGATACACTATTAACACCTCACAATTTACTAAAGCACATATCTAGGGGTTACTACCATAAAACAATAAAAACAATTTCCAGTTGCGTTTCTGCTAGTGGAATCTGTTATAAACTGGTAGTAAATGTGATATAATTGCATTTGCGATTATACCGATAGCTGGAATTGTGTTGGTTTTTACGTTATTATGGTGAAATGTGTTCATCCTTCACTGATATAGAAAACAAATACATTTTCAGATTCTTCTCTTCATTCCTATTGTGTTGCATTCGATTGGGGTGATTCTGCGTTTGACTGCCATTTCTTGTAAACACAAAGGCGAATCATGCATAAGCGAATTCGCTTCGTGTTATATAAGATATCGTTCCCCTATTTATAAATCGTGTATGATCGAATTCGTGTAGTGTAAACACGTGTTATACGAGGACTGACTGTATATGATATCAAAATTATTTTTGGCATTCAGGTCCTTTGTGACCACATCATAGTATCCAATCAAATTGTTCAGACAAGACCTCCCTTTAACACACCCATGTTGTGTCTTAACTATTACCGCAGTCGTGTTTAGATGATCCTGTAATGCTTCTTTGACTAGTGATTCCATTATTTTTCCCGAAACACAAGTCAAACTAACAGGTTTGTAGTTACTTGAGTCACCTTTTGTCCCCCTTTGTGAATTGGTAATACATTTGCACACACCAGTCCATGGGGACCTCCCCTGAGTCCAAGGAAGTGCTCATAATTATGGCTAAGGGTTTGCTTACTTCCTTTGCTGCCACCTTTAATATAACTGGATAGATCCGATCTACCGCCAGGTTCCTTCCTTATGTTTATCTTCAACAATTTCTCCTCTGCTTTGCTCTCAGTTATTACAAAATCACTTAGGTCCCTCTTAGAGTTTGATAAACTTCAGGCATTCCCCTCCTTGAATAACTCCTCATGTGTGAATGTAGATGGAAAATACTCATTCAATTTATCAGCTACCTGAGCATGATCATCAATAGTCAACCCATCTATGTTAAGTGGTCAAATCTGATTCATTCTATTCCTTCTAGAGTTTACATAAGTAAATAACACTTTGCTGTTTTTCTTTTTATACTTTGCCAAAGATTTCTTGTAATCTGCCTTCGCCTGCCTAACCTCATTTGTGACTTGATTACAGACTAGTTTATACCTGCCATAGGCTTCTGTGTCACCTGATACTTTATATGCATCGCATACATTCTTCATCTCTTCCACGAGCCTCATTAATAAATGAGGCTCATGGAAGAGGCTCGTCAAATTCATTTGACATCCATTTAGGCCTAAACCTTAAACAGTATTTCTCAGTTGGAATGAAAAGCCTAGTAGCCTCCAAAATTAGGTCTCTGAAGGATTACCATTTAGAATTCAATGTTGGTATCATCATTAGTTGATCCCACTGTACAGAATTTAAAAAATGTCTGAGACCTCTGGGCAAAAGCCCTTCCCTTTAGCTTTGATGGTAATTACATCTTTAAGTAATTCCCACATCAGTACATTGTGATCACTGTCACCCAGTGGTTCCTTTATCTGCAGATTCTTAATGCATGAATAATCACTGCTGATAATCATAACAGGAGTATTACTCCCTCTGGTTGTCTCTCAAAGCAAGTTGCTGTAGAAAACAGTCATCCAATAAATCTACAAAAGTCTTGCTAATGTGTGAGTGACCAACCAACAAGTTCCAGTCAATATCTGAAAAGTTAAAATCCCCCATTGTAAGACATTGTGATTAACTGGCCCACTCTATTTCTCTTCACAATTGCTCATTATCCTCATCAGATTCATTAGGCCTGTAACACACACACCTACTCTCATTTTTCCTTTCCCAGTGCTTATTTCACACCAAACAGACTCAACACTGCATTGTCCACCATCAATTGAATGCACTTCCTTAGATTTTATGTGTTTCTTAACTAACAGCATAACCCCTCCTCCCTTCCTGTCTGTCTGTCTATCCTTCCTGTACACATTATACTCCTGAAATTCCAATTCTGCACTGCTTATATCTGTGTGACACCATGTCCCTGATATTCCAACAATATCTACCTTTGATGCCTTGACTAGCACTTCAAGCTCATCAAATTTATTAACTATACTCCTAGTATTGTTGTCATGCAAGTATACATGCACCTGTTAGTTACTTTAACACAGCCCATGTATTTACTTGTTCCACTGTGACTCCCAACAGTTCTGGAAATCTCCATTACCTTGCTTTCCAGGCTGCTGCTCATTCTAATAAAAGCAGTGCAAGAATCACTTTTGCCTCTGCCTGCAGCCACTGTTAACCTTTTAGTCTGTATATCCTCCCAAGCTAGCAGTTTTCCGACTCACCTAACACTGCCTTGATATCATCAGCAAATATTTTGGCACCCTTTCTATTTAAGTGTACCTTATCCGTGTAGAAGCAGTTTCTGCTCTCAACAAGCCCAGACCAGGCTTGAAAATATACTGCCCCTTGAGCCTTGCACAATCTCTCACGGGCTGAATTGGTTGACACAGCTCTCATCATATATTCCCTAAATTGTGCAGTCTGATATGATTCGCTGAACACTGAAGACGGGTTACCAGAACAGGTCATGAAATTTTGTGAATAATATATAGGAATTTTGCTAGCAGAGACAAGGAGGTGATTATTCCCTTGTATGAGGCAATGGTCAGACCACACCTTGAGTACTGAATAGAAGTTCGGAGGCCTCATTTCAGGAAGGATGTAGAATTGCTAGTACCAATACAGAGAAGGGCAACAAGATTGGTGAGAGGAAAAAAGGGGTGCTCTTACCAAGAGAAGCTTAAGTTTTGCAAGTTGCAGAATTTGGAGACTGGGCACCTGCGAGGTGATCTGATTGAGGTGTATAAGGCCTTGAATGGTTTAAGCAGGCTCAATGCTGATGGGATACTTCTGCTTGCTCAGATTAAGAACCTGATGGGGTATCGATTTAAATTGAGGAAAGACAGTTGTAGAATAGATCGGCAGAAGTTTGCCTTTAGCCAGCAGGTAGTTAATTGTTGGAATAAATGTCCATCTGTTGTTGCGGAAGTTGATAATTTAAATAAATTTAAGGCTGAATGGACAAACATTTGGAGCGAACGGATGGGTGAAATGGGAAGGTTTTATTTATTTGTTTATTTTTTAGGCCGATGCTATATAAGCTTTGTTTCTTGCATATGCCTCAACTAATGATAATGCTAACACCAGACAATACTAATCACACACCCAACACAATCTTTTTCTCAATACAACAACACTTTAGAGCACACAGTTGATATTAGTAGTCTCTAGGCACCTCAGATCACAACTTGGTGACAGTCTATCTCAAAATGTGGCCATTCTCAGCCTTGCATTGTTTTGCATTACAGGAACGTGAAATGGGATGATCTGCTTGATTTATATTTTTCTATTTCTTGAGGAATTTCTGTTTTAAATCTTCTGACCCCAATGTTTGATCAGATCATAGTAAAGAAATTTTTCTGATAAGGATGAAATCCTATTTTGTATTCCACCTAAAATCTCATCCTTAATATCACGCTTGGTTTTCCAATGTGTGAAGCACATTCGGGTTAATAATGCAGAATATCACAAGTTTGTATCCAAATCACCCACCAGCTTCATTTTCTTCCTACATTATAACTCACAATAATTGTCAATCCAAAGTAGATTTTTGAAATGCTAAGAGTAGAAAACTTGCTTCTTGTCCAAATGTAGTCGAGTATACCGGTCTCTTGCCAAAGCTTTTGGCTGAAAATGTTTTTCAAACTATACTCTAAGGATGCAATAGAATATGATTGTTCTAATACACCTTCTGCCTTTGAAAAGGCTGATTTATTAACATCCTATTTTCTTCCTACCTCTTGCATCAACAATCTTGTAAACTACCTCCTATCGCAATCAATACACTCCACTCAATGCCTAAGATGGTATTCCAACAGAGCTTTAGGTCCTGATGGAGTTTTTCCACTTGTTCTTCAAACCTGTGCACCCAATCTTGCCCCTATTCTTGGTTGCTTTTTACACTTTCTAGTTCTACTGGTATTTTTCCTCCTGCTTGGAAATTTACTCATATCAAGCCAGTTTCTATAAAGAGTGATAAACCTTTCCTTGCAATTACTATCCCATCGAAATTTTCAATGGGACAGCGATTTCTTTCCAAACTAATGGAAAAATCCATCAACCACCAACTCTTAAATTACCCTGAAATTTTCTGTCTGATCAATAACAACAGCACCGTGAATTCTATCAGTGTGGATTCACTGGAAATATAATAGGTTATGTCATATGACTTTGGACAAATTCAATGGAAAAGTTTGGCAAAACTCAAGCAGTTGCTCATCATTTGTGGACTGTTGATTGTTTTTGTCAACTGCGTTTTCAGTTTTCTCTTTGAGCACCCACTGTTTGTAATGAGTAATCTGTCTTCTATCTTCTCAGCTAATGCTGGTTTCCATAGGTTCATTCTTTCATCTACTCCTTTCCAGCTGTATACTAATGACCACTGTCTGGAAATCCCATCTGTAATTATGACGATAGCACATTATATTTTATCTTTCAGTTTGAGAAATCATAACTTGCACAAACAGCTTAAACTTTTAAATATATCCACTCCGGTTTACTTAAATACCAATCTCCAAATAATTTTCCCAATAAGGTGAATAAAACTTAATCAATTTTGACATCATACACTTAGATTTCAGAAAAGCTTTTAATACTATTCCACATGAAAAATGATGTACAAATTAGAGTAATGTGGTATTAGGAGCAAGTTACTGATATGGATAAAGGGATGGTCATTGTTTTTGTTGTCATTGGAGGTTTAATGGTCCAATGGCAAATGAAGGCAATTATCTGAATGGTAGAAAGTAACAGGTGCTATTAAAGGTCAGATTAGGATTAGTAAAGGCACATGATGCAAGAAAGCAAGCTTATATAGCATCGCCAAAAAAAAAAAAAAAAAAAACCTCATTTCACCCATGCACTTGCTCCAAATGTTTGTCTAGTTCTGCCTTGAATCTATTTAAGCTATCAACTTCTACAACGACAGATGAAAGTTTTTCCAGCAATCAACCACCTGCTGGCTAAAGGAAAATTTCCGCACATCTATCCTACAACTGTCTTTCCTCAATTTGAATTTATGCCCTCTCAGGCAATTATTCTGAGCAAGAGAAAGAATCCCATCAGCACTGAGCATGCACAACCCAATCAAGGCTTTATTACTATTCAAGGTTATAAATGTGCTTTAGAAAAATATCACAAAGGCGTTCAAAATTGATTCTCATAATGGGAACATATGATATGATAACGATGAAAGGGTAGGGCAATTTTCATTAAAAATATGACCCTTTAGAGAGATAAATACCTTAGTAATACACTGAAATTTTCAACTTCCAAGGACTTGAAACGAATTACAAAAAAAAAAAAAAAAAAACACACAATGTATTATTGGGTTCAGGTTATGATATTTTCCCGATTTTTTTAAGTTTCCACCGGCCGGCAAAACTTATGTAAAGTCAAATTTCCGTAAGTCGGGGAGTTTCTGTATATACATGTATATAAATATAAATATAGATATATATGTAAATACAGTAAGTGCTGGTTATAGTGATCATTACTTATTACAATCAGCCACTTTATAGAATCAAATTTCAAAGAACCAATTGAAATCACTAAAATGCACTACAGTTGCATTGTTTATTAGAATCTCATCTTTGGTTTTAAGAATAAATTGTGAATGCCTCTGTGATATTTTTCTAAAGTACATTTTTGGAGGTCTCATTTATAAAGGTCACAACCATAGCATAATAAAAACATTTTGCAGTTTCAGGTTTATTTGGCTTTTCTGTTAACGCAATTCTGTTAGTGCAATAAATGGTTAGTAAACTCTATCTTATTGCATTTGCGATAATACCATTAGCTGGAATTCTGTGTTTTCACATTATTATTGTGAAATGTGTTTCCCCTTCACTGAAATCTGCTCTTCATTTCTATATCTAAAATTTGTCTCACTTGCTTGTGAACAGAAAGAGAGTGAAGTTGAGTGCAAAAGATAAGTTACAAATTACCGTATTTCCCCCATGTATAAGACGCACCGTTCTTCGAAAAATTTCGGGTCTAAAAACTGGGTGCGTCTTATACAGTGGTTGTAGATTTTTTTTACTTGCATTTCCCGCTTTTTTGCGCTTGTTGTCTTTGTGCTCATTGTTTCGCACTTGTTACGAGTATATTAGGTTACGTTTTGCCACATTCTGCCCAGAAATGGCTCAGAAAAGATTTTGGTACAGTGCTGAATTCAAATTAAAAGTGATCCAGTTTGCAAAAGTGAATGGAAATTGTGCTGCTGAACGTAAGTTTGGTCCTCCTCCAAATGAGAAAACAATCCGAGACTGGCTACGGGAAGAAGAAGCCCTACTGAAAATGCCACGGCAGAAGAAGGCCATTAGAGGCAAGTCAGCAAAATGGCCTGATTTAGAGAGGGAATTGAAGATATGGATTGAGGAACAAAGGGCAATTGGAATTCCTGTGTCCACAAAGATGGTTCAGCATGAGACAAGAAGAATTGCTGATGAAAAAGAAGGTACTGATTTCAAAGGAGGACACAATTGGTGTTTCAGGTTCATGAAACGGAATGGACTAAGCATGCGTACATGCACCAGACTTGCCCAAAAGATGCCTGAAAGCTATGAGCAGAAGGTCCTTGAATTTCATCTTTTGTCATTCAATGTCGGAAGACACATCAGTTTGAGTTGGGACAGATGCAAGAAGGGAGTGAAAACTAACTGTGAAGACAAGTGGACATGAAAAGAGCCATTATACAGTTGTTCTAGTTTGTTGTGCCGACGGAACCAAGCTGCCTCCTATGCTGATTTTCAAACGCAAAAGAAGACATTCCTCGAGGAGTGATTGTCCACATTCATGACAAGGGTTGGATGGATCAGGAAGGAATGAAGATCTGGTTTGAGAAAGTTTGGAGCAGGAGACCAGGTGGGCTCTTACGCAAATCTGCCCTATTGGTGCTTGATCAGTTCAGGGCACACATAACAAAAAATACAAAGAAGATTGCTGCAGAGCAAAAAACAAAACTTGCTGTCATACCTGGAGTCTTGACATCCCAGCTTCAACCAGTTGATGTCAGCATTAACAAATCCTTCAAAGCTGCCATGAGAGACAAATGGAACCAATGGATGAAGTCTTCTGGGGACAATTTGACACCAGCAGGAAGAGTGAAGAAACCAACTATAGGAGAAGTTTGTACCTGGGTGAATAGATCCTGGGATAATATCAAGATTGAGATCGTTGTCAAGTCATTTAAGAAGTGTGGCATTTCAAATGCCATAGATGGAACTGAGGACGAGGCAATATATGAAGACAGTGATTCGTCATCAGACCCAGATGAGCACAAGCTAATGTATGGGAGTTTTGACAGTGATGAGTTGTATGAATTTTATGATGAATAAAACTTGAGTTCAATAACTTTATGTAATACATTTTTTTCAAATTTCGGGCCCCAAAATTAAGGTGCGTCTTATACATGGGGAAATACGGTATATAAAAGTACGATAAATTAAACTTAGGAATATGTCTCAAAGGGGATCGGCAGTACAATTAGGAGTGCATCAATCTCTTTATCAAAATTATTAAAATCATAGATTAAACTAATGTGAATAGTAAAACCAGAAAAAGTAAGCACAAAGGGAAATTCCAAACAATATCTGAAACTCTGTTTTGTTTGGTTCAAACAGGCCAGCTCATTGAATGCACCAATTAATCGTAGCGTTCTTTTTTAAAAAGATAACGATTTTGCTGAAAAAGTACAAGAGTTTAAGGCAAAGGATGGATGGCTGACAAGATGGAAGGAGATGCATGATATTGTTTACAAAAAACTTCGGAGAGAAAAACTGTCTGTCGAAAATGACAATAACTATTATTAGTAATGGCCACATGATGCAAGGAAGCCTATGGATTATGCTGCACCAGCCAAAAAATAAAATAAAATAAAAAAGAAAATAATAATAATAAAATAACAAAAAAATACATAAAATAAAATAATAAGAATAAAAACAAATTCATAATAATAAGAAGAAAATTTTAAAAAATATAATAATAAAAATTAAAAAGAGAAAAGGAAATGGACAACCTATGCATTTCCCTCCTCCCTTAGGTAATTATCCAGCTGACCTTTGAATTTCCAAAGACTGTCTGCCTCTACCACCCATGTAGGTAACATATTCCAGTAATTTATAACTCACTGGCTAAAATAAAACTTCCTGCAATCCAGTCTAAACAACTCCCCCTGTAACTTGAAATTATGGCCCCTAGATCTAGAATCATTTATAACTGTGAAAATTTCATTCTTATTCATTTTGCTTATACCTCTTAGAACCTTAAACACCTCAATCAAATCTCCTCTAAGTGCCTAGTTTCCAAGCTCTTCAACCCACATTTTCGAAGTCTTTCCTCATATGGATGCCCTTTTGCTGATCTCAACAGTCAAATTGCCCGTTTTTGGACCCTTTCAAGAAGAACAATGAATTTATTTAGGTGCGGTCTCCATACTTGAACACAGCATTCCAAGTGTGGTCTAACAATTGCCTTACATAATGAAATTATGATGTCCTTATCTCTACTAACGACTGTTCGATTTGATTTGATTTGATTTGGATTTTATTGGTGCATTAGCATCTAAGGCTATAATGCGCCAAGACCAACGACTGTTCGATAAATCATTGATAGGACACCATGGGTCCTCCTTGCAACCAGTCTACAATGCTCGGAGAGCTTAATATCCAACTGTATCGTAATACCAAAGTCCTTTTCCTCCACTACCAGCTTTAATTCAACTCTGCCAAGTGTATAAGTTATTTTGGGGTTACTGTTCCCCAGGTGCAATACCTTACACTTTGCTGGATTAAAGCATAACTGGCATTTTTCTGACCATCTCTGAAGTCTATCTAGGTCATTCTGAAGAAGCTCTGCGTGGCGGTAATCATAAAATACTCTAACAATCTTTACATCATCTGCAAATTTAGACTTCACGCCCTCTATCCCTTCATCAATGTCATTTATGAAAATCAAAAACAACAATGGTCCTAAATACTGATCCTTAGGAAAACCCCACTTCTTACATCAACCCAATCTGAGGAATAACCATTTATCACAACTCTCTGCCTCCGGCCCTGAAGCCACCCCACTATCCATCTAAGGATTTTCCCTGTGATTCCAACCTGTTCCAGCTTATAAAGTAACCGCTCCTGTGGGACTGAGTCAAATGCTTTGCTGAAATCCAAATAAACAACGTCGAAATTATTCCCTAAGGCCAACTCTTGAGTGACCCTGTCAAAATATCTAACCAGATTAGTTAAACATGATTTTCCCTTTACAAAACCATGCCGAGTATCCTTCAGAATTCCATTTCTATAAAAGTGATCCCGAATTCCACCACTGATCATAGTCTCCATGATTTTCCCTACTATTGAAGTTAGACTAACTGACCGGTAATTTCCCACTTCACTCTTAGAACTGCCCTTACGTATTGGAGATACATTGGTACTTTTCTAATCCAATGGAATCACTCCTGCATCCAGTGATGCTCTCATAATTAGTCTCAATGTTTCAATGCATTCACTTGACGCCTCCCCTAAGATTATAGGGTAAATGTTATCAACCCCAGGAGCCTTACTGGCCTGCAGGATCGAAAGTTTTTTCATTAAATAAACGTGTGAAATTTCAACATCATTAATTACATTTTTTTCAACTTTCCTCCCAGAATTTCTCATTGATGTGAAGGATTTTTCTTCTATAAATATCTATGTAAAATAACTATGTTGGGTATAAATATCTATGTTGAGTTCATCTGCATATATAAATACTATCCCATGTCCATTACATAAAGGTCCGATCTGGTTTGTCCTCCTCTTCTTTGCATTTATATATGTCAAGAATTCCTTATCCCCCCCCCCCCCCCACTTTGCTCTCTTTGCCAGCAATTTCTCATAATTTGCCTTTGCCAGCCTAACCTTTTCTGTTACACTATTACAGATCAATTTGTAGCTATTATAGGCTTCAGTACTTTTTATTTTTAAGTAATTTGGCAACGTCATTATTTATCCAACGTGGAATCCTCCTTGTGGAGTATTTTTTTAATGGTATACAAGCATTCAAGGCTTCTGTGATTAATGTTTTAAAGGTATACCATAGTTCAGTTGTATTCGCTCTCTGTGAGATATCTACCCAGTTAATAGAGGCCATGTAGCACCTTAAGCTGTTGCAATTTCCATTCCTGAAATTATAACCCATTCCTTTGCCTTTAACTACTGCTACCTCTCTCTCTCTTCATCGTCCACCGTAGAACTCCGTGATCACTTCCTGCTACTGGTTCCTGTACTGCTGGCCCTATTATGTCACCTGGTTCATGGGTGATGATGAGGTCTAGAATACTCTTTTCCCTAGTACTTTCCCTGGCATGATGATACAAATAACAATCATCTAGTTGATTTAAAAATTTTGTCCCCCATGTGGAGTTTCCTTCCCATTTGCTCCAATCAATTAGAGGCAAATTGAAATCACCCATAGTAAGACATTCACACTTATTTGCCCATTCCATTTGCATGTAGACTCTCATCATAATCTTCACAAGAACCTGGCCTGTAGATTACTCCCACTCTCATTATACCTTTGCTTCCAACTATTTCACATCATACAGATTCTATACTATACTAGCATGTGAAATGTCTGAATCTGGGAAAGCTTTCGTCGCACTCAAGCTACTTTTGATAAGAAGTATGACCACACTGCCCCTTCTATCTTCCCTGTCCTTCCTAAATGCATTATATATACACCGTACTGAAACTCATCACCCCTTATCTCCAGGTGGCTCCACATTTCTGTTTATGCGGAGCCAGGTGGCTCGTCATAAGCCCTATTATGTCAGCGTCACTTATCGTAACCAGCAGTTCAAATTCATTCATTTTATTGACGACACTTCTGACATTACTGTATAAACAATTAAGACTCAGTATTCTTGTATAGTTAACTACCCTGACATACCTCTTAAAGTTATTTAAGCTCGCTTCCCTGGCATTTGCTACCCGCTCATTTTAAACACTTTTGCCCTCAGAACATCTTGCTACTATGTTCTGTTGCGGTAACAAACAAATACTCTTGAGGTATGTGCAAGAGTTAATTTGACCAATACTATCAGATAAACGCATATCTATATTAACCTTACCCCCCCCCCCAAACTAGCAGTTCCCCTGAACCTTATTGTTGTTTGTAGACTTTACAACGCAAGGGCAGCAAAGGCCATAATGCGCCTAACTATGGTGATGTTAAATACTTAGTTATATCTGCATAGATGTCATTCAAATTTATACTGCATTGTACAGTTTTATCTGTTTGAGGAAACCAAAAATTTCGGTTACATGTGCTGTGTCTGCTAGGAGGTCAGAAACACTGAAAGAGGTGTTTGTCGTGGAAAATGAAGTAAACATAGCTTGTCAATCAGTATTGTATTTGGGGCAATCAATAAGTACATGCTCGACAGTGAACTGAGTGTTGCACCCTGTGCACCATGGTGGATCAGTGCCTGCAAGAAAATAGAGATGAGTCAGGTGCGTATGACTTATTCGTAGTCGAGCTAGTACTACTTCTTCACGTCTATTCTCATGTGTGCTCGACTTCCAAGGCTTGAGATCGTTCTTTATACAGAGCAGTTCGTTACCAACTTGATTTTGCCAGATATGTTGCCATTTTTCAAGGCACCACTTCTTTATAATTAATTTGAAATCACAGAGTGGTATGCTAAAGGGCTGATCTATAGAATCTGTAGCAGGTGTGGCAGCTAGGTCAGCATGTTCATTTCCAACAATTCCAAAGTGACCAGGGATCCAACAAAAGAGAATTTGTTGTTTGTTCTTATTTAACTTGGTCATGGTATTCCAAATGTGTACCAGTAAGGAGTTATGGTGATTTTTATTCAGCTGTACAGATTGGATAGCTCTAATTGAGTCTGTGTAGACAGTGCTATGCAAAATATTTGCCGAGAGGGTGAAATTTAATGCTATGTAGTTCCACAGTGTAGGTACTACATTCAATGGGGAGTTTCTTGGCTATAGTAAGGTTGGGAAATACTGCTGCTGCACCAACATGGGTGTCAGTTTTAGATTCATCCATGTAGATTGGTATGTACTCTGCATGCTGGGTTCTCAATGAGGCATGAATTTGCAGCATGTTCTGTTGGGGAAAGGTGTTTCCCAGCGATGTGAGCAAAAGGTCGCACATGTGATACATCCAAGGTGAAACTGTACGCGAAGTGGCCGGCTGTATCATGCTAGGGTCAATTTGCCAATCACTGAACAGGGAATGCAGGCATCTCCCTGTTGATAGGTTTTTAGATGGGTCTGTAAAGATTTTCCCATTTGGGTGAGAAAAGTGCATTCCGAGCAGGGTATTCCAGTTGCCCTTTGACTTTTGCTGCATTGTTTAACAGAAGCATTTGCCTTCGTAGATGTAAAGAGGTTTCAGTTGCTTCAGCATATAAGCTCTGAACTGGCGATGTACGGAATGCCCCTAATGCAAGACGAATAGAACTGTGGTGTACTGGATCAAGCCAACGTAAGGCACTTGGTCTAGCAGAGCTGTAGACCACAGAGTCGTAGTCTAAATGTGACCGCATTAATGCATGATACAAATGCAGTAGCGTATAACAGTCAGCTCCCTATGTCGTGCCAGATAGTACTATTAAGATATTTAGCTTTTTAAGGCCAGTAAACCGGAGCTGTTTTATATATTCAAGGAAGGTAAGTTTTTGGTCTAGAACCACACCAAGAAAGTGGACACTGCGAACCATTGGGATCATTTGATTTTCTAGGTGAAGTTCTGGGTCTGGATGTAGGTTACACTTCCTAGAGAAGTGTATCCCAACAGTCTTTTGGGGCGAGAGGCAAAAGCCATTGTTTTGTGACCATTTTACAACTTTGTTGATGACACCTTGCAGCTGTCTTTCTACCATTCGCATATTAGGCGAATGGCAGGAGACACTGAAATCATCAGCATAAAGGGTAGTGGACACTTTGTGGTAGACCCTGTGTTATGGAGTTCATTATTATATCAAATAGGATGGCACTCAGTACTGAACCTTGCGGAACGCCTTCTTGTATAAAATTTAAAGATAACTGGTTGTTGACTCTAACTTGGAATGACCAATGATGTAGGAAGTTTCTGATAAACTCTGGCAGGTGTCCGCAAAGTCCTAGATCATATAGGTTTTGCATTATGCTGTATCCTCCAAGCCGTGTCAAATGCTTTTTCTATATCAAAAAGAACCATGACATGGTGTTCTTTTCGTACAAAAGCATCACGGATGTTTATTTCTGCCCTGATCAGTAAATCAAGAGTGGATCTGCCTTGGCGGAAACTGCATTGTACCAGGTTAAGAAGCTTGCGTGTACACCAATGCTAGGAGTTTAGTAAATAAATTTGATGAATTTGAGGTATTGCTCAAAACATCAAAGGCAGATATTGTTGGGATATCAGAGACGTGGTGTCACACAGATATAAGGGATGCAGAACTGCAATTTGGGGAGTACAACGTCTACAGAAAGGATAGACAGGATAGGAAGGGGGGGA
Organism: Mastigoproctus giganteus; assembly: GCF_048544385.1. Taxonomy (NCBI): domain Eukaryota; kingdom Metazoa; phylum Arthropoda; class Arachnida; order Uropygi; family Thelyphonidae; genus Mastigoproctus; species Mastigoproctus giganteus. Next base: position 120,231,754 of record NC_143581.1, read on the forward strand.
GGGGTTATGCTATTAGTTAAGAAACACATAAAAACCAAGGAAGTGAAGCCAGTCGACATCGCTGGACAGTGCAGTGTTGAGTCAGTTTGGTGTGACATAAGCATTGGGAGATCAAAATTGAGAGTAGGAGTGTGCTATAGACCTAATGACTCTGATGAGTATAATAAGGAACTGTACAGGGAAATAGAGTGGGCCAGTAAATCAGAGAGTCTTATAATGGGAGATTTTAATTTCCCAGATATTGACTGGAATTTGGGGGCTGGTTACTCACACACTAGCAGGGCTTTTGTGGATTTATTGGATGATTGTTTTCTACATCAGCATGTTCGGGAGGCAACTAGAGGGAGTAATACTCTTGATTTGATTATCAGCAGTGATTCTTCATGCATTAAGAATCTGCAGATAAATGAACCACTAGGTGGCAGTGATCACAGTGTGCTGAAGTGGGATTTACTCAAAGAGGTAACTACCATTAGGGGTAAAGGGAAGGGTTATTGCTTCCGTAAAGGCGACTACGATGGACTGAGACAGTATTTAAATTCTATACAGTGGGACAAACTGATGATGTTACCAACAGCAAATTCAAAATGGGAAGCATTCAAAGAACTTATCTTGGAAGCTACTAGGCTTTACATACCAACTAAGAAATATTGTTCAAGGTTTAGGCCAAAATGGATGTCAGATGAACTAATGAGGCATATGGCAGAGAAGAAAAATGCATGGGATACTTACAAATTAACACATGACACAGAAGCCTATGATAGATACAAGTTGATATGCAACCAAGTTACAAAGGAGGTTAGGCAGGCGAAGGCAGATTACGAGAAATCCTTGGCAAGGGATGCAAAGAAAAACAGCAAAGAGTTCTTTACTTATGTAAACTCTAGAAGGAAGGGGATGAATCAGATTGGTCCACTTGATATTGATGGGTCAACTGTTGATGATCCTGCTCAGGTAGCTAACAAACTAAATGAATATTTTGCATCGACATTCACACATGAGGAGTTATTCAGCAAGGGGAATACCAGAGGTGTATTCAACTCTAGCAGTAAGCTACAGAATCTTGAAATAACTGGGAGTAAAGTGGAGGAGAAACTGTTGAAGATAAACACAAGAAAGGCACATGGGGTGGATGGGATCTATCCAGTTATATTAAAGGAGGCAGCAAAGGAAGTAAGCAAACCCTTAGCCATAGTTATGAGAGCTTCCTTGGACTCAGGGGAGGTACCCATGGACTGGAAATGTGCAAATGTGACCCCAATTCACAAAGGAGGATCAAAGGCTGAAACAAGTAATTATAGACCTGTGAGCTTAACTTCTGTTCCAGGAAAATTAATGGAGGCACTGGTTAAAGAAGCACTGCAGGATCATTTAGACAAGACTTCAGTTATAGCTCAGACACAGCATGGTTTTGTTAAGGGGAAGTCTTGCCTGACCAACTTGACTGGATACTATGATGCAGTCACAAAAGAGCTGGATGCAGGGAATAACTTTGATATTATATACTTGGATCTTAGAAAGGCTTTTGATACTGTTGCACATGGAAGACTGCTACACAAATTGGAGCAGTGTGACATTGGAGGCAAATTGCTGCTATGGATAAAGGGGTGGTTGAGGGGGAGAAGACAGAGAGTGGTAATCAATGGACACTGCTCATCGTGGACTGATGTTATTAGTGGAGTCCCTCAGGGCTCAGTGTTGTGTCCATTGTTGTTTTCTGTATTTATAAATGATATTGATGATGGTATATCAAGCTTAATGTCCAAGTTTGCAGATGATACAAAGGTTGGCAGGGTTGTCAAGGACACTACTGACACTATGCTGCTGCAACAGGATCTGGAAAGGTTGAGCAGATGGGCTGAGAGGTGGCAAATGAAGTTTAACATTGACAAATGTAAAGTACTACACATGGGAAACAGCAACCCCAGAGCAACGTATCAACTCTGTGGTACTACGCTGACAGTGGTAGAGAATGAAAGGGACTTGGGGGTGATTGTGCAGGCAGATATGAAGTTCTCTGAGCAGTGCAGACGGGCTGCAAGAGTAGCTCATGGAGTATTGTCAATGATATACAGGAATTTTTCCAGCAGGGATAAGGAGGTGATTATTCCATTGTATAAGGCAATGGTCAGGCCACACCTAGAGTACTGTATACAGGTCTGGAGGCATCCTTCTTGAAATGAGGCCTCCATTTCAGAGGCAGCATCTCAGAGCTGCTGGAACGAGTACAGAGAAGGGCAACAAGATTAGTGAATGGAACAAAGGGGTGCTCTTACGAAGAAAGGCTTAAGTTTTGCAAATTACAGTGTCTGGAGACTAGGCACCAGCGAGGTGATCTGATAGAGGTGTATAAAGCCTTGAATGGTTTAAGCATGCTCAATGCTGATGGGATTCTTCCTCTAGCTCAGAAAAATCACCTGAGAGGGCATAAATTCAAATTGAGGAAAGACAGATGTAGGATAGACGTGCGGAAATTTGCCTTTAGCCAGCGGGTGGTTGGTTGGTGGAACAGACTGCCATCCCTTGTGGTGGAGGTTGATAGCCTAAATAAGTTTAAGGCTCAGCTGGACAGGTATTTTGAACGAACAGAGGGGTGAAGTGGAAGTGGGTTTTTTTTTTTTTTGGCTGATGCTGCATAAGCTTGCTTTCTTGCATCAAATGCCTCTACTAATGCTAATGCTAATGCTTGTTTTGCACTAGAAACCAGGTTAGGTGGGCATTGATAATTTTTTTCCAGGACCTTGCTCATACAGCTGGTGAGTGCAATGGGTTGGTAATGTGCATTTGTAGGATCTTTTCCTGGTTTTGGAAAAGCCAAAACATAAGCATGGTGCCATTTGACCGGGAAGGTATTCTGTTTGAAAATTCTATTATAAAAAAGGAACAATGTCTTAAAGGCTGGTTCAGTAAGTTGTGCTATCGTGATGTAATGTATTCCATCTGGTCCTGTTGCACTGAGTTTGGTGGTGTCTAAAGCATGGTGCAATTCGGCCATTGTGAAGGGGAGATTGTATGCAGCACTAGATGCTGATTCGAAGTTGATGAAATATTTCTCAGCCTCTGCCTATTGTGTAAGATGTCATGGCTGAGACTTTCATGAACGAGTTACCCAATGAATTTGCAATCTCCACTGGTGTTGTAACATCACAACCGCTTACAGTTTGTATGGGAAGGTTGAAGTGTGTATGTTTACAGTACATACGTAATATTTTGGTCCATATCATTTGCCTTTTTGGTAGATCTTCTAATTGTGGAGGCAAAATGTCTCCATGCTTCCCTTTTGCTAGTCTGTCTAATATGTTTTGCTTTTGCCTGAGCCTGTTTAAAGTGGATGAGATTTGCAGTTGTTGAAAACTTCCTGATGATGTTCCAAGCTTTGTTCTTTTCTTTTTTAGCTGGGCTGCATTCATCATTCCACCAAAATTTTGAGCGTGCTGATATTTTGTTGGATTTTTTTTGGAATCGCTTGGTCTGCTTCCTGTAGTATTTGGTTAGATATATATTCTGTGGCCAACTTTATGGATGCTTGCTGGATTTGCTTTTCTTCCAGTATTCCTAGTTGTTTGTATATATCCCATTTTGCATTGGAAAAGTTGCATTGAACAGTTCTGTTAGAAAAGTGGGGGATGTTTGTATCAGCCCGGCATATCACTGGGTAATGGTCACTACCCAGTGTATTGCTGTGAATAGTCCATTCAAATATAGGGTATATGGATGCTGAGCATAGTGAGACATCAATAGCTGAGGTAGATCCTGTAGGTAAATGTGTATAGGTGTGTGTGTGCCATTACCAAGAGTAATCAAATTGTGCTGGTAAAGTAACTTTTCGATAATTGGTCTTCGTTCGTCCATATTTTGATTTCCCCATAAAGGATGATGACTATTGAAGTACCCTAGGATGAAGTAGGGTTGAGGAAGTTGTACCACTAGTTCTTCTAGGTCAGTGTAGCTTATATTTTGATTAGGTGGCAAGTATAGCGAGACAAATAAAAACTAATGTTGACTCGCACCGCAACTGCATAAAGGTTTGTTTTTAATGGGAGTGGTTTGGAGGGTATTTGAGCATTGATGTTGTTGTTGTTGTTGTTATTTGGTTTTTAGGAACATTAGCAACTAAGGCCATATTGCTCTGGGGATATGCGGTGGTCATTCCCTGACCTTTCCGCATCCTCCGTATTTGGTGGTCACAGACTCGAACCCTGGTCTAATCAAGAAGCGTGTGCTACGCACTGCTGCTCCTGCCTATCTGGCTAGAGAGGTGCCTTGAGCATTGATTATCAATGCCATGCCCCACCTCCATATGCCTGATTATATAGTTCATGCTGATGAATTATATAGTTCCGGAGAGAAACAGTTATATGTGGGGTCAGATTGGTTTCCTGAAGGCAGAAAGCGATAGGATCATACTGTGTGAGGAGATCTTGGATGTTATTTAAATTACTGCGATATCCTCTACAGTTCCACTGCAGAAATGTAAGCATTATTTGGGTTTAGCAGAATCCTCAATTTGTTTTCGAGGAGTTGAAGGTTCGTTTCGCTCAGGTTTCCCTTTCCCCTTCTTTGGAAAGTATGGGAAAACCATACTTTCCAAAGAATGGGAAAACCATACTTTGGAAAGTATGGTTATCCTCATCAGTAAACACCTCATCAGTACTATATCCTCATCAGTACTAAAGTTCTAGTACGTGCTCATCTTGCTATGGGCTATCTTCTAAGTCCATGCAATCTGTTTGGTTTGCATCTGGAGAGGTAGTTACTTTAGTGGTTTGCTGTGGGGAGGCATCTGGCTGTACAGTAATTGGAGTATTTATGGCTTTACTTTGCTTGTCATTTTGTTTACTGGTACGGTAGTCAATACTGACCTTGCCCACTAAGATAGTGATTCGCTTGGCAGTATGGTTACCACTGTTTGTGTTGCAATTGATATATATCTTTTGGATGCTTGAGCATATGTTGGTTTATTGTTATTCAGGGCTGGTAAAGATTTTTTGGCCTCTTGATAGATGACATTGTGTTTAGTTTTTTTTTGTATCGTTGTATGCGGTTTTTTTTCGTTTCCAAAGGGGACACTTCTTAGAAAATGCTGGATGTGCTTCTCTGCAGTTTGGACAACTAGGTGCTGTAACTGTGCAATCAGTGTTCATGTGTGCAGTGGACCCACATGTGGCACAGGCAGCTTATCCTCTGCAGACTGTCTGTGAGTGCTCAAACTTCTGGCACTTGTAGCAGTGTAAAGGATTTGTAATGTACGTTCTAACATGGCAATTAAGATAACCTGCATTGGTGGTTTAAGGTTATCAAAAGTGAGTATTATGTTCCAAGTGCAAACTAGTATGCCGTTTTTTTAGTAATTATTCTTCTTACATTGATTACTCCTTGATTTTGCAGTTCCTGCAAAATCAAGGAGTAATAACTCTTCATCTGACACGTTCAAGATCAAGGAGTTTTAACTCTTCATCTGACACGTTCAGGGAAACGTGTGGTGAAACGGTAATGAAAGTTCCACCAAAAGTTATTAGTTTTAGTAGTTGTTCAGACTGTCGAACAGTGGCAACTTCAACCAGCAAGTCTCCCGATCATCAGCAATGAACTGTCTTGGGGGTACCTATTATGCTTTCTAGGCATTTTTGCACTAGAAATGGTGATAGTTTGCCAATAGGTTGTTCTTCAGTTGAGTGAATGATAAGAAAGGTTGCAGTTCTGATTTTGGCTACGTCAGTCTTTTGACGTTTAGTTGCAACAAAATCAGGCTCCGACTGTTTTCGCCCTGTAAGGGTCTCATCCATGCACCCAGTGGATTTCTGAGTCTTAGGATCTGTTTGCTCCATTTTGCCCTGGAAGGGAGAGCTTTTCCCCTCCAGGTTACCGGCCCCACCAGGAGCAGTGGAGGCAGGAGCAGTGCCACCTTTGTGACCAGGCGGTAGTGGGTTATTAATAAAACAAAAAATGGAAGAAAAAAAGAAAGAAGGTTACTTTTTCTTCTGATCTAGTAAAGTTCTTTCTTTACTGAATGAATTGAGAGTTAATGTAACACTGAAAATAAGAAAATGATTTTATTTCACCAAGAAAGAGCACTAATTTACTGGCAGAGACACTTGATCACAAAATTGCTTGGCACCTGGGGCCGAACTTTTAAGGTATCCTCAATAATACTGGCAAAAACATTTGTACCACTTTTGTTTAAATGTATCCCGTCTCTACAAAACAGATTCCTTCTATCTACAAGTGTGGGCCAAGCTGATAGAAATTTCCCCCCAAAAGCCTTGTAGAGTGCTTCAAGCCTTGAGTTAATCCACAAGGCTTTCAGCATATAATCCCTCCTATTTCTGCCTCCTGGGCAGAATTGAAGACACAGACATTGTGACCTAACCTTCAATATTTCTTCAGCATGGTCCTATATGTGTCAGCATTTGGATAAGAAAAACAAAAAAAATTGCATTGGTTTTGGACAACTTCCCAGCTCATCCAAAGTGGACTTTCAAAAACATTGAATTAGTTTTTCTACCTTGGAATACCACATCACTGATTCCACCTCTCGACCAGGGAATAATAATAACCTTCCAGGCCTTTTATAGATCGGATATGAGGCGAAGAATCATCCAGTCTATAGACGAAGGTTTGGGAACATCATCCGATATTGCAAAGCAGATAACTGTTCTAGATGCTCTTCACATAACAACGAGTGTCTGGAATGAAGTTTCTGAAACCTGCATTTGCAACTGTTTCAAAAAAAGTGGATTAATTATTCATGATGGTCAACTAAGTCATGATACTGATCAAAATGAAAAGCCTGAAGACATGGGTGAACAGGATTTTAATGATTGGGTGGGCATAAATGGTGGTCTACAAGTTACTACAGCTTTAAAGGATGAAGAAATTGCCCAGTCTGTTACTGATAATTTTGCCAAGGAGGAAGAAAATGAAGATGAACTCAAACAAATTCCAGTTACAAAACAGCAAACTTGTGAAGCTATAGCCGTACTTAGGAGAGCGCTGGAAGAAACTAGTGCCAGTGATCGTGAATATAGACTGTTAAACAATATTGAAAAATCTATCGACTTTCTAGTGATAATTTAAAGCAAGCTAAAATAAGTGACTGTCTTAAATTATAATCATATTACAAGGTGTTATGTTTAATATGTCACTTTTCTATGTACGTAAGTATATATTTGTTTTTATTTTGCTAACCTGTGAATGAAGTTTCTGAAACCAGTTTTCACGTGTCATTTAATTGATGATAAACCGCTGGTAAAAAAGTGTAAACTTGTGCTTTTTATCCTTATTTTTATTGCCTAAGCTATTTTGTGACCAGACTAGCTTATATCTACCATAGGCTTCTAATAGCTTCATCCAATGCAGTTTTCTTCTCTGCCACTAGTCTCTAATTCATCTGACATCCATTTAGGGCTAAGGTTTGAAGAGTATTTCTTAGTTGGTAAGAAAAGCCTAGTAGCGTCTGCAATTACTTCACTGAATGCTTCCAATTTAGAATTTGCCATCGATATCATCTTCAAATGGTCCCACTGTACAGAATTTAAAAACTGTCTGAGACCACTGTAGTCATCTTTATAAAAGAAAAAAAAAAATGTCCTTGACGGTAGTTTCATATTTAAGCAAATCTCAAATTAATACACTGCAATCACGGCATGCAGTGGTTATTTTATTCACAGATTCTTAATGCATGAAGAATCACATGCCAATAGGATCCCTTGCTGCATCCCTAACATGCTAGTGAAAGACACAATCATCCAATAAATCGACAAACAAAAGTCCTTTCTAGTGTGAGAGTGACTAACCAACAAGAATCAGTTAATATTTGGCAAGTTAATGTCCCCCATTATAAGATATTCTGATTTACTGGCCCACTCCATTACTTTGTATAGCTGTTTGTAAAACTCTTCACAATATCAGACCTACAAAATACGTCTTTTCTCACTCTCTCTCTTTTTTTTTTTTCAGTGAATTGCACCAAACTGACTTCAATATGGCTACCTATGTCAAGGGAGCACTGCTTTAGATTTAATATTCTTCTTAGCTAAGAGCATAGCCACTCCTCTCCTGTGCTGTCTGTAATTTTTGCACACACTGTACTCCCCATATCCAAATTCTAAATGCCTTATATCTTATTGACACTGTGTCTCTAATATCCCTACAATGTCTACATTTGACGATTTGAACAGTATCTATCATAGAATTGATGAAGTATCTACCACACTTCATCAAATTTATTTACTATCCTTTATCATTAGTACATGTTTTTACTCTTAGTTGGTTGGTTGGGTTTTATTGGTGCATTAGCAACTAAGGCTATAATGCGCCAGTTTTACTCTTAGCAACCCTAAATGCCTAAGAGTATGTAAGAATTTACTTATGTATGGGTAATGCACACATATGCATACTATGGCAACTCATGAAGGTATTCACAATATGAGATATAATTAAAATGATGTATTAAAACTACCTTGGTAGTAGAAATGATGCATGTGCATTACCCTTGAATAAGTAAATTCCTTCACACTCTTAGGCATTTAGCCAAGAAATGTCTTTTAGTCAACATATTTGTTTGTTCCATAAGGATCCCCCAGCAGGTCCTGAAATCTATGACTCCATGATTTTTGCATTACTACTATTAGAACAGATCACACTTCTGCTTGTGGCTGCTGTTAATCTATTTGTGTGTATTCTCCAACCCCAAAAGATAGTAGTTTTCTGATCACCCACCTAATACTACTCGATAGCATCAGATTGTTTTTCATATCAGTATAGCAGATATAGGAAGTTTCTATGTTAACTTGTAGCAGTGTTAAACAGTGTCAGCAGAGGATTATAAACTATAAATTATGGCACTGCTTAAGTGTTTTAATAATTAAACTTGTCAAGAAGATGTAACATGTGACAATAATAACATTAGTAGAGCTTTTAGAATCGTGATTTGGCATAGATAGCTGGCATGAGACTTCGAACCACGTGGGTGGCAATAGATAATTAAACTTATTATCTATTATAAGTTTAATAAGGGGCTTAGAAGGGAACAGGTATCCTATGTGTTATCAGACACACTCAGCCTAAAACACTGATGGATCCAATATCTCTCTATTACAGAAGATTTAGGAGAAGTCCGGTTGGCCTGCCTCCCTAAAATCCACTCATGCACACCTTCTCAATGGTAAGCCCTGTTACGTCACTTAGGTGGCAACGAACGTGTAGAGTGGTTCTCTTCAAGACGCCTGGTCAGCGTGAAGAGGAAAAGACCAAACCCTCCAGCAATGAGAGCACAACAATACAAATGGCCCTCAGTCCCCAGCAGCTTTCACTCTCCCTCTTACGGCAGCGAGAGGATCAGAGTGGAAGCAGAGGGTGCTAAGAATCTCTGGGTACAACCAGGCTGCATTGCACGGAAATTGAACTTGGTCTGTTATAACGTACGATCACTCATCGGTGAAGACAGGATATTAGAGCTGGAAAAGGAATTAGAAAATGTGAATTGGAAAATCATCAGTTTGGCTGAAACAAGAAGAAGAAATGAATCACTTATAAGTTTATCAAGTGGAAATCTGCTGTACACCAATGGAAACAGTGAAAGGAGTGAAGGTGGAGTTGGGTTTCTGGTCCATAAAGATTTTAAAAACAACATTTTGGAATTCAAAAGTACATCACCAAGGGTGTCAAGACTAATACCCAAGATTTCCAAGAGGTACAAGCTAAAGATTATAATGATTTATGCACCAACATCGAGCCATGATGATGAAGAGGTTGAAGAAATGTACACTGAAATTGAGAGTCTTCTAGATGAGCAGAAAACCTACTACACTATTATTATGGGGGACTTCAATGCTAAGGTTGGAAAAAGGCAAAACAGCGCAGAAAAAGGAACTATAGGAAATTTTGGAATTGGTGAAAGAAATAAAAGAGGTGAAAGACTTGTGGAATTTGCAGAATCTCAAGGAATGTCAGTAATGAACACTTTTTTCAAGAAAAGGGTGAACAGAAAGTGGACATGGAAGAGTCCAAATGGATTAACAACTAATGAAATCGACTTCATCCTCACTAACAGAAGATATATTGTGAATGATGTTACCATCCTGAATAAGGTAAATGTTGGAAGTGATCACAGAATGGTAAGATGTACACTTGATATAGATGTAGGAAAGGAAAGGAAAATTGACTCGAGTAAATAATACAAAGGTCTTTGAAATAACAGAGGAGGAGAAAAAGCAGTATGTACTGGAACTTAAGAACAAGTTTGAGCTTCTGCTAGACTGCTCAGGACCAAGATATCGACGAGGAATATAACAACTTTCTGAAAGTGATAAAGCCCAAGAAACCTATAGGGAAACAGAAATCCAAAGAAGAAAAAATTAGCCAAGAAACACTTGTCATGATAAACCAAAGACGACAAATGAAGAGCAAGAAAAACACTGACAGGGAGAAAATTGAGTATACTGAGTTATGCAAAGCCATTAGAAAGAGACTCAGAGAGGACATAAGAAGATTTAACACAAGAAAAGTAGAACAAGCATTAAGGGAAAACAAAGGATTTAAATCAGCAGCCATGAGCAGTAATACAGAAAGACAAATGATACTGAAACTGAAGAATAGCGATGGTGTACTTATAAACAGCAGAGAAGGCATAATTCAAATAGCAGAAGACTACTATAGAGAATTATACAAGGAGCGAGGGAATGATACCAGCAGTGGGGAAGATGGATTGCAAAGTAGCAACACATACGACATACCCGATATTCTTCCTGATGAGGTAGAACATGCATTGAAGAAAATGAAGAATCAGAAAGCTCCGGGGGAAGATGAAGTTACTGTACAGTTGTTAAAATTGGGAGGAAGAGACATAACACAAAAACTGGCAAGGCTCTTCACAAAGTGCATTAGAAAAGGTGTGATGCCTAAGCAGTGGAATAATGCAATCATAGTTTTGCTGCATAAGAAAGGAGATAAATCAGAAATTGGAAATTATAGACCAATTAGCTTGTTATCTCATATCTACAAGTTGTTCACAAGGGTCATTACTAACAGATTAGAAAGAATACTTGATGAGAATCAACCGAAAGAGCAAGCTGGCTTTAGGACAGGATTCTCAACTATGGATCACCTTCACGTAATATCACAGCTAATGGAGAAAGCAAATGAATATAAAACACCATTATGCCTGGCATTTGTGGATTATGAAAAGGCATTTGACTCCATGCAGCATAAGGCAATGTTTCGGGCACTGGAAAGACAAGGCATAGATACTCCATATATTATGATTTTGAAGAAAATATATGAGAGTGCTACATCCTTTATTAGACTAGACAAAGACAGTAGCAAATTTAAAATCGAGAAAGGAGTTCGACAAGGAGACACAATATCTCCGAAGCTGTTTACTGCTGCCCTTGAGGAAGCTTTCAGAAGATTAGACTGGTCGCAGAAAGGAGTCAATGTGAACGGAGAGTACCTAAACCATTTACGATTTGCAGATGACATTGTGGTCATAAGCCACGATCCCAAAGAATTAGAGGAAAATCTTAATCAGTTATGCACAGTTAGTAAGGATTTTGGATTAAAGATGAATATGGCTAAAACAAAAGTAACGATGAACAAGTATGCCACGGAAAGGGAAATAATGATTGAAGGAGCAGTAATTGAAAAGGTGGAGTCATATACTTATCTGGGACAAGTTATTAGGTGTAATAATGATAAATGGTTGGAAGTCAAGAGAAGAATAAATTTTGGATGGATAGCATTCAGAAAATATAGTCACATACTGAAGAGCAATATCCCAGTTTGTCTGAAACGTAAAATAAAGAATGAATAAATGTATACTCCCCACCATGACTTAAGGAAGTGAAACTTGCGCACTCACCAAAAGAATGGAAGAGAAGCTAAGAACTACACAGCGAAGAATGGAACGAATTATATTAGGAATCAGACTGTTAGATAAGAAGAGAAACACATGGATTAGGCAGCAAACTCAAGTAAAGGACATTCTTATCAAAACTAAAGAACTAAAATGGTCTTGGGCAGGACACATAGCTTGAAGACATGATGACAGATGGACTAAGAAAATAACAGAATGGTACCCAAGAGGAGCTAGAAGAAAACCTGGAAGACAAAGGCGGAGATGGATAGATGAAATTCATGAGTTTTTGAGTAGTAAATGGACGGCCAGTGCTCAAAACAGAAGGAACTGGAAAGTTGCCGGAGAGGCCTTCATCCTGCAGTGGATTGAACATGGCTGATGATGATGATGATGATCTATTATAAATACTTCGATTTTAAAAACATAAGGTTATAACTTAGTACATATGACAAACTTGATAGGAGACACGAAATTAATATATCGAAATTCGGAAGGGGATAAAACTCGATAATGAAATATATATATATACATATAGTGTTATTACTGCATTTGAATAGAAGTTTAGTGAAATATTTTTAATTGTATTAAATTTATATTTGAATTGTACTAAAATTGAATCAAAATCATTCAGACCAGAGCAGCAAAACAGAAGGCTCAAGGCGAATGGGAAATTATATTGCCAAGGGGAATGTCTTTGTGTGCACTCGATGTAAGGAGTGTGAGGAAATGAGGTGCCAGCTCAGCATTGTTATAGGCCTTTAGTTTTCTAAGAAGAGAATAGATGCCCTCGAAGGTCTTAAATTGAGGGACCCATCAAGCTCTCAGCTGCCCACATCAATGCCAGAGCAGAATACGCTGGTGCCACAGAAACTACTTGTTGTCGGTGCCAGGGGCAAAAGTTGATGATGCAGAGCACAAAATATCTTTTAAGAGCACAAAAGGTGATACTGCTGTACAAGCTGGCACCAATGATATTAAGAGTAGGAGAATGGCGGAATTACTTAGCAAGTACAGGTCAATATTGAAAAAAGCTGCGAGTTAGGGTTAAATTTGAAGGGGTCTGCAATTTTGCCCAGACACGATAGGAAGGAGTATATGATGAGAGCCCTGTCAATCAATTCGGCCCTGGTAAGACTGTGCAAGGCTCATGGGGTAGAATTTTTTTCAGCCTGGTCTATACTTATTAACAGGAGAGACTGCTTCTACAGGGATGGGATACACTTAAATAGAAAGGGTGCAAGAATATTTGCTGATGCTATCCAGGCAGTGTTAGGTGAGTCAGAAAACTGCTAGCTTTCGGAGATACATGGACTAATAGATTAACAGTAGTCGCTGGCAGAGGTGAAAGTGATTCTTGCACTACTTCTACTGGAATGAACAGCAGCCTGGAAAACAAGGTGCATGTATACTTGTGTGTACACCATTGCTAGGAGTGTAGTAAACAAATTTGATGAATTTGAGGTTCTGGTCAAAACATTAAAAGCAGATATTGTTGGGATATCAGAGATGTGGTGTCACAGAGATATAAGGAATGCAGTATTGGAATTAGGGAAATACAATTTGTTCACGGAGAATGGAAAGGATAGAGAGGGAGGAGGGATTACGCTATTGGTTAAGAAACACAAAAATCTAAGGAGGTGCATCCAGTTCACATGGGTGGACAGTGCTTTGTTGAGTCAGTTTGGTGTGACATAAGCACTGGGAAAGCAAAATTGAGAGTAGGAGTGTGCTATGCACCTAATGTCTTTGATGAGTATAATGAACAGCTGTACAGAGAAATAGAACAGGCCAGTAAATCAGATTGTCTTATAATGGGGGATTTTAATTTCCCAGATATTGACAGGAACATGTCTGTTGGTCATTTGCACACTAGCAAGGCTTTTGTGGATTTATTGGATGATTGTTTTCTACAGCAGCATGTTCGGGAGCAACCAGATGGAGTAATACTCTTGATTTGATTATCAGTAGCGATTATTCGTGTAATAAGAATCTGCAGATAAACGGAAGTGTTTTTGCTGTTGTAAAGGCGACTATGGTGGTCTCAGACAGTTTTTAAATTCTATACAGTGGGATCAACTGATAATGTTGCGAACAGCAAATTCTAAATGGGAAGTCTTCAGGGACTTAATCTTGGAGGCTACTAGGCTTTTCATACCAAATGAGAAATACTGTTCAAGGTTAAGGCCTAAATAAATGCAGATGAACTAATGAGACATGTGGCAGAGAAGAAAAATGCATGGGATACATATAAATTAACAGGTGACACAAAAGCCTATGGAAGATACAAGCTGGTCTGTAATCAAGTCACAAAGGTGGTTAGGCAAGCAAAGGCAGATTACAAGAAATCCTTGGCAAAGGATGCAAAGAAACACAGCAAAGAGTTCTTTACTTATGTTTACTTAATGTTGTCTGACACTATAGCATCAGGCTAGGCAGCCAGTTACTTGAGGAGTCATCTTTTTTAAATTCTTTGAGGATAAAACCCTATTCTAGAAGCTTTTCTATAATCCCATCAGGATGTCGAGCTAGTGTTTAGCTCCTCATGCTCTTTTGCAACAAATACACAAAAACACCAACTATGGCTGTATCGTGTCCTACTGCAGGTAACTTTGTGAAAAGGGAACAAGTCATACACATAGCATAATCCTGATTTATAGGAGTACTGCCTTTGGAAGTTCTCCTCCTGCACCAAAGAATTCCCACTATACTGACCCGACATTTACTTTGCCCCTCCAGTCTGGGGTATGATTTAGTCAAAATTTAATTTAAAATTAACAAAAGGACTAGGAGATGGATCATAATATACGCTTATTTATTCGCAAAGCAAACTGAACTCTGCTTGAGTCTGTGAAGACACTAAACTTTTGGCCATTAGCAACAACACTTCATTCTTTGATCCTAGTTTGGTACACATTTTTATTTTTTTGAGTTTGTTGTGGTTAGTTTATGTACATGCAGTAAACGTTTTCAAGATGCTTCCTGCATTATCCAACCAAAAGGCTGATATTTAGTATGATGATAGTCTTTATACAGGGTGTCTCAGGTCAATGTTGAAATTGTCATTAGTAAAATATTCCAGGAAGTGAAAGGATAGGTAATTTTAAGCAAAAAAGTTCATATAAACATGTGCCCTATCCCGAATGGCTTCCGAGATAGAGACAGTTGAATGTTTATTTTTCAAGTGACAAATTTGGAACAGTTTATAATAAATTTTCAAAAATGCCACCATCAAAAGCAGCAGCCCCCAAGGCAGAATGCGCTGGTCCCAAAGGAACTAGTAGTTGTTGGTGACTCTATTGTCAGGGAAACGGGAAACATGCTTTGTAAAAAGGATAGGTGGAACAGGACCAGGGTATGTCTGCCAGGGTCAAAGGTTGATGACGTTGTAGAGTGGATATCATCTTTTAAGGGCACCAAAGGTGATATAGTTGTACATGTTGGCACTAATGATATTAAGAGTAGGAGACTGGTGGAATTACTTAACAAGTACAGGTCACTGTTGAAAAAACGCCGTGAATTAGGGTTGAATTTGAAAGTGCCTCCAATTCTGCCCAGACACGATAGGAGGGAGTATATGATGAGAGCCCTGTCAATCAATTCGGCCCTGGAAAGATTGTGCAAGGCTCAAGGCGTACAATTTTTTTCAGCCTGGTCTGTACTTGTTAACAGGAGAGACTGCTTCTACAGGGATGGGATACACTTAAATAGGGTGCAAGAATGTTTGCTGATGCTATCGAGGCAGTGTAAGGTGGTCGGAAAACTGCTAGATTGGGGGGATACAAGGACTAATAGATTAACAGTAGCCACTGGCAGAGGAGAAAGTGAGTCTTGCACTGCTTCTATTGGAATGAGCCGCAGCCTGGAAAATAAGATGCAGGATATTTCAGAGACTGCTAGGAATCATTGGGGTACAAGTAAACACATGGGTTGTGTTAGGGTAGCTAAGAAAAAGAACAGATGCATGTATACTTGCGTGTACACCAATGCTAGGAGTTTAGTAAATAAATTTGATGAATTTGAGGTATTGCTCAAAGGCAGATATTGTGGGGATTTCAGACTTTATTCATCAAATAAATTTGATGAATTTGAGGTATTGCTCAAAACATCAAAGGCAGATATTGTTGGGATTTCAGAGACTTTATTCATCAAATAAATTTGATGAATTTGAGGTATTGCTCAAAACATCAAAGGCAGATATTGTGAGGATTTCAGAGACGTGGTGTCACACAGATATAAGGAACGCAGAACTGGAATTTGGGGAGTACAATGTCTACAGAAGGGATAGACAGGATAGGAAGGGAGGAGGGGTTATGCCGTTAGTTAAGAAATACATAAAATCCAAGGACGTGAAGCCAGTCGACATTGCTGGACAGTGCAGTGTCGAGTCAGTTTTGTGTGACATAAGCATTGGGAGATCAAAATTGAGAGTAGGAGTGTGCTATAGACCTAATGACTCTGATGAGTATAATAAGAAATTGTACAGGGAAATAGAGTGGGCCAGTAAATCAGAGAGTCTTATAATGGGGGATTTTAATTTCAGAGATATTGACTGGAGTTTGGGGGCTGGTCACTCACACACTATCAAGGCTTTTGTGGATTTATTGGATGATTGTTTTCTAGATCAGCATGTTCGGGAGGCAACTAGAGGGAGTAATACTCTTGATTTGGTTATCAGTAGTGATTCTTCATGCATTAAGAATCTGCTGGTAAATGAACCACTAGGTGGCAGTGATCACAGTGTGCTGAAGTGGGATTTACTCAAAGAGGTAACTACCATTAGGGGTAAAGGGAAGGGTTATTGCTTTCGTAAAGGCGACTACGATGAGACAGTATTTAAATTCTGTACAGTTGGACCAACTGATGATGTTACCAACAGCAAATTCAAAATGGGAAGCATTCAAAGAACTTATCTTGGAAGCTACTAGGCTTTACATACCAACTAAGAAATATTGTTCAAGGTTTAGGCCTAAATGGATGTCAGATGAACTAATGAGACATATGGCAGAGAAGAAAAATGCATGAGATACATACAAATTAACACGTGACACTGAAGCCTGATAGATATAAGTTGCTCTGTAACCAAGTTACAAAGGAGGTTATGCAGGCGAAGGCAGATTACGAGAAATCTTTGGCAAGGGATCCAAAGAAAAACAGCAAAGAGTTCTTTACTTATGTAAACTCTAGAAGGAAGGGGATGAATCAGATTGGTCCACTCGATGTCAATGGGTCAACTGTTGATGATCCTGCTCAGGTAGCTAACAAACTAAATGAATATTTTGCAACGACATTCACACATGAAGAGTTATTCAGCGAGGGGAATGCCAGAGGTGTATTCAACTCTGGTAGTAAGCTAGAGAATCTTGTAATAACTGAGAGTGAAGTGGAGGAGAAATTGTTGAAGATAAATACAAGAAAGGCACCTGGGGTGGATGGATCTATCCAGTTATATTAAAGGAGGCAGCAAAGGAAGTAAGCAAACCCTTAGCCATAATTATGAGAGTTTTCTTGGACTCAGGGGAAGTACCCATGGACTGGAGATGTGCAAATGTGACCCCAATTCACAAAGGAGGATCAAAGGGCGACACAAGTAATTATAGACTTGTTAGTTTAACTTCTGTTCCCGGAAAATTAAAGGAGGCACTGGTTAAAGAAGCACTGCAGGATCATGTAGACAAGACTTCAGTTATAGCTCAGACACAGAATAGTTTTGTTAAGGGGAAGTCTTGCCTGACCAATTTGATTGGATACTATGATGCAGTCACAAAAGAACTGGATGCAGGGAATATATACTTGGATCTTAGAAAGGCTTTTGATACTGTTGCACATGGAAGACTGCTGCACAAATTGGAGCAGTGTGGCGTTGGAGGCAAATTGCTGCTATGGATAAAGGGATGGTTGAGGGGGAGAAGACAGAGAGTGGTAATCAATGGACACTGCTCATCGTGGACTAATGTTATTAGTGGAGTCCCTCAGGGTTCAGTACTGGGTCCATTATTGTTTTCTGCATTTATAAATGATATTGACAAGTTTGCAGACGATACGAAGATTGGCAGGGTTGTCAAGGACACTACTGAAACTATGCTACTACAACAGGATCTGGAAAGGTTGAGCAGATGGGCTGAGAGGTGTCAAATGAAGTTTAACATTCACAAATGTAAAGTACTACATATGGGAAACAGCAACCTCAGAGCAACGTATCAACTCTGTGGTACTACACTCACAGTGGTAGAGAATGAAAGGGACCTGGGGGCAGTTGTGCAGGCAGATATGAAGTTTTCTGAGCAGTGCAGATGGGCTGCAAGAGTAGCTCATGGTGTATTGTCGATGATATATAGGAATTTTTCTAGCAGGGATAAGGAGGTGATTATTCCCTTGTATAAGGCAATGGTCAGGCCACACCTAGAGTACTGTATACAGGTCTGGAGGCCTCATTTCAAGAAGGATGTATAGATGCTGGAACGAGTACAGAGAAGGGCAACAAGATTGGTGAATGGAACAAAGGGGTGCTCTTACGAAGAAAGGCTTAAGTTTTGCAAATTACAGTGTCTGGAGACTAGGCACCAGCGAGGTGATCTGATAGAGGTGTATAAAGCCTTGAATGGTTTGAGCATGCTCAATGCTGATGAGATTCTTCCTCTTGGTCAGAATAATCACCTGAGAGGGCATAAATTCAAATTGAGGAAAGACAGATGTAGGATAGACGTGAGGAAATTTGCCTTTAGCCAGCGGGTGGTTGGTTGGTTGGTGGAACAGACTTCCATCCCTTGTCGTGGAAGTTGATAGCCTAAATAAGTTTAAGGCTCAGCTGGACAGGTATTTCGAACGAACAGAGGGGTGAAGTGGAAGTGGTTATTTTTTATTTATTATTTTTTTTTATTTTTGGCTGATGCTGCATAACCTTGCTTTCTTGCATCAAATGCCTCTACTAATGCTAATGCTAAACTACAATGCACTTTTCTACTCTCATGAGAACATGGCGTGTTGCTTGTCTAAGTGTATCTTCACGTTCTTTTATATGGGTAACAGCATACATTATGCAAGCTAACAGATCATCTTTTGTATCCTCCTTTCTTCTGTACACTTCACTCTTCATCCAACCCCATAAACAAAAATATAATGGGGTTAGTTAATGGCACCACCACGACGAATCCACCGATTTGGGAAAATTTGGTCCAGATGTTGCTTTACACGTTTGGTAGAATGGGAAGTCGCCCCCGCCATGCTGAAAGTACATAGCACACCGTGTAGTGAAAGGAACATCCTCTATTTGTTCGCCTAATGTATTTTGCAAAAATTGAAGGTAATTGTGTCCTGTCATTGGATGTTCTAGAAAAGCGCCAACGGTATTCTTCAACAGCAGCAGGGTCACTATCATCGCAGAAGCCATAAACATACAGCATATCTGCATATTCGGCATTAGTAAAAATGTGTGGCATTTTTAGCAAAAATTTCTACAATTAGAACTGACAACTGATGCTACTTACTGATTCACTTCTACAGTCACAACAATCAACTGATAACTGGCAACAGACAATCAAATGGCGCAGTCTGATGGGAGGGAAGGAAAATATTGCACACCAATTTCAAAACAAATGTACATTTCTCTTGGGTTACTGCTACTCATATTTAGTACTTTGCATTTGTCAATGTTAAACTTCAGTTGCCACTTCTCATCCCATTTTCCCAACTTATCTAGATCCAGATTACTGCAGTAGATTACTGACTTTATTGTTGTTAATACCCCTTCCAACCTTTGTATCATCTGCAAACTTGGACATTAAGCCTGATATACCTTCATCAATATCACTGATGAATACACAAAACAACAATGGGCCCAGCACCGAACCCTGGGGAACTCCAATAATAGCCTTAGTCCACAAAGAGCAGAGTCCATTTATTACCACTCTCTGTCATCTCCCACTCAACAATTCCTTTATCCATTGTAGCAACTTGCTCTTAATTCCATACCGCACCAATTTGTACAGCAGTGTTCCATGTGCAACAGTATCAAAAGCTTTCCAGAAAACCAAGTATATGATATCAACATTATTTTTTGCATCCAGTTCTTTTGTGACCACATCGCAGTGTCCAATTAAATTGGTCAAACAAGACCTCCCTTTAAAAACCCACGCTGTGTATTAAATATTGCTGCAGTCTTGTCTAGATGATGCTGCAATGCTTCTTTAGCCAGTGATCCCATTATTTTTCCCGCCTGGTCTGTACTTGTTTTACACAAGTACAGACCAGGTGGGTTACTTGTGTCACGATTTGAACCACCTTTGTGAATTGCTAATACATTTGCACCCCTCCAGTCCATGGGGACCTCCCTTAAGTCCAAGGGAGCTCTCATAATTATGGCTAAGGGTTTGCAAACTTCCACCGCTGCTTCCTTGAATAAAACTGGGTAGATTCCATCCACTCCAGGTGCCTTTTTTTTATGTTTAACTTCAACAATTTTTCCTCCACTTTGCTCTCAGTTATTACAAAATCACTTAGGTCCCTCTTAGAGTTTGATAAACTTCATGCATTTCCCTCCTTGAATAACTCCTCATGTGCGAATGTAGATATAAAATACTCATTCAGTTTATCAGCTACTTAAGCAGGACCATCAATAGTTGAACGATCTATGTTAAGTGGACTAATCTGATTCATCCTCTTCATTCTAGAGTTTACATAAGTAAAGAACTCTTTTCTGTTTTTCTTTGCATCTTTTGCTAAAGATTTCTCATAATTTGCGTTCGCCTGCCTAATCTTCTTTGTGACTTGATTACAGACTAGCTTATATGATCCAAAAAGGCTTCTGTGTCACCTGATAATCTATATGCATCCCATGCATTTCTTCTTTGCCATGAGCCTCATTAATTCATCTACTATCTATTTAGGCCTAAACCTTGACAATATTTCTCAGTTGGTATGAAAAGCCTAGTAGTTTCCAAGATTAAGTCCCCGAATGTTATCCATTTAGAAATCATTGTTGATAATGTCATCAGTTGATCACACTGTGAAGAATTTAAAAGCTGTCTGAAACCACTTTAGTCACTTTTATGAAAGCAAAAGTCCTTCCCTTTACCCTTGATGGTAGTTACATCTTTAAGTAAATCCCACATCAGTACACTGTGATTACTGGCACCCAGTGGTTCCGTTATCTGCAAATTCTTAATGCATGAATAATCACTGCTGAAAATCGGATCAAGAGTGTTACTCCCAGTGTTTGCCTCTCAAGCATGCTGCTGTAAAAAACAGTCATCCAATAAATCCACAAAATTTTGCTAGTGTATGAATGATAACTCAAGTTCTAGTCAATATCTGGACATTTAAAATCCTCCATTACAAGACATTCTGATTTATATGCCCACTCCATTTCTCTGCACAATTGCTCATTATATTCATCAGATTCATTAGGCCTATAACACACACCTGCTCTCATTTTCCCTTTCCTGGGCGCCTCCGTAGCCAGGTGGGAAGGAGCAGCAGTACGTAGCACACGCTTCTTGATTAGACCGGGGTTCAAGCCCGTCACCACCAAATACGGAGAATGTGGAAAGGTCAGGGAATAACCACCGCATATCCCGGAGCAATATGGCCTTAGTTGCTAATGCTCCTAAAAAAAAAACCAAAAACCAAACCCTTTCCTGGTGCTTATGTCGCCTTTTCGCTTTTTTTTTTTTTTATGAACATCGAAATGTTATGATTTTAAACATTGAAATATCTTTCGATGTTTAAAAATTTGTTTTTTAAACATCATCAGTTGATTCCACTGTATAGAATTTTAAAACAGTCTGAGACTACTGTAGTTACCTTTATGAAAAGAAAAAACCCTTCCCTTTACCCTTGATTCTAGTTACATGTTTAAGTAAATCCCACATCAGTACACTGTGATCACTGCCACCTAGTGGTTCCTTTATCTGTAAATTCGTAATGCATGAATAATCACTGCTGTTAATCAGACCAAGGGTATTACTCCCTTTGGTTGCCTCTTGAACATGTTGTGGCGAAAACAATTCTCCAATAAAACTGCCGAAGTCTTGCTAGAGTGCGAATGACTAACCCACAAGTTCCAGTCAATATCTGGAAAGGCAAAGTTTACAAAGACACTCTGATTACTGACGCAATATATTTCTAATGAATAAATTTCAATTCTAATGACTAATCAGATTCATTAAGCCTATAACACACTCCTACTCATTTTCCTTTTCCTACTGCTTATGTCACACCAAACTGACTCAACGTTGCACTGACCACCCATATCAATTGGATGCACTTCCTTTGATTTTATGTGTTTCCTAACTAACAGCATAACCTCTCCTCCCTTCCTGTCCTGTCTATCTTTTCTGTAGACATTATATTCCCCTCCCCAAATTCCAATTCTGCAATGCTTATATCTGTGTGACACCATGTCTCTGTTATCCCAATTATTTCTGTGATTATATCTGTGTGACACCATGTCTCTGTTATTGATGTCTTGACCAGCACTTGAAACTCATCAAATTTATTAACTATACTTCTAGCTCTGGTGTACATGTAAGTATACATGCACCTGTTCCTACTCTTAGTTACCCTAATACAGCCCATTTATTTACTTGTTCTACTATGACTCCCATCAGTCCTGGAAATCCCCAGCACCTTGCTTTCCAGGCTGCTGCTCATTCTAATAGAAACAGTGCAAGAATCACTTTTGCCTTTGGCTAAAGCCACTGTTAACACTGCCTCGATAGCATCAGTAAATATTCTTGCACCCTTTCCATTTAGGTGTACCCCATCTCTGTAGAAGCAGTCTCTCCTGTTAGCTAGCACAGACCACACTGAAAAAAATTCTACCCCATGAGCCTTGTACAATCTCTCCTGGGCAGAATTGATTGAAAAGGTTCTCATCATATACTGCCTCCTATTGTGTCTAGGCAGAATTGCAGACACTTTACTTTCAAATTCAACCATAACTCGTGATCTTTTTTCAACGTTGAGCTGTACTTGTTAAGTAAATCTGCAGATTTTATTCTTAATGTCATTAGTATTAATATGTACTACAATATCGCCTTTTGTGCCCTTAAAAGATGATATCTGCTCTTCAATGGCATCATCTTTTGCCCCTGGTAGACATACCCTGGTCCTATTCCTTTTGAATAATATATTGCCCATTTTTCTGACAATAGAGTCACCAAGAATGACTAGTTCCTGTGGGGCCAGCAGATTCTGCCTTGGAGATTGCCGCTGTGTTATGTTATGCACAGGAGTAAGCTCTGGCATTGAGTTGGGCAGCTGAGAGCTTGATGGGCCCCCCCTCTCATATTAATTTCTTTGAGGACATCTACCCTACACCTCAAACTTGCATAGATGCACATCAGAATGCTGAGTTGGCACCTAATTTCTTGCCACTCTAGGCACCTAACACGCACAAAGACATCCTCCTTGGCTAGATCATGTCCTGTTCCAGAATAGGATATGATCTGGTTAGTCTGACTTAAGTGTTAGGAAAAATCTTAGAGTCAGTGATTAAGAGTGCAGCCCAGGGACAATTAGATAGTATTTTGACCCAGTTACTGATGAGCTGGATTTAGGGGATAATTTGAATATAGTTTATTTGGATTTCAGCAAAGCATTTTACTTGGTCCCTCACTAGAGGTTACTGTATAAGCATGGACAGGTTGGGATTACTGGTAAGATTCCAAGATGAACTGTTGGATGGCTGCAGGGCAGAATGCAGAAGGTTGTGATTAATCGACATTCTTCAGATTGGTGTAACATCGGGAGTGGGAGTCTCTCGAGGATTAGTTCTTGAGCCACTGTTGTTTCTCATTTTCATAAACGACATCAAGAAAGGGATAGAATGCATGACGTTGTGCAGCAAGTCAAAAAACAGGAATAAAGTGATGTGGTCGGAAACCTTTTTTTTTTTTTTTTTACAGGCATGAATAATTTGAATAACGTGCAGCTCTGTAAAGTTGTAGATTGATTACTATTGGATACTAGGAATCTGCACACCAGAATGCCTATTATATAAAATATTCAATTTAAGCACTACTGTTCACAATAAAATATTCATAAAAAACATTTTGTTCTAGTAATTTTGTCAAATAGTGTATAAGGCAGAGTGCTGTGGTTATGATTCCTGTGAAGCTATATATGGAGCTAGTTATGGATACTTGCAGAAAAAGTCATGACAGGTAATATCTACTTCTATATATGGAGCTAGTTATGGATACTTGCAGAAAAAGTCATGACGGGTAATATCAACTTGGCTAAAGAAGTTCTGAGATTGGCTGCTTTAGGTTGCTTATGCACTAGGCTTTCATCTTAATACTGAAAGATTTCCTATGATAAGTAACATGTTTCTTTAGTGTATCGTTAAAATTTCATTGTTAAAAGTCTGTCGATCAAATTGCATCATTAATAGTGCATCGTTAAAAGATTTCCTATGACAAGTAACATGTTTATTTAGTACATTGTTATAATTGCATCACTACTGGGTTATGGACAGTCTGATTTCTGTTAGAGTGGTAGAACTGTAGACCTGAAGAACTGAGGTTAAGTGTTGGTCTCAATCTGTTTCATCAATTACCATTGTTGGACAACCATGATTTTGTATGGATCCTCAAATTATACTGAACTGAGTATACTCTCAGACTTGGCAAATTCCTGGACCTCACAAATCTTGAATATGAGATTCTAAGGTGTTGCTGTGAAACACAGGGTTAGACCTGCTTATTAGCACAAAGTTGACAGGGCAAGGACAAAAAGCAGAGTGGGCTACACACTGGCTAAGAGGCCAATAACTCAACACAAATAATGTAACCTAAGATTACACTATGTGAATATACACACACTCCTGCTGAGTGGCTTTGCTGAGTATCTTCACTGGTCCCCTGGCTAAGGGCTGTGTGTTTTTCAACTTTGTAAAAGATACAAAATAATGTGGTTTTAAAGTGATTAAAATAAAATAAAGTAATGGAATATCAGCACAAAGACATGGTAATTTATGAGGTGGCATTTTTGGTACTTGGGAGAAGATATCTAGTTTTTAATATTTTAAAGGTTGCCAATAATTCCATTTCTCAGCCACAATGTCCTTCCTCCTCAAATTTAAAAGGGAGCTATCAGTGCCATCTCAGTTAGTGGTATAAGAAAGGAAACTTCATTAAAATGATATATATTCAGTTCAAACAGATAAATTTATAATATATAGGGGGGGGTCAGTCCCCATCTCTCTCTTTATGGGAAAGTTGTAGGGCAGTTGGACAATGGTCAGAAAACCTTCATTATGAGCTTGGGGGGAGGGGCAGATTAAGATCTGGTTGCAACAACTTCTCCATAGGAAAGCACTGCAGTGGCCATAGTGGCTTTGTCAATGGTGAAGCCTTCCTTTAGCTTGGCCTGGTAAGAATATAAATACAGTAAACTGCTAGTGTCCTCTAGTGTATTTCAGTTTTTTGTTAGGTACCTTATTTAGTGGAAATAATCTTGAACACTCTGGATGGAAGAAGCGTGAAGGGTATTATGAAAATTATGGCTGAAATCATTTGCAACCTACCAATGACTCCAGTGATTAGTTGGCAGAAGACATCTTCAAAGGCGAAACTTAACTTCTAGGGAAATATTAAACAAATAGGGCCTTTTCTGCAATCAACTGCAGGAAAAATGCAACACATCGCTATAATGGCAGCTTGAATATGGAATTGAATAACAATGCACAGGAACTTGCTGCTCGTATGGGGTTGGTGGATCTACAATGGTTTAAATTTTCACAGATCATTGATACAATTGGGAAACACATACTGCCTTTTTGATGAGGTCCTTATAGATATTGATACCAGACATACTGTGGCAGAATGCAAAAATAATTAGACTTCAATATGCAGATTGATAGTGGAATATGAAAAAAAAAACCCGCATTCTTGTAAATTTAGCTCTGAGATATTAGGATAATGTGAAAAAAAAAACTGTCTAGGAGAGATAATGAGGAGAGCAGTTTACTGGATTCAAAGAGTAATACACTAGGACCTACCAAAGTAGGCAAAGTTCAACTAGAGATATTGTGCTCTGATGTACTGGATGGCTGAACCACAGGGCATGTGGTGAAGAAGACGATATATCTCACCACGAATTCTACAAAGGAAATTCAGATGAGCCAGTGAAATTAAGCAATATGTCTTCAGGTGGAGAAATATTTATTAGATGTGGCAAAGACAACAAATATGCTTCTTGTGAAAACAGAAAGTCTCTAATGTGGTACGTTCAAAGGATAGGAATGCTGATATGGAGAACAGTGAATTAAGCAGAGAAGACACTTTCATTTCTGATCTATTGAGCCTGGTCTACATCATCCTTTTAGTGATTTTGTAGAGTCAAGCTGAATTTTACAGCAGTTCAAAATGAGTGCTTATAATTAATGAAATGCATGCTTTGCATAGATCAGATCTGGAAATTAAAAAGGTTCTTGCCTTGGGATCTCAAATTTAAACCACTTCATATGAAAGTTAATAAGGATGAAAAAGGGAAGAATGAATCATGAAAACTTCATGGAGGATTAGATCAATGTTAGAAATGTAAAAAAAATTTGATCCCTGGCTGGTCTATGTCTAGCTTTAAGTTTAAGCATTTCGATCCAGTAACTCTTTGTTATAAGAGTTAACGCAAAGGCCATGTTGCAGAGCAATGTATGAAAGCCACTTGTGAGCAGTGTGCGAAATGGAGTCACTTGAATACACACTGTGATAATAAAGAGAACAGTCCAGTTTGTGCGAGATGAGTAACAACCATGCCCATTACAATGTATCCTAACTACTTGAAAGTGCTGCAACAGGCAAGAGAATAGTGGATCAGCATAAAATAAGATTTTTGACAGGAAATAACGAGATCTGCGATGGCTGAGAACCATATGACTATAAGTTGAGGGGTTGTTGTGTATATAAAGACTTTATATATATACAGGGTGATTCACTACTAGTGCGACAAACTTGCAGGAGGTGTAGGGGGCACAAAGACGAATCGGAATCATATAGCATTGCAGGGTCCGAAATGCCTTCATCATGCGGTAGAGGACGTTGAATGGGAGGTCGCGTGAACAGCGATCCCGCTGGAAGTCGGCATTTGCGAACTGTTTCTGTTGAAGAAACCAAGTAGCAAAAGTCCTCCGGAGTGGATAATCCACAGGCTCCAATGATTGGACCCGTTGCAGATGGTATGAACTCATTTGGTTTGTTGACAGTATCCTCCATACAGTGGATTGGGAAATACTCAATCGTAGGCCTATTGCTCGAGTACTCATACTCGGATTGCCTTCTGCAAGACATAGGACATTCTCCTCATTGTCTGGCGTCCTCATCGTTCGCTCTTGATTCATGAAACAACCAGTGAAACAACCAGTCTCGCGTAACCTTCTGTGCACACATGCGAAAATCGTATGATGAGGAGCACACCTGTGTGGGAAACATTCCTGGGACAAGCGCAGAGCGGCGCACCCGTTACAGTCCACAGCTCCATACGCGAGGTGCATGTCAGCCAGTTCAACGTTTGAATACTCGTCCATCCTATACTGCCTTGGAAACCGGTTCACAAATGCTGACTTCCAGCAGGATCGCTGTTCACGTGACCTCCCATTCAACGTCCTCTACCGCATGATGAAGGCATTTCGAACCCTGCAATGCTATGTGATTCCGATTCGTCTTTGTGCCCCCTACACCTACTGCAAGTTGTCGCACTGGTAGAGAATCACCCTGTATATATATATATACATGCTAAAAAGTTGGAAATTTTATCAATGTGGGATGATATGCTTTTCTCAAGGAAGTGTATTTGTAATTGCCAAGAAGCAGATAGAATGCAGAAAGAATACAACTTTATCTTATTTTGAATGGAGTTTATTTTTTATGAATAGAGAGTACAGTCAGTCCTCGTATAGCATGATAATTGTATTGCTACAAACCCTCATGCAATGAAACAACAGGTCCTATGGAAAAAATAGGGTTATGTGCCGACCACCCAAGATTCAACACACATTTGTAACCTAAACATTACGAAACACAAATAAATATTTGTGATAAAATACTTAATTATGCTTAATACGTGATAAAATAAAATAAAATCTACCTGCTACAAGATCTAAACCTCCCAAACACTTCCTAATTCTTTCACAAATATACGTGGTCTCAATGCTAATCTCAATGATGTCCATTTCCACTTGCAGTCAGCCAAACCGCATGTACTCTTTCTGACAGAATCTCAGTTATCGGTTGATTCAACTACTGCTCATCTCAGATGCCAAAATTATTCGCTGTATGATTCCTTTTGCCTCAAAGGTGGTACTTGTGTATATGTCAGTTCTGATATTCCATGTCAGAGACTTGGAAATTTGGAATCTCCTCTCTCTGATCTTCTCTGGCTTAAAATCTCTCTACCTCATTGTGTCAAATTCATCTCTTGCCTTTACTGTTCTCCTAATTCCACTAATCACTTGGAGCTCTTTGACTTCCTCTCTTTGCAACTTGACTTTCTCCGGTCCAACTTTCCTAACAGCGAGGTAATTTTCCTTGGTGATTTTAATGTTCACAATTCCAGCTGGCTTTCGTTTTCTAGTCACACTGACCAAGCTGGTCGAGACGTTGAGGCTTTTGCAATTACAAATGACATTGCACAGATTGTTCATTTACCTACAAGAATACTGGACAATCCTAATCATACAGCTAACACGGTCAAAGTGAGAGGTCCTTTAGGCACTTCAGATCACAACTTGGTGATTGTCTCTTCTCCAATGGAGCCTTTATTTCATGGCTATTCCCAACCTTGTGTTGTTTGGCATTGCAAGAATGCAAAATGGGATGACCTGTGAGATTTCTTTTCTTCTTTTCCTTGGTCGGATTACTGTTTCAAAAGTTCTGATGTCAACGTTTGCTCAGATCGTGTCAGTGAAATTATTCTTGCAGGAGTGGAATCCTTTATCCCACACTCCACGTTAATATCTCATCCTTTATCTAAACCTTGGTTTTCCAATAAATGTGCTATTTTCTGCCTACACCAAAGCCTGCAACAATTTTAAAGCAGTTATTAATCAGTCCAAACTAGAGTTTAAACAGGCTAAGAGTATAAAATTTGCTTCTTGCCCTAATGGTAGCCAAGCATTCTGGTCTCTTGCCAAAGCTATTTGGCCTCAACTTTTGCCCATCTCTGTCTAAACCAGATGGTTCTGTTGTCATTTCAGCCAAGGATAAAGCTGAACTACTAGCATCCCATTTTTCTTCCAACTCATTTATTAATGATCTTGGTAAAACAACTCCCACCATTCTCAATATGCTCCATTCAATGCCTCCTGTGGTCTTCCGTCAAAAGGATGTCAGAAGGATTTTGATAAATCTTGATGCTAAAAAAGCTCCAGGTCCTGATGATATTTCTCCACTTGTTCTGAAAACCTGTGGTCCTGCACTTACTCCTGTTCTTTGCCGCCTTTTTTTCACTTTCTTATTCCAAAGGTGTTTTTCCTTCTGCTTGGAAATTTGCTCATATCCAGCCAGTTCCTAAAAAGGGTGACAAACCTCTTCCATCCAATTATCGTCCCACTGCAATTACTTCTACTCTTTCTAAAGTAATGGAGAAATCAATTAACCGCCAACTCTTAAACTACCTAGAAACCTTCTGTCTGATCAATGATCGCCAGTATGGATTCCATCAGTGTCGATCCAATGGTGATAATCTGGCTTATGTTACCCATTTATGGACTAATTCAATGGAAAGGTTCGGTGAAACACAAGTAATTGCTCTTAACATCTCAAAGGCTTTCGATCGTGTTTTTTTTTTTTTTTTTATGAGAACCCCAAACACGAGAGGTATAGAACCTGTAGTACTTAGTACCGTGCTTGGGTTTGAGGTTAAGAAGACGAAAGAAGATATTTGTTGACATTGGACTTGAACTTCTGTAGATTGTAATTTTCAGGAAATACGTATGAAGGAAAGTTGTTCCAGAAAACGGCAGTTGAATGAATAAATGAGGAAGATGAAAAGTTGGTTCTGTGGGTTTGAAGTTGGCCAGTAAATGGATGATGGCTGGTGGCGGCACGTGTTCGGACTGTTTTGAAAGAGAGAGCAGGAATTATAGAAGCCAATTCAGAAGAACAGTGCCCATGGAAGTATCTGTAGAAGAGGCATGCAGCAGCAACAGTGCGTCTATGAGAAAGTGAGTGGAGAGACTCTGTTAGAGATGAATCATTAATTAACCTAACTGCCCTCTTCTGAATGGAATCAAGAAGCCGGAGAGAGGTTTTGGGGGCACCACCCCAGATATGGGAACAATATTCCATGGCAGGGCGAATTTGCGATTTATACAGAGTGAGAAGCTGTTTGGAAGAAAAGTAACGCCGAGAGCGAAAGAGAAAACCAAGTTTTTTAGATGCAGAGGAAGCAATATTTGTAATGTGCTTGTGCCAAGAGAGATTAGAAGTCAGGGTAATCCCCAAAAGAGATATATCATTTTGCCTAGAAATCGGAGTGTCACCAAAGATAAGCATAGGAGCAGAAGAATCCTTTTTGTGAGATATAAGACAAGACTGAGTTTTAGAAGGGTTGAAATCAACTAAGTTGTCTTTGCCCCACTGGAGAATTACCTGACGATCGGCATTTAAGGAATTGGTAGCAGATTTTCGAGAAGTTGAAGCTGATTGAGCAGGACAAGGTTTCTCAAAATGGAAAGTTGAATGCAATATGCTATCATCGGCAAAACTATGGATAGGATTTCCAGTCAATGGAAGAAGGTCATTGATATACAAGAGGAAAAGAGTGGGGGAAAGAACTGAACCTTGGGGGACACCAGCATTAGTGGAGAAGTTAGAAGACAGAGAGCCATCTACCATCACCCTCACTGAGCGATCAGAGAGAAAACTGGATAACAAATTACTAAAAACAGTTGGCAAACCATAAGATGGAAGCTTGTTCAGAAGACCTTTATGCCAAACATGATCAAAAGCCTTTGAGATGTCAAGAGCAACTACTTGTGTTTCACCGAACCTTTCCATTGAATTAGTCCATAAATGGGTAACATAAGCCAGAATATCTCCAGTGGATCGACACTGACGGAATCCATACTGGTGATCGTTGATCAGACGGAAGGTTTCTAGGTAGTTTAAGAGTTGGCGGTTAATTGATGTCTCCATTACTTTAGAAAGAGTAGAAGTAATAGCAATGGGACGATAATTGGATGGGAGGGATTTGTCACCCTTTTTAGGAACTGGCTGGATATGAGCAAATTTCCAAGCAGAAGGAAAAACACCTTTGGAATAAGAAAGTGAAAAAAGGCGGCAAAGAATAGGAGTAAGTTCAGGAGCACAGGTTTTGAGAACAAGTGGAGAAATACAATCAGGACCTGGAGCTTTCTTAGCATCAAGATTCATCAAAATCCTTCTGATATCCTTTTGACGAAAGACCACAGGAGGCATTGAATGGAGCGTGTTGGGAATGGTGGGAGGTGTTTTACCAAGATCTTTAATACATGAGCTGGAAGAAAAATGGGATGCTAGCAGGTCAGCTTTATCCTTGGCTGAAGTGACAACAGAACCATCTGGTTTGGACAGAGGTGGGAGCAGAGATGGGCAAAAGTTGCGGCCAATAGCTTTGGCAAGAGACCAGAATGCTCGGCTACCATTAGGGCAAGAAGCAAGTTTTCTACTCTTAGCCTGTTCAAACTCTAGTTTGGACTGATTAATAACTGCTTTAAAATTGTTGCGAGCTTTGGTGTAGGCAGAAAATGAAACTGAAGAATTAGAAACAAGCCAATTACGATATGCAACGTTCTTCTCTTGGAGAGCCTTAGCACATTTATTGGAAAACCAAGGTTTAGATAAAGGAAGAGATTTTAAAGTGGAGTGTGGGATAAAGGATTCCATTCCTGCAAGAATAATTTCACTGACACGATCTGAGCAAACGTTGACATCAGAAGTTTTGAAACAGTAATCCGACCAAGGAAAAGAAGAAAAGAAGTCTCGCAGGTCATCCCATTTTGCATTCTTGTAATGCCAAACAACACGTGGTTGGGAATAGCCATGAGATAAAGGTTCCATTGGAGAAGAGACAATCACCAAGTTGTGATCTGAAGTGCCTAAAGCACCTCTCACTTCGACCATGTACTTAGAAGGGTTGTTTGTGAGAAAAAGATCAAGCGTATTGGCTGTATGATTAGGATTGTCCGGTATTCTTGTAGGTAAATGAACAATCTGTGCTAGGTCATTAGTAATTGCAAAAGCCTCAGCATCTCGACCTGCTGGGTCGGTGTGACTAGAAAACGGAAGCCAGCTGGAGTTGTGAACGTTAAAATCACCAAGGATAATTACTTCACTGTTAGGAAAGTTGGACTGGAGAAAGTTAAGTTTCAAAGAGAGGAAGTCAAAGAGCTCCAAGTGATTAGTGGAGTTGGGAGAACGGTAGAGACAACAGATGAATTTGACAAAATGAGGTAGAGAGAGAGATTTTAAGCCAGAGAAGATCAAAGAGAGGAGAGTCCAAATTGCCAAGTCTCTGACAGGGAATATCAGAACGGACATATGCACAAGTACCACCTTTGAGGCGAAAGGAATCATACAGCGAATAATTTGGGCATCTGAGATGAGCAGTAGATGAATCAACCGATATCTGAGATTCTGTCAGAAAAAGTACATGGGGTTTAGCAGATTGCACTTGGAAATGGACATCGTTGAGATTAGAATTGAGACCACGTATATTTCTGAAATGAATTAGGAAGTCCTTGGGAGGTTTAGATCTTTTCGCAGATAAGCTTGCTCTATTAGTTTGACAATTCATGGTGTATTCAATAGTAAGAAAAAGTAGAAGGGACATGCTGTATGAAGTAATGAAATTTTTGGATATGGCGTACATGTGGTAAGAATATACCCAGATCCTTGACATAACGTGGCCTTGACAATGCTCCCCGCATACACACTACTCGGACTCCCTCCAGTCACTATCTGGCAGAGTAGAGGCAGCAAGATTATACACTAGCTGATCCGGAAGCTTCCTAGAGAGTTACCAATAGGTTCAGTCCGGTGTACTAACTAGCGGCCGGCCTGCGAACACCGTTTTAGAGCTGTACCCTCGAAATGTAAGGAATATTGGATCTCGCCACGACGTTCATCATTACCTGAAAAGTCATCAATCATACTGCATGATGGAAGAGATAGGGAAGGGTTGGCCGGAACTTAGCTCTAGAGACTAAACATGGGTTCCACCATTTCAAGCCTCCAATAAGCAAAGTGGTGGTATTTCACCGGTTGATGAGAGTCATCTACCACCTAGTACTGCCTGGTAACATAGAGGGGCGGCGTTCCTCCATGTGGTGTGGGCGCCACACCTCGACCCCTGCTTACGTTGGTTCACACCTGGGTGGTCACCCACCATGTACTTGCGCATGGAGGTTATACCCAGGATTACTAACAGTCCCACCATCGTGAAGGTGCAAGCAGAGGATTTGGCTGTCACAGACCGTCCGGACTTTGCCGAAATTGGGTCCACTTGACTTGAGTGTCACCTGAATATCAGTTCCATCAGCGTTTTAGACTCCCAGATAGCAAGTACAGCTTGTCTGGCATATCTGAGAGAATGTCTGTGACAACCTCAAGGACCAAAAATTGGTCCTTGAGGAAAAATTGGTTTGGCATAAAGGTCTTCTAAACAAGCTTCCATCTTATGGTTTGCCAACTGTTTTTTGTAATTGGTTATCCAGTTTTCTTTCTGATCACTCACTGCCGGTGATGGTAGATGGCTCTCTGTCTTCTAACTTCTCCACTAATGCCGGTGTCCCCTAAGGTTCAGTTCTTTCCCCCACTCTTTTCCTCTTGCATATTAATGACCTTCTTCCATTGACTGGAAATCCTATCCATAGTTTTGCCGATGATAGCACATTGCATTCCGCTTTCCATTTTGAGAAACCTTGCCCTGCTCAATCAGCTTGAACTTCTCGAAAATCTGCTACCAATTCCTTAAATGCCGATCTTCAGGTAATTCTCCAGTGGGACAAAGACAACCTAGTTGATTTCAACCCTTTTAAAACTCAGTCTTGTCGTATATCTCGCAAAAAGGATTCGTCTGCTCCTATGCTTATCTTTAGTGACACTCCGATTTATTGGCAAAATGATATATCTCTTTTGGGGATTACCCTGACTTCTCTGGCCCCTCCGTAGCCAGACGGGCAG
The DNA here is from genome assembly GCF_048544385.1 of Mastigoproctus giganteus. NCBI lineage: Eukaryota > Metazoa > Arthropoda > Arachnida > Uropygi > Thelyphonidae > Mastigoproctus > Mastigoproctus giganteus. Next base: position 120,265,771 of record NC_143581.1, read on the forward strand.
GAGCAGCAATGCTTCTTGATTAGACCGGGGTTCGAGCCCGTGACCTCCACCAAATACGGAGGATACAAAAGGTTCAGAAATGACCACCGCATATCTCTGGAGCAGGAGCAACATGGCCTTAGTTGCTAATGCTCCAAACAACAAACATCCAACATCCCTGACTTCTAATCTCTCTTGGCACAAACACATTACAAATATTGCTTCCTCTGCATTTAAAAAACTTGGTTTTCTCTTTCGCTCTTGGCGTTACTTTTCTTCCACACAGCTGTTCACTTTGTATAAATCACAAATCCGCCCTACCATGGAATATTGTTCCCACATCTGGGGTGGTGCCCCTAAAACCTCTCTCAGGCTTCTTGATTCCATTCAGAAGAGGGCAGTTAGGTTAATTAAAGATTCATCTCTTACAGAGTCTCTCCACTCGCTGTCTCATAGACGTACTGTTTCTTCTGCATGCCTCTTCTACAGATATTTCCATGGGCACTGTTCTTCTGAATTGGCTTCTAAAATTGCCACTCTCTCTTTCAAAACAGTTAGAACACATGCCACCATCAGACAACATCCATTTACTGTCCAACTTCAAACTCACAGAACCAACTTTTCATCTTCCTCGTTTATTCATTCAACTGCCGTTTTCTGTAGGAACAACCTTCCTTCCTACATATTTCCTGAAAATTACAGTCTACAGAAGTTTAAGTTCAATGTCAACAAATATCTTCTTTCGTCTTCTCAACCTCCAACCCAAGCACGGTACTAAGTACTACTGGTTCTAATACCTCTCGTGCTTGGGGTTTACATAAAAAAAAAAAAAAAAAAAACTTATGTATTTTTTTACGTCTATTACATAATAAAATATTGCTAATGCTTTTGTTTCTATTGTAAGCAAACTTGTTTGCTTACGATAGAAGCCGTAGAAGCAGATGGCAGCCGTTTCATCTCTTCCAATTCTTTGCGTTTTGATCTAATGGATTTTTAGCATTGGCAAAGGCACATGATGCAAGGTAGCAAGATTTTATAACATCAGCCAAAAAAAAAAAAAAAAAACCCACTTTCAGATGTTCCTGCTATGAAAGTCGTTTTCATTTTCTCTGCATTATTTCTGTTTCTCGGCGTTGCCTCATCTAGGCCTGTATCACGGGCAATATCACAGGTTCATTCATTTTACTCAAAGCATTTCACAATTTCATATTTTTTTTTCTTTATTGATGGAGGTGGACTGGCCATAAGCCTTACCGGAGAATCCCCGGTGGGCCAGAGACCAGAAAACTATGGAGGTCGGTGTGATTTTGGCCATAAACCCTAGTATGAGGCCGCTACAAATTTTCCCGGGGTAAGAATTTTTGACCCAGTCCGCCTCTGTCTATCAATATTGGTTTTCTTTTTCTCTCTGAATCTCTAGTGTCTTCACCAGGATGCTTCCTCTTCACACCTTTTAAGAATTTTACTCATTTTTTGGGAATAAAGCACAATTACAAAATGAGGAGGTACGCTTGATACACATAAACAAAGCTGCCAAATGTAGCAACTGAATAAACAACACCATAAAGGCAGAGACACACTATTAACACCTCATATTTTACTAAAGCACATTTCTGAGGGTTACTACCATAAAACAATAAAAACACTTTGCAGTTGTGTTTCTGCTAGTGGAATCTGTTATAATCTGGTAGCAAACTCGGTTTAATTTATTTGTGATAATACGATAGCTGGAATTGTGTGGGTTTTTACATTCTTATGGTGAAATGTGTTTCTCCTTCACTGATATGAAAAACAAATAAATTTTCAGAATCTTCTCTTCATTCCTATCGTGCTGTATTCATTAATTTTGTGAGGTGTCTGCTTCTATTAGGAAAGAATATGAATAAGTAGGAAGTGAATATTAGCATTAGCATTAGTAGAGGCATTTGATGCAAGAAAGCAAGCTTATGCAGCATCAGCCAAAAAAAAAAAAAAAAAAAAAAACCCACTTCCACTTCACCCCTCTGTTCGTTCAAAATACCTGTCCAGCTGAGCCTTAAACTTATTTAGGCTATCAACCTCCACCACAAGGGATGGCAGTCTGTTCCACCAACCAACCACCCGCTGGCTAAAGGCAAATTGCCGCACGTCTATCCTACATCTGTCTTTCCTCAATTTGAATTTATGCCCTCTCAGGTGATTTTTCTGAGCTAGAGGAAGAATCCCATCAGCATTGAGCATGCTTAAACCATTCAAGGCTTTATACACCTCTATCAGATCACCTCGCTGGTGCCTAGTCTCCAGACACTGTAATTTGCAAAACTTAAGCCTTTCCTCGTAAGAGCACCCCTTTGTTCCATTCACTAATCTTGTTGCCCTTCTCTGTACTCGTTCCAGCAGCTCTACATCCTTCTTGAAATGAGGCCTCCAGACCTGTATACAGTACTCTAGGTGTGGCCTGACCATTGCCTTATACAATGGAATAATCACCTCCTTATCCCTGCTGGAAAAATTCCTGTATATCATTGACAATACTCCATGAGCTACTCTTGCAGCCCGCCTGCACTGCTCAGAGAACTTCATATCTGCCTGCACAATCACCCCCAAGTCCCTTTCATTCTCTACCACTGTCAGTGTAGTACCACAGAGTTGATACGTTGCCCTGGGGTTGCTGTTTCCCATGTGTAGTACTTTACATTTGTCAATGTTAAACTTCATTTGCCACCTCTCAGCCCATCTGCTCAACCTTTCCAGATCCTGTTGCAGCAGTGTAGTGTCAGTAGTGTCCTTGACAACCCTGCCAACCTTTGTATCATCTGCAAACTTGGACATTAAGCTTGATATACCATCATCAATATCATTTATAAATACAGAAAACAATAATGGACCCAACACTGAGCCCTGAGGGACTCCACTAATAACATTAGTCCACGATGAGCAGTGTCCATTGATTACCACTCTCTGTCTTCTCCCACTCAACCACCCCTTTATCCATAGCAGCAATTTGCCTCCAATGTCACACTGCTCCAATTTGTGTAGCAGTCTTCCATGTGCAACAGTACCAAAAGCCTTTCTAAGATCCAAGTATATAATATCAAAATTATTCCCTGCATCAAGTTCTTTTGTGACTGCATCATAGTATCCAATCAAGTTGGTCAGGCAAGACTTCCCCTTAACAAAACCATGCTATGTCTGAGCTATAACTGAAGTCTTGTCTAAATGATCCTGCAGTGCTTCTTTAACCAGTGCCTCCATTAATTTTCCTGGAACAGAAGTTAAGCTCACAGGTCTATAGTTACTTGTGTCAGCCTTTGATCCTCCTTTGTGAATTGGGGTCACATTTGCACATTTCCAGTCTATGGGTACCTCCCCTGAGTCCAAGGAAGCTCTCATAATTATGGCTAAGGGTTTGCTTACTTCCTTTGCTGCCTCCTTTAATATAACTGGATAGATCCCATCCACCCCGGGTGCCTTTCTTGTGTTTATCTTCAACAGTTTCTCCTCCACTTTACTCCCAGTTATTTCAAGATTCTGTAGCTTACTGCTAGAGTTGAATACACCTCTGGCATTCCCCTTGCTGAATAACTCCTCATGTGTGAATGTCGATGCAAAATATTCATTTAGTTTGTTAGCTACCTGAGCAGGATCATCAGCAGTTGACCCATCAATATCAAGTGGACCAATCTGATTCATCCCCTTCCTTCTAGAGTTTACATAAGTAAAGAACTCTTTGCTGTTTTTCTTTGCATCCCTTGCCAAGGATTTCTCGTAATCTGCCTTCGCCTGCCTAACCTCCTTTGTAACTTGGTTGCATATCAACTTGTATCTATCATAGGCTTCTGTGTCATGTGTTAATTTGTAAGTATCCCATGCATTTTTCTTCTCTGCCATATGCCTCATTAGTTCATCTGACATCCATTTTGGCCTAAACCTTGAACAATATTTCTTAGTTGGTTTGTAAAGCCAAGTAGATTCCAAGATATGTTCTTTGAATGCTTCCCATTTTGAATTTGCTGTTGGTAACATCATCAGTTGGTCCCACTGTATAGAATTTAAATACTGTCTCAGTCCATCGTAGTCGCCTTTACGGAAGCAATAACCCTTCCCTTTACCCCTAATGGTAGTTACCTCTTTCAGTAAATCCCACTTCAGCACACTGTGATCACTGCCACCTAGTGGTTCATTTATCTGCAGATTCTTAATGCATGAAGAATCACTGCTGATAATCAAATCAAGAGTATTACTCCCTCTAGTTGCCTCCCGAACATGCTGATGTAGAAAACAATCATCCAATAAATCCACAAAAGCCCTGCTAGTGTGTGAGTAACCAGCCCCCAAATTCCAGTCAATATCTGGGAAATTAAAATCTCCCATTATAAGACTCTCTGATTTACTGGCCCACTCTATTTCCCTGTACAGTTCCTTATTATACTCATCAGAGTCATTAGGCCTATAGCACACTCCTACTCTCAATTTTGATCTTCCAATGCTTATGTCACACCAAACTGACTCAACACTGCACTGTCCAGCGATGTCGACTGGCTTCACTTCCTTGGTTTTTATGTGTTTCTTAACTAATAGCATAACCCCTCCCCCCTTCCTATCCTGTCTATCCTTTCTGTAGACGTTGTACTCCCCAAATTGCAGTTCTGCATCCCTTATATCTGTGTGACACCACGTCTCTGATATCCCAACAATATCTGCCTTTGATGTTTTGAGCAATACTTCAAATTCATCAAATTTATTTACTAAACTCCTAGCATTGGTGTACACGCACGTATACCTGCACCTGTTTCTATTCTTAGCTACCCTAACACAACCCATGTGTTTATTTGTACCGCAATGGCTCCCAGCAGTCTCTGAAATACCATGCATCTTGTTTTTCAGGCTTCTGCTCATTCTAATAGAAGCAGTGCAAGAATCTCTTTCACCTCTGCCAGTGGCTACTGTCAATCTATTGGTCTTTGTCTCCCCCCAAGCTAGCAGTTTTCCGACCCACCTAACACTGCCTCGATAGCATCAGCAAATATTCTTGCACCCTTTCTATTTAAGTGTATCCCATCCCTGTAGAAGCAATCTCTCCTGTTAACAAGTACAGTCCAGGCTGAAAAAAATTCTACCCCTTGAGCCTTGCACAATCTTTCCAGGGCCGAATTGATCGACAAGGCTCTCATCATATACTCCCTCCTATCGTGTCTGGGCAGAATTGCAGACACTTTCAAATTCAACCCTAATTCTCGGCTTTTGTTCAACAGTGACCTGTACTTGTTAAGTAATTCTGCCGGTCTCCTACTCTTAATATTATTAGTGCCAACGTGTACAACTATATCACCTTTTGTGCCCTTAAAAGATGATATTCGCTCTACAACGTCATCAACCTTTGCCCCTGGCAGACATACCCTGGTCCTGTTCCACCTATCTTTTTTACAAAGCATGTTCCCCGTTTCCCTGACAATAGAGTCACCAACAACTACTAGTTCCTTCGGGACCAGCGCATTCTGCCTTGGGGGTTGTCTCTGTGTCACGTGATGCCCAAGTGCAAGCTCTGGCGTTGATGTGGGCAGCTGAGAGCTTGATGGGCCCCTCAATTTAGTTTCTTCGAGGGCATCCACCGTGTCCTTCAAGCTCTCATATAGGCCCACAAGAACGCCGAGTTGTTGCCTGATATCGATACACTCCTTGCATCGCGCACACACAAAGACATCCCCCTTGGCAGTATCATGTCCCGTACACGATTGCTCTGCAAACATCAAGCAAACAGTGCATTTTATAAGGCTGTGAGTCAGAGGACAACTGCCCCCCTCAGTTCTGCTCTGAGCCACAGCGCTTCCATTAGCTTGAGCCTTTTGCTTTGCTGCTCTGGTCTGAGTCATGATTCTATTAATTTATTAATTAATTATAATTAATTATGTTATGTTATTAATTATGTTAAATATAATTAATTATATTACGTTTGTAATCTAAGTCGTTATATGTATTTATTTAAACGTACAATTTAACTGCTAACGAAGTTCAACTAACGCTATCTAGTACGGCATACAACTATCGTATCACAATGGCGGGAAAATTACGAACGCTAACGGAGTTGAAACACGTGGAAACCTTTACCGATACTTTTATGCAATTACAAGGCCGAGTAAAGAATAAATACACCAAGTTAATCAGAAAATCACAAAATAATGTTATACTACTAAATTTAAATCAAAAGTTTTAGAAAAACAATAATTTCAAATCAATAAATAAGAAAAATCCACTTAGCGGCTTGGAACACGACCGTCTCTAGTAGCCTCGTCAGCAAACTCTATGGAGTAAGCACTAGTGTAGGAAAAAACATATATTTGTAGGCATGCTTTTTGGGTGTTCAAGGATTGAACTATGTATATTATGTTTTGTTTACAGAATACATTTGGGCAATTCAAGAAATATACTGTGTATATAGGAACATTATGTGACTTCTGAAGGGTGACGTACATTGTGAGGACAGAAGCAGAATTGAGAGACTAGATCACTGAACCCTGACAAGAAGAATTATTTTCAATACTGGAATTCCTCAGTATGGCGATGGTTGATGGTGTAATCTTATGCTTCTTGGAATATTTTTCTCTGGATTAGCATTAACATTAGCATTAGTAGAGGCATATGATGCAAGAAAGCAAGCTTATTCAGCATCAGCCAAAAAAAAAAAAAAAAAAACACACACCACTCCCATTTCACCCCTCCGTTCGTTCGAAATACCTGTCCAGTTGAGCTTTAAATTTGTTTAGGCTATCAACTTCAACAACAAGTGATGGAAGTCGGTTCCACCAACCAACCACCCGCTGGCCAAAGGCAAATTTCCGCACATCTATCCGACATCCGTCCTTCCTCAATTTGAATTTATGCCCTCTGAGCTGATTATTCTGAGCAAGATGAAGAATCCCATTGGCATTGAGCATGCTCAAACCATTCAAAGCCTTATACACCTCTATCAGATCACCTCTCCGGTGCCTAGTCTCCAGACACTGTAATTTGCAAAACTTAAGCCTTTCTTCGTAAGAGCAACCCTTTGTTCCATTCACTAATCTTGTTGCCCTTCTCTGTACCCGTTCCAGCAGCTCCACATCCTTCCTGAAATGAGGCCTCCAGACCTGTATACAGTACTCAAGATGTGGCCTAACCATTGCCTTATACAAGGGAATAATCACCTCCTTATCCCTGCTAGAAAAATTCCTCTTTATCATTGACAAGACACCATGAGCTACTCTTGCAGCTCGTCTGCACTGCTCAGAGAACTTCATATCTGCCTGCACAATTATCCCCAGGTCCTTTTCATTCTCCACCACTGTCAGTGTAGTACCGCAGTGTTGATACGTTGCTCTGGGGTTACTGTTTCCCATATGTAGTACTTTACATTTGTCAATGTTAAACTTCATTTGCCACCTCTCAGCCCATCTGTTCAACCTTTCCAGATCCTGTTGCAGCAGCATAGCGTCAGTAGTGTGCTTAACAACCCTGCCAACCTTTGTATCATCTGCAAACTTGGACATTAAACTTGATATCCCATCATCAATATCATTCATAAACACCGAAAACAACAACGGACCCAACACTGAACCCTGAGGAACTCCACTAATAACATTAGTCCACGTTGAGCAGTGTCCATTGATTACCACTCTCTGTCTTCTGCCACTCAACCATCCCCTTATCCATAGCAGCAATTTGCCTCCAACGCCACACTGCTCCAATTTGTGCAGCAGTCTTCCATGTGCAACAGTATCAAAAGCCTTTCTAAGATCCAAATATATAATATCAAAGTTATTCCCTGCATCCAGTTCTTTTGTGACTACATCATAGTATCCAATCAAATTGGTCAGGCAAGACCTGCCCTTAACAAAACCATGCTGCGTCTGAGCTATAACTGAATTCTTGTCTAGATGATCCTGCAGTGCTTCTTTAACCAGTGCCTCCATTAATTTACCTGGAACAGAAGTTAAACTAACAGGTCTATAATTACTTGTGTCAGCCTTTGATCCTCCTTTGTGAATTGGGGTTACATTTGCACGTCTCCAGTCTATGGGTACCTCCCCTGAGTCCAAAGAAGCTCTCATAATTATGGCTAGGGGCTTGCTTACTTCCTTTGCTGCCTCCTTTAATATAACTGGATAGATCCCATCCACCCCAGGTGCTTTTTTATGTTTATCCTCAACAATCTCTCCTCCACTTTCCTCTCAGTTATTACAAAATCATCCAGCTCACTGCCAATGTTTACTTTACCTACATCATTCTCCTTCCTGAATAACTCCTCATGCGTGAATGTAGATGCAAAATACTCGTTTAAATTGTTAGCCACCTGAGCAGGATCCTCAACTGTTGAACCATCAATATCCAGTGGACCAATCTGATTCATCCCTTTCCTTCTTGAGTTTAAATATGTAAAGAACTCTTTTCTGTTTTTCTTTGCATCCTTTGCCAAGGATTTTTCGTAGTCTGCCTTTGCCTGCCTAATCTCCTTTGTGACTTGGTTACAGACCAACTTATATCTATCATAGGCTTCCATGTCACCCATTAATTTGTATGTATCCCATGCATTTTTCTTCTCTGCCACATGTCTCATTAGCTCATCTGACAACCATTTAGGCCTAAACCTTGAACAATATTTCTTAGTTGGTATGTAAAGCCTGGTAGCCTCCAAGATTAGTTCCTTGAATGCCTCCCATTTTAAGTTTGCTGTTGGTAACATCATCAGTTGGTCCCACTGTATAGAATTTAAATACTGTCTCAGACCATCATAGTCGCCTTTACGAAAACAAAAACCCTTCCCTTTACCTCTGATGGTAGTTACCTCCTTGAGTAAATCCCACTTCAACACACTGTGATCACTGCCACCTAGTGATTCATTTACCTGCAGATTCTTAATGCATGAAGAATCACTACTGATAATCAGATCAAGAGTATTGCTCCCTCTTGTTGCCTCACGAACATGCTGATGTAGAAAACAATCATCCAATAAATCCACAAAAGCCTTGCTAGTGTGCGAGTGACCAACCCACAAATTCCAGTCAATATCTGGGAAATTAAAATCCCCCATTATAAGACTCTCTGATTTACTGGCCCACTCTATTTCCTTGTACAATATCTTATTATACTCATCAGAGTCATTAGGCCTATAGCACACTCCTACTCTCAATTTTGATTTCCCTATGCTTATGTCACACCACACTGACTCGACACTGCCCTGTCCATCGATGTCAACTGGCTTCACTTCCTTGGACTTTATGTGTTTCTTAATTAATAGCATAACCCCTCCTCCCCTCCTGTCCTGTCTATCCTTTCTATACACATTGTATTCCCCAAATTCCAGTTCCGCATTACTTATATCTGTGTGACACCACGTCTCTGATATTCCAACAATATCTGCCTTTGATGTTTTGAGCAATACCTCAAATTCATCAAATTTATTTACCAAACTCCTAGCATTGGTGTACACGCAGGTATACATGCACCTGTTTCTATTCTTAGCTACCCTAACACAACCCATGTGTTTACTTGTACCGCAATGACTCCCAGCAGTCTCTGAAATATCCTGCATCTTGTTTTTCAGGCTTCTGCTCATTTCAATAGAAGCAGTGCAAGAATCACTTCCACCTCTGCCAGTGGCTACTGTTAATCTATTAGTCCTTGTATCCCCCCGATTAGGACTTACATGCAGTTGGATCTTCAATTCAGAACCTGAATTTCTTTGGGCTTTAGTTAACAGGACTAAGACTGAGAGTTATCAGGAATGAATTAAACTTATCACTTAACAAGTACAGGTCAATGTTGCAAAAAACTTTGAGTTAGGGCTGAAATCGAAAGTGTCTACAATTCTGTCCAGACACGATAGGAGAGAGAGTTTATGATGAGAGCCTTGTCAATCAATTTGGCACTAGAGAGAGATTATGCAAGGCTCATAGGGTAGAATTTTTTCCAGCCTGGTTTGTGCTTGTTAACAGGAAAGCATATTTCTACATGGATGGGATATACTTAAGTAGAAAGGGTTCAAGAATATTTGCTGATGCTATTGAAGCAGTGTTAGGTGGGCTGGAAAGGAAAATTGCTAGCTTAGGAGGATACACAGACTAATAGATTAACAGTAGCCGCTGACAGAGTTGAAACTGATTCTTGCAATGTTCTATTGGAATGAGCAGCAGCCTGGAAAACAAGGTGCGGGGATGTCAGAGACTGCTGGGAGTCATAGCAGAACAAGTAAATGCATGGGCTGTGTTAGGGTAACTAAGAATAAGAACAGGTGCATGTATACTTGTGTGAACACCAATGCTAGGAGTTTGGTAAATAAATTTGACAAATTCGAGGTGTTGGTCAAAACATCAAAGGTAGATATCGTTGGGATATCAGAGACATGGTGTCACACAGATATAAGTAATGCAGAATTGGAATGAACTGTGTAATACTACACAGGGTGGTAAAGACTGAAAAGGACCTGGGGGTAATTGTGCAGTAAGATATGAAGTTTTCTGAGCAGTGCAGATGGTCTGAAAGAGTAGCTAATGGTGTCTTTTGAATGATATACAGGAATTTTTCTAGCAGGGAAGAGGTGATTATCTCCTTGTATAAGGCAATGGTCAGGCTACACCTTGAGTACTGTATCCAGGTATGGAGGCCTCATTTTAGGAAGGATGCAGAGCTGCTGGAACAAGTACAGAAAAGTGCAACAAAATTAGTGAATGGAACAAAGGGTTGCTCTTATGAAGAAAGGCTTAAGCTATGCAAATTCAGTGTCTGGAGATTGCCACCTGTGAGGTGATCTGATTGAAGTGTATAAGGCTTTGAATGGTTTGGGCAAGCTCAATGCTGATGGGATTCTTCCTCTACCCCAGATTAATCGCCTGAGGGAACATAAATTCAAATTGAGAAAAGACAATTGTAGAATAGATGTGTGGAAATTTGCCTTTAGCCAATGGGTGGTTGATTTCTGCTCCATCTGTCATTGTAGAAGTGAACAGCTTAAATAAATTCAAGGAAGAACTAGACGGATGTTTGGAGTGAATGGACAGGCGAAATGGGAAGGTTTTTTTTTTGTTTTTTTTTTTGACCCTGTCACCATGGGTGACAGGGTCACCCATGGTGACAGGGTAAAAAAAAAATACTTTTTATCATTACTGAGCATTCTTTCGGATTCTTTTATCAGTACTGAGCTTTTGGAAACTATAGTAGTAGTTTCACACTTCCACAGGGCAAGGACAGAAGCCAGTTAGTTGCACATTCAGCTTCTAACTGAGCTAAGAGGCTGATTCCTCAACACAGACAATATAACCCAACATCACACTACGCAAACATACTGACCACTGCACTGCTGGTTACAGTACTTTGACATACACATTGTGATGCTGCTATAGGCTGGCTTGGGATCATCTTCACACAAGAAATTTAAAAAATAATAATAATAAAAATAAATGTACTTTCAGTACACACTGTATTCATCATATTCAAATTTAGCATCATTTCCTTCTGAGTGGCACTATGTTTGTGATATCCTTACAATGTCTGCATCTGATGACTTCACTAGTACTTCAAATTCATCAAACTGGTTTACTAAATTCCTAGTATTAGTATACAAGCAAGTATACATGCATCTGTTTTTGCTCTTAGCAACCCTAACACAACCGATGAATTTTTCTCCTATTATGACACTCCTCCCAACAGGCCTTATAACATGCAACATTTTGCTTTCCAGGCTGCTGCCCAACAGAAGCAGTGGAAGAATCACATTTGCCTCTATTTGCAGCTGCACTTAGTCTATTGCTCTGTGCATCCCTCTCAAGCAAGCAGTTTACTGACCCATTTAACATGCCTTCATAGCATCAATATTCTCTTACCCTTTCCATTTAAGTGTATACCAACCCTGTAAACACAGTCTCTTGTTAACAAGTGCAGACCATGCTGTGAAAAATTCTACTTCAAAGCCTTGTACAGTCTCTCTCTCTAGGGCGAAACTGATTGACCTGGCTCTCATCATATACTCCCTCCTAAAAGACTGGGAAGAATTTCAGACACTTTCTCATGACTTTTTTGCAACACTGTCCTATACTTAATAAGCAAATCTTTGGGTCTCCTGTTCTTAATACCATAAATACCAACATGTACAATAATATCAAAAAAACATACAATAATATCAGAAAGATAACTACTCTACATCATCAAGTTTTGCTCCTGGAAAACATGACCTGTCCTGTCCTATTGGACCTATCCTTTTTTACACAATATAATTCCTGTTACTCTGATAATGAGGTTTTAAAACCTTAACACATCCTTATATCAAATATTTTTGATTTGTAGATTGACTAAATAATTATATGTTTATCTATTATTTTTATAACTAATGAAAAATCCAAAAACAACAAGTTAATAAATACTACAAATCTATTTATGCATCAATTCTTGCTCATTTGTGTAATTACCATGATTTCTGCATATTTATTAGTACCAAAACAACAGTTCATTAATCTGCACATGATTAGCCCATTCTTATTCATTTGAACACACTTCAAATTCATTTTTATTTGAAGAATAATAACAAAAGTAGTTTGTTTGTGTGCATATATCTAATTTTTAAGAAGTTGATATATTTTACATACGTTTATTGGTATTCTTTGAGCATTAAATTAAAACAAAATAACAGCAACATATATTTGCTTGAGTTTAACAGAAATCAATAAGGAACAGATTTATTAAGACAACTCGTACTTCTCAATCTATACTATATATGATAAATTTAGGTCAGAGGGGTAATTAAGTGATAACTATTTCATCTGCTTTGTAGAAGAAAAGTTAGGAAATTATTTAAGTCCATATAATTATTTTAAGATGAATGAAATAAAATTCAAAACTTTCTAATATGAAACAAAACGACCCTAACTTACCAGTTGAACAAAATAACTAAAAATTGGCACTTACCAAAGGAATGGCATCAACTAAAGCAAAGCTTGATTTATTACTAATCTGCAATAAAATGTTTGCTATTAAGTAATGCACAACATATTGGCTATATCACCTTAAATTAAATAACACAAAAAAGTTCTAAAACTAACAAGAAGGTGTAGGACAAATAAGAATTTAATATAAACGTAAAAAATGAAATAAAAGTTAAAAACTGCTTAAATATAGATAATAAAGGAGCTAAAATAAAAGACAAATAGCCCTCAAAGCAACCTGCTTTTTCATAAACTTAGAATAACCTCAAAAAGGAAAGTAATCATTTTACAACAACCATAAAATGGAAAGTAATCACACACAACACATGGAGTAAAACCCTGATGCAGACTATGGACGATGGGGGGGGGGATAAAAAGTGGAAGAAGAAATTATGAAAATGAAGAAATGATGGGAAGAAATGAAGAAATAAAGAAAAAGAATAGATGAATCAAGAGGGAAAGAAAGGGGAAGTAAAAAGGGCAAAAGGACCAAAGGAAGGTGGGAGAGTTTGTTGTTTGTTATTTTGGTTTTTAGGAGCATTAGCAACTAAGGCAATATTGCTCCGGGGATATGCAGTGGTCATTCCTTGACCTTTCCGCATCCTCCATATTTGGTGGTGGTCACAGGCTCGAACCCCGGTCTAAGATACATTCAAGAGAATGTATTTTCTGCTGAACCCGACAGAGAACTGGATGGGAGTTGTGTCTAAAAGATAATAAACCTGTAATATACTCAAAGAATTGGAATATATTATTGACTTTTGGTATTGACTAATTCTAATGTGATCCAAGGCTAACTCCATAGCACGCAGCTTTGCAATGTATATGCTAGACTCAGGAAGAATTTGCTGAGATATATTAGTATCTGGAAAGACAGCTACAGATCGTACATACGATTCTGATTGAGCCGTCTGTGTAAACTGGCAGGAAGTCAGAGTGTTCAGCTCAGCATACTGAATAGCTGCAGGTAGACAGATGATGGAGTCTCAGACTTTGCCCAGTTCTTAAGGGAAAAGTCGCATGATGGAAAACAAGCATGCCAGGGTGGAAGAGTTTGCCTTGGTGTTTCTGCAAACTCTCTGAGTAGCTTTCGGACATGAATACCCAAACATCGGTTGGTAGTCTGATGGGCATTGTACAAATTTTCCCAATGTGGCTCAAAAACGGATGTCTACGTAGGATGGCCTGGCAGGGATTTCAGTTTAAAAGCATACATTAAAGACAACTGTTTATGTCGAAGGGAGAGTGGCAGTTCATTTGCTTCCACATATAAGCTGTGGACAGGAGATGTTCGAAATGCTCCAGTAGCAACACAGATAGACTGATGGTGGACAGGGTCCAACCATCGAAGGACACTGTCTCTGGCAGAAGCATATATCTGGGACCTGTAATCAAGTTTGAATTGTACAAGTGCACAATATATATGTAGTAAGGTGTACCGGTCTGCTCCCCAAAGTGTAGAGGACAGAGAATGAAGAATATTTAGTCCTCTTTTTTTTTTTTTTTTTTTTTTGGTAGTTGTTGGCGCATAGGCTTCTGTGGCCACAATGCACCTCCCAAGTTTTTTGCAGTACTTTGATCCAAGCCTGAGGCGGGAATCGAACCCGCGACCTTTGGGTTGCCAGGCAGGCACTTTACCCACCCGGTTAGCTTGGTTGGCTTATTTAATCCTCTCATGAACTTTGTACGGAGCTGACGAATATGTTCTGGAAAGGTCAACTTCTTATCAAACATTAGTCCCAAGTATTTTGTGTCTGACTATACTGGAATAGCATTTTGTCCAAGTCCATTCAGGTTCAGGATGAAGATTACACTTCCGACAAAAGTGTACACAAACAGTCTTCTGCAGCAAGAATCTGAATCCATTAGCAAGTGCCCGAAAATTAAGGTAAACAGTGGGGTGTTGCATTTGTCTTTCAATAACCCTCGTGTTGCATGGCTGAGAAAATATGCTAAAGTCATCAACATAGAGGGTGCTGTTTACAGTTGGAGGAAGTTGTTCCATGTTAGTAAAAAGCATGATACTTAATATTCTTGCAATACTCCCTCCTCTTGGCAAAAAGAGCAAGAGAGAGAGGATCCCACGCGAACTTGGAAAGACCAATTGGCTAAAAAGTTTTTAATAAACTCGGGAAGATACCCTCTGTGACTGACATTATACAAATCTTTTAAGATGACAAATCTCCAAGTTGCGCCATATGCTTTCTCCATATCAAATAATACAGATACAAGATGTTTGCATTTTAGGAAAGCATCCCAGATGTATGTTTCCAGTCTTAATAAGATGGTCCAGAGTGGACCAGTTCCTTTGGAAGCCAGACGGGATGCTAGAGAGAAGGTCATTTGATTCTAAATACCATATTAAGGACAAAGTTCAGGACCAAGATATCGAGGAAAAATACTACAACTTTCTGAAAGTGATAAAGTCCAAGACACCTAAAGGTAAAAAGAAATCCAAAGAAGGAAAAATTAGTCAAGCAAAAAAATTAGAAATGAACAGAAGGGGAAAAAAATGAAGAGGAAGTAAACACTGACAAGGATAAAATTGAGTATACTAAGTTATGCAGAGCCATTAGAAAGAGACTCAGAGAGGACATAAGAAGATTTAACACAAGAAAAGTAGAACAAGCATTAAGGGAAAACGAATGACTTAAATCAGCAGCCATGAGCAGGAATACAGAAAAACAAAGAATACTGAAACTGAAGAATAGTGATAGTTACTTATAAATAGCAGAGAAGGCATAATTCAAATAGCAGTACTACTACAGAGAATTATACAAGTAGCGAGAGAATGATTCCGGCAGTGGAGAAGATGAATCACAAATTAGTAACACATACGACATACCTGATAGCCTTCCTGATGAGGTAGAACATGCGCTGAAGATAATGAAGAATCGGAAAGCCTCGGAGGAAGATGAAGTTACTGCAAAGTTGTTAAAATTGGGAGGAAGAGATATGACAGAAACTGGCAAGATGCTTCACAAAATGCATTCGAAAAGGTGTGATGCTTAAGTGAAATAATGTAATCATAGTTTTGCTGCATAAGAAAGGAGATAAATCAGAAATTGGAAATTATAGACCAATTAGCTTGTTATACCACTTCTACAAGTTGTTCACAAGGGTCATTACTAATAGATTAGAAAGAATACTTGATGAGAATCAACTGAAAGAGCAAGCTGGTTTTAGGATAGGATTCTAAACTATGGATCACCTTCACGTATCACACCTAATGGAGAAAGCAAATGAATATAAAACACCATTCCGCCTGGCATTTGTGGATTATGAAAAGACATTTGACTCCATTCAGCATAAGGCAATGTTTCGGGCACTGGAAAGACAAGGCATAGATACGTCATATATTATGATTTTGAAGAAAATATATGAAACGCTACCTCCTTTATTAGACTAGACAAAGACATTAGCAAATTTAAAATTGGGAAAAGAGTTTGACAAGGAGACACAATATCTCCAAGGTTGTTTACTGCTGCCCTTGAGGAAGCTTTCAGAAGATTAGCATTCCATTCACATTGACTCCTTTCTGGTCACAGAAAGGAGTCAATGCGAATGAAGAGTACCTAAACCATTTACGATCTGCAGATGACATTGTAGTCATAAGCCATGATCCCAAAGAATTAGAAGAAAATCTTAATCAGTCATGCAGAGTTAGTAAGGATTTCAGACTAAAGATGAATATGACTAAAACAAAAGTAATGATGAACAAATATGCCACAGAAAGGGTTATAATGATTGAAGGAGCAGTAATTGAAAAGGTGGATGATAAATGTTGGAAGTCAAGAGAAGAATAAATTTTGGATGGATAGCATTCAGGAAATATAGTCACATACTGAGGAGCAATATCCCAATTTGTCTAAAATGTAAAAAAAATGAAACAATAACATACTCCCCACCAGGGCTTTGCCGAGCCAGTACTGAGGCAAGAATGAAAAATTACACCCTACTGTTAATCATGGCAACTTTGCAATTATTTAATCTTTCTTTTGAAGATTAAATAATTGCAAAATAATTTCAAGAGCCTCGTTTGCCTCACTCGGCACGGCTCTGCTCCCCACCATGACTTATGGAAGTGAAACTCCGGCACTCATGAAAAGAATGGAAGAAAAGCTGAGAACTACACAGCGAAGAATGGAACAAATTATATTAAGAATCAAACTGTTAGATAAGAAGAGAAACATGCAGATTAGGCAGCAAACTCAAGTAAAGGACATTATTATCAGAACTAAAGAACTAAAATGGTATTGGGCAGGACACATAGCTGAAAGACATGATGACAGATGGATTAAGAAAATAACAGAATGGTACCCAATAGGAGCTAGAAGAAAATCTGAAAGAGAGCGATGGAAATGGATAGATGAAATTCATGAGTTCATGGGTAGTAAACGGATGGCCATTGCACCGAACAGAATGAACTGGAAAGTTGCTAGAGAGGCATTCATCCTGCAGTGGGCTGAAAATGGCTGATGATGACCATATTAAATGAAAATTAACCACTCTCTCTCTCTCTCTAGGACTGTACACAAACAGCTTGTCAGAGCAATAGAATGCTAACTAGCAGGGAATTTAGGATCCTTTCCTGGCTTCACAAAGACAAGAACAATTTCCTTGCGGCAGGCATCCAGAAACTGCTCTTCAATTTAGATTCTGTTATATAGAAGGAGCAGGTAATCCATAGATTTTTGAGAAAGATGTTTAATCATTTCATAATGGATGTTATCTGGTTCAACAGCACTTGCCTTAGAAAGGATAAGAGCTCTTTCAATTCTTATAGAATGAGTGGCCCATTGTATGGATAAAGGCCTTTTGATGTGAAATTAAGTGCCTGTTTTGCGATTTCATATTTCAGGACCAGGAACTCTGGGGAATACAATGATGTCACAGAGATATTAGAGAATGTTTCCCCAAGAGAATTGACTATTGCAGTTGGGTCTGCAATAGTGCATCGATTATAGTGGGTAGTAAATGGATGCAATAGTGGACCGAGGAAGCGTAGGATGTATATTTTCCCTTAATTTTCTAGATTTTATCTCAGACCAACTTAGTACTAGTGGACTGAGTAATTGATGAGGATCAAACGGATCCATGATTCCTTTTGACTCTGACAGTAGATGTAGCATGCTTTGGCTCGTGCACGTGTTTAAAGGCAATAAGGTTGGCCGTGAGGATCATCAGAATATCTCCCAGGCTTTGTTTTGAGCCTTTTTTGCATGCATTATGAATTCTACCATGGTTGGGAAAAGGTTGAAACCAGTAGATGTTTACGTAATGGCACTGGCAGCAGCTTGGGCAATATTTTCTGTGATATATGTGACAGCATCATTGATAGGCTCTCGACTGACTGTAGTGATATCGAACTCTGCCAGATGTTAGATGGCATTCCAATCAGCCTGATCAATCTTACACTGTGGTAACCTATAAGGAAGACATGCTCTCACACTATGTAAGGAGGTATCACATGGAAGTGATCACTTCGGCATGGGTTCTCCTCTAATTCCCAAGTGAGTGGAGAAGGGGAGCAAGTAGAGAGGCCAATGGCCAAAAATGTATGGGTAGGCATGCAGAAGGTGTTTGTTCCCACATTTAGAAGGGAGAGGTCATTGTCACTGTGCATATGTTCTGAATCGTCCCATTCCATTAATATCAGCACTACCCCACAGGGTGGTATGCCCATTAAAATCTCCAACTGCATTACAAGATAATCAAGGTCTTTTTGGGAGATGCCAGTCCCAGCTGGCAAATAAATAGAACAAATGGTTAACAAAAAACCCACTGTAAGGCAAATTGCAACACCCTCTATGTTGGTTGTAAGTGGCAAAGGCTGAACTGAGGTCTGGTTGCCCACAAGGATAGCTACTACTCCATCATTTTCCTTTATGTAAGTATCCTGAAAGCAAAAGCAGACGCTCATGCTGAGGGCCTTGATGCCATCAGTATTTTGCCAGAATCCACAACAATTCCATTGTAGGAATTTAGCCATTATTTTAGCTTGGTGGGTCCATCCGGCGCCTTCTGAGATGCTGAGGGCTTACTTTTGTTAGCCTTGGATTTATCTTTTTTGGGGAAGTATGGATGCTGTCCTGTGTACATTTCCTCTTCAGCAAAGAGTTCCAAGAGTGTTTCACCTCGACATCCATTTTTTCTTGAGAATTAAGATGTACGTCAAGTTTCTTATTCTTTTCTCCAGCAACTTTTTTTCTTACTGGTGGAGCATTAGGAGGTACAGATATAGAAGTGGCAGCTGATTGATCCTATTGTGCAGGTTTTATTGAACTTAGCAGATAGCGTATGATGGGAGTGAATGACTTCTTTGGGTCATTTCGGTCTGAGTTCCGATGGAATGTCTCATTGCTACCTTCTGAACGTAGGTTGGTTTATTTGTATTTATAGGTTTCACTATTTTGATTGCCTCCTGATAAGATATGTTCAGCTCTGCCTTAAGCCGTTGAATTTCTTTTTATTGTTTCCACCACTAGCATGCTCTTGAGTAGGCCTGGTTGTTCTCCTTGGCAGTTAATGCAGATTGGTTTTGCAGCCAAACATGACGTTGTTTCATGGTCCTTTGCACCACACTGAGTGCATGCAAGGGCTCCACGACAGGCCATTTGTGAGTATCCGTATTTCTGGGCAGTTAATATAGTCAGCTTTGATCTCATGAAGAAATGGTGAATGAAATGTCAAGATGATATTTCTGGTGGGAACAAGTTGAGTGTCTTGGGGGAGGGTGATAGGCATTCCCCCTGACAGATGTAGCACAGAGGAGCTGTTCTGAGTGTATGCCACTTCTGGTTCCTACAAGTATGTCGCCCAAATGAACCTGCTTGAGAGACTTATGAGAGCCTGCCAACCCTTCCGGATAAAGAAGAATGAATTATCCGGAACCGAAGTGTTGGGCCCGATATAAACTCCCCTCCTTGTCTTTTTGCAGAAGTGATGTTCTCTTGGCCTAAGGTCAATTTTCATTTAGGGACAGGGTTGGGGCCCCAAAAGAAATTAGTTTATCAGGATTCATAAAGTTTTTGAAATGGTTCAGTGTCCGGGCTCCCCACCCACCCACCGAAGAGCCCTAAGGGACGGCCACTACTCGGCATGCAATAAATGCACTTGGGAGTGAACATCAGGGCTACGCAGACACCATACCCGAACCACCGCCAGCCTAAATCCCGTCCCTCAGACCATGAGGGTAGGGCCATGGCATTGACATGGTTGACCCTCACAGGCGAGCCTATTAGCCAATTGATCCTAGCTGGGCTGTCTTGGATCACCTGTCTTGTCAAAGCAGGGGCCAAAGTGGTGGTTTGAAGCTGGGCCCCTCAACCACCAGGATCCCCCTTACCAAATTTCCATGGGTCGCAATGCATGGCAAACACACCAGATTCCATTGATGTTAAACCTGGAACCTAGGCTGTGGGCATTGGATCCCAGTGATGCTAAAATGGAGGACCAGCAGTATCACTGGGAGGTCCCCTCACCACATAGGTGCCCACATCGAGGGGACAGACTGGGTAATGCTTTTGCAGGAGAGTCTTCAGTATTTTTAAAGAATTCACAATTCCACTGTAAGAATTTAGCCATTACTAGTGCTTGGTGGTTCTGTCAGTTGGCTTCCGACAGGCTTAGAGTTTATTTTCAGTCTTTGATTTTTATTTTTTGGGAAAGTATGAATGAGTCCTGTGTCATTTCTTCCTTCACAAGGGTTCCAATGCTGATTCATCAGGTACCTCTTTGGATTGAACACCCATTTTTTTTGTACTGCTGTTGGCACATGGGTTTTCTGTACTGCTACTTTACTGCTCGATTTTTGTAATCCTGAAGCGGTAGGAGGTACTGACATTGGAGTGACATCTGAGATTTCTGTTCAGCTTTTTCAGAATTTGGTATATAGCAGGTGATGGGCATAAATGACACTTTTATTGATTTTTCATTTGAATCCAAATGGAACATTTTTTGGCAATCTTTTCAGCCCATGTTTCCTTATTGCTATTTAGTAGTTTGACTGCTTTTCTTGCTAAATAGTATGAAATATTCAGCTCTGTCTTAAGTCAAATTTTTCTTCCTTCCGCCTCTGGCATGCTCATGAGTAGGCCTGAGGTTCTCATTGGCAGTTAATGTTGGCGGGTTTTGTAGCTGAACGTGATGCAATTTCGTGGCCCTTTTCATCACATTGAGAACATGCAAGGGCACCACAGCAAGCCATTGCTTCAAGTGCCAGAAATATGAAGCGGCTTAACAGATTTGGAATATATGTACATACTGTGCAGTTCAGATAGCCAGCTTTGATCAAATTAGGAAACATGGGCACTTCCAAAGTAAGGATGAGGTTTCTAGTCAGGACTAGATTCACCATTCTACATACAAATATTCACTTTGCAGATATCACTCCTTGCAATTTTATCTCTGAACAGATCTCCTCTTCAGACACTTCAAGGAAGTCCCTTTCTGATATGACACCTCAGAATGAGTTCAGCGACTTGTGTTGGTGTTACTGCAATTGGCAATAACACCAACCTGAGATATTAACAGCCAGAAAAAAGAACAGAAGGAACATTTAATCTGAGAAGTAGCTCAGATCGGGTGTTCTTGCTGTTCTCACACTTAGTTTCAACAAGGATATCCTTAAAACAGTTGTTTTAGAGATTTAGGTCCACCTGCCAATTCTTTCAAATCCTTTTGAATAAAGACTGGGGTCATTTTCCTTATAGGTTTCTCTCTCTCTGGTGTATGGATTAACAGGAAGCCAGATGCTGGATCTGATGTAGTTTCAGTTCTGGGACTCTGGTGAAGTGATGGTGTCTGTTTCATTGTCATTATTTTCTGGTAGGGACCATGTTGGAGTTTCCAGAAGATGAAGTGTAAGCATCGTTGTAAGGGATCTGTAAAAAATATTTTTACAGATCCCTTACAACTAAAAAAAACTGGTATCCTACTCCAGTGCATTTTTTTACAATTCACTGTAAAAAATGAACTGGAGTAGAATACCAGGGCTATCCAGCCACCATATTCACACTTCTGCCAGACTGAAACCGGTACCTTGGACCATGAGGGTAGGGACATAATATTGACACAACTGACCCATGCAGGCAAACTCACTAGCCAACGGATCCTTAGTGATTCCTCCCACTTAGCTATTAGACTTCCATCTTTGTTGAAGCAGGAGTCAAAGTGGTGTGTCGAAGCTGAGCCCCCTCAATCACCAGAATATCCCTTTCAGTTTCCACGGGTTGCCACACTTTGGCAAACATGCCGGATCCCTGTAGCCTGAACTTAAGCTGTGGGCAGTGGATCCCAGTGGCAACCCGTGGAAACTGGCAGTCTCAGTGTCCCTTCACTATGTACAGGTGCCCGTGTCGAGAGGCTCAAAAAGTGAAGCCTCAGTGAAAACTGTGCAAACTGCTATCATATGGTAGTAGCAAAAGCTTAAGCCTCCCTCTCCACTCCCCCACAAAAAAGTATGGTTCAAGGAAGACCCAGACTTTTGCTGCCCATTAAAAAAAAATAAATAAATCATATATGAATTAAATAACATGAAAAAGTAACATTTATACTACTAGTATAATTAGGTGCCTCTGTAGCCAGGTGGGAAGGAGCAGCAGCACGCTCCTTGATTAGACCGGGGTTCGAGCCCGTCACCACCAAATACGGAGGATGCGGAAAGGTCAGGGAATGACCACCGCATATCCCGGAGCAATATGGCCTTAGTTGCTAATGCTCCTAAAAACCAAATAACAAATAACAAACTAGTATAATTGTTATCATTTCATTTTATTTGATCATTTGCAGAAAAACTTTTGGTGACACTTCACAAGCCGAGTTTCCTCTTTTGTTATTCTTTGTGTGATTGATAATTTCTGTCAAGGTTAAGAGCCTGAGGGAAACATCAACACACAGATAATAACAAATGGAAAACTATTCAGAAAGAACATGTAACATAATTTGCTTTTCCTTAATTTGGCCTGAATTGTCATATGAACTACATAAATAGTTCACATGACAATTCAGTTTAAATGCTGATTGTTGTAACTAAAAACAGTACAGAAGCAACGTCTTTCCATCTGTTTGAAAATATTTAATTGTGGAGAGGCATAATTTTCATTATCTGCTCAACTGTCACACTGTTTTATTTACTTTCCTACTAGCTGGAAGAAGAGAGATAATTGAATTTAATCCTACTTACCGGTGTTTAATGCCTCATTATAAGTATAGTTAAAAGCTGTCCTTATCATTATTGTAAAACACATCACCCCCCCCCCCCCCCAATATGCTCTGAATTGTTTAACATATATCAGCACACAGACTGAAAGTGCTTTATAATGTTTATATATAAGCATGATACTGAGGTCGAATAAGTCAGAATTAATACAGTGAAAATAATGATTAACAAAAAAACAAACAGAGTATTAACACTTCATTACAGATATTTAGAATTATTAGATTTCAAAAACAGTAATACACTGTACATAAAGAGGCTTTTTGCAAAAGGAATAATTACATTGGCCATAATTATACCAATGGTTGAAATTAAAGATAATAAAGTGATAGGTAGTATAAAATTAAATTAATTACAGGTTAAAGCCATTTTGGGTGTGTAACGTTCTGTTCTATATTAAAGGAATTGTGATGCAAAGGTGAAAGTATGAATGTCAGTCTACTGACTTGCATGTGCAAGCTACTAAGAGGCCATTTCCAAAAGCTGCTGAGTAGTTTTCATTATTACTTAAAAATTACTGGTTTTTATCATTTTGTTTTAATAATGCAATTATTATCTGATAAAGTAGGCAAAATTGTTGGCCCTGTAAATTCTGCCAGTTACTGCTTTTTGTTTTAATGATAAAAATGTTTTTGTTTTAATGATCAAGGCACAATGAAAACAATATAAATTAAAATTTTTCTTTTTAATTTAATATTTTCTTTTAAGTAATTCTGCAGGAGGAATATAATTAATATATATTATAAATGTTTTTGAGAATTTTTTTTATGCTAAAAACCATGTTTTTAACACAGAAAATAGGGGGGGGGGGTATCATGTCTATAGTGAATATTTAAGAGCTTTGGTCTTTCCTGGCCACTATTTCCAAACTTTACACATATTTACCTTAATGTATAGGAAATAAAATTTTCATCCAACATAGTGTAATTTTATTATTCTGCAACACTGCATATGCATAACCAAAATGGTGGCGATATTTATTCATAGGGCATATAGTATTATTTAAGGAATACACTGAGAAAGCGATAATTTCTGTTGTAGGATAGCTATACTGCACAAGAAGTACTAATGGACATCACAAAAACATTCATTAACTGCTGAAATCTCAACTATAAAATTTTGGAGCATTCCTAGAAGATGCTGGTAAGATAATCTTTCTTTCTTTCTTTCTTTGTGGATTTTTATAGTGCATCGATAACAATGGCTACTTGGGGTCTCTGACAACACAGTTAGGTTTTATCTTGGTGGGAAGCATACTGTTCATTATACCTCATCTGTTAATAAGTTGTTTACTATTCAAAATGAGTGGTAAAGATTAATCAATTCAAAGAAATAAAATCTTGAATATTGTCTATTTCCCAGGAGGATTTCAAAAGTGAGCAGCTGATGGGGAAGGCTTTTTGATGACCTTTTGTGAAAATGGGCATTCTAGCAGAGAGTGCCTAATTTTTAGGCCTATATTACATCTATAACATTGTGACGGTTTATCTGCTCTGAGTAAATAAGAGTGGGTGATTGCAGGTGTATCCTATCCAGAGTCTGACTGAGACAGCTTCTTCCTCCCTGCATGATCTCATGCTTGTGAACCGTAGCTATGTAATTTCAGTTTGATCCAGAATAGTTTTTGTGTGTCATATTGTTATACAAATTTATATATGTAATCTTAAAGATACAAATTGGTATAAAAATAGTAATACACTGCAAGTTAATAAGACAATTCAATAACAAATAATAATGAAATTGAATATATATATTAATTTAAAAACAAACATTAAGATGGCAAAAATTTTATAAATTTTACAACAACATCACTTACAATATCATTAAAACTCGATGCACTTATTAATATCCAAATAAACATTTTAATCAAATCAAATGATCCATTATATTTAATGCACACCTGAAAAGTTAATAACAGCCATACCCAGTCAACACATTTGTTTTGCAAGCTAATAACCTAGCTGTCTACTGTCTTCTTCCTTTTCCAGAATCATCAGTCTGTCACTTAATCTTGGTCTCTGTAAGAAGTCTTCAGGAACAAGGCCCCTGTGATTGGTAAGACATATATGTACCCCAACTCCCAATTAATTTAAATCACTGTTATGTTTCAAATAGATGGCTACTTTTTCACTCTAATCTGGAATGGAATAGAATGGATGAAGGTAACTATACAGTTAATCCTAATGAATGTTATGTACTACTGATAAATGACAAATCTCAATATTGGGAGGTGGGAAATCCAACTTAGCATTAGCAGAGACATTTGATGCAAGAAAGCAAGCTTATGCAGCATCAGCCAAAAAAAAAAAAAAAAAAAAAACCACTTCCACTTCACCCCTCTATTCATTCGAAATACCTGTCCAGCTGAGCCTTAAACTTATTTGGGCTATCAACTTCCATGACAAGGGTTGGAAGTCTGTTTCACCAACCAACCACCCGCTGGCTAAAGGCAAATTTCCGCACGTTTATCCTACATCTGTCTTTCCTCAATTTGAATTTATACCCTCTCAGGTGATTATTCTGGGCAAGAGGAAGAATCCCATCAGCATTGAGCATGCTCAAACCATTCAAGACTTTATACACCTCTATCAGATCACCACGCTGGACCCTAGTCTCCAGACACTGTAATTTGCAAAACTTAACCTTTCTTCGTAAGAGCACCCCTTTGTTCCATTCACTAATCTTGTTACCCTTCTCTGTACTCGTTCCAGCAGCTCTACATCCTTCTTGAAATGAGGCCTCCAGACCTGTATACAGTACTCTAGGTGTGGCCTGACCATTGCCTTATACAAGGGAATAATCATATCCTTATCCCTGCTAGAAAATTTCCTATATATCATTGACAATACACTATGAGTTACTCTTGCAGCCCGTCTGCACTGCTCAGAGAATTTCACATCTGCCTGCACAACCACCCCCAGGTCCCTTTCATTCTCTACCACTGTCAATATACAGGGTGTTTCAGTTAAACGTTTCAGAACTTCTAAGAGGGGTAGGGTACATCCTGACAACTCGAAATCATATAGCAATGTGGGGTCGGAAATGCTTTCCTGAAGCGGTGTTGTACACAGAAGCACCATAAAGAAAAAGAGACCGTAAGTGAGAAATCGTTTTAATAATACATGAAAAGAAGCAAAAGGTACATGGATTAAAGTAAGTGTTCGAAGTTTCTTCCACGGGCTACAATGCACGCCTCACATCTCCGACGCATGGACATCCGAACATTCTGGAATACTCCAGGCGAATTTCGAATTTCTTCGGCAGCTACTGCGATTCTTGCAACCAGCTCCTCAGCATTGTCAATAGGGGTGTTGGCAATGCTGAGGAGCTGGTTGCAAGAATCGCAGTAGCTGCCGAAGAAATTCGAAATTCGCCTGGAGTATTCCAGAATGTTCGGATGTCCATGCGTCGGAGATGTGAGGCGTGCATTGTAGCCCGTGGAAGAAACTTCGAACACTTACTTTAATCCATGTACCTTTTGCTTCTTTTCATGTATTATTAAAACGATTTCTCACTTACGGTCTCTTTTCTTTATGGTGCTTCTGTGTACAACACAGCTTCAGGAAAGCATTTCCGACCCCACATTGCTATATGATTTCGAGTTGTCAGGATGTACCCTACCCTTCTTAGAAGTTCTGAAACGTTTAACTGAAACACCCTGTAGTATGACAGAGTTGATAGCTGCTCTGGGGTTGCTGTTTCTCATATGTAGTACTTTACATTTGTCAATGTTAAACTTCATTTGCCACCTCTCAGCCCCATCCGCTCAACCTTTCCAGATCCCACTGCAGCAGCATAGTGTCAGTAGTGTCCTTGACAACTCTGCCAACCTTCGTATCGTCTGCAAACTTGGACATCAAGCTTGATATACCATCATCAATATCATTTATAAATACAGAAAACAATAATGGATCCAATACTGAACCCTGAGGGACTCCACTGATAACATTAGTCCATGATGAGCAGTGTCCATTGATTACCACTCTCTGTCTACGCCCCCTCAACCACCCCTTTATCCATAGCAGCAATTTGCCTCCAATGCCACACTGCTCCAATTTGTGCAGCAGTCTTCCATGTGCAACAGTATCAAAAGCCTTTCTAAGATCCAAATATATAATATCAAAGTTATTCCCTGCATCCAGTTCTTTTGTGACTGCATCATAGTATCCAATCAAATTGGTCAGGCAAGACTTCCCCTTAACAAAACCATGCTGTGTCCAAGCTTTAACTGAAGTCTTGTCTAGATGATCCTGTAGTGCTTCTTTAACCAGTGCCTCCATTAATTTTCCTGGAACAAAAGTTAAACTCACAGGTCTATAATTACTTGTGTCAGCCTTTGATCTTCCTTTGTGAATTGGGGTCATATTTGCACATATCCAGTCTATGGGTACCTCCCCTGAGTCCAAGGAAGCTCTCATAATTATGGCTAAGGGTTTGCTTACTTCCTTTGCTGCCTCCTATAATATAACTGGATAGATCCCATCCACCCCAGGTGCCTTTCTTGTGTTTATTTTCAACAATTTCTCCTCCACTTTACTCTCAGTTATTACAAGATTATCTAGATTACTGCCAGAGTTGAATACACCTCTGGTATTCCCCTCGCTGAATAACTTATCATGTGTGAATGTCGATGCAAAATTTTCATTTAGTTTGTTAGCTACCTGAGCAGGATCTTCAACAGTTGAACCATCGATAAAGTGGACCAATCTGATTCATCCCCTTCCTTCTAGAGTTTACATAAGTAAAGAACTCTTTGCTGTTTTTCTTTGCATCCTTTGCCAAAGATTTCTCGTAATCTGTCTTTGCCTGCCTAACCTCCTTTGTAACTTGGTTACAGATCAACTTGTATCTATCATAGGCTTCTGTGTCACGTGTTAATTTGTATGTATCCCATGAAATTTTCTTCTCTGCCATATGTCTCATTAGTTCATCTGACATCCATTTAGGCCTAAACCTTGAACAATATTTCTTAGTTGGTATGTAAAGCCTAGTAGCTCCCAAGATAAGTTCTTTGAATGCTTCCCATTTTGAATTTGCTGTTGGTAACATCATCAGTTGGTCCCACTGTATAGAATTTAAATACTGTCTCAGTCCGTCGTAGTCACCTTTACGAAAGCAATAACCCTTCCCTTTACCCCTAATGGTAGTTACCTCTTTGAGTAAATCCCACTTCAGCACACTGTGATCACTTCCACCTAGTGGTTCATTTATCTGCAGATTCTTAATGCATGAAGAATCACTACTGATAATCAAATCAAGAGTATTACTCCCTCTAGTTGCCTCCTGAAAATGCTGATGTAGAAAACAATCATCCAATAAATCCACAAAAGCCTTGCTAGTGTGTGAGTGACCAGCCCCCAAATTCCAGTCAATATCTGGGAAATTAAAATCCCCCATTATAAGACTCTCTGATTTACTGGCCCACTCTATTTCCCCGTACAGTTTCTTCTTATACTCATCAGAGTCATTAGGCCTATAGCACACTCTTACTCTCAATTTTGATCTCGCAATGCTTATGTCACACCAAACTGACTCGACACTGCACTGTCCAGCGATGTCGACTGGCTTCACTTCCTTGGATTTTATGTGTTTCTTAACTAATAGCATAACCCCTCCTCCCTTCCTATCCTGTCTATCCTTTCTGTAGACGTTGTACTCCCCAAATTCCAGTTCTGCATTCCTTTATATCTGTGTGACACCACATCTCTGATATCCCAACAATATCTGCCTTTGATGTTTTGACCAATACCTCAAATTCATCAAATTTATTTACTAAACTCCTAGCATTGGTGTACACACAAGTAAACATGCACCTGTTTCTATTCTTAGCTGCCCTAATACAACCCATGTGTTTACTTGTACCGCAATGACTCCCAGCAGTCTCTGAAATATCCTGCATCTTGTTTTTTCAGGCTTCTCTTCATTCCAATAGAAGCAGTGTAATCTTCTGGAATAAAAATTAACAATTAAACCTTAATATAAATAAAAAATATATATATAAAGAACACTTAAAATATCCCAAGGACATGCTTATAGAGCAGTGCATCAAGTAAAATAATATGCTATTGCTAGTTTAAATAATGTGCTATTACACACCCAAATTTTTCCATCTTGTTGGTTGACTAACCAGGATAAGTAACTTGAAATTGATTTGTATGGGTGAATTTCAACTTTCAGGCTATCATCATCATCTCCTTCTAGGTGCTGCCTAGCAGCTGATGTAAGCTTACATTCATCTACAAATAAACTAAACAGAATTTTAAGTGTAAATAGCATCATAAATATAAACTGAACTGAATAAATCATATAAAATGACACAATAAAGAACTAACTAGAACTTCTTTGGCTATCTACTCAAAAGAATCATAATTCATGCTTACACATGGGTTGTGTACATGACCATGGCTAATGGAACAAGCTTCAAACAAGAAAAACATGCTGCTACCAAAATATCCATGTGCTCAAAAAATTTAAAATAAACATATGAAAGAAAACAAAACACATGCGCACACACATGCACACAAACAAAAAACAAGGAAAATATAAAAAAGAAAAGTAAAGAGGAAAGGTGAGAAAAGGAAGAGGAAAAAAAAAAAAAAAAAAGGTTCAGGAGCTGGGATGCCACTGACAATCTGAAAAACACAAATGATCATGATGAATATTAGTTTAGTGATAAAAATAATTGAGAAAAAGGTTGTTATTTGGTTTTTAGGAGCATTAGCAACTAAGGCCATATTGCTCCTGAGAAAAGGAAATAACACTGAATAAACAGAAAATAAATAAAGGAGTAAGTAAATTCTAACACATGGGTTGAGAACATGAACATGTGCTCAACCCATGTGTTAGAATTTGAAAGAAGCTTCAAAAAAGAAAAACATGTCCCGAACAAAATCCATGTGCTCAAAAAATTTAAAATAAACCACTTAGCACTATTTAGCTGTCTCCAGTTTTACGTTTTTTTCACATTGGCACCATTGAAAAGATACCAAGCCAGAGGAGGGGCATATATATAGTGTGACGCAGGTTCAGAAATGATTGTACTTCCAATGAGGAAAATAATATAGTCAAGTAATGTAACATACCTTTAGTGAAATGGAGGCATACAATAGTATGCTTCTATTATATAAAAACATTATTTTATTTCACGCTTTGTCAGATGATGGTTAACATGAAAACTGACAGTTTCAGGTACCAACAAATGAATGTCTCAAACAATATGCACATTTTTGGCCACATTTTTTACTGTTATTTTGATCCTCTCACATTTTTTTAATATTTTTTTTTTGGAAAGAATAGCGAAAGCTTAAAAAACGGTACTCACCTTGAAATTAATCTGCGATGGTTTACTTAGGTAGCGTGGTTAATGTTTACGTTGAATTGTTAAATTGAAAATTAAAAGGGAGGGAAGTAAGTAAAGGTTGACTGAGTTAAATGGGCCCAAGGAAACAGAAGTGTACACATCCAATCCTTGGTTGTCATCGAAATAAAAAAAAAAAAAAAAAAAAAAAAAGAAGAATAATTAAAAACTATGTAAGTGAAGCCAATAGTCTTTACGAGGACTTTCGTTAGTTAAAGAACGTCTTCAGTTGGCAATGTGTGGGGAGAGAACGCGTATGGTATTTTAAGAATAAAAAATTATACTCTCGTGATGCCTTTTTTGACATGTGGGAACTTTAATCTCGAGAGGTTCCAAATTGGGGAAAGATTGAAGGGGAGTTTAGAATTCAGAATTTGGAGGTTAGAGTGGTGCTTGTACCATTCAATAACTAGAGCTTCATATTGAAGTATTCTGTAGCTGGATTTTAGTTTAATGATGGAAATGGCAGAATCGATGAGCGGGTTGTGGTTGTGAGTCTGGGCATGAGTTGTAAGTTCTGTGACAGATTGGTTAGACGTGAGACTATGGAAATGGTAGTATGCACGGGTGTTGGATGTTTTTGATGAGCCAAATTTGGTAGTGGTACTTCCAATATAACATGTGTTGCAGTTTGGTTGACAATTAATGAGGTATATAATATTATTAAGGTCGTTTGTAGAATATTTGTATGTGTCTTTATAGGTGCTGAAGAAGGATCCTAATTTGTTGTAGGTGGAAAAAACAAGGGAGATATCAGTGTTGTTAAATAGGCGTCGGAACTGTCCTGCTAGTTCATTGTGGTAAGGGAGGACTATGCGGATGTTAGTTTTATTTTTGTCTTTGGTTGGGATGTTAGATTTAATTTTATTTTTAGCGTGAAGGATTGTATTTACAATGAGTTGGTGGGGGTAACCTCTGGATATAAATTTGTCGGTAATATACTGTATTTCATTGTGAAGGTCGGTGGGTGAGGAACTGTACTTTAGTGCATTGTGAATTTGGTTATATAAAACTGCCTTTTTAGTGTTTAGAGGGTGATGAGAAGCAAAATGTAAGTATTTACCGGTGTTTGTATTTTTCCTGAAAATTTTCGTATTTAATTTTGTGCCTGTTATATAGATGACACAATTTCCTTAATCTCACTAGGCTGGTGCCTAGTGAGATTAAGGAAATTTATCTGATTGTTCTGTCCAATTTCAAGGGTGAATTTAAGTCTATCATGTACAGAGTTAAGTTTTACGAAGAGGTTATTAATAATGGGTCTGTTGCCTACTACAAGAATGTCGTCGGCATAGCGCATGTATAATTTTAGTTCAGGGGGAAAGGGGTGTAGGATTTGGCTTTCAATGGCGGCTAGGTAGATTTCGGACAATGGGGCCGAAATCCCCAGTCCCATTGGTAAGCCATATATTTGTTGGAAGATTTTTTCGTTGAATCTAAAAAATCTTGCTTCTAATAGGAGGGTGGTGAGTTCAAGGATATTGTCTATAGAAAGGGGGGTACGTTTTGTTAAGGTATCGTCTGTTTCTAAGAACTTGCGTAAGGCTTGTAAAGTAAATGGAATATGGACATTTGTGTAAAGAGAAGTAACGTCATAGGAAGCTAGGGTGTTTGTATCGGATATTGTGATGTTATTAATTTTTTGAAAAGCTTGATTGGTGTTATTGATCTTGAATGTGGAAAATTTTGTAAGGGGGGTTATAATTTTGACCAGGAAGGAGGATAAATTAGCGAAAGCTGAATTGCTATATGATACAATTGGTCTTAAAGGGTGGTCTGCTTTATGTAACTTGATAATCCCAAACATGTGGGGGAGGATGTTATTGCGGATTCCAATTTGTTGTAGTGTGGAAAGGTTGATTTCCTTATTTTGCCTGAGTTTTCTGAGAATTATGTCGAGTTTATTTTTGAGTCTGACGATGTTATGGTTATTTACATTTATATATGTGTTTGGATCTGCTAAGATGGATTCTAATTTTTCGGTGTAGGTGTCTTTACCTATTATAACAATCGTGTCACCTTTGCCAACTGAAGACGTTCTTTAACTAACGAAAGTCCTCGTAAAGACTATTGGCTTCACTTAGATAGTTTTTAATTATTCTTCTTTTTTTTATTTTTTTTTTTTTATTTCGATGACAACCAAGGATTGGATGTGTACACTTCTGTTTCCTTGGGCCCATTTAACTCAGTCAACCTTTACTTACTTCCCTCCCTCTTAATTTTCAATTTAACAATTCAACGTAAACATTAACCACGCTACCTAAGTAAACCATCGCAGATTAATTTCAAGGTGAGTACCGTTTTTTAAGCTTTCGCTATTCTTTTCTAGTCTACTAACACGGTACTTGAAGATTTCTAAAAATTTCGTATTTTTTTTTTTGTTAATTATTTCATTCTTAATTTTCTAAACAACATGTTAATACCAACAACATGCTTTAACAGATTTCAGAATGAAATATATCAGCAGGCTAGGATTAAATGGCTACATTAAAATGAATAAAAAATGCAGTTTTACATAACCTGGTATTCTGAAAAGACTATTCAGAGAGTTTTCAGATAAATAAGACATAACAGAAATTTATTCCATGGGGATGGGGGGAGGAAGATACCTATCTTGAAATATGTTCCAATGATTGGTGTCCAACTGGCTTCAGACATATATTAAGGTCATTAGCATTAGTAGAGGAATATGATGC
This sequence comes from Mastigoproctus giganteus, assembly GCF_048544385.1. Taxonomy (NCBI): domain Eukaryota; kingdom Metazoa; phylum Arthropoda; class Arachnida; order Uropygi; family Thelyphonidae; genus Mastigoproctus; species Mastigoproctus giganteus. The sequence goes on from NC_143581.1 coordinate 120,298,951, forward strand.
AAGAAAGCAAGCTTATGCAGCATCAGCCAAAAAAAAAAAAAAATTCCAGTTCACCCCTCCAGTTGAGCCTTGAATTTATTTAGGCTATCAACTTCCACAACAAGTGATGGAAGTCTGTTCCACCAACCAACTACCCGCTCGCTAAAGGCAAATTTCCACACATCTATCCTACATCTGTCTTTCCTCAATTTGAATTTATGCCCTCTCAGGTGATTATTCTGAGCAAGAGGAAGAATCCCATTAGCATTGAGCATGCTTAAACCATTCAAGGCTTTATACACTTCTATCAGATCACCTCGCTGGTGCCTAGTCTCCAGACACTGTAATTTACAAAACTTAAGCCTTTCTTCGCAAGAGCAACCCTTTGTTCCATTCACTAACTTTGTTGCCCTTCTCTGTACTCGTTCCAGCAGCTCTACATCCTTCTTGAAATGAGGCCTCCAGACCTGTATACAGTACTCTAGGTGTGGCCTGACCATTGCCTTATACAAGGGAATAATCACCTCTTTATCCCTGCTAGAAAAATTCCTGTATATCATTGACATGACACCATGAGCTACTCTTGCAGCCCGTCTGCACTGCTCAGAGAACTTCATATCTACCTGCACAATTACCCCCAGGTCCTTTTCATTTTCTACCAACTTAAGTGTAGTACCACAGAGTTGATACATTGCTCTGGGGTTGCTGTTTCCCATATACAGTACTTTACATTTGTCAATGTTAAACTTAATTTGCCACCTCTCAGCCCATCTGCTCAACCTTTCCAGATCCTGTTGCAGCAGCATAGCATCAGTAGTGTCCTTCACAACCCTGCCAACCTTTGTATCATCTGCAAACGTGGACATTAAGCTTGATATACCATCATCAATATTATTTATAAATACAGAAAACAATAATGGATCCAACACTGAACCCTGAGGGACTCCACTAATAACATTAGTCCATGATGAGCAGTGTCCATTGATTACCACTCTCTGTCTTCTCCCCCTCAACCACCCCTTTATCCATAGCATCAATTTGCCTCCAATGCCACACTGCTCCAATTTGTGCAGCAGTCTTCCATGTGCAACAGTATCAAAAGCCCTTCTAAGATCCAAGTATATAATATCAAAGTTATTCCCAGCATCCAGCTCTTTTGTGACTGCATCATAGTATCCAATCAAATTGGTCAGGCAAGACTTCTCCTTAACAAAACCATGCTGTGTCCGATCTATGAAGTTTTCTGAGCAGTGTAGATGGGCTGCAAGAGTAGCTCATGGTGTATTGTCGATGATATATAGGAATTTTTCTAGCAGGGATAAGGAGGTGATTATTCCCTTGTATAAGGCAATAGTCAGGCCACACCTAGAGTACTGTATACAGGTCTGGAGGCCTCATTTCAGGAAGGATGTAGAGATACTGGAACGAGTACAGAGAAGGGCAACACTATTAGTGAATGGAACAAAGGGGTGCTCTTACGAAGAAAGGCTTAAGTTTTGCAAATTACAGTGTCTAGAGACTAGGCACCAGCAAGGTGATCTGATAGAGGTGTATAAAGCCTTGAATGGTTTGAGCATGCTCAATGCTGATGGGTTTCTTCCTCTTGCTCAGAATAATCACCTGAGAGGGCATAAATTCAAATTGAGGAAAGACAGATGTAGGATAGACGTGAGGAAATTGACTTTAGCCAGTGGGTAGTTGGTTGGTGGAACAGACTTCTAACCCTTGTCGTGGAAGTTGATAGCCTAAATAAGTTTAAGGCTCAGCTGGATAGGTATTCAAACGAACAGAGGGGTGAAGTGGAAGTGGTTATTTTTTATTTATTTATTTTTTTTTTTTTTTTTTGGATGATGCTGCATAAGCTTGCTTTCTTGCATCAAATGGCTCTACTAATGCTAATGCTATAACTGAAGTCTTGCCTAGATGATCCTGCAGTGCTTCTTTAACCAGTGCCTCCATTAATTTTCCTGAAACAGAAGTTAAACTCACAGGTCTATAATTACTTGTGTCAGCCTTTGATCCTCCTTTGTGAATTGAGGTCATATTTGCACATATCCAGTCTATGGGTACATCCCCTGAGTCCAAGAAAGCTCTCATAATTATGGCTAAGGGTTTGCTTACTTCCTTTGCTGCCTCCTTTAATATAACTGGATAGATCCCATCCACCCCAGGTGCCTTTCTTGTGTTTATCTTCAACAATTTCTCCTCCACTTTACTCTCAGTTATTATCAGGTTATCTAGCTTACTACCAGAGTTGAATACACCTCTGGCATTCTCCTCACTGAATAACTCCTCATGTGTGAATGTCGATGCAAAATATTCATTTAGTTTGTTAGCTACCTGAACAGGATCATCAACAGTTGAACCATCGATATTAAGTGGACCAATCTGATTCATCCCCTTCCTTCTAGAGTTTACATAAGTAAAGAACTCTTTGCTGTTTTTCTTTGCATCCTTTGCAAAAGATTTCTCATAATCTGTCTTTGCCTGCCTAACTTCCTTTGTAACTTGGTTACAGATCGACTTATATCTATCATAGGCTTCTGTGTCACGTGTTAATTTATATGTATCCCATGCATTTTTCTTCTCTGCCATGTGTCTCATTAGTTCATCTGACATCCATTTTGGCCTAAACCTTGAACAATATTTCTTAGTTGGTATGTAAAGCCTAGTAGCTTCCAAGATAAGTTCTTTGAATGCTTCCCATTTTGAATTTGCTGTTAGTAACATCATCAGTTGGTCCCAGTGTATAGAATTTAAATACTGTCTCAGACCATCGTAGTCGCCTTTACAAAAGCAATAACCCTTCCCTTTACCCCTGATAGTAAATGCCACTTCAGCACACTGTGATCGCTGCCACGTAGTGGTTCCTCTATCTGCAGATTCTTAATGCATGAAGAATCACTATTGATAATCAAATCAAGTATATTACTCCCTCTAGTTGTCTCACGAACATTCTGATATAGGAAACAATCATCCAATAAATCCACAAAAGCCTTGCTAGTGTGTGAATGACTAACCCACAAATTCCAGTCAATATCTGGGAAATTAAAATTCCCCATTATAAGACTCTCTGATTTACTGGCCCGCTCTATTTCGCTGTACATTTTCTTATTATACTCATCAGAGTCATTAGGCCTATAGCACACTCTTACTCTCAATTTTGATCTCTCAATGCTTATGTCACACCAAACTGACTCAACACTGCACTGTCCAGTGATGTCGAATGGCTTCACTTCCTTGGATTTTATGTGTTTCTTAACTAATAGCATAACCCCTCCTCCCTTCCTATCCTGTCTATCCTTTCTGTTGACGTTGTACTCCCCAAATTACAGTTCTGCATTCCTTATATCTGTGTGACACCACGTTTCTGATATTCCAACAATATCTGCCTTTGATGCTTTGAGCAATACCTCAAATTCATCAAATTTATTTACCAAACTCCTAGCATCGGTGCACGGAAAGTATACATGCACTTGTTCCTATTCTTAGCTACCCTAACACAACCCATGTGTTGACTTGTAATGCAATGACTCCCAGCAGTCTCTGAAACATCCTTCATCTTGTTTTCCAGGCATCTGCTCATTCCAATAGAAGCAGTGCAAGAATCACTTTCACCTCTGCCAGTGGCTACTGTTAATCTATTAACATTGAAAGTGTTAATTGAAAGAGATCAGAAACAATTTCTTGATACTTATGCATGAGATGTGGTCCAGACTATAAATATAATCCTTAAAGTAACAGGTGTAAACATTTTAATCAAATGCCATTACAAGCTGAAGGATTTCGATCTGTGTGCTTTCTTAATAAACTGGTAGAGGGCAGTATTAATGCACCAATTTGCTAAGTGGCTTGAATTTTCACGGTCCAATAGGATCTACTAAAGCTAATCATTTATTTCTTCCACACACTGCTCATGCTAGTCACTTATACTTCCATAACTGTAATCAAGTGATGAGGCTATGCAATGAGAATCATGTTTAAAGTAACAATGTTGCGCCACTGGGAAAAAAAACAGATTAAACAAACAGGTTGTAGTTAAAATTCATTTAATAAACTAGGTTAGGAACAAAAAACAAAAGTAATAAACAATAAAGCTTTTGGACAGGGGATGCCGTCCTTCAGTTGTGACTGCTATTGTAAAAATTCAGAATTTCATGTGCATGCCATGGGGGTTCATGTGTGGTGAAAATCGTGTACTATAGGTGCTTGCAGCAATTAGCTGGTTGAAGTGGAGGCTTAGGATTGTAGCTGCAATACTTCGGAATACTCTAAGTGGCAATGTTTGTCAGCTAGGAGGATGGTTGCCTCAGTGATGGGGTTGATGCAACATCTTCTATTCTGGTTAAAGGAACTACTACAACACAGAATGTGGAGCAATTCTAACCAGACACGGTGACGGTAGTGGCAGGATCGGTCAATAGTCTCTATGTGGATTGATGTCGTGCTGGGTAGATCAGAAGTGCTCAGCAATTGCTGAGTGATCCGCATCCACCAAACAGATGGCTTTCTCGTGCTCAGGGCCCCGATTACTGAGGTTCTGCCAGTTTCCTGCAACGTAGCAGCCAGTGCAATCTCACGGAAAATACAGTAATCCACTCTGCAGTGGGGGTGGGGGGAAACTGGTGTCTTAATTCTCAAAACTAGGGACTGTAACTTTCTCCCTGGAAGTTGTATACACTTTATCTCATGAGTCTGCAAGACCCTAGAAATTTGTTACGACAGGTTAGGGTAATACGAGATAAATATGGTCGAGGTGGGGTCATCACTTTGCGGGGGCACTTTGCCAGATCCGCCTTAACCTTAATAATCTCAGCGTGCCTCTCATCCTCAGAATTGGAGTGGGCTCTCGCTGTGCTGACCAGTAGTTGGTGACTTGGTCAGCATACATCGGCTTGTGGAAGACTGAAGTCTTTAAACACAAACCCTCACACCAGAAAAGTGTAAGAAAGGAAGAGCACTGCCTGACTCCAGTTCAATGGTGAATTGAATGGAGGGCGACAGAGGGTTGAGGTGGTATAAGAGTGGGTCTTCCAACTCCTGAGGAATGACCACTAACACATCGTCCACATAGTGTCACCAAAAGGTTATTGGATCTGGCAAACCCACAACCACATGACTCTCCAGCTCCTCCATTGCAATGTTTGTCGTGACTGAACTAACCGGTGAACTCATGGCTGTACCGTGTATTTGCCTGTAAATGGACTCACTGAACATATTGGCACCACCACTCAGGCACAACCTAAGGGCGGTGCAAATGTCGTCGGCAGTTAGAGAAGAGCTGCTGCTCAGTGTCTGGTCATTGTGTAGAAGCTCCTTTGTACATGTGATGGCTAGTTGGACTGGGATTGAAGTGAAGAGAGACACCACATCAAACGAGGCCGATCATCTGAAATGAACAGACTGCTAATTCATTTCAGGTAACTTTTTTTCCATTTCAGATAATTCAGTCCAAGATTTCCCCACTGTTTGAAATGGTATGGGCAGTCTTACCCACAAGGGGCAAGAGCAAGGTGGAAATGATAGGTGATGGCCTCGTTTGATGTGGTGTCTCTTCACTTCAATCGCAGTCCTACTAGCCACCTGATACCTGATCATCTGAAATGGATAGACTCCTAACTCTTCCCCACTGTTTGAAATGGTACGTGTGCAGTCTTGCACACCAGGGGCAAGTTCAGGCCAGAAACGAACTTGGATAATTCGTATGTCAGGGAACTGCAACAGGAGGTGATAGGTCGCAAGGGTAAACACTCCTTGTGGACCTGTGGCAGACCGTAGAACTGTGTAATTTGTCAACATACAGACTTGGTGATCTTCCCCAATCAGAACCAACTGTAGACAAGACTCAACACTACACATCCTTCCTTCCACTCCCCACACACTTTTTAAATCTCTGGCCTATACAGAGTACACAATGCAGAGATGGAGGAAACCCCGGGTGCCATCAGACAAGTTTGCACTTTGCACTCAAGGCTCTTCACTTCGGACTCTCATTGTTCTAGAAACCCTGATGGGGGGGGGGGGGAAGAGCAAGCACAGCTTCGTAGACGGAGGTGACTTGAAGAAATGATAGGGCTTTCGTATTGTAGTCTGAATGGTTCAAAATGACCGTTTGACGGCCCTTGTCTGCCAGCAAAATAACAAAGGAATCATCTCGTTTCAATGAGTTCAGGACAGAGATATGATGCTGACTGAGATTACAGATGGCAGGAAGAGCACGTTGCAGTACCGCTGTGGTTTTCAGGTGACTCGTATTCGCAGCTTCCTCAGGGATACATGCTAATGGGTGCCTCCGTAGCCAGGTGGGCAGGAGCAGCAGTGCGTAGCACACGCTTCTTGATTAGACTGGGGTTTGAGCCCCGGAGTGAATAAGTTGGAAGCAAAGGAACAATGAGAGTGGGAGTAATCTATAGACCAGATGACTGTGAAGAATAAGAGGAGTCTGCATGCAGATGGAATGGAAATGCAATCACAAATGTCTTATTATGGGTGACTTTAATCTGCCCAGGTTGATTAGAATAAGTGGAGAAAAATTTTTTTAAATAAATTACATGATTATTATTTGTACCAGCATGTTAGGGAAAGTACTAGGGGTGAGAATATTCTTGACCTCATCATTACTAATGATTCAGATGACATCACATGGCTTAAAGTACAAGAACCATTGTCAGGAAGTGATCATGCAATCGTCAGTTGGAAGATGAAGAAATATATTGCAGTAGTCAAAGGTAAAGGCCTGAGTTTAACTTCAGGAGAGAGGATTTTGACAGTTTACGGCAATATATGGCATCTGTGAACTGGATGGATTGCAGAAGGATGGCGAATACGTTGGTATTATGAGTAATTTAAACTTTTCAAGCAAAAATCACAGAAGCCATGCACATGAACATACCTTTAAAAAATATTGCAGGAGGAGTATGCAAAAATGGATGACTGCAGAGCTGGTTGGTGAAATAGAGCAGAAAAAGATAGCATGGGACAGTTACAGAACAATGAAAAGTACCGAAGTCTACAACAGGTACAAGCTGATCTGTAATAGTACTACAAATAAGGTCAGTGAGGTCAAGGTTGCATATGAGAAAGCATTGGCTAATAGAGCAAAGAACATGGGCAAGGATTTCTTCATGTACATAAATGCAGAGAAGAATGAATCAGACAGATACTTGAGCAATGGTGGATCTGATGGAATGGGTGCAGAGAAAAATGAGATTAGTGAGGAATACAATAGGGTACGCTTACCAAGGAAGATTTGAATTCTAAAATGGTGCAAATTGCACCATATGGAGAGAGATACCTGCAGTAGATGTGAACGATGTGTTCAAGGCTTTAAATGGATTATTATTTTTTTTTTTTTATTTATTAAAACACAACTGTATATACATTCTCAAGATACACATTAATCAATTTATATACAAGATTTATATACAGATTTTATATACATACTCATATATACTGTAGTCTTTCTGTACATTTGCTTGTGTGTGTCCTGACATGAAGGGTGGCTCCTAGACATAAGCCCATCTCCACCTATTACTCCTGTAAAAACTTAGAACCACTGCAAAACAGGCCTGAAAAAAGAGTGTTATGTCAGGCCGTTTCGCCACCAGGGACTAACCAACACCTGGATCAACCATTCTCTGTGTGTGCTGTAATGCACAAATCCCGCACATACCGGAAGTAGTGCTATACTGGTAGGTGCCAGCAATCCTGCCCCCAAGGCTGCCTAAACTTGGAGGCCAGCGAAAAAATGGATTGAACTCAATGCTGAAGCACACTTCCTCTTTTATTATTATTAGTCATACGGTGCAAGGAAGCCTGAGGCTTATGCTGCACCAGCCAAAAAAAATTCCTGAGTTACCCTGTGAGAGAGAGAGAGAGAGAGAGAGAGAGAGAGAGAGAGAGAGAGAGACAGAGATAGAAGGAAGAGAAGAATGATGATAGAATTATCATTCTTCAGAAAACCATATGAATAGAACACCAAGAAAGAGAAGAATGATGATATTCAGCTCAGCTTGGGACCCTCGGTGTGCCAAGTCTATACTCACCAGATGTGAGACAACACACATAAGAGTGCATAAATTTAAATTGATAAATGATGGATGCAAGACATCCATCGATATAAACATTTTCTTTCAGCCAAAGAGTTACTGATTTTTGAAACAAACTTCCATCTGGTATTGTGGGTAGTTTGAATAAATTTAAAGAAGGATATGCCAAATGATTAGAGAGGATAGACAGGTGAGGTGGTGGTGTTTTTTTTTTTTTTTTTTTTTTGGTTAAAGCTGTATAAGCTTTAACCAAAAAAAAATATATATTAGCACTATTAGTACTAATATATAACAATTATTTATCATAATTAGCATTAGCAAAGGCACTTGATGCAAGAAAACAAGCCAAAAAAAAAAAAAAACCCTTCTCAATTCACCCATGCACTCGCTCCAAATGCATGTCTAGTTCTGCCTTGAATCTATTTAAGTTATCAACTTCTACAATGACAGATGGAAGTTTGTTCCAGCAATCAACTACCTGCTGGATAAAGGCAAACTTCCGCACATTTATCCTACAACTGTCGTTCTCAATTTGAATTTATGCCCTCTCAGGCGATTAGTCTGAGCAAGAGGAATCCCATCAGATTCCTCTGATGGGATTCCTCTTGCATGCTCAAACCATTCAAGGCTTTATACACCTCAATCATATCACCTCGCAGGTGCCTAGTCTCCAGATACTGTAATTTGCAAAACTTAGGCCTTTCTTCGCAAGAGCAACCCTTTGTTCCATTCTTTTCCACACTGCACCAATTTGGACTAAACCTTGTTGCCCTTCTCTGTACTCATTCCAGCAGCTCTAAATCCTTCTTAAAATGAGGTCTGGAGACCTCATTTTAAGAAGGTGTGGCCTGACCACTGCCTTATACAACCACCCCCTTATCCCCACTAGAAAAATTGTTGTATATCACTGACAAGACCCCATGAGCTACTCTTGTAGACCATCAGCACTGCTCAGAAAACTTCTTATCTGCCTGCACAATTACCGTCAAGTCCTTTTCAGTCTCTACCACTGTCAGTGTAGTACCACACAGTTGATATGTTACTCTGGGGTTACTGCTTCCCATATGAAGTACTTTACATTTGTCAACGTTAAACTTCAGTTGCCACCTCTCAGCCCATCTGCTCAACTTTTCTAGATCCTGTTGCAGCAGTGTACTGTCATTAACAACCCTGCCAACCTTTGTATCGTCTGCAAACTTGGACATTAAGCCTGAAATACCATCATCAATATCATTAATAAATACAGAAATTAACAATGGACCCAACACTGAATCTTGGGGGACTCCACTAATAACATTAGTCCACAAAGAGCAGTGTCTATTGATTACCACTCTCTGTCGTCTCCCACTCAACCATCCCTTTATCCATTGTAGCAACTTACCCTTAATGCGATACCTCTCCAATTTGTACAGCAGTCTTCCATGTGCGACAGTATCAAAAACTTTCCTGAAATCCAAATATATGATATCAAAATTATTTTTGGCATTCAGTTCCTTTGTGACCACATCATAGTATCTAATCAAATTGATCAGACAAGACTTCCCTTTAACAAACCTCAATTTGCTTCGAATGCCACATATGTTTAAAACTAACAACAGTTTAATTCCTGCTCCAATTTGTGCAAATTGGAGCAGCAATTAAACTGTTGCATCTAGATTATGAAATTTCCCACAGGTATGATGCTGAGATAAGATGGTTTTTATTTGTAATCTGAAGTTGTGTGTGTGCTGGCTCGGCAGCATAAGGTTTCATGAAAAAATAAGTGCTGTGGTTTACAATTTGTTGTGCTAGCCACACACTGCTATCATTTTTTGTTCAGTGGGCTAAGGCAATTGTTCTTCTAATGAAAGCACAGCACTGCTTTCTTTAAGCAGAAATAGTCAACCTTCATTATTTATTAACATAACTAATGGCTAGTTATCTTTATTAAAGTAGATACTGAAAATTGCATCCTCCAGATCTGATAAACATCGTGCACCTTCTGAAACCATTTTAACGCACATATTGCAGGTAGTTGTTGTTTGACCACTTTAATGTTTGCCCTGAATTCAAGTGAGGATTCATTCCATATACTTTCTCATTTATATAATCCCACAGAAAAATCAAAAGGAGTGATGTCTAGAGAACAAGATGATGTAATTCACAATTTATTATCCTTTCACCAAACACACTTCTTGGTATCTGCACTGAGTAACTGGAAATATGACAGCAGAAACTTGTTAAAAATGTCTACAGAACTTTTCTTCATTAGCTAGTACCACAAAAAATGTTTTGTGGTGAGCTGTGAATATTTTAACAATGGGCTCACAGTTTTCTGACTTTCTATTGAGTAAATCTGATCGGTCACGGAAGTGACGTTGTTGTTGTTGTTATTATTTGGTTTTTAGGAGCATTAGCAACTAAGGCCATATTGCTCCGGGATATGCAGTGGTCATTCCCTGACCTTTCCGCATCCTCCGTATTTGGTGGTGACGGGCTCGAACCCCGGTCTAATCAAGAAGCGTGTGCTACGCACTGCTGCTCCTTCCCACCTAGCTACGGAGGCGCACGGAAGTGACGTAATCTGTGGCTTCCATCAGAGGTGATTCTCACACTCACACTACTAGTAGTGTGATTAGAGTGCGTGATGCATTTTTCATGACCAGTATGATATCTCGAGTCGGGGCAGATTCAGGGGGATGGACAGATGGGGCTTATTACCCCCTTAACCATGCATATAAGTGAATGTGTAAAACGTTCCTAGATCTATCTAAAAAAAAAAATTTAAAAACCTGGTCATCATGCCTCCCCTTATGATGATAACTGGATACGATAACATCTGGATTTCTAACTTTTTAGAATTCATGAATAGTATGACATCATATTCATTCTTCCTGAAGTTACTACTGCAGTAAGTATGACTGCTACAATACAAATATTTTTCAACAATTTCTATTTTTCGTCTCGCATTTTCGTAACATTCCTTTGTTAGATGCCCCTAACAGCTGCATATGCCTTTTCAATTGCAAGATCGGTACTTCAATCGACGTTGTTTTCCAGAGACATTTAGATATGTTGCAATCGAAAGTATGCATTACATCTTGTCTTCCAGAAATTATGAAAATTTGTGAATGATGAATAAAATATTTACAATAAAAAAGCACTTTTATTTCGTAATCATTATATACAAATCAAAATACCTAAAAGAAACACAAAGGATGTTTCACATAAACCATCTACTTCGCGTGCTCGGCACACGTGCAATTTTTTTATTCATCTTTTTTTTTTAACAACTAGGGAAATATAATGGATACATTTTTTTCATGATAAAATTTTAATATTGCAAATAAAAAATTACATGAAATATTTCCCATATAACAAATAACAAAAACTATCACAAAACATTCCACAATATAAAAACAAATATTACATAAAAAATACACAAAAATCACAGATTACATAAAATAAATTATTACACAAATATTGAAGAAAAATTTATTCTAAAAATTTCCATATACAATTTACTCCTTTATTAATATTTGTTGTCAATCTTCTTCTTTTCTCAATACTGAGCGATAATTACAAAGGAATGATTTGACGTAACGATCCGGATAAAATTGAAACAATGGTTTTCCATTTAGATCTATGGTCATCGTAATCTACAAAGTGTTTAATTGTCAATATAATTGTCAAGATTATTTTTTCATTTATTCATTCAATATTATTCATTACACTGAAAGCTCGCTCAGCTTCAGCACTGGTTTCAAAGGTATTTCTGGCTTTCTTAATTGAAAAGGGAATTTTACTTGATTTTAAAGATAAACTTTGACAAAATATTTAAAATCATTAATTTTTATTTCTTATTTAATCAGAAAATTTTATTTCTTATTCAGTTTACACCATCTTGCCACCAAGACGGAAGTTTTTTCATATTCCATGATATTGGGTAGCATATGTTTAAAATTTCTTTCAATGGTATCGTTATTTTCTTTATTTAATTTAAAATCACTCTGTTGCATTAATAACTTATCTTTTAAGGATAAAACAATGCATCTAATAACTTGTTACGAGGTATTTTTTTTTTACTTTCGATTTTGATTCCTTCAAATTCTTTCCACTTCAACATGCTCTCAATTTTACCTTCATAATTTCCTTCAGAATTTTTCAAATTAGCAATAGCATTGATAGTTTGAATAATTAATTTATCTGCTTTTACCATAGTGATTCTGTAAAGCTTTTGAAAGGTAAGAGAGCTCCTCCAGGATGTCAATCATTAGTGCTAAATGGTTAAGAAATTTAAAAGTCGATTTAATAATCCGGAATATTTAACTTTTGATTCAAAATGTTTGTGCAAAGCGGGATAATTCCTCCAAACCGCAATTGTCGTCCGCAAGCTACGAGCTGCTCATCGTGGCCCGAACACACAACCCATCTTTATAGTTTCCACATCAAGTTCTTTAGCAATCATCCTTAATTTGCGCTGGTTTTTTGGAGTTGGTGATACATTTTTTTTTTTTTTTAATTACTGCCTGTATGCCATTATATTTTAGAACATTTTCTACACAGTGAAAGTCTGAACGAAGTTTCAAAATTGGCCAACATTTCATCTTCGTAAAGTTTATATATCTTAGATGTCTCAATCCACCCCCCTATGTTGCTACTGTCACTAGTACTTTGAATATTGCGCAAAATGTCGATATCACACGGATATTCAGCTACTGTGACCAAGTAAACATAGACGGAGAAATTTATTGGAAGGAATGGACACTCACTTCTCTGAAAAACATGTGCCTGTTTGTTGGAGTAAAGGGGAACCACAACACAAGTTGACCAGAGGCTATTATCCGTTTCGGGAATCTTCTTGATCCTCTGACTGGCTATGGAAAGCATACTGACTAGCTCGACCTCTCCGTATGTGACTACATAGGTTTTATGGACACCACTAACATTGTGAAATGGTAATCCATTTCACCCTTAATTCGTGCTTTCTAATTACCTAAATTGCTTAAAGGCCAGAGGTGAGAACCAATGCATACAGAATTGTATCTCCTAATCTGTTCATTACATGTAAATGTTCTTCGTTCAACAGAAACCATTTTAAAGGTATTTACCAAGGGAAATTCAAAAAAATTTGCTATAAAGAAGTTGATTAAACAGAGGTCCAACTGTAATTAAATCAAAAATGAAGCAATTTTAAAATACATAACTGATCAATTGCGCCATTAAAATGCTGGGGATGGGGCCCCCGCTTGTCCCACCATAGTTTCGGCTCTGGATACTCAATATCTGAATTCAGGATTTCATTTGTAAAATAAATGATCATCTCAACAAGGCTCGCAAATTTTCAAAAAAAAATAACAATGGGCTCTCGCACTCCCATGCGAGCACACTACAGCTCACCACTGCTCTGAACTGTCTTTCTAAAGAACATAGGCCCATATGTGAATAGGTCTTTAGTTTCGGATTCCATGTCAATAAAGAATGTTGCGACTTCAGAAAACACTGATTTATTATAGAGTAAAATAAGGTATAAATAAGAAAGGATACAAATACAAAACAGGAGTTTTTGGGGTAAGGTACCCCTTCTTCAGTAGGAAATACATTGTATATAGAATGGCAACATAGGACTGGGCATGACCATGCTTTCGACAAAGTAAGCATGTGCACAAGGTGGATGAATGTATCGACAATGAATGAGTCACTGAGCAGAATCAAACGTTTGGTGCTGAGAATGTGACATATGTACATGAGACGTATGCCAGTGTTTGTTGCTTTGTAAAACAGTTGCCTCTATGATTGGGTGCATGTGCACACCTCTATTGCAGTTGAAAACACTACTGCATTTGGCAATATGCAAAGCTTCAAGCAACGTGCATTCACGGTAGTTACGTGAGTGGTCAACAATCTCCACATAATGTTGTGGATTGAGGTCTTGCTAGTCAGACCAATAATGTTCGGAAACTGCGGAATGTTCAGAATCAGTAAACAGGAGGGCCGTTTCATGTTCCGAGATTCGATCTTGCCGCCTTCTAGCGGTCTCACCCATGTAACAACTACCGCAATTAAGGCGGGTGATTCGTTTACAATACCTCTATGTAAAGAGGGATTGGTGTTTTCACTCTAGAAAGTAATGATCGTAATCTTCTGCCTGGAAGTTGTAAACACTTGATCTTATACTACAATGATCTTATATGGTAGATCTGTAGGACTCTGGAAAGGCATTCTGTTTCAGAATGCCTTTCCAGAGTCCTATTTCCCAGGTAATAGGGAATGCAGGTTAACCCACAGCTTAACCCACCCCTGAAATCACTTTGTTATTTCAGGGGTGGGTTAAGCTGTGCAACAAGTTCCCAGGCTTGTTTAGCATATGGGCTGGATAACCACATCTTGAGACGTCAGCTTTTACTTTCAAAATTTCTAACCGCCTTTCGTGTGCACCTGCATTTAAAAACTTTGGTTTAGAGAAAACCCATGTGTGCAGGCAAGTTTACAAACTATGGGTCTGCACATGCCCCCACACATTTACTTAGTACTGCATGTGCATGGACCCACTCTATAGAAGATAGACTGTTATCAATTCAAGATTGTATTTTATTTAAAAAAAAAATTATATTAGTTAGAATTTAACAAATATAATTTTTTAAGATCAACTCTGGCTGCGTTACCTGTTGGACCAAGATTTAATTGTAATATTTGAAAAAAGTAGTGAATTTTTCAAATTTGAATTGCGCTTGGGGCATGTTTTTTGAATACGAATTAGGCTTGGAGTAGAATGGTACTAATACAGGTCGACCATCACTAATCTGGCCACTGGTAATCCGGTTCCACTGCTAATTCGGACATAATTTCAAATTTTCCAGGTCGGCACACCGACCTGCCGCTACTGTTTTAGTGGTGTTGGTTGCAGTATCACCTGTTGGCGTGAACTCATAAACACTGGCAGTTTATGAGTTAAAGCCATTACCACCTGTTTTCCTGCATTTATTATTATAACCTGCTCACATTTAGCCCCAGCCATGGTTCCAATGCATAAAGGAAGTGCCTTTCGTGGTGTAAAGCGCATACACCGTATATTGTTCATAACAGATAAAGTTGAACTTCTGAAAAAACTCGATAGCGGTGTGTCTGTGAGAAGTTTAACTCTGCTTAATTGTAAATTCCAGCAATTTCTCTCAGTTCCTTTTATCTTAGAAATTTTCTTATAGCCATTCCTTTTTAGATTTTTTTTTTTTTTTTACAACACACTTATACAAACTTGCAAAAAAACACAACACAATATGATGGATAATACAGCGTGCTAACAAACTTGTTTTCACAAAACCTTTAACAATACTGACAAACTTATTGCAATGTTTGAGAGTTTATTTTATTGTAATTAGTTTTATTGCAGCACTCGCCGCACGTGCAATAAACTAATCAAAAATGACCTTCATATGTATGCTGTAATCACAGAGTAGTATCTTACTTCTTTGTGGCCGTAATAGCCTCACACATATGTGCCTGACACAGCTTCTCATAAAGTAACCAACATATGTAACCAATCTCATAAAGTAACCAACATATGTAACCAATCTCATAAAGTAACCAACATATGTAACCAATCTCATAAAGTAACCAACATTACTAGGTGGTAGATGACTCTCATCAACTGGTGCAATACGACCACTTTGCTTATTGGAGGCTTGAAGTGGTGGAACCCATGTTTAGTCTCTACAGTTAAGTTGCGGTCAACCCTTCCCTATCTCTTCCATCATGCAGTATGAATGATGACTTTTGAGGTTATGAGGGACATCATGTCGAGATCCAATATTCCTTACATTTCGAGGGTACAGCTCTAAAACGGTGTTCGCAGGCCAGCCGCTAGTTAGTACACAGGACCGAACCTATTGGTAACTCTCTAGAAGGCTTCCGGATCAGCTAGTGTATAATCTTGCTACCTCTACTCTGTCAGATAGTGACTGGAGGGAGTCCGAGTAGTGTGTATGCGGGGAGCATTGCCGAGGCCACGTTATGTCAAGATCTGGGTATATTCTTACAATGTGTACACCATATCCAATAATTTCATTACTTCATACACAGCATGTCCCACCCACTTTTTCTTACTATTGAATACACCATGAATTGTCAAACTAATAGAAGAAGCTTATCTGCGAAAAGATCTTGATGAATTTGAGGTATTGCTCAAAACATCAAAGGCAGATATTGTTGGGATATCAGAGACGTGGTGTCACACAGATATAAGTAATGCGGAACTGGAATTTGGGGAATACAATGTATATAGAAAGGATAGACAGGACAGGAGGGGAGGAGGGGTTATGCTATTAATTAAGAAACACATAAAGTCAAAGGAAGTGAAGCCAGTTGACATCGATGGACAGGGCAGTGTCGAGTCAGTTTGGTGTGACATAAGCATAGGGAAATCAAAATTGAGAGTAGGAGTGTGCTATAGGCCTAATGACTCTGATGAGTATAATAATATATTGTACAGGGAAATAGAGTGGGCCAGTAAATCAGAGAGTCTTATAATGGGGGATTTTAATTTCCCAGATATTGACTGGAATTTGTGGGTTGGTCACTCGCACACTAGCAAGGCTTTTGTGGATTTATTTAATGATTGTTTTCTACATCAGCATGTTCGTGAGGCAACAAGAGGGAGCAATACTCTTGATCTGATTATCAGTAGTGATTCTTCATGCATTAAGAACCTGCAGATAAATGAACCACTAGGTGGCAGTGATCACAGTGTGTTGAAGTGGGATTTACTCAAGGAGGTAACTACCATCAGAGGTAAAGGGAAGGGTTTTTGTTTTCGTAAAGGCGGCTATGATGGTCTGAGACAGTATTTAAATTCTATACAGTGGGACCAACTGATGATGTTACCAACAGCAAACTCAAAATGCGAAGCATTCAAGGAACTAATCTTGGTGGCTACCAGGCTTTACATACCAACTAAGAAATATTGTTCAAGGTTTCGGCCTAAATGGTTGTCAGATGGACTAATGAGACATGTGGCAGAGAAGAAAAATGCATGGGATACATACAAATTAATGGGTGACATGGAAGCCTATGATAGATATAAGTTGGTCTGTTACCAAGTCACAAAGGAGATTAGGCAGGCAAAGGCAGACTACGAAAAATCCTTGGCAAAGGATGCAAAGAAAAACAGAAAGGAGTTCTTTACATACTTGAACTCGAGAAGGAAAGGGATGAATCAGATTGGTCCACTGGATATTGATGGTTCAACAGTTGAGGATCCTGCTCAGGTGGCTAACAATCTAAACGAGTATTTTGCATCTACATTCACGCATGAGGAGTTATTCAGGAAGGAGAATGATGTAGGTAAAGTAAACATTGGCAGTGAGCTGGATGATTTTGTAATAACTGAGAGGAAAGTGGAGGAGAGATTGTTGAGGATAAACATAAAAAAGGCACCTGGGGTGGATGGGATCTATCCAGTTATATTAAAGGAGGCAGCAAAGGAAGTATGCAAACCCCTAGCCATAATTATGAGAGCTTCTTTGGACTCAGGGGAGGTACCCATAGACTGGAGATGTGAAAATGTAACCCCAATTCACAAAGGAGGATCAAAGGCTGACACATGTAATTATAGACCTGTTAGTTTAACTTCTGTTCCAGGTAAATTAATGGAGGCACTGGTTAAAGAAGCACTGCAGGATCATCTAGACAAGAATTCAGTTATAGCTCAGATGCAGCATGGTTTTGTTAAGGGCAGGTCTTGCCTGACCAATTTGATTGGATACTATGATGTAGTCACAAAAGAACTGGATGCAGGGAATAACTTTGATATTATATATTTGGATCTTAGAAAGGCTTTTGATACTGTTGCACATGGAAGACTGCTGCACAAATTGGAGCAGTGTGGCATTGGAGGCAAATTGCTGCTATGGATAAGGGGATGGTTGAGTGGCAGAAGACAGAGAGTGGTAATCAATGGACACTGCTCAACGTGGACTAATGTTATTAGTGGAGTTCCTCAAGGTTCAGTGTTGGGTCCATTGTTGTTTTCGGTGTTTATGAATGATATTGATGATGGGATATCAAGTTTAATGTCTAAGTTTGCAGATGATACAAAGGTTGGCAGG
This sequence comes from Mastigoproctus giganteus, assembly GCF_048544385.1. NCBI lineage: Eukaryota > Metazoa > Arthropoda > Arachnida > Uropygi > Thelyphonidae > Mastigoproctus > Mastigoproctus giganteus. Next base: position 120,317,060 of record NC_143581.1, read on the forward strand.
GTCGTTAAGGACACCACTACTGAGGCTATGCTGCTGCAACAGGATCTGGAAAGGTTGAACAGATGGGCTGAGAGGTGGCAAATGAAGTTTAACATTGACAAATGTAAAGTACTACATATGGGTAACAGTAACCCCAGAGCAATGTATCAACTCTGCGGTACTACACTGACAGTGGTGGAGAATGAAAAGGACCTGGGGGTAATTGTGCAGGCAGATATGAAGTTCTCTGAGCAGTGCAGACGAGCTGCAAGAGTAGCTCATGGTGTCTTGTCAATGATATACAGGAATTTTTCTAGCAGGGATAAGGAGGTGATTATTCCCTTGTATAAGGCAATGGTTAGGCCACATCTTGAGTACTGTATACAGGTCTGGAGGCCTCATTTCAAGAAGGATGTAGAGCTGCTGGAACAGGTACAGAGAAGGGCAACAAGATTAGTAAATGGAACAAAGGGTTGCTCTTACGAAGAAAGGCTTAAGTTTTGCAAATTACAGAGTCTGGAGACTAGGCACCGGCGAGGTGATCTGATAGAGGTGTATAAGGCTTTGAGTGGTTTGAGCATGCTCAATGCCAATGGGATTCTTCATCTTTCTCAGAATAATCACCTCAGAGGGCATAAATTCAAATTGAGGAAGGACGGATGTCGGATAGATGTGCGGAAATTTGCCTTTGGCCAGCGGGTGGTTGGTTGGTGGAACCGACTTCCATCACTTGTTGTTGAAGTTGATAGCCTAAACAAATTTAAAGCTCAACTGGACAGGTATTTTGAACGAACGGAGGGGTGAAATGGGAGAGGGGTTTTTTTTTTTTTTTTTTTTTGGCTGATGCTGAATAAGCTTGCTTTCTTGCATCATATGCCTCTACTAATGCTAATGCTAATGCTAATGCTAATCTTGCTACCTCTACTCTGTCAGATAGTGACTGGAGGGAGTCCGAGTAGTGTGTATGCGGGGAGCATTGTCGAGGCCACGTTATGTCAAGATCTGGGTATATTCTTACAATGTGTACACCATATCCAATAATTTCATTACTTCATACAGCATGTCCCACCCACTTTTTCTTACTATTGAATACACCATGAATTGTCAAACTAATAGAAGAAGCTTATCTGCGAAAAGATCTAAACCTCCCAAGGACTTCCTAATTCATTTCACAAATATACGTGGTCTCAACTCTAATCTCAATGATGTACATTTCCACTTGCAGTCTGCCAAACCCCATGTATTTTTTTTCTGACAGAATCTCAGTTATCAGTTGATTCAACTACTGCTCATCTCAGATGCCCAAATTATTCATACGCTGTATGATTCCTTTCACCTCAAAGGTGGTACTTGTGCATATGTCCGTTCTGATATTCCCTGTCAGAGACTTGGCAATTTGGAATCTCCTCTCTTTGATCTTCTCTGGCATAAAATCTCTCTACCTCATTGTGTCAAATTCATCTGTTGTCTCTACCGTTCTCCCAACTCCACTAATCACTTGGAGCGTTTTGACTTCCTCTCTTTGCAACTTGACTTTCTCCAGTCCAACTTTCCTAATAGTGAGGTAATTTTCCTTGGTGATTTTAATGCTCACAACTCCAGCTGGCTTCCGTTTTCTAGTCACCCCGACCCAGCAGGTCGAGATGCTGAGGCTTTTGCAATTACTAATGACCTTGCACAGATTGCTCATTTACCTACAAGAATACCGGACAATCCTAATCATACAGCCAAGACACCTGATCTTTTTCTCACAAACAACCTTTCTAAGTATACAGTTGAAGTGAGAGGCCCTTTAGGCACCTCAGATCACAACTTTGTGATTGTCTGTTCTCCAATGGAGCCTTTATCTCACGGCTATTCCCAGCCTCGTATTGTTTGGCATTACAAGAATGCAAAATGGGGTGACCTGCGAAATTTCTTTTCTTCTTTTCCTTGGTTGGATTACTGTTTCAAAACTTCTGATGTCAACATTTGCTCAGATCATGTCAGTGAAATTGTTCTTTCAGGAATGGAATCCTTTATCCCACACTCCACTTTAAAATCTCATCCTTTATCAAAATCTTGGTTTTCCAATAAATGTGCTAAGGCTGTTCACAAGAGAAGAATGTTGCATATCGTAATTGGCTTGTTTCTAATTCTCCAGTTTCATTTTCTGCATACACAAAAGTTCGCAACAATTGTAAAGCATTTATTAATCAATCCAAACTAGAGTTTAAACAGGCTAAGAGTAGAAAACTTGCTTCTTGCCCTAATGGTAGCCGAGCATTCTGGTCTCTTGCCAAAGCTAGTGGCCGCAACTTTTGCCCATCTCTGATCCCACCTCTGTCCAAACCAGATTGTTCTGTTGTCACTTCAGCCAAGGATAAAGCTGACCTGCTAGCATCCCATTTTCCTTCCAACTCATGTATTAATGATCTTGGTAAAACACCTCCCACCATTCCCAACACGCTCCATTCAATGCCCCCTATGGTCTTCCGTCAAAAGGATGTCATAAGGATTTTGACGAATCTTGATGATAAAAAAGCTCCAGGAGCCAATGGTATTTCTCCACTTGTTCTCAATACCTGTGCTCCTGAACTTCCTCCTATTCTCTGCCGCCTTTTTTCACTTTCTTATTCCAAAGGTGTTTTTCCTTCTGCTTGGAAATTTGCTCATATCCAGCCAGTTCCTAAAAAGGGTGACAAATCACTCCCATCCAATTATCGTCACATTGCAATTACTTTTACTCTTTCTAAAGTAACGGAGAAATCAATTAACCGCCAAAACCTTCTGCCTGATCAATGATTGCCAGTATGGATTCCGTCAATGTCGATCCACTGGTGATATTCTGGCTTGTGTTACTCATTTATGGTCTAATTCAATGGAAAGGTTCAGTGAAACACAAGTAGTTGCTCTTGACATCTCAAAGGCTTTCGATCGTGTTTGGCATAAAGGTCTTCTAAACAAGCTTCCACCTTATGGTTTGCCAACTGTTTTTAGTAATTGGTTATCCAGTTTTCTCTCTGATCGCTCAGTGAGGGTGATGGTAGATGGCTCTCTGTCTTCTAACTTCTCCACTAATGCCGGTGCCCCCCAAGGTTCAGTTCTTTCCCCTACTCTTTTCCTCTTGTATATTAATGACCTTCTTCCATTGACTGGAAATCCTATCCATGGTTTTGCCAATTATAGCATATTGCATTCCACTTTCCATTTTGAGAAACCTTGTTCTGCTCAATCAACCTACTACCAATTCCTTAAATGCCAATTTTCAGGTAATTCTTCAGTGGGGCAAAGACAACTTAGTTGATTTCAACCCTTCTAAAACTCACCCCTGTCTTATATCTCACAAAAAGGAGTCTTCTGCTCCTATGCTTATCTTCAGTGACACTCCGATTTCTAGGAAAATGATATATCTCTTTTGGGTATTACCATGACTTCTAATCTCTCTTGGCACAAGCACATTACAAATATTGCTTCCTCTGCATCTAAAAAACTTGGTTTTCTCTTTCGCTCTCAGCATTACTTTTCATCCAAACAGCTGCTCACTTTGTATAAATCGCACATCCGCCCTGCCATGGAATATTGTTCCCACATCTGGGGTGGTGCCCCCAAAACCTCTCTCAGGCTTCTTGATTCCATTCAATGATTAATTAATGATTCATCTTTAACAAAGTCTCTCCACTCGCTGTTTCATAGATGTACTATTTCTGCTGCATGCCTCTTCTACAGATACTTCCATGGGCACTGTTCTTCTGAATTGGTTTCTATAATTCCTGCTCTCTCTTTCAAAACAACCCGAACACGTGCCGCCACCAGCCAACATCCATTTACTGTCCAACTCCAAACTTACAGAACCAACTTTTCATCTTCCTCGTTTATTCATTCAACTGCCGTTTTCTGTAACAACCTTCCTTCATACATATTTCCTGAAAATTACAGTCTACATAAGTTCAAGTCCAATGTCAACAAATGTCAACAAATATCTTCTTCCGTCTTCTCAACCTCCAACTCAGGCACGGTACTAAGTACTATAGGTTCTAATACCTCTCGCGTTTGGGGTTTACATAAAAAAAAAAAAAATGTTGCTATGTTAGCCAGATATATGCGACATAAAAAAAATGACTTTTTTTTTTTTTTTTAATATTTTAAGCGAAAAAACGACAACACTGACATAACAATATTTATTTTAGAATTAGGAAATTCCCCTAGGGAATTTTTTTCTTAAACTAGCTTGGCAGTCAACGTGTTTAAGGCAGAATTAGGTGGTTAGCTGTTGGGTAAAATGTATGTGCTAAAATAACCACCGGTGATCCCACAAACTCACTACTCCGGCACCTGACAGGTCCCAACGCTGCCGGATTGGTGATGGTCAACCTGTACTTGGTTTTAACTACACCACAATGCTTAGAAATTATATTTTTTCTTTTTTTTTTTTAAAGTGTTTTTTTTTTTTTTTTTTATAATAATTAAAAATTTTTCAAATGTGTTTCTTGGCTACTAAACTACTCATCAGTTTTAATGAAAACAGTTTGTATTCATTTTTATTTAAATTTTCCTAATATGCTGATGTCTTTAAATATAATGATGAAACTACTTATCTCTGCAAAATTTAATTGTGCAGTGGCATTAACTGGCATAAAACTTTGGCTTTACTCCAACAAAACAAATTAAGCCAATTTAGCAGGAAAGACTGCTCTTACAGGGATGGGATACACTTAAAGTGGAAGTGTGTGCATGAATATTCACTGTTGCTACTGAGACAGTATTAGGTTGGTCAGAAAACCGATAGCTTGGGGTGGGGGAGTAAAAAACAGACTAATAGAATAGCTAGAGTTGCAAACAGAGGTAAAAGTGATTCGTGCCCCATTCTTATTCAAGCATGCGGCAACCTGGAAAGCAAGGTATCAGAGATTTCAAGCTCAGCTGTAGATTATAAGGAAACAAGTAATGACAAGTAAGGTAGAAACAGATACATGTACACTAAGGCTAGAAGCATAGTAAATAAATTGGATAAATTGGAAGTACTGATCAAGTTACCAAATGTGGAGATAACAGACACATGATGTCACTAAGACATCATGTCTCTGTTAAGAGAGATGCAGATTTTGTCTAAGAGGGATGCAGATTTTTAAATGAGAAGTACAATGATCTTTATTGTAAGGTTCATACAGTAAACACAGACACAACAGGAGAAGGGGCAGAGTTATGCTGTTCACTAGCATATTATATCTAAGGCAGTGCATCCATCAACACAGGTGGTGAATGCAACGTTTAGTGTGACACAAGCATGGGGAAAACCAAAAATTAGGGCAGGAGGTTATAGACCTAATGACTGTGATGAGTACAATGAACTCATCATACAGAGAAATAGAGGGGGGCAGTAAATCATAATTCCTTATAATGGGGGATTTTAACTTTCCAGATAGTGACTAGAACTTGTGGTTTGGTCACAGAAACAATAGCAAGATGTTCGTGGATTTATTGGATGAGTGTTTTCTACAGCAGTATGTTAGAGAGGCAACTACAGAGAGCAATAATCTTAATCTCATTATCAGCAGGATTCTGAATGCATTAAGAAACTGTAGATAAAAGATCTACTAGTGGCAGTGATTACAGTGTGTATTGATTTGGAATTTACTTAAAGATATAAATACCATCAGGGGTAAAGGGAAGGCTTCTTGCTTTTGTAAAGCAGACTACGATGATATCAGCAAGTTTTTAAATTCTATACAGTGTGACTAACTAATGATGTTACCAACAACAAATGCTAAATGGGAAGAACTTAGGGAAATAATCATAGAAGCTACTAGGCCTTTCATGCCCACTAAGAAATATTGTTCAAGATTTACACCTAAATGGATGACAGATGAACTAATGAAACCCATGGTGGAGAAGAAAAATTCATGGGATGCATACAACTTATTAGGTGATACAGAAGACTATTATTATTGTTATTGTATAAATTGTATAATTTATTATTAATTTATTGTATATATAGTATAAATTATTATTATTATAATACAGTAGACATGCTTACTCTTAGCCCTGCTAAGAGTAAGCATGTTTACTGTATTAGCGCTCCTAGAATAAATTGGAAATCTTTGCCACTTGTAAGTTGTTAAATTCTTTCTTTTGTTGTTTATTTTGTGCAAGTGCATTATCTGAAACGTTAGCATTAGCATTAGTAGAGGCATTTGATGCAAGAAAGCAAGCTTATGCAGCATCAGCCAAAAAAAAAAAAAAAAAACTCACTTCCACTTCACCCCTCTGTTCGTTCAAAATACCTGTCCAGCTGAGCCTTAAACTTATTTAGGCTATCAACCTCCACCACAAGGGATGGAAGTCTGTTCCACCAACCAACCACCCGCTGGCTAAGGCGCCTCCGTAGCCAGGTGGGAAGGAGCAGCAGTGCGTAGCACATGTTTCTTGATTAGACCGGGGTTCGAGTCCGTCACCACCAAATACGGAGGATGCGGAAAGGTCAGAAAATGACCACTGCATATCCCGGAGCAATATGGCCTTAGTTGCTAATGCTCCTAAAAACCAAATAACAACAAATAACAACAACCCGCTGGCTAAAGGCAAATTTCCGCACATCTATTCCGCACGTCTTGTGTTAAAACTAAATCTACTCCAAAGATTTGCAAACATGAGTCACAATATATGCAAAAAGTGTAACCTACCGCTGCACGTGCTAGACGTGGTATGTCACGGCTGCAACAATGGAATTCATTACACTAGTTTACAATTTAAGTTTGTGCACTGGGGTTTGAATTTCAATAGGTCTTACTGCCAAAATATGTTGTTGTGATTTCAAATATGACTTAGATTTTTTCCTATCACATCCAGATACATCACAATTTAAGAAATAAAAAAAGTACTGGCGCACTATGGTCATAGTTGCCGATGCGCCCAATAAATCCCGAAACAAACAAACAAACAAACAAACAAACAAAAAAAGTACTGTTTTTTTATGAAATGATATAACTTTGTTGTATTTAGTAATGACAAATTGATAGGATTACATTTTCATATACGTAAAAATATGTAAATACTAACAAGTATTAATCAAAATTCTGAAACTTTCATTAATCAGACCTTAGTCTCTTTGTTTGAAAAGAACGTTTAATCGTTTTTCTTTTAAGTACAGTGCCAGGTTTCTCTCTTTTTATGCACCAGCAGTAGTTGGCCATCATGCTTGTATTCCACCTTCCCTGGTACCTCTGCTCCATTTCCTTAATGTCCTGATGGAATCTCTCCCCTTGTTCTTCACTCATCTGTGCAAGATTTTCGGGGAAAAAAATCAAGATGGGTATGCAAAAAGTGAATTTTGATGCTCATATTGCAACCTAAATTGCGAAGCTTTTCAAGCATATTTTGAACAATTTTCTCATAATCCTGTGATTTATGATTTCCTAGAAAGTTTTCCATTACACTTTTAAAAGCAATCCAGGCTTCCCTTTCAACGTCAGTCACAGTAGTTTCAAACTGACCGTCTAAAATCAATTTTCTAATTTTGGGACCAATGAAGATACTCTCAAGTTTTGCATCAGATAAACTGGGAAATTTATTGCAAAGGTACTTAAAGTAGTTGCCATCCTTATTCAGTGCTTTAACAAATTGCCTCATTATGCCTAACTTGATATGCAGTGGAGGTAAAAGTATTTTATCTGGCTTCACCAAACTTTGGGGCACAATATTTTTTGACCACGGTGTAAGATTGTGCCTCCGAGGCCTTTGCTTCTTTGTGCGATGCAGTGCTTTAGTTCTGCTATTCCATTCACAAATAAAGCGTGGCATTTAGTGTACCCCCACCCTGTTTCCCCAACCACATACATAACACTTTTAATTAGATAGTATGAATCAGAGTTGTACTACTCAATATGTTCTACGTTGATAATAATATTAGTAAAATAATAAGAGGGGTTTACCACAATATAGTGCGTAGAACACTTCCGTATGATACCCTCCAGAAATTAAAAAGGAAAAAACTAAAAATTCGACAATTTACCAGTACATAGGGTAATATATAAATAATTTAAATAATCAATTTAACACAAATCAAATCAATTTAAAACAATTAAAAATCAAATTAACGCAATTAAACGAATCTAACGAAAATATTCAAAACGATTTTCCTTCCTGAAGCTGACAAGAAGGAAAATCGTTTTGAATATTTTCATTAGATTCGTTTAATTGCGTTAATTTGATTTTTAATTGTTTTAAATTGATTTGATTTTTGTTAAACTGATTATTTAAATTATTTATATTTTACCCTAATGTACTGGTAAGTTGTTGATTTTTCAGTTTTTTCCGTTTTAATTTCTGGAGGGTATCATACGGAAGTGTTCTACGCACTATATTGAGGTAAACCCCTCTTATTATTTTACTAATAACACTTTTAAGTCTCCACATAGTTACCATTCGTGATCTTGATATTTAATTTTCTCCAGAAGCAACTTTAGATTGTCATAAGTTTCTTTTAAGTAGACTGAATGAGCAACTGGCACAGATGTGTATACTTATCTCCATTATACAAGAGAACACCTTTTAAACTAGTCTTAGAAGAGTCTCTAAATAGTCTCCATTCACTAGGAACATATGATGGAGCTCCTAAGGCACTTAATTAAACCAGTGATACCACTGCAATATACGAGAGGTCCTTCTTGTGAAAATTACTGTATAAACTCCCTTTCACAATTTCTGTACCAGGAAAATGATGTACCTGGACCAATAAGTTTTTCGCTTGAAGTCTGAATCCCAGAATTTCAGCCTACTTTGGAATAACTAAGTCACTTACTAAATCGTTCATTTCGACTTGCGTGAATTGCTGTGGCATTAAAATATTTTCTGGTTGATAACATTTCTCTTCACTAACCTCTTTAGCTTCTGCTTCGGTGGAAGTAGATGTGAACTCCAAAGATGTTTTACAGGCAGATCAGGTCCATGCAGAACCAGTCTTATGGCTTATGGCAGATCTGGATATTTGATGTCCTTTTTATTTTTTGAATTGTAACCTTTAACGTCACATACACAAAAGTAACATTCGGCATGGCTTACTGGCTCGCGCCACACCATAGGAATAGCAAATGGCAAGCACACCTTTTTTTTCTTGACTCCAATTTCTAAGATGTTCGACACGTATGGCATACTTTATGCGGTGCCCACGATTTATCCTGATCCCTAGTTTTATGTCAAAGTATGCATAATACGATTTTTTTACAAAATCGTAAATCAGAACAAAATATGTTTATATACATATGTAACAAAATATGTTTATACACTTTTTGGTTGCCATACTAAAAGAAAATTAACACACAATGAGAGCTCACGGTGGTTTTTACAGGAGTACTGTGACTGCATAAGGGATGTGCCACTTATATAGGCTCTGTGGTTGAGTGGACTGTACAAACAAGTGAGTGCATGCTCAGACAAGTTTAACCCATAACTACACACGGGAGTCTCCCAGACTCCACTCGGAAAATAAAATTCTGGGAATCACAGATGGGACGGAAGAGCGGGGTGGGGCCGTCTACCTTCCCAGGTCAAGGTCAGCTACCTTGCAGTATGACCTTGCAGTGTGTGTATTACGGGTTAAACATGCACAATCTGTTGTATTTTGAGGCAAATATTTGATACTGATTGCGAATATAGGGGTATAAAACTCATAAACCATTGCAGAAACTATAGTTATGTACACATTTACGTATAATATTTTGTTAATGAATTGTGAAAAATCTTTACGTGATAGAAACAAACGGACTTCCATTTAATAATCAGTAAACATGCATAAATAACTGCCACATACCTTTACACAAACCCTATATTTTCTGTAAACAGTGTTATCGATGCTCATTGAAAGAAGCAACCTATAAAGGGATGGCAAAACAAAAGAAACAGCAATGGAGGTATATTGTGCAGGAAAGAAGAGAAGGAAGAAAAAAGTGATATTTCCTACTCGGCAGAACAATATCACTATTTGCTGCATTCATCAACTGTAGTAAACGAAGACTAAGAGGTTACACAAAAGCAGGCGGACACTCTAAATATAGAGGACATACTAAGTAAGCTATCCAAAAATCCATTTCTATTAGTAAATCCAGTAAAATCCATTTGCTGGATTTACTAATAGAAATTGTACCAATAAAGAAGCAAATGGAAGACCTGAAGACAGAAGCAGAAGATATCAAGAAATCAATTTCATTTGTCTCAGATTCCTTTGACAAAATGCAAAAAATCATAAATAAACTGCAGGACTCCAATGCTGCAATCAGCAAAAGAATTGTGGATCTGAAAACTTGATTCAAGCAAAATGAGGAAAATTCCAACTTACTTAACTTAAGGATTGACTCAATAGAACAACAACTGTTGGCAAATAACGTAGAAATAGTAGGTTTAACTGGATTAGCAGGGCAAGATCTAGAGCTTGTTATACAGCAGCTAGGACTTGCATTGAAGCTACAGCACAATAAAGAAGAAGTAGTACAGTATTATATACCTAACAATAAGAAAAAAAATGACAGGTCTACACTAATTGTGAAATTTTCGAATCATGTGGTAAAGGAAAATTGGATTAGAAAAGCAAAGGAGATTCGACTGACAGCAAATCATATCTATCAGAACAATAGCAATATTCCAATCTACATAAATGACCACTTAACAACTCACCTCAAGCAGTTGTTTTGGGAAAAAAAACAATTAGTAAAAACTCACAGTTACAAATTTTTATGGTTGGAACATGGAAGAATTTATGTGAAGAAGAATAAATCATCAAGAGCCATAAGAATTTTGAGTTCAAAAGATCTGCAGTATATAAAATAGACTCTTTTATTGTGCATAATTGAAATTTCTTGAAATCGAGAGCTAAGGTAAAATTAAGACATCAGATATGCTTTTTGAGGAATCACAGGTTTTTAATTCACCATTACATTTTTTAAATAATTCTAATATTCAAGCTCTTATAATTGATAAAAATCAGTTCTTTCTGGTAGCTCCAAATGTCAGGTCATTAAGAAAAAATTGGTTTAACTTCTTGCAATATATAAATGCAATGAAAGAATTTATTTAATTTATTTCATGTATAGTTTTAATAGAGGTTAACATAAAAAGTGATGAAATTTCTAATAATTATTAATAATAATAATCTTCTGTATCACCTGATAAGTTGTATGCATCCCATGAATTTTCTATGGTAAATACAACCAAGTCTGCATCAAGTCACAAAGTAGGTTTAGCAAGCCAGTTCAATTGGTCTAATCGAGACTTGTGGAAGAGAGAAAAAATGCATGGAATGCATATAAATTATCGGGTGATTCAGAAGACTATGACAGACATGAAACAGTCTGTAATCAAGTCACTAAGGAGGTTAGGCAAGCTAAGGTTGATTACAAGAAGTTTCTGGCAAAGAAAAGCAGTAAAAATTTGTTTATATTAACATATGAAGGAATAGTTTGAATTACATTTGTCCACTTGATGTAGGTAGTTTCACTTTTGATGACCCTGCTAAGGTTGCTGTTGTAATCATTTTAAAAACTACTGGCGCAAGAGCAGCTTAGGCTATAATGTGCCTAGCCTAGGTAGGAGAATTTCGTATATCACCATTTTTTCACTTTTCTTATTGTGGTTTAGAATAAAGTCAAGATTCTGTATAAATGGTATACTATCAATTTTATATGTTTTGAAAGTATCCAGTTAAGGAAGAAGAAAACTTTGGTAATATTTGGCCTGTCATCTAAAACTGTTTTAAGCATTAAGTTGTTTTGTGCATTCATTATTGTTTGAAAGGCCCTTTGAAGTTCTCTATAAAATTTTGGACAGTTCACCATGAAGTGATGTATAGTTAGTGGAACTTGACAGTTTTGACATTGAGGGGGGTCTTCTCCTCTGAGTTTGTAAGAGTGAGTCATATGTGTATGCCTGAATCGCAATTGAGCAAGGGTCAATTCTTCCTGTCTATTCGATCAGAAGCTAATAGGCCACAGTTGATCTGTTCCTTTAATTAGATGAAGTTTGTTGGTCTGATCTAGCCAGTGTTGTTGCCATTGTTTTGTACTGCTTTGGTGGATTAAGGGGTCGCAATCTGTATATGGTACTGTGTGAAAGGCATAATCAGAGGTGGAAACTTCTTTTGCTGCTTTGTCTGCTCTTTCATTTCCAGTTATTCCTGGGGGGGGGGGGGATCCAGCAGAATCTGATATTGTGATTTCTTTGTAATAGCTTTGATACTGAATATTGGACATGTTGTGTAGGATTGGGTGTCTTGTGGTATCTGCATTCTCCAAAACAATAACAGAGCTAAGCGAATCCATGAAAATTACTGTTTGCTATCTATTTATGTTTATCGACGAGGAATATTACAACTTTCTGAAAGTGATAAAGCCAAAAAAACCTATAGGGAAAAAGAAATCCAAAGGAGAAAAAATTAGTCAAAAAACACTTGTCATGATGAACCGAAGACGACAAATGAAAAGCAAGAAAAACACTGACAGGGAGAAAATTGAGTATACTGAGTTATGCAAAGCCATTAGAAAGAGACTCAGAGAGGACATAAGAAGATTTAACACAAGAAAAGTAGAACAAGCATTAAGGGAAAACAAAGGATTTAAATCAGCAGCCATGAGCAGTAATACAAAAAGACAAATGATACAGAAACTGAAGAATAGCAATGGTGTGCTTATAAATAGCAGAACGGCATAATTCAAATAGCAAAAGACAACTATAGAAAATTATACAAGGAGTGAGGTGATGCCAGCAGCGGGGAAGATGGATTGCAAAGTGGCAACACATATGACATACCTGATAGCCTTCCTGATGAGGTAGAACATGCACTGAAGATAATGAAGAATCGGAAAGCCCCGGAGGAAGATGAAGTTACTGCAAAGTTGTTAAAATTGGGAGGAAGAGACATGACAGAAACTGGGAAGACGCTTCACAAAATGCATTAGAAAAGGTGTGATGCTTAAGTGAAATAATGTAATCATAGTTTTGCTGCATAAGAAAGAAGATAAATCAGAAATTGGAAATTATAGACCAATTAGCTTGTTATCCCACATTTACAAGCTGTTCACAAGGGTCATTACTAACAGATTAGAAAGGATACTTGATGAGAATCAACTGAAAGAGCAAGCTGGCTTTAGGACAGGATTCTCAACTATGGATCACCTTCACGAATTATCACAGCTAATGGAGAAAGCAAATGAATATAAAACGCCATTATGCCTGGCATTTGTGGATTATGAAAAGGCATTTGACTCCATACAGCATAAGGCAATGTTTCGGGCACTGGAAAGACAAGGCATAGATACCCCATATATTATGATTTTGAAGAAAATATATGAGAATGCTACCTCCTTTATTAGACTACACAAAGACAGTAGGAAATTTAAAATTGAGAAAGGAGTTCAACAAGGAGACACGATATCTACGAAGCTTTTTACTGCTGCCCTTGAGGAAGCTTTCAGAAGATTAGACTGGTCGCAGAAAGGAGTCAATGTGAACGGAGAGTACTAAACCATTTACGATTTGCAGATGACATTGTGGTCATAAGCCACGATCCCAAAGAATTAGAGGAAAATCTTAATCAGTTATGCACAGCTAGTAAGGATGTTGGACTAAAGATGAATATGGCTAAAACAAAAGTAATGATGAACAAGTATGCCACAGAAAGGGAAATAATGATTGAAGGAGCAGTAATTGAAAAGGTGGAGTAATATACTTATCTGGGACAAGTTATTAGCTGTAATAATGATAAATGGCTGGAAGTCAAGAGAAGAATAAATTTTGGATGGATAGCATTCAGGAAATATAGTCACATACTGAAGAGCAATATCCCAGTTTGTCTGAAACGTAAAATAATGAACCAATGTATACTCCCCACCATGACTTAAGGAAGTGAAACTTGGGCACTCACCAAAAGAATGGAAGAGAAGCTGAGAACTACACAGCAAAGAATGGAACGAATCATATTGGGAATCAGACTGTTAGATAAGAAGAGAAACACATGGATTAGGCAGCAAACTCAAGTAAAGGACATTCTTATCAAAACTAAAGAACTAAAATGGTCTTGGGCAGGACACATAGCTCGAAGACATGATGACAGATGGACTAAGAAAATAACAGAATGGTATCCAAGAGGAGCTAGAAGAAAACCTGGAAGACAAAGGCGGAAATGGATAGATGAAATTCACGAGTTTGTGGGTAGTAAATGGATGGCCAGTGCTAAAAAACAGAAGGAACTGGAAAGTTGCTGGAGAGGCCTTCATCCTATAGTGGATTGAAAATGGCTGATGATGATATGTTTGATTTACGGCCATCGAAATGACTTGTAAATTCAGCAGTAAAAATGCTGCATTCTTTTGGGAGTGTTGGATGAGGGTGCTATCTTCAAAATGAATCGCAGTTCCTAAACAAGTCTCTGTTTTAGACCCATCTGTATATATGAGAAAGTGTGATGTGGGTATTGTTCTTTGTATGATACATATAACTGCTGGTGGTTTATTCTTGATAGAGTAATTTTCCCCCAGGTTTGAAAATGCATGTCATATATGGGTTGAACTATACACCATGATGGAATGGGTCTGTACAATCGTAGTAGCTATGGTGTCATAATTCAGCTCTCGGCTTACTTGTAAATCTTTCAGACGGATGTTGGCAGGTCAATTCATTCATTGATGGGCTTGATATTTGTTTTCCCAGTTATACGAAACTAGAACCTCTCTATTTGGATGATCAGTGATAGATTTTATCTTGATGGCATAGTGTAATGGCAAGTTCTGTCGTCTAAGCTGCAGTGAAGGTTCATGAGCTTCTGCATAAATGCTTTGTATAGGTGAAGTATGGAAAGCTCCAAGTGCTATATGGAGAGCACTGTGGTGAATGGGTCCTAACCATCTTAGTGCACTTGGTTTCACTGAGTCGTAAACAGCTGCTTCGTAATCTAGTTTGGAATGAATTATTGCTCGATAAAGTTTGAGAAGTGTTAAAGCAATTGGACAGTAGTTGCATGGATTAGAGAGAGAGATCCTTTTCCGGTTTTGGGAAAGCTAGAATTATTGTATGATGCCAACTATCTGGAAACTGGTTTTCTAGGAAGATCTTGTTATGCAATTCAAGTAATGCTATTTGGGATTGGTCATCAAATTCCTTTAGCGTCATGTATTGAATTTGGTATGGTCCTAAGCTCTTTGCTTTGTCTGTGATAGAGCTGTTTTCAATTCATGGAAAAATTCAGTTTGTGTTTTTCTATTCTTGCCTTGTATATTTGAAAACTGGGAGTATATGATATGGTTTCTGATGTTTTGGCAAAGGTTTCGGCCTGTGCATTGGCTATTTCTGAAGGCTGTGCAGTGATTTGTCCATTCCAGTTTAGGATTGGAGGTGGATTAATTTGGTATCTGCCATTATTTTGCTGATTTTATTCCAGATATTTTGAAATGGTGTGAAACTTGTTAATGTGGATGCAAATTTTATCTAGAATGCTTTCCTATTGGCCCTTCTAACACATCTGGCTGAATGATATGAGGTTCTCCATAGTAGGACATATTCAAAAATTATTCCAAGTTTTATTTCTCTCTCTCTCTCTTCTAGCTTGTTTGTTGTTTGTTTGTTATTTAGTTTTTAGGAGCATTAGCAACTAAGGCCATATTGCTCAAGGATATGCTGTGGTCATTCCCTGACCTTTCCGCATCCTCCGTATTTGGTGGTGACGGGCTCGAACCCCGGACTAATCAAGAAGCATGTGCTACACACTGCTGCTCCTTCCCACCTGGCTACGGAGGTGCCCTTCTAGCTTGTAAACATTCACCATTCCACCATGATTTTGGGTATGTTGGGAGGTGTGATGATGTTTTTGGAATACTTTGTTCAGCAGCTTTGATTAGTTTATTTGTTACATATTGTACTTCTGCCTCTAACGGATTTTGCTTGATAATATCTGCATCCAGTTTTGCAATAGATTTATACACTTTCCAATCCGCTTCATTTATTTTCCATTTGGGATTTCTATGGGATTGATGCGGAAAGCCCCGGGGGAATATGATGTTACTGTAGAGTTGTTAAAATTGGGAGGAAGAGACATAACACAAAAACTGGCAAGGCTCTTCACAAAGTGCATTAGAAAAGGTGTGGTGCCTAAGCAGTGGAATAATGCAATCATAGTTTTGCTGCATAAGAAAGGAGATAAATCAGAAATTGGAAATTATAGACCAATTAGCTTGTTATCCCACATCTACAAGTTGTTCACAAGGGTCATTACTAACAGATTAGAAAGAATTCTTGATGAGAATCAACCGAAAGAGTAAGCTGGCTTTAGGACAGGATTCTCAACTATGGATCATCTTCACGTAATATCACAGCTAATGGAGAAAGCAAATTAATACAAAACACAATTATGCCTGGCATTTGTGGATTATGAAAAGGCATTTGACTCCATACAGCATAAGGCAATGTTTCGGGCACTGGAAAGACAAGGCATAGATACTCCATATATTATGATTTTGAAGAAAATATATGAGAGTGCTACATCCTTTATTAGACTAGACAAAGACAGTAGCAAATTTAAAATCGAGAAAGGAGTTCGACAAGGAGACACAATATCTACGAAGCTGTTTACTGCTGCCCTTGAGGAAGCTTTCAGAAGATTAGACTGGTCGCAGAAAGGAGTCAATGTGAACGGAGAGCACCTAAACCATTTACAATTTGCAGATGACATTGTGGTCATAAGCCACGATCCCAAAGAATTAGAGGAAAATCTTAATCAGTTATGCACAGTTAGTAAGGATTTTGGACTAAAGATGAATATGGCTAAAACAAAAGTAATGATGAACAAGTATGCCACGGAAAGGGAAATAATGATTGAAGGAGCAGTAATTGAAAAGGTGGAGTCATATATTTATCTGGGACGAGTTATTAGCTGTAATAATGATAAATGGCTGGAAGTCAAGAGAAGAATAAATTTTGGATGGATAGCATTCAGGAAATATAGTCACATACTGAAGAGCAATATCCCAGTTTGTCTGAAACGTAAAATAATGAATCAATGTATACTCCACACCATGACTTATGGAAGTGAAACTTGGGCACTCACCAAAAGAATGGAAGAGAAGCTAAGAACTACATAGCGAAGAATGGAACGAATTATATTGGGAATCAGACTGTTAGATAAGAAGAGAAACACATGGATTAGGCAGCAAACTCAAGTAAAGGACATTCTTATCAAAACTAAAGAACTAAAATGGTCTTGGGCAGGACACATAGCTCGAAGACATGATGACAGATGGACTAAGAAAATAACAGAATGGTACACAAGAGGAGCTAGAAGAAAACCTGGAAGACAAAGGCGGAGATGGATAGATGAAATTCATGAGGTTTTGAGTAGTAAATGGATGGCCAGTGCTCAAAACAGAAGGAACTGGAAAGCTGCTGGAGAGGCCTTCATCCTGCAGTGGATTGAAAATGGCTGATGATGATGATGATGATGGGATTGATGTGTGGTTCCTGATGACATGGTAATGATTATTGGATAGTGATCACTGCTGAGAGGATCTCTGTGTACTGACCAATCAAGTATTGGAAATAATGTTGGGGGAGCATATAGATAGGTCAATAGCTGTGCTGTTTTCCGATGGCAGATGCATGTATGAATGTATGTGTTCCGTCGCTCAACGTGGTAAAGTCATTCTGCTCTATCCATTTTTAAATTTGTCTTCCTCTTTGGTCTATGGTTGTGTTACCCCATAAAGGGTTGTATCTGTTGAGGTCTGCCAATATACAAAATGGGGGACTTAACTGAGATACTATATCTTCTAAATCTTGTAGTAATTCTTGGTTTGGGGGAAGATAAATTGTTATAACGGTTATGAGAGTTTTAGTGGCTATGCGTACCGCAACTGCTTCAAGGATTGTGTTTAGTGGAAGAACCTGGGAAGGAATGTGTGAATTTACCAGAATTGCTGCACCACCATGAGTGGTTCAGCCTGCTGCTCTGTCTTTATGGTATGTGATACAGTTCTTTGCTATAGGAGAGACTCGAGGTCTGAGTTATGTTTCTTGTAGGCAAAGACACAGCAGGATATGCTGTGCAATCAGATCATATATATCATGTATATTAGTGCAGAATCCTCTGCACAGTTCCATCATTGGATTATAGATATGGTTTACCGGTATCCATATCTTCTTCCACAAAAATCTCTAGTACTGATTCATCTGCTTGATTGATCGCTTCTGTGTCCATTTGTTCTGTTGACTTTTGGTTTATGACATTAAGTTTTTCTTGAGAAACTTTCGTTTCAAAGTGTTTTGCATCGGGGGGGGGGGTACAGATAGTGGTGAGTTTGTGAGTTTCTCTTTTTGTTTTGGCTGGGATGTTATAAGTAGTGCTTGTGCTCAGTCTGAAATGGACTTCTTTGGAGGAATCGTGAAATCAGTTTTGGGTCTCTATTATATGGAAATTTTTTATGAAATGTGCATAGGAAGGTCTGTTTATGGTAGTCAGGAGTACGGTTCTCTTGGCTTCTTGGTATGTCACACAATGTTCTACTTTATATTGTATCTGCTTTTCTCTTTTCCAATATTCACTGTTTTTGGAATAGGCAGAATGGGCTCCCTTACAGTTTGGACACTGTGGTTGCTCGGCTGGACAGTTCTGATTGGTGTGATCCTGAGATCCACAGTTGGAACAGATAGCAACTCCATGGCATGCCATTTGTGAATGACCATACTTTTGGCATTTAAAGCAGTGGAGAGGATTTGGAATGTATGGTCTGATGTTACAATTCAGATATCCGACCTTCACCCCAATGTGATTTGGTCAGTATGAGATTTTTGGTTGGAGTAAGTATCCCATCTCTAATAACTTTAATCCTTCTCACAGCTATGACACCTTGATCTTCTAGATTTTTAATTTTTTCTTCTGAGACCCTAAAAGATCCCATTCAGAAATTACACCCTTTGATGTGTTAGGATATTATGGAGAGAGACCGTTACCGGGATGCCACCAAAAGTTCTAATCTGAAGTCATTCTGTAAGTTTTGTATTAGCTCTCTTGATTAGAATGCCGCCTGATTTCAGTCGCTTGACACTTTTGGGTGTTCCAGCCACACCTTCGAGACATTTCTGGATGACAAATGGCAACAATTTCCCTAATGGCTGTTCTAATGTTGAATGAAGGACTAGAAAATTAGGTGCACAAAGCTGTCATGTCCTTTTTTTGTATTTTGGTTACATATGTCTCATTATCCTCATTTTTCCAACTCAAAGGAGTCAGATCTTTGGGATCTGTGGTTGTCATTTTGGATCATTCATGTTTTCTCCTTTTAGCCCTGGCAGTGAGAGTTCCCCCAGGTTTCTGGTCCCACCACAGGGAAGCAGGAGTGGTGCAGGAGTGGTTACCTATTGACCAAGCAGAAGTAGATTAGTGGTTAGTAGGACTAGGATATAAATAAAAGAAAGTTGGCTTTCCTTTCTTAGCAACCTTTGTACTGATACCTTTCAGCAACTATATATATATATAATATACAATAGAGAATTTGCTTTAAACTCTAGAAATATCTATCACTATAGAAATTGCTTTATAATCGCAGAAAAATCGCCTGATCACTAGAAATGCTTGGCACTTCGGGTACCCTCCTAAGGTTGCTGACAAACTGAATAAGTGTTTTGCATTTACATTCAACTATGAATTCTTTAAGGAAGTGGATGCCAAAAGTTAATCAAACTCTATCAGGGATGTAAATGATTCTGTAATAACTGAAGATAAAATGGAAGAGAAAATATACATAGAAAAGACACCTGGGATGGATTGGATCTATCCAAATATATTACAGAAGGCAGCAAAGGAGAGAACTAACACTGAGCCATAATTCCAAGGAGGTCCTTGGGGACTGACAAAAGCACTGGGAAAACAAAAATGAGAGCAGGAGTGTGCTATAGGCCTAATGATTGTGATTAGTATAAGACAAACTATACAATGAAATAGAGAGGGACAGTAAATCATAATAATATCTTATAATGGGGGATTTTAACTTTCCAGATATTGTCTGGAACTTGTGGGATGGCCATTCACACACCAGCAGGACATTTGTGCATTTATTGGATGACTGTTTCCTACAGCAGCATGTTAGAGAAGCAACAAGAGGAAGCAATACTCTTGATCTGATTATCAGCAGCAATTCTTCATGCATTAAGAACATGCAGGTAACAAAGCCTGTGGGTGGCAACAATTACAGTATGCTATGGGATTTACTTAAAGGGTAAAACTGAGGGCTTTTGCTTTCGTAAGAAAACTTGACTAGAGTGATCTCAGACAGTTTTTAAATTCTGTACAGTCAGACTAATCGATGATGTCACCAACAGCAAATTCAAATTGGAAGGCATTCTGGGAAGTAATCATAGAAGCTAGTAGGTTTTTCATACCAACAAAAAAATACTGTTCCAGGCTTAGATCTAATTGGATGTCAGATAAACTGAGGAGATTTGTGGTAGAGAATAAAAATGCATGTGGATGCATATGAAGTACTAGATGATATTGAAGCCTATAGTAGATATAAATTATTCTGTAAACAAGTCACAAAGGAGATTACACACGTGCATAAAGCCGATCTCTGGCAAAGAGACTTCTCATAGTCTCATGGTAATCAATGAACATCGTGGACTAATGTTATTAGTGGAGTCCATCAGGGTTCAGTGTTGGGTCCATTATTGTTTTCTGTATTTATACATAATACTGATGATGGTAAAAAAGGTAAAGTGCAGCCATTATTAACCCACTGCAGGATGGAAGCCTCTTCAACAATTCATGCTGAGGGAAATGGACCATAATCTGCCACGCTGGTCCAGTGCGGGTTGGCAGATCGACCGTATTCAGCAGTCAAGGGCTTGAACCCCGGTCTACTCAAAGAGCGTGTGCTACTGCACTCCCACTCCTGACCACTCAGCTATGGAGGCTGGTATATCAAGCTTAATGTCCAAGTTTGCAGACGATACAAAGGTTGGCAGGGTTGTTAAGGACACTACTGATGCTATGCTGCTGCAACAGGATCTGGAAAGGTTGAGCAGATGGGCTGAGAGGTGGCAAATGAAGTTTAAAAACATTGACAAATGTAAAGTACTATATATGGGAAACAGTAACCCCAGAGCAACGTATCAACTCTGTGGTACTACACTGACAGTGGTAGAGAATGAAAAGGACCTGGGGGGTAATTGTGCAAGCAGATATGAAGTTCTCTCAGCAGTGCAGATGGGCTGCAAGAGTAGCTCATGGTGTCTAATCAATGATATACAGGAATTTTTCTAGCAGGGATAAGGAGGTGATTATTCCCTTGTATAAGGCAACGGTTAGACCACACCTAGGGTACTGTATACAGGTCTGGAGGCCTCATTTCAAGAAGGATGTAGAGCTGCTGGAACGAGTACAGAGAAGGGCAACAAGATTAATGAATGGAACAAAGGATTGCTCTTACGAAGGAAGGCTTAAGTTTTGCAAATTACAGTGTCTGGAGACTAGGCACCGGCGAGGTGATCTGATAGAGGTGTATAAAGCCTTGAATGGTTTGAGCATGCTCAATGCTGATGGGATTCTGCCTCTTGCTCAGAATAATCACCTGAGAGGGCATAAATTCAAATTGAAGAAAGACAGAAGTAGGATAGATGTGTGGAAATTTGCCTTTAGCCGGCAGGTAATTGGTTGGTGGAACAGACTTCTATTCCTTGTTGTGGAAGTTGAGAGCCTAAATAAATTTAAGGCTCAGCTGGACAGGTATTTCGAATGAACGGAGGGGTGAAGTGGAATTGTTTCTTTTTTTTGTTTGGCTGATGCTGCATAAGCTTGCTTTCTTGCATCATACGCCTCTACTAATGCTAATGCTAAAGAATAGCAGCAAAGACTTTTTTACTTTTAACAATAGAAGGAAGGGGTTGAATCACATTGGTCTACTTGATGTTGATGTTTAACTGTTAATGATCCTGCTCAGGATGTTGACAAACTGAATATGAACTTCATCACAATTGACAGGGAGTTTAGTAGCTTTATGATAAGTAAGAGAAATTGTTGAAACTTAAAAGAAATAAGGCACCTGAAGTGAATGGGATCAGCAATGGAAATAAGCAAACCTATATCCATAATAATGAGAGCACATTTAGATTCAGATGAGGTTTCTATGGACTGGAAATGTGCAAACGTATCCCTAATTCACAAAGGGTAATCACAGTATGACATGGGTAATTACAGACCTGTTGGCTTAACTTCTATTTCCAGGGAAAATAATGATGTCCCTGGTTAAAGAAGTAATGTAGGGCCATCTAGACAGGAATGCAATTATACTGCAGTCATAGCACAGATTTGTTAAGGGATGATCTTACAATGCAGTAACAAAGGAACTGGATACAAAAAGTAATTTTGTATCACATTTGGATTTCAGAAATGCTTTTGATACTGTTGCACTTAAAAGACTGCTGTACAAACTGAAGCAGTGTAAAATTAGGGGCAAGTTACTACTTTGGATAAATAGATGGTTAGCATTAGCATTAGTAGAGGCATTTGATGCAAGAAAGCAAGCTTATGCAGCATCAGCCAAAAAAAAATAAAGTAAAATAAATAAATAAAAAATAACCACTTCCACTTCACCCCTCTGTTCGTTCGAAATACCTGTCCGGCTGAGCCTTAAACTTATTTAGGCTATCAACTTCCACGACAAGGGATGGAAGTCTGTTCCACCTACCAACCACCCGCTGGCTAAGGGCAAATTTCTGCACATCTATCCTACATTTGTCTTTCCTCAATTTGAATTTATGCCCTCTCAGGTGATTATTCTGAGCAAGAGGAAGAATCCCATCAGCATTGAGCATGCTCAAACCATTCAAGGCTTTGTACACCTCTATCAGATCACCTTGCTGGTGCCTAGTCTCCAGACACTGTAATTCGCAAAACTTAAGCCTTTCTTCGTAAGAGCACCCCTTTGTTCCATTCACTAATCTTGTTGCCCTTCTCTGTACTCGTTCCAGCAGCTCTACATCCTTCTTGAAACTCTAGGGCCACACCTAGAGTACTGTATACAGGCCTCCAGGCCTGTATACAGTACTCTAGGTGTGGCCTGACCATTGCCTTATACAAGGGAATAATCACCTCCTTATCCCTGGTTGAGTGGAAGAAGACAGAGAGTAGGTATTAATGGACACTGTTCTTCATGAATTAATGTTATTAGAGTAGTACCCAAGGGTTCAGTGCTGGGTCCACTGTTGTTTTCTATATTTATCAATGATACTGATGAAGATATATCAGGTTTATGTTTAATTTTTCAGAAGATACAAAGGTTGGCAGGCTGGTTAATAACAGCAATCAGTGAACAGCAATACAAATAGACTAAAAAAATAAATAAATAAATAAATAATAAAAAAAAAAAAAAAAACCCAAGCACGTATAAGACTAGGGACACTATTAAGAAGGAACAAAAAGTAACAACTGCTAATCTCAAAATAGTGAAAATTTTTTTTCTACAAGGCACATCATTTCACACTACTACAAATGGTTAAAGAAACAATAGAATACGAAATAAATATAAATGTGCACAATCATAAAATCTCTTAAGTTGGTTATAAAGTTTAAACCTTCATTTATATTAATATTTTGTTGGGAAGCCGTTTACCTTGAAAGCAGCAACAATCTGTTTCAACGCACGCACGCACGCACACACACACACACACACACACACGCACGCACACGCACACACACACACACACACACACACAATTTACTAAACAATTCTAGGATTATTATTGCTAAGATTATTGCTAAAGTTTCAATAGGTAGCAATAACTTTCACCCTTAACCACAAATTTTCAATCAGAGTTAGGTCCAGACAATTACCTGATATTATTACCCATGGTCTTCCAGCCAAATAAATAGGTTTGGATGTGTGGAAATGTGCACCTTCTTGATGAAAGATTTACTCACCTTGCAAGTGAGTAATTCAATGACAGCAATTTCCATTTAAGCAACCCAAAATGGCAATTTTTGAATTTAATTTACCAAAAATAATATGCATTCATTCAACATCATTTCATCATTGTCACTGTTGAGCATTCGAACAACAAGTATTTGCCATATGCACATACAATGCAATCTCAATATTGCATTGTATGTGCATATCCAAAACTGTGGAATGCACCTGGTCATTCCACAGTTTTGGATGTAACACAAATGTGATAAGCTGCCTAAACTGGGGCATAAAAAATGCAGTTTATACATGTGAATGGACACTGGCAGAAGCAAACTGAACACCTCACAGAGGGAAGCAGCTACTGCAATGGCTTATAAAATGTAGACGACTGAACCACTCTATTCTCTTCTACAGAATATTTGCAAAATTAGATAATTTATTTTTACGAATAACAGTAGTTATCTGAGAGCAATTAGTGTAGCCATTTGCTTTCTCCGTTCTCACCTCAATTACCGACATAACAAAAAAATATCAATGAAACATTAATTACAAACAAGACATTTTCCTTTCAGAGGGGACCAACTACCATATCTGTCAGTTGTAATACACTCAGTTACTAATTTTTGCTAAATAACAGCATGTTACATTCTTTTCAACGATAAAATTCCATTTAAAATCACAAAAACTGCCATAGGCACAATGTAAAGTGTGCATGAATTGAAGAACAGTTTGTAGATTTTTATGAGATGCTGCTGTTGACATGGATAATGATATTTATAATTATACTCCAGTACTGTTAAATTCACTTGTGTTGTTTATAACACAAAATAGTACAATTTTTATTTATTTATTTTTTTTGTGGGTTTCCCACAGAAAATGATTTCTGAGATGTCACTTTTCATCATCACAATAATTTCCCAGTACACCTTAATCATGTAATTAAGGGACAGCTGGTAAGAAAAAAACAAAACTTTTAATATTTGCCTAGATAAGTAAGCTTTTAATCATTGTGTATCCATGTTTAAATATTGAAGAAAACGAATTTCATTTTCAACTATAACAATGTTCAACATGATACAAAAACATTAGCATTAAAGCAAGCTTATGCAGCATCAGCCAAAAAAAAAAAAAAAAACACTTCCATTTTACACCTCTGCATTTTCGAAATACCTGTCCAGCTGAGCCTTAAATTTATTTAGGCTATCAACTTCCAAAATAAGGGATGGAAGTCTGTTCCACCAACTATGCCCTCTCAGGTGATTATTCTGACCAATACGAAGAATCCCATCGGCATTGAGCATGCTCAAACCATTCAAGACTTTATACACCTCTATCAGGTCACCTCGCTGGCGCCTATTCTCCAGACACTGTAATTTGGAAAACCTAAGCCTTTCTTCGTAAGAGCAATCCTTTGTTCCATTCAATAATCTTGTTGCCCTTCTCTGTACTCGTTCCAGCAGCTCTACATCCTTCTTGAAATGAGGCCTACGGACCTGTATACAGTACTCAAGGTGTGGCCTGACCATTGCCTTATACAAGGGAATAATCACCTCCTTATCCCTGCAAGAAAAATTCCTGTACATCATTGACAAGACACCATGAGCTACTCTTGCAGCCTGTCTGCACTGCTTGGAGAACTTCATACCTGTCTGCACAATTACCCCCAGGTCATTTTCATTCTCTACCACTGTCAGTGTAGTACCACAGAGTTGATATGTTGCTCTGGGATTGCTGTTTCCCATACGTAGTACTTTACATTTATCAATGTACATTTCGAGATTGAGTACGAGGGTAGCCTGTGCGGACGTACATTTTTGCCGCTCCTGGAACAGAGAAGTTTTTTCTGATTTATTTTCTGTTTTATTAGCTTAAATTGGCATATTAACTTATTTTCTAGAGTAGCTTTATATTCCTATTTACGACACTTTGATTAAAGTAACTTAGATAGAGATTTTGTAGGTATTACCTAGTATCGGAAAGGGTATCAAATCCACGTGTTTACTGTTCGTAATTGCCGCCATTGTTACGTGATACAAAACATCTCGAAATACATAGCATAAGCTTAATATAGTATAGTATAGTACATAATGTTGTCAATTAATCAGATTATTAATCTTGTTGAACTTCATTGTCAAATAAATTGTACGTTTCACTATACATATAACGACTTGGGTTACGTAACATAAACAATTAGTAAAAAATAAATAATTAATACTTAACTTGATATGGAAGTTATATAAAGGGACTTCGTAGATAACACTCGATACTGAAACATAAATATAGCGTTATAACTGTGTTGGGATATAAGTTTAGGGTTTTAATTTTATACTGAAATTGAAATTTTATTGAAATTAAATCGAAATCATGACTCAGACCAGAGCAGCAAAGCAAAAGGCTCAAGCTAATGGGAGTGCTGTGGCTCAGGGTAGAACTGAGGGGGGGGGGGCAGTTGCCCTCTGACTCACAGCATATTAAAATGCACTACCTACTTGCGTGATGTTTGTGGAGAAGTCGGGTACTGGACGTGATAATGCCATGGGGGATGTCTTTGTGTGCCCACGATGCAAGGAGTGTAAGGAATCAGGCGACAACTCAGCGTTGTTATGGGCCTATATGAGAGCTTGAAGGACAGGGTGGATGCCCTCGAAGGATTAAAAGTGAGGGGCCCATAAAGCTCTCAGCTGCCCACACCAATGCCAGAACTTGCACTGGTCATCACGCGACACAACGGCAGCCCCCAAGGCAGAATGCGCTGGTCCCAAAGGAACTAGTAGTTGTTGGTGACTATTGTCAGGGAAACGGGAAACATGTTTTGTAAAAAGGTTAGGTGGAACAGGACCAGGGTATGTCTGCCAGAGGCAAAGGTTGATGACATTGTAAAGCGGATATCATCTTTTAAGGGCACAAAAGGTAATGTACACGTTGGCACTAATGATATTAAGAGTAGGAGACCGGCGGAATTACATAACAAGTACAGGTCACTGTTGAAAAAAAGCCATAAATTAGGGTTGCATTTGAAAGTGTCTGCAATTCCGCCTAGACACGATAGGAGGGAGTACATGATGAGAGACCTGTCGATCAATTCAGCCCTGGAAAGATTGTGCAAGGCTCAAGGGGTAGAATTTTTTTCAGCCTGGAATTTCTTTGTTAACAGGAGAGATTGCTTCTACAGGGATGGGATACACTTAAATAGAAAGGATGCAAGAATGTTTGCTGATGCTATCGAGGCAGTGTTAGGTGGGTCGGAAAACTGCTAGATTAGGGGTATACAAGGACTAAAAGATTAACAGTAGCCACTGGCAGAGGTGAAAGTGATTCTTGCACTGCTTCTATTGGAATGAGCCGTAGCCTGGAAAATAAGATGCAGGATATTTCAGAGTCTGCTGGGAATCATTGGGGTACAATTAAACACATGGGTTGTGTTAGGGTAGCTAAGAAAAAGAACAGGTGCATGTATACTTGCTTGTACACCAATGCTAGTTCAGTAAATAAATTTGATGAATTTGAGGTATTGCTCAAAACATCAAAGGCAGATATTGTGGGGATTTCAGAGACGTGGTGTCACACAGATATAAGGTATGCAGAACTCGAATTTGGGGAGTACAATGTCAACAGAAAGGATAGAGAGGATAGGAAGGGAGGAGGGGTTATGCTATTAGTTAAGAAATACATAAAATCCAAGGAAGTGAAGCCAGTCGACATTGCTGGACAGTGCAGCGTTGAGTCAGTTTGGTGTGACATAAGCATTTGGAGATAAAAATTGAGAGTAGGAGTGTGCTATAGGCCTAATGACTCTGCTGAGTATAATAAGAAGCTGTACAGGGAAATAGAGTGGGCCAGTAAATCAGAGAGTCCTATAATGGGGGATTTTAATTTCCCAGATATTGACTGGAATTTGGGGGCTGGTCACTCACACACTAGCAAGGCTTTTGTGGATTTATTGGTTGATTGTTTTCTACATCAGCATGTTCAGGAGGCAACGAGAGGGAGTAATACTCTTGATTTGATTATCAGTAGTGATTCTTCATGCATTAAGAATCTGCAGGTAAATGAACCACTAGGTGGCAGTGATCACAGTGTGCTGAAGTGGGATTTACTCAAAGATGTAACTACCATTAGGGGTAAAGGGAACGGTTATTGCTTTCGTAAAGGCGACTACGATGGACTGAGACAGTATTTAAATTCTATACAATGGGACTAATTGATGATGTTACCAACAGCAAATTCAAAATGGGAAGCATTCAAAGAACTTATCTTGGAAGCTACTAGGCTTTACATACCAACTAAGAAATATTGTTCAAGGTATAGGCCTAAGTGGATGTCGGATGAACTAATGAGACATATGGTAGAGAAGAAAAATGCATGGGATACATACAAATTAACACGTGACACAGAAGCCTATGATAGATACAAGTTCATCTGTAACAAAGTTACAAAGGAGGTTAGGCAGGCGAAGGCAGATTACGAGTAATCTTTGGCAAGGGATGCAAAGAAAAACAGCAAAGAGTTCTTTACTTAGGTAAACTCTAGAAGGAAGGGGATGAATCAGATTGGTCCACTTGATATCGATGGGTCAACTGTTGATGATCCTGCTCAGGTAGCTAACAAACTAAATGAATATTTTGCATCGACATTCACACATGAGGAGTTATTCAGCAAGGGGAATGCTAGAGGTGTATTCAACTCTGGCAGTAAGCTAGAGAATCTTGTAATAACTGAGAGTAAAGTGGAGGAGAAATTGTTGAAGATAAATACAAGAAAGGCACTGGTTAAAGAAGCACTGCAGGATCATTTAGACAAGATTTCAGTTATAGCTCAGACACAGCATGGTTTTGTTAAGGGAAAGTCTTGCCTGACCAATTTCATTGGATACTATGATGCAGTCACAAAAGAACTGGATACAGGGAATAACTTTGATATTATATACTTGGACCTTACAAAGGCTTTTGATACTGTTGCACATGGAAGACTGCTGCACAAATTGGAGCAGTGTGGCATTGGAGGCAAATTGCTGCTATGGATAAAGGGGTGGTTGAGGGGAAGACGACAGAGAGTGGTAATCAATGGACACTGCTCATCGTGGACTAATGTTATTAGTGGAGTCCCTCAGGGTTCAGTATTGGGTCCATTATTGTTTTCTGTATTTATAAATGATATTGATGATGGTATATCAAGCTTAATGTCCAAGTCTGCAGACGATACAAAGGTTGGCAGGGTTGTTGAGGACACTACTGATGCTATGCTGCTGCAACAGGATCTGGAAAGGTTGAGCAGATGGGCTGAGAGGTGGCAAATGAAGTTTAAAAACATTGACAAATGCAAAGTACTATATATGGGAAACAGTAAGCCCAGAGCAACGTATCAACTCTGTGGTACTACACTGACAGTGGTAGAGAATGAAAAGGACCTAAGGGGTAATTGTGTAAGCAGGTATGAAGTTCTCTGACAGTGCAGACGGGCTGCAAGAGTAGCTCATGGTGTCTAATCAATGATATACAGGAATTTTTCTAGCAGGGATAAGGAGGTGATTATTCCCTTGTATAAGGCAATGGTCAGGCCACACCTTGAGTACTGGATACAGGTCTGGAAGCCTCATTTCAAGAAGGATGTAGAGCTGCTGGAACGAGTATAGAGAAGGGCAACAAGATTAATGAATGGAACAAAGGATTTGCTTTACGAAGGAAGGCTTAAGTTTTGCAAATTACAGTGTCTGGAGAATAGGCACCGGCGAGGTGCCTAGTCTCTATTTATTTATTTCTATTTATTTACTCATGTTTTTTTTTTTTGGCTGATGCTGCATGAGCTTGCTTTCTTGCATCAAATGCCTCTACTAATGCTAATGCTAAGGTTAAACTTCTTTTGCCACCTCTCACCCCATCTGCTCAACCTTTCCAGATCCTGTTGCAGCAACATAGCGTCAGTAGAGTAATTAACAACCCTGCCAACCTTTGTATCGTCTGCAAACTTGGACATTAAGCTTGATAAACTATCATCAATATCATTTATAAATACAGAAAACAATAATCGACCCATCACTGAAACCTGAGGGACTCCACTAATAACATTAGTCCACAACGAGCAGTGTCCATTGATTACCACTCTCTGCCCTCTCCCCCTCAACCACCCCTTTATCCATAGCAGCAATTTGAATCCAATGCCACACTGCTCCCATTTGTGCAGCGGCCTTCCATGTGCAACAGAATCAAAGGCCTTTCTAAGATCCAAATATATAATATCAAAGTCATTTCCTACATCCATTTCTTTTGTGACTGCATCATAGTATCCAATCAAATTATTCAGGCAAGACTTTCCCTTAACAAAACCATGCTGTGTCCGCGCTATAACTGAAGTCTTTTCTAGACGATCCTGCAGTGCTTCTTTAACCAGTGCCTCCACTAATTTTCCTGGAACAGAAGTTAAACTCACAGGTCTATAATTACTTGTGTCAGCCTTTGATCCTCCTGTATGAATTGGGGTCACATTCACACATATCAAGTCTATGGGTACCTCCCCTGAGTCCAAAGAAGCTCTTATAATTATGGCTAAGGGTTTGCTTACTTCCTTTGCTGCCTCCTTTAATATAACTGATTAGATCCCATCCAACCCAGGTGCCTTTTTTATGTTTATCCTCAACTATTTCTCCTCCACTTTCCTATCAGTTATTACAAAATCATCTAGCTCACTGCCAGAGTTTACTTCACCTCTGGCATTCCCCTTCCTGAATAACTCCTCATGTGTGAATTTTGATGCAAAATACTTGTTTAGTTAGTTAGCCACCTAAGAAGGATCCTCAACTGTTGAACCATCAATATCCATTGGACCAACCTGATTCATCCCTTTCCTTCTAGAGTTTACATAGGTAGAGAACTCTTTTCTGGTTTTTTTTCCATCCTTTGCCAAGGATTTCTCATAATCTGCTTTTGCCTGCCTAATCTCATTTGTGACTTGGTTAGAAACCAGCTTATATCATAGGCTTCCATATCACCCATTAATTTATATGTATCCCATGCATTTTTCTTCTCTGCCATATGTCTCATTAGTTCATCTGATCCATTTAGGACAATATTTCTTAGTTGGCAGTAGCTTCCAAGATAAGTTCTTTGAATGCGTCCCATTTTGAATTTTCTGTTGGTAACATCATCGCCTTTACGAAAGCAAAAACCCTTCCCTTTACCCCTGATGGTAGTAACCTCTTTGAGTAAATCCTACTTCAGCACACTGGACACTGACTCTCTTTAAAAATTAAAGCTGTGAATTACAGGCTCCGAAAAAGCAATGAGTGTTTACCTTTTTATTTACCTAATTGTTATTTTACATTGTACTTAATACGTAGTCTTATAGTTATAGTTACGCTGGTTATTTTTACTTTAAATAAAGAGTTTTTGTAGATTACTACTTAATATACGTAAAACCGTTATTTCGTTCGAATCTTGCAGCCATTGTTTTGTATAGAGTGGTAGGGTATTCAAATTTTTAATTGTCTTAACTAGGTAGCTCTAACTTATAATTATATAGCGTAATACACATCACTGTTTCTATTAGATAGCGTAGTATTGACATTTAATTAATTTTAATTTAATTTAAAATTGACATTTAATTAAATTTATTGACCTAATTAATTTAATATATTATGCTCCAGACTAGAGCAGCAAAGCAACGGGCACAAAGTGGTAGGAGTGCTGTGACTTGGGGGAAAACCGAGGGGGGGGGCGATTCTCCAATGCATCAAAGCCTAAAAAAATGTGCAACTTGTGAAATGTTTGGCGGACTCTCTGGAACAGAACATGATATTGCCATGGGGGTTTTCTTTGTGTGTGCACGATGTAAGGAGTGTAAGGAAATCAGGCGACAACTCAGTGTTGTTATGGGCCTATATGAGAGCTTGAAGGACAGAGTGGATGCCCTCGAAGGATCTAAATTGAGGGTCCCATCAAGGTTTCAGCTGCCCACATCAACACCAGAGCTTGCACTTGGTCATCGCCCGACACAGCGGCAACCCCCAAGGCCCATGCTTTGTAAAAAGGATAGGTGGAACAGGACCAGGGTGTGTCTGCCAGGGGAAAAGGTTGATGACATTGTAGAGTGGATATCATCTTTTAAGGGCACAAAAGGTGATATAGTTGTACACGTTGGCACTAATGATATTAAGAGTCGGAAACCGGCAAAATTACTTAACAAGTACAGGTCACTGTTGAACAAAAGCCGTGAATTAAGGTTGAATTTGAAAGTGTCAGCAATTCTGCCCAGACACGATAGGAGGAAGTATACGATGAGAGCCTTGTCAATCAATTCGGCCCCGGAAAGATTGTGCGAGGCGCAAGGGATAGAATATTTTTCAGCCTGGTCTGTACTCGCTAACAGGAGACACTGCTTCTACTGGGATGGGATACACTTAAATAGAAAAGGTGCAAGAATATTTGCTAATGCTATAGAGGCAGTGTTAGCTGAGTCGGAAAACTGCTAGCTTGGGGGGGGGATACAAGGACTAATAGTTTAACAGTAGCCGCAGGCAGAGGTGAAGGTGATTCTTGCACAACTTCTATTAGAATAAGTATCGACCTGGAGCGAGGGGTGTTGGGGGTTTCAGGGATGGATGGCAGTCATCGTGAAATAGGCGAGTATATAGGGTAACTAGGAATAGGTGCATGTATGCTTGCAGGTATACCAATGCTAGAAGTATAGTGAATAAATTTGATAAATTTGAAGTGTTGGTCAAGACATCAAAAGGATATTGTTGGGATAGAAGGGATGTGGTGTCACACAGATATAAGGAAAGCAAAAATAAGAGTAGGAGTATGTTATAGACCTAATGAGTACAATGAACAATTGTACAGAGAAATAGAGTGGGCTAGTAAAACAGAATGTCTTATAATGGGGGATTTTAACTTCCCAGATATTGATTGGAACTTGTGCGTTGGTCACTCACACGCTAGTCAGACCTTTGTGGATTTATTGGATGATTGTTTTCTGCAGCAGCATGTTCAAGAGGCAACCAGAGAGTAATACTCTCGATCTGGTTATCAGCAGTGATCATTCGTATATTAAGAATTTGCAGTTAAAGGAACCACTAGGTGGTACTGATGTGGGATTTACTTAAAGATTTAATTACCATCAGGGGTGAAGGAAAGGGTTTTTGCTTCCATAAAGGTGAGTACAGTGGTCTCAGACAGTTTTTAAATTCTGTACAGTTAGATCAACTGACGATGTTACCAACAGTAAATTCTAAGTGGGAAGCATTCAAGGAATTAATCGTGGATGCTACTAAAAGTTTCATACTTATTAAGACATATTGTTCAAGGTTTAGGCCTAAATGGTTATCAAATGAAGTAATGAGACTCGTAACAGAGAAGAAAAATGCATGGGATGCATATAAATTATCAAGCGACTCAGAACACTATGGCAGATATAAGCTAGTCTGTAATCAGGTCACAAAGGAGGTTAGGCAGGCGAAGGCAGATTACGAGAAAACCTTGGCAAAAGATGCTAAGAAAAACAGCAAGGATTTCTTTACTTATATAAATTCTAAGAGGAAGGGATGAATCTGATTGGTCCACTTGACATCGATGGTTCGAATGTTGATGATCCTGCTCAAGATAGCAAACAAATTGAATGAGTGAATGAGTATTTTGATTCTGCTTTCAGACATGAATAATTATTAAGGTTTGAAAATGGCAGAAGGTTATCAAATTGT
Organism: Mastigoproctus giganteus; assembly: GCF_048544385.1. NCBI lineage: Eukaryota > Metazoa > Arthropoda > Arachnida > Uropygi > Thelyphonidae > Mastigoproctus > Mastigoproctus giganteus. The sequence continues at coordinate 120,350,639 of NC_143581.1, forward strand.
AGCAGGGTTCTTAATGGTTTTGTAATAACTGAGAGCAAAGTGGAGGAGAAATTGTTGAAGTTAAACATAAGAAAAGCACCTGGGGTGGATGGGATCTGTCCAGTTATATTAAAGGAGGCAGCAAAGCAACTAAGCAAACCCTTAGCCCTAATTATGAGAGCATCCTTGGACGCCAGTCCAAGGATACTCTCATAATTGCACATCTCCAGTCCGTGGGAACCTCCCAGGGAGTGGAGATGTGAAAATGTATCCCCAATTCACAAAGGGGGATCGAAGGGTGAAACAAGTAATTACAGACCAGTTAGTTTAACTTCTGTATCGGATAAAATAATGGGGTCACTGGTTAAAGATGCATTGCAGGTTCATCTAGACAAGACTGCAGCAATAATTCAGACACAGCATGGGTTTGTTAAGGGAAAGTCTTGTCTGAAAAATTTGATTGGTTATTATGATGTGGTTACAAAGGAACTGGATGCAAAAAATAATTTTGATATCATATATTTGGATTTCAGGAAAGCTTTTGACACTGTTGCGTATTGAAGACTATTGCACAAATTGGAGCAGAATGGTATTAAGGGTAAGTTGCTAAAATGGATAAAAGGATGGTTAAGTGGGAAAAGACAGAGGGTGTTAATCAATGGGTGCTGCTCTTCATGGACTAATGTTATTAGTGGAGTTATTGGAGTTAGTGGAGTTACCTAATGTTATTGGGTCCACTGTTGTTTTGTATATTATCAATGATAATGATGAAGGTGTATATCAGGCTTAGTGTCGAAGTTTGCAGATAATACAAAGGTTGGCAGGGTTGTGAATGACAGTACTGGCAGTGGGCTATTGCAACAGGGTCTAGATAATTTGGGCAGATGGGCTAAGAAATGGCAACTGAAGTTTAACCTTGATAAATGCAAAGTTATGCATATGGGTAGAAGTAACCCGAGAGAAAAGTATCAACTGTGTGGTACTATACTTAAGGTGGTAGAAAACGAAAACGACCTGGGAGTAATTGTGCAGTCAGGTATGAAGTTTTCTGAGCAATGCAGACAGACTGCCAGGGCAGGTCATGGTACATGCAGGTACCCTACCTTTACAAACTCTTCACGGCACTAAGCCAGAGGTTATACTAGTAAGAAATAAATGCACAATGCATAATATACTACGAACTTGCAATTTACTGTCGAACTATTGGTTTGGTTCAGTTTCCAAGGCACCGAAGTATCTTCTACTGGCAAAAAGATAGTATGGTGCAGATTTCCTAGTTTAAAGCAAAATTTGATATTTCACTGCTCCATTTCAAAATCATGACCCTGAACATTAACACTACTAATGAAACTAGTTATTACTTGCAACCTGTCAGAAGACTAGACAATTTCTGCTTCACCATCTGTTGGAGGAAGTTTGAACTACAGCATACCACTTCCATTTATTTTCAAACTCATCGAACATCACCACAACAGCACCGGTTCAGGAACTTTATTGCCAAACCTTGTATATACAATACCACTCCTACTTGGCTCTTTATGTAACTTTTATACTAGTAAGAAATAAAAACGCATAATATACTATGAACTTGCAATCTACTATAGAACTATCAGTGTAGATACACAATTCTTTGTTCTTAATAGCAAACTACAGTAGTAATAAGAACAGCATCGATTTAACTGTATCTCATATTGCAACTCCATGGGTGAAGCGTTACTTATTCAAGGTAGTGCAATACATGGTAACTCGTGAAGGTAGTCACAATATGAGATACAATTAAATCAATGCCGTTCACACTACTAGTTTGCTATTACAAACGAAGAATTGTGTATTTACATAGATAGTTCTATAGTAACTTATATAGTACGTAATTTATTTGGACCTTTATGTAACGTTCAGAAACTGCCAAAACAATTAATTCTAACCAACAGTTACTCCAGCTATATGCATATTTCATGTTATACATATTCAGAGATAACAATTTTTTTCAGAGTGATTCAGTTAAGAGTAATGAAATGCTATTCATGTAATTCTCTAAAAAAATACATATAAAATAAAAAAATGTTCTTCTGCACACTTTTGCTTGGATTAGCTCACACAAAAGTACACAGGTGGCCCTTAATTTACAAATATCTGACCCACAAAATAATGCATTGACCTGGTTTTATGAAACAAAAATCATAAAAATGCTGCATTATTATATGCAGTTGAAGACAAGATTTGTTCATTAAGGCATTATTCCTATGGATATTTTGCCAAGAAATTGTTAACTTAAGATATGGAGGAATGCAACGTTCAACAAGTTAGTGAGAAAAAAAAAAAAGTTAGACAGTCTACTGAAAAAATTAGTTAAGTTTCCTTAAAAAATTATTATACTTTTAAACTTACTGTATGGATTTCACTGCAATCAAAGAATAGGCAAAGAAAACAGGATTGTACATAATGTCCGAACCTCGAAGGTTAAACAGCCCTAAACAGAACACAGGAGAAAAAAATATCAAATATTGTATATTTCACTATTACAGATTCCCAATTTTGCTGTGGTCTCAAACTGGGATTCTATCAATTCTTTCAATTCTCTAAAAAAAAATACCAATAATGAAAATGAACTTAATGGCTGCAACTATACAAAAAAATAATATTAATATAAGCAATACAGCAAATTTTTTCAGTTTTAGAAAATTTCGTCAAGTTGCAGCAGAATGTAAACCTTATGTCGAAAATTAAAATTTGTCCCCCCCCTTGTTATGTTATGTTATGTTATTTGGTTTTTAGGAGCATTAGCAACTAATGCCATATTGTTCCGGGGATATGCTGTGGTCATTCCCTGACCTTTCTGCATCCTCCGTATTTGGTGGTCACGGGCTAAAACCCCAGTCTAATCAAGAAGCGTGTGCTACGCACTGCTGCTCCTATCCACCTGGCTACGGAGGTGCCCCCTTTTTTTGTATCAATAATTTTAAGGTTATAAAATATTAAATGGCACAACTGCTATCTGATAGATGGTGTTGCTGTTGTGGCATTGGTTATCAGGTCCACATAAACATGCTGACTGTTCAGTATGTGATACAATGCTTGTTCATATGTATTAAATTTCTCTCTTGCTTTATATATATGTGCACTCTACACCTATGAATATGCTGCCTGGAAAGTGAAAAATTAATGAATGAATGAAATGATTGTTGTGCACTGAGAAACAAGAAAAATACAATCATGGAAGAGACAAGTTAATTGATATATACATCTGCATATATATTAACATACATTACATTTCAGATGTGCCAGCCAACAGTAATATTTAATTATTTATAATTAAAAAAAAAAGAAAATGGCTGCTTCAGCTACAATACATGGTACATATATGGACAGCCTAGTAACACATATGAAAAAAAAATAAAGTAAAGGAAATAGTAATTGCTGCATTTCTGTTAATCTAATTTTAACAAAATTTGTGAAGACTTTACATATGATTCTGAAAGAATCAAATATAAAATTTCATAAATATCCATTTATGAAATGGGGTTTTTTTTTTTTGATTTGATAGTTGTTGGCGCATCGACTTCTGTGGCCATATTGCACCTCCCAAGGTTTTTTGCAGTACTTTGATCCATGCCCGAGGCGGGAATCGAACCCGCGACCTTTGGGTTGCCGGGCAGGTACTTTACCCACTCGGCTAAATGGGTTGTTGTTTATGTAAATAGCATAAACAACAACCAACTGAATGCTTCACTGCATCGACCTTTACTACCCACATCCACAAGTGGTTACTTTGAGGGCGGGAATCTTTTTTGTCTCTGATACGAATGCGCTAATTGCCGATTGGCTCAGATTATCCTAAATCACGTGAACTGTGCACGATACATAGCACAGTATGATAGCTCATAAATTTTGTCTGACGATTTTAAACTTTCAATTTATAAAAAAATTGAAAAAATAAATAAATAAAAATGGCGTTGTGGTTAGTGATCGGCACTATTGCGAATCGGTGATATTGGACCAGCACAAAACGAGGGCTACCTGTATATATATTCATTCTTATGTGTCCTCACCACCAAATACGGAGGATGCGGAAAGGTCAAGAAATGACCACCGCATATCCCCAGAGCAATATGGCCTTAGCTGCTAATGCTCCTAAAAACCAAATAACAACAACATCTTATGTGTCCACAGGCTGGATCTGGCCCACAAGCAATAGTTTCCTTTATGACTGGGGACCCCAGTCATAAAGGAAAAATTTTGATCTTTCTGAATCATTTGCCTTAGTGAATTTTGGGGTTCAATTAAGACCATTACGGAAAGAGGTTTCATAAGTTCTTTGTCCATTCAGGAACAAATTATTTAAAATTTTAAAATGAAATAACAGACACTCTCAAATTATGTCAATCTAAAGAAAGAGGTGGCAATGCTTTGCTCATGTAATTCATAATTAATTTATCAAAGTTTTTTTTAATTATCACGTGATTATAATTTATTTTATTTTTTTTTATGTAAACCCCAAACACGAGAGGTATTAGAACCTATAGTACTTAGTACCGTGCTTGGGTTGGAGGTTGAGAAGATAAAAGAAGTTATTTGTTGACATTGGACTTGAACTTCTGTAGACTGTAATTTTCAGGAAATACGTATGAAGGAAGGTTGTTCCAGAAAACAGCAGTTGAATGAATAAACGAGGAAGATGAAAAGTTGGTTCTGCGAGTTTGAAGTTGGACAGTAAACTGATGTTGGCTGGTGGCGGCACGTGTTCGGACTGTTTTGAAAGAGAGAGCGAAAATTATAGAATCCAATTCAGAAGAACAGTTCCCGTGCAAGTATCTGTAGAAGAGGCATGCAGCGATTTATACAGAGTGAGCAGCTGTTTGGAAGAAAAGTAACTCCGAGAGCGAAAGAGAAAACCAAGTTTTTGAGATGCAGAGAAAGCAATATTTGTAATGTGCTTGTGCCAAGAGATTAGAAATCAGGGTAATCCCCAAAAGAGATATATGATTTTGCCTAGAAACCGGAGTGTCACTAAAGATAAGCATAGGAGCAGAAGAATTCTTTTTGCAAGGACTAAGTTTTAGAAGGGTTGAAATCAACTAAGTTGTCTTTACCCCACTGGAGAATTACCTGAAGATTGGCATTTAAGGAATTGGTAGAAGATTTTCGTGGTTGAAGCTGATTGAGCACGACAAGGTTTATCAAAATGGAAAGTGGAATGCAATGTGCTATCATCGGCAAAACTATGGATAGGATTTCCAGTCAATGGAAGAAGGTCATTAATATACAAGAGGAAAAGAGTGGGGGAAAGAACTGAACCTTGGGGGACACCGGCATTAGTGGAGAAGTTAGAAGACAGAGAGCCATCTACCATCACCCTCACTGAGCGATCAGAGAGAAAACTGGATAACCAATTACAAAAAACAGTTGGCAAACCATAAGATGGAAGCTTGTTTAGAAGACCTTTATGCCAAACACGATCGAAAGCCTTTGAGATGTCAAGAGCAACTACTTGTGTTTCACTGAACCTTTAAATTGAATTAGACCATAAATGAGTAACATAAGCCAGAATATCACCAGTGGATCGACATTGACGGAATCCATATTGGCAATCATTGATCAGGCAGAAGGTTTTGGCGGTTAATGGATTTCTCCGTTACTTTAAAAAGAGTAGAAGTAATTGCAATGGGACGATAATTGGATGGGAGGGATTTGTCAAACTTTTTTAGGAACTGGCTGGATATGAGCAAATTTCCAAGCAGAAGGAAAAACACCTTTGGAATAAGAAAGCGAAAAAAGGCAGCAAAGAATGGGAGTAGTTCAGGATCACAGGTTTTTAGAACAAGTGGAGAAATACCATCAGGACCTGGAGCTTTCTTCGCATCAAGATTCGTCAAAATCCTTCTGACTTCCTTTTGACGGAAGATCACAGCAGGCATTGAATGGAGCGTGTTGGGAATGGAGGGAGGTGTTTTGCCAAGATCATTAATACATGAGTTCGAAGAAAAATGGGATGACAGCAGGTCAGCTTTATCCTTAGCTGAAGTGGCAACAGAACCATCTTGTTTGGACAGAGGTGGGAGCAGAGATGGGCAAAAGTTGTGGCCAATAGCTTTGGCAAGAGAACAGAATGCTTGGCTACCATTAGGGCAAGAAGCAAGTTTTCTACTCTTAGCCTGTTCAAACTCTAGTTTGGACTGATTAATAACTGCTTTACAATTGTTGCGAGCTTTCGTGTAGGCAGAAAATGAAACTGAAGAATTAGAAACAAGCCAATTACGATATGCACATTCTTCTCTTGAACAGCCTTAGCACATTTATTGGAAAACCAAGGTTTAGATAAAGGACGAGATTTTAAAGTGGAGTGTGGGATAAAGGATTCCATTCCTGCAAGAATAATTTCACTTACACAATCTGAGCAAACGTTGACATCAGAAGTTTTGAAACAGTAATCCGACCAAGGAAAAGAAGAAAAGAAATCTCGCAGGTCATCCCATTTTGCATTCTTGTAATGCCAAACAATACAAGGCTGGGAATAGCCGTGAGATAAAGGATCCATTGAAGAAGAACCAATCACCAAGTTGTGATCTGAAGTGCCTATAGGGCCTCTCACTTCGACCGTGTGCTTAGAAGGGTTGTTTGTGAGAAAAAGATCAAGCGTATTGGCTGTATGATTAGGATTGTCCGGTATTCTTGTAGGTAAATGAGCAATCTGTGCAAGGTCATTAGTAATTACAAAAGCCTCAGCATCTCGACCAGCTGGGTCGGTGAGACTAGAAAACGGAAGCCAGCTGGAATTGTGAACATTAAAATCACCAAGAAAAATTACCTCACTGTTAGAGTGAGGTAATTTTTCTTGGTGATTTTAATGTTCAAAGAGCTCCAAGTGATTAATGGAGTTGGGAGAATGGTAGAGACAACATATGAATTTGACACAATGAGGTAGAGAGATTTTAAGCCAGAGAAGATCAAAGAGAGGAGATTCCAAATTGCCAAGTCTCTGACAGGGAATATCAAATGGACATATGCACACGTACCACCTTTGAGGCAAAATGAATCATACAGGGAATAATTTGGGCATCTGAGATGAGCAGTAGTTGAATCAACCGATAACTGAGATTCTGTCAGAAAAACTGCATGGGGTTTGGCAGACTACACGTGGAAATGGACATCGTTGAGAATAGAATTGAGACCACGTATATTTATGAAATGAATTAGGAAGTGCTTGGGAGGTTTAGATCTTTTCACAGATAAGCTTGCTCTATTAGTTTGACAATTCATGGTGTATTCAATAGTAAGGAAAAGTGAGTGGGACAAGCTGATTAAATGAAATTTTTGGATATGGCGTACGTGGTAAGAATATACCCAGATCCTTGACATAACGTGGCCTCGACAATGCCTTCCCGCATATACACTACTCGGACTTCCTCTAGTCACTATCTGGCAGAGTAGAGGTAGCAAGATTATACACTAGCTGATCTGGAAGCCTCCTAGAGAGTTACCAATAGGTTCGGACCGGTGTACTAACTAGCGGCCGACCTGCGAACACCATTTTTGAGCTGCACCCTCGAAATGTAAGGAATATTGGATCTCACCACGATGTTCATCATAACCTCAAAATTCATCAATCATACTGCATGATGGAAGAGATAGGGAAGGGTTGACCGGAACTTAACTCTAGAGACTAAACATGTGTTCCACCACTTCAAGCCTCCAATAAGCAAAGTGGTGGTATTGCACCGGTTGATGAGAGTCATCTACCACCTAGTACTGCCTCTATGTTACCAGGCAGTACCACCTAGTACTGCCTGGTAACATAGAGGGGCAACGTTCCTCCATGTGGTGTGGGCGTCCCACCTCGACCCCTGCTTACGTTGGTTCACACCTGGGTGGTCACCCACCTTGTACTTGTGCATGGAGGTTATACCCAGGATTACTAACAGTCCCACCATCGTGAAGGTGCAAGCAGAGGATTTGGCTGTCATAGACCATCCGGACTTCGCTGAAATTGGGTCCACTTGACTTAAGTGTCACCCGAATATCAGTTCCATCATCATTTCAGACTCCCAGGTAGCAAGTACAGCTTCTCTGGCATATCTGAGAGAATGTCTGTGACAACCTCAAGGACCATTGGATAGAACTTATAATTTTATTCTTAATTTATTTTTAATTGATCTGATTTCAGTTCAAGGTTTTTACATTATCAATAAAATGACTCTGCGGTACTACACTGACAGTGGTGGAGAATGAAAAGGACCTAGGGGTAATTGTGCAGGCAGATATGAAGTTCTCTGAGCAGTGCAGACGAGCTGCTAGAGTAGCTCATGGTGTCTTGTCAATGATATACAGGAATTTTTCTAGCAGGGATAAGGAGGTGATTATTCCCTTGTATAAGGCAATGGTTAGGCCACATCTTGAGTACTGTATACAGGTCTGGAGGCCTCATTTCAAGAAGGATGTAGAGCTGCTGGAACGGGTACAGAGAAGGGCAACAAGATTAGTGAATGGAACAAAGGGTTGCTCTTACGAAGAAAGGCTTAAGTTTTGCAAATTACAGAGTCTGGAGACTAGGCACCGGCGAGGTGATCTGATAGAGGTGTATAAGGGTTTGAATGGTTTGAGCATGCTCAATGCCAATAGGATTCTTCATCTTGCTCAGAATAATCACCTCAGAGGGCATAAATTCAAATTGAGGAAGGACGGATGTCGGATAGATGTGCGGAAATTTGCCTTTGGCCAGCGGGTGGTTGGTTGGTGGAACTGACTTCCATCACTTGTTGTTGAAGTTGATAGCCTAAACAAATTTAAAGCTCAACTGGGCAGGTATTTCGAAAGAACGGAGGGATGAAATGGGAGTGGTGTGTGTTTTTTTTTTTTTTTTTTTTGGCTGATGCTGAATAAGCTTGCTTTCTTGCATCATATGCCTCTACTAATGCTAATGCTAAAAATAGTTAAGGAAATAATAATAATGGTATACATGGAAGAGAAGGAATGGAAAAGACAAAGGGGGAAGAATAAAGGAGGAAAAAGTTACGTAATAATCCTTTTGATCATTTTAATGCATGTTCATCAAATTTATTCAATTTATTTTTTATTAATTATTTTAAAATAAATTCAAAAAATTTAAATTAAATAATAAATTTAAATTAATATATATAATAAATTAAATTAAATTTATTATATATATATATATATATATTTTTTTTTTTTTTACTTTAAAGATTTATCTGTTATATAGTACCAGTTTGAATGGCATAAGCGGTTGAAAGATGTATGTGAGGATGTTATGGATGACCCAAGAAGTCGGCTTCCATCAACCCTCTTGAAACAAGGACAAAGTTGCAAAAGTTTGGAAAATTGTGGGAAGAGATCGCTGCTGATAAGCTGGATATGAATAAGGAGAGAAGTTGTCAAATTCTGCATGAGGATTTAAGGAAAGGAAAGTTATAAAAATTGTGCTGCACAGGGATGAGCAGAAGCAATGAGGAATGTCATTATGTGAGGACTTCATGCAGGCTTGTCAAAGAAATCCCAATTTTCTCAACTTATTGTCACTGGAGATGACTGATGGGTTTTCTGCAACGAAGAGATGAAGTGTCACAGCAGGGAGAGGACTTCAAAATCATCATCAGGGCACAAAAAAAATATCATATGAAGGTGTCCAGGATCAATATGATATTTATCATTATTCTCGACAGTGTGTGTGATTCACAATGTATTTGTACCTGAAGGGAAGAGATTCAATACGACATTCTAAGTACAGGTACTTCAAAGACTACTGAAGGGTATTTACCGGCTGAGGCCTCAATTTTGAGGAAAAGGCAGTTGGTTCTTGTTGCACAAGAATGCCCCCCTCACCATTCTCCATTTCTTGTGAAGGTACTTCTGACAAAACACAGCATTATACATAGCATTGGTCAATTATTGACTTAGTTTGTAATAGTACTTTCTGGCCATTCCTGATATAAGGAGTTTAAACGTGATTTGTACAGGTAAAACCTAGAGATTCCTAATTTTAAGACTGAATCTTTGATAGTTTGTTGATGTTCAGTGTAGCCATACTTTTAAAAAACTTATATGAAAAGGTAATGAGCTTTGATCACATGTCTTTGCAGTTTCAAAAAATCTTGAGAGCCCCTGGGTGTATAGATCTTGGTAATATGCATTTTGGCTGCTGCTGGATAGTAGGATGAAAATGCAAACCTCACCAGTGTCTGTGGATTTGCAAAGAACCTCACTGCGGATTTCCATTAGAATTACGTGAGGAGGACATCCAAAAATGAGAGTTGTTTTGTCACTTCCCCCTTCAATTTTAAATGAAATTTTGTTATTTAATGAGTAGTCTAGTATAATTTACTAAATCATTCTTATGATAGCACCAGAAGGAAAAAATGACACCTACATAGTGTCATTTTTGCTAAATGGTCAGCTTAAGAATTACTTCACAGAGCACATTAACCTTGAATTCCGACCTGCACATGGTAATCTCCCTCTCTATGGAGAGAGGGGGATTACCCATGTTGAAGCCAGAAATTTTCTGAATAAACTTATCAAAGAATGCAAAGTAATGCTGTCTGATGGAAAGGTCTACGAGGTCCAAAATATCCTTCTTTCTAGGACTTAGAAAATCTGAGTTTATCTCATCAACAAGTCTATTTGTAAGGGTAAGGTAACATCTGGCCTCTTTGTTTGGAATGTTCATGAACATTGACTAAACACTGCATTAAATCTTAATGTTCTCTGGCTGTGGTTAGTATAATCATATTTCTTGAATAAAATGGTTCATGAAAGATTTGTTATCTACAAGGGTTATCCCAAAAGTAATACACAAAAGCAATTATTTTAAAATGAATTTATTTTATAACATAATAATAATAAGATGGTGTGAGCAATAACCACTGCAATGGCCTCTAAGTGAGTACATAACAATATGCATTTGGATGGAATTCTTGATTCCACCAAAATGGCAATACCTCCATGAGCTGTGTTTGTTAAATCTCTGTCTCGCCTTTATATTGTATAATTTTTAATAAAAGGAAATACTTCAGAAATCAAGTTGGTCTACTGGGTTGTAATGAGTGATAAGTTCTTATATGTTTTCAATACTGCTATGTACTCCTCTATAATTCCATTGTAGGATGTGTTTTTCCAGGATGTGATCCGTTATTTAGTTTTGGCAGTAGAAGGTGGATCTGCTTGTTTTTTGATGGCTATCTGCTTACATCGATTACTTTTGTATCTATCTTTTTTTTAGAGAAAAAATGAGAGTACTGTATCCATGTCATCTTTGGCATATAATACAAGCAATTCTTCTTCATTGCTGTGTTATCACAATCTGTGTTGGAGAAGAATTTTTCACTTTAGTAGGATTTGGTTCTTTCTGTTTCTGTACATTTTGAGTAACTGGAGAAGCGGAAGTGGATGATTGTTTGTTTATGGGCTTTATGATGCACGGGCAGCAAGGTCATAATGTGCAGAAGTGGATGAGACTTGGATTTGGCGTGTTAACAATATCAATTGGGATGCTAATTGGAGTGTTGGTTGCTTCACTGGTTTTAGTTTGAGGTGCACCTTTTCCAGTGGTTGCTGGCATAGCTTTAACTGTTATTTGGTTTTTTTTAGGAGCATTAGCAATTAAGGCCATATTGCTCAGGGGATATGCAGTGGTCATTCCCTGATCTTTCCACATCCTCTGTATTTGGTGGTCACGGGCTCGAACCCCAGTCCAATCAAGAAGCGTGTCCTATACACTGCTGCTCCTGCCCACCTGGCTATAGAGGCGCCGGCGTAGCTTTAACCCAGTTAGCTAGAGAGGTGTTGGGCAATATTGATACATCTGTTTGAGTTGCTGTTGAATGAGAGCTTCAAGTGTGAGATACACAGGAACAATTAGGCATGGTCAACGTAACTTGTCTGTGTACTCAGGGTAAGTTTCTATTTTGTATTTTTAAATTTTCTTTCCAACTTTCCACATTTCACATGATTTAGAAAAAGAGGGGTGACTTCCTTTGCAGTTGGGGCATATGGGACAAATGGCATTGTCTCTACATATCTGCTGAGAATAGCCATATTTCTAGCATTTAAAAAAACAAACACATTTGGGGTATAAGGCCAAATTCAGCAGTTTAAACGGCCAACTTTTTACCAAGGATGGTAAATCTGAAGTGCTGAAAGTTAAAATGATGGCTCTTTTGGTCATTATTTGTTTGACATTCTTTTTTGGTCATTATTTGTTTGACATTGATTACCTTCCGACTGCTAAGTTCCTGAACTAATCCCTCTTCAGAGATGGAAAGTAGGTCCCACTCTGTGTTGATGCCTTTCAAGGAATTTAAGGTATTGTGGGTAGTAATAGATACTGGCAGCCCACCAAATGTCATTGTTTTTAACAACCACTAAAAATGTTTTGAAGTAGCTGTTTCAATCAGGAGGTCTTTGGATTATAGTCATTTTGCCATTTTTGGTGATCTAACAATGGATTCCAAATATTTTTGGATCAAAAATGGTGATAACTTTCCCACAGGCTGGGTGGACAGAAAATGTATCACCACAAAGTTTGGTATTATTGCACTGTGCTTCTCTTCAAAGTCTTTTAGGTTGACTAGGGCGCCTCCGTAGCCAGGTGGGAAGGAGCAGCAGTGCGTAGCACACGCTCCTTGATTAAACCGGGGTTCGAGCCTGTTACCACCAAATACGGAGGATGCGGAAAGGTCAGGGAATGACCACCGCATATTCCCAGAGCAATATGGCCTTAGTTGCTAATGCTCCTAAAAACCAAATAACAAACAAAACAAACAACAGGTTGACTAGAGTCATTATTGTGAGAAGGTTCTGATCTTGAGCTTGAAAGCTCTAAAGGTGGAAAGTTTATAGAATCCATGATGGCTCCTATTGGCCAGGGGAGGCAGTAGCAGTGCCATTAGAGTGACCAAATGGTATAAAGGTTAGTGTGTTAGTTTTAAGGGAAAAAAAAAAAAAAAGGTGATGTTCCTCTCTGAAACCTACAGTTCATAACAATAAATTTAAAATTAATTAATTGGAATGTAAGAAAAACTTTCAAAACTTAATGAGAACTGTCACAGTAAGAAAATTACACTGGTCAACACATAAAATGTTACGAAAATATCCAATCTTAACTAATTTTATGCTGCTAAACACAAAAATCACATTAAATTTGGGGATTGCCTTTTGTTTTCAAATTATAGTGCGGTCTCATATTAGCGAGTTACTCTGCATTGTCAACTACGGCTCTTAGCAATACCACAGTTTCAGTACCACCACATTCTATTATCAAGTGATAAGTTGTTGTCACCTCAAATGTGTCTTCAACCCTGTTGCAGTAATCCTCGAATAAGGTTACGCACTGGGTGATTTGTTCTCTAGTAAAGTGTAAAGTGTGTTAGTTGTTTGACGGCACCAGGGGTTTCCCCCATCTCCGTGTTGCATTCTTTGTATGCGTGACACAGAACTCTGTGAAGGTCAGAGATTTAAAAGTGTATGAGGAGTAGAATGTTGTGTAGTGTTGTATCTCTGATCATTTAGCCGTTGAGTCCCTACTGGGACCCAATGTTGTGTACACTTTGCCACGGAGAGGCAGGTTGGGCACCCAGTAGATTTTTAATAGTACTCTGGCAGACCCTGCCACCTAGTTTCTTAAGATTTCAGTGGCTAAGGCATATATTTATATATATATAGATAGAAGTATGGGGATGATAAGGAAGGTGACCCCAGAAATATCAGTGGGGATAAGCCCCATCAGGGGAAAGAGGAGGCAGTGGGGCTTATCCCCCACTGCCTCCTCTCTGGAGGGGGAATTAATGTACCATGCAAGTGAACGCAATACAGATCACTAAATGGCACTGGCAACAGAGCTACATGTTATCAGGTGGACGGGGGGGGGGGGAGACACATTTACTTCATTCATAATCCACATTCTCACTTTACTTATATTCTATTTTTATACTTTTTTGTTACCTACATTTTATAGTTTTTTTTTTCTTTTTTTTTCCCTGTTAGGTTATATATACATACAGGGTGTTTCAAAATTATGTATACATACTTTAAAAATTTATGTTTAATGAACAATATATAAAAGTGTAAATTTTTTTTTGATACTTTGAAGACAAAAACAATTTTTTTTTACAATAATACTTTACTTTAATTGTTCAAAATGCACTCCATCAGCAATAATGTATGAGCGGCATCTGTCTTCAACAGATCTACATACTGAAATGCACAAATCAGGTGAAATGTTTTCTGCTTCTTGTTGTATTTTCATCCATAATTCCTCCAATGTTTGCGGTTTGTGACTGTAAACCCGATTTTTCACGTATCCCCCAACAAAAAAATTTAAAGGAGATTAGATCTGTTGTCCTTGAAGGATATTCAAAAGCATTCCCTCGACGACTTATTCATTGATCATGGAATTCATTGTCAAGATAATCGAGCAGAGCTGTATGACAATGTGGAAGTTTAAACCATACACTTGTATGACTTAAACCTAGCTCTTGTGAACACCTTGTTGATTTTCTTGGGAGGCACAAGATTGCATTTCTTACAGCTACGTTTTCATTACTTCTTGATGTTGTCTTCCTGCCACGAGCTTAGTTATTGATATTCTGAATGGTTACATGCTCCTTAAATTTATCCTATAAATGAGTAATTGTTAAATGTGTGGGTGCTTTTGTTCCATATCATGATTTCCAAGCACACTGAACTTCATTGACATTTTCTTATTTCCAATACCATTTTATAATTGCCATTCTTAGTTCAAAACTTAATTGGGTACTATCCATCATTTCAGAGGTATCTATAGAATAAAACAAAAATTAAATTACAGCCATTCTCTGACTTAAGTAAAACTCTACTTACGGAAATTTGATTTTACGTAAGTTTTCGCTGGATGGTGCAAACTTAAATGTATTTTGAATCCCATAGGAATAAATGGAGGTATCATGAAAATACCATAATGTGAACCCAATAATACACTGTTTTTTTTTTTTTTTTGGTAATTTGTTCCAAGATGTCGGAAATTGAAATTTTTGTTATCTAATTAAACAATTTATCTCTCTAAATTTGATTTGATTTTTTTTTTGGGAGTGCAAAACCAGCAAGGTTATAGTGCGCCATGGAAAGATTAAAATTCAAAAAAGATAAGACAGGTTACTTTTAAAAAGGTTACTTCGTTGAAAGGTGCATATATATATACAGACATATCAATAAATAAAATCAGTACAATGATAAAAGCAAATTGTATATTTCATATGAGTGTATATATATTGATCGATTTTAAAAATTTAAAAACTGCTGACACATTGTCATTGTCATTTAAAATCTGACTGAGTGTATATGGCTCAGTCAGATGGGTAAAAGCCATAAAACGAGCTTTTCTAAAACTGGTACAATCACATAAAATATGTTGAACAGATAAAATGGTGTCGCATTGCTCGCACATAGGAAGGTCATCAGCCCTCAGCAAAAAGGAGTGTGTCACATGACAGTGTCCTATGCGGAGCCGAGCAAGAACAACTTCCTCTTTGCGATCCCTGAGTAAGCTGGACTGCCAAGGATGGATCACAGGCTTAATCCGACATAGTTTGTTTATAGTAACCAGGCGATGCCACGAATTTTGCCACTGAGATTGTAAGTTACTATGGATCACTTGCCTGTAGTCTGTATAGGGGACTAACAGGTCAAGATTATCCGTCAGGGCTGCCGATTTGGCTACAATGTCAGTCAAATCATTTCCTCTAATCCCATCGGGATTACAGGAAATGATTTGGCTGACATAGAGGCTTTATATTATCTGCTGAATTCGGGACAGGGTTGGATGATTAGTGTATGACACCGCTGATAAAGCCTGTACTGCACTCACTGAATCAGCATAAATAATACACCGTTGGTATCGGTGTTTTCTCATGTGATCTAGAGCTAACTCTATGGCATGCAGCTATGCAGCGTAAATGTTGCAGTCAAGGTATCTGCTCTGATATGGTATTATCTGGAAAAACAGCAGCTGATCCCACATATGATTCTGAATTTGAGCTGAAGGTAGACAGAAGACGGAATATTAGACTTCGTCGCAGTCTTCAGTGAGAAGTCACATGCTGGTGTTTGCGCATGCCAGGGTGGAGGGGGCTGTGATGGTGATCGAGCAACTTTGTCTACCGAGATGTTAAGCTCATTGAGTAGCTCTTGAACACGAATGCCGAATGGGCGATTGGCGGTCCGTCATGTGTTATAAAGATTTTCCCACCGTGGCTCAAAAACGGATGTCCACGTGGGATGGTCTGGCAGGGACTTCAGTTTGTAGGCATATTGTAGAGACAACTGCATTCGTCGAAGTGACAAGGATGGTTCATTTGCTTCGGCATACAGACTTTGGACAGGCGAAGTTCTAAATGCACCACTAGCAATATGAATGGCTTGATGATGGACGGGGTCAAGCCAACGAACAGTGCTATTTCTGGCAGATGAATACACCCGAGACCCATAATCTAATTTTGAGCGTATTAGTGAACGGTACAAATGGAGTAGAGTGCATCGGTCTGCGCCCCAAGAGGTAGAAGAGAGAGAGCGGAGAATGTTAAGCCCTCACGTGCACTTTGTGCGTAGGTGACGAATATGTTGGACAAATGGCAGCTTTTTGTCAAAAATGAGTCCCAGGAATTTCGTCTCTGATACAACTGAAATGGTGCTTTGTCCAAGTCGTAATTCAGGCTCAGGGTGGAGGTTACATTTGCGACAAAAACGGACGTGAACGGTCTTCTGCGGTGAGAACCTGAAACCATTGGCCGTGGCCCAGGAGTTAAGACGGTCAATAGCTTGTTGCAGTTGTCTCTCAATAATCCTCATATTGCATGACTGAGAAAATATACTGAAGTCATCGACGTAGCGTGCACTGTTTATAGTTGGAGGAAGTTGTTCGGAAATAGTTTATTTTAATGGCAAAAAGCGTGACACTTAAGACAGATCCTTGTGGTATCCCCCCCTTGGCAAAAAGATCGAGAAAGGGCAAATCTTACACGAACTTGGAAATAATGGCAGGATAAAAAATTTTTAATAAAAATGGGAAGGTGACCTCTTAGACCGAGGTTGTAAAGGTCTTTTAAAATACCAAATCTCCAAGTTGTGTCGTATGCTTTTTCCATAAAGAAGATGGACACCAAGTGTTCTCTTTTTAGGAAAGCATCTCGGATAGATGTTTCCAGTCTAATTAAGTGGTACTGTGTGGACCTGTTTCTTTGGAAGCCGCACTGAAATCGGGAGAGAAGGTCATTCGATTCTAAATACCATAAGAGACGAGCATTGACCATTCTCTCCAATATTTTGCACAGACAGCTGGTCAGAGCAATAGGACGATGGTTTTTTTGGACATTTAGGATCCTTTCCTGGCTTGGCAAAAGCAAGAATAGTTGCCTTGCACCAGGTATCCAGAAAAATGCTCTTCAAGAAAGATTCTGTTGTACAGGAAGAGCACATGGTCCATGGATCCTGGTGAAAGATGTTTGATCATTTCATAATGGATGTTGTGTGGTCCAACAGCGGTAGCCTTTGTACGGGCAAGTATTGCTTTCAGCTCATGTATAGAAAATGGCCCAATATATGGGTGGGAACCTTTCGATGTGAATTTAAGTGCCTGTTTTTCAGTGTTGTGTTTTAAGACCAGAAACTCTGAGAAGTCAGATGATGTTGCAGAGATGTTAGAAAATGTTTCCCTAACAGCGTTGGCTATTGCAGTAGAGTCT
This sequence comes from Mastigoproctus giganteus, assembly GCF_048544385.1. NCBI lineage: Eukaryota > Metazoa > Arthropoda > Arachnida > Uropygi > Thelyphonidae > Mastigoproctus > Mastigoproctus giganteus. The sequence continues at coordinate 120,368,341 of NC_143581.1, forward strand.
GCAATAGTACATCTGTTATATTCAAGGACCGATGAGGGGTGTGCTGTGTATTTTCCCTCCATTTTCCGGATTTTTTTCCAGACCACCTTAGTGCTGGTCGTCTGGGTAATGGATGATGTGAAATGCATCCACAATTCCTTTTGACTCTGACGGTGGATGTAGCCTGCTTTTGCTCGTGCACGTTTAAAGGCTAATAGGTTGACTGGAGGAGGATATCGTCAAAATATACCCCAAGCTTTGTTTTGAGCCTTTTTGGCTGCTGTGCATTCTGGATTCCACCATGGTTTTGGAAAGGGAGGAAACCACGTGGATGTTTTTGGAATTGTAGTTGCAGCTGCATTGACAATATTTTCTGTTATGTACGTAACTGCATCATTAATAGGCTCCTGACTGACTGCAGAGTTGTCAAACTTTGCCAGGTGTCGAAAGGCACTCCAGTCAGCCTGATCAAACTTCCACTGTGGTAACCTGACAGGAAGACAAGGTCTCCCAGTAATTAAGGTGGTTATCACAGAGAAGTGATCACTTCCATATGGGTTCCCCTCTACCTCCCAAGTAAGTGAAAGGAGAAGAGAAGGCGAGCTGATAGAAAGATCAACGGCAGAAAACGTACGGGTAGGCATGGGGAAAAAAGTGTTTGTTCCCACATTAAGAAGGGAGAGGTCATTGTCAATGAGCATACGCTCTATGACTCATCCCCTTCTATTAATGCTAACACTACCCCACAGGGTGTTATGTCCATTAAAGTCCCCAAGAAGTAAGAAAGGGGGAGGCAACTGCATTGCGAGAAAATCAAGGTCTTTCTGGCAGATGTCAGTACCAGGCGGCAAATATATAGAGCAAACAGTTAGTAAAAACCCACTGTTATTCGAGTTGCTACTACCTCTATGCTGGTAGTAAGTCGCAGAGGCTGAAAAGGGGTATGGTTGCCCACAAGGATTGCGACTCCTCCATGAGTGGGGCCATCCTCAATTCTATCCCTGTGAATGATAATAACGTTATGCATCCTGAGGTCATCATTTGCCCTTAAGTAAGTCTCCTGTATGCAAAAGCAAGGTGTTTGTGTTTTTGCAGGAGTGCCTTGATGTCTTCTGCATTTTGCCAGAATCCACGACAATTCCATTGTCGTGGATTCTGGCAAAATGCAGAATCATTATTTTAGCCATTATTTTGGCTTGGTGGTTCCTTCAGGAGGCTTACGAGGTGCTGAGAGCTTATTTTTGTCAGTCTTAGATTTATCCTTTCTGGGGAAGTATGGACGCTGCCCTGCATCCATATCCTCCTCAGGAAAGAGTTCCAAGACTGTACCTCCTTCTCCTCAACATCCATTTTTTCCTGAGAACTAGGATGTACGTCAGATTTCTTATTCTTTTCTCCAGAAATTTGTTTTCTAACTGGTGGGGCATTAGGAGGTACAGATATTGGAGTGGCAGCTGATTGGTCCTTTTGTGCAGGTTTTATTGAACTTAGCAGGTAGCGAGCAATAGGAGTGAATGACTCCTTTGGTAGTATGGTCATTTCGGTCTGAGTTCCGATGGAACATCTCCTTGCTACCTTCTGAGCGTAGGTTGGTTTATTTGTATTTAAAGGTTTCACCGTTTTCCTTGCCTCTTGATAAGATATGTTCAGCTCTGCCTTAAGTCGTTGAATTTCTTTTTCTTGTTTCCACCTCTGGCATACCCTTGGGTAAGCCGGGTGTTCTTCTTGGCAGTTAATGCAGGTTAGTTTTGCAGCTGAACATGATGTTGTTTTGTGGTCCTTTGCACTACACCGAGTGCATACAAGGGTTCCACGATAAGCCATCTGTGAGTGTCCGTATTTCTGGCATTTGAAGCACCGTAACGGATTTGGGACATACGGACACACTGGGCAGTTAATATAGCCAGCTTTGATTTCATGAGGAAAAGTTGGTGAATTGAATGTTAAGATAATATTTCTAATGGGAACTAATTTCCCATCCCTATGCATGGATATACATTTAACAGCTGTCACTCCCTGTGGTTTTAACTCTGAACAGATTTCTTCTTCAGACACATCCATCAGATCCCATTCCGCGATGGCACCACGGGATGAGTTCAGTGTCTTGTGGGGGGGGGGGTTATAGTGACAGGCATTTCCCCGATAGATGTAGCACGGAGGAGCTGTTCTGAGTGTATATCACTTCTGTTTTCTACAAGTACGTCACTCGAATAAAGCCATTTGACAGACTTGGGAGAGCCTGCCAACCCTTCCAAACCCTTCTGGATAAAGAAGGGTAACATTTTTCCTATAGGCTTCTCACTAGTTGAGTGAATTATCAGGAACCGAGGGGTTGGACCTGATATAATCTCCTTTTTTCTTTCTTTTTTGCAGAAGTGACGTTCCTTTGGTCTACGGTCAAATTTTCAGTTAGGGACCGGTTTGGGCCCCCCCCCAAGAAGAAGAAATTAGTTTATCAGGATTCATGAAGTTTTTTAAGTGGTTCAGTGCCCAGGCTCCTCACCAACCACGGAGCCCAAAGGGACGCCCACTACCCAGCATGCAATAAATGCGCTCGGGAGTGGAACATCAGGGCTACCAAGACACCATACCTGCACCGCCGCCAGCCTGAATCCTGTCCCTCAGACCATGAGGGTAGGGGCATGGCATTGACACAGTTTACCCTCTCAGGCAAGCCTATTAGCTGTTTGATCCTAGCCAGGCCTTCCAAGACCACCCGTCTTGTCGAAGCAGGGGCCAAAGTGGTGTACTGAAGTGGGCCCCTCAACCACCAGGATCCCCCTTTCTGAATTTACACGGGTCGCAGCGTATGGTAAACACGCTGGATTCCACTGATGTTAGCCTGGAACCAAGGATGTGGGCTGCAGTGATGCTCATTGGAGGTCCAGCAGCGTCACAGGGAGGTCCCCTCACCACGTACAGGTGCCCACATCGAGGGGATCTCTCTAAAAGGTCATTTGAAAATTGCACTACACTTTCATCGTTATCATATGTTCCGTTATAAGAATCAATTTTGAACACCTTTATGTGACATTTTCAAAAACCCATTTCTGGAGGTCACTACCATAAAACAATAAAAAATAATTTGCACTTTCTGGTTTATCGGGCTTTTCTCTTAGCACAATCTTGGGGAGATACAAGGACTAATAGATTAACAGTAGCTGTCAGAGGTGAAAGTGATTCTTGCACGGCTCTATTGAAAGAAGCAACAGCAGCCTGGATCCAAGGAAGCACAGCCAGTCGACATAGCTGGACAGTGCGGTGTCGAGTAAGTGTGACATAAGCATTGGGAAAGTAAAACTGAGAGTAGAAGGGTGTCATAGGCTAATGACTCTGATGAGTATAATAAACAACTGTACAGAGAAATAGAGTGGGCCAGTAAATCAGAGTGTCTTATAATGGAGCATTTTAATTTCACAGATATTGACTGGAGTTTGTGGGTTGGTCATTCAAACAGTAGCAAGGCTTTCGTGGATTTATTGGATGATTATTTTCTACAGCAGCATATTCGGGAGGCAAATAGAGGAAGTAATACACTAGATCTGATTATCAGTAGTGATTCTTCATTCATTAAGAATCTGCAGATAAAGGACCCACTAGGTGGCAGTGATCACAGTGTGCTGAAGTGCAATTTACTGAAAGAGGTAACTACCATCAGGCGTAAAGGTAAGAGTTTTTGAATTCGTAAAGGTGACTACGTTGGTATGAGACAGGATTTGATATTACCAACATCAAATTCAAAATGGGAAGCATTCAAAGAAATAATCTTGGAAGTTACTAAGCTTTTCATACCAAGTAAGAAATATTGTTCAAGATTTAGGCCTAAATTGATGTCAGATGAACTAATTAGACAGGTGGCAAAGAAGAAAAATGCATGGGATACATATAAATTAACAAGTGACACAAAAGCCTATGATAGATATAAGCTGGACTGTAACCAATTCACAAAGGAGATTAGGTAGGCAAAGGCAAATTAGGAAATATTTGGAAAAGGATTCAAAGAAAAACAGCAAAGAGTTCTTTACTTATATAAACTCTACAAGGAAGGGGAATAATCAGATTGATCCCCATGACATTGATGGTTCAACTGTCAATGATAATGCTCAGTTAACTTACAAACTAAATCAATATTTTGCATCTACATTCACACATGAAGAGTTATTCAGGAAGGGGAATGCCAGAGGTGTATTAACACTGGCATTAAGCTAGATAATCTTGTAATAACTGAGAGTAAAGTGGAGGAGAAATTGTTGAAGATAAGAAAGGCACCTGGGATGGATGGTATCTATCGAGTTATATTAAAGGAGGCAGCACAGGAAGTAAGTAAACCCTTAGCCATAATTATGAGAGCTTCCTTGGACTCAGGGGAGGTGCCGATCGACTGGAGATGTGCAAATGTGACCCCAATCCACAAAGGAGGATCAAAGAAAGACACAGGTAATTACAGACATGTAAGTTTAACTACTGTTCCAGGGAAATTAATAGAGGCACTGGTTAAAGAAGCATTGCAGGATCATCTAGAGAAGACTTCATTATAGCTTGGACACAGCATGGGTTTGTTAAGGGAAAGTGTTGTCTGACCAATTAGATTGGATACTATGATGTAGTCACAAAGCAAATGGCTGCAAAGAATAATTTTGATATCATATATTTGAATCTTAGAAAGGCTTTTGATGCCACACTGCACAAATTGGAGCAGTGTGGCATTGAAGGAAAATTGCAGCTATGAATAAAGGGATGGCTAAGTAGGAGAAGACAGAGAGTGGTAATCAAAAAACACTGCTCTTTTTGGACTAATTTTATTAGTGGAGTCCCTCAGGGGTCAGTGTTGGGTCCATTGTTATTTTCTGTATTCATTAATGATACTGATAATGGCATATCAGGCTTAATGTCCAAGTTTGCAGATGATACGAATGTCGGCAGGATTGTTGATGACACTAATGACACAGTACGCTGCTGCAACAGAATCTAGAAAAGTTGAGCAGATGGGCTGAGAGGTGGCAACTGAAGTTTAACCTTGACAAATGTAAAGTACTGCATATGGGAAGCAGTAATCCCCGAGTAACGTATCAACTGTCTGGTACTACACTGGCATAGTATAAAGTATAAGGTATGTTCGTGTCAGACAATACCTGGGATTTCCCCCATCTCTACGTGTGTTTGTTGTATCGAGGACAGTACACTCTCAAGCCACAGACTTGAAAGTGCGTGAGCCATGTCTGTGCAGTGTGATGTGTTGTGCCCATTGTTTGTCCGGCTTATTGGCTGCCAGGCCCCTAGTGGGGACCGACGTTGCTCATATCTCACCTTGTGGAGGCTAGCCGGGTGTGTCCAGTATCACAACTAGTTGCACTGGCAGGCCCTGCCACCTAGTTTCCTGGGATTTCAGTGGGCTAGAACCTAAAAATAAAAAAAATAAAAATTCAGGCGTTTGACATCGACGCTTAATGGGATTGCTGTTTAGAAATCAGTGATTGGGTTGAATGCTAGAGTGATGTGTTCAATGGCCTAATAGATCGGGCAAAATTTTGATGTTATTAAATTTAGACGTGTGAGGCTATACGATAGATGAAAGATAACAGTGTTAGTTGTCTGACAACACCATGGGTTTCCCCCATCTCTGTGTTGTTCTTTGTGAGAGAGACAGAACTCTGTGGAGAGCAGAAATTTAAAAAGTGTGTGGGGAGTGGTCTGTTGTGTAGCGTTATGTTCTGTTGTTTCTCTGACCATTTAGCTGTTGGGACCACCACTGCCCATACTTTGCCACAAGGAGGCAGGTCAGGCACCCAACAGATTATTTAAGTACTGTGGCAGGCTCCACCACCTAATGTCCAAGGATTTTAGTGACAAGCCTTTAAAAAAAAAAAGAGGGGGTTACCCAAGAATTTGGCCAAAAGAGATTTACATGAAAGCAGCAGATGGTCCTTGAGGTTGTCACAGGCATTCTCTCAGATATATCAGACAAGCCATAGTTGCTACCTGGGAGTCTAAAACATTGATGGAACTGATATTCGGGTGACACTCAAGTCAAGTGAACCCAATTTCAGCAAAGACCGGACAGTCTGTGACAGCCAAATCCACTGTTTGCACCTTCACGATGGTGGGACTGTTAGTAATCCTGGGTGTAACTCCCATGCAGAAGCACACTGTGGGTGACCAGTGACAGCCAAATCCACTGTTTGCACCTTCACGATGGTGGGACTGTTAGTAATCCTGGGTGTAACTCCCATGCAGAAGCACACTGTGGGTGACCAGTGACAGCCAAATCCACTGTTTGCACCTTCACGATGGTGGGACTGTTAGTAATCCTGGGTATAACTCCCATGCAGAAGCACACTGTGGGTGACCACCCAGGTGTGAACCAACGTAAGCAGGGGTCGAGGTGTGGTGCCCACACCACATGGAGGAATGCCGCCCCTCTGTGTTACCAGGCAGTACTAGGTGGTAGATGACTCTCATCAACCGGTGCAATACCGCCACTTTGCTTATTGGAGGCTCGAAGTGGTGGAACCCATATTTAGTCTCCACAGCTAAGTTCTTCCCCATCTCTTCCATCATGCAGTACGATTGATGACTTTTGAGGTTATGATGAACATCGTGATGAGATCCAATCTTCCTTATATTTCCAGGGTACAGGTCTAAAGCGATGTTTGAAGGCTGGCCTCTAGTTAGTACACCAGACCGAACCTATTGGTAACTCTTTAGGAGGCTTTGGGATCAGCTAGTGTATAATCTTGCAACCTCTACTCTGCCAGATACTGACTGGAGCAAGTCTGAGTAGTGTGTATGCGGGGGGTTGGGGCCACATTATGTCAAGGATCTGGGTATATTCTTACCATGGGTATGCCATATTCAAAAATTCCATTACTTCTAACAGCATGTCCCACCCACTTTTTCTTACTATTGAATACACTACGAATTGTCAAACTAATAGAGAAAGCTTATCTACGAAAAGACTCACTGGCTAAAAGAAAATTTGAATTTATGACCCCTAGTTCTGGAATTCTTTATAACATAGTGTGGCATATTGTTAGGGGTAAGGTGCAACTGGTGGTTTATAACAACTGCACTGTCAGTAATCTTGTGAGGAAACAGAACTCTGTAAATACAGTAAGCTTATCTGCAAAAAGATCTAAACCTACCAAACACTTCCTAATTCATTTCACGAATATAGGTGGTCTCAATTATAATCTCAACGATGTCCATTTCCACTTGCAGTCTGCCAAACCCCATGTACTTTTTCTGACAGAATCTCAGTTATCGGTTGATTCAACTACTGCTCATCTGAGTTGCCCAAATTATTTGCTGTATGATTCCTTTTGCCTCAAAGGTGGTACTTGTGCATATGTCCATTCCAATATTCCCTGTGAGAGACTTGGTAATTTGGAATCTCCTCTTTTCGATCTTCTCTGGCTTAAAATCTCTTTACCTCATTGTGTCAAATTCATCTGTTGTCTCTACCATTCTCTGAACTCCACTAAACACTTGGAGCTGTCTGACTTCCTCACTTTTCAACTTGACTTTCTCCAGTCCAACTTTCCTAACAGTGAGGTAATTTTCCTTGGTGATTTTAATGTTCACAACTCCAGCTGGCTTCTGTTTTCTAGTCACACCGACCCAGCTGGTCGAGATGCTGAGGCTTTTGCAATTACTAATGACCTTGCACAGATTGTTCATTTACCTACAAGAATACCGGACAATCCTAATCATACAGCCAATACGCTTGATCTTTTTCTCACAAACAACCCTTCTAAGTATACGGTCGAAGTGAGAGGTCCTTTAGGCACTTCAAATCACAACTTGGTGATTGTGTCTTCTCCAATGCAACCTTTATCTCATGGCTATTCCCAACCTCGTGTTGTTTAGCATTACAACAATGCAAAATGGGATGACCTGCGAGATTTGTTTTCTTCTTTTCCTTGGTTGGATTACTGTTTCAAAACTTGTGATGTCAACATTTGCTCAGATCTTGTCAGTGAAATTATTCTTGCAGGAATGGAATCCTTTATCCCACACTCAACTTTAAAATCTCGTCCTTTATCTAAATTTTGGTTTTCCAATAAATGTGTTAAGGCTGTTCAAGAGAAGAATGCTGCATATCGTAATTGGCTTGTTTCTAATTCTTCAGTTTCATTTTCTGTCTACACCAAAGCTCACAACAATTGTAAAGCAGTTATTAATCAGTCAAAACTAGAGTTGGAACAGGCTAAGAGTAGAAAACTTGCTTCTTGCCCAAATGGTAGCCGAGCATTCTGGTCTCTTGCCAAAACTATTGGCCGCGTCTTTTCCCATCTCTGCTCCCACCTCTGTCTAAATCAGATGCTTCTGTTGTCACTTCAGCCAAGGCTAAAGCTGACCTGCTAGCATCCCATTTTTCTTCCAACTCATGTATTAATGATCTTGGTAAAATACCTCCCACCATTCCCAACACGCTCCATTCAATGCCTCCTGTGGTTTTCCGTCAAAAGGATGTCAGAAGGATTTTGAAGAATTTTGATGCTAAGAAAGCTCCAGGTTCCGATGGTATTTCCCCACTTGGTCTAAAACCTGTGCTCCTGAACTTACTCCTGTTCTTTGCCGCTATTTTTCACTTTCTTATTCCAAAGGTGTTTTTCTTTATGCTTGGTAATTTGCTCATATCCAGCCAGTTCCTAAAAGTGGTGACAAATCCCTCCCACCCAATTATTGTCCCATTGCAATTACTTCTACTCTTTCTAAAGTAATAGAGAAATCAATTAACTGCCAACTCTTAAACTACCTAGAAATCTGCCATCTGATCAATGATCGCCAGTATGGATTCCATCAGTGTCGATCCACTGGTGATATTCTGGCTTACCCATTCATGGACTAATTTAATGGAAAGTTTCGGTGAAACACAAGTAGTTGCTCTTGACATCTCAAAGGCTTTCGATCATGTTTAGCATGAAGGTCTTCTAATCAAGCTTCCATCTTTTGGTTTTCCAACTGTTTTTTTTTTATTGATTATCCAGTTTTCTCTCTGATCACTCAATGAGGGTGATGGCAGATGGCTCTCTGCTAACTTCTCCACTAATTCCGGTGTCCCACAAGGTTCAGTTCTTTTCCCCACTCTTTTCCTCTTGTATATTAATAACCTTCTTCCATTGACTGGAAATCCTATCCATAGTTTTGCTGATGATAGCAACCTTGCATTCCACTTTCCATTTTGAGAAACCTTGACCTGCTAAATCAGCTTAAAATTCTCGAATATCTGCCACCAATTCCTTAAATGCTGATCTCCAGGTAATTCTCCAGTGGCGCAAAGACAACTTATTTGATTTCAACCCTTCTAAAAATCAGTCTTGTCTTATACCTTGCAAAAAGGATTCTTCTGCTACTATGCTTATCTTTAGTGGCACTCCGATTTCTAGGCAAAATGATATTTCTCTTTTGGGGAGTACCATGACTTCTAATCTCTCTTGGCACAAGCACATTACAAATATTGCTTAGTCTGTATCTAAAAAACTTGGTTTTCTCTTTCGATGTTGACGTTACTTTTCTTCCAAACAGCTGTTCACTCTGTACAAATCGTAAATCTGCCCTACCATGGAATATTGTTCCCATATCTGGGGTGGTGCCCCCAAAATCTCTTTCAGGCTTCTTGATTCCTTTCAGAAGAGCGCAGTTAGGTTAATTAATGATTCATCTCTAACAGAGTCTCTGCACTCGCTGTCTCATAGATGTACTGTTTCTTCTGTATGCCTCTTCTACAGATATTTCCATGGGCACTGTTCTTCTTAATTGGCTTCTATAATTCCCGCTCTCTCTTTCAAAACAGTCAGAACACATGCCACCATCAGCCAACATCCATTTACTGTCCAACTTCAAACTCACAGAACCAACTTTTCATCTTCCTCGTTTATTCATTCAATTGCCGTTTTTTGGAACAAACTTCCTTCATACGTATTTTCTGAAAATTACAGTCTACAGAAGTTCAAGTCCAATGTCAACAAATATGTTCTTTCATCTTCTCAACCTCCAATCCAAGCGCGGTACTAAGTACTATAGGTTCTAACACCTCTCGTGTTTGGGGTTTATATATATATAAAAAAAAAAGTAGAATTATTTAGATGTTGATTAGAATTTGGCGGCATTTATTAAGGGGTGTACTCGGTCGGTTTAGTTAGAGAAGTGGAGACTGAAGACTGGGGGAGAGGAAACAGATAGAAGAATTGGGACGATAGAGTAGGCATCCTCAAAGAGGTCAGTGGTGATGAGCCAGGTCTCTGTCTCCTCCCCTGCTTCCCCCCATACTTTGCTTGGTGGGCTCATCTCCATTCTCTGTCTCCTTCCCTCCCTGCCTGGGGATGGAGTTTTAAAGGGAACCGGGTTAGAGTACCCAGTTCAGATTGCCAAATGGCATATTGGCAGCAAAGCCGCAGTATGTCTTTGTCGGCGATGGTTGTCATGTCTGTAGTGTCGAATCTGGTACGAAGGTCAAGCTGCCCATCCCGGTCTGGGGGTGGGATATGTTAGCTGGCAGTGGGAACCCACCAGGCCAAGAGATGTTAGAGACAGACATTTACTTCATTCATAATCTGCATTCTCACTCTACTTTACTTGCATTCTTGTTTTGTTTTGTTTTTTTATACTTTTTTCTTATATTTTATCATTTTTTTCCAAAAGTTTTATATAAATATATATATATATTTTTATTTTTTTTTTTTCATTTGCACTCATTCATCTTTTTCTCACACACCAGCGGAGATGCAATGATGTGTAGTGTAAATTTAAATACTATTTAAAACTAGGGTTAGTGTGTACTTAACTGTAGCATTTATGGTTTGTGTTCTTTTTCTCACACACTTACACTTTTAATCTTTCTTCAGTTTTCATTTCATTTATTCAACTTGCTTTCTGCACTGCACACTCTGGGCACCTCAACTTACTATTATTCTTCAGTTGTGGTGCAGGCTTATCCACAAGTTTTTTGCAGGCAAGGGGAGAATGCAATGATAGTGTATGTGTGGTTAGTAAATTGCTGTTAGTATATATAAAGTAATGTAAGTTATTTTTAACTTTGTATTCTTTCGGCCAATTACATTTGCTCTTCCACTCATTCCCATTCACTCTTTCTTTCTCTCATGCTAGGTCAATCTTTCTTTCACCAAAACTGCCATTTATTCCCTTTTACCATAATTCCTAATTCACTCAGTGCCCAACCTATTCATTCATTCTACACTGCATCCCCTTGCTACCAGCTTACTGATTATATATATATATTTTGGCACCTCCATAGCCAGGTGGGCAGGGGCAGGAGCAGCAGTGCATAGCACCCACTTCTTGATTAGACCGGGGTTCGAGCCAGTGACCACTAAATATGGAGGTTGCGGAAAGGTCAGGGAATGACCACCGCATATCCCTGGAGCAATATGGCCTTAGTTGCTAATGCTCCTAAAAACCAAATAACATAGAAACATACAAATTGATATTTTTCAGCTAATCTGCTTTCCTGGTCGCCTGTACCTGGGGAGTTTTATCATGTCAGGATTCTGTCAAGGTGCAGAATACTGCTATCCTGACAGTTTTTAAGTCATTGTCTGGGTATGGTGGGAAACTTGGGCAATTTTAACTGTTGATTATTGTTTAATTGCTGGGGGGCTGAATTGCCATTCTTTGGATTGTTCTGCGTATTTCGAATAATTTCCGTGTGAAAGATGTAAAGGCTTTATAATTTTCCTCTTCTATGATGAACAGATGTTCTTCTACCCTGGGAAGGGAGCCAATCTGTGCTATTAGCTTTGTTCTCGGGATGTCATATATTATATATTCATACAGAATGTGTGCCCAGTCTTCACTCTCGCCACAGGTGCAATTTGGGTCATCAGTCAGCCCTATGGAGATTAATTTGGCCTTCAGGGAGCCGTGACCTGTCAATATAAGTGTTGTAAAAAGTCCAGAGGCATACCACTTAGGTGGCTTTGGGCTAACCATTGACACCCGTGGCAGGGTTTGGTAACCAGACCTCTGGTTTCCTGCTCCCACTTTGTTTGCCCTAGCTGATGGAGCTTGGTGGCTATTCTTTTTCTGTCAGCATTGAAGGTGTTGGTTGTATCGAGGGCTATCCCCTGAAATTCTGTGGGTATGCCCGTTTTAAATCTATAATATAAGCCTCTTTTGGCTACTTCCAGGTAAAGTGGGAGAGCTCAGGCCAGTAACTGTAGTGCAGGTGTGCTTACTGTACGACATGCTCTGGTAACAGTGAGTAGTATTGTCCTTTGTCTCGATTCTAATTTATTCCTATTTCTTACTATGGCCAAGCGGGTGAACCACGCGGGTGAGCCGAGTGGGTACTAAACTGAAAAGGACCTGGGGGTAATTGTAGGCAGATATGAAGTTTTCTGAGCAGTGCTTACAGTCTGCAAGAGTAGCTCATGGTGTCTTGTCAATGATATGAAGGAATGAATTTTTCTAGCAGGGATAAGGAGGTGATTATTCCCTTGTATAAGCAATGGTCAGGCTACGCCTTGGGTACTGTATACAGGTCTGGAGGTCTCATTTTAAGAAGGATGTAGAGCTGTTGGAATGAGTACAGAGAAGGGCAACAAGATTAATGAATGGAACAAAGGGTTGCTCTTAAGAAGAAAGGCTTAAGTTTTGCAAATTATAGTGTCTGGAGACTAGGCACCTGCGAGGTGATCTGATTGAGGTGATGGGAGTCTTCCTCTTCCTCAGAATAATCACCTGAGAGGGCATAAATTCAAACTGAGGAAAGACAGCAGTTGCAGGATAGATGTGCGGAAGTTTGCTGGAACAAACTTCCATCTGTCCTTTTTTTTTTTTTTTTTTTTGGTAGTTGTTGGCGCATAGGCTTCTGTGGCCATAATGCACCTCCCAAAGTTTTTGCAGTACTTTGATCCAAGCCCGAGGCGGGAATCGAACCCGCGACCTTTGGGTTGCCAGGCAGGCACTTTATCCACCTGGCTAGCCGGTCGGCATCTGTCCTTGTAGAAGTTGATAGCTTAAATAGATTCAAGGCAGAACTAGATAAACATTTGGAGCAAGTGGATGGGTAAAGTGAGAAGAGTGTGTATGTGTGTGTGTTTTTTTGGCTGCTGCGATATAAGCTTGCTTTCTTGCATCTTGTGCCTTTGCTAATGCTATTATAAACTGGTAGTAAACTCGATCTTATTGCATTTATGATAATACTGATAACTGGAATTCTGTGGGTTTTTACATTACAGTATTATGGTGAAATGAGTTCAAACGTACTGATTTAAATGTTAGTGACATTTTAGAGCTCATGTCACTGTTACTTAATGCCAAGCAATTTAGATTTCAAAATAATATATATGAACAAATTTTTGGCCTTCTATGGGCTTCGGATCTCAGCCCCCTTATCCGAAATCTACCTTGCTTCTATTGAAGAAAAAAATACTTCAACCTTTTCCTCTTGGTATCAAATTTTATATGAAATATGCAGACGACATCCTTTTAATAGGTAATAAAACAACTATTGACACTTTAATCAATACATTTAATACAATGCATGAGAGACTCAAATTTATCCTTGAAGTAGAAACCGATAATGAAATTAATTTTCTAAATCTCATTATATATAAAATCGGTACAATTTTAGGCTCCAAAATATACAGGAAGAACACACATACAGGGAAGTTCCTACATTACTACTCACACCATCCTCTATACAACAAAAAAGCAGTTCTTTATAATCAGATAAGAGGTGAGTGCTGAAAATTAAGCTACACTATACTTATGATCTCGTTGTTATCTCACAATACATAAGGAATCCTTAATCATCAGGATCAAAGCATTTAAGATCAACAGTGATCACAAAATAGCGTTCAGGTGCTAAATCGAAGATGGAAAAGCTATTAATAGTATGGATGGAAAATCAGATTCAAAAGTGCATGCCCCTGAGTCCAATGGCCATTCAAGCAAAAGCAACAAGTATTTATGAAGATATTAAGGATAAGTATGGCGATCCCAAAGCCAAGTTTGTGGCAAGCAATGGCTGTTTAATAGGTTCAAGTATCGTGCAGGTTTCCAAAACATTAAAGTATCCGGTGAAGTCGCCCGTGCCAATTCTGCAGCTGCAGAGAAATTTTGTGATGTGTTGGAAAAAACCCCTTCTAAATCTCCACAGCACTCAAATTCCACAGCAGCATGCTTATCAGCTGGAGAGTTAATTCTGGCAACGATGCTCAAAAGATAAAACTTGCCGATGTTATGCCTTTCTCCTCTCTCTTTTTGTAATTTTATAATTTTTAAATTTTTGTAATTTTGTACACTTTTCCTGCACAAAAGATAAAAAATTGAATACATAATTCTATTTACATGTTTGTCGAACATTCTTTTTTTGCTTCAATCAAATTTAAACAAATTTGCGAGTGCTGCATAAGCATTTAGGGAAATTCTCACTTATGTAGAGTCCCACGAAAAGCAACCCTTAGGTAAATTGGGGAGTGGCTGAATTGCAAAAAAAAAAAATAGTCTAGTTTTAAGATACAAAATCAGTTTAAGAAAATTAAATTGGTGCATATTGTTCATTAAATATAAATTTTTAAAGTGTGTATACATAATTTTGAAATACCCAGTATATACATTTTTTTTTTATTCCCTCACTCACTCATTCATCTTTTTGATTCTTTGCTGACACATCAGGGAGGGATGCAATGGTGTGTAGTGTAAATTTAAATAGTAAATTTAAATTTAAATTAGTACTGCATAATAATTAAGCTAAATAAGCAGTGCTTTTTTTTGGGACGGTACACAACAGTACAGCATACCGGCACCTTTATTAACAGTGACTTATGACATGATGCAGTACACTCCGAAATTTGTAATATTCCGTAAATTTTTTCACGTTTACCTACTATTCAAATAAGCTTAAAGTTATTTAACGAAATTTGCATTTTTCACTGTCTATTGTTAAGATATTTTCTCTATAAAACTTTATAACCATTTTTAGAATTCTAAATTACTTAGTCGGACTTCTGTTTAACAAACTCCTTTTATAGCAAATTTTTTTTGGAATCCCCTTGGAAATTACATTTAAAATAGTTTCCATTTGAGCGAAGAAAATTTTCATATAGCGAATGGCTTGGGAGAGACTTAACTGGGTACACACTGTTCGCACTTCTGGCCTTCAGGCAATTTAGGAAATTAATGTTGCTACTAAGCAAGAATTGAGAGAGCTAAAGGGATTTAGCTCTCATTCTACAACTCAAGGGTACCTGGTAAAACTTATCCGACCACCTGTCCCACATACGAAGAAGTCGCATTTGGTCAACATGAGCAGATCAAGGGGTTTTCCCAATGGGCTCTGGCCCACCTTCTACTGCAGTGGTGTTCAATCTTTTCCCGGACAGGGGACACATTCAAAGTTAGATTTCTTTCGGGGGACTCACTGAGTGATTCGAGAAAAATTAGTGCATTATATTTTCCACATCTTGTTACATGTAAGAGGAAGTTTCTGTTTTCAGACTATATAGAAAAAATGCAAATTCCCAATGCTTTTAGGGGTAACAAATCCATGTCACTAATTTATTTCTTAGATTTTATTAAAATTACAAAAATATGACTTTCCTTTATCTTTCAAAAAAAAAATCTTACTTTTGCCTTTAAATATTCACTTTAGAAAATTTTCAACCTGAAAGGATCACTGCTTAAGATGAATATAAGGTGAATAAATAAAAATAATGATACACCTAAAACTGAAAATATTCGAAAATTTTATTAAGTACAATACACGATTACATTTACTAAACAAAACATTTAATGAGAAATTTTTTTGATAATTAGCAAAATTTAAAATGCTGTATTTACTTTTTGTGCAGGCCGTAGGTTGGACACTGCTGTGAATGAACTGTAAGCGCCACGTTCGAGAATTAGGAGCGAGTCATTTACTTTTACCCCAACAAATAATAATCTGTTGTGCTGCAGAAGTGCATTACCCACATTTTTCCGTAAATTTTCCCTATCTCTGTTTACATGGTCACAGTAGCTGAATATCCGAATGACATCGACATTTTGGACAGTTATAAAAAAAAAAAAAGAAAAAAAATTCAAATTTAAAGAGCTAGTGACAATATCGATGACGAGAGAAGGAAAATGAGGACAATTAAGGTATTAAAACCTTCTAAACATGTAATGTTGACATTTGGTGAAAATGTCAACATTACATGTTTTTTATCTCTTTCAGTTAAATGAAAGAGATAAAATTCATGGATTTCGAGAATACCTAATTGAAAAGACGGTTTTGAAAAAATTGAAGAGCATTTGATGAACGCTCTGAGTACAATATCAATTTCATCAAGTGAATGCGAACGAGGATTTTCACAAATGAATTTGATCAAATTCACAAATGAATTTGATCATCAGCCCAACCAGACTGACAAAAAAAAAAAAAAAAACAATTTCTTCACTACTATTTCTTAAAATTGTAGGCCCACCAGTGACACAGTTCGATCCAGGAAATATGTCGATCTGTGGCTGCTTCGGAAACTTCATTCAGCAACAGATACAAACAGATGAAAAGAAGTCGGCATAGTGTGTTGGATGAGAACAACAAAATTTTGAAATATTCTATAAAAACTTGATTTTTTGAAATACTTGAATAATAAATTTATGCTTAATAATTTGTTGTTCTTATTCCAAAAACATTGCTATTAAAGTAACAATATTGGGAAATAATTTTTTATAGTACCCTAATTTTCATGTCTTCCTGATACTAAAGAAGGAGTACTTATATTTTTACGAAACCACTTATATTTTTACAAATAAGCACTGTAAATAGGTAAGAATATAACATTAAAACTAGGGTTAGTGTGTACTTAACTGTACATTTATGGTTTGTGTTCTTTCTCTCACACACTTCTGCTCTCATTCATTCTTCTGGCTTTCATTTCGATTTTTCGACTCTTACTTTCTGCAATGCACTCTCTGGGCACCTCATCTTACTTTTATTCTTCAGTTGGGGTGCAGGCCTAGCCGCAAGTTTTTGCAGGCCAGGGGAAAATGCAGTGATAGTGTTTGTGTTGTTAGTATATACAAAGGGTACTAGGAAAGTTTTGCAATACAGCTTTGTTTATTTAATTTTTTCAAAGTAATTTCCTCTACATTCAATACACCTCTCCATCCTCCGAAACCAATTTTTAAACCAGTTCTGCCAAGTTTCACTAGGGAGTAAAGCACACTCGTTGTCCCAAGCCCGTAGAAGGTCCTCATCACTGGAAAACAGCCTCCCTTTTAGCTTCATTTTCACATGCGGGAACAGTGCAAAGTCGCAGGGAGCAAGGTCTGGACTGTAGGGAGGTTGCTCGAGAAGTTTCAATCCTGTCGTGGTCAAATATTCGGTGCAGGCTTTGGCGCGGTGAGCTGGAGCATTATCGTGATGGAGGTACCAGGTGTCCATTCTTGACTTTGGCCGCAGGTTCTTCATAGATCCAATGACTTTAGGCAGGCATTATTCAGTATATCACTTAGCTGTGACTGTCTTCTGCGTGTCCAAAACAACAAGTTCCACAATTCCACTCGATTTGAAAAATACAGCTATCATTTTCTTCTTTACAGATTGGGATTTTCTGACAATTACGGGTGTGTCGTCATCATCAAAGACCCAAACTTTGTTTTGAGCCTTGGTCGGCAGATCGTAATAGTACAGCCAAGTCTCGTCACCTGTCACGATGTTGTTCACATACCGAGATTGTCCCTTATCAAACTTTTTTAACATCTCCCGGCACCAAGTCACACGTCGTGTCATCTGCTCTTCAGTCAGTTGATGCGGCACCCAGAGAGAACAAAGTTTCTTCACGTGAAAATGATCTTGCACAATCGAATGAATTGCTGGTGCATTTAGGCCCAAAGTATCCTCTATCTGTTGGTAGGTCACTCGCCTGTTTTCGTCAAGCATTTTCCTCACAGCAGTAACGTTTTCCTCCGTAACTGACATTCGTGGCCTTCCCGGCCTCTCAGAATCCTCCAGAGTGAAATTTCCCCTTTGGAATTCTCTATACCACCTGAATATCGTTGTACGATGTGGACAATCATCATCTAGTGCAAGAGTCATTTCTTCTAAGCACTGGTCTATGGTTAAACCACGCACAAAATTATACTGCAAAACTGTCCTTATCTCATTTCGTGACCACGATGCCATCGCAAGCACTTTACACTCTCACTACTAATGAATAACTGAGCCCATCAACTTGGCGCGGCGGCTACTATGCACGTATGAACATGTCTCAACATGCAGCAACAAGCAGCTTCCTGTGATTCATTGTTGCGTCATATTGCAAAACTTTCCTAGCACCCTTTGTATAAAGTAATGTATGTTATTATTAACTTTGTATTCTTTTGGTGGTGTGGAATCTTCTCTCACGTGCATTTTTCAACATTTTAGATGTCACCATAGTCTTCAGCATCCCCAGAAAATCCCATAGGGAAGTAATCCCACTGTTCTAGGGGCATTTTAACACTTGGCTTCTCCTCCCCTTCATGTGACTGTGGGGATAGCCCAAATCATTGCCAGTATGCTGTGTGAAAACCATACAATGCACGAACTTGTGTGACCCACCAAACTTTGTCTTTTTCAATCAGCAACAAGGATATATAAACAGAATCCCACTAATCCAAATACCGATTTTCCTTCGGAAGACCCCCAAGCAAACAGAGGATAACATTGGGAAAGAACCTGAAACCATCCTGATTGATGGCACTAGGAACGACACCGAGGAACAAAAGATGGTACTACTTTCAAAGAAAAAGAACATGAAACCAGGTGTCCCAAAATTCAAACGGAAAACCAGGTCGCAAACTGAACCCAGCAAAAGTAATTTGGAACAACAAAATCAACTGACTGAGATGACTGAAGAAACGCAAACCCTAGACCCCCAACCTTACCAGGGGGCCCAATACCAGACCAGATTCTCATACTCAGGTCTACCCTGGAGGAAATCTTCGCAAAGCAGATCAAGTGAAAAAAACGATTCGAGCAGACATTGTCTCAGTGTGGACAAAACTGGAGACCATCCTGTACAAAACCCACATAGAGAACGAAAAAATAAACGCCACATTAAAAGATTAGAGGCATACCTGCAAGGCAGGGCAAGAGAAATGTGTGGAAATTCTCTTGACCCTACCTACTCAGAAGCGCTGAGGAGAAAAACCACCACTGTAATCATAAATGAACCTGCTGCCAAACCTGCAGCAGTGTCCTCAAGAAGAACACTCTTACCAACACCCAACATAGTCATCCTAAAGCCAACAGGACAAGATGAACATACAAGTGAAGAAATAAATAACTCTAGGAAGACCTCAGAGCTACCCGAATTAAAGCAATAAGGCGAGAAAACCAGGGATAGTAATAGAAACAGAGAACAAGGAGGATGCGGAAATAATCATGTCCAATGTAAAGATCCCAAACTTGGGCCTTACTGCAGAAACCCTAAGAAGAAAAGGACCATATGTCATAATATTTGATGTGGACCAAGACATCACCCAAGGACTCTAACCGGCAAAATCTATAGGAAAAACCTACAGAGAGGACTATCAGAGAGGGCTGAAAATCTAATGGTCATGCCCACGTATAAAACAAAGGGCCAGAAGCAGTGGAAACTGTAACTGGGTAGTGGAGCTGGCCCCAGATGCCTGGCAACTCCTGCGGGAACAGCGAACAATTTATATAGAGTGGAGTAGCCACAGGTACAGAGAACACGTGGCTATAATAAAGTGTTTTTGGTGCTGCAAATATGGGCACATGACATACACACACACATGTAATCAAACGGAACCAATGTGCGGCCACTGCTCCAAAAAGGGGCACAACTTCAGTAGCAGCCCAAACAAAGCAAAAGACCTTGTATCCGTGAACTGCAAGCTACTAAGGCTAGATCATACGCATTCCATAAAAGATCCAAAATGTTCGACATATCAAAAGTTCAAGTGTACATATCAACTCAGAACCAATTATGGGTACGCAACTTAAAAATATAACGACGGAGGGCTAAAAATTCACCAAATATATGCACAACGTGCAAAAGCAGTGGTTGCCTGAGTATGCCTAAAAGCAGAAGACAATGAGGATCGCATCCTTATTCAAGAGCACTACACTCACATGAAGCAGGTTAGGGGACACCCGCTTAGATTTAAAATAGTACAGAGTGACGAAGATACGCCGTGGGCAGCAATTATAGTCCGCAACCCAGAAATTACAGTAACCAAGATCCTGCAGTTATGCATGCCTTGGGCAGCATTTGCTCATATAATCAGCTCTGTCGGCTGCTTATACGGGTCTCTCTCTACTGCAGACCCAACATCAAGATTGACTTCACCATTACATATCACCAGTATGTCCAAACTACCCTAGTGGGCCAGAGGATCATAATAGGTGCTGACGTCAACTGCCTATCACCAGTCTGGCAAGGCACCAGAAACGGCCAAAGACTGGAAGAATTCCTGGCTAACTCAATACTGATTTTTTTTTTTTGATTTGGTAGTTGTTGGCGCATCGGCTTCTGTGGCCATATTGCACCTCCCAAGGTTTTTGCAGTACTTTGATCCAAGCCCGAGGCGGGAATCGAACCCGCGACCTTTGGGTTGTCGGGCAGGTACTTTACCCACTCGGCTAGCCCGGTCGGCAACTCAATACTGATGTTTAAAAATCAACCTTTCTGTCTCCCAACCTTCTGTAATACACTTTGCGAGGTGACCATCGACATCACCCTAACCACAAGAAATATTGATTCCCACGGGACCGACTGGACGGTGAAAAATGCATGGACCACATTGGATCACCATATCATACTATCACCTACTGGATACAGAGAACCACAACAAGAAACGCCGACCGGGCTAGCCAGGTGGGTAAAGTGCCTACCTGGCAACCCAAAGGTCGCGGGTTCGAATCCCGCCTCGGGCTTGGATCAAAGTACTGCAAAAACCTTGGGAGGTGCACTATGGCCACAGAAGCCGATGCGCCAACAACTACCAAAAAAAAAAAAAAAAAAAAACAACAAGAAACGCAACAGAAAGGAAGATGCTAAACAGATTTGCAATCTCCAAAGCCAATTGGGAACTCTTCCGAGAACAGCTCATTAATAGAGCCCAACATGATAGAAGGGGGCAAACCAGATAGGACAGCCAAGAAATAAGAGAGGACCCAGACATACTGCAACAGATAATAACACATTATAACCGAGGCAGCTGAAATCGCCATAACAAGAAATACGCCTTCCAACAAGGCTATGCCCTAGTGGATCCCAGAGCTGCAACGACAAACAAGATTAGTCCAACAAAAGAGGAAGGAATATCAGAGAGCACGGATATCGTGGCCGACCGCTGAGGTCACTTACCTGCGCCGACAATATACAGTACTGAGAAATACTTATACTGAGAGTATAAAGAAAAGTAAAAAATCCTCCTGGGAACAACTGGTCCCAACTAAAGGTAAGGAGAACCCCTGGGGAGTGGTCTACAAGGTCACAACAAATGAACTCCCGGGGGGGGGGGAACCACAGCAACTATGATGCCACAATGTACCCTCACCACAACATGGGATGACTCAGTGGCCAACATTTTGAACACCATTAAAAAGACCCACCAAATATACTCACGGAAGACCCAGGGGGTCACATCTGGTGAGCATGGGCTTGGCACACCCAGGATCCTGAGCTGGATATCATCATTCTTCTCTTTCTTGGTGATTCCCTTCTACTTCTGACTCTTGTTTTCTATCTCACTCTCTCCATATGACTAATAATAATAATAATAATAAAAGTCATACAGGCAAATGAGACCTATAAATAACACTCAACAAATGGAGCGACCAATTACCATGGATGAGCTACAGGAACCTGTAACAAGAAATGCCCTGGCCCTGACCGCCTGGATCCACAACTCATTAAGAGGATGGTGGAGCACATACTGGAACCCCACTGCACCTCTTCAGAGTGGGCCGTTTCCCAAACAGCTGGAAAACAGCACATCTCAAATTCATTCTGAAAAACCCAACTAAACCACCTGAACAACCAAACTCTTACTGTCCAATACAGGTATGATTACCAGGATCAGTAGAGCAGACTGGGGGCTCAAAAGAAAGACCCTGGAAATAATATACCGTGCAATGTTCCTACTTGTTATCACCTATGGAGCCAGTGCGTGGTTCACCCGCTCGGCCATAGTAACAAAATAAAAATAAATTAGAATCCATACAATACTACTCATTATTACCAGAGCATGTCGCACAGTAAGCACACCTGCGCTACAGTTGCTAGCCGGAGTTCTCCCACTTTATCGGGAAGTAGCCAAAAGGGGCTTATATTATAGATTTAAACAGGGCATACCCACAGAATTTCTGGGGATAGCCCCCCCTTGATACAACCAACACCTTCAATGATGTAAAAAGAAAAAAGAGAATAGCCACAAAGCTCCATGAGCTATGGCAAACAAATTGGGAGCAGGAAACCAGAGGTCTGGTTACCAAACAGTTTCTACCGTGGATGGCAATTGTTAGCCCAAAGCCACCTAAGTGGTATGCCTCTGGACTTTTTACAACACTTATATTTACAGGTCACGGCTCCCTAAAGGCGAAACTAACCACCTTAGGGCTGACTGATGACCCAAACTGCACCTGTGGCGAGAGTGAAGACTGGGCACACATTCTGTATGAATGTATAATATATGACATCCCAGAACAGAGCTAATAGCACAGATTGGCCCCCTTCCCAGGGTAGAAGAACATCTGTTCATCATAGAAGAGGAAAATTATAAAGCCTTTACATCTTTCACACAGAAAGTATTCGAAATGCGCAGAATCCAAAGAATGGCAATTCAGCCCCCCAGCAATTAAACAATAATCAATAGTTAAAATTGTCCGAGTTTCCCACCGCGCCCAGACGATGACTTAAAAACTGTCGGGATAGCAGTATTCGCATCCTGACAGAAACCTGACATAAAAAACCTCCCCAGGACTACACTGCCATGTGTAGAAACCTGGGGCCACATGCCAAATAAGTAACCACGTAGGGGAGGGGAGTGAGATGTAGAGGCAGCCAGGGAAGCAGATTAGCTAAAAAATATCAGTAAGCTACTAGCAAAGGGATGCAATGTAGAATGAAAGAAGAATGATTGAATGAGAATGATGGTTAGAATGAATAGGCTGGGCACTGTGTGAACTAGGAATTATGGTAAAAGAGAATAAATGGCAATTTGGTGGCATGAGGGAAAGAGTGAGTGGATGGGAATGAGTGGAAGGGCAAATGTAATTGGCCGAAAGAATACATAGTTAAAAATAACTTACATTACTTTATATATACTAACAAACATTTTCTAACAACACAAACATTATCACTGCATTCTCCTCTGGCCTGCAAAAAACTTGTGGCTAGGCCTGTACCACAACTGAAGAATAACAGTAAGTTGACCTGCCCAGAGAGGGCAGTACAGAAAGCAAGAGTCGAATAAATGAAATGAAAGCCAGAAGACTGAATGAAAGTTTAAGTGTGTGAGAAAAAGAACACTAACCATAAATGCTACAGTTAAATACACACAAACCCTACTTTTAATTAGTATTTAAATTTACATTACACATCATTGCATCCCCTCCCTGGTGTGTGAGAAAAAAGATGAATGAGTGCGAGCGAAAAAAAACAAACATATATATACAGGTTGGCCTTGATTAAAGCGATTAATTTGTCTCGTGAGCGCATCGCGTAAAACAGAAATGCATTAATCGAATATAATAATCAATAGATAAAATTATAATTGGTTCTTGACCTTCTGGAATGTCTATAAAGAATTTTAAAAATACCTTTTAAATAACTTTTTAACTGTATACAATGTAAAATATAATGAAACTAATTATGGAGTTAAATGTTTATTGCATAAAATAGCCGTCACCACCAAATACGATGCGGAAAGGTCAGGGAATGACCACCGCATATCCCGGAGCAATATGGCCTTAGTTGCTAATGCTCCTAAAAAAAAAAAAAAAAAAAAAAAACTAAACTAAACTAAACTAAGCATAAAATAGCAGTTCTCAAACTGTGCCGTGGAATATTTTAAATTTTCGAGGGAAACACAGCAATACTCGACAGCTGTCGAACACAGCGCGAACTATTAGCTCGAGGTGGTTCACAGTTTCACATTTCTTATTAAGTTGTTTGGACCTAAACGGAAATGTTAGATATTTCTTTTGGTCTAGGTGTGCCATGAAATTATTACTGTGACACTAAGAGCACCGTGAACCGAGAAAGTTTGGGAACCTCTGATATAAAATACATAATGAAGAAATGACTGTTGTGGAAATATTTGAACAGTGTTGACTTTCTCTTTTCATCAATCAATTTCCGATAGCCGACAAAAATCTTCTCTGGGCCCTGGCGAAATAAATATCACAGAGAACCTCAAACCTTCTGTGTGAGGTTCTCTGCGATACGAAAGATTTGACCTTGTTCTTTTACTGTTTACTTTTATCTGATTCGCGGTAACATTTTCATCTGGCTCATTTTTAAATGCAAGTCTGCATTGACTTTATTAGCAGGAGACAAACAAGTAACATGTCTTCTTCCGATGGTTGATGGAACACGCCAAGGCGGGCAGCAGGCAAATGTTTGTTTACTGCCCATCCGACGCGTGGTAAGCTTAACGCACAATTCAAATCTTTTTCAATTACTACATTTAAAAAAAAAAAAAAAAAAAAAGATCGCGTTAACTGGAAATTCGCATCGTGTAAAGTGAAAAGTGGTATAATTTTTTCAAATAGCGGTAACTGAAACATGCGTTAATCGAACTCGCGTTATGCAAGGCCTGGCTGTATGTGAAACTTGAAAGAAAAGAAAAAAGTATTTAGAAAAAAAAAAAAAAAAAGTATAAAAGTAGAATGCAAGTAGAGTGAGAATCCAGATTATGAATGAAGTAAATGTGTTTCTCTCCCATCCCTTCGCCTGGTGGGTTAACCACTGCCAACTAACATATCCCACCCCCAAAGCTAGATGGGCAGCTTGACCTTCCTACCGGATTTGACACTACTTGGACATGACAGCCATCATCACCGACAAAGACATTCTGCGGCTTTGCTGCCGACACCATTGGCGATCTGAACTGGGTACTCTAACCTGGTTCCCTTTAAAACCCCATCCCTGGGCAGGGGAGAGAGGAGACAGGTCTTTGGCTCCTCCCCTCCCTGCTTACCCCCATACTTCGCCTAGGGGGGTTCGTCTCCACTGACCTCTTTGGGGATGCCTACTCTATCGTTGGGCGCCTCCGTAGCCAGGTGGGCAGGGGCAGCAGTGCATAGCACACGCTTCTTGATTAAACTGAGGTTCGAGCCTGTGACCACCAAATACGGAGGATACGGAAAGATCAGGGAATTACCACCGCATAACCCGAAGCAATATGGCCTTACTTGCTAATGCTCCTAAAAACCAAATAACAAACAAACAAACAAAACAAACTCTATCATCCCTATTCTTCTATCTGTTTTCCCCCAGTCTTCAGTCTCCCTCTCTTCTCTCACTAAACCCCTCAGCAATGCTGCCAAATTCTAATCAACACTGATATCCTAAATGAAAACATTAATATCAAAAAAAAAAGAGCTACAAAGGTTTTACAATCAAACTAATAGAGAATGAAAATAAATGACTAATTTAATAATAACAACAATAATAATACTATAAAGATAGGTATACTTAGCTTTAACAAAAAAAAAAAAATTTTTTTTCAATGAACAAAGATAAGAAATAACAATTAGGAAAAAAAAATAAATAAAAAAAATAGGGATAACAATAACAATAATAACACAAATCAATCAATGCAACTACTTAATGTGAACTATCAAGAAAAGAAAACAACAAAATGCTTAGAAATACAAATTTCTCTGTTACCACAGCTTTGCTCAAATGCAAATCGCTTGTAACATATGATATGCATTGTATATGTTGTAAATTGACCTTGTATATTTGAAATTGTATATTGATACCTGACATTGTGTACAGATTGTAAATAGAATGATTACTGTATTGCTACTGTCAAATTCCTCCTCTGTAAGGCTTCGGCTGTTTTGGAGTAATAATAATAAAAAAAATAAAAAAAAAAAAGGTCTAAATTCTACCGTTTTCTTGTAAATCTCTTTTGGCCAAATTCTAGTATACACCTTTTTTTTTTTTTTTAGGCTTGCCACTGAAATCCTTGGAAATTAGGTGGTAGAGCCTTCCAGAGTAACTTAAATAATCTACTGGGTGCCTGATCTGCCTCCTCGTGGCAAAGTGTGGGCAATGGTTAGTCCCAAAAGGGGCCCAATGGCTAAATGGTCAGAGAAACAACAGAACATAATGCTACACAACAGACCACTCCACACACACTTTTTAAATCTCTGGCCACCACAGAGTTCTGTGTCACTCACAAAGAATACAACGCAGAGATGGGGGAACCCCTGGTGCAGTCAGACAACTAACAAACTTTACACTTTGTCCCATAGCACTGTTATTAACATTAAATAAACTCCTGGAGAGAATACTACATTGAAGAATACTGAGCCACTACAAAGCAGCTAACCTGGAGTCACCCAGACAATATGGGTTCAAACCCGGACTTTCCACCATTGAGGCAATTCGGAACCTCCTAGAAAGTGCACACAATGTAACGAAAAGTACTTCCTGGTAATTGCGGTCAACTTTGCCGGGGCGTTTGACCCCTCTGGTAGCCAAGCATCCTTGGCAGACTCCGCAAGGCAAAAATCCCCATGAATTTATACAATTGCATTAGATCCTACCTCTCTGACAGAAAAATCAGGGTAATGGCACTGTTCCAGAGTCTGACAAGATCGGTCTACAGGGGCAACCCGCAGGAATATGTCCTGGGGCTTCTCCTGTGGAACACTGTTTTTGATGAATTCCTGGCACTTGACTTGGGTGATGTCAACACAAAAGCTTTTGTGCATGATCTCATCTTAATGGTGGCAGCAAGCTCTACATCACAGTTAGAAGCCCGTGCGAACTACACACTGCAAGTACTCCAGGACTCGGCAAACCTGCATAAATTGCAGATTTCCTCGGCCAAAACAAACTCAATTCTGCTGAGAGGTGCCCTCAACATCAGACGGCCGCCCCAGATAAAAGTAAGGGGAAGCACAATCAAACTAGAAAAACAGATGAAATACTTAGGCATTATCCTAGATTCCAACCTGTCCTTTAAACAACAGCTCTTATAACTGAAGGAGAAGCTGATAAAATATGCAGCGCTAGTGGTCAGAGTAACACACAAAGACTACGGACTAAACAACAGAACAATAGCTGGGATGAAAATCGCTCTACTACAAAGCGATTTTTATCCCAGCAATTACTTATGGAGCCCCAATATGGTACGCCAAAGCAAGAACCGCTGTAAATAAAAGAATCCTTGAAATGACACAGTGAAAAATACTCCTCACCATTACCAGGGCGTGTAACACGGTGAGTACCTGCATGCTGCAGGTCCTGGCAGGAACTCTCCCCCTGGACCTGGAGGTGGCAAGATGTGGGTTGATGTACTACCTGGCAAAGGGAACAGCGATCACATTTGACACTTTAACACTGGACCCTACAAACAACCACCGAACGGAAAAACAAAAAATCATGGAACACCTGAAAGAAACCTGGCAGAGAAGATGGCAAGAGACGACCAAGGGTGAAGTCACACGGAAATTTATACCATACGTAGACAAGACCTATCCAAAGGCCTCCAAATGGTTCTATCCAGTATTGAACACCACCTTCCTCCTAACGGACCATGGGCCCTTTAACGCAAAACTGAATGCACTCGGACTGACAGAGGACCCAACTTGCACCTGTGGCAATATGGAGACCTGGCAACATATCATGCACAAATGTGAATGCTATGAGGAACAAAGATCAATAGTCATCATCAGAATAAAGTTCATACCAAAAGACAATGAGCATCACCTCCTGGATTTGGAAGACGAGTACACCTCGTTCAGCTGCTATGCCCAGGACATCTTTAACAGACGAAGAACGGAAATAGCTATCCGCTATTTCCGTTCTTCTAATACGGAAACACCCGAATAGAAGAACTCCATTGAAACTAACCAAGGAGGAGACATTCAAGATTACAGCATGGACATATCGCATGACTACAACCGATCAGACAAAATTACCAACAAAGATACCTCTCCATTCGTGACCTGGTGCAAAAGGCCAGGACTAATGCTCTCAATGAATATGACTATCTGAATTGACATCAAAGCAGTACTACAAACTGACAAGAGTCATCACCCCACTCCACATCAGTTGCCTTAACTGATGCTGAAGAGGATTCCACTTGGTGACTCTGAGCTTGTAAAATAGAGGTATAGACAAAACTGTTCCGCAGAGGAGAGCAGGTGGTAAGAGTGGTTTGATTTACATCAGAAGAATCATCTGACAGAGACTATTTGGCAATAAATTGCTCTGTTGAATTACTTGAATCATGAATATTAGCAGGCTTTGTCAAATTAATATTTGCAATAGTAGGAGTATTGAGGCCTGTGGAAGATGAAGATCTGGTCTCAATACTAAGGGCATCGTCAGGTAATGAAGAATTCTTATTCACTTGAGCCCCTTAGTTTCAAGAGTAGGTTCAGAATTCTTCCTAGCTTCTGTTAAGTGGCAAGACATAATTGACATGAGATTTTTAATTTGGGCATTAATGTCAGAAATTTCAGCCTGTTGATTAGTTAATATTGTTTTCATAACACGAATCTCCGTGGATAGCTCACAGTTTCCTTCATTGAGTATATTAGAATCTCTGTGGA
Source organism: Mastigoproctus giganteus (assembly GCF_048544385.1). Lineage (NCBI taxonomy): Eukaryota > Metazoa > Arthropoda > Arachnida > Uropygi > Thelyphonidae > Mastigoproctus > Mastigoproctus giganteus. The sequence goes on from NC_143581.1 coordinate 120,397,082, forward strand.
TAGCTCACAGTTTCCTTCATTGAGTGTATTAGAATCCAGGAGAATATCAGATTTTGCCGTATGAGATATGCTGATTAACTGAGTTTGAGGGAGGAATTTCTTCATAGTATTAAAGAGTAGTTCCTGGATTCATTTGATTGTAGAATAGAAAAGGCTGGATTCAGAGTTTCAGTAGGGAGGGAGTAGCGCTGAGATCTTCTGACAGCACAGGTATATGTGTTTGAGTCAATGCACCTGAAAGTTGATGCGATCAGAATCATAAGATTCAGAGTCAGTATTTCTAGATATTGGCATGATATTTGTCTTAAGTGAACTAGAGTAGGGCATTTGAACTTTGCTAGTGAAAGAGGAGGAAAGTGTCTCAGGTTCTGTGCTGTTTTTGCATTGCAACAGTTATAGGGCTTTTCTGGGAATTTCTGAGTCGACATCTATCACAACAGAATGATTTCTGACGACTTTTATTTAATTTTTTCAGGTCAGATTGGGTACAGTCATTGCATATTAATTGCTTACACTCAATACATTGGATAATGGGGTCAGAGCTGGTGCAGATGCTAGAATTTGGACAGAAGGTAGTATTTGTCATATTGAATTCAGATAATGTAGTGTTACTAGACAATTTAATATCACCACCAGTTGTGGTTTTGCAAACAATTGGCACTGTGACCAGTGGCCTTAGTTGTCCTGCAGTGAAATCCACAGAAGGGGTCTAAGTAGGGACGGGAGAGCAGAGCAGCTATGTGAAACTCTAATGCCGGGTCAAGGTCAAGTGTCTGTTGGACACATGTATAAGTTGAACTACAAGATAATGGCTGAAAGCGCTTGTATAAACAACGAACATGCAGAAATTCATTTAATACTTATCTGTTGTCTGCTTAAATAATAAAGCACATGCATCTGGCAATCCAAGGTCCTATCTTTATGTGGTGGCACTAATAGGAACTTAATACTTTAATTAAAAAACACACGAATCAAGAAAAGTTTACGGAGCACATCCTACAAATAGCCAAACACAATCGTCCCCCTAGCGGAGATGCCCTGAAGTTCACTTTTCTGTGATGTTAGTTTAGTGCTCACTGTTGGTAATGCTGGAGCACTGGGAGGTACTGATATTGGAGTGGCAGCTGACTGCAATTTTTGGGTGGGCTTTAGTGAGCTTAATAAATAGTGAGCAATGGGAGTGAAAGAGTCCCTTGGGGGAACAGCCATATCAGTTTGGGTCCTGATGGTACTCTAACCAGAAACTTTGTGGGCATATGAAGGCTTCCCTCTATTTATTGGTTGGATGGGTTTTCTGGCCTCTGGATAGGAAATGTTCAGCTCTGTTTTTAATTTTGAATCTCTTTTTCGTGCTTCCACCGCTGCCATGCTCGAGAGTATGCAAGGTGCCCTCCTTAGCAGTTAGTACAATTAGGCTTAGGAGCTAGACATTCCTTGCTCTCATGATCTTTAGCACCATATCGAGCACAGGCAGGGGTACCACGACAAGCTGTTTGTGAGTGGCTATACTTTTGACATCTAATACACCTCAGTGGGTTTGGTATATACATCCTCACTGGGCAGTTTAGATAGCCTGCCTTGATGGCACTTGGAGGCCGTGGAGTGTTGAACGTAAGGATGAGAACTCTGGTACAGACGAGATTCCCATCTTTTCGCATGGATATTCGCTTGACAACTGTCATTCCTTGGCCTTTTAATTCAGAGCAGATCTTTTCTTCAGAAACGTGAAGAAGATCCCACTCTGATATGACACCTCTTGACGAGTTCTGAGTTTTGTGAGGGGTTACGATGATCAGTATTCCCCCTACAGATGTGGCTTTCAAAATTTTTTCAGCATGCATTGTATTTGATGCTTTCACTAAAATATCTCCATAACACAGACATTTCATGAATTTAGGTGATCGTGCCATCCCTTCTAATCCTTTCTGGATAAAGAAAGATGATATTTTTCCAAATGACTGCTCTCCGGTGGGATGGAGAATGGTGTTACAGATGGTCTTTTCTCCTCAGTTTTGGCTCTTTTAACAGAATTGGTGTCATTATCATCTGATGATCGATTAGGTAGGGGCCTTGTTGGGGCCCCAGAAGAAGTAGAATTTAAATTACTCATAGGAGTAAGATAAAAATTTCCGATGCCCCTAAGTACCTCACCCACCACAGAGCTGTACGAGGGGATGCCCACTCATGAACTAGCAGGTACTGCGTACACGAATGGGACGCCAAGTTAGCTTAGGAGAAACATACCCACATTTCCAATAAGACTTAATCCTGTCCCAGGACCAAAGGGAAGGAGGGAGACTTATTGGAATGCAGTTGACCCTAGCAGTAAGAACCACCCACCGATTGATCCCAGTCGGGCCGTCTTGTCAAAACAGGGATCTGAAGTGGTGTATCAAGGCTATGCCCCTCAACCACTAGAATTCCCCTTTCCAAGTTTCCACGGGTCGTGGCGCACAGCTGCACACACCGGATTCCAATTATGTAACCCCGGAACAAAGGTATGGGCATTAGATCCCAGTGATGCTAATCTGGAAACCCGACAGCATCACTGGGAGTCCTCTCACCATGTACAGGTGCCTACGCCGAGGGCTACGCTCAAGGAGGCGGAGAATGAAAAAGACCTGTGGGTAATTGTGCAGTCAGATTTGAAGTTCTCTGACAATGCAGATGGGCTGCCAGAGCAGGTCACGAAGTTTTGTCAATGATATATAGGAATTTTGCTAGCAGAGACAAGGTGATGATTATCCGTTTGTATAAGGCAATGGTCAGGTCACACCTTGAGTGCTGGGTACAGGTCTGGATCCCTCATTTTAGGAAGGATGTAGAGTTGCTAGAACGAGTACAGAGAAGGGCAACAAGACTGGTGAGGGGAATGAAGGGGTCCTCTTACGAAGAAAGACAAGTTCTGCAGGTTGCAGCATATGGAGACTAAGCACCTGTGAGGTGATCTGATTGAGGTGTAGAAGACTTTGAATGGTTTGAGAGGCTCAATGCTGATGGGATACTTTTGCTTGCTCAGACTAAGAACCTGATGGGTCATAGATTCAAATTGAGGAAAGACAGTTGTAGAATAGATGTGCGGAAGTTTGCCTTTGGTCAGTAGGGAGATGAATCCAGGAACAGACTTCCGTCTGTGGAATTGATAGCTTAAATAAATTTAAGCCCAAACTAGACAAACATTTGGAGCTGGGCAAAATGGGAAGGGTTTTTTTTTTTTTTTTTTTTTTGCTGATGCTGTATAAGCTTGCTTTCTTGCATCATATGTCCCAACTAATGATGATAAAAAAAAATTAAGTAAAATAAAAGTTAATGTAAACCTAAGACATACTATATTAACATTAAAAAAATGCTACCTTCTAGTAAACTACCATTTACTAGAAGGTAGAATTTTGTGCCTTCATTTAGATAATGTGATACTAGTTATTAAATATCTCATCTGATTTAAAAATCACACATTGTAGATAAATAAGATGCTAAAATGGCTGAGACATATGCCGTATACTTACATGCTATTTCATCAAGAGCAGTGATGACCAGTGATGATGCACTCTTCTCAGCCATTATTTGCCTCAATTCTACAATCTTCATCTTCCATGACTTTCCTAGTTTGACATTTTAATGTTCCTTAAGTAAACTGAAGAGCACAAAGTAATTATCATAAGCATAACTAACAGAGTGCAATAAAAATTATCTATTTATTTGGAAAGGAAAAACAAAATATAAATTCACGTTCTCTTAAACTCTGTGGAAGACAGTGATCATAACCTTATGCAATAATATAAAACAATTCCATTCCAACAGTTGGCAATAGTCATAAGTTAAACCTATATCTATTGCTAACTGTTTGAAACATATGGCTTCTTTTTTTTTTTTTATAAAAATGAATACATGGAGAGAAAGCAAACAATTCTTAAAACTCCAAGGAGACTGTCAGCACTTTTCAATATATTTCAATAGATTGTAGATTGTAAGATTGTAGATTGTAATTGTAGATTGTTCAATAGATTGTAGAGTCTGAGATTGTAAACATCACCATTAAGTGGTATCACTATCATCAAATGATTGATTGGTTTGGATATTTTACTGGCACATCAGCTCCTATGGCTATATTGCACTAAACATATGATTCATGGTTTTTTTCACTGATGTCTATCGTTATGATGTTTATATCAGATTATAGCAATTTATGCGTTTTTCAAAAACTGGAAAACTTCAGATATATTAGATGTTATATTATTATTATTATTATTTGGTTTTTAGGAGCATTAGCAACTAAGGCCATATTGCTCCGGGAGATGCGATGGTCATTCCCTGACCTTTCCGCATCCTCCGTATTTGGTGGTGATGGGCTCGAACCCCTGTCTAATCAAGAAGCGTGTGCTACACACTGCTGCTCCTTCCCACCTGGCTATGGAGACGCCAATATATATATTAGATGTATCTGACGATATTGTTCGTAATGAAAATTTGTCCGTTCCTTTTAAGAATTTATAGGTAATCTGACGTTCTCGTGTACAGTTAGGGTAGTCAAGTAGAATATGTTGGACTGTTTGCACTGTGTGACAGTCAGAGCACTGAGGTGGAGATTCAGCTTAGAGCAGGTAGGAGTGGGTAACATTGGTGTGTCCTATTCTTAATCTGCTCAGTATAACTTCTTCTTGTCTGTTGGTTCTTGTACTGATTTTCCATTGTTGAAACCACAGTTTTATCTGTAATAATTTGTTACCAGCTTGCTCCTGCCATTTTAATTGCCACTGTCTTTCGACGCTATTTTGAATTTTAGTTTTATAGCCTAGGTATGGTATTTTTATGGTACTGTTGATTGGGTTAACCACTTGTTTTGCTGCTTGGTCAGCTTGTTCATTGCCATCTATTCATACATGTCCGGGAACCCAGCAGAAACTTATATTTTTCTTTCGCTTTGCTAGTTTTTTTTTAGCATGTTTTGTATTTTACATATGGTCGGACGGGCATTTATGGTGTTATCCTTTAAGGCTTCTGGGGCATTGAATGAATCCGTGAAGACTATTCTGCTAGGTGTCTTGCTAAACCATATATGGTTTATGGCTAGTTGTATACCCTCCAATTCGGCAGTATAAATGGTGCACTCTGTTAGGATTACTTGGGAGATCATGGTATTTGGGAACTTGGCAGCTATTCCTACCTTAGTTTCTGTTTTCGAACCTTCTGTATATATCAGGGTGGAATTGCAATGTTGGTCTTTGTAGGCTGAATGTAACTGCTGGAAATTTTGCTTAGGTAAAGAATCCTTTCTCCAATTATACATATGGTTTTGTTTGTTTGTTTGTTATTTGGTTTTTAGGAGCATTAGCAACTAAGGCCATATTGCTCCGGGAATATGCAGTGGTCATTCCCTGACCTTTCCGCATCCTCCATATTTGGTGGTGACGGGCTCGAACCCCGGTCTAATCAAGAAGCGTGTGCTACGCACTGCTGCTCCTTCCCACCTGGCTATGGAGGCGCCCTTATGCATATGGAGATCACATGTTTTTTACATAATATCCCATGGTAGATATGGAACTTTAGGAGAAGTTGTTATCTGATTGAGATTTAAATTACATTGCTGTAGTAGGTCTTTTAAATAAATGCCTGCTGTTGTTGGTATTTGGATATGCTCTAGGTATGTTTTCCAAACTTGTTTCATGTAGAATTGTCCATATTGGTCAGGTATTGATTTTATCTTTGCAGTGCAGCATAACAGCAAGTTTTTTCTCTGGAGTTGTGGTGGCTCATGAGCCTCTGCATATAGACTGGTAATGGGTGATATACTCCTAATACTGTACATAAAGCATTATGATCCATTGCATTAAGCCATCTCAGGGCACTTGGTTATATACAGTTATATACGGGGCTTAGAGGGTAACAGATAATCTGTGTGTTATCAGACACTCAGTCTAAAACACTAATGGATCCAATATCTTTCTATTTCAGAAGATTTAGGAGAAGTCCGATTGGCCTGCCTCCCTGATATCCACTCATGCACAACTTCTCGATGGTAAGCCCTGTTACGTCACTTAAGTGTAAACATGAAGAGGAAAAGACCAAACCCTCCAGCACATGGCAGCACAATGAAACAAATGGCCCTCAGTCCCCAGTGGCTTTCGCTCCCTGTCTTATGGCAGCGAGAGGGCCAGAGTGGAAGCAGAGAGTGCTATAAATTTATGCTTATGTACATAGCTTAATCAATACGTACTGTAATATGTACATACTAACTAATTGATATTTATATTCACTGAATTTCTGGGTATGACCAGGCTGCCATGCACGGAAACTGAACTTGGCCTTTTACAACGTAAGGTAGCTTACTGGTGAAGATAGGATATTAGAGCTGAAAAAGGAATTAGAAAATGTGAATTGGAATATACTCACACACCAGCAGGGCTTTTGTGGATTTATTGGATGATTGTTTTCTACATCAGCATGTTCGGGAGGCAACTAGAGGGAGTAATACTCTTGATTTGATTATCAGCAGTGATTCTTCATGCATTAAGAATCTGCAGATAAATGAACCACTAGGTGGCAGTGATCACAGTGTGCTGAAGTGGGATTTACTCAAAGAGGTAACTACCATTAGGGGTAAAGGGAAGGGTTATTGCTTCCGTAAAGGCGACTACGATGGACTGAGACAGTATTTAAATTCTATACAGTGGGACCAACTGATGATGTTACCAACAGCAAATTCAAAATGGGAAGCATTCAAAGAAATTACCTTGGAAGCTACTAGGCTTTACATACCAACTAAGAAATATTGTTCAAGGTTTAGGCCAAAATGGATGTCAGATTAACTAATGAGGCATATGGCAGAGAAGAAAAATGCATGGGATACTTACAAATTAACACATGACACAGAAGCCTATGATAGATACAAGTTGATATGCAACCAAGTTACAAAGGAGGTTAGGCAGGCGAAGGCAGATTACGAGAAATCCTTGGCAAGGGATGCAAAGAAAAACAGCAAAGAGTTCTTTACTTATGTAAACTCTAGAAGGAAGGGGATGAATCAGATTGATCCACTTGATATTGATGGGTCAACTGTTGATGATCCTGCTCAGGTAGCTAACAAACTAAATGAATATTTTGCATCGACATTCACACATGAGGAGTTATTCAGCAAGGGGAATGCCAGAGGTGTATTCAACTCTAGCAGTAAGCTACAGAATCTTGAAATAACTGGGAGTAAAGTGGAGGAGAAACTGTTGAAGATAAACACAAGAAAGGCACCCGGGATGGATGGGATCTATCCAGTTATATTAAAGGAGGCAGCAAAGGAAGTAAGCAAACCCTTAGCCATAATTATGAGAGCTTCCTTGGACTCAGGGGAGGTATCCATAGACTGGAAATGTGCAAATGTGACCCCAATTCACAAAGGAGGATCAAAGGCTGACACAAGTAATTATAGACCTGTGAGCTTAACTTCTGTTCCAGGAAAATTAATGGAGGCACTGGTTAAAGAAGCACTGCAGGATCATTTAGACAAGACTTCAGTTATAGCTCAGACACAGCATGGTTTTGTTTAGGGGAAGTCTTGCCTGACCAACTTGATTGGATACTATGATGCAGTCACAAAAGAACTGGATGCAGGGAATAACTTTGATATTATATACTTGGATCTTAGAAAGGCTTTTGATACTGTTGCACATGGAAGACTGCTACACAAATTGGAGCAGTGTGACATTGGAGGCAAATTGCTGCTATGGATAAAGGGGTGGTTGAGGGGGAGAAGACAGAGAGTGGTAATCAATGGACACTGTTCATCGTGGACTAATGTTATTAGTGGAGTCCCTCAGGGCTCAGTGTTGGGTCCATTATTGTTTTCTGTATTTATAAATGATATTGACGATGGTACATCAAGCTTAATGTCCAAGTTTGCAGATGATACAAAGGTTGGCAGGGTTGTCAAGGACACTACTGACACTATGCTGCTGCAACAGGATCTGGAGAGGTTGAGCAGATGGGCTGAGAGGTGGAAAATGAAGTTTAACATTGACAAATGTAAAGTACTACACATGGGAAACAGCATCCTCAGAGCAACGTATCAACTCTGTGGTACTACACTGACTGTGGTAGAGAATGAAAGGGACTTGGGGGTGGTTGTGCAGGCAGATATGAAGTTCTCTGAGCAGTGCAGACGGGCGGCAAGAGTAGCTCATGGAGTATTGTCAATGATATACAGGAATTTTTCCAGTAGGGATAAGGAGGTGATTATTCCATTGTATAAGGCAATGGTCAGGCCTCACCTAGAGTACTGTATACAGGTCTGGAGGCCTCATTTCAAGAAGGATGTAGAGCTGCTGGAACGAGTACAGAGAAGGGCAACAAGATTAGTGAATGGAACAAAGGGGTGCTCTTACGAAGAAAGGCTTAAGTTTTGCAAATTACAGTGTCTGGAGACTAGGCACCAGCGAGGTGATCTGATAGAGGTGTATAAAGCCTTGAATGGTTTAAGCATGCTCAATGCTGATGGGATTCTTCCTCTAGCTCAGAAAAATCACCTGAGAGGGCATAAATTCAAATTGAGGAAAGACAGATGTAGGATAGACGTGAGGAAATTTGCCTTTAGCCAGCGGGTGGTTGGTTGGTGGAACCGACTTCCATCCCTTGTGGTGGAGGTTGATAGCATAAATAAGTTTAAGGCTCAGCTGGACAGGTATTTTGAACGAACAGAGGGGTGAAGTGGAAGTGGGTTTTTTTTTTTTTTTTTTGGCTGATGCTGCATAAGCTTGCTTTCTTGCATCAAATGCCTCTACTAATGCTAATGCTAATGCTAATCTGTGTACTCACACAAGCTAACAATTTCTCACACACCTAATGCTGCCTCAATAATATCAGCAAATATTCTTCCACCTCTTCCTATTTAAGTGCATCTCATTCCATACCTGTAAAAACAGTCTCTCCTGTTTAGAAGCACAAACCAAGCCATGATAATTTCTATCCCATGAGCCTTGCACAATCTCTCCACAGCTGATTTGATTGACACAGCACTCATCACATACTCCGGCCTATCATGTCTGTGCAGAATTGGAGGCACTTTCAAATATAATTCTAATCCAGGACTTTTTCTTAACATTGCCTAGTACTTGTTAAGGATATCCTCAAATCTCCTACCCTTAATATCATTAAAGTAACAAGGTGTACTAATGATAATATGATAATGTAATACATTTCCTGTTTCACAGACAACAGAGTCATTAACAATAGCTACTTCGTGTAATACCAGAGCTTTCTGCCCTGGAGAATTTTGCTGTGTTGTGTGATGCATGGGTGTACCTCCAGTAGCCAAGTGCTTAATGGGCCGCTCTTTTTAATTCGTTTGATGGTATCAACCGTGTTCCTCAAGTTCTCATTTAAGCCCATCGGAACACTGAACTGACACTTGATCTGCTCTTTCTCCCTGCAATGAAAGCATACAAAGGCATCTCCTTTGGCGATATCATGTCCCGTTACTGATAACTCAATAATACGGCTACAAGCAGACACTGTATGTAGCCCTGAGTCGCAAGGGAACCACAACTGATGGTTATTTTGAGCTGCAATGTATCTTTTTCCTAAATGTTTTTTCCAACACCAATCTCCATCATGACAAACATACAAATAGTTATAGCTCAGCAAACTGTAGTTATTTGTATAGTAACTACATACAAATAGCTATAGCTCAGTAACTACAGTTATTTGTATAGTAACTACATACAAATAGCTATAGCTCATGGATCTTATTCAGTTAGAATAAGATCCATGTTGATGTAACATTTATTTACTCAGACTGCCTCAGGAGTCACCTTCTGAAACTACAACATAAAGTTATGGGACAGGCTGGAACCTTACCTTCCCTCAGTGTTTCAGTAGCTTTTCTGACACTCTTAACCAGTTACTATATTACAATAACTAATTCAGACTAATGGGGGGGGGTGGGATTGCATCATTGAAATTCCTACAAATATATATAAATATTTTTGTAGTTCACAAAAACCAATGCTCGAAAAGTTCTATGTTACCAATTAATTCTAGTTTAACGTTAACTTTTAGTTAAATTTTTTGGGTAAAATAAAAAAAAAAAAACATAAAGCACATATTTATACATGCAAGTTTTTATTTTCAATTTCACTTAATAAACAAGCAGTTAAGAACCAGTGACCATTAGCCAGTCATTTCATGTTACAACTCATTTTTACACTTCACACTGGCTGAATAAGCCAGGACAATAGTGTAACAACTTGAGTACCTGAATTAACCATAAGGTTAGAAGGGGTGTAGATTTGTAAAGCCAGTTTGGAAGGAGATGGAAATGCTCTTCTTGAATAGCTACCTGATTTAGGGACAAAAATACTTCACTACAGATCTGAAATAATTAACTACTTTATATAATTTGCAATGTCAGTGGTATAAAGTGACATGCTGTTAGGAAAAGATTGATGCAGCATTTTTTTATACTGCTATTACTAATAAATTATTGTAAATAAAAAAGTTTATCAAATAATACCCAAAATGCATTTTAACAGGCTTGATGCACTCCATACTATTAGTTCAGTGGTGCTCTCACAACCAGTGAATTTCAATCCTCCCCAATGAGGTTTCAAAAGATTGTATCACAAAATCAGAATAAATCAAAAATACAAGTCACAGTCTCAAACAAAAAAGAACACTTCTTGTGACCATAAGAGGGTCACAGGATGGCTACAGACTGGCTAATGAAAAAGTAGTTGTCACATGCTAAAGAGTGAAAAACATTGCATTACTTCAATATAAATGACAAGTTAGAGGTTTAAAAAAATACCTGCATATGCATCAGCTAAAGGTTCTACAAGATTATTTGGAGGTAAAGGTCTGTCTTTCCATAATATATCTACTAGATTTTGTGCTACAGGGGCAAGACTATGGCCTGCATTATCCAGTTCTTTAGATAAAGACTTCCACACATCTGAAATTATATTTATAATAATATCAAAGTTAAAAAAAATTATATAAATATAATGTATATTTTTACTGCAATATCTAACTTATCAAAAAAATGTTCTGAGATACAGCAAACAATTCACACTACTGACTATGAAACTGTTTCTAACAGCAACAACAAAATACTTAGAAATATCTGGAAGTTGCAGATCTCCTTTCAGGGATAAAAATTCCACTCTCTATGATCTGTATATAAAACAGTGGAGAATGGATGGTGGCTTTTTTCTTTTCATCGTAAATTTCTTTGTAGCAAGCAAGCATGTCATTCACCCCTATGTTAACTTTTAAGAATCGTTCGCTGTCGGGATCCATCTTTTCAAACCCTTGCCATTGCTGATGCAATTTCATGAAATACCATTGCCAATCTCTCTGGTGTTGAAGAATCCCGTTTAGTTCATCTTGAGCTTCGTCATTTGATTCATCTTTAGCGTCATTTCATCCTCATTTGGTTCATCTTGAGCTTCGTCAGTATTTACTTCTTTCACTATCGCTCCCCGCAAGTCAATATGTTCTTCATTAGATAATTCCTTCTCTTCTTCCTCTATTAATTCCTCCACACCTTTGGCATCAACCTCCAACTGAAGTAGCTCTGCAATCTTTACAATCTTATCTGTAACCTCTTCATATGATTCATCTTTTTCAAATCCTTCGAAGACTTTTACCTGCCATGGGCATATTTTCTTCCATGTGCCATTTAAACAACTTTTATTAATTTCCTCCCAGGCCTTATTAATGTTTAAGATGGCGTGGTAAATATTGTAAGATTTCCAAAATTCTCTTAACGTAAAATTTTTCTCATTGTCTACTGCAGACAATGCCTGAGCAAATGTTTTGCGTAAATAGTATACTCTTAAATTTAAAATAACACACTGATCCATACGTTGAATGAGTGAAATTGTGTTTGGCGGTAGAAATATGACTCTCACATTCGAATTGAAATCATCTAGATGCGTAGGATGTCCAGGAGCATTATCTAATAGAAGCAAAATCTTGAAAGGAATGTCGTTGTCTTTACAATATTTTTCGACTTCAGGAATGAAGATGCATTTAAACCAATCCTCAAAGAGAGATATTGTTATCCATGATCTCTGGTTCGATCAGAAATGCACAGGTTGGGTGGCTTTACTGGTGCCCTTAAATGCCCGAAGGTTTCCAGAATGGCATACAAGCAGTGGTATTAATCTGTAATCTCCCACTGAATTAGCCCCAAGCAAGAGCTTGGCCCTATCTTTTCACGCATTGAAACCTGGAATTGTCTCTTCCTCTTTGGCAATGAATGTTTGATCCTGCATTTTTTTTCCTATACAGAGCAGTCTGGTCAACATTAAAAATTTGCTGCATTGAATAGCCGCATTCATCAATATTTTTTTCCAACAGATCACAGTACGTATCCTTAATATCTTGTAAATACTTGTTGCTTTTGCTTGAATGGTCATTAGACTCAGGGGCACTTGCTTCTGAAATCTGATTTTCCATCCATATTTTTAACAGCTGTTTCATCTTTGATATAGGACCTGACTGCTATTTTGTGATTACTGTTGATCTTAAGTGTGTTCATCCTTTGACATGTTTTTTTATACATGCACTGTCCTTTAAAATAGTATTCACTGTTGAAGCAGCAAGACCCAATTCCCTTGCAATAGATGACAAACTTTGTCCTGCTTTGTACTTCTTAAATCATTTTTATCTTCATTTCTAAATCAGTGTTGTTTCATTTCCTAGCACTGCTAGCATTTGCACTTTCTCTTCATCATTGTAATACGTAAATAGGAACGAAAAGAATATGATTCAAGATTTCAGTGAAGGGGAACACATTTCACCATAACTGACGTTGTAGAGTGAATATCATCTTTTAAGGGCACAAAAGGTGATATAGTTGTACACGTTGGCACTAATGATATTAAGAGTAGGAGACCGGCGGAATTACTTAATAAGTACAGGTCACTGTTCAAAAAAAAGCCGTGAATTAGGGCTGAATTTGAAAGTGTCTGCAATTCTGCCCAGACACGATAGGAGGGAGTATATGATGAGAGCCCTGTCAATCAATTCGGCCCTGGAAAGATTGTGCAAGGCTCAAGGGGTACAATTTTTTTCAGCCTGGTCTGTACTTGTTAACAGGAGAGACTGTTTCTACAGGGATGGGATATACTTAAATAGAAAGGGTGCAAGAATGTTTGCTGATGCTATCGAGGCAGTGTTAGGTGGGTCGAAAAACTGCTAGATTGGGGGGATACAAGGACTAATAGATTAACAGTAGCCACTGGCAGAGGTGAAAGTGATTCTTACACTGCTTCTATTGGAATGAGCCACAGCCTGGAAAATAAGACGGAGGATATTTCAGAGACTGCTGGGAATCACTGGGGAACAAGTAAACACATGGGTTGTGTTAGGGTAGCTAAGAAAAAGAACAGGTGCATGTATACTTGCGTGTAAACCAATGGTAGGAGTTTAGTAAATAAATTTGATGAATTTGAGGTATTGCTCAAAACATCAAAGGCAGATATTGTGGGGATTTCAGAGACGTGGTGTCACACAGATATAAGGAATGCAGAACTGGAATTTGGGGAATACAATGTCTACAGAAAGGATAGGAAGGGAGGAGGGGTTATGCTATTAGTTAAGAAATACATAAAATCCAAGGAAGTGAAGCCAGTCGACATCGCTGGACAGTGCAGTGTCGAGTCAGATTGGTGTGACATAAGCATTGGGAGACCAAAATTGAGAGTAGGAGTGTGCTATAGGCCTAATGACTCTGATGAGTATAATAAGAAACTGTACAGGGAAATAGAGTGGGCCAGTAAATCAGAGAGTCTTATAATGGGGGATTTTAATTTCCCAGATATTGATTGGAATTTGGGGGCTGGTCACTCACACACTAGCAAGGCTTTTGTGGATTTATTGGATGATTGTTTTCTACATCAGCATGTTCGGGAGGCGACTAGAGGGAGTAATACTCTTGATTTGATAATCAGTAGTGATTCTTCATGCATTAAGAATCTGCAGGTAAATGAACCACTAGGTGGCAGTGATCACAGTGTGCTGAAGTGGGATTTACTCAAAGAGGTAACTACCATTAGGGGTAAAGGGAAGGGTTATAGCTTTTGTAAAGGCGACTACGATTAAAATTCCATACAGTGGGACCAACTGATCATGTTACCAACAGCAAATTCAAAATAGAAAGCATTCAAAGAACTTATCTTGGAAGCTACTAGGCTTTATATACCAACTAAGAAATATTGTTCAAGGTTTAGGCCTAAGTGGATGTCAGATGGACTAATGAGACATATGGCAGAGAAGAAAAATGCATGGGGATACATACAAATTAATTAGTGACACAGAAGCCTATGATAGATACAAGTTGATCTGTAACCAAGTTACAAAGGAGGTTAGGCAGGAAAAGGCAGATTACGAGAAATCTTTGGCAAGGGATGCAAAGAAAAATAGCAAAGAGTTCTTTACTTATGTAAACTCTAGAAGGAAGGGGATGAATCAGATTGGTCCACTTGATATCGATGGGTCAACTGTTGATAATATTGCTCAGGTAGCTAACAAACTAAATGAATATTTTGCATCGACATTCACACATGAGAAGTTATTCAGCGAGGGGAATGCCAGAGGTGTATTCAACTCTGGCAGTAAGCTAGAGAATCTTGTAATAACTGAGAGTAAAGTGGAGGAGAAATTGTTGAAGATAAATACAAGAAAGGCACATGGGGTGGATGGGATCTATCCAGTTATATTAAAGGAGGCAGCAAAGGAAGTAAGCAAACCCTTAACCATAATTATGAGAGCTTCCTTGGACTCAGGGGAAGTACCCATGGACTGGAGATGTGCAAATGTGACTCCAATTCACAAAGGAGGATCAAAGGGTGACACAAGTAATTATAGACCTGTTAGTTTAAATTCTGTTCCCGGAAAATTAATGGAGTCACTGGTTAAAGAAGCACTGCAGGATCATCTAGACAAGACTTCAGTAATAGCTCGGATGTAACAGCATGGTTTTGTTAAGGGGAAGTCTTACCTGACCGATTTGATTGGATACTATGATGCAGTTACAAAATAACTGGATGCAGGGAATAACTTTGATATTATATACTTGGATCTTAGAAAGGCTTTTGATACTGTTGCACATGGAAGACTGCTGCACAAATTGGAGCAGTGTGGCATTGGAGGCAAATTGCTGCTATGGATAAAAGGGTGGTTGAGGGGGAGAAGACAGAGAGTGGTAATCAATGGACACTGCTCATCGTGGAATAATGTTATTAGTGGAGTCCCTCAGGGCTCAGTGTTGGGTCCATTATTGTTTTCTGCATTTATAAATGATATTGATGATGGTATATCAAGCTTAATGTCCAAGTTTGCAGACGATACGAAGGTTGGCAGGGTTGTCAAGGCCACTACTGACACTATGCTGCTGCAACAGGATCTGGAAAGGTTGAGCAGATGTACTGAGAGGTGGCAAATGAAGTTTAACATTGACAAATATAAAGTACTACATATGGGAAACAGCAACCCCAGAGCAACGTATCAACTCTGTGGTACTACAATGACAGTGGTAGAGAATGAAAGGGACCTGGGAGTGGTTGTGCAGGCAGATATGAAGTTCTCTGAGCAATGCAGACGGGCTGCAAGAGTAGCTCATGGTGTATTGTCAATGATATACAGGAATTTTTCTAGCAGGGATAAGGAGGTGATTATTCCCTTGTATAAGGCAATGGTCAGGCCACACCTTGAGTACCGTATACAGGTCTGGAGGCCTCATTTCAAGAAGGATGTAGAGCTGCTGGAACGAGTACAGAAAAGGGCAACAAGATTAGTGAATGGAACAAAGGGGTGCTCTTACGAAGAAAGGCTTAAGTTTTGCAAATTACAGTGTCTGGAGACTAGGCACCAGCGAGGTGATCTGATAGAGGTGTATAAAGCCTTGAATGGTTTGAGCATGCTCAATGATGATGGGATTCTTCCTCTTGCTCAGAATAATCACCTGAGAGGGCATAAATTCAAATTGAAGAAAGACAGATGTAGGATAGACGTGCGGAAATTTGCGTTTAGCAAGCGGGTGGTTGGTTGGTGGAACAGACTTCCATCCCTTGTTATGGAAGTTGATAGCTTAAATAAGTTTAAGGCTCAGCTGGACAGGTATTTCGAACGAACAGAGGGGTGAAGTGGAAGTGGGTTTTTTTTTTTTTTTTTTGGCTGATGCTGCATAAGCTTGCTTTCTTGCATCAAATGCCTGTATTAATGCTAATGCTAATTAGCCACTACAAAGCCGCACACCTAGAATCACCAAAACAATATGGATTCAAACCGGGATTATCAACCACAGAAGCAGTCCAAAACCTTATATTCAAGCAACTGAATGCAACAGGATTTACCTCCTAGTCATCGCAGAAGACATAACCAGGGGATTAGACACCCCGTGGTGGCCGACTGTCCTCGGCTGGCTCCAGGAGGCCGTGCTCCTAACAAATGTCTACAAGTGTATAAAGGATTACCTAACTGATCGAAGAATTGAGGTAGTAACACCTTTTCGAAAAATGGCTCGATGAGTGTGCAGGGGCTGCTCCCAGGGCTTGATCCTGGGGCCGCTCCTGTGGAACATTGTCTTTGACGACTTCCTGGCTCAGTACTTGGGCGAAGTACTGAGTCAGGCCTTTGCTGACGATTTGGTCCTGATGGTGGAGGAGGACTGTAGATCGGGCCTGGAGACTCATGGAAACCAGGCAACACAGGTGTTACAGGATTGCGGAAAGCTACACATGTTGAAGATCTCACTCATGAAGACGAACTCTGTTCTACTGAAAGGGGTGCTCGACATCAACAGAACACCGCAAATAAAGATAGCAGGAGCAACCATCAAACTTGCAAAACAAATATGATACTTAGGAATTACAATCGACAGTAATTTATCTTTCACCCCTCATATCATCCACCTGAAAGAAAAACTAAGGAATTACGCAGCATTAATAGTAAGAGTCTCACACAGGGACTGGGGATTAAACAGAAAAACCCTGTCCCTGTATTACAAAGCAATTTTCATCCCAGCCATTATGTACGGATCCTCAATGTGGTACAAAAAAGCAGGAACAGTTATAAATAAAAGACACCTGGACACAATCCAGCGTAGCATTATGCTCATCATCTCTCGTGCATGCAGAACAGTGAGCATGCACACCCTCCAGGTCAAGACAGGAGTCCTCCCACTAGATCTGGAGGTGACTCACTGTGGGATGATGTATCACCTGTCTAAGGAAACATCCACTACAATTTATGGACTCATCCTAGAACCAAACAACGCCCGCAAAGCAGAAAAGCATAGAATCGTGGCTCACCTGCTACAGCTGTGACAGGATAGATGGACAGCATCAAACAAAGGCAAAGTGATGAAGAGATTCATACCACTGATTGCCAAGAAGTATCCATAAATTGTTTCAAAACTTCTGATGTTAACGTTTGCTCAGATCTTGTAGGAATGGAATTGTTTACACACCACTTTACACACCACTTTAAAATCTCGTCCTTGATCTAAACCTTGGTTTTCCAATAAATGTGCCAAGACTGTTCAAGAAAAGAATTTTGCATGTCGTAACTGGCTTGCTGTCAATTCTTCAGTTTCATTTTCTGCCTACACCAAAGCTTGTAATAAATGTAAAGCAGTTATTAATCAGTCCAAACTAGATTTTTAAAAGGCAATGGATTCATTGCCTTTTAATCTTGACCATTAGGTCAAGAAGCAGAAAACTTGCTTCTTGACCTAATGGTAGCCAAGCATTCTAGTCTCTTCCCAAAGCTATTGGCTGCAACTTTTGCTCATCTCTGCTCAAACCTCTGTCAAAACCAGATGGTTCTCCTGTAATTTCAGCCAATGATAAAACTGACCTGCCAGCATCCCATTTTTTTCCCAACTCATGTTGTTGTTGTTATTTGGTTTTTTGGAGCATTAACAACTAAGGCCATATTGCTCCGGGGATATGCAGTGGTTCCATGACCTTTCCGCATCCTCCATATTTGGAGGATGCGGAAAGATCAGGGTCTCAAACCCCGGTCTAATCAAGAAGCGCGTGCTACGCACTGCTGCTCCTGCCCACCTGGCTATGGAGGCACCTCCAACTCATGTATTAATGACCCTGGTAAAACACCTCCCACCATTCCCAATATGCTCCATTCAATGCCTCCTGTGGTCTTCCATCAGAAGGATTTTGAAGAAACTTGATACTCAGAAAGCTCCAAGTCCTTAGCATTAGCATTAGTAGAGGCATTTCATGCAAGAAAGCAAGCTTATGCAGCATCAGCCAAAAAAAAATAATAATAAATAAATAAAAAAATAAATAAATAAATAAAAAATAACCACTTCCCTTCACCCCTGTGTTCGTTTGAAATACCTGTCCAGCTGAGCCTTAAACTTATTAGGCTATCAACTTCCATGACAAGGGATGGAAGTCTATTCCACCAACCAACCACCCGCTGGCTAAAGGCAAATTTCCTCACGTCTATCCTACATCTGTCTTTTCTCAATATGAATTTATGCCCTCTCAGGTGATTATTCTGAGCAAGAGGAAGAATCCCATCAGCATTGAGCATGCTCAAACCATTCAAGGCTTTATACACCTCTATCAGATCACTTCGCCGGTGCCTAGTCTCCAGACACTGTAATTTGCAAAACTTAAGCCTTTCTTTGTAAGAGCACCCCTTTGTTCCATTCACTAATCTTGTTGCCCTTCTCTGTACTCATTGCAGCATCTCTACATCCTTCTTGAAATGAGGCCTCCAGACCTGTATACAGTACTCTAGGTGTGGCCTGACCATTGCCTTATACAAGGGAATAATCACCTCCTTATTCCTGCTAGAAAAATTCCTATATATCATCGACAATACACCATGAGCTACTCTTGTAGCCCGTCTGCACTGCTCAGAAAACTTCATATCTGCCTGCACAACCACCCCCAGGTCCCTTTCATTCTCTACCACTGTCAGTGTAGTACCACAGAGTTGATACATTGCTCTGGGGTTGCTGTTTCCCATATGTAGTACTTTACATTTGTCAATGTTAAACTTCATTTGTCACCTCTCAGCCCACCTGCTCAACCTTTCCAGATCCTGTTGCAGTAGCATAGTGTCAGTAGTGTCCTTGACAACCCTGCCAACCTTTGTATCATCTGCAAACTTGGACATTAAGCTTGATATACCATCATCAATATCATTTATAAATACAGAAAACAATAATAGACCCAACACTGAGCCCTGAGGGACTCCACTAATAACATTAGTCCACGATGAGCAGTGTCCATTGATTACCACTCTCTGTCTTCTCCCCCTCAACCACCCCTTTATCCATAGCAGCAATTTGCCTCCAATGCCACACTGCTCCAATTTGTGTAGCAGTCTTCCATGTGCAACAGTATCAAAAGCCTTTCTAAGATCCAAGTATATAATATCAAAGTTATTCCCTGCATCCAGTTCTTTTGTGACTGCATCATAGTATCCAATCAAGTTGGTCAGGCAAGACTTCCCCTTAACAAAACCATGCTGTGTCTGAGCTATAACTGAAGTCTTGTCTAAATGATCCTGCAGTGCTTCTTTAACCAGTGCCTCCATTAATTTTCCAGGAACAGAAGTTAAACTAACAGGTCTATAATTATTTGTGTCGTCCTTTGGTCCTCCTTTGTGAATTGGGGTCACATTTGCACATCTCTAGTCCATGGGTACTTCCCCTGTGTCAAAGGAAGCTCTCATAATTATGGCTAAGGGTCCTTATGGTATTTCTCCAATTGTTCTCAAAACCTGTCCTCTTGAATTTACTCCTGTTCTTTGCCACCTTTTTTCACTTTCTTATTCCAAAGGTGTTTTTCCTTCTGCTTAGAAATTTGCTCATATCCAGCCAGTTCCTAAAAAGAGAGACAAATCTCTCCAATCCAATTATTGTCCCATTGCAATTATTCTACCCTTTCTAAAGTAAGGGAGAAATCGATTAACCACCAACTCTTAAACAACCTAGAAACCTACCGTCTGATCAACAATCTCCAGTATCGATTACATCAGTGTCGGTCCACTGGTGATATTCTGGCTTATGTTACCCAATAATGGACAAATTCAATGAAAAAGTTCGGTGAAACACAGGAAGTTGCTCTTTACATCTCAAAGGCTTTCGATCATGTTTGGCATAAAGGTCTTCTAAACAAGCATCCATCTTCATCAGAAGCCTGCTGAAAGCAAAGCTCAATGGACAATTAAAGCCATAAACACCTATACAGTCCCAGTGCTAACATACTCCTTTGGGGTGATAGATTGGTCTAACACCGAGCTGGAGGATATCATGAGAAAGACAACGACAATGATGACATCCATAGTCAGCCGTTGGGAGACTGACAATTGCTCGAAAAGGAGAAAGGGGCCTGATAGACCTAATCGAGCAACAGAAAACAGTGATTGCTAACCTGAAGGATTACTCTTAGAGACACACACAGCGGCACTCCACCAGGCCATAAGGAAGACAGACAAAAAAGACCCTCCAAGACAGACACTAACAATGATCTCCATCAATGTTGTTATTGTTGTTGTTATTTGGTTTTTAGGAGCATTAGCAACTAAGGCTATATCGCTCCGGGATATGCGGTGGTCATTTCCTGACCTTTCCGCATCCTCCGTAATTCGTGGTGACGGGCTCGAACCCCAGTCTAATCAAGAAGCGTGTGCTACGCACTGCTGCTCCTTCCCACCTGGCTATGGAGGCACCTGATCTCCATCAAGATGACATAGATAAAAGTGTTTCCAATGCATGGCTCGCAAGAGGAACGCTCTTCACCGAGACTGAAGGATTCGTGCTCGCCATCCAAGACCAGGTAATCAACACCAGAAGCTATAGAAAATACATTGCCAGTGATCCTCGCGTGTCCAATGACACATGTAAACGATGCCATCTGGCCTAAGAAATGATCCAACACATCACTGCAGGATGCAAATGATCACCCAGACATGACCAGATAGCCAGGATAATATATCAGAAGCTAGCAAGGAAATACCAGTTGATCGAAGAATGTGTACTGTACTACAAGTACAAACCCCAACCAGTACTAGAGACCACAACCCACAAGCTGTACTGGGACAGTGCCGTAATAATGGATAACACAATTCTGCACAACAGACAGGACATTACGGACAAGAAGGAATAGGCTACATATCTGATTTACATAGCGGTTACCAACACTGGCAACCTGCAGAAAACCATTGGGTAAAAAATCAGAAAATACACAAACCTAAGACAAGAGATCAAAGAGATGTAATATATGCAACAAGTTACGGCCACCTTTCCTGTCCAGTAAAGCTTATAATAATAATCTATTCTACAATTGTCTTTCCTCCATTTCAATTTATGCCCCCTAAGGTGAGTAATTTGAGCAAGAGGAAGAATCCCTTTAGCATTCAGTTTGCTCAATTCATTCAAGGCCATATACACCTCAATCAGATCACCTCGCAGGTGCCAAGTCTGCAATTTGCAGAACTTAAGCCTTTCTTGGTAACACCAACCTTTTGTTCCACTCACCAATCTCATTGCCCTTCTCTATACTCATTCAAACAGCTCTGCAACCTTCCTAAAATGAGGCCTCCAGACCTGTATACAGTACTCAAGGTGTCCCTGCTAGCAAAATTCCTGTATATAATTGACAAGACCGATGAGCTACCCTTGCAGCATTTTTGCACTGTTCAGAAAACTTCATATCAGACTGCACAATTACCCCCAGATCCATTTCAATCTCCACAACCCTGAGTGTAGTGGAGAATGAAAGGATTACCCGGTTCATATGGTACTGTGGGTTATTGCTACCCAATGCAGTACTTTACACTTGTCAACGTTAAACTTCAGATGTCACCTCTCAGCCCATCTGCTCAACTTTTCCATATCCTGTTCCAGTAATGTACTATTATTACTGTCATTAACAACCTTTCCAAACTTTATATTGACTGCAAACTTAGACATTAACCTTAATATACCTTCATCAATATCATTGATAAATACTGAAAGCAACTATTGGGCCAACACCAAAGCTTGGGGTACTCCACTAATAACATTAGTTCACGAAAAGCAGTGCCCATTGACCATCAGTATGTCTTCTTTCTCTCAACTATCCTTTTATCCATTGTAGCAACTTGTCCTTAATGCCATGCTGCTCCAATTTGTACCCTAGTCTTCCATGTGCTACAGTAACAAAACATTTCCTAAAATCCAAGTATATGAAATCAAAATTATTCTTTGCATCCAATTCCTTTGTCAGCCAAGACTTCCCGTTAAAAAACCCATGCTGTGTCTGAACTATACCTGCAATCTTGTCTAGATGATTCTGCATCGCTTCCTTTACCAATGACTCAATTATTTTCCCTGGAACATAAGTCAAACTAACAGGTCTGTAATTATTCGTGTCACCCTTTGATCCTCCTTTGTGAATTGCGGACACATTTGCACATCTCCACTCCATGGAGTCCTCTGCAGGGAAGCTTTCATAATTATGGCTAAGAGTTTGCTTACGTCCTTTTTCTGTCTCCTTTAATATAACTGGATAGATCCCATCCACCTCAGGTGCCTTCCTTCAACAATTTCTCCACCAATTTGCTCTCAGTTATTACAAAATCATTAAGCACCCTGCTACAATTTGATAACCTTCTGCCATTTTCAAACCTTAATAACTCCTCATGTGTGAATGTAGATGCAAAATACTTATTCAGTTTGATAATCAATGGTCAAACAAGCTATGTTAAGTGGACCAATCTGATCCATCCCTTTCTTTCTAAAATTTACATAAGTAAAGAACTCTTTGCTATTTTTCTTTGCATTCTTTGTGAAGGAGATTAGGCTTCTATAATTTATATGCATTCCATGCATTTTTTTTTTCTGCCACGAGCCTCATTAATTCATCTGATATCCATTTAGGCTAAACCTTGTTGTTGTTGTTGGGGTTTAAAGTGCAATGGCTACTTAGGCCATATTGCACTTATGGAAGTGGTGCATACTGTCTGCGTTTGTTGATTTAGAAGCAGTTAAATACGGTTATACAATCTTATTCGTTTTAGGAAGGAGAAGAATTCTGCGAGATTTGAATTTTCGTCTATGATATGGCTAAGTGACAAAGGTTCCTTTAAATTTGACAGAGAACTGAAAGACATTAGTCGAGCATTATTATATAGAATACGGTCCAAGAGTATGTGTTTGACTGTGAGTGGTGTATGACAATGATTACACTGGGGAGGATCATTTCCTGACAAAAGAAACAGATGGGTTAAATGAGTATGACCGATTCTGGCTCTGGCTAGAATTACTTCTTCTTGCCTGTTTGCTATAGAGCTAGAAGTCCATAATTTTGGTAAGGGTTTTATTTGGAGTAGTTTATTATGGAATTGTGTTTGCCACTGAAGAGTCCATTGATCTTTACATATTCTTTGTATATTCATTTTATAATCTGTGACGGGTACTAGCGAATTCGTTGGGGCTGGGCTGGATGGATTTTTGGCAGCATCATCTGCAATTTCATTCCCTCGCATTCCGGTATGGCCTGGGATCCAGCAGAAGATAACCTTTTGCTGATGCTCTCTAAGACATATCAACTGTGTTTTGATGAGCTTTAATATCGGGTGAGTAGGCGGGGAATTGTTTTGCAATGCTAATACGGAACCTTGTGAGTCTGTGTATATTATGCTCTTTTGAATTGACATATGGAAGACATTTTCTAATGCAAGCTTTATGGCATATAATTCAGTTGTGTAGCTACTACACTCTGTCGGAAGAGATTGAGAAATAATGCTATCAGGGAGTACCACTGCTGCACCCGATCCACTCTCAGACTTCGATCCATCTGTATATATTTTAGCGAAGTCAGGATAATGTTGAGTATGTTCAATGGGTAGCTGTTGGATGGTAAAGTCTGATAGAGAGTGTTTACCCCACTGGTGGAAATACTTGTCACAACATGGCATGATGACAGACCATGGAGGGTCAGGATCTATAGGATCTTGCAAAATTTTATCGAAGTGTATATCCCAATCTTCTGATAGATGTTTTAGCCTAATACCAGCAGGCCGAACTGTCTGTGGTTTGTTTCTATACAGGGTCATATACAGCGGATCATGAAGTATTGACCAATTAGGATGGGTTACCTGGCTTTGGATCTTGATTGCATAGTTTAACAGCAACATCTTTCTCCTGATATTTAGAGGAGGTTCATGGGCTTCAATATATAAACTTTGCACTGGAGATGTTCTGAACGCACCTAATGTTGTTCTAAGAGCTGAATGCTGAATAGGGTTGAGGCGAGATAAAACACTCTCCCTAGCAGAATCGAAAAGAGGCGCCCCGTAGTCCAGGCGTGATCTAATTATGGTTCTGTATAGGTGAAGCAGGCTGTAATGATCTGCTCCCCATGTTGTCGCTGATAAAACTCTGAGTATGTTCAGTTTCTTTTGACAGTTTGTCTGGAGATATTCAACGTGTTTTTGGAAGTTTAACTTGCTGTCGAAAAATAATCCTAGTAGACGAATACAATTAGCTATGGGAAGAGGATGGTTATTCAAGTGGAGCTCGGGCTCAGGATGCATACTGCGTCTGTTACAGAAGTGTATGGCAACAGATTTCTGGCTGGACAGTCTATAACCATTTTGTGTCATCCATGTCAGGATGCGATTAATTGATATTTGTAGCTGGCATTCAATATAATGCATGTTTTAAGAATGACAGGATATTGAGAGATCATCTGCGAAAAGGTACGAATCTACAGTTTTCGGAATGAGTTCAATTATATGGTTCATTCTCATTGCAAATAAAGTGGCACTGAGAACCAACCCTTGCGAATTCCTTCTTCTTGGGTAAAGATCTTAGAGAGAGTTCCCCGGTAACGAACTTGAAAGGATCTCCAATGAAGAAAATTTTTGATAAAGTATGGTAAATTTCCTCTCAGGCCAAGAGAATGCAGATCTTTTAAGAGGCCGAATCGCCATGTAGTGTCAAAGGCTTTCTCAACGTCAAGACAGACCATTACGAGATGTTCCTTCTTGACGAAAGCATTTCTAATGTTTGTCTCGGTTTTGATCATGAGATCCAATGAAGATCAATTTTTCCGGAATCCAAATTGGTTGTTGTTAATCAAGTTTTGGGACTCCAGGAACCAAGTGAGCCGGCGATGTAACATTTTCTCGAGGGTTTTGCTTAGACAGCTGGTAAGGGATATTGGTCTGTAATTTTGTGGAACAGAATGATCTTTACTGGGCTTTGCAATTGCTAGTACATAAGAATGACGCCAGGAACTTGGGAAGGTATGTTCGGAAAAAATTTGATTGAAAAATATGAGCAGTAAGGAGAGTGATCTCTGATCAAAATTTCACAGCATTACATAGTATATCCCATCTGGGCCAGCAGCACTGTTTCTTGAGTTGTTAAGGGATTGTTGCAGCTCAAGCATGGTAAATGGTTTATTATAAGATAAAGCAGAATTTCCAGTGAAATTTAGTCTCGATTTCTCTGCAACCATTTTAAGTTTTTGAAATGTTTGATCATAGGCGGTAGAAGAGGACAACTGAGAAAATACGATCCCCAGTGCATTTGCTATTTCTGTAGGAGTAGTAAGCTCCTGTCCATTCCAGTTCAGTAGTGGGGTGGATAAAGAAGGGAATTTACTGTTTAAATATTTTATTTTTCTCCAGATTACTCTGATATCGGTATTTTTATTTACTGATGAGGCGAATTTAATCCAATTTTCTTTTTTTGCTTTACGTCTGATGAAATGGGCTTTTGCTCTAAGACGTTTATAACTAATAAGATTGGAGGTGGTTGGGTGTTTGCGGAAAAGGTTCCACGCTTTGTTTTTCTCTTTTTTTGCATGATTACAGTCTTCATTCTACCAGTAATTTGTTTTTCGTCTATTTCTTTACTTGATATTGAGGAATGGTAGCGGATGCGGCTGTCAGAATTTCATTTGTGTGCTCAGTAACACTGTTGATAGAACAGGACTGAATAATATAGTTGTCAAATGATATGTGCATTCTGTATTTTGTCCAATCAGCTCTTGAAAATTTCCATTTAATTGGATTTTCTGTTGGGAAGGAACAGGATGTTTGAATTTTGCAGATTATCGGATAATGGTGGCTGTTATAAGGATCACTTAGAGTTATCCAATAAAGAGGATTGGGGAACAAATGGAAAGGTCTATTGCAGATGTTGAACCTGTAGGGAGATGAATATACGTGGGAGTGCCAGTATGTAGTAAAGTTAAATTCAGCCTGTCTATCAACATTTCAATAAGCTTCCCTCGTCTGTCTAATATAGGGGAACCCCATATTGGATGGTGGGCATTAAAGTCTCCTAGAATACAAAATGGAGATGGTAACTGCCAAACAAGATCTTCGATTTCCTGAATAGTTTGTTTGTTATTTGGTTTTTAGGAGCATTAGCAACTAAGGCCATATTGCTCCGGGATATGCGGTGGTCATTCCCTGACCTTTCCGCATCCTCCGTATTTGGTGGTGACGGGCTCGAACCCCGGTCTAATCAAGAAGCGTGTTCTACGCCTGAATAGTATATTGATGATTTGGCGGAAGGTAGATTGAAACTAGTGTCAGTGTAATACCATTTACAATGCAAGTGGCAACAGCTTCTAATGCGGTTTTGTAAATGGATGCGTTTGGAGGGGATTCTTGAATCCACGAGTATTGCTACTCCTCCGTGAGCACTGTTAGGGCCAGCTCTGTCTTGTCTGAACATGGTATAATTTTTGATTGAGATCTGAGGTGTCAAATTCATTTCCTGCAAGCACATTGCAAGGGGTCTGCAGTGATGAATTAATTCATGGATATCATTGATGTTACTGCAAAGGCCTCTACAGTTCCATTGGATGATCTGTTCCATTATTTGGATTTGTAAGAGGGAGATGACTGTTTTTTATAAATGGGTCGTTTGTGACGATCTAGCTTAGGTTTTTCTTTTCTGGGAAGGTTGGGGCGTGTTGAATCATTGTTACCTTCCAATTCACCATCTGCATGTAATTCAAGAAGGTCTTGGGTGGTCATATCATCGGTATCCATCCTTGTTGAGGGTGGTTGATTAACCTCAACAGGATCCGATTTTTGCAGTTTTTCTGTTACTTTACCGTGGGTTATGATTTGGGTTGGAACTGTGAGAGACGTATTCATACTTTGATCTACTGTGTTTGGCTTTGATGTAGGCTGGGTCGATAGAACTGATCGCGCCCAGTCTGTGATCGATTTATCCGGGGAGAGTGACACTTCCGTCTGACATGCTACTGATTGGTGAGAGTGGATAGCCGAGGCATATGAGCTATTTGGCATGATTTGTTTAATTTGTTTCCTAGCTTCTTGATAGGAGACTTTATTTTCAGTCTCATATTTTTGTATTTTTTTGCCTATCTTCCAGAGATCACATTCTTTAGAGTATGCTGGACGGCTTCCGCTGCAATTAGGACTGGATGGCTTCCACTGCAATTAGTTAGCAGTTAAATTGTACGTTTAAATAAATACATATAACGACTTAGATTACAAAAGTAATATAATTAATTATATTTAACATAATTAATAACATAACATAATTAATTATAATTAATTAATAAATTAATAGAATCATGACTCAGACCAGAGCGGCAAAGCAAAAGGCTCAAGCTAATGGAAGTGCTGTGGCTCAGAGCAGAACAGAGGGGGGCAGTTGTCCTCTGACTCACAGCCTTATAAAATGCACTGTTTGCTTGATGTTTGCAGAGCAATCGGGTACGGGACATGATACTGCCAAGGGGGATGTCTTTGTGTGTGCGCGATGCAAGGAGTGTATCGATATCAAGCAACAACTCGGCGTTCTTGTGGGCCTATATGAGAGCTTGAAGGACAGGGTGGATGCCCTCGAAGAAACTAAATTGAGGGGCCCATCAAGCTCTCAGCTGCCCACATCAACGCCAGAGCTTGCACTTGGGCATCACGTGACACAGAGACAACCCCCAAGGCAGAATGCGCTGGTCCCGAAGGAACTAGTAGTTGTTGGTGACTCTATTGTCAGGGAAACGGGGAACATGCTTTGTAAAAAAGATAGGTGGAACAGGACCAGGGTATGTCTGCCAGGGGCAAAGGTTGATGACGTTGTAGAGCGAATATCATCTTTTAAGGGCACAAAAGGTGATATAGTTGTACACGTTGGCACTAATAATATTAAGAGTAGGAGACCAGCAGAATTACTTAACAAGTACAGGTCACTGTTGAACAAAAGCCGAGAATTAGGGTTGAATTTGAAAGTGTCTGCAATTCTGCCCAGACACGATAGGAGGGAGTATATGATGAGAGCCATGTCGATCAATTCGGCCCTGCAAAGATTGTGCAAGGCTCAAGGGGTAGAATTTTTTTCAACCTGGACTGTACTTGTTAACAGGAGAGATTGCTTCTACAGGGATGGGATACACTTAAATAGAAAGGGTGCAAGAATATTTGCTGATGCTATCGAGGCAGTATTAGGTGGGTCGGAAAACTGCTAGCTTGGGGGGAGACAAAGACCAATAGATTGACAGTAGCCACTGGCAGAGGTGAAACAGATTCTTGCACTGCTTCTATTAGAATGAGCAGAAGCCTGGAAAACAAGATGCATGGGATTTCAGAGACTGCTGGGAACCATTGCGGTACAAGTAAACACATGGGTTGTGCTAAGAATAGAAACAGGTACAAGTATACTTGCGTGTACACCAAAGCTAGGAGTTTAGTAAATAAATTTGATGAAT
Organism: Mastigoproctus giganteus; assembly: GCF_048544385.1. Taxonomy (NCBI): domain Eukaryota; kingdom Metazoa; phylum Arthropoda; class Arachnida; order Uropygi; family Thelyphonidae; genus Mastigoproctus; species Mastigoproctus giganteus. The sequence goes on from NC_143581.1 coordinate 120,425,800, forward strand.
TTGAGGTATTGCTCAAAACATCAAAGGCAGATATTGTTGGGATATCAGAGACGTGGTGTCACACAGATATAAGGGATGCAGAACTGCAATTTGGGGAGTACAACGTCTACAGAAAGGATAGACAGGATAGGAAGGGGGGAGGGGTTATGCTATTAGTTAAGAAACACATAAAAACCAAGGAAGTGAAGCCAATCGACATCGCCGGACAGTGCAGTGTTGAGTCAGTTTGGTGTGACATAAGCATTGGGAGATCAAAATTGAGAGTAGGAGTGTGCTATAGGCCTAATGACTCTGATGAGTATAATAAGGAACTGTACAGGGAAATAGAGTGGGCCAGTAAATCAGAGAGTCTTATAATGGGAGATTTTAATTTCCCAGATATTGACTGGAATTTGGGGGGTGGTTACTCACACACTAGCAGGGCTTTTGTGGATTTATTGGATGATTGTTTTCTACATCAGCATGTTCGGGAGGCAACTAGAGGGAGTAATACTCTTGATTTGATTATCAGCAGTGATTCTTCATGCATTAAGAATCTGCAGATAAACGAACCACTAGGTGGCAGTGATCACAGTGTGCTGAAGTGGGATGTACTCAAAGAGGTAACTACCATTAGGGGTAAAGGGAAGGGTTATTGCTTCCGTAAAGGCGACTATGATGGACTGAGACAGTATTTAAATTCTATACAGTGGGACCAACTGATGATGTTACCAACAGCAAATTCAAAATGGGAAGCATTCAAAGAACTTATCTTGGAAGCTACTAGGCTTTACATACCAACTAAGAAATATTGTTCAAGGTTTAGGCCAAAATGGATGTCAGATGAACTAATGAGGCATATGGCAGAGAAGAAAAATGCATGGGATACTTACAAATTAACACATGACACAGAAGCCTATGATAGATACAAGTTGATATGCAACCAAGTTACAAAGGAGGTTAGGCAGGCGAAGGCAGATTACGAGAAATCCTTGGCAAGGGATGCAAAGAAAAACAGCAAAGAGTTCTTTACTTATGTAAACTCTAGAAGGAAGGGGATGAATCAGATTGGTCCACTTGATATTGATGGGTCAACTGTTGATGATCCTGCTCAGGTAGCTAACAAACTAAATGAATATTTTGCATCGACATTCACACATGAGGAGTTATTCAGCAAGGGGAATGCCAGAGGTGTATTCAACTCTAGCAGTAAGCTACAGAATCTTGAAATAACTGGGAGTAAAGTGAAGGAGAAACTGTTGAAGATAAACACAAGAAAGGCACCCGGGGTGGATGGGATCTATCCAGTTATATTAAAGGAGGCAGCAAAGGAAGTAAGCAAACCCTTAGCCATAATTATGAGAGCTTCCTTGGACTCAGCGGAGGTACCCATAGACTGGAAATGTGCAAATGTGACCCCAATTCACAAAGGAGGATCAAAGGCTGACACAAGTAATTATAGACCTGTGAGCTTAACTTCTGTTCCAGGAAAATTAATGGAGGCACTGGTTAAAGAAGCACTGCAGGATCATTTAGACAAGACTTCAGTTATAGCTCAGACACAGCATGGTTTTGTTAAGGGGAAGTCTTGCCTGACCAACTTGATTGGATACTATGATGCAGTCACAAAAGAACTGGATGCAGGGAATAACTTTGATATTATATACTTGGATCTTAGAAAGGCTTTTGATACTGTTGCACATGGAAGACTGCTACACAAATTGGAGCAGTGTGACATTGGAGGCAAATTGCTGCTATGGATAAAGGGGTGGTTGAGGGGGAGAATACAGAGAGTGGTAATCAATGGACACTGCTCATCGTGGACTAATGTTATTAGTGGAGTCCCTCAGGGCTCAGTGTTGGGTCCATTATTGTTTTCTGTATTTATAAATGATATTGATGATGGTATATCAAGCTTAATGTCCAAGTTTGCAGATGATACAAAGGTTGGCAGGGTTGTCAAGGACACTACTGACACTATGCTGCTGCAACAGGATCTGGAAAGGTTGAGCAGATGGGCTGAGAGGTGGCAAATGAAGTTTAACATTGACAAATGTAAAGTACTACACATGGGAAACAGCAACCCCAGAGCAACGTATCAACTCTGTGGTACTACACTGACAGTGGTAGAGAATGAAAGGGACTTGGGGGTGGTTGTGCAGGCAGATATGAAGTTCTCTGAGCAGTGCAGACAGGCTGCAAGAGTAGCTCATGGAGTACTGTCAATGATATACAGGAATTTTTCCAGCAGGGATAAGGAGGTGATTATTCCATTGTATAAGGCAATGGTCAGGCCACACCTAGAGTACTGTATACAGGTCTGGAGGCCTCATTTCAAGAAGGATGTAGAGCTGCTGGAACGAGTACAGAGAAGGGCAACAAGATTAGTGAATGGAACAAAGGGGTGCTCTTACGAAGAAAGGCTTAAGTTTTGCAAATTACAGTGTCTGGAGACTAGGCACCAGCGAGGTGATCTGATAGAGGTGTATAAAGCCTTGAATGGTTTAAGCATGCTCAATGCTGATGGGATTCTTCCTCTAGCTCAGAAAAATCACCTGAGAGGGCATAAATTCAAATTGAGGAAAGACAGATGTAGGATAGACGTGAGGAAATTTGCCTTTAGCCAGCGGGTGGTTGGTTGGTGGAACAGACTTCCATCCCTTGTGGTGGAGGTTGATAGCCTAAATAAGTTTAAGGCTCAGCTGGACAGGTATTTGGAACGAACAGAGGGGTGAAGTGGAAGTGGTTTTTTTTTTTTTTTTTTTGGCTGATGCTGCATAAGCTTGCTTTCTTGCATCAAATGCCTCAACTAATGCTAATGCTAAAGGACACTGCGGAGTTTGTGCTTTGCATTCTGACTGGGTATGAGTTGTGGATCCACAGTTTGGACATGTTGAAACGCCACGGCATGCTGTCTGGGAGTGGTATTTGTAGCATCTTAGGGGGTTTGGGATAAAGGGTCGGACACGGCAATTTAAGTAACCTGCTTTGACTGATGCTGGTAGATTCGGTGTATTGAAAGTTAGAATTACATTACGTGTTGGGATTAAGGTACCATCTTTTCGTATCATGATTCTTTTTGCTTCAGTTACATTTTGTATCTTTAGTTCCTGTACTATTTCTTCTTCAGAAACGTTCAGTAGATCCTACTCAGTAATCACTCCCTTGGACGAATTCAGGGTGTTATGTGGAGTGACTTGTATTGGAATTCCGCTTAAAGTGGTGAGTTTCAATAGTTGTTCAGAGTGTCTTGGGAGAGAAGTCTCTATTAGCAAGTCCCCGGATTGGAGACGTTTCACCATTTTTGGTGATGCTGCTGCATGTTCCAGGCATCGTTGTATAATGAAATGGGAGAGCTTGCTAACAGGCTGTGGCGACAGAGAATGGATAATCAGGAAGGCTGGTGATTCCTGTCTGCCTGCATCTTTTTTCATTCTCTTCGAGGTAGAGAAGTCATGGTCGGTTATGTGATTTTCATATTGAGCACTCTTGGGCTCTAGACATGGAAATTCATTGGTTTCCATTATTGCTCCTTTTAGCCCCGAGGGTTGATTTATCCCCCAGGTTACCGGCCCTGCCACGTGGAGGCAGGAGCGGTGCCACCAGTGACCAAGCGATAGGAGGTTAGTGGTTAGTGTGTTAGAAAAGTAGTTATATATACAAAAGAAAGGTGTCTTTCCTTTCTTATAGGAGGCTTCCTTCTTTATTTACAAAGAGCCAGAAATTAAATAACTTTGAAAGTAAAGTCTTTGGAAATCTCTTTAACAAATTCTCTTTGGAAAAACGCTTTCAAATTCACTTTGTAAATCGCTAGATCACTCGCTTGGCACTCGGGGCCACCTAAACCTTGAACAGTATTTATTAGTTGGTATGAAAAGCCTAGTACCCTCCAAGATTAATACCCTGAAGACCTCCCATTTAGAATCCACTGTTGGTAACATCATCAGTTGATCACACTGTATAGAATTTAATAGCTCTCTGAGACCACTACTATAGTCACCTTTATGAAAGCAAAAACTGTACCCCTTACCCCTGATTATAGTTATATATTTAAGCAAATCCCACATCTGTACACTGTGATCACTGCCACCTAGTGGTTCCTTTATCTGCAGATTCTTAACGTATGAAGAATCACTGCTGATAATCAGATCAACAGTATTACTCCCTCTGGTTGCCTCTTGGACATGTTGCTGAAGAAAACAGTTATCCAATAAATCCACAAAAGTGTTGCTGGTCTTGATAATTTATATGCATCCCATGCATTTTTTTCCCCTGTCATGAGCTGCATTGATTCATCTGATATCCCGTTAGGCCTTAAGCAGTATTTCTTAGTTGGTATGAAAAGCCTAGTTCTCTCCAAAAGTAAGTCTCTGAAGGCTTCCCATTTAGAATTCTCTGTTGAAAACATCATCATTGATCCCACTGGATAGAATTTAAAACCTCCCCGAGACCACTGCATTCACCTTTACGAAAGCAAAAACCCATCCACTTACCCCTGATGGTACTTACATCTTTAAGTAAATTCCACATCATTACACTGTGATCACTGCCACCTAGTGGTTCCTTTATCTGCAGATTCTTAATGTGTGAAAAATCACTGCTGATAATCAGGTCAAGACTTCTATTCTGGTTGTCTCTTGAACATGTTGCTGAAGAGAACAGTCAACCAATAAATCCACAAAAGTCTTGCTACCGTGCGCGTGACCAACCCACAAGTGCCAGTCAATATCTGGAAAGTTAAAATCCAACATTATAACACAATCTGATTGTCTGGCCCACTCTATTTCTCTGCACAATTACTCATTATACTCATCAGAGTCATTAGGCCTAAAACACACACCTACTCTCATTTTCCCTTTCCCAGTGCTTATATCACACCACACTGATTCAACATTGCATTGTCCACTAATGTTAATTGTTTCCTTAGATTTTGTTTCTTAACTAACAGTATATCCCCACTCCCTTCCAGCTTCCAGTCCATCCTTTCTGCACACATTGTAGTTCCCAAATTCCAATTCTTCACTGCTTATATCTATGTGACACCAAGTCTCTGCTAATGCGCCAATAAAACCCAACAACCAACCAACCAAGTCTCTGATATCCCAAAATATCCAGTTTTGATGTCTTGACCAGCACTTCAAATTCACCAAATTTATTTACTATACTCCTAGCATTCATGTAGTGCAAGTATACATGCACCTAGTCCTAGTCATATTACCCTAACACAACCCATGTATTTACTTGTTCCATGATGACTTCCAGCAGCCCTTGAAACCTTGAGTTCCTTGCTTTCCAGGCTGCTGCTCATTCCAGTAGAAGCAGGGAAGAATCACTTTCAACTCTGTCTGTGGCTACCATTAATCTATCAGTCTGTGAATCCCCCCACAAGCTAGTAGTTTTCCGACTCACCTAAAAGTCCCTCGATAGCATCAGCAAATATTCTTGCACCCTTTCTATTTAAGTGTATCCCATACCTGTAGAAACAATTTCTCCTGATAACAAGCACAGACTATAAGAAAATTACAATACAGTATATATCCAGTGACAAATTATTCTTGCAGGAATGGAATGGTTTATCCCACACTCCACTTTAAAATCTCGACCTTTATTTAACCTTGGTTTTCCAATTAATGTGCTAAGGCTGTTCAAGAGAAGAATGTTGCATATCGTAATTGGCTTGTTTCTAATTCTTCAGTTTTATTTTCTACCTACACCAAAGCTCGCAACAATTGTAAAGCAGTTATTAATCAGTCCAAACTAGAATTTGAACAGGCTTAAAGTAGAAAACTTGCTTCTTGCCCTAATGGTAGCCGAGCATTCTGATCTCTTGCCAAAGCTATTGGCCGCAACTTTTGCCCATCTCTACTCCCAACTGTGTCCAAACCAGATGGTTCTGTTGTCACTTCAGCCAAGGATAAAGCTGACCTGCTAGCATCCCATTTTTCTTCCAACTCATGTATTAATGATCTTGGTAAAACACCTCCCTCCATTCCCAATATGCTGCATTCCCTGCCTTATGTGGTCTTCCGACAAAAGGATGTCAGAAGAATTTTGAAGAATCTTGATGCTAAGAAAGCTCCAGGTCCCGATGGTATTTCTCCACTTGTTCTCAAAATCTGTGTTCTTTGCCACCTTTTTTCACTTTCTTATTCCAAAGGTGTTTTTCCTTCTGTTTGGAAATTTGCTCATATCCAGCCAGTTTCTAAAAAGGGTGACAAATCCCTCCCATCCAATTATCGTCCCATTACAATTACTTCTACTCTTTCTAAAGTAATGGAGAAATCCATTAACCGCCAACTATTAAACTACCTAACAACCTTCCGTCTGATCAACGATCGTCAGTATCGATCCACTGGTGATATTCTGGCTTATGTTACCAATTCAATGGAAAAGTTCGGTGAAACACAAGCAGTTTCTCTTGACATCTGAAAGGCTTTCGATCGTGTTTGGCATAAAAGTCTTCTCAACAAGCTTCCATCTTATGGTTTGTCAACTGTTTTTTATAATTGGTTATCTAGTTTTCTCTCCGTTCGCTCACTGAGGGTGGTGGTAGTGGCTCTGTCTTCTAACTACCTCACGAACCAACCGGTGTCCACCAAGGTTCAGTTCTTTCCCCCCACTCTTTTCAGTCATTAATATACAAGAGGAAACTCTTGAATATTAATGACTTTCTTCCATTGACTGGAAATCCTATCCATAGTTTTGCCAATGATAGCACGTTGCATTCCACTTTCCATTTTGAGAAACCTGCCCTGCTCAATCAGCTTCAACTTCTCGAAAATCTGCTAACAATTCCTTAAATGCCGATCTCCAGTGGGGCAATGACAACTTAGTTCATTTCAACCCTTCTAAAACTCAGTCTTGTTTTATATCTTGCAAAACGGATTCTTCTGCTCTTATGCTTATCTTTGGTGACACTCCGATTTCTAGGCAAAATGATATATCTCTTTTGGGGATTACCCTGACTTATAATCTCTCTTGGCACAAGCACATTAAAAATAATGCTTCCTCTACATCTAAAAAACTTGGTTTTCTCTTTCGCTCTCTCGACGTTACTTTTCTTCCAAACAGCTGCTCACTCTGTACAAATCACAAATCCACCCTACATGGAATATTGTTCCCACATCTGGGGTGGTGCCCCCCAAAATCTCTCTCAGGTTTCTAGATTCCATTCAGAAGAGGGCAATTAGGTTAATTAATGATTCATCTGTAACAAAGTCTCTCCACTGTCTGTCTCATAGACGTACTGTTTCTTCTGCATGCCTCTTCTTCAGATATTTCCATGGGCACTGTTCTTCTGAATTGGCTTCTATAATTCCCGCACTCTCTTTCAAAACAGTCAGAACACATGCCACCATCAGACAACATCCATTTACTGTCCAACTTCAAACTCACAGAACCAACTTTTCATCTTCCTCGTTTAGTCATTCAACTGCCGTTTTCTGGAACAATCTTCCTTCATATGTATTTCCCGAAATTACAGTCTACAGAAGTTCAAGTCCAATGTCAACAAATATCATCTTTCATCTTCTCAACCTCTAACCCAAGCATGGTACTAAGTACAATTGGTTCTATTATCACTGGTGTTTGGGGTTTACAAAAAAAAAATAAATAAAATAAAATAAATTGTATTCAGTAAAAATCGAGCTTTCAGGGTAAATGGACCCTTTCTTCAGCATTATAAGGTATACAGATTCTAACAGAATATGGATGTTAGATTTAAAAATTTAACAAAAAGAAGAGTTGTGCTTGATCTGATACCATGTGATTGAACATTCATATACTACTAGATTGGTCGTCATTGTTGGTAGACAGACGGGTGCGGATTTGCTGCCAGCATTTTTCAAGCTTCAAGACAGTTGGATTCCAACATAGGGTGTAGTCAGTGATTCAAGGTTCTTGAATGGCATGATTTGCGATTCTAGCCAGAGGTGGTGGCAGGATAGGTCAATCACTTTGTAATCAAGTTTAGGGTTAAGGTCATAGTGGTTCGACCAGAAATGTTCTGCGATTGCAGCGTGGTCAGTGTCACCAAGGCGAATAGATCTGTCATGCTACGCTAGGCAGTCATGAAGCATCTCGAGCTCTGCCCTATACAGCAACTGCCACAGTGTTTACAAGTAATGTGGTATACTACTCCGCTACGTAAAAGAGGGGTGTCTGGTTGTTGTTGTTATTTGGTTTTTAGGAGCAACTAAGGCCATATTGCTCCAAGGCCACATTAGAGGCCACATTAGCAACTAAGGCCATATTGCTCCGGGGATATGCGGTGGTCATTCCCTGACCTTTCTGCATCCTCCATATTTGCTGGCTCACGGGATCGAACCCTGGTCTAATCAAGAAGCGTGTGCTATGCACTGCTGCTCCTGCCCACCTGGCTATGGAGGTGTGCAGGGGGTGGGGGGTGGGGGGTAGGCAGTGTCTGGAGTTTTCACATTACAAATCAGAGAATGTAAGCTTGAACCAGGTAGTTATACACATTTTATGCGGCATTCCATGAAGGATTTTCGAAATCCGGTACGATGTGCATGGATAGTGCAAAAAGGAGAGGTGGAATAGGACCAGGATATGTCTGCCAGGGGCAAAAGTTCATGACATTGTACAGCAGATGTCATGTTAGAATCTGTATACGTTATAATGCTGAAGAAAGGGTCCAATTTACCCTGAAACTCCATTTTTAGTCATTAAAATTTTTCACTGGATATATACATTTGTACTGTATTGTAATTTTCCTTTAGTCAGGGAATCTACTCTTACGGCCTTTTTACAATTTTTTTTATGTAAACCCCAATAGTACTTAGTACTGAGAAGATGAAAGAACATATTTGTTGACACTGGACTTGAACTTCGGTAGACTGTAATTTTCAGGAAATACGTATGAAGGAAGTTTGTTCCAAAAATTGGCAATTGAATGAATAAACGAGGAAGATGAAAAGTTGGTTCTGTGAGTTTGAAGTTGGACAGTAAATGGATGTTGTCTGATGGTGGCATGTGTTCTAACTGTTTTGAAAGAGAGAGTGGGAATTATAGAAGCCAATTCAGAAGAACAGTGATCATGGAAATATCTGTAGAAGAGGCATGCAGAAGAAACAGCACATCTATGAGACCGCGAGTGGAGAGACTCTGTAAGAGATGAATCTTTAATTAACCTAACTGCCCTCTTCTGAACGGAATCAAGAAGCCTGAGAGAGGTTTTAGGGCCACCAGCCCTGATGTGGGAACAATATTCCATGGTAGGGCAGATTTCCGATTTGTCAATAGTGAACAGCTGTTTGGAAAAAAAGTAATGCGGAGAGCAAAAGAGAAAAACCACGTTTTTTAGGTGCAGAGGAGGCAATATCTATAATGTGCTTGTACCAAGAGAGATTAGAAGTCAAGGTAATCCGCAAAAGAGATATATCATTTTGCCTAGAAATTGGAGTGTCACCAAAGATAAGCATAGGAGCAGAAGAATCCTTTTCACGAGATATAAGCCAAGACTGAGTTTTAGAAGGATTGAAATCAACGAAGTTGTCTTTGCCTAACTGGAGAATTACCTGGAGATCAGCATTTAAGGAATTGGTAGCTGATTTTCGAGAAGTAGCAGCTGATTGAGCATGGCAAGATTTCCCAAAATGGAAAGTGGAATGCCATGTGCTATAATCAGCAAAACTATGGATAGGATTTACAGTCAATGGAAGGAAGAAGGTCGTTAACTTACAACAGGAAAAGAGAGGGGGAAAGAACTGAACCTTGGGGGACACCGGCATTAGTGGAGAAGTTAGAAGACAGAGAGCCATCTACTATCATCCTCATGAGCAATCAGAGAGAAAACTGGATAACCAATTACAAAAAACAGTTGGCAAACCATAAGATCGAAGCTTGTTTAGGAGACATTTATTGCAAACACAATCGAAAGCCTTTGAGATGTCAAGAGCAACTGCTTGTGTTTCACCAAGCTTTTCCATTGAATTTGTCGATAAATGGGTAACATAAGCAAGAATATCACCCAGTGGATCGACACTTACGGAATCCATACTGGCGATCGTTGATCAGACGGAAGGTTTCTAGGTATTTTAAGAGTTGGCGGTTAATTGATTTCTCCATTACTTTAGAAAGAGTAGAAGTAATTGCAATGGGACGATAATTGGATGGGAGCGATTTGTCACCCTTTTTAAGAACTGGCTAGATATGAGCAAATTTCCAAGCAGAAGGAAAAACACCTTTGGAATAAGAAAGTGAAAAAAGGTGGCAAAGAACAGGTGTAGTATTTCAGGAGCACAGATTTTGAGAACAAGTGTAAAAATACCTTCAGGACCTGGAGCTTTCTTAGCATCATGATTCGTCAAAATACTTCTGACATCCTTTTGATGGAAGACCACAGGAGGCATTGAAAGCAGCGTGTTGGGAATGATGGGAGTGTTTTACCAAACCATTAATACATGAGTTGGAAGGAAAATGGGATGCTAGCAGGTCAGCTTTATCCTTGGCTGAAGTGACAACAGAACCATCTGCTTTGGACAAAGGTGGGAGCAGAGATGGGCAAAAGTTGCGGCCAATAGCTTTGGCAAGAGACCAGAATGCTCGGCTACCATTAGGGCAAGAAGCAAGTCTTCTACTCTTAGCCTGTTCAAACTCTAGTGTGGACTGATTAATAACTGCTTTGCAATTGTTGCGAGCTTTGAATTTTTAGGAAAGGTAGAAAATGAAACTGAAGAATTAGAAACAAGCCAATTGCGATATGCAATGTTCTTCTCTTGAAAGCCTTAGCACATTTATTGGAAAATCAAGATTTAGATAAAGGACGAGATTTAAAGTGGAGTGTGGGATAAAGGATTCCATTCCTGCTAGAATAATTTCACTGACACGATCTGAGAAAATGTTGACATCAGAAGTCTTGAAACAGTAATCCGACCAAGGAAAAGAAATCTCACAGGTCATCCCATTTTGCATTCTTGTAATGCCAAACAATACGAGGCTGGGAATAGCCATGAGATAAAGGCTCCATTGGAGAAGAGACAATCACCAAGTTGTGATCTTATTGTGCCTAAAGGACCTCTCACTTCGACTGTGTACTTAGAAGGATTGTTTGTGAGAAAAAGATCAAGTGTGTTGGCTGTATGGTTAGGCTTATCCGGTATTCTTGTAGGTAAATGAACAATCTGTGCAAGGTAATTAGGAATTGCAAAAGCCTCAGCATCTCGACCAGCTGGGTCGGTGTGACTAGAAAATGGAAGCCAGCTGGTGTTGTGAACATTAAAATCACCTAACTGTTAGGAAAGTTGGACTGGAGAAAGTCAAGTTGCAAAGAGAGGAAGTCAAAGGGCTCCAAGTGATTAATGGAGTTGGGAGAACAGTAGAGACAACAGATGAATTTGACACAATGAGGTACAGAGAATTTAAGCCAGAGAAGGTCGAAAATAGGAGATTCCAAATTATCAAATCTCTAACGAAATATCGGAACGGGCATATGCACAAGTACCACATTTGAGGCAAAAGGAATCATACAGCGAATATTTTGGAGAATTGAGATGAGCAGTAGTTGAGTCAACCAATAACTGAGATTCTGTCAGAAAAAGTACATGGAGTTTGGCAGACTGCAAGTGGAAATGGACATCGTTGAGATTAGAATTGAGGCCACATATATTTGTGAAATGAATCAGGAAGTGCTTTGGAGGTTTAGATCTTTTCGCAGATAAGCTTACTCTATTAATCTGACAATTCATGATGCATTCAATAGTAAGAAAAAGTGGATGGTACATGCTGAATGAAGTAATTTTTGGATATGGCATAAAAATGGTAAGAATATACCCAATCCTTCACATACCATGGACTCGACAATGCCCCCCCCCCCATACACACTACTCAGACTCTCTCCAGTCATTATCTGGCAGAGAAGAGGTAGCAAGATTATACACTTTCCGATCCGGAAGCCTCCTAGAGAGTTACCAATAGGTTTGGTCCGGTGCACTAGCTAGCGGCTGGCGCGCGAACACCTTTTAGAGCTGTACCCTCATTTATAAGCATAAACTATGCTGTAAAAAATTTTACGTCATGATCCTTGCACAATCTCTCCAGGGCCAAATTGATTGACAAGGCTCTCATCTATTGCAGACACTTTCAAATTTAACTGAATTTAACTCGCAACTTTTTTTCAACATTGACCTATACTTGTTAAGTAAGTCCGCAGATCTCCTACTGTTAATGTCATTATGCTGACATGTACAACAATATCACCCTTTGTGCCCTTAAAAGATGATATCTGCTCTACAACATCATCAGCTTTAGCGCCTGGCACACATATCCTGGTCCTATCCCACCTATCCTTTTTGCACAATATATTATCCATCTCCCTGACAACAGAGTCACCGACAATAACTAGCTCCTGTGGGACCAGCGCATTGTGCCCTGAAGGTTGCCACTGTGTTGCTGGATGATAATGTTCAAGCTCTGGCATTGATGTGGGCAACTGAGATTTATGTCCCCCCATTTATGTCCTTCAAGGGTATCTACCCTGTCCTTCAAGCTCTCATAAAGGCCCATAACAACGCTGAGTTGGCAACTAACTTCTTCACACTACATCGAGCACACACACACACAAAGGCATTCCCCTGGCAACATCATGTCCCATCCCAGAAAGGTCTGCAAACATATCACAAGTTGCATATTTCTTTAGGATGTGATGCGTTAGAGAATTGTCCACTTCGGTTCTCCCACAAGCCAGAGCACCCCACTACTTTGGGCACATTGTTTTGCTGCACTAATCTGGGGCATGATTTCCATTTAAATACAATTTATTTAATTAACAATGAAAATTAATAACGTTACATTCAATAACTTAAGATATGCCGATGACACAGCACTAATAGAGGATTCAGAACAAGATTTACAGACCATCTTGAACGAAGTGGACATAGAAAGCCAAGCATGGGGGCTACGAATCAACAAAAAGAAAACAAAGGTGATGAAGGTCAGCAGGACTGCAAGCAAAATCACGATCAAACTAAACAACGAAAAATTAGAGCAAATACACCGCTTCAAGTATCTCGGAGTACTCATTGATGACCAGCTGAACCATGAGGCCGAAATCAAAAGCAGAATTGAACAAGCCAGGCAGGCATTCACCAAATGGAGAACCCTCCTCACCGACAGAAGCTTGAACATCATGCTCAAATTACGCACATTGAAATGCTACATCTGGCCAATACTGCTCTACGGTGTAGAAACCTGGACTCTAACATCAGCCACTACAAAAAAGCTCCAGGCCTTCGAAATGTGGCTCTACCGAAGAATGCTGAAAATTCCGTGGACAGCCAAGGTAACCAACGCACAGGTCCTGCAGGACATGCACACGGAACGGGACCTGCTCAAAACCATCATCAGCAGGAAATGCAAATACCTAGGTCACATCGCTAGGAACCAACAAAAATATCACCTACTACCACTCATCCTGGAGGGAAAGATCGAAGGCAAGAAACGCCCAGGCAGACCAAAAATGGCATGGCTAGATAACATCAACACCTGGCTTCACATGACAACAGCACAAATTCTACACGCAGCGCTAGACAGAGAACAATATCAAAATGAAGTCGCAAACGCCATTCGGCAGCATTAAAGAAGAAGAAGATACTATATTTGACTATACAGTACTATACTAAGCTAATACAGTAATACGCATTCCACTACATATATTTACATCATACCTTACTATCAAATTCTAGATATACGTTATCAAGTTACGTTATTCCGTAAAATCAAAATGCTAAATTAGTTATATCCTTAGCTAAATACAAATGACATATGCCCAAAAGGAGATTAAAACCTTCAAAATACTTATTTATTACAATTAAAATCCAACTATTCTTCTATGCTACAGCCAAAACACCAATACACTTACTATCAGTAAGAGTAGTGAGTTGTAACTTACAAAGTCACTAGCTAATTTAAAAAAAAAATACACTAACGAACACTACTGAGCCTATTCAGCTCCCAGCAGCCTTTTTGCACTACACAAGGGCTCCCAGCAACGATTATGTAGTGCAAAAGAGCTATGCTATATTACTAAATAAGGAAAACTGTATTTAAAACCAAAAGGAATCTATTTGCTTTGCACATAATGTGGAGATCACTTTGAATTATTTGGTTACAGTAATAAACACTTGGCACCAGGAGCCTTTTGAGATGGTATCTGAAATAAAACTGTCTCTCCATATGGATTTTACACACTGCATAGTTCAACATTCCAAGCACAAGTAATTTCTCTGAGTCTAAGTAATGCACATTTGTTTTCATTGAACTTGCTAATATAAAACAAATCCTATTCCATATTGTTTAGGCACCTCTAGTTATGCTGCAAGGGAAGATTGCAGATTTCTGCAGCATAAAGCAAGAAAAGCAGTGTTTTCCTTCAGAATTGTAATGGAGATTCATATGCTTCAATTTACAGTTGTGAACTGAAGAAGTTCTGAAAACCCTGGGGAAATTCTAGGAGCAGTATAGTAAACCCTCACTAATTCGGATGTCAGATCATCCAGATAGAAATATGAAAAATATTTCACCGAGAATAAGTAGCATTAGTCTTCTCCACTGGGTAAACATTACTTATTCGAGGTAGTGAATTAGTATGCAACTCATGAAGACATTCACAATAAGAGATATAACAAGTATGATGCCATTTCATCCACTTCAATGATTTACTATGAACTAACACGATGTTATGCAATAATTTGCTTGATTGGTGAGTTTTCTGTAGTCTGAGGCTTTTAGCCCTAAAGCTTTTTTACTGTTATTCACAGCGAAAATCAAGTGGCATTGGCGTGTGTGGTGTTGAGCTAAAGGCAGCAACAGAAAGGTTTGCAAAGCATGTGGTTAAACAAGTTTACTTGCAGTTCAGGATGGCTGTAGTGATTTAGACAAGGGTAGAATCACATACAAGTTTATTGATAGTGTACTGTTTGCTTCTGATCAGCGAATTTCATCTTGGTTCTCTCCAAAAATCTACATATCTTTTCTCATCAATGGACATGGTTCCATCAAATCGAAACTTGTTCAGTTGGGTTTAGAAAATAATGACACTTGTCTTTGTCAGCAGAGAGAAGACTGGGCACACGCTATCTTCTATTGCCCTTATTATTATTGTGACTTTAGAAATTCCCTATTGGAAAAAGTTCTGCAGTTCTCGCCTGACAATTTAAAAGTTTTGATTGAAACTGTCTCCAATTTTGACCATTTTCTACAGGTTTCTGTTGACGTTTTCAACAGAATGCAGTTACTGACAACTTCAATGACTAGTTCCAATAATGCATCATTATTAATGGGCATTTTCTTCTCGCATCCTGCTCGCTTTTCAGGATTATCCTTAGCAGTACTGAAATTGACGAACCCATCAGTGACTTATTTCTTACTTTCCTTCTTTCCCTCCCCTCTAGTTTGGGCAACTATAGAAATCTGCTAGCATCCTACCAATTTAGCACTGCCTTTGGTGGGTGCAAGATCTGCCCCTTTTTAGGCAATTAAGTTAATACAGGCCCACCTTGTGCCGAGGATGAATACCACTCTGCTGCTGCCCGATTAAAATGGCACATGCAAACCCCACATGATTTACATTTGGCCAAACTACAGCATTTTTTAAACAATACAATAATAACTGCTGGAGTTCAACTCTGTTCCAGGTGCTGCCGCTACGCTGAACTGTTACGTGTATACATGCATACATACTTTTCTTTGGAGTCTTTGAGTGTTTTATTGTTATTTGTGGATTTGCATGAGATGGTCTATAACCAGAAACAGTTTCCCCCCACAGAATTGGAGGATTGTATAAGAAAAGTGTTTTTATATGTATATTTGTATATATGTAAAAAAAAAAAAAAAGTGGCGATTTAGACAAAGGCACAATATCACTAATAAAAAAATTTGTAGCAAAGTCCTAGGTGGTGATGTTGAAGGTGTGGAGCCATTTAGAAAAAAATTAAAAGAAATAATAATACAACTTCGGAGTTTTCTATCGATAAATAAATATATTGTCTTTTTTACAGTTTTTAAATAAAGGTTTTTAAATAAGTTTTTAAATAAAAACTGACATTTTTTTATTTATTTTCATCAACACTACCAATATCATTAAATTTTCCATTTATTTGTGTTCTAAGTTTTTTTGTCTTTTAAGGCTGTCTTTTGCCCCACTAATCTGGATTATCACTTAACCCGGATGCCTCTCCCCAATTAATCAGATTAGCGAGGGTTTGCTGTATTTTAAATGGTGTTTAATCACTCTAAAGCAGTTTTCCTTGTGGAATCAAATAGAGATCAATAGTCTAAGTGTAACTTTAACCTTTGTCAATAATTAGGATAACTAGGCAACCACTTATTTCAACAATAAGGGCATTCTCTATCAGTGCTAATGGGATCCCACATTCATTGTGAAATCATAGATCCACAGTTCATCAAATCACTCAATCCACACAGACTTGATCTGCTGCTCTACATCTTTAAAATATGTGTTATCCCAAAAACACTTCACTGAAAATGAGGACAGATATCCATCTAACTCCATCCTGGAGTTATAAGACCTACTGATCTGACTTGCTATAGCCAATTTCCTATGCATCAAGCATTCTGAATCTTTTCAAGAGAATTCTACTACCAGTAATAGCTCTTCAGTTTCTTCCTCACCTACCATAAGTTCACTACATTTGTCATAAGAGGTCCACTGCAATCAGCCTGATTTCTAAAACCGATCTATCCTGCAGGCTTGCTTTCAAATGCAATGAATAATTAGCAATCACCTCTATCAATGTAAAATCTGCATTTGATCTGTTCACATCACATTAATTCATCTGCTCAGAAATGACTTCTGCATTCAAGGACTGCTGTAGCCAAGTGGTCATCACGAGGTGCATATGTACATGTGCTTTGAGTGATTGGAGTTTAAGCCAGTGACTGCTAAATATGGTGCTGTTTTTCCCATTCTCTGCACCTTGTCAATTCCCTTGGCTGTGGACTGTATGGTCGTCCCAGAGTATAAACAGAAAATTTATTATTTATTTATATATAAAGACAGATGTCTCATTTATATTTAAAGACAGATGTGGCTGTGAGGCATCATCAAGATGTCTGACAACCACACTATCACATCCTGTAAAATAACTGGTGTGTCACAAGGTGGGATACTGTGGAGAAACCTGATTATAGCAGTCCTTATCCCTTTCGTTACAAACAGGGCACATATCAACTAATGGGGTAATGACATCAATGGACATTGACAATACAACCAGTAGCCAACCTCACAGTTCAGCATTTTAAACTAGACATATACTAGCTGACTTAGGAAAATTCTTAAAGCACTTCAAACTATCAATCCCTACAGATCAGCAAAGACGATTTTTTCCTATAAGCACAACCCATTTCACCTGCAAACATCAGTTGGCAGCATCCTGATTACTAACACAAAGGATGCACTCAGACCCAAATGTGACATTTAACCCAAAACTGACATTTAGACATTGTATTAACAAGCTTCAGGTCAAAGTAGATTGGCTTCACAGGCTAACAAAATATCATCTGATTAACATCCATGATCCCAAATTGGTAATGTTGTACATCCCCATGCGTAAAATATTCAGTAATCCTTTACAGTGTTAAACTTAGGCATTTTCTGTCCAAACCAATGTAAAGTGAATCTATACAGTAGAAAAATGGTTATTATGGAAATGGGCTTTATATAAGCTATGAATTCTTTTTGTTCAAAGAAGAAGTTGAATGGCAAAAGCACTAAAGATATGAAGAGTACAATTGTTGTCAAAGAAAAAAAGATTCGTCTTCACCACAAACACAATGAATTTGATGAATCTGAAGTGTTGGTCAAGACATCAAAGGCGGATATTTTTGGGATAGCAGAGACGTGGTGTCACACAGACATAAGGAATGCAGAACTGGAATTTGGGGAGTACAATGTGTACAGAAAGGATAAAAAGGATAGAAAGGGAGGTGGGGTTATGCTGTTAATTAAGAAAAACATAAAATCAAAAGAACTGCACTCAGTTGATATAGATGAACAGTGCACTGTTGAGTCAGTTTGGTGTGGCATAAGCACTGTGAAAGCAAAAATAAGAGTAGGAGTATGTTATAGACCTAATGTCTCGAATGAGTACAATGAACAATTGTACAGAGAAATAGAGTGGGCTAGTAAATCAGAATGTCTTATAATGGGGGATTTAACTTCCCAGATATTGATTGGAACTTGTGGGTTGGTCACTCACATGCTAGTCAGACTTTTGTGGATTTATTGGATGATTGTTTTCTGCAGCAGCATGTTCAAGAGGCAACCAGAGAGAGTAATACTCTTGATCTGGTTATCAGTAGTGATCATTCGTATATTAAGAATTTGCAGTTAAAGGAACCACTAGGTGGTACTGATGTGGGATTTACTTAAAGATTTAATTACCATCGGGGGGGTGAAGGAAAGGGTTTTCGCTTCCGTAAATGTGAGTACAGTGGTCTCAGACAGTTTTTAAATTCTGTACAGTGGGATCAACTGACGATGTTACCAACAGTAAATTCTAAGTGGGAAGCATTCAAGGAATTAATAGTGAATGCTACTAAAAGTTTCATACCTATTAAGAAATATTGTTCAGGGTTTAGGCCTAAATGGTTATCAAATGAACTAATGAGATTTGTAACAGAGAAGAAAAATGCATAGGATGCATATAAATTATCAAGCAACTCAGAAGCCTATGGCAGATATAAGCTAGTCTGTAATCAGGTCACAAAGGAGGTTAGGCAGGCAAAGGCAGATTACGAGAAATCTTTAGCAAAAGATGCTAAGAAAAACAGCAAGGATTTCTTTAGTTATATAAAGTCTAAAAGGAAAGGGATGAATCTGGTTGGTCCACTTGACATCGATCGTTCGACTGTTGATGATCCTGCTCAGATAGCAAACAAACTGAATGAGTATTTTGCATCTACATTCACACATGAGGAATTATTAAGGTTTGAAAATGGCAGAAGGTTATCAAATTGTAGCAGGATACTTCATGATTTTGTAATAACTGAGAGCAAATGGAGGAGAAATTGTTGAAGTTAAACATAAGAAAAGCACCTGGGGTGGATGGGATCTATCCAGTTATATTAAAGGAGGCGGCAAAGCAACTTAGCAAACCCTTAGCCATAATTATGAGAGCATCCTTGGACTCAGGGGAGGTTCCCACGGACTGGAGATGTGCAAATGTATCCCCAATTCACAAAGGGGGAATGAAGGGTGACACGAGTAATTACAGACCAGTTAGTTTAACTTCTGTTCTGGGTAAAATAATGGAGTCACTGGTCAAAGATGCATTGCAGGATCATCTAGACAAGACTGCAGCAATAATTCAGACACAGCATGGGTTTGTTAAGGGAACATCTTGTCTGACAAATTTGATAGAATATTATGCTGTGGTTACAAAGGAACTGGATGCAAAAAATAATTTTGATATCATATATTTGGATTTCAGGAAAGCTTTTGACACTGTTGCGTATGGAAGATTATTGTACAATTGGAGCAGAATGGTATTAAGGGTAAGTTGCTACAATGGATATAAGGATGGTTAAGTGGAAGAAGACAAAAGGTGGTAATCAATGGGTGCTGCTTTTCGTGGACTAATGTTATTAGTGAAGTCCCACAGGGTTCGGTGTTGGGTCCACTGTTGTTTTTTTATTTTTATCAATGATATTGATGAAGGTATATCAGGCTTAATGTTGAAGTTTGCAGATGATACAAAGGTTGGCAGGGTTGTTAATGACAGCAATGGCAGTGTGCTACTGCAACAGGATCTAAATAATTTGGGCAGATGGACTAAGAAGTGGCAACTGAAGTTTAACCTTGACAAATGCAAAGTACTGCATATGGGTAGAAGTAACCCCAGAGAAACGTACCAACTGTGTGGTACTACACTTAAGATGGTAGAAAATGAAAAAGACCTGGGAGTAATTGTGCAGTTAGATATGAAGTTTTCTGAGCAATGCGGACAGGCTGCCAGGGTAGATCATGGGGTTTTGTCAATGATACATAGGAATTTTGCTAGCAGGGGAAAAGGAGGTGATTGTCCCTCTGTATAAGGCAATGGTCAGGCCGCACCTTGAGTACTGCGTACAGGTCTGGAGGCCTCATTTTAGGAAGGATCTAGATTTGCTTGAGTGTGTACAGAGAAGGGCAACAAGATTGGTGAGGGGAATGAAGGGATCCTCTTACCAAGAGAGGCTTCAGTTCTGCAAATTGCAGTGGCTGGAGACTAAGCATCTGCACAGTGATCTGAATGAGGTGTATAAGGCCTTGAATGGGTTGAGCATGCTGAATTCTGATTGGGATCCTTCCACTTGTTCAGATTATGAACCTAAGGGGGCATAAATTCAAATTAAGAAAGGACCGAAGTAGAATAGATGTGAGGAAATTTGCCTTTAGCCAGCGGGTGGTTAATTGCTGGAACAAACTTCCATCTGTTGTTGTGGAAGTTGATAGGTTAAATAAATTTAAGGAGGAACTGGACAGGCATTTGGAGAGAATGGTGTGATTTTTTTTTTTTTTTTTTTTGGCTGATGCTGCATAAGCTCATACACTTGCTTTCTTGCTTCACATGCCACTACCACTACTACTACAATGGCCAAACTGATTTCCTGGCTAAACCTCTGGGAAAGCTGTGCTTAGTGGAATCCTCAACACCAGCTATGAGCCATGGCTCAACTGACTGCCAACCCCAACAGGCTTGACTTATGCCAATACCAGTACAACCAAATGCTACCCAAACTACAGAGCACTGAATGACCTTGAAGTTTTCCTCTAAGTCCCTTAATCGTTCTCTCAAATCTTGTGTAATTGCTTAATTGTTCTCTCTCAATTCTACCTGGTTGAGATGCCAATCACTAATGACCTAACTCAACTTCTTCACCTACCTACCAGAATACCAAAAAATCCTAACTACACACCCAATAACCTTGAGCTTTTTCTCACCAACCACACTTCAAAATGCACAATCAAAGTTTATGGCCCTCTAGGCACCTCAGATCACAACTTTCTGATGGCCTCTTTCTCAATGGAGCCTCTCTCTCTCATGGCCATTCTCAGCTACATGTTCCTTTCTTTGAAGTACAGGAACACAAAATTAGGATAACCAGAGTGATTTCTATTCTTCTCCTCTTTGGTTGGATTAGTCCTTTAAATCTTCTGAATTCCAATGTTTACTCAGAATGCATCGGTGGAACTATTGTTGTAGGGAGGATGATCTAATCCTTGGTGTAGATAAGGAACAAGATTTCCAATAAACATGCTAAAGCTAAAAAATGCAGTATATCACAATTGGCTTGTATCGAAATCTTCAGTTTAATTTTCTGACTACAACAAAGCAAGCAATTATTATACACAAAATCAATCCAAACTCAATTTTTAGCAGGTAAAAGTACAAAACTTGTTCTTGTCCAAATATTAGATGAGCCTTCTTGTCTCTTGCCACCAGTTTCTTTTAAATGTTGTGTCAACAATTAACAATGTTTGTAAATTAGCATCATAACAGGTACATTCTACTCAATGCATCCTCCTCAAGAGGATGTTAAGAGGAAGAATTCAAACAACATTGATGCTAAGAAAGCTCCATTTGCTGATGGCACTTCTTTGCTTGTTCTTAAAACTGGTACTTCTTAGATTGCTCTGTTTGTTGTCACTCTCATTTCATTGGTGTTTTTTCTTCCGCTTGGAAATTTGTCATATTCAGCAAATCCCTGAAACTAGTGATTCCTCCTGTTCAATTATCACGCCACTGCATTTAAATCTATTCTTTCCAGAGTAATGGAGAAATCCATCAACTAGTAACTTACTATCTCAAAACCTTCAGTGTCATCAATGAACACCAATATGAATTCAATTAATACTGATCCATTGATGATATACTGACTTGGGTTACTCATCTTTGGAAAATTTAATGGAAAAGTTGATGAAACTCATGTAGTTGCTCTTGACAATCTAAGACTTTTAATCATGTTTGGCATAAAGATCTTCTAAACAAGCTCCTGTTTTTTTGCAATTTGGTATCCAGTTTTCTTTCTGGCAATTCAATGCAAGTGATGATCAATGGCACTATCTACTAACTTCTCTGCTAATGCTAGTGTTCCCCAAGGTCCAGTTCTTCCAACACCTGGAAATCCTACCCATGGTTTTGCTGAAGACAGCACACTACATTCCAGCTTGACAAACTTTGCCCTGCACAAACCACCTCAACTCCTGAAATATCCACAAGCAGATTCTTAAAATGCAGGTATCCAGGTAATTTGCTAAGGAGCAAAAATAAAAGTTAGCTAACAACAATGCATTCTACAAGTCAGTCCTGTCTTATTTCAAAAAAAAGTCTTCTTCCCTATACTCATCTCTGATGACACTCATATTTCTAACAAGATCACCTATTTCAATTGGGGATTACCATAAGTTCCAGTCATTTTTGGCATAAACATACCACAAATATTGCTTCCTCTGCCTTAAAAAAAATTGGGTTTTCTTTTTTGGCTCTCTCTCTCTCAGCGGCATTACTTCAGCAACTACTTACTTGGTACAAATCTCAAATTTACCATAGAACGGTGTATTTGTTCCCACAACATGCCAGGTGCCCCAACTCTGAAGCACCACAATCCAATTAAAAAGAGAGCAGTCAAGTTAATAATCTCTTCACTCTGTACTAGAGACATTCAGTTTCTGCTGCATGCCTATTCCACAGATACTTCCTTTGTCACTGTTCCTCTGAATAGGTATCTGTGATTTCACACTCTCTTCCAAACCAGTTTTAACATGTGCCACAAACAATCAGCATCCATTCACAGTCCAACTCAAAACTCACAGAACCAAATTTTCGTATTCTTGGTTTATCTTTTCTACTTCTATTTTTTGGAACAACTTCCATCTCATGTAAATCTGCAGATAAAAGAGCCAAAGGGTGGCACTGATCATAGTGCATTGATGTGGGATTGACTTAAATATGCACCTGCTATCAAGGGCAAAGGGAAGGGCATTTGCTTTTGAACTCTATGCAATGGGACCATCTGATGAAGTTGCCAACAGCAAACTCTAAATGGGCATTCAAAAATGTAATCATAGAAGTTACTATACTTTTAATATCAACTAAGAGATACTGTGCAAGCCTAAGCCTAAACAGTTATCATATGTACTGGTGAGACTCATGGCAAAGAAGAAGAAGAAGAATGTATGCAATGCATATAAATTATCATGTGATACAGAAGCCTACAGTAGATATAAACTAGTGCGCAATCAAGTTAAAAAGGTGGTTAGACAAGTTAAGGCAGATTACAACAAAAGTCTGGTAAAGAATGCAAAGATAAGCAGGAAAGACTTCTTTACTTACATAAACATTAGAAGGCAGTGATTGAATCGCATTGGTCAACAGTTTAACTGCTGATGATGCTGCTCAGGTTACTGACAAACTGAATAGGTATTTTGCATCTACATTCACATGTGAGGAATTTTTAGAGATGGGGGATGCCAGAAGTGTATCAAATTCTAACAGGAAGCCGATTGATTTTCTGATAGAAAATCATTCGGCTTCCTGTTAATGGAAGAGAAATTGTTGAAGTTAACATAAAACATGTATCTGGGATGGATGAGATCCATCCAATTATATTAAGTGAGGCAGCAAAAGAGGTAAACCTTCAGCCATAATTATAAGGGCATTTTTAGACTCAGAGGGGTCCCCATGGACTGGAGACGTATGAATGTATCTCCAATTCACAAATGGGAAAGTTAGTTATTAGACCTGTTAGCTTGACTTCTGTTCCAGGGAAAATTATGAGTCAGTGGTTAAAAAAGTAATGCAGGACCATGTTGAAATGACAGGAATGTAGCCACATCATGGACCTGTTAAAGGGCAGTCATGCCTGGCCAATATGATTCAATATTACGATGCAGTAACTGAGGAACTGGATTCAAAAAAATAATTTTTACATCATATACTTATATTTTCAGAAAAGTTATTAATAATACTGCACATAAAAGACTACTATGGATAAAGGGATGTCTGAGTAGGAAAAGACAGAGAAAGAGTGGTTATCAATGTGTCTGCACATAGGTCCAGAAACATCAATTTAGGGGAGATGGGGATCTGTTGGAATAGGTGCAAAGAAAAGCTACAAGATTGCTGAATGGAATAAAAGAGTACATTTACAAGAAAAGGCTTCAGTTCTGCAGACTGCAGTGGCCATAGATTAGTCGCTTTCAAAATCTAATTGAGGTGTTTAACGCTCTGTAAGGATAGGAAGTTCAATTACGATGGAATCCTTC
The DNA here is from genome assembly GCF_048544385.1 of Mastigoproctus giganteus. Taxonomy (NCBI): domain Eukaryota; kingdom Metazoa; phylum Arthropoda; class Arachnida; order Uropygi; family Thelyphonidae; genus Mastigoproctus; species Mastigoproctus giganteus. The sequence goes on from NC_143581.1 coordinate 120,450,062, forward strand.
CTCTTCCTCAGACTACAAACACATACGGGGGCATAAATTCAAACTGAAGAAAATCGGTTGCAGGATAGGTATGAGGAAGTTTTCATTCAGCCAGTGAGCATTTGACTGTTGGAACAGCTTTCCATTTAGAGTTGTAAAGGTGGGTATTGATAGAGGGTATGGTTTCTATTTCCAGTTCTTCCTTGAATTTATTTAAACTATCAACTTCTACATTGACAGATGGAAGTTTGCTCAAGTAATCAACCACCCGCTGGCTAAAAGCAAATTTCCGCACATCTATTCGACACCTGTCTTTCTTCAATTTGAATTTTACGTCCCCTCAGGTGATTATTCTGGACAAGAGGAAGAATCCCATCAGCATTGAGCTTGCTCAAACCATTCGAAACCCTTATACACCTCAACCAGATCGCCTCGCTGGTGCCTGGTCTCCAGATGCTCCAACTTGCAGAACTTAAGCCTCTCCTGGTAAGAGCACTCATTTGTTCCTTTCACACTAATCTTGTTGCCCTTCTCTGTACTTGTTCTCGCAACTCTACATCCTTTCAAAAATGAGACCTCCACACCTGAATGCAATACTCAAGGCATGGTCTGACCATTGCCTTATACAAATTGCCTCCTTTTTCCTACTAGCAAAATTCCTGTATATCATTGACAAAATCCCATGATCTGCTCTGGCAACCTGTCTGCATTGCCCAGAAAACTTCATATCTGACTGCACAATTACCCTCAAGTCTCTTTCAATCTCTATCACTCTGAGTGTAGTACCACACAGTTGGTATGTTTCTTTGGGATTACTGCTACCGATATGCAGTACTTTGCATTTGTGAATGTTAAACTACAGTTGCCACTTCTCAGCCCATAACCAAGGTGCATAAACCGCTATGAGAAGAGTAAAGAAAGAAAGAAATAAAACTAATGCAAACCAAGTGTGTAAAACTGAGAATGCTGTAAAGCTTGCTTTCTTTATTATCTGCCACTAACTAATACTAATTTCCTCAAAATTACGATACACATAAATTCAATATCAATAACTATCATGTGCTTCATTAGCATTCTATCTTCCATGGTACTGAGTACTATCATTTTTAATCTCTTTTGGATTTGGCGTATTCTTAAAAAAAAATGTACATTGTTAATATTATGTTATCCAATTCAACCTTTGAAATTTCAAATTTATAAAAACTCCTAACATTAGTGCCTAGTATGAAACATCATAACTATCAGGTTGTAATGTTACCTCAATTTGCATAATTGCAGTCCACTTTACATCTACCATAATGACTATTTATTTATATTGATATAAAAACAATTAACTTAGTAAAACAAAGTGAACATTCAAAATTTATAATTTCAACATACCTTCAGACATCAGGAATGGGTCAACTCCAACTTTACTTCCAACAGGAAGAATCTATAAGATGGGAGAAGATACTTATTATATAACACAATCAATTATTAAACCAGACTAGTTCAAGACAAACTGATAGCAAGTAAAGCAGAAGATCAGAACAGATAAATGCCATTACAACAGCCTGTAATATAGGAATTATATTACTTATGTAGTAATATTAGCATATAATCAAGGTATATAAATTGCTATGAGAAGAGTAAAGAAAAAAATAAAACTATCGCAAACCATGTGTGTAAAATTCATAATGCCATTAGAGCTTGTTTTAGTCAAACAAACAGTAAACATCTAGTAGTAGCATAAAGAAAGGCCTTTTTAATTATAGCTTTCTTTTTCTTTATGCCACACAGTTAAACATAAGAAAGGCACCTGGGGTGGATGGGATCTATCCAGTTATATTAAAGGAGGCGGCAAAGGAAGTAAGGGCGACTCCATAGCCGGGTGGGGAGGAGCAGCAATGTGTAGCACACATTTCTTGATTAGACCGGGGTTCGAGCCCATGACCATCAACTACAGAGGATGCGGAAAGGTCAGGGAATGACCACCGCATATCTCCAGAGCAATATTGTCTTAGTTGCTAATGCTCCTAAAAACCAAATAACAACAAGAAAGTAAGCAAAAAGGCCCTTAGCCATAATTATGAGAGCATCCTTTGACTCAGGGGAGGTCCCCATGGACTGGAGATGTGCAAATGTATCCCCAATTCACAAAGGTGTATCGAAGGGTGGCACCAGTAATTACAGACTAGTTAGTTTAACTTCTGTTCTGGGTAAAATAAGGGAGTCACTGGTTAAAGATGCATTGCAGGATCATCTAGACAAGACTGCAGCAATAATTCAGACACAGAATGGGTTTGTTAAGGGGAAAGTCTTGTCTGACAAATCTGATTGGATATTATGATATGGTTACAAAGGAACTGGATGCAAAAAATAATTTTGATATCATATACTTGGATTTCAGGAAAGCTTTTGACACTGTTGCGCATGGAAGACTACTGTAAAAATTGGAGCTGTTGTTGTTGTTGTGGTGGTGTTTTCTGGCGCAAGGGTTACTTAAGCCAAATTGTGCCTCCCAAATTAATTGAGTTACTTATGATAACTGCACAGTGAGCAGTTAGAAACGGTGATACATTTTTATTTGTTTTATATAGAAAAAGAATTCAGAGAGATTTTCTTCTTTACCTATTATGCTATTCAGAGAGAGAGGTTGCTGTAGATCTGAAATGAAACTAAAAGACATTCGTCGGGCATTGCTGAACAAGTTAGATTCAAGGAGTATATGTTTTACAGTAAGTCGTTGCGAGCAGTGTGCACACTGTGGAGGATCATTTCCTGTAAGCAGACAGAGATGTGTAAGGTGAGTGTGACCTATACGAGTTCTGGCTAAGATTACTTCTTCTTTTCTATTTTTATGAAGGCTAGAAGTCCATAATTGTGGTTCACGTTTTATTTGGAATAGCTTGTTATTTGTTTGCATTTTCCACAGAAGTGTCCATTGTTCCATAGATGTTCTTCGTATATTATGTCTATAATCAGGATATGGGACTAGGTCATTTGTTGAGGATATTATGGAAGGATACTTAGCAGCACTGTCTGCACATTTGTTTCCTGGAATACCACTGTGGCCAGGGATCCATGAAAAGATAACAGTTTTCTGATGCTCATGAAGACGCATCAGCTTATGTTTTATGAGCTTTAATAAAGGATTTTTAGGTGGGGAAGTCCTTTTCAAAGCTAAAAGAGCACTCTGTGAATCAGTATATATTATACTTTTATTTATTGACATTAGCGAGATGTTTTCCAGAGCAAGCTTAATGGCATTGAGCTCAGCAGTGTAGCTGCTGCATTCGGTTGGAAGTGAAATTGAAACAGTTGTATTAGGGAAGACGGTAGCTGCACCCACTTGATTGTCAGACTTTGAACCATCGGTATAGATCTTGGTAAAGTGGGGATACTTTTGTGAGTGAGCAACATGAAGTTGTTGGATGTTAATATCTGCTATAGAGCCTTTACCCCATTGCTCAAAGTATTCATCAGAAGAAAGTGTGAAGTTAGTCCATGGGGGATCCGGATCTTTTTTTTCTCTGATGATATTATCAAGCTGAATATTCCAGCTTTCTGTTAGATTCTGCAGTCTGATACCAGAAGGTCGAATTTCTCTAGGTTTATTTGCATAATGGGTTTTCAATTGAGGATTATGCAACAGTGGCCAAACCGGATGAGTATGCAGGCTTTTAATTTTAGCTGAGTAGTTCATCAGCAACATCTTTCTTCTGATACTAAGTGGAGGTTTGTGAGCCTCAACATAAAGACTTTGAACTGGTGATGTTCTATATGCACCTAGGGCTATCCTCAGAGAAGAATGTTGGATGGGTGCAAGATGGGCCAAGGAGCTCTCTCTCTAACTGAGTCATAAACAGGTGCTCTAACGTCTTGAATCCGAAAGCCAGTCTAACCGAGATCTAATTAGAGATTTATATAAGTGGAGCAGGCTATAACAATCAGTGCCCCAAGATGTACTGGAGATGACCCGGAGTATATTCATTTTCTTTGTGCAAGTGGTTCTTAGATACTTGATGTGCTCCTGGAAGTTTAACTTCTTATCAAAAATTAGCCCTAGGAGGCGAATACTGTTCACAATTGGTAGTGGATGATCGGCCAAGTGCAACTCAGGTTCAGGATGCATTGCACGCTTGGTGCAGAAATGTATAGCTGTAAATTTGTGGCTTGACAGTTTGTATCCATTTTGCGCAATAAATAATAATTCAATGTTATTAATGGATATTTGTAGCTGCCTCTCAATATAGTTCATATTCTGGGAATGGCAGGATATGGTAAGATCATCTGCATAGAGATACGAGTCAACGGTATTTGGAACGCTGTTTGTGATGTTGTTTATTCGTATTGCAAACAGAGTGGCACTAAGAACAGAGCCTTGTGGGACTCCTTCTTCTTGAATGATTTGAGATAAAACCTGCCAGTGCCTCACTTGGAAAGATCTGTGCTGATGGAAGCTTTGAATAAAATATGGTAAATGGCCTCTCATATGAATAGAATGGAGATCTCTTAGGATACCATAGCACCATGTGGTATCAAAGGACTTCTCTATATCAAGGCATATCGTGACGAGATGTTGATTTCTGACGAATGCATTTCTTATGTTGGATTCGGCGTTGGTCATGAGGTCTAGGAAAGATCTATTCTTCCGAAAACCAAACTGATTATTACTGATTATGTTTTCGGATTCAAGGTACCAGGTGAGTCGATGGCGAACCATTTTTTCCAAAGTCTTACTCAGGCAGCTGGTTAGAGAAATTGGTCTATAGTTGTTAGGAATCGAATGGTCTTGTTCAGGTTTAGGTATGGCTATTACGTAAGAATGTCGCCAGGAAGTAGGGAATATATGTTCTGAAATTTATTCTATTGTAAAAGTTTAGCAATGAAATTAGTGATTTCTGATTGAGGTGTTGAATCATTATATTGTAGATTCCATCAGGGCCAGGAGAGAGCTGTTTCTTGAGGCATATATAGATTCTTACAGTTCAGATATTGTGAGTGGTTGGTTATAGGTAAAAGGACATGTAGTTTTGAAGTTTAGTTTCCTTTTCTCAGCTTCGGCTTTAATTTTTTGAAAAGATGGTTGATATGCAGTTGAGTCGGACAATTCACAGAACACCGTTCTTAGGGCATTGGCAATTTCATCAGCAGATGAGATCTCCTTCCCATTCCAATTAATAACAGGAGAAGGAAACTTATGATATTTACCATTTAGTTTCTTTATTTTTTCCCAGATTATTCGGGTATCGGTATCTTTGTTGATTGAGGAGGCAAATTTTATCCACAAGTCTTTTTTCGCCTACCACTGGATATAACGAGCTTTGACTCTCAGTCTCTTGAAGTTAATAAGGTTGGCAGTGGTGGGATGTTTGCGGAAGGTGTTCCATGCTTTGTTTTTTTCTCTCTTCGCTTTATTACAATCACCATTCCACCATTGATTGGTATGCCAATGGTTTCTTATTTGAGACTGTGGGATGGCGGCTTTTGCAGCTGTTAGTATCTGCATTGTGATATGATCGGTGACAGTGTCAATAGCGGAAGACTCTATGGTGTCATCATCAAAAGATACATGACTGGTAAATTTCGTCCAGTTTGCTTTGGAAAATTTCCGTTTTGTTTTTGTTTCAGTTTGTTTGGAATGGGTGGTTTGAATACTACAGATCAGCGGATATGGTCACTATTTAGAGGATTTTCATGTACTGCCCACTCTATAGTTGGGAAGAGGGTCGGAGAGCAAATTGAGAGATCTATTGCACTGGTTGACCCAGTAGGAAAATGGATATATGTCGGTAAGCCATTATTCAATAGTGTCAAATTCTCTCGGTCAAGTAACATTTCAATAAGTTCACCACGTCCGTCTGAGACCAGAGATCCCCATAATGGATGATGCCCATTAAAATCTCCTAGTAAACAAATAGGAGGTGGTAACTGAGAAATTAGATTTAACAGTTGCTGAATTGTACATGATTGATTTGGCAGAAGATAAATTGAAGCTAGTGTCAGTATGATATCGATTACTATACTGGTAGCAACAGCCTACTAATGGAATGGAATGTGCCTGGAGGGGACTCGTGATTCCACTAGTATAGCTACTCCTCCATGGGGGCTGTTAGTTTCGGATCGATCTTTTCTGAAGAACAAGTTTTTGACTGAAACGGATATTTTTGTTGTTAGATTTGTCCCTTGCAAGCGCATGGCAGCAGGACTGTAATGGTTAATTAGTTCACAGATATCATCAATATTGCTGCGAAAACCTCTGCAATTCCATTATTTGGTTTTGTGATTGGAAGAGGAGTCTGTTTGCTTTTTGTGAGTGGCTTGTTTATATCTTTCGTGTTTTGATTTTTCTTTTCTTGAAAAATTTGGGCGTCTTGAGTCCTTTCTTTCTTCCATATCATCATCTGCATGTATTTCAAGCAGATCTTCTGAGTTGGTGGTATCATCGGTGTCCATGCTTGAGGGGCGAGATTGCTTCACCTCAACTGGATCTAATTTTTGCAAATTTTCCGCTGCTTGACAATGGGGAAGTCTCTCGGATGGAACTGTCAGTGGCATATTACTGTATTGATCAACTGCTTTTGGTGGATGTTTGACCGAGAGGACTGATCGAGCCCAGTCTGAGATCGATGTATCTGGAGGGATGGACACTTCTGTTTGACATGCTACTGACTGTTGACTATAAGTAGGTGAGGCATAAGTGCATTTTGGATTATTTAATCTTACTTGTTTTCTTGCCTCTTGGTAGGAAACTTTATTTTCAACTTTATACTTTTGTATCTTTTTTTCCCAACTTCCAGAGGTCGCAGTCTTTGGAGCATGCCGGATGGCTGCCACAGTACCCTTGCAATTTGGACACTGTGGGTTGGTGCCTTACATTGTTTGTGTATGAGTTTTACACCCACAGTTTGCACATGTTGCGTCTTCACGGCATGCTGTCCGAGAATGGCCAAATTTCTGGCATTTAAAACATTTTAGGGGGTTCGGAATATATGGCAGAATGCGACAGTTTAAATATCCTGCCTTGACTGAAGCTGGTAGGTTTGGAGAACTGAAAGTTAAAATTATACTCCAGGTAGGAACTAAACTGCCATCTTTTTGGATCATGATCCTCTTTGCCTGAGTGACTTTTTGTTCTTTAAGTTCCTGGGCTATTTCATCTTAAGGAACGTTCAATAGATCCCATTCAGTAATCACTCCCTTTGAAGAATTGAGGGTGGTATGTCGTGTGATTTGAACTGGAATTCCATTCAAGGATGTCAGACTTAATAATAGTTCAGAGTGTCGAGAATTGGTGGTCTCTATTAATAAATCTTCAGATTGGAGATGTTTCACCATTTTTGGTGAACCTGCGGCATGTTCGAGGCGTTTCTGAATGATAAAGGGGGAGAGCTTGCCCACAGGTTGTGTTGACAGAGAATGTATTATCAGGAATGCTGGTAATTCCTGTATGCCAATGTCTTTCTTCATTCTCTTTGAGAGAGAGAGAGAGAAAAGTCATGGTCAGTGTCGTGAATGTCATTTGCTTGAGAGCTCTTCGGCTCTAAGCATGGAAAATCACTTGTTTCCATCTCTGCTCCTTTTAGCCCCGGGAGTTGTCTTATTCCCCAGGTTACTGGCCCCGCCACATGGAGGCAGGAGCGGTGCCACCAGTGACCGAGCGGTTGTTGAAGTAAGTAAAGGGTTAGTAATGAATATATAGAATAAAAAAGAAAGGTACATTTCCTCGCTCGGTTCTTACTTTTGTCCTTTAAAGTACAGAACCTCTCCAAGTAAACAAAAGAACAGGTGACGCTAGAAAAGAAACAAAACTATAACATTTTGGGAGAGCACTATATATTCGCAGGGAGAAAATGGCTTGGCACTGGGGGCCAAAAATTGGAGCAGAATAGTATTAAGGGTAAGTTGCTACAATGGATAAAAGGATGGTTGAGTGGGAGAAGACAGAGTGGTAATCAATAAGTGCTGCTCTTTGTGGACTAATGCTATTAGTGGATTCCCACAGGGTTCGGTGTTGGGTCCACTGTTGTTTTGTATATTTATCAATGATATTGATGAAGGTATATCAGGCTTAGTGTCGATGTTTGCAGATGATACAAAGGTTGGCAGGGTTGTTAATGACAGTAATGGCAGTGTGCTACTGGAACAGAATCTAGAAAATTTGGGCAGATGGGCTGAGAAATGGCAAATGAAGTTTAACATTGACAAATACAAAGTACTACATATGGGTAGAAGTAAACCCAGAGAAACGTACCAACTATGTGGTACTAAACTTAAGGTGGTAGAAAATGAAAAAGACCTGGGTGTAATTGTGCAGTTAGATAAGAAGTTTTCTGAGCAATGCAGACAGGCTGCCATGGCAGGTCATGGGGTTTTGTCAATGATATACAAGAATTTTGCTAGCAGGGAAAAGGAGGTGATTGTCCCTCTGTATAAGGCAATGGTCAGGCCACGTTTTGAATACGTACAGGTGTGGAGACCTCATTTTAGGAAGGATGTAGATTTGCTTGAGCGTGTACAGGGAAGGGCAACAAGGTTGGTGAGGGGAATGAAGGGATCCTCTTACAAAGAGAGGCTTAAGTTCTGCAAATTGCAGCAGCTGGAGACTAGGCATCTGCAAGGTCATCTGATTGAGGTATATAAGGCCTTGAATGGGTTGAGCACACTGAATTCTGATGGGATTTTTCCACTTGTTCGGATTACGAACCTAAGGGAGCATAAATTCAAATTGAGGAAAGACAGATGTAGAATAGATGTGCAGAAATTTGCCTTTAGCGAGCAGTGGTTAATTGCTGGAACAAACTTCCATATGTCATTGTGGAAATTGATAAGATAAATAAATTTAAGGAGGAACTGGACAAACATTTAGAGGGAATTGTAATTTTTTTTTTTTCTTGGCTGTTGTTGCATAAGCTCATACACTTGTATTTATATATATATATATATATATATATATATATGTCCAAATTATATAAGTTATAGTGTAATGTAAGTACCTCCATCGTTTGAAAATCGATGTAACCACTGGCCAACCGTACCTCATGTAGTTTTCATGAAAAATTACATGAAAAATATAAAATATTAGGTTAAATAACAAAATAAGCCTTACATGGGAACCCATTTTGCAAGAGACTTTATCGAGGGCTAAACCCCTACAAAATAAAATTCCATGTTAGACTGAGCCATCAGTTTCTGTTATCATCTGCCTGTATACCAAATCCAATATCCATAATAATGGATAATTCAACTAATTTAGAATTAGGTTATAGTAAATACTATTTGATACTAGAGAGCTATTACGTGCTCGATAATTCCTATATTCTATTATATTATGAATCAACAGGGCTTACCTTTATTTTTTGATATAGGAAGCTTCTTTTCCAACTCTCCTTGTCCAACTCGCTAATACTTCATGGGGAAGGCGATGTCAATTTTGCAAAACATTGTCATAAAGTTAGATTTTGGAGGTCTAAACGGGCTAATAATTAAGGATCGATTTTACATTTTGGTCCTGTGGCTGGAATTTTGAGTTAAATTTAGGGGTCTAATAATTGGGTAAGGGGCGGGGGTGGGGGTAGGGGTTGGGGTTATTCTCTACATTCCTTAAGTTGGACTAGAACTTTTCGGGGCATCATGTTCACAGGAAGAGAGTTACTCACAATTAATCCGAAACTTTTTTTCTTTCCTTATGTTGTAGTATTTGTTCTTCACGCATGCGTATAAGTGACCAATCGTCGGACAATAGGAATGGCCTACGGATATTGATTGAAGTTTCATGTAGTTTCATCTCTAAGGTTTCTGCAATGAGTAGTTTGTAGTAGTTGTGTTGAATATTTATAATTTTTGTTTCCGTAAAGCCGAAAGTATGTCTTTCATTTATTGCGTGGAACGAAAGTTCCGATGCATTTGAACGACCCGCCCGCACCGAAGCTTCGTGTTGTTTTGCTCGAAGCTGTGCCACTCCCATGGTGGATCCTACGTAGACAGCGTCACAATTTTTGCATGGTATACTGTATACGAGGTCATGCTGTGATTGGAATGTGGTGTTTGAAGGCCGATTTCTGAAGAATGTGTATAGTTTGTTCATGGGTTTTGCTATGATTTTCATGTCGGTTCCCTTGCATATTTGGTTAAGTTTATTGTACCAGTGCTCGATATATGGGATGGTGATGAAATATATTTTTTTGGTCTTGTCGGATTTTTTTGCTATGTTTGTTGCGAGGTTGTTGTTATTTATTTTATCACGGGCTATTTTTTTGACTTTGTTTATATAGGTTAGAGGGTAACCCCTATTTGAGAATCTTCGTGTTAGTTCATTTATTTCAGTGGTTAGAGAAATCTGGGTGGAAGAATATTTATAGGCATTTTGAAATTGGTTCAGCATGACCGATTTTTTGTATGGTTGGGGGTGGTAACTGTGGAAATGTAGAAGCATCCCTTTATTAGTGGGTTTTCTGTATATGCTGAAATTTAGTTTTTGGTCTAATCTGTGTATGGTAAAATTAAGGAAATTTATGGAGTGGGATTCTGCTTCAGTTTCTAATTCAAATTTTAGTCTCTGATGGATGTTATTAAAAACCTGTAGAATATTGTTTATGGTCGAATGGTCTGTGATGATTAGGATGTCGTCCAGATATCTTCCGTAATATGTAATCTGTGGTATAAATGGATCAAGATGGATCTTTTCTAATTTGTCTAAGTATAGTTCGGCAATGAGTCCGCTAATGTTTAAGCCCATTGGGAGGCCAAAAATCTGTCTGTATATTTTTTCTTGGAATAGAATGTAATTTGCATTTACTAATAGTTTTGTTAGTTCGAATATTCTGTCTTTGGGGAGTCTGGTGTTATTAATTTTTGTTTTATCATCGTTTAAGTAGGCCCAGACTATGTCCAATGCGTAGGGTACATTTACGTTGGTGTATAGTGAAGTCACATCGAGTGAATATAACTTCATATCCTCCTTGATATGGAGGTCTTTGAGGTTCATGAATAAAGCATCGTAGTTTTTTATATTATATGTTAGGAGTTCTCGGAGTGGTTTTAGAATAGGGTAGATGAACGTGGCTAGGGAGGCAAAAGCTGAATTCTTATATGACACTATGGGTCGTATTGGGTATCCTGTTTTGTGCAATTTTACTTGGCCGAATAAGGTTGGGATATTGTATGTGCGGGCTTTAATTTGTTTGAGCTGGGCCATAGTGATGTGGTCATCTTTCCTATAGGTGGTGAGCAATTTGTTATATTTGTTAACTAAGCTGTTGAACTCTGATGGTGCTACTTCTTCGTATGTCGTTGTGTCTGAAATTATGGTGTATAATTTATTTATATAGTCTCCTTTATTTAGAATAACTACTGTATCGCCTTTGTCGGCCTTTTGAATAATGATATCTTGGTTTTGTCTAAGTGTGTGTAAAGCTTTTGCTTCTTCTCTATGTCGTTTTGATATTGAGGGGATAGCTTGGTTTATGATTCGATTGGTTTGTTGGATTAATACGTTTTTTTGTGGCAAATCTCTTAGAGCGAACTCAAGATCAATAATCATTTGTTTCTTGGGGGGGGGAATCTCGGCGGTAGATTATAATTTAAACCTTTGTTTAATAGGGCTATTTGCTGAGATGTTAGCGTAACGGATGATAAGTTCTTTACATTATCTGATGGATTATAGTCGTTATGGGATTCAGTGTTTAAATTGGCCCGGAAGTCATTAATATGTGGTAGATTATTATTGAGGAAGGAGTGGGAATTTTTTTCTGTGTTTTTGGGGTTTTGGTATGCACTCTGATTCTCAAAACGATTGTGTGACGCGTGGTGACCTCTGTTGTGTCGAAAACCCCTAAGGGCTTGTAATTTTAGGTTATGTCTGTGCTCTAATGTGGTGGATTGGGCGTCGATTTTTAATTGAATGGTTTGCTTTAGAGTATTCCAGTCCCTACTGGTTAGGTGTTTTCTAAAAATATTGCGATGTCGTTGAATCTGTTTAAAATATATCTTTTTTAGATTAAATCGAGATTTTAAAGCTAATTTTACTATATTGCTTGACGTGGTATGAACTAATTTTTGTATACCTTGGATTTTCAAACCTAGCTGAAATTTAGCAAATTTCGGTGTTAAATTTTCAGAAAGGCATTGTTTTAGAAACTGGATATGATATTTTTGGGCTGCATATTTTAATGTAATTCTAGTATAATCTTGTTTTAACCCTGTTAACCATTCAGCCATAGTGTTGTATATTAATGTATAACTTGAGTGGTCAATTAGGTCAGTATACACGTATGCGTGAAGTATAGTTTTAAATGGCGCAATTAGATTTTGAATTTTGAGCGGAGAGGGAGAAGCGAAGTGTAAAGTCGACAATCTATGGTATTTAATAGATTTGATACTAGAGAGCTATTACGTGCTCGATAATTCCTATATTCTATTATATTATGAATCAACAGGGCTTACCTTTATTTTTTGATATAGGAAGCTTCTTTTCCAACTCTCCTTGTCCAACTCGCTAATACTTCATGGGGAAGGCGATGTCAATTTTGCAAAACATTGTCATAAAGTTAGATTTTGGAGGTCTAAACGGGCTAATAATTAAGGATCGATTTTACATTTTGGTCCTGTGGCTGGAATTTTGAGTTAAATTTAGGGGTCTAATAATTGGGTAAGGGGCGGGGGTGGGGGTAGGGGTTGGGGTTATTCTCTACATTCCTTAAGTTGGACTAGAACTTTTCGGGGCATCATGTTCACAGGAAGAGAGTTACAATTAATCCGAAACTTTTTTTCTTTCCTTATGTTGTAGTATTTGTTCTTCACGCATGCGTATAAGTGACCAATCGTCGGACAATAGGAATGGCCTACGGATATTGATTGAAGTTTCATGTAGTTTCATCTCTAAGGTTTCTGCAATGAGTGCGGGCGGTTCGGTGCGGGCGGGTCGTTCAAATGCATCGGAACTTTCGTTCCACGCAATAAATGAAAAACATACTTTCGGCTTTACGGAAACAAAAATTATAAATATTCAACACAACTACTACAAACTACTCATTGCAGAAACCTTAGAGAAGAAACTACATGAAACTTCAATCAATATCCGTAGGCCATTCCTATTGTCCGACGATTGGTCACTTATACGCATGCGTGAAGAACAAATACTACAACATAAGGAAAGAAAAAAAGTTTCGGATTAATTGTGAGTAACTCTCTTCCTGTGAACATGATGCCCCGAAAAGTTCTAGTCCAACTTAAGGAATGTAGAGAATAACCCCAACCCCTACCCCCACCCCCGCCCCTTACCCAATTATTAGACCCCTAAATTTAACTCAAAATTCCAGCCACAGGACCAAAATGTAAAATCGATCCTTAATTATTAGCCCGTTTAGACCTCCAAAATCTAACTTTATGACAATGTTTTGCAAAATTGACATCGCCTTCCCCATGAAGTATTAGCGAGTTGGACAAGGAGAGTTGGAAAAGAAGCTTCCTATATCAAAAAATAAAGGTAAGCCCTGTTGATTCATAATAGTAAATACTATAAAACAGTATAAATCTAGCCGTCCAAAAAGGGTTATGTCTAACCATAATTTGTAAGAATACAGGCTGGATGATATTTAGCTCGACTGATCGCTGCAACATTATAAGCACAACTGAGAAATTATTAATATTTGCTGAACAATTTGCAGAAAAAGGCTAATTTAGCTAACTAAAGGCGAACGGAAAGCAGACTAGTTAAAGCAATAGTACCTCACTCTCCCTCGAATTACTCTAATAGTTCGTGAGATATGAAAAATTAGGCAAGAGGATAGCTAAAAGTGAAACAGAAAGGAAAAGCAGATTATCGATATTACATGGGATATAACCGGGAGTGTAAATTCCCGACCCTAATAGTAGGGATCCTGGTTAAGTAGTAAGAGCCGGTAAAATATATATCAATATAATTCGAAAGGAAACAGAAAAAACGGAATGGCTAATTCCTAAGATAATTTACTATAAATCTAACTTCAAAAATTAAGTAGTGGCAAACTTTATGTAAAGCGTTAAACAACAAAGGAGGGAATGCAGCTAAACAACAACGGAGGGAATACCGTAGAACCAGTATGCTCCCGTCAAAGAATCTTTGACGGGAGCATACTGGTTTATTAGGGTCGGGAATTTACACTCCCGGTTATATCCGATGTAATATCGATAATCTGCTTTTCCTTTTCTGTTTCACTTTTAGCTATCCTCTTGCCTAATTTTTCATATCTCACGAACTATTAGAGTAATTCGAGGGGGAGTGAGGTACTATTGCTTTAACTACTCTGCTTTCCGTTCGCCTTTAGTTAGCTAAATTAGCCTTTTTTCTGCAAATTGTTCAGCAAATATTAATAATTTCTCAGTTGTGCTTATAATGTTGCAGCGATCGGTCGGGCTAAATATCATCCAGCCTGTATTCTTACAAATTATGGTTAGACATAACCCTTTTTGGACGGCTAGATTTATACTGTTTTATAGTATTTACTATAACCTAATTCTAAATTAGTTGAATTATCCATTATTATGGATATTGGATTTGGTATACAGGCAGATGATAACAGAAACCGATGGCTCAGTCTAACATGGAATTTTATTTTGTAGGGGTTTAGCCCTCGACAAAGTCTCTTGCAAAATGGGTTCCCATGTAAGGCTTATTTTGTTATTTAACCTAATATTTTATATTTTTCATGTAATTTTTCATGTATACTGGAGGTACGGTTGGCCAGTGGTTACATCGATTTTCAAACGATGGAGGTACTTACATTACACTATAACTTATATAATTTGGACATACCTAACGACCGATGTAATGTTCTATCGTTTGATGGCATTAATCGGTTAGTTCCATATGTAACACTTAATAATTTTATATATTTGTAACACTTAATAATTTTTTATATATATTTTACAATTTAACTCTGGAATATTTGGATTCTTTATATATATATATATATATATATATATATATGTACAGGGTGTTTCAGTTAAACGTTTCAGAACTTCTAAGAGGGGTAGGGTACATCCTGGCAACTCGAAATCATATAGCAATGTGGGGTCGGAAATGCTTTCCTGAAGCGGTGTTGTACACAGAAGCACCATAAAGAAAAGAGACCGTAAGTGAGAAATCGTTTTAATAATACATGAAAAGAAGCAAAAGGTACATGGATTAAAGTAAGTGTTCGAAGTTTCTTCCACGGGCTACAATGCACGCCTCACATCTCCGACGCATGGACATCCGAACATTCTGGAATACTCCAGGCAGCGTGTCCAGACACAGCTACCGGAGGATTATGCACCTCGTATTGCTTTCGCACAGTGGTACCTTGGAAAATGTGCTACAAATCCCCTTTTTCCTGCTGAAGTGTTGTTTTCCGATGAGGCATCCTTCACAAGGGAAGGAATTTTCAACACGCATAATGACCATATCTGGGCGGTCGAGAACCCGCATGCAATACGACGTCGTGCAGCACAGATTCGACTTTCGGTCAATGTATGGGCCGGTATTATGGGAGATCACCTCATCGGACCTTACCTGTTACCGTGTCGTCTAACCGGACCTATCTACTTGATCTTTCTGCAGCAAGTATTGCCACAACTTTCGAGAGATGAACAGATTTCTGCATCGACGCAACACACAATGTGGTTCCAACACGATGGAGCCCCTGCCCATTATAGCGGAGATGTTCGTAACTACCTGGATGTCACATTTGGTCAACAGTGGATCGGACGTGGTGGTCCCGTGCGTTGGCCTGCTCGGTCACCCGACCTATCATGTCTTGATTTTTATTTCTGGGGTCATATGAAATCGCTAGTTTATGACACCCCTGTTGACAATGCTGAGGAGCTGGTTGCAAGAATCGCAGTAGCTGCCGAAGAAATTCGAAATTCGCCTGGAGTATTCCAGAATGTTCGGATGTCCATGCGTCAGAGATGTGAGGCGTGCATTGTAGCCCGTGGAAGAAACTTCGAACACTTACTTTAATCCATGTACCTTTTGCTTCTTTTCATGTATTATTAAAACGATTTCTCACTTACGGTCTCTTTTCTTTATGGTGCTTCTGTGTACAACACCGCTTCAGGAAAGCATTTCCGACCCCACATTGCTATATGATTTCGAGTTGTCAGGATGTACCCTACCCCTCTTAGAAGTTCTGAAACGTTTAACTGAAACACCCTGTATATATAGTCAGGTATGCTACAATGAACAGTTTTCATCAATGAAATCAGGATGCTACAACGAACATGGAGGAATACTATCGGCCGATGTAGCATGCGCGTGCGCATGACGTGTCAGGGCCTTTCACTTTGATTAGAGTGTCAGTTCTCATCCTTTGTTATGGTTTGTAAGGTGCAGTTATTAGTATAGTTCAGTCATCTGCTTATTTGCCCTTTAGCAGTGAAAATATATTTTTTAATTATTCTGCTATATAATTTTGGCCATGAAACGGCAAAATAGAGTGAGAAAGCTAATTAACTTAGACATTAAGAAAGAAATAATTTCCAAGCGAGAAAGTGAAAAACTATATAGGAGATCTAAGTGCTGAATATGGGCATGGCTAAATCAACGGTCAGTACAAATTTAAAAAACAAGGAAGAAATAAAGTGCTCAAGTCATGAGGGAATCTCTAGGTTAAGCAGTTCACGTTGCAATATCACGGAAAAGATGGAAACTCTTCAATTAGTTTGGATTAATGAAAAACAAATGGCAGACGATAGTGTCAGTGAGGCAATCATTTGTGAAAAATTTTAGGAACTTGGTGCTAAGGCTCCTAGTACAAGTACTGGTTCTGTGATGGAGTTTTTTGGCACCAAGGAGGGGGGGGGGGGAATGTTTACCAGATTTAGGAAGAGGACTGGATTACACAGAGCAGAGATGGGAGAAATCCCAGGTGCCATCTGACATGAACATTAGTGTTGTGAAGCATGGTGAGGCTGCCAGTGCAAGATAGTGTTGCTGCAGAGCAACACCGTGAGAAATTTAAGAAAATAATTGAGGATGAAGGCTTTCTTTTACGGGGGTTTAACTGCAACAAAACTGGCCTTTTCTGGAAGAGAATGCCATGCAGATCATATATCACGAAGGAGGAGATACCTTGCCTAGCCACAAGCCAATGAAAGACCAACTTACATTGCTCTTTTGTGCCAATGCTTCGGGTGACTGCAAAGTCAAACCACTGCTCATGTACCATTCGGAGAACCCCAGAGCTTTTAAAAACATCAAGAAAAACCACCTTGGAGTTTTGTGGCCTTCCAACCACAAGGTTGGAATGCCACAAAACTTAATTATTCTGCTATATAGGTGATCCTCAGGTGATTGAGGTGTTTGGCCACACTCTCCATGACTACCTTAGGGAGAGAAGGATCTTCCATTGAAGGTTCTTTTGGTCATGGATAATTCTCCAGCCCACCCTCCTAATTTGATGGAAGAATTACCAGATGAGTTCAATTTTATCAAGGTTCACTTGCCACCTAATATGACACCTCTCTTCCAGCCTATGGACCAGCAGATGATCGCAACTTTTAAAAAACTCTAAACTAAGGCACTGTTCAGGAAATGTTTTCAGGCCACTTTTTCCATTCAGGCCACTTCAGGCCACTCTGAAGGACTTTTATAAGGGTCATTTCAATATAGTGGATGCTGTTTTCCAAATTGTGGTTGCTTGGAAGTTTCTGTTAGGTGATTGAATTCGGCTTGGAGGCCATTGTGGCATGACACTGTGGCTCCAAGGGACTTAGAAGACTTTCAACAGTTGGAGGAAGAGCCTGTTGTGTAGGAAATTGTGTGTCTGGGCAGTTCCATGGGCCTGTAGATCAATGAGGAGGACGAGGAGGAATTGGTGGAGGACCACAGGAAGGAGCTATCATTTGAGGAGCTAACAGAGCTTCACAATGAAGAGGCAGAGGCACTGAAGAAGAGGAAAGTTTTCAGGGATGAGGACAAGGAAAAAAAGTCACAGCATTCCAGCTGAGGACCTTAAAGAGGTGTTCTCTTGTTGGAATAAACTGTCTAAACTTATATAAGATTATCACCCGGATATTGCCACTGTGGAAATGGGCCTTAATCATTTTAATGACAACTTGATGGCCCACTTTTGGAGGGTACAAAAATCCACGATAAAGCAGTCAACCCTAGATTCATCCTTCAAAAAGTGGGCAAACACCCTCCAACTGATGATCCTCCCACAGGACAGTCACCCAAGATGAGTAGGAATGAAGACTCCTCTACGTGATTTTTTAATGAATTTTATTAGGTACAAGTTTGTTTATATTTTCATTGGGGGAATATTGTTTTTCAAGTGCAAGATTTTCTACTTTTAAGTGGAAAAGATTTTCTATGCTTTTTACAAGTGCAAAAGATTTTCTATGCTTTTATTATGGAAAGTTCAATTTAGTTTTCGCTAGGGAAAGCTCGTTTATTTTCATGTGCATTAGATTGGTTATGCTTTTTATTAGGGAAAGTTTGTTCATTCACTAAATTTTTTCACTAAGGAAACATTGTTTATGATTTTCAAAATTTATGTACAGTGTATAAAAGTTAAATAAATTAATTTTATATTATTTTTACACTTACATTTTTCATTTTGTATAATATTTTTCCTGTTTAAATCGTTGTATTGGATGGTAACTTTGCTCTAGACTGTGGGCCTGGATTTGATTACCCCTAAATACAGGAAGTTCTCGCTTTATGAGTTCCCGGGATTATGAGTTTTTTTTTTTTGTCAGGTATCAAGGATCAACAAAATCTAAAATATTAATTGAAAAAAAAAAAAAAAAAAATGAATGTTAAACGTTTATAAATACCGCATTTCAAACCACGCACGTAGCTATACAATACAGTGTACCCCGCTTTACGATATTAATTTGTTACCATCATATTGCGAAAATATCATAATGTAAACCCAATAACACGCTGTTTTTTTTGGTAATTCATTCCACGACCTCAGAATTTCAAATCAAATTTTTTCTATATAACTCTATAAAAGGTCGTTTTTATAATGTAAATTGTAAATTTTATTAGTTACCAATTCAAATCAATAAACACACTACACTTTTATCATTATCATGTTATAAGAACCAATTTTGAATGGCTTTGTGATATTTTTCCAAAGCACATTTCTGGAACTCACGACCATAAAAGAATAAAAACAATTTACACTTTCCAGTTTATTGGGTTTTTCTGTTACTGAAAGCAATTATAAATGAGTAGTAAACTCAATGTTATTGCATTTGGGAAAATACCAATAGCTGAAATTCTGAGGTTTTAACGTTATTATGATGAAATGTATTTGCCCTTTACTGAAATCTTCGATCGTATAAAAACCATAAATACATTTTCAGAATATTCTCTTCATTCCTTTTTTTTTAACCTTCTAAGTCATGTTAGTTGATGATGCTTTTGATGTTTTTTTTTTTTTTTTAGGAGCATTAGCAACTAAGGCCATATTGCTCCGGGAATATGCAGTGGCATTCCCTGACCTTTCCGCATCCTCCGTATCTGGTGGTCACGGGCTCGAACCCCGGTCTAATCAAGAAGTGTCTGCTATGCCCTGCTGCTCCTTCCCACCTGGCTACGGAGGTGCCTGTGTTAGTTGCAATTTGTGAATTCCGTTAAAAAATGCTTATGCATGCTATTGAAATTTATAAAGAAAAGAGAAGATTATTTTGGAAACCAACACCTCTTGAAACATTTCCGAAGAAGATGATTGCTTGTGCAACAAACCACCGAGTGCTGAGCCAATAATGAGTGATCAACAAGTGTGCATTCAGTCGATGATGACGATGAATTAATGAGGCTCGTGGCAGAGAAGAAGAATGCATCGGATGCAATATGGGAACTTTGAATTCTATATGGGAAGCCTTCAGGGACTTAATTTTGGACAATACTAGGGTTTCCATTCCAACTAAGAAATACTGTTCCAGGTATTTTGGATGTCAGAGGAATGGAATCGACACTGAGGCTTGTGGCAGAGAAGAAAAATGTATGGGATGCGTATAAAGTATCAGGTGACACAGAAGCCTATGGCAGATATAAACTAGTCTGTAATCAAGTCACAAAGGAGGTTAGACGGGTGAAGGCAGATTAATAGAAATCTTTGGCAAAGTATGCAAAGAAAACAGCAGAGTTCTTTACTTATGTACATTAGATTGGTTACATTAGAATCAGATTGAACCACTTAACATAGATTAGATATGTTGACTATTGATGATTATGCTCAAGTAGCTTACAAAATTGAATGAGTATATTTTCATCTACATTCACACATGAAAAGTTATTCAATGAGGGGAGTGCCAGACGTTTATCAAATTCTAACAGGAAGCTTAGTAATTTTGTAATAACTGAGAGCAGAGCGGAGGAGAAATTGTTGAAGTTAAACATAAAAAAGGCACCTGGGGTGGACGGGATCTATGCAGTTATATTAAAGGAGGCAGCAAAGGAAGTAAGCAAACCTTTAGTCATAATTATGAGAGCTTCCTTGGACTCAGGAGAGATCCCCACGGACTGGAGGCATGCAAATGTATCACCAATTCACAAATGGGGTTCAAAAGGTGACACAAGTAACTATAGACCTGTTAGTTTCACTTGTGTTCTAGGAAAAATAATGGAATCACTGGTTAAAGAAGCATTGCAGGATCAACTAGACAGGACTACAGTAATAATTAAGACACCAGTGGATCGACACTGACAGAATCCATACTGGCGATCATTGATCAGATGGAAGGTTTCTTGGCAGTTTAAGAGCTGTCGGTTAATTTATTTCTCCATTACTTTAGAAAGAGTAGAAGTAATTGCGATCGGACGATAATTGGATGGGAGAGATTTGTCACCCTTTTTAGGAACTGGCTGGATATGAGCAAATTTCCAATGGAAAGAAAAACACCTTTGGAATAAGAAAGTGAAAAAAGGCGGCAAAGAATAGGAGTAAGTTCAGGAGCACAGGTTTTGAGAACAAGTGGAGAAATACCATCGGGACCTGGAGCTTTCTTAGCATCAAGATTCATCAAAATCCTTCTGACATCCTTTTGACGGAAGGCCACAGGAAGCACTGAAGAGCGTGTTGGGAATGGTGGGAGGTGTTTTACGAAGATCATTAATACATGAGTTGGAAGAAAAATGGGATGCTAGCAGGTCAGCTTTATCCTTGGCTGAAGTGACAACAGAACCATCTGGTTTGGACAGAGGAGGGAGCAGAGATGGGCAAAAGTTGCGGCCAATAGCTTTGGCAAGAGACCAGAATGCTCGGCAGAGTAGATGTAGCAAGATTATTCACTCGCTGATCTGGAAGCCTCCTAGAGAGTTACCAATAGGTTCGGTCCGGTGTACTAACTAGCAGCCGGCCTGCGAACACCGTTTTAAAGCTGTACCCTCGAAATGTAAGATATATTGGATCTCGCTACGATGTTCATCATAACCTCAACAGTCATCAATCATACTGCATGATGGAAGAGATAGGGAAGGGTTGACTGGAACTTAGCTCTAGAGACTAAACATGGGTTCCACCACTTCAAGCCTCCAATAAGCAAAGTGATGGAATTGCACCGGTTGATGAGAGTCATCTCCCACCTAGTACTGCCTGGTAACATAGAGGGGCGGCATTCCTCCATGTGGTGTGGGTACCACACCTCGACCCCTGCTTACGTTGATTCACACCTGGGTGGTCACCCACCATGTACTTGTGCATGGAGGTTATACCCAGGATTACTAACAGTCCCACCATCATGAAGGTGCAAGCAGAGGATTTGGGTGTCATAGACTGTACGGACTTCGCCGAAATTGGGTGCACTTGACTTGAGTGTCACCCAAATATCAGTTCCATCAGCATTTTTGACTCCCAGATAGCAAGTAGAGCTTGTGTGGCATATCTGAGAGAATGTCTGTGACAACCTCAAGGACCTAAAAAATATGGAATGGATAAAAAACAAAAAAAAAACCTTTCCTCGTACTACTCGCGTGTCCAATATGATGGTTGCATAGGTATAAAAAATTACCTACAGGTAATGCATGCATCAGTGCCAACTGCGGTGCACAATAATTTTCACCATAATTTTTTTACAAGTTTTGTTTTAAATTAAAAAAGTCTACTGATATCTTTAAAATATGTTTTGTTATTAATGTAATATTTTTTATTTTAATTTTATGAAAAATAGGATAGATAAATGAAAATCAATTCACTTAGAGAAATACGAAAAAGAGAAGTTTTTTCCTTTTGCAACATTTTGGCGAATGCCACTTCAAATATTTCTTAAAACCATTTTTTCAGATAGAACACTATCTCGTCTTGCTGCTGAAGTAGTCAAGTAGTGTTCTGCATGGCTTAAAGCAAAATGTGGCTAATTTTTTGTGACACATCAACTCTTCTTCCTTTTCTTTGGGTTCACCATCGTTAAACTTCATGCATTTAGCATTTGTGTAGTGATGTAAAATTTCTTCATTATTTAGCCCTTCATGGCCAGCTAAATCTTTGTCAGAATCAAGCCAATTGCACAGTAACACTGTGCAATTGGCACAATTGCACAGTGAACTAATTGCACAGTAACATCCCCGCGCCCCCTAATTTGTTGCAAATTTTTGGAAACATTTCTCGTACCAGGTCTTCGCAGTTTTCTTCAAATCCTAAGAATCCTTCATCATTTACCAATGAAATTTTATGCCAATTTTAGGTTATGCTTTTTATTGATTTCCATGCTGCTGAAAGTTCATAAAATCGCATCCAATACAGTCAGGTTTTTCCAAAATGTCAATAAATCACAATCATTTTCTTCCGCTAACTTGAGAGATAAATTTCTGCAATAAACTGCTTTCATTTGTTGGATGACACCTTGATCCACTGGGAGGTAAATATTCGATCATTTCCATTGTCTGATTTTAGTATTTCTTCATTAGGATGTCTTGGTATGTTGTCTAACAGCAGGACAGCTTTCTGTGGCAAGCCCAGTGACACCAGATGTTGGTGCACTTAAGGCACGAATTTAGTTCTAAAACAACTGGAAAATATCTCCGTCTATCAAGGCTGACTTATTGTTGCAGTAATAGACAGGTAAATTTGATACTGAAATTCTAGAGAAGACCTGTGGTTTTTTTGCCATTCCAATTATGCAGTTTCAAAGAATGACACACAGTAGCATTTGTAGAGCAAAGAACTGCCAATCTTTGCTTTTGGATTTTATGTCCTGGAGCTTTTACCTCGGTTTCGTAAGCCAAAGTTTTTGACAGAAGATATATCCAGTACAATCCTGTTTCACTGGCATTGTAAATTTGCTCCGGCACAATTTCATTGGTTTCAATAAATTTTTGAAATTCACTGGTTTAATTCTTAGGCTGCCAGTGTATCTTGAATGGAAATCTGAAGAATTCTGTGCCTCTGTTTAAAATTGTATCAACCACCCAGAAGATGCATTAAAATCATCCTGCAGTTTTAATTCAATGAAAAAATATTTTGCCTTTGCAGTGCAAACTGCCCAGATACTGGAATGCTTTCTGCTCCTTATTGGCTAAATCACAACACTATTGCCTTGTCAAGGTCCTCATATATATAGACTGTTTCATCATTTTTCTGTTAGTCATGCCTTGAACGCTAAGAGGTGTGCCCACAAAATCTAATAGTGTCTTTTTATTTTTTATGATGTATGGTTTGATCACAAACATTATAATGGTTCCTTAAAGATTTAATGGATGCTCAGTTTTCAAACTTTTGAATAATTTCAAGTTTTTATTCATTTGAAAGCACAACTCTTTTGCGTTTACCCATCACTTTCGCGATTTCCAAACAAAAAAATATTTACTATAAAAAAAAAAATTCGACTGAATCACTCCTGACTTAAATAACGAAAGAAAATTTTTCTTTTTGCAGTGTTGTGGAACACTGCAATTCACATGGCACACTAAAACAAACTAGACATTTGTTCTCTTTCTGTTGTTTATCTGAGCGGAGGATGTGAAGACAGCAGGGTTTGTGGGGTAATACGTTCATCTCCCAATCGTGACTTATAATGCTGCTTCTTGTCACTTATTTAAGACTTGCAAAATATCTGTTTATACCTATTCTATTTATTACTTGAATTTTATGATTTCCGGTGAACTGTTTTAATTTAATTTATTTATTTTTTTACTTTTGATTCTTAAAGTGTCCCGGTAAATCGAGAGTCTGCTGTACTTGTTAATATTACATTTGAATTTTTGTAGATTGCAATTTTCGGGAATTATGTATGGAGGAAGGTTGTTCCAGAAAACGAAGTGGAGGGAATAAATGAGGAGGAAGTAAAGTTTGTTCTGTGAGTTTCAAGTTGTACAGTAAATAGATGCTGACTAATTGCAACACGTGTGCACTGTGGTGGATTAGTGCCTGCAAGCAGATAAAGATGTGTTAAGTTTGTATGGCCTAATTGTATTCAGGCTAATTAACTTCTATATGTCTGTTTTCATGTAAACTGGATTTCCAAGGTTTGAGACGTTTCTTTATATGCAATAGCTTGTTACCAACTTGACTTTGCCAGATGTGTTGTCATTGTTCAAGACATAGCTTCTTAATAATTGACTTGTAATCTGAGAATGGTATACTAAAGGGTTGATCTAAAGCAGTGGTGTCCAACCTATGGCCCACAAATAATTTTTATAAGGCCCGTGTGGAAAGTGAACTAAAACAGCATCGATCGCCACTGCGTGTACTGGACGCATGCAAACGTCCAGCTCGACTGAATCGAACATGTACATGTGGTTCAGTGCAGTCATATGTATGCTAAATAAAGTTATGTATTTGATATAGCTTGTTCATTGCATTGAATTAATTATTAATTTGTATTGAATTTAAAAAAATCATTTGTAAAAATGTTCCAAAAAGGGAAAATCGATTTGGAGTGTTGTGTTTTTGATCCAAGGTGGACTGAAGACTATTTCTTAAATGATTACCAAGAAAAAGCAGTGTTTGGTGTGTCAGGAGACTGTGTGAGTTTTTAAAGAATATAACACTGATTCCAATCATAAATCTTATGATCAACATAAAGGAGTGCTGTGAAAAGACAAAAGTGTTCAAAGTTCCAAAACGAATTAAGAAAACTACAAAACAAATTAAGAAAACAACAAAACATAATAAAAACCTATCAGTCAAGAAATTTATCTGCTATACGTGCCAGTTATCAAGTTGCACATCTGATCGCTTTTGAAAGTAAACCATTCAATAATGGTGAATTTGTTTAAGTGTTGTTGGTTAAAAGTTATGGAAGAATTTGTCCAGCGAAACGAACAATGATACAAGATATTAGTTTATCTCGACAAGCAATTATGCAAAGAGTAGGAGATATTAGAAAGAATTTGTTCGAACATCTTTTGGAAAACATAAAACAAATGAAATATTTTAGTCTGGCATTGGATGGCAATACTGATGTAAATGACACAGCCCAACTCCTCATCTTCATATGTGGAATTAATGATCTTTTGTACCAGTTGAAGATTTAGCTGATCTATAGAATATGCACGGAACAACTACAGGTAAAAATCTTTTTGAAAATTTTTGCCAATCTATCGAAAAGTTAGGATTAAATATTAAAAACCTGGTAGGAGTCACAACTGGAGGTGGAAAAAATATGATTGGTAAAAACATTGGGCTTATGGGTAGAATAACCAAGAAAATTATAGATATCCGAGCTGAAATTCAGATTGGAATTCACTGCATTGTGCATCAAGAAGCTCTTTATGAGAAATTATTGCATCTCCAACATGTTATAAATGTGGTTATTTCAACAGTAAATTTTACAAGATCACATGGCCTTAATGTGGCTACTGAAACATCAATGAATGTTTCAACACAGAAAAAGGGAAACCAATAAAACAACTATCAAATATGGAGTGACTGTTTGATCTTGCAATTCATACATACATTTCTAGTAATTTAAATGCTCTAAATTTAAAACTACAAGGGAAAGGAAAATTGGTCTGATTTCTTTGGTGACATCAAATCATTTCAGAATAAGTTATTATTTAAATCCCAGTTGAGCAACACAATTTATTTCATTTTGAATGTTGTACTGAGCTAAGGGAGAAAGATATTACCAAAGAATTGTTGCCTTTCGATATTACAACTACAGGTAAAAATCTTTTTGAAAATTTTTGCCAATCTATCGAAAAGTTAGGATTAAATATTAAAAACCTGGTAGGAGTCACAACTGGAGGTGGAAAAAATATGATTGGTAAAAACATTGGGCTTATGGGTAGAATAACCAAGAAAATTATAGATATCCGAGCTGAAATTCAGATTGGAATTCACTGCATTGTGCATCAAGAAGCTCTTTATGAGAAATTATTGCATCTCCAACATGTTATAAATGTGGTTATTTCAACAGTAAATTTTACAAGATCACATGGCCTTAATGTGGCTACTGAAACATCAATGAATGTTTCAACACAGAAAAAGGGAAACCAATAAAACAACTATCAAATATGGAGTGACTGTTTGATCTTGCAATTCATACATACATTTCTAGTAATTTAAATGCTCTAAATTTAAAACTACAAGGGAAAGGAAAATTGGTCTGATTTCTTTGGTGACATCAAATCATTTCAGAATAAGTTATTATTTAAATCCCAGTTGAGCAACACAATTTATTTCATTTTGAATGTTGTACTGAGCTAAGGGAGAAAGATATTACCAAAGAATTGTTGCCTTTCGATATTACAATTACTTTTTGACAAGTTTGAAAGTCAATTTTCTGATATAAAATCCCATAAAAAAACATAAGCTTTTGTTTGAGAACCCATTTACTTCTATGGCTGAAAACTACAATCCCATATTGCAACTTGAAATTATTGATCTTCAAGCCAAAATATGATTCAAAAATAAGTACAGTCACTCCTCGTATAACACGTGTTTACACTACACGAATTCGATCATACACGATTTATAAATTGGGGAACAATATGTTATATAACACAAACCGAATTCGCTTATGCACAATTCGCCTTTGTGTTTACAAGAAATGGCAGTCGAACGCAGAATCATCCCAACCGAACGCAGCACGATAGGAATGAAGAGAAGATTCTGAAAATGTATTTATGTTTTTTATATCAGTGAAGAGGAAACACATTTCACCATAATAATGTAAAAACCAACACATTTCCAGCTATCGGTATAATCGCAAATGCAATTATATCGAGTTTACTACCAGTTTATAACAGATTCCACTAGCAGAAACGCAACTGGAAATTGTTTTTATTGTTTAATGGTAGTAACGCCCAGAAATATGCTTTAGTAAAATGTGAGGTGTTAATAGTGTATCTCTGAGTTTACGGATTGAAAAATAAACTATATGAATTCTACAAGGCTTTCCCATCTGAATATTTTCTGCTAATAAAAGAAAATGCCACGAAAATGGCTACTTTGTTCAGATCAACATATGTTTGCAAGAAAATTTTTTTCACTCGTAAAATCAAATAAATATTTAAAAAGAAACAGAATAACAGATGAGCATTTTTTTTTAATGAAAACTCCAAACACGAGAGGTATTAGAACGTATAGCACAGTGCATGGGTTGGAAGTTGAGAAGACGAAAGAAGATATTTGTTGACATTAGACTTGAACTTCTGTAGACTGTAATTTTCAGGAAAAACATATGAAGGAAGGTTGTTCCAGAAAATGGCAGTTGAATGAATAAACGAGGAAGATGAAAAGTTGGTTCTGTGAGTTTGAAGTTGGACAGTAAATGGATGTTGGTTGGTGGCTGCACGTGTTTGGACTCTTTTGAAAGAGAGAAAGCAGGAATTATAGAAGAAAATTCAGAAGAACAGTGCACATGGAAGTATCTGTAGAAAAGGCATGCATCAGAAACAGTACGTCTATGAGACAGTGAGTGGAGAGACTCTGTTAGAGCTGAGTCATTAATTAACCTAACTGCCCTCTTCTGAATGGAATCTAGAAGCCTGAGAGCATTTGGGGGCACTGCCCCAGAAGTGAGAACAATATTCCATTGTAGGCCAGATTTGCGTTTTGTATAGAGTGAACAGCTGTTGGAGGGTAATCTCCAAAAGAGATATATCAACTTGCCTACAAATCAGAGTGTCACCAAAGATAAGTATAGGAGCAGAAGAATCCTTTTTGCAAGATATAAGTCAAAACTGAGTTTCAGAAGAATTGAAATCAACTAAGTTGTCTTTCCTCCAATGGAGAATTGCCTGGAGTTCAACATTTAAGGAACCGATTGCGGATATTCGAGAAGTTGAAGCTGATTGAGCAGGGCAAGGTTTCTCAAACTGGAAAGTGAAATGCAATGTGCTATTATCAACAAAACTATGGATAGGATTTCCGATCAATGAAAGAAGGTAATTAATATACAAGAGGAAAAGAACTAAAACTAAGTGGTAGATGACTCTCATCAAACGGTGAAATACCATCACTTTGCTTATTAGAGGCTTGAAGTGGTGGAACCCATGTTTAATCGCTAGAGCTAAGTTCCGGTAAACCCTTCCCTATGTCTTCCATCATGCAGTATGATTGATGACTTTTGAAGTAATGATGAACATCGTGGCGAGATCCAATATTCCTTACATTTCGAGGGTACAGCTCTAAAACGGTGTTCGCAGGCCGGCCGCTAATTAGTACACTGGACCGAACCTATTGGTAACTCTCTAGGAGGCTTCCGGATCAGCTAGTGTATAATCTTGCTACTTCTACTCTGCCAGATAGTGACTGAAGGGAGTCCGAGTAGTGTGTATGCGGGGAACATTGTCGAGGCCACATTATGTCAAGGATCTGGGTATATTCTTACCACGTGTGCACCATATCCAAAAATTTCATTACTTCATACAGCATGTCCCACCCACTTTTTCTTACTATTGAATACACCATGAATTGTCAAACTAATAGAGCAAGCTTATCTGCGAAAAGATCTAAATCTCCCAAGCACTTCCTAATCCATTTCACAAATATACGTGGTCTCAATTCTAATCTCAACAATGTCCATTTCCACTTGCAGTCTGACAAAACCCATGTACTTTTTCTGACAAAATCTCAGTTATCAGTTGATTCAACTACTGCTCATCTCCGATGCCCAAATTTTTCGCTGTATGATTCCTTTCACCTCAAAGGTGGTACTTGTGCATATGTCCGTTCTGATATTCCCTTGTAGAGACTTGGCAATTTGGAATTTTCTCTCTTTGATCTTCTCTGGCTTAAAATTTCTCTACCTTATTGTGTCAAATTCATCTGTTGTCTCTACCGTTTTCCCAACTCCATTAATCACTTGGAGCTCTTTGACTTCCTCTCTTTGCAACTTGACTTTCTCCAGTCCAACTTTCCTAACGGTGAGGTAATTTTTCTTGTTGATTTTAATGTTCACAACTCCAGCTGGCTTCCGTTTTCTAGTTACACCGACCAGCTGGTCGAGATGCTGAGGCTTTTGCAATTACTAATGACCTTGCACAGATTGTTCATTTACCTACAAGAATACCGGACAATCCTAATCATACAGCCAATACGCTTGATCTTTTTCTCACAAACAACCCTTCTAAGTATACGGTCGAAGTGAGAGGTCCTTTAGGCACTTCAAATCACAACTTGGTGATTGTGTCTTCTCCAATGCAACCTTTATCTCATGGCTATTCCCAACCTCGTGTTGTTTAGCATTACAACAATGCAAAATGGGATGACCTGCGAGACTTCTTTTCTTCTTTTCCTTGGTCGGATTACTGTTTCAAAACTTCTGATGTCAACGTTTACTCAGATTGTGTCAGTGAAATTATTCTTGCAGGAATGGAATCCTTTATCCCACACTCCACTTTAAAATCTCGTCCTTTATCTAAACCTTGGTTTTCCAATAAATGTGCTAAGGCTGTTCAAGAGAAGAATGTTGCATATCGTAATTGGCTTGTTTCTAATTCTTCAGTTTCATTTTCTGCTACACTAAAGCTCGCAACAATTGTAAAGCAGTTATTAATCAGTCCAAATTAGAGTTTGAACAGGCTAAGAGTAGAAAACTTGCTACTTGCCCTAATGGTAGCCGAGCATTCTGGTCTCTTGCCAAAGCTATTGGCCGCAGCTTTTGCCCATCTCTGCTCCCACCTCTCTCCAAACCAGATGGTTCGGTTGTCACTTCAGCCAAGGATAAAGCTGACCTGCTAGCATCCCATTTTTCTTCCAGCTCATGTATTAATGATCTTGGTAAAGCACCTCCCACCATTCCCAACACGCTCCATTCGATGCCTCCTGTGGTCTTCCGTCAAAAGGATATCAGAAGGATTTTGATGAATCTTGATGCTAAGAAAGCACCAGGTCCTAATGGTATTTCTCATACTTGTTCTCAAAACCTGTTCTCCTGAACTTGCGCCTACACTTTGCCGCCTTTTTTCACCTTCTTATTCCAAAGGTGTTTTTCCTTATGCTTGGAAATTTGCTCATATCCAGCCAGTTCCTAAAAAGGGTGACAAATCCCTCCCATCCAATTATCGTCCCATTGCAATTACTTCTACTCTTTCTAAAGTAATGGAGAAATCAATTAACCGCCAACTCTTAAACTACCTAGAAACCTTCCGTCTGATCAACGATCGCCAGTATGGATTCCGCCAGTGTTCATCCACTGGTGATATTCTGGGTAATGTTACCCATTTATGGACTAATTCAATGGAAAGGCTCGGTGAAACACAAGTAGTTGCTCTTGACATCTCCAAGGCTTTCGATCATGTTTGGCGTAAAGGTCTTCTAAACAAGCTTCCATCTTATGGTTTGCCAACTGTGTTTAGTAATTGTTTATCCAGTTTTCTCTCTGTTCGCTCACTGAGGGTGACGGTAGATGGCTCTCTGTCTTCTAACTTCTCCACTAATGTCGGGGTCCCCCAAGGTTCAGTTCTTTCCCCCACACTTTTCCTCTTGTATATTAATGACCCTCTTTCATTGACTGGAAATCCTATCCATAGTTTTGCCGATGATAGCACATTGCATTCCACTTTCCATTTTGAGAAACCATGTCCTACTCAATCAGCTTTAACTTTTCGAAAATCTGCTACCAATTCCTTAAATGCCGATCTTCAGGTAATTCTCCAGTGAGGCAAAGACAACTTAGTTGATTTCAACCCTTCTAAAACTCAGTCTTGTCTTATATCTCGCAAAACGGATTCTTCTGCTCCTATGCTTATCTTTAGTGACACTCTGATTTCTAAGCAAAATGATATATCTCTTTTGGGGATTACCCTGACTTCTAATCTCTCTCTTGGCACAAGCACATTACAAATATTGCTTCCTCTGCACCAAAAAAACTTCGTTTTCCCTTTTGCTGTTGCCGTTACTTTTGTTCCAAACAGCTGCTCACTCTGTATAAATTGCAAATCCGCCCTGCCATGGAATATTATTCCCACATCTGGGGTGGTGCAACCAAAACCTCTCTCAAGCTTCTTGATTCCATTCAGAAGAGGGCAGTTAGGTTAATTAATGATTCGTCTCTCCACTCGCTTTCTCATAGACGTACTGGTTCTGCTGCATGCCTCTTCTACAGATACTTCCATGGGCACTGTTCTTCTGAATTGGCTTCTATAATTCCCGCTCTCTCTTTCAAAACAGTCCGAAAACATGCCGCCACCAGCCAACAACCATTTACTGTCCAACTTCAAACCCACAGAACCAATTTTTCATCTTCCTCATTTATTCATTCAACTGCCGTTTTCTGGAACAACCTTCCTTCATACGTATTTCCTGAAAATTACAATCTACAGAAGTTCAAGTCCAATGTCAACAAATATCTTCTTTCGTCTTCTCAACCTCCAACCCAAGCTATTTAGTTATTTATTTGGTTTTTAGGAGCATTAGCAACTAAGGCCATATTGCTCCGGGATATGCGGTGGTCATTCCCTGACCTTTCCGCATCCTCCGTATTTGGTAGTGACGGGCTCGAACCCCGGTCTAATCAAGAAGCGCGTGCTACACACTGCTGCTCCTTCCCACCTGGCTACGGAGGCACCTTCTCAACGTCCAACCCAAGCACGGTACTAAGTACTATAGGTTCACAAAGAACAGTTGGCAAACCATAAGATGGAAGCTTGTTTAGAAGATCTTTATACTAAACACGATTGAAAGCCTTTGAGATGTCATGAGCAACTACTTGTGTTTCACCAATCTTTTCCATTGAATTTGTCCATAAATTGGTAACATGGGCCAGAACATCACCTGTGGATTGACACTGATGGAATCTATACTGGCAATCGTTGATCAGACGGAAGGTTTCTAGGTAGTTTAAGAGTTGACGGTTAAGTGATTTCTCAATTACTTTAGAAAGAGTAGAAGTAACTGGATGGGAGGGATTTGTCACCCTTTTTAGGAACTGGCTGGATATGAGCAAATTTCCAAACAAAAGGAAAAACACCTTTAGAATAAGAAAGTGAATAAAGGTGTCATAGAACCTTTATTCACTTTCAAAATTCAGGAGTGCAGGTTTTGAGAACAAGTAGAGAAATACCATCAGGACCTGGAGCTCCATTGAAAAATACCATCAGGACATAATCTTCATTATGTATTGCGATTGGCATCACAAATTTGCAACCAAATTTTGAACAATTATTTAAAAATATCCAGTCTCAATCATCTCATTAAATGTTAAGTTTTGTCCAGCAATTGTTAAGTCTTGTCCAGTAAATGTTATTGTGTATCGTATTTAATAAAATTTTCAAATATTTCAATTTTAGATTTATCATTATATTTATTTATTTATTCACCTTAATATTGAAAAGCAGTGATCTTTTTCAGGTTGTAAATTTTGTAAAATGAGCATTTAAAAGGAAAAATAAAGTACTTTTTTAAAAACAAAGTGAAGTATTTCAAACAGAAACAAAAGTAAAGTATTTAAAAAAAAACAAAACAAAAGTAAGTCATATTTTTATAATTTTAATAAAACCTAAAAAATAAATCACTGACATAGAGCTGAGAATTTGCATTTTTTTACATATAGCTTGAAAAGAAAAAGCGGTAACATTAAAATAGAAACTTTCTTTTACAAGTAACAAGATATACAAAATGTGACATAATTTTTTCTCGAATCATTCTGTGGGGCCCTTGAAACAAATCTAACTTTGAATACGACCCCCGTCCAGGAAATGGTTGGACATCACTGATCTAGAGGATCTGTAGCAATTTTGGCAGCTAGGTCAGCACATTCATTTCCAGCAATTCGAACATTACCGGGGATCCTACAAAAGAGAACTTGTTCTTTGTTCTTATTTAACATGGTCATGGCATTCCAAATCTGTATGAGTAAGGAGTTATCATGATTTTTATTCTGCTATATAGCTTCAATGGCACTAATGGAGTCGTTATAATACAGAAAACACTCAGCAATATAAAATTTAATACTAACTAGACAGCAGATAGTTGCTAAACAGATAGCAGATTGTAGCAGCTACACTGCAGAATTTTCAATGAGAAGTTTTTTGGTTATGGTGAGTTTGGGAAATAATGCTGCACTACCACCGTGAGTCTCAGTTTCAGATCCATCTGTATAGATTGGCGTGAACTGTACATTCTGGGTTCTCAATGCAACATGAATTTGCAGCATGTTCTGTTGGGGTAAGGTGTGTTTCCCCAATGATTTGAGTGAAAGATTGCACAGCAATATGTGATATGTCCAAGATGGGACTGTACGCGATACAGTAGGCTGTATCATATCAAGGTCAAGTCAGTGAGCAGGGAACGAAGGTATATCCCTGTTGATGGGCTTGTAGATGGGTGAGATATGCAAAGATTCTCCCATTTGGACGAGAAAAGTCCATTCTGAGTAGTGTTGTTCGGTTGCCCTTTGAGTTTTGCTGCATAGTTTAACAGAAGAATTTGTCTGTGTAAGGGTGTTCAATTAATTTCAGCATATAAGCATTCTGAATGGGCAATATACAGCATGGCTCTAGTGCAAGACAAAGAGAACTGTGATGTATAGTATCAAGCTAATGCATTTGGTTCAGAAGAGCTGTAGAAGAGTTGAGGTCTAGACGTGGCTGTAGTAATGCAAGATACAAATGCAAGTGTGTAAAGGTCAGCTCCCGCATGGTGTGCCAGATAATACTCCTAAGATGTTTAGCTTCTTAAAACAAGTAATCTGGAGTTCTTTTATATGTTTGAGGAAGGTAAGTTAGCATTAGTAGATGCATACGATGCAAGAAAGGAAGCTTATACAGCATCGGCCAAAAAAAAAAAAAAAAAAACACACCTCTCATTTCACCCCTCCAATTGTTTCTAATGCCTCTTCAAACTCAGACTTAAATTTATTTAGGCTATCAACTTCCACAACAAAAGATGGAGGTCTGGTCCGCAATGAACTACCCGCTCAACTAAAGGCAAATTTCCGCACATCTATTCTACAACTACCTTTCCTTAATTTGAAACTGTGCCCCCTCAAATTATTAATCTCAACAAGAGGAAGAATCCCAACAGCATTCAGCTGCTCATCCCATTCAAGGCCTTATACACCTCAATCACATCACCTCACAGGTAGCCGACACTTCAGGTGCTGCAAATTGCAGAAATTTAGCCTTTCTTCGTAACACCAACATTTTGTTCCCTCTTACCAATCTTGTTGCCCTTCTTTGTACTCGTTCTAGCAACTCTACATCCTTCCTAAAATGAGGCCTCCAGAACCGTAAACAGTACCCAAGGTGTAGCCTGACCATTGTCTTTTACAATGGGATAATCACCTCCTTATCCCTGCTAGCAAAATTCCTATAAATATCATTGACAAGACTCCATGACCTGCCCTGGCAGCCGGTCTGAACTGCTCAGCAAACTTCATATTTGATTGCACAATTACCCCCAGGTCTTTTTCAATTTCCAATTCCTTGAGTGTAGTACCACACAGTTGGTACTTTTCTCTTGGGTTACTGCTACCTATATGCAGTACTGTGCATTTGTCAATGTTAAACTTCAGTTGCCACTTCTCAACCCATTTTCCCAACTTATCTAGATCTAGTTGGAGTAGCATAATGTCTTTATTGTCTTTAACAACCCTGCCAACTTTTATATCATCTGCAAACTTGGACATTAAACCTGATATTTACCTTGATCAATATCATTGATAAATATACAAAACAACAATGGACCCACACCGAACCCTGCGGAACTCCACTAATAACATTTGACCACGAAGAGCAGTGTCCAACGATTAAAACTATCCGTCGTTCCCCACTCAACCATTCTTTATCCATTGTAGCAACTTACCCTTAATGCCATACCTCTCCAATTTGTACAGCAGTCTTCCATGTGCAACAGAATCAAAAGCTTTTCTGAAATCTTTTTCCTGAATCCAAGGAAGGTCTCCCTGACCAGAATTAGGGCAAAGGGTTTGCTTACTTCCTTCACTGCCTGCTTCAATATAACTGGATAGATCCCGTCCAGTTATACTTATTCAGTACTTGAGCATGATCATCTATGTTAAGTGGACCAATCCAGAAAGTGGAGGAGAAATTGTTGAGGATAAACATAAAAAAGGCACCCGGGGAGGAGGGGATCTATCCAGTTATATTAATGGATGCAG
This sequence comes from Mastigoproctus giganteus, assembly GCF_048544385.1. Lineage (NCBI taxonomy): Eukaryota > Metazoa > Arthropoda > Arachnida > Uropygi > Thelyphonidae > Mastigoproctus > Mastigoproctus giganteus. Next base: position 120,485,507 of record NC_143581.1, read on the forward strand.
CAAAGGAAGTAAGCAAACCCTTTGCCATAATTATAAGAGCTTCTTTGGACTCAGGAGAGGTACCCGTAGACTGGAGATGTGCAAATGTGACCCCAATTCACAAAGGAGGATCAAAGGCTGACACAACTAATTATAGACCTGTGAGTTTAACTTCTGTTCCAGGAAAATTAATGGAGGCACTGGTTAAAGAAGCACTGCAGGATCATCTAGACAAGACTTCAGTTATAGCTTGGTTACACAGCATGGTTTTGTTAAGGGAAAATCTTGCCTGACAATTTGATTGGATACTATGATGCAGTCACAAAAGAACTGGATGCAGGGAATAACTTTGATATTATGTATTTGGATCTTAGAAAGGCTTTTGATACTGTTGCACATGGAAGACTGCTACACAAATTGGAGCAGTGTGGCACTGGAGGCAAATTGCTGCTATGGATAAAGGGATGGTTGAGGGGAAGAAGACAGAGTGGTAATCAATGGACACTGCTCGTTGTGGACTAATGTTATTAGTGGGGTCACTCAGGGTTCAGTGTTGGGTCCATTGTTGTTTACTGTATTTATAAATGATATTGATAATGTATATCAAGCTTAATGTCCAAATTTGCAGATGATACAAAAGTTGGCAGGGTTGTTAAGGACACTACTGACAGTATGCTGCTGCAACAGGATCTGGAAAGGTTGAGCAGATGGGCTGAGAGGTGGCAAATGAAGTTTACCACTGACAAATGTAAAGTACTACATATGGGAAACAGTAACCCCAGAGTAACTTATCAACTCTGTGGTACTACACTGACAGTGGTAGAGAATGAAAAGGACTGAAAAGACTAGCTCATGGTGTCTTGTCAATGATATAGAGGAATTTTTCTAGCAGGCATAAGGAGATGATTATTTCCTTGTATAAGCCATTGGTCAGGCCACACTTTGAGTACTGCATACAAGTCTAGAGGCCTCATTTCAAGAAGGATGTAGAGCTGCAGAAACAAGTACAAAGAAGGGCAACAAGATTAATGAATGGAACAAAGGGCTGCTCTTACGAAGAAAGTCTTAAGTTTTGCAAATGTCGGTGTCTGTAGACTAGGCACCGGCGAGGTGATCTGATAGAGGTGTATAAAGCCTTGAATGGTTTGAGCATGCTCAATGCTGATGGGATTCTTCCTCTTGCTCAGAATAATCACCTGAGAGGGCACAAATTCAAATTGAGAAAAGACCGATGTAGGATAGATGTGCGGAAATTTGCCTTTAGTCAGCGGGTAGTTGGTTGGTGGAACAGACTTCCATCCCTTATTGAGGAAGTTAATAGCCTAAATAAATTTAAAGCTCAGCTGGACAGGTATTTTGAATGAGTTGGACAGGTATTTTGAGTGGTTTTTTTTTTCCTTTGGCTGATGCTGCATAATCTTGCATCATATGGCTCTACTAATGCTAATGCTAAAGATAATCTGATTCATCCCGTTCCTTCTAGAGTTTAAATAAGTAAAGAACTGTTTGCTGTTTTTCTTTGCATCCTTTGCCAAAGATTTCTCGTAATCTGCCTTCGCGTGCCTAACCTCCTTTGTGGCTTGATTACAAACTAGTTTATACCTGCCCTAGGTTTCTTCTATAGCAGGTATAAGAACCAAGTTCTTATTTAACTTGGTCATGGTATACCAAATCTATATGAGTAAGGAGTTATCACCTGATACTTTATATGCATCCCATACATTTTTCTTCTTTGCCACGAGCATCTTGAATTCATCTGACATCCAAAATACAGTCAGTCCTATAGCATGATAGTTGTGTTCCTAGAAACCCTCGTGCAATGCAAAATCATGCAATATAAACAACAGGCCCTATGGGAAAAATAGGGTTAGATGCCGATCACCCAAGATTGAACACACATTTGTAACCAAAACATTACCAAACAATAATTACGACTATTACATAATAAAATATTGCTAATGCTTTCTCTTCTATCGTAAGCAAACTTGTTTTTTGTTTGATTTTCTATCCAAACAGATGACAGCCATTCCATCTCTTCCAATTCTTTGTGTCTTAATCTAATGGACTTTAATTACACTTTGAGTTGTTTTATGAACAACTCAAAGTGCAAGTTTTGTTTATTTTCTCTGCATTCCTTGTAATTCTCGGTGTTGCCTCATTTAGGTCTGTAGCACGTGCAATATCACATGGTCTTTCATTTCGCTCAAAGCGTTTTCACAATTTCATATTTTTTCTCTATCCGTAGAGGAGGACTAGCCATAAGCCTTACCGGGGAAACCCAGGTGGGCCGGAGGCCGGTGTGATTTTGGCCATAAACCATAGTATGAGCCACCTCTGTTTATCGATATTACTTTTCTTTTTCTGTCTGAATCTGCAGTGTCTTCACCAGGACGCTTCCCTTTCACACCTTTTAAGTATTTTACTCATTTTTAGAAAATAAAGCACAATTACAAAACGAGGAGGCCCGCTTGATACACATAAACAAATCTGCACGCTTGATACACATAAACAAAGCTGCACGCGTGTAGCAACTGAATAAACAACACCGTAAAGGCAGAGATACACTATTAACATCTCACATTTCTAGAGGTTACTACCATAAAACAATAAAAATCCAGTTGCTGCTGTTGTTGTTTTGGTTTTTAGGAGCATTAGCAACTAAGGCCATATTGTGCGGGATATGCGGTTGTCATTCCGTGACCTTTCCGCATCCTCCGTATTTGGTGGCGACGGGCTCGAACCCCGGTCTAATCAAGAAGCATGTGATACGCACTACTGCTCCTTCCCACCTGGCTACAGAGGCGCCTAATCCAGTTGCATTTCTGCTAGTGGAATCTGTTATAAACTGGTAGTAAACTCGATCTAATTGCATTTGCGATTATACCGATAGCTGGAATTGTGTTGGTTTTTACGTTATTATGGTGAAATGTGCTTCCCCTTCACTGATATAAAAAACATAAATACATTTTCAGAATCTTCTCTTCATTCCTATCGTGTTGTGTTCGGTTGGGCTGATTCTGCGTTCAACTGCCATTTCTTGTAAACACAAAGGCGAATCGTGCATAAGCGAATTCGGTTCTTGTTATATAAGATATCGTTCCCCTATTGATAAATCGTGTATGATCGAATTCGTGCAGTGTAAACACGTGTTATACAAGGACTGACTGTACCTTGAACAGTACTTCTTATTTGGAATGAAAAGCCTAGTATCCTCCAAAATTAAGTTCGTGAAGGCTTCCCATTTAGAATTCAAAATTGGTAACATCATCAGTTGATCCCACTTTACAGAATTTTAAAATTTTTGGCGACTCCTATAGTCACCTTTACAAAAGCAAAAGCCATTCCCTTTAGCCTTGATGGTAGTTACATCTTTAAGTAATACACACATCAGTACACTGTAATCACTGTCATCTAGTGCATCCTTTATCTGCAAATTCTTAATGCATGAATAATCACTGCTGATAATCAGATCAAGAGTATTACTCCCTCTGGTTGCCTCTCGAACACGTTGCTGTAAAAACAGTCATCAAATAAATCCACTAAAGGCCTGCTAGTGTGCGAGTGATCAACCACAAGTTTCAGTCAATATCTGGAAAGTTAATATCCCCCATCATAAAACATTCTGATTTACTTGCCCACCCTATTCCTCTGAACAATAGCTCATTATAGTCATCAGATTCATTAGGCATATAACACACCTACTCTCATTTTTCCTTTCACAGTGCTTATGTCACACCAAACAGACTTAATATTGCATTATCCACCAACATCAACTGGATGCACTTCCTTAGATTTTATGGGTTTCTTCTTCTTCTTCTTCTTCTTTGGTCCTTAGCTGGCAGCTGGGGGAGGCGGTTGGCCACGCAACCAGTATGCTGCTGTAGGTGCCGCAGGGTTTTGGACTTGCTCTGTGATGTTCTTCCATACCTTACGATCCATGGCTTCAGTCCTGGCCTGGTTAAGGTCGAGACGTCGGCTCTTCAAGTCATCTTCCACTTGCTTGGCCCACATTTTCCTAGGCGCGGTCCGTTGGATGCTCCATCGGGTGGGTCGTTATCTCCAAAGGAGTGTGGATGGTATTCTGTTCGTGCCCATTCTACATACGTGGCCAAACCATCTGAGCCTTCGCTTCTGGATTTGGTTGGCAATGGTTGGTTGCTGTTGGCATCTGGCGCGGATGGTATCATTAGTGATGCGGTCGCGAAGAGAGATGCCCAAGATCTGCCGCAGGCATCGCATTTGGAATACCTCAAGTTTGTTCAAATCTAACTTGAGACAAATCCATGTTTCCGATCCGTAAAGAAGAATGGGCAGGATCAAAGTCCGGAAGAGTCGGATTTTAGTCTTTGTGGAAATGTTGGTCCTCTTCCACAGACACCATTTGAGCGAGGCGAACGCAGTGGCCGCCTGTCCAATTCTGCTGTGGATTTCCATGGTGGAGTCAACTTTCTTCTCCTGGACCAGCGACCCAAGGTATTTAAAGTCCTGCACTTGCTCGATCTGGACGCCTTCGAGATAGATGGTGGCTTGCGACCCATCTGTTGTCAGGGCCTTTGTCTTACCAGCATTGATCTTCAAACCGTATGGCCGGGCAATGCGGGCAATGTCGTAGAGGATGTCCGTGGCTTCAGCGTCGTTACCGGCAAGGATAGCACTATCATCAGCAAACATCAGGTCAGTCACATAGTGATCCTTGTCATATTGTATGCCCTGTCTGTTTCTGAATGCTTGCCTCATAATGGCGTCGACCACGATGTTGAAAAGCAACGGGGTGGCTACATCCCCTTGGCGGACTCCAGTTTGGATGGTAAATTCCTCAGATAAATCGTTCTGGATGCGCACCTGGCTGGTTAAACCGTTGTATGCAGATTGGAGGAGTGTGATGACTTTTCGAGGTACATGTTCAACCTCTAGTAGTTTCCATAAGGCAAGCCGGTGGACACAGTCGAAAGCAGACTTAAAGTCAATGAAAACAATGACGGTTCGCTGTCCACACTGGATCCTCTCCTCCATCAGCTGACGAATGGCAAAGATTTGATCACAGCATCCTCGCCCGGGTCTAAATCCTGCCTGTTCTTCTCGACTGGTTTGCTCGCGATGTTTTTGCAGTCTTGACTGGATGATCTTCATAAAGACCTTTCCAATGATGGAAAGGAGGCTGATGCCACGGTAGTTCTTGCAGTCCCGGTTATCACCTTTGGGGGAGATGTACTGGCGAAGCAGTACATCTCCCCCGGCTTTGATCGCTTCTGTGGTGACTTGGTCCACTCCTGGTGCCCTGCCATTCTTCAGGGATTGTATGGCTGCTTTCACTTCTTCTACTGTAGGCTCAACATCGACCATGGAGACCTCAGGGGGGTCGATCGAGAGTGCTGTTGCTGGCGGTCCCTGAGGTGGGTCGTGATTATACAAAGCTTTGAAGAATTCACTCCACCGTTGCAGGCGTTCGGATGGTGATCGCACAAAGGTCCCATCAGCATTCTTGATGTTGTCACTAGTCAATTTGGTCTTTCCACTCAGACATCTGAGGGTGCGGTAGAGAGTGCGGTACTCGTTTTTGGATGCCGCCACTTCAAGATCGTCTGCCACTAGGTTTCTTAACTAACAGCATAACACCTCCTCAATTTCTGTCCTGCCTATTCTTTCTGTACACATTGTACTACCGAAATTCAAATTCTGCAGTGCTTATGTCTGTGGGACACCACGTCTCTGATATCCCAACAATATCTGCCTTTGATGTCTTGACTAGCACTTCAAGCTCATCAAATTTATTAACTATACTCCTAGCATTGGTGTACATGCAAGTATACATGCACCTGTTTCTACTTTTAGTCACTCTAACACAGTTCATGTATTTACTTGTTCCACTTTGACTCCCAGCAGTTCTGGAAATCTCCATTGCCTTGCTTTCTAGGCTGCTGCTCGTTCTAATAGAAGCTGTGCAGTAATCACTTTTGCCTCTGCCTGCAGCCACTGTTAACCTTTTAGTGTGTGCATCCCCCCCAAACTAGCAGTTTTCCAACCCACCTAACACTGCCTCGATAGCATCATCAAATATGCTTGCAAAGTTTTTGGTCAAGAACCACATCAAGAAAGTGGATACTACGAACCACTGGAATGATTTGATTTTCTAGGTGAAGTTCCAGGACTGGATGTAAGTTAGGCTTCCTATAGAAGTGTATCCCTACAGTCTTTTTTGGCAAGAGGCAAAAACCATTGTTTCGGGACCATTTAACAACTTTGTTGATGGCACTTTGCAACTGTCTTTCTAACATTAACATATTTGGCACATGGTAGGAGATACTGAAGACATTGGCATACAGAGTAGTGGACAGTTTGTGGTAGATCCTGTGTTATGGAGTTCATTATTATGTTAAATAACATAGCACATAACACTGAACCTTGTGGGACACCTTCTTCTGCAATAAAATTTGAAGATAACTGTTGTTGACTAACTTGAAGTGAGTGATCATGTAGGAATTTTATAATTAACTGTAGCAGGTGTCTGCATAGTCCAAGCTCATATAGGTTTCACATTATACCATACCTCCAAGCTGTGTCAAACAATTTTTCTATGTCAAAGAGAACCACAACATGGTGTTCTTTTTATACAAAAGCATCACGGATGTTTCTTTCTGCCCTGATCAGTAGGTTAAGAGTGGATCTGCCTTCACGGGAAACTGCATTGTACTGGGTTAAGGAGGTTGTTTTGAACTAGTAACCAGGTTAGGTGAGCATTAATCATTTCTTCCAGGACTCTGCTCATACAGCTTGTGAGTGCAATAGGTCAGTAAAGTTGTGGATTTGTAGGACCTTTTCCTGGTTTTGGAAATGCCAAAATATAAGCCTGATGGCATTTGTCTGGGAAGATATTCTCTTTGAAAATTCTCTTATAAAGAAGTAATGTCTTTGGGGCTGGTTCAGTAAGTTATGCTATTGTAATGTAGTGTATTCCATCTGGTCCTGCTGCAATGAGTTTCGTGGTGTCTAGAGCATGGTGCAATTCTGACATTGTGAAGGGGAGATTGTATGCAGCACTAGATGCTGATTCGTAGTTGATGAAATGTTTCTCAGCCTGTGCCTTGTGTATTGAACCATCGATATCCCATCTGATTCAACCCCTTCCTTCTAGAGTTTACGTAAGTTAAAAATTAAAAACTCTTGGCTAAGGTAAAGAAAGCCTGCACAAGTTTGATGAAATTTACCGGTAAAGGTACTTTACCGTTACGGCATTTGTTTTGTTGCTCGCTCGGTAAACAGATGGTGGGTGTTATCGGTCTGGAGTAGAAGTTCAATCCCACGGGAGCTTGAAACCTTCGCAAAGTGTGGGGGGTAACTTGACCTTTTTTCTTTAGAATCACTTATTGAATTAACTAATTGAATAACGAACAGGCATATTGGAAGTTCTGGCATCGTAAAAAAATGTTCGCAACGTAGTTTCACCAGTAAACTTTTTCGAAGTTCCCCGTGCTTCTCGTGTAGGCTTCTTTTGCCTTTTTTTTTTCTTAATAAACAATTTATCCACTAGTCCACCAGTGATTCTAAAGAAAAAAGGTCAGGTTACCCCCTCGACTTCGGGATGGTTTCAATGTCCAATTTCAATCTCGGGATGGTTTCAATCTCCCACGGGATTCAATTTCTACTCCTGACCGATAACACCCACTGCATGTTTACTGAGCGAGCAACAATACAAATGCTATTGTGGTAAAGTACTTTTACTGGTAAATTTCATCGAACTTTTGCGTGCTTCTCATGCAGGCTTTCTTTACCTTCGAACTCTTGGTTGTTTTTCTTTGCAACCTTTGCCAAAGATTTCTCGCAATCTGATTTTGCCTGCCTAACCTCCTTTGTGACTTGATTACAGACCAGCTTATATCTTCTGGGCTTCCGTGGCACCTGTTAATTTATATGTATCCCTTGAATTTTTATTCTCTGCCGCATATCTCATTGGTTCATCTGACATCCATTTAGGCCTAAACCTTGAACAATATTCCTTAGTTGGTATGAAAAGCCTAGCAGTGTCCCAGTTTAATTCTTTGAATGCTTCCCATTTAGAATTTGCTGTTGGTATCATCAGTTGGTCCCACTGTACATACTTTAAAAACTGTCTCAGACCTCCGGTCACCTTTACAAAATCAAAACCCTTCCCTTTACCCCTGATGGTAGTTTCCTCTTTGAGTAAATCCCACATCAGCACACTGAGATCACTGCCACCTAGCGGTTCCTTTATCTGCAGATTCTTAGCGGATGAAGAGTCACTACTGAGTGATTCACTACATCACTCAATACTGCAATTAGAGTTGCCAGAGCTTTGCTCTAGGAACTAAACATGGATTTCACCACTTCAATTCTCTAATAAGCAAAGTGGTGATACTGTACTATTTGATGTAAGTTATTACTACCCGGTAGTATATGGTAACACAGAAGGCTGCATTCTTCTATGTGTGACTCATGCTGAATAAGCTATCTTGCATGATTTGATACTACTAATATTAAAGGCTGAATTACAGAATATAATTTTATGTAGTAGTAGTAGTAGTAGTAGTAGTAGTAGTAGTAGTAGTAGTGGCACATGATGCAAGAAAGCAAGTGTAGGAGCTTATGCAGCATCAGCCAAAAAAAAAAAAAAAAAAAAATCACACCATTCCCTCCAAATGCCTGTCCAGTTCCTCCTTAAATTTATTTAACCTATCAACTTCCACAACGACAGATGGAAGTTTGTTCCAGCAATTAACCACCCGCTGGCTAAAGGCAAATTTCCGCACATCTATTCTACATCTGTCCTTTCTTAATTTGAACTTATGTCCCCGTAGGTTCGTAATCTGAACAAGTGGAAGGATCCCATCAGAATTCAGCGTGCTCAACCCATTCAAGGCCTTATAGACCTCAATCAGATCACCGCGCAGGTGCCTAGTCTCCAGCCACTGCAATTTGCAGAACTTAAGCCTCTCTTGGTAAGAGTATCCCTTCATTCCCCTCACCAATCGTGTTGCTCTTCTCTGTACACGCTCAAGCAAATCTACATCCTTCCTAAAATGAGGCCTCCAGACCTGTACGCAGTACTCAAGGCGTGGCCTGACCATTGCCTTATACAGAGGGACAATCACCTCCTTTTCCCTACTAGCAAAATTCCTATATATCATTGACAAAACCCCATGACCTGCCCTAGCAGCCTGTCTGCATTGCTCAGAAAACTTCATATCTGACTGCACAATTACTCCCAGGTCTTTTTCATTTTCTTCCACCTGAAGAGTAGTACTACACAGTTGGTACGTTTCTCTGGGGTTACTTCTACCCATATGCAGTACTTTGCATTTGTCAAGGTTGAACTTCAGTTGCCACTTCTTAGCCCATCTGCCCAATTTATCTAGATCCTGTTGCAGTAGCACACTGCCATTACTGTCATTTACAACCCTGCCAACCTTTGTGTCATCTGCAAACTTCGACATTAAGCCTGATATACCTTCATCAATATCATTGATAAATACACAAAGCAACAGTGGACCCAACACCGAACCCTGTGGGACTCCACTAATAACATTAGTCCACGAAGAGCAGCACCCATTCATTACCACCCTCTGTCTTCTCCCACTTAACCATCCTTTTATCCATTGTAGCAACTTACCCTTAATACCATTCTGCTCCAATTTGTACAGTAGTCTTCCATGCACAACAGTGTCAAAAGCTTTCCTGAAATCCAAGTATATGATATCAAAATTATTTTTTGCATCCAGTTCCTTTGTGACCACATCATAATATCCTATCAAATTTGTCAGACAAGACTTTCCCTTAACAAACCCATGCTGTGTTTGAATTATTGCTGCAGTCTTGTCTAGATGATCCTGCAATGCATCTTTAACCAGTGACTCCATTATTTTACCCGGAACAGAAGTTAAACTAACTGGTCTGTAATTACTCGTGTCACCCTTCGATCCACCTTTGTGAATTGGGGACACATTTGCACATATCCAGTCCGTGGGAACCTCCCCTGAGTCCAAGGATGCTCTCATAATTATGGCTAAGGGTTTGCTTAGTTGCTTTGCCGCCTCCTTTAAAATAACTGGATAGATCCCATCCACCCCAGGTGCCTTTCTTATGTTTAACTTCAACAATTTCTCCTCCACTTTGCTCTCAGTTATTACAAAATCATTAAGCACACTGCTACAGTTTGATAACCTTCTTCCATTTTCAAATTGTAATAATTCCTCACGTGTGAATGTAGATGCAAAATACTCATTCAGTTTGTTTGCTATCTGAGCAGGATCATCAACAGTCGAACCATCGATGTCAAGTGGACCAATCATATTCATCCCCTTCCTTTTAGAGTTTATATAAGTAAAGAAATCCTTGCTGTTTTTCTTAGCATCTTTTGCCAAAGATTTCTCGTAATCCGCCTTCGCCTGCCGAACCTCCTTTGTGACCTGATTACAGACTAGCTTATATCTGCCACAGGCTTCTGCGTCACCTGATAATTTATATGCATCCCATGCATTTTTCTTCTCTGTCACGAGTCTCATTAGTTCATTTGATAACCATTTAGGCCTAAACCTTGAACGATATTTCTTAATCGGTATATAAAGTCTAGTAGCTTCCACGATTAATTCCTTGAATGCTTCCCACTTAGAATTTACTGTTGGTAACATCGTCAGTTGATCCCACTGTACAGAATTTAAAAACTGTCTGAGACCACTCTACTCCCCTTTACGGAAGCAAAAACCCTTTCCTTTACCCCTGACGGTAGTTACCTCTTTGAGTAAATCCCACTTCAGCACACTGTGATCACTGCCACCTAGTGGTTCCTTTATCTGCAAATTCTTAATACACGAATGATCACTGCTGATAACCAGATCAAGAGTGTTACTTTCTCTGATTGCCTCTCGAACATGCTGCTGCAGAAAACAATCATCCAATAAATCCACAAAAGTCTGACTAGTGTGTGAGTGACCAACCCACAAGTTCCAGTCAATATCTGGGAAGTTAAAATCCCCCATTATAAGACATTCCGATTTACTGGCCCACTCTATTTCTCTGTACAATTGTTCATTGTACTCATTCAAGTCATTAGGCCTATAACACACTCTTACCCTTATTTTTGCTTTCGCAGTGCTTATGTCACACCAAACTGACTCAACAGAGCACTGTTCATCTATATTAACTGGGTGCACTTCCTTTGATTTTATGTTTTTCTTAATTAACAGCACAACACCCCCTCCCTTTCTGTCCTGTCTATCCTTTCTGTACACATTGTACTCCCCAAATTCCAGTTCTGCATTCCTTATATCTTTGTGACACCACGTCTCTGCTATCCCAACAATATCCGCCTTTGATGTCTTGACCAACACTTCAAATTCATCAAATTTATTTACTATACTTCTAGCATTGGTATACATGCAAGCATACATGCTCCTATGCCTATTCCTTGTTACCCTAACACATCCCATATACCCAACTATTCCATGATGACTGCCATCCGTCCCTGAAACCCCCAACACCCCTCGCTCCAGGTCGCTTCTTATTCTAATAGAAGTTGTGCAAGAATCACCTTCACCTCTGCCTGTGGTTACTGTTAAACTATTAGTCTTTGTATCCCCCCAAACTAGCAGTTTTCCGACACGCCTAACACTGCCTCGATAGCATCAGCAAATATTCTTGCACCCTTTCTATTTAAGTGTATCCCATCCCTGTAGAAGCAATCTCTCCTGTTAACAAGTACAGTCCAGGCTGAAAAAAATTCTACCCCTTGAGCCTTGCACAATCTTTCCAGGGCCGAATTGATCGACAAGGCTCTCATCATATACTCCCTCCTATCGTGTCTGGGCAGAATTGCAGACACTTTCAAATTCAACCCTAATTCACGGCTTTTTTTCAACAGTGACCTGTACTTGTTGAGTAATTCTGCCGGTCTCCTACTCTTAATATCATTAGTGCCAACGTGTACAACTATATCACCTTTTGTGCCCTTGAAAGATGATATCCGCTCTACAACGTCATCAACCTTTGCCCCTGGCAGACATACCCTGGTCTTGTTCCACCTATCCTTTTTACAAAGCATGTTCCCTATGTAAATGTTTCGATGATATAAGTCACAAAAGTAAGCACATTCATTTAATCTAGCGACCATATATTAATTTATAGGATATTAGGAAATAAATATGAACTGTTACTTGTTAACAGGAGAGACTGCTTCTACAGGGATGGGATACACTTAAATAGAAAAGGTGCAAGAATATTTGCTGATGCTATCGAGGCAGTGTTAGGTGGGTCAGAAAACTGCTAGCTTGGGGGGATACAAGGACTAATAGATTAACAGCAGCCACTGGAAGAGGTTAAAGTGATTCTTGCATGGAAGACTGCTGCACAAATTGGAGCAGTGTGGCATTGGAGACAAATTGCTGCTATGGATAAAGGGGTGGTTGAGGAGGAGAAGACAGAGAGAGGTAATCAATGGACACTGCTCATCATGGACTAATGTTATTAGTGGAGTCCTTCAGGATTCAGTGTTGGGTCCATTATTGTTCTCTGTATTTATAAATAATATTGATGATGATATATCAAGCTTATGTCCAAGTTTGCAGATGATATAAAGGTTGGCAGGGTTGCTAAGGACACTACTGATGATGTGCTGCATCAGGATCTGGAAAGGTTGAGCAGATGGGGTGAGAGATGGCAAATGAAGTTTAACATTGACAAATGTAAAGTACTACATACGGCAAACAGCAACCCCAGAGCAATGTATCAACTCTGTGGTACTACACTGACAATGGAGGAGAATGAAAAGGACCTGGGGGTAATTTGGAGGCAGATATGAAGTCTCTGCAGTGCAGACGGGCTGCAAGAGTAGCTAGCTCATGGTGTCTTGTCAATGACATACAGGAATTTTTCTAGCAGGGATAAGGAGGTGATTATTCCCTTGTATACGGCAATGGTGAGGCCACAACTTGAGTACTGTATACAGGTCTGGAGGCCTCATTTCAAGAAGGATGTAGAGCTGCTAGAACGAATACAGAGAAGGGCAACAAGATTAGTGAATGGAACAAAGGGTTGCTCTTACGAAGAAAGGCTTAAGTTTTGCAAATTACAGTGTCTGGAGACTAGGCACTGGCAAGGTGATCTGATAGAGGTGTATAAAGCCTTGAATGGTTTGAGCATGCTCAATGCTGATGGAATTCTTCCTCTTGCTCAGAATAATCACCTGAGAGGGAATAAATTCAAATTGAGGAAAGACAGATGTAGGATAGATGTGCGGAAATTTGCCTTTAGCCAGCAGGTTTGTGGAACAGACTTCCATCCCTTGTCGTGGAAGTTGATAGCTTAAATAAATTTAAGGAGAGAGAGAGAGAGAAAATCACTAAGAAAGAAAAGAATGGTGATATCCAGCTCAGAACATTAGGTGTGTCAAGCCCATACTGCCCAATTTAATACCAAATAAAGGTCCATATAGTGTGTGCTTTTTGTAGTATGTAGTGTTAATAGGACTAAAACTATTATTTTTAGGCCATCCGAATAATTAAATTGATCTCCCGTGCTGTGTCTTATGTCTGTTAATTGCGGGTGTTCTACGGTCGATTTGTCCATTTTGCTGGAAGAAAAGCCCCAGTTTCTGGTGGAAAAATCTTGCTGTCTACACCTAAGACCGACTAACTCAGCCACGGAGTGAAAAAAAAAAAAAAAACCATTAAAGTTCCTCGCGTCATCGACAGGATTCGAAACTGGCCCTTTTCCACCCAGTGGGGGGGAGGGGGGAGGACGGGGACGATACCACTGTGCTATCTGTGCAGACAGTGTTAATGGGACTAAAAAAAAAAAAAACTGTTATATTTAGGCCACCCGAATAATTAAATTCATCTGTCGTGTTGTGTCTTATGTCTGTTAATTGCGTGTGTTCTATGATCGATTTGTCTGTTTGCTGGACGAAAAACCCCAGTTTCTGGGGGGGTGGAACAGACTTCCATCCCTTGTCGTGGAAGTTGATAGCTTAAATAAATTTAAGGCTCAGACAGATATTTCGAACAAACAGAGGGGTGAAGTGGAAGTTTTTTTTTTTTTTTTTTTGGCTGATGCTGCATAACTTGCTTTCTTGCATCAAATGCCTATACTAATGCTAATGCTAATGCTAATAAACCCCCTCCCTCACCTAGGTGACATAATACATGATAAGATAATGCTGATTCATTGACACAACCTTTTAGGATGCTCTATTTGCGAATAAAAAAAAAGGTTTTGCTTTAGGACAAATTTTTTGTCCGTTAAATTGGGGTCCATTAAATCGAGGGCCTACTGTATTCAATATGCTCTTTTCTCCCCATGCTTACTGTCAGAAGTATAAACCCCACCTTCTCTCTCTCTCTCTCTCTCTCTCTCTCTCTCTCCCTCCCCCTCTCTCTCTCTCTCTCTCTCTCTCCAGCTGTTTCCTTTCATACTAAAATTCGAAGCTGAGTATGACTCCTGATCCATAGGTTGTATGAGGGCTATAGTATTCGGAGTAAGAAACAGCATTAGATAATGCCATTATCAGTTAATAAAATTTCAGTTAAGAGATGTGCAGATGCATTATCTAACAATTACAATCCTTTAATATTGTCATTTAAATTTTGCTTTAGAATGCTTATAGTTCCTTTGCAAGGTGGCTGTGAAAGAGGTTCAAAACTGTATCACTAAATTCACACTTCGGACAAATTTTCACCAAATTATATACACAAAATAAGAAAGGAGAATCCGAATTAGTGATATTTTTTTTATATATTTAACATGCCCATTAATAAACAGTAGGTTATTATAAAAATATTTAAAGGGACAACCAAAAAAATTTGAATTTAAATTATTTTGTTCATTTTCAGTCCTCAATTAAGGGCATTTCAACTATGAGATCTGCTTAAAAATTAGGATATCAGATGTTTTAAGGGCAAAACTGTGCCTTTCTTAATAGTGAAACCACACTATTAAGCTCCTAAATTTAAAAGCAGATAATTGTCTCCTGGAATTTTTGGTATTTTCCTAAGGCTCAGATATCTATAAATATCCACATGAAGATTGAAAGAATGTAACAATTTCTTGAAAAATGACAACAAGCATGAAAATAAGTAGATATTGAGTTTCTACTCACAGGATTTTTCCAGTTAAAGTTTTAAAGTATTACTCTGAATCATAATTTTTTTTCATTCCTCATTTCTCTGAGACTTCCAGCTCAGAAACACATATGCAGCCCACAAAGTGCAGTTTGACCATAACCTTTGTCCAAGCTTGCCTGCCTGCTTTATTGCATACACAAATTTTGATTAGAAGTATAGTTAACTGTGTGTGTGTGTGTGTGTGTGTGTGTGTGTGTGTGTGTGTGTGTGTGTGTGTGTGTGTGTGTGTGTGTGTGTGTGTGTGTGATCCAAATTAAATCTAATTAAATCAAAAAATACACAGCAAAAGTGAAATAAAATAAAGATAGTAAAACAAGCATCAGTGGCGGCAAAAAATGCACAAACCACTACGTGTTGTGTGTAATAAACTTAAATAAAATGTATGCCAGTAACATGATAAACCAGTAGAGTGAAAATAAGCTTAACTAAGAAGACAATATGAAACAAAAGAAAAAGAGGGTGGGGAAGAAAAATAAAGAAGAGAGTACTGTTGCTCCTAAAGAATTTAGAAAACGAAGGCCAAATACAAAGAAATTTAAAGGCATGACTGACTGTAGTGTGGTTTTTACTAATGAGTACAGTCGATTCTGGTTATTGGGGACACATCGGGACTAGTGCATTTTGGCCCCCCAATTAAGCGGCTACCCAAATTATGCGAAGTTTCGCGTAAATAGTTAAAAATACAGGTTTACAATTGATTTTCTGTACGATCAAATCACTTTACGATGGACTCACCATAGTAAAGTAGTGTTTACTATATGATATGTAGTAAAAGTCATTGTGATCACGTTTGTGAATTAAAGTTTAATTCTATTAAACAGCAATTCCAATTAGTGAAAATAGGAAGAATAATATCCACAGGCTATAAAAGTAAAGATATACTGTACAAATTTACACTTTATAACATTACCAATTAAAAAATTAAATGATATGTGAAAATCAGAAGAATATTTTCCACAGGTTAGCAAAATAAAAATAAATTTATGCTTATGTACATAGCTTAATTAATACGTACTGTAATATGTATATACTAACTAGTTGACATTTTTGTTCGCTGACATTTGTGGGTGGGAGTTAAAATTTAAAACAGTAAAAAAGATAAGCAATCAATAATAAAGAACACGGCATGCACAAATTGCAAGTAACACGATACGCGCAAGTGAGAATGGAGTAATGAAGCTTAAAAAATAGGAATGAAGAGCAGATTCTGAAAATTAATTTTTTTATATGATTGAAGCACTAACAGAAAAGCCCAATAAACAGGGAACTGCTAATTGTTTTTATTATTTTATGGTTGTGACCTCTAGAAATCCGACCGAACCACGTGGTATGGTCGGAGACAATCGTAGGGTAATCTTGAGTGCTGCGGTCTCTGCCCCGATTAAACGGCAGGTTGTCCCAATTAAGCAAAGTAAACCCTGGCTATTTTCTCGATCAGGTTCTGTTCTTCAAGGTTTGTCCCAAATAAATGGCTGCCCCAATGAACCGGTGGCCCAAATAAGCGGAATCTACTGTACTAGCTTTCTGTCTTTTTATTTTTTGCACTGCATAAGGCCCACCGTTATGGAAATCTCCTGCATCAGCTGCTCGATAATTGTGCCATTCAGTTGCGGCATGAATTTGTTTAGCGTTCGAAATGCAGTGATTCCATGACTATTATGGCCTTGTGATCCTCCGACGAGATGGGGCATAATTGTCAGTCCATCTTGTTTATAATTTTGTCTATTTTTCACACAATTCGGAAACCGATGCCATAAAGGGGTTGCCAATAAATTTCTTTGTATTTGGCTTTTATTTTCTAAATTATTTAGGAGTGATTCTCCAACAGGACCCTCTTCTTTATTTTTTAACCCCCCCCCCTCCTTTTTTCTTTTGTTTTGTATTGTCTTCTTGGTTAAACTCATTTTCACTCTACCGGTTTGCCATGCTACTGACATACATTTTATTTTATTTCATTTTATTTTACCTTTTATTTAAGTTTATCACCAGCAACATGTAATGGTTTGTGCATTTTTTGCCGCCACTGATGCTTGCTTTACTATCTTTATTTTATTTTACTTTTTCTGTTTATTTTTCGATTTAATTTGGATTATATTTACATGGCAGTAGCATGATGAAATCCTAATGCTGCTCTATACTGCCCTCTAAAACCTACTGTATATCTAGATTCATGCGAATTTAGCTATTGCTTTGTCAGTAGTGTAGTTTTTACCAAGTGAATACTAGACTGCCTTTTTATTTCGAACTACATTTTATTTTACCTTTTATTTAAACTACACAGGAGAAAGAGCTAATGACACGTAACATGTAGTGGGGTTTTTTTTTCCGCCTCTGATGCTTGCTTTACTATCTTCATTTTACTTTTACAATTTATTTTTCGATTTAATTAGGTTTATATATATATATATATTAGTGATAAAAAAGGAAAGAAAGTTAAAACGACAGTAACTGTAACTAATATTTATGGGTCAATGCAGTTGCAAGCAATCATGTAATACACTCATAATGTCTATAGAATATTAAGGATAATAGAAAATTATTAGAAAAAGTAAATCAATCCAATAATAATACCATCAGGGACCTAAGAAAACGCAAAAAAAAAAAAAAAAAAAAAATTATCATCGCTTTTTACCGACAATCTAGATGACTTCAACTGGGGCCAACCACCCAGAATGAAGGCAAAAAACAACAAGAGGGTCTCCGTTTCTGTGATGATCAATATATGCTAAGTAATTTAAATCTAAACCAAATATAAACCAGTATAGGCCAAATATAAATCGAATGATGATAAAAAGTTAAGAAAATTTAGAATTATTAGAATCAAACGTAAGAAATATAAGTAAAATATAAATTTAGGCATACAGTAATCATCGTTGACCTGACAGAGAACGTAATTTAATGATTAAAATAAGATTAAATATATAATACATACTACATATTGACCGTATCTAGGACATAATGTAATAGTCATCAAAATAATATGTGGTGCACATATTATTACTTTTACCATATCCATGATGGATACGGTAAAAGTAATTATAAATAAATAATTGAATTTAAGTTAATGCAAAGAGAAACATGCAGATAGTAAGAAGAAAAACTAAAGGAGTAGGAATAATAGAACCTGAACTCCACAAAGGCGAAAAATAGTGGTATAGATAAGAAATAGTTTCTCCTACGTCCTCGGATTGTCCTAATAATTTCGGAGAAATAAAATTAAGGCGTGTAGGGCAGTTTAAAGACATTACAAGATATAAGTTGTGGCTCGGGTATGCCCGGGATCGCAAACCCGTTCCTATAGTAGGACCCTGAGCCAAATTTGCATGTTATCTCAGCGTGAACTTAAGTAAATTTAAATGAATTTAACTATATGTGTGTGTATATATATATATATAAAAAAAAAAAAAAAATTATACACTGTAATTTGCAAGCCGGTGGGTACAAGTGTTCTACGCTGTAAGACACCAAGAATGCAAAGTGTATCCTATGTACATATATACATGGCACTAAATATGACAATTGTTTTGAACCAATAGGTTCAGAAAACAAATTTTTGAAATTAATTATGCTTATCGCTTTCCTGAAGTGATATTTCAGGTAAGTGATAGGGGAATTATTATTAATCAACTTGCCGTACAACGCTGTTAAGCCCGCTGAACAATTTTTATTACTACTGCAGATATAAGCAATCCTTAGATATTGCGATAAAATTATATTAGCATGCACTGATTTTGATATATTAGATCTCCAGTTTGCAAGGCTGACTACATTAAAATTAAATGTGTCTCTTTTATTATATACGTTTACGTCTATATTATTATTATGGAATATTTCTATATGAAGATCCAAGTAATTTGCTATAGTATCGGAACTATTAGTTTTTTTCTAATACAAGTTCTACTGGATATAATTTATTGTAATCCTGGACAAAATGTGGACAATTAAAAACACATATATCATCTACGTATCTGTATATAAGTACAGTCGGTCCTCGTATAACACGTGTTTGCATTACACGAATTCGATCATACACGATTTATAAATAGGGGAACGTTATCTTATATAACACGAACCGAATTCGCTTATACACGATTCCCCTTTGTGTTTACAAGAAATGGCAGTCGAATGCGGAATCACCCCAACTGAATGCAACACGATAGGAACGAAGAAGATTCTGAAAATGTATTTATGTGTTTTATATCAGTGAAGGGGAAACACATTTCACCATAATAACGTAAAAACCAACACAATTCCAGCTATCCATATAATCGCAAATGCAATTAGATGGAGTTTACTACCAGTTTATAACAGATTCCACTAGCAGAAACGCAACTGGAAATTGTTTTTATTGTTTTATGGTAGTAACCCCCAGAAATGTGCTTTAGTAAAATGTGAGGTGTTAATAGTGTATCTCAGCCTTTACGGTGTTGTTTATTCAGTTGCTACACGCGCGCAGCTTTGTTTCTGTGTATCAAGCATGCCACCTCGTTTGTAATTGTGCTTTATTCCCTAAAAATTAGTAAAATACTTAAAAGGTGTGAAAAGGAAGCGTCCTGGCTAAGACACTGCAGATTCAGAGAGAAAAAAAAAGGAAGCAATATGGTTAAACAGAGGTGGACTGGGTCAAAAATTCTTACCCGGGAAAATTTGTAGTGGCCTCATACTACGGTTTATGGCCAAAATCACACCGGCCTCCGGCCCACCGTGGTTTCCCCCGTAAGGCTTATGGCCAGTCCGCTTCTGTCGATAGAGAAAAAATATAAAATTGTGAAACGCTTTGAGCGAAATGAAAGACCATGTGATATTGCACGTGCTACAGACCTAAATGAGGCAACGCGGAGAATTACAAAGAATGCAGAGAAAATAAAAACAACTTTCATAGCGGGAACAACTCATAGTGTAATTAAAATCCATTAGATTAAGACACAAAGAATTGGAAGAGATGGAACGGCTGTCATCTCTTTGGATAGAAAATCAAACAAAAAGCAAGTTTGCTTACGATAGAAGCAAAAGCATTAGCAATATTTTATTACGACTATTTTATTTAATATAATAAATTTTTTACGAATAAAATACGTATTTTATCCGTAAAAAATACTTTTTTTAGTATTAAAAAATACTAAAAATACTTTATTATAATATAATATTATTTTTATTATGTATTTTATAACGATAGGTATAAGTATTTTATAACGATTAAAATTACCCGATTATTTATTGTGTTTGGTAATGTTTTGGTTCCAAATGTGTGTTCAATCTTGGGAGGTCGGCACCTAACCCTACTTTTCCCATAGGGGCTGTTGTTTATATTGCACGATTTTGCATTGCACAAGGGTTTCTAGGAATGCAACTATCGTGCTATACGAGAACAGACTGTAGGTTATCTTAGAATGCTCTTTCTGTATAATATAGATAAAGGTTTGCGATTATGCTTGATGCTGGACTTCCCATAGGGGTGCCAGTCACTTGCAAGTATAACGATGTTCCGTCATATACATAATTTTATTAGAGAATCCCAATAGGTTAAAACAACCTTTATAGCATTTTTATCTTCAAAATATAGTTTCTGGAGAACGACTTTTAAATTATCAAGATCGTAAATAGACTGTTAAAGTCAAATGTTTGTATTTGTTGAATATTGTTATTTTTATAGCATTTATAATCGGTAAGTTATTATTTATTATAATAGTTTTATTTAAGTTATTTAATATAATTTAAATAACTTTTCTAACGTTTTTCCGGGAAATTTAGCATTACTATCTCTACATGATGTTATGAATCTAAAAGCAATAGGTGATTTATGAAATTTGGGTATGCCATATAAAAACGGATATTTTATTTTATTATACTTTAACTTTTTATGCAATGCAATTAATTTTTTGATTATTATATTAGAGGAAGATGTTATCTGTTTATATGTATGGCTAGACTGTAGTTAATTTTTTGTAATTTCTATATAATATGATTTACATATGACTGCATAGTTGCAAGCAGCTTTGTCAACGGAAGTAATTACAAAATGTTCGTGTATATCTTTGAGCTGCCTATTTATTAATTTGGTATTATATAGATTATCCTGTATGAATTTCAATTGATTATATTTGTTAGATATGATATTAAGCATTGTAAATAACCACATGTGGTATGCCTCAACCGGTATGTTATATTTGTATGCTGATCTTATGCAGTATTTTAGTAAATCTAGATATAACAATTTTTTAAAGTTAGATTTATTAATAGGTAGATTAGGTCGAAATTTAAAACCCAGTGATAAAATATCTCTAAGTTCGGGATATGGGATTATACCTAAATTGCCAGTTATAATGTGATTATGGTTAGGATCCACGTATCTATGAAATGAAGGTTTGTGGCAAACACATGTATCTTGTCCGATGTTAATACTGTGAGGGTTTGTAGCTATTATTTTATAGTTACACACTTTAAGACCAAATGGTTTAGAATATCTAAATCTGATATTAATATGTAAGTTATTAATAGGCAGCAAGTCATTACATAAATTAATAGTTTTATGTATATCTAAATCATCCATCATTTTATTTTGAAAGTATAAGATGAGGACAGAGTTTTCCGGCTGCTTGCCAACATTCAAAATATTAATTCTGAATTTAACAATGTCTAATATAATGTGCATAAGGTGAAAAGATGCAAAGACATAATCATTGGTTTTTCTATTTAGTGCTTTGAGTACACTAAGTTTAATATGGAAAAGTGTGTTATGTATTTTACTAATATTTATAGAATCCATGAAGTTTCCTAGATGTTCTCGGTTGCTTTTATATGTGTTGGATTTACTATATTTCCTATTGCGATTATATTTATGAAGTTTGGCAATTTGAAACATATTATAAACACAAATATCTTTTAAATTATTCGTCATATAATTTTGATTAAATTTATTATTTAGACCGTATGATTATAGTGTTTTATATTGTAACAATTTCTTCTTGCTAATTTCTTCTTGCAATAATCTTTCATATGCGTAATTAATTACGTTAAGTATTGAAATGAAAATATTCCCAAAAGTATGTTTTTGGAAATGTCTGAATTCAATATCTTGTTCCAGATCACCTGTTTTCTTAGTGGATTTGTTATTATAAGTTTTAATATCGGAACGATGAAGGTTCATTCTAATATTTAGTTTATTGCTAGTTTGACCAATATATTTAACATTGCAAGTACGACAAGTGATCATACATATAACGTTATTCATTTTACAGAATATATGTGAATTCGTATTAATTGTAGCATGATTTGGATGCATATAGGGGCAAGTAAGACATAATTTGTTATTACAAGGTTGAAATTTAAGAGACGGTAATCGGATAATAGTGCCAGAAGCATTATATGCTAAACTGCTCTGTAAAGGGTGTGATATTTGTGTATGTGTCAATGTATTAACATGGTTAGGATTACTATCCAGGGCAACAATAATATCCTCGGTCACTTTTATCCTACTCTGCCGATGTAGTACATTATTATTACAATAAGAGCAAAGTTAATATAAAATAAAAGCAAAGTTAATATAAAATAAAATCAAGATGCGCAATCATAAATCCATGCAGGTAAAATTAAGAAAGATCAACGCAGTTAAGAAAATAGAAAAAGAAATATAATAGAAAAAGCAATATTAGGTAGTGTATACTTAACCTAAGCAAAGCTTTTGTATATACAGTAAACCCCCGCTATTCGTGGTATCTGTATTCGCGGTTTCGCGATCGCTGATTTAATATAAAATGAAACCTAAAAAAATGTGAATTTTAAAGCGCCGTGAATATTTTTCACCCTAAAAAATGGGCGTGGCTAAAATTATCTTTCCCGTCAAAACAGCACCCAGTGGGTGGGGGAGAGGGGTGACAAAACCGCAAGCGTGGATGTTTCTTGCTAATCCTTGTTCAGTATGTGTTATGCGCTTGTCATGGAAGGTTTCGTCGTTTGCTTTTAATTTATATCCTTATAAATTGAATAAATTTATAAATTGATATGCTTACAAAAGTGATAAATCTACCGTTTTGCAGTTTAAAACAGACTTTTTCACTCGAAGAAATATAACGGAAGAAAGTGACATTATTGTGGACAAGTTCTTTCTAACCCATACAAAAATATGGCTACGAATAACAAGAGAAATATGAAAATATCAAAGAAGGTGATGACATTAGCGAATAAAATTGGGTTATTAGACAAAATTTCTAATGGTGAAAGTGTCTCCTCAGTGGCAAAACATTATAAAATCAATGAGTCAACGATACGATCAATCAAAAAATCGGAAGAAAAAATCCACCGTAGTGTCCGTGAAAACGTGCTAATTGCTTCAAAAATTTGCTCTGTAACTCGTGATGTTAAATTAGAAAAAATGGAAAAAGCTTTAAATCTGTGGATAGAAGACCGAACTCAAAATAAAATTCCGTTAAGTTCACTCATCATTCGTGAAAAGGCAAAACTCCTTTATCAACACTTTAGCGAAACTGGTGATAGCACTGGCGGGATAAGTTTTTTAGCTAGCAAAGGTGCTGGTTTGAAAGATTTGTTTGAAATTTCTAATAAATATTACATTTAATATTAAATTGTTTCTTATTTTCATTTCGATGCCATATGCTTGCATTTAACAATGTACTCTCTATGTACATAGTCATATTATGAAGGTACATATAATACATACATAGACAAAATTTTAGACTAGTTTTTCTTATATATTTCATATTTTGGAACGGAACCCCTTTATTACTATGGGAGCCATGACTCAGTATTCGCGTTTTCTGTATTCGTGACATTTCTCAGGAAGCTAACCCCCGCGAATAGCGGGGGTTTACTGTATTTATAATTTTTTTAGTGATAAAAAAGGAAAGAAAGTTAAAACGACAGTAACTGTAACTAATATTTATGGGTCAATGCAGTTGCAAGCAATCATGCATTACACCCATGTCTATAGAATATTAAGGATAATAGAAAATTATTAGAAAAAGTAAATCAATCCAATAATAATAATACCATCAGGGACCTACGAAAACACAAAAAAAAAAAAAAAAAAAAAAATATTATCGCTTTTTACCGACAATCTAGATGACTTCAACTGGGGCCAACCACCCAGAATGAAGGCAAAAAACGACAAGAGGTTCTCTGTTTCTGTGATGATCAATATATGCTAAGTAATTTAAATCTAAACCAAATATAAACCAGTATAGTCCAAATATAAATCAAATGTAAATAAATCGAATGATGATAAAAAGTGAAGAAAATTTAGAGTTATTAGAATCAAAGGTAAGAAATATAAGTAAAATATAAATGTAAGCATATATTAATCATCCTTGACCCGACAGAGAACGTAATTTAATGATTAAAATAAGATTAAATATATAATACATACTACATATTGACCGTATCTAGGACATAATGTAACAGTCGTCAAAATAATATGTGGTGCCCCCTATGTAATGGATACAGTAAAAGTAATTATAAATAAATAATTGAATTTAAGTTAACGCAAAGAGAAACATGTAGATAGTAAAAAGAAAAACTAAAGGAGTAGGAATAATAGAACCTGAACTCCACAAAGGCGAAAAATAGTGGTATAGATAAGAAATAGTTTCTCCTACGTCCTCGGATTGTCCTAATAATTTCGGAGAAATAAAATTAAAGCGTGTAGAACAGTTTAAAGACATTACAAGATATAAGTTGTGGCTCGGGTATGCCCGGGATCGCAAACCCGTTCCTATAGTAGGACCCTGAGCTGAATTTGCATGTTATCTCAGCGTGAACTTAATTAAATTTAAATGAATTTAACTATATATATATATATATATATAAAAAAAAAAATGATACACTGTAATTTGCAAGCCGGTGGGTACAAGTTTTCTACGCCGTAAGATACCAGGAATGCAAAGTCTATCCTATGTACATATATACATGGCACTAAATATGACAATTATATTGAAAATTATATTGAATCAATAGGTTCAGAAAACAAATTTTTGAAATTAATTATATATTTATGCCATGTATATATATACATAGGATACACTTTGCATTCTTGGTGTCTTATGGCATAGAAAACTTGTACCCACCGGCTTGCAAATTACAGTGTATAATTTTTTTATATATATATATATATATATGTATATATATATATAGTTAAATTCATTTAAATTTACTTAAGTTCACGCTGAGATAACATGGAAATTCAGCTCAGGGTCCTACTATAGGAACGGGTTTGCAATCCCGGGCATACCTGAGCCATAACTTATATCTTGTAATGTCTTCAAACTGTCCCACACTCTTTAATTTTATTTCTCCGAAATTATTAGGGCAATCCGAGGACGTAGGAGAAACTATTTCTTATCTATACCACTATTTTTCGCCTTTGTAGAGTTCAGGTTCTATTATTCCTACTCCTTTAGTTTTTCTTCTTACTATCTGCATGTTTCTCTTTGCGTTAACTTAAATTCAATTATTTATTTACAGGCATACCTCGAATAACGAATAGTATGCGTTCCACGAAATTACTTCGTTAAGCGAAACTTCGTTTTCAGAGGTAAAAATACTATGGCCAGAATAGGGATACGTTCCTACGTAAAGAAAATGAAAAGCTTTTTTTTCGAACAAAGAAAAGTTTTATTAAATAAACAGTCAACTTACATACAAAGTGAAATCACATTTTAAAATTGATTGCTTATGCTTTTTTTCTCTTTCATTTAACAATTGCCTATACGGAGTTATTGCATTTAACACTGATCGCTTAACAATAACACTTCTTCCTAAATCAGGATCATTTTCACTAAAAAAATTTAAAACGTTTTCAATGTCATTTAAGCACCTTTTTAAATCTTTGGTTGTTAACACTTTTTCGGCAGGAACTTTAACTTCGTCTTCATTATCTTTGTCTTCGTTGCTAACAAGGTTTTCTAAATCTTCCACTGAAAAACCATCATCTTCTGCATTCAATAAATTTCTAACATCCTCTTCATCGACATTTTCGAAACCTATTGATTGAGCCATCTGGATAACTTCATTTCTAATTTCTTGGATGTTATTTTCTTCTTCTAGTACAACTTCTGGCCATATTTTGCACCAAACTCCATTTAAGCATTTCTTAGTGATTTCTTTCCGAGAACTATCAATGCTTTCAATAGCGTTTTTAATGGTTTAGTTTTTCCAAAAAGTTTTAACTGTCATTTCCTCTTTATCCTCTAGTTCAGTTAAACTGCTTAATGTTCGACGCAGATTATAAGCTTTAAATGATGCTATTACTCCCTGATCCAATGGTTGAATCAGGGAAGTTGTGTTTGCTGGAAGAAACACAACTTTGACAGGAATGTATGTGTCCAACGTGTTATGATCAGTAGGATGTCCCGGAGCATTATCTAACAACAAAAGAGCTTTTTCTTCAAAGTTGTTTTTTTTTGACAATACCGTTTTACTTCAGGACAAAAGTGGTTAACAAACCAATCAGTAAATAACTCCTTGGTAACCCACGCTTTTCTGTTTGCTTTCCATATTACAGGTAAATTCAATTTTATGTTACCTTTTAACGCCCTCGGATTTTCTGAATGGTAAACTAATAACAATTTTAATTTATAATCGCCAGAGGCATTTGATCCAAAGAGTAACGTTAAACGGTCTTTGATGCTTTGAACCCAGCAGCTGATTTTTCTTCAATAGAAATGAAGCTTTTTGTTGGTAGCCGTTTCCAGAACAAACCGCTTTCGTCAATATTGAACACCAAATTTGGAAAATTTTCACGTTCAATTATTTCCTTTAGTTTTTCTGGAAACTTATTTGCAGCTTCTCCTGTTAATTTTACACTATGAATCCTGGCCCGTTTTTTTAAATTTCTCGAACCAACCACGAGAAGCCCCAGAGGTTTCCGTAATTTCTTCAGTTTGTTTAGATTTCAGGTGATTAAACTGGAATATTTTTTTTTATGTTAAATGGGGCTTGAAATTGCCGACTTCGTTATATCGAAGCTTCGTTATCAGAGGTAACGTTAACCGAGGTATGCCTGTATAATTATTTTTACCGTATCCATCACATAGGGGGCACCACATATTATTTTGACGACTATTACATTATGTCCTAGATACGGTCAATATGTAGTATGTATTATATATTTAATCTTATTTTAATCATTAAATTACGTTCTCTTTCAGGTCAATGATGATTAATGTATGCTTACATTTATATTTTACTTATATTTCTTACCTTTGATTCTAATAACTCTAAATTTTCTTAACTTTTTATCATCATTCGATTTATATCTGGCCTATACTGGTTTATATTTGGTTTAGATTTAAATTACTTAGCATATATTCATCATCACAGAAACGGAGACCCTCTTGTTGTTTTTTGCCTTCATTCTGGGTGGTTGGCCCCAGTTGAAGTCATCTAGATTGTCGGTAAAAAGCGATAATAATTTTTTTTTTTTTTTTTGCGTTTTCTTAGGTCCCTGATGGTATTATTATTGGATTGATTTACTTTTTCTAATAATTTTCTATTATCCTTAATATTCTATATATATATATATATATATTTTTTTTTTTTAAGATTAAATGCACAAGGCATAATGTCATGGATTGAAATTAACTATATAACATTGGTGTAAATACCTTAAAATATATATATAGTAAAGTTTTTACATTGTATTTTTCTTTTCCAACAGTCAACTTATTATTTATTTTATTATTTTATGCATTTATTTATTTTTGGCTGAGGCAGAAAAAGTTCACTTCCTTGCACTATTTGACCTTAATAATACTTCTTCAATTACCTTCCCATTATGTGGAAATAAGACCGGCCTCCGTAGCCGAGTGGGCAGGAGCTGGAGTGCATTAGCACACGCTCTTTGAGTAGACCGGGGTTCAAGCCCCTGAATACGGTCGATCTGCCAACCCGCACTGGACCAGCATGGCAGATTATGGTCCATTTCCCTCAGCATGAATTGTTGAGGAGGCTTCCATCCTGCAGTGGGTTGATAATGGCTGCACTTTACTTTTACTTTTATGTGGAAATATAAATATTCTAACGAATAGTTATATTTCCTTAAAGGCTCTAATGATGCAGACTGGCATATATCTTTTTTTTTTTAGCTGAAATTTTATTTATAATAAGGATATAACTAATTCCTTGCACCTTCACAATGGTGGGCTGTTAGCAACCCTAGCAGTCTACAAACTGTTTTTATTAAATAGTCATGGCTCATTTTTAGCAAAACTGAATCAGCTGGGTGTTTCGGAAAGCTTGCAGTGTTACTGCATGGCTCTGGAGACATGGAGTCATGTTTTATATTATTGTCATGAGTACTCAAGATCTCAGAAATGAATTTTTATTTGCTAGTCCTAATCTTGCTCATCTGACTGTGGGTGATGAGGCTCAATTAAATAAGACTGAGGTAGATTTTCAGGCTTTTCAAGTATTTCCAAAGAAATTATTCCCAAGAAGATCAGTGCTGCTTGAACTTGAGAAAAGAACAGTAGAAGACTTAGAGGATATTGATATGAATTCTGTGTAACCGTTCAGGGTGCTGAAATAAACTGAGTAATTGCCCTTGTAGTTAATGGTCATCATGTTCCTCTGTGAACAGGATAATCTTTTTACACAATTTATGTAGTAATGTGACCATACTGCCATTTGTCTTCATCTCATGTTGACTTCATAAGATCAGTGGCTCCTTGTGCCACAAATTATATTTCTTACTAGTTTTGTGATGTGATTTATTGTCTGGACATGTTATATGTTCATTTCACTTTTTGACATTGTAATTAATATGACTTTAAATCTGTATATCATCTGTATATAATATAATATGCATGTATATATGTATATAGTGGATTTGCCAGTTTCTGGCTAGGGGCCACTTGTTAATAAAAATGTAAAAAAAAAAAAAAAAAAAGAAAATGTTAGTAACCCTAGATATACCCATGTGCATGTCCAGAAATATGGCACCAAGCATACCAGAAGTGACCACCCAGATGCAAATCAACATAAGCAGGGGTCAAGGTGTGGTGCCAAAACCACACGTAGGAATGCCACACTTGTGTTACCAGGCAATACTAGGTGGTTAATGACACCAATCAACCAGTGCAATACCACTGTAGTGACCCCACTAAAGTCCCACCTAAAAGAAATTAAAATAAATAGCATGAGAAAAGTGAGAGAAAATGGTGTGCTGCTGAAAGCAGTAAACAAAGATCTGAAAAAGATAGAAGTAAACCATGAAATTCTAAAACTTGAATTAAAACGAGAACAACCAAAGGGAAAGAATCCACATATACTGCTATTTGACATAATACAAACTACACCGGAGAAAGAGCTAAAGACAGATATATATATACCATAAAAACTTCCAAGAAATAATGAGTATAGATGAGTCTGCACAACAGTTTCAACTTAAAAGAGCTACAAAAAGTTGAAAAATGGCCAGTTAAATATCATAGTGGAGATTTCCCCCATGATTTGGAAGCACTTACAAGGACAGCAAAAAATCTCTGCTGGCTGGACTAGTCATAGATTCAGGGAGCACTTCCCTGTACAAAAGTGCTTTAATTTTCATAGATATGGTCATACTGCCAGGGACTGCAGTCAGAAAACCCCTGTCTGTGATCACTGCGCAGTTACTGGCCATGACTACAAGAACTGCCAAAACAAAAATCAAAAGCCGAAATGTGCTACCTATAAGGCAGAAATGGCTGACTGACTATGGCCACTCAGGGATAATAAATGACCTGTTATAAAAAAAATTATAAAAATTATACAATCTACAACCAATTATGTGCCAGATTGGTAACATAAATGTGACTAGGGCTCTAAATCTCATCCAATTGAATGCTCAAAGAGCAAGAGCTGTTGTTGATCAGATCAAACTCAAATTAGAAGAACATTATTAATATAGATATATTGGTACTCCAAGAACCATACACACACATATGGGTAGGGTTAAAAGATAGCCAAGAGGCTATAAAATAATAGAATACACCTCAGGTGTCTCTTCTACAGCAATAGTAGTTAAAAATACTGACCTTACAATCACAAGGGTGGTTCATCCCTGCTCCCCAGTGGCAGTGTGTGCCCATATCATCAGTGCAGTTGGGCAGTTCTATATTATATCTCTTTATGCAAGACCAGCTGAAGATATAAACCTTACTATAGATTACTTATAAGCAGTCATACATCTGTTACCCACTGCAAATATCATAGTGTGTGCTGAAGTCAACTGCCGATCAGCCCTATGGCACAGCTGTACAGAAAACAGAGCAGGCACAAACATTGGCCAGATATTATCAAATTTTATAGCCACCTCAACCTTTCAAGTGATAAATCAACATAATAACTTACCAACATTTAGCAGTATCATGTGGGAGAGTGACATTGATATTACTCTTGCCACCAATTCAATTTCTTATAAAATCACAGACTGGTATGTCCAGGCAGTCTGGACCATATCAGATCATAGAGCCACCACCTTCAAATTAAAAAGGCAATTACAAACAACACTCTTTGTTGGATATCAAAAGATATAACCTTAAAAAGGCAAACTGCTAGATTTTCGCAGAACATACAGCAGCTGAGCTGCAAAAACAGGAAAATGAGTGGTCTAGATCAGGCAACTGAAGCCCAGATGAGCAAGCACTGACTATGAAAAACATTTCAATAAAACCAGCAAACCTGTCTATCCCACGGAAAAAAACAGAGCAAGCAGGTAATCCCCAGGTGGTGCCTTGAACTGACCATACTCAGCAGAAGGGTGCACCATTTGAGGATAAATTTCCAAAGATCCAGAACATCTTGGCCACAGAATGAGGTGGATACACTGAGAGATTCTTATAGAACTCTCAAGAATCAGTATACAGCTCCCATAAGAGACAAGAAAAGGGAATACTGGGGGTACTTGGTGGGAACTATTGGAAACAATAACCCTTGGGGAGTTGTCTACAGATTATTAACCAACAAGATGCCAAGAGGAGATGTCTTAGAAACTACTGTTAAACCAGATGGAACCCCAACCCTGTGCTGGTGGATTCTGTATATAACATCCTAGACAGTATTATTCAAACTGAAACCGGGGATCATTCACCCACCCAGCTAGACATTATAAAAGAAAACACTGAATATGACAATGACAATACTGAACCTCTGTTTAGTGTACAAGACCTAGAAATAACACTATCTTAAACCAAAAAAAAAAAAATAATAAATAATAAATTCCAGAGTTATCAAAAAATTAGCAGAAATAGCAACAGGCAAATTAATAGCACTATATAATAACTGTATGACAGAAGGTATATTCCCAAAGATATGGAAAAAACCAGTGTTAAGACTAATTCTCAAAAGCCCTGAGAAACCCCCCCTTTTTTTTTTATGTAAACCCCAAACACGAGAGGTATTAGAACCTATAGATGGGATATCAGAGACGTGGTGTCACACAGATATAAGGGATGCAGAACTGCAATTTGAGGAGTACAAGATCTACAGAAAGGATAGACAGGATAGGAAGGGGGGAGGGGTTATGCTATTAGTTAAGAAACACATAAAAACCAAGGAAGTGAAGCCAGTCGACATCGCTGGACAGTGCAGTGTTGAGTCAGTTTGGTGTGACATAAGCATTGGGAGATCAAGATTGAGAGTAGGAGTGTGCTATAGGCCTAATGACTCTGATGAGCATAATAAGGAACTGTACAGGGAAATAGAGTGGGCCAGTAAATCAGAGAGTCTTATAATGGGAGATTTTAATTTCCCAGATATAGACTGGAATTTGGGGGCTGGTTACTCACACACTAGCAGGGATTTTGTGGATTTATTGGATGATTGTTTTCTACATCAGCATGTTCGGGAGGCAACTAGAGGGGGTAACACTCTTGATTTGATTATCAGCAGTGATTCTTCATGCATTAAGAATCTGCAGATAAATGAACCACTAGGTGGCAGTGATCACAGTGTGCTGAAGTGGGATTTACTCAAAGAGGTAACTACCATTAGGGGTAAAGGGAAGGGTTATTGCTTCCATAAAGGCGACTACGATGGACTGAGACAGTATTTAAATTCTATACAGTGGGACCAACTGATGATGTTACCAACAGCAAATTCAAAATGGGAAGCATTCAAAGAACTTATCTTGGAAGCTACTAGGCTTTACATACCAACTAAGAAATATTGTTCAAGGTTTAGGCCAAAATGGATGTCAGATGAACTAATGAGGCATATGGCAGAGAAGAAAAATGCATGGGATACTTACAAATTAACACATGACACAGAAGCCTATGATAGATACAAGTTGATATGCAACCAAGTTACAAAGGAGGTTAGGCAGGCGAAGGCAGATTACGAGAAATCCTTGGCAAGGGATGCAAAGAAAAACAGCAAAGAGTTCTTTACTTATGTAAACTCTAGAAGGAAGGGGATGAATCAGATTGGTCCACTTGATATTGATGGGTCAACTGTTGATGATCCTGCTCAGGTAGCTAACAAACTAAATGAATATTTTGCATCGACATTCACACATGAGGAGTTATTCAGCAAGGGGAATGCCAGAGGTGTATTCAACTCTAGCAGTAAGCTACAGAATCTTGAAATAACTGGGAGTAAAGTGGAGGAGAAACTGTTGAAGATAAACACAAGAAAGGCACCCGGGGTGGATGGGATCTATCCAGTTATATTAAAGGAGGCAGCAAAGGAAGTAAGCAAACCCTTAGCCATAATTATGAGAGCTTCCTTGGACTCAGCGGAGGTACCCATAGACTGGAAATGTGCAAATGTGACCCCAATTCACAAAGGAGGATCAAAGGCTGACACAAGTAATTATAGACCTGTGAGCTTAACTTCTGTTCCAGGAAAATTAATGGAGGCACTGGTTAAAGAAGCACTGCAGGATCATTTAGACAAGACTTCAGTTATAGCTCAGACACAGCATGGTTTTGTTAAGGGGAAGTCTTGCCTGACCAACTTGATTGGATACTATGATGCAGTCACAAAAGAACTGGATGCAGGGAATAACTTTGATATTATATACTTGGATCTTAGAAAGGCTTTTGATACTGTTGCACATGGAAGACTGCTACACAAATTGGAGCAGTGTGACATTGGAGGCAAATTGCTGCTATGGATAAAGGGGTGGTTGAGGGGGAGAAGACAGAGATTGGTAATCAATGGACACTGCTCATCGTGGACTGATGTTATTAGTGGAGTCCCTCAGGGCTCAGTGTTGGGTCCATTATTGTTTTCTGTATTTATAAATGATATTGATGATGGTATATCGGGCTTAATGTCCAAGTTTGCAGACGATACAAAGGTTGGCAGGGTTGTCAAGGACACTACTGACACTATGCTGCTGCAACAGGATCTGGAAAGGTTGAGCAGATGGGCTGAGAGGTGGCAAATGAAGTTTAACATTGACAAATGTAAAGTACTACACATGGGAAACAGCAACCCCAGAGCAACGTATCAACTCTGTGGTACTACACTGACAGTGGTAGAGAATGAAAGGGACTTGGGGGTGGTTGTGCAGGCAGATATGAAGTTCTCTGAGCAGTGCAGACGGGCTGCAAGAGTAGCTCATGGAGTATTGTCAATGATATACAGGAATTTTTCCAGCAGGGATAAGGAGGTGATTATTCCATTGTATAAGGCAATGGTCAGGCCACACCTAGAGTACTGTATACAGGTCTGGAGGCCTCATTTCAAGAAGGATGTAGAGCTGCTGGAACGAGTACAGAGAAGGGCAACGAGATTAGTGAATGGAACAAAGGGGTGCTCTTACGAAGAAAGGCTTAAGTTTTGCAAATTACAGTGTCTGGAGACTAGGCACCAGCGAGGTGATCTGATAGAGGTGTATAAAGCCTTGAATGGTTTAAGCATGCTCAATGCTGATGGGATTCTTCCTCTAGCTCAGAAAAATCACCTGAGAGGGCATAAATTCAAATTGAGGAAAGACAGATGTAGGATAGACGTGCGGAAATTTGCCTTTAGCCAGCGGGTGGTTGGTTGGTGGAACAGACTGCCATCCCTTGTGGTGGAGGTTGATAGCCTAAATAAGTTTAAGGCTCAGCTGGACAGGTATTTTGAACGAACAGAGGGGTGAAGTGGAAGTGGGTTTTTTTTTTTTTTTTTTTTGGCTGATGCTGCATAAGCTTGCTTTCTTGCATCAAATGCCTCTACTAATGCTAATGCTAATGCTATAGTACTTAGTACCGTGCTTGGGTTGGAGGTTGAGAAGACGAAAGAAGATATTTGTTGACATTGGACTTGAACTTCTGTAGACTGTAATTTTCAGGAAATACGTATGAAGGAAGGTTGTTCCAGAAAACAGCAGTTGAATGAATAAACAAGGAAGATGAAAAGTTGGTTCTGTGAGTTTGGAGTTGGATAGTATATGGATGTTGGCTGGTGGCGGCATGTGTTCGGACTGTTTTGAAAGAGGGAGCAGGAATTATAGAAGCCGATTCAGAAGAACAGTGCCCATGGCAGTACCTGTAGAAGAGGCATGCAGCAGAAACAGTACGTCTATGAGATAGCGAGTGGAGAGACTTTGTTAAAGATGAATCATTAATTAACCTAACTGCCCTCCTCTGAATGGAATCAAGAAGACAGAGAGGTTTTGGGGGCACCACCCCAGATGTGGGAACAATATTCCATGGCAGGGCGGATTTGCGATTTATACAGAGTGAGCAGCTGTTTGGGAGAAAAGTAACGCCGAGAGCGAAAGAGAAAACCAAGTTTTTTAGATGCAGAGGAAGCAATATTTGTAATGTGCTTGTGCCAAGAGAGATTAGAAGTCAGGGTAATCCCCAAAAGAGATATATCATTTTGCCTAGAAATCGGAGTGTCACTAAAGATAAGCATAGGAG
Source organism: Mastigoproctus giganteus (assembly GCF_048544385.1). Taxonomy (NCBI): domain Eukaryota; kingdom Metazoa; phylum Arthropoda; class Arachnida; order Uropygi; family Thelyphonidae; genus Mastigoproctus; species Mastigoproctus giganteus. The sequence goes on from NC_143581.1 coordinate 120,520,461, forward strand.
CAGAAAAATCCTTTTTTGCGAGATATAAGACAAGACTGAGTTTTAGAAGGGTTGAAATCAACTAAGTTGTCTTTGCCCCACTGTAGAATTACCTGAAGATCGGCGTTTAAGGAATTGGTAGCAGATTTTCGAGAAGTTGAAGCTGATTGAGCAGGACAAGGTTTCTCAAAATGGAAAGTGAATGCAATGTCCTATCTTTGGCAAAACTATGGATAGGATTTCCAGACAATGGAAGAAGGTCATTAATATACAAGAGGAAAAGAGTGGGGGAAAGAACTGAACCTTGGGGGACACCGGCATCAGTGGAGAAGTTAGAAGACAGAGAGCCATCTACCATCATCCTCAGTGAGCGATCAGAGAGAAAACTGGATAACCAATTACTAAAAACAGTTGGCAAACCATAAGGTGGAAGCTTGTTTAGAAGACCTTTATGCCAAACACGATCGAAAGCCTTTGAGATGTCAAGAGCAACTACTTGTGTTTTACCAACCCTTTCCATTGAATTAATATATAAATGGGTAACATAAGCCAGAATATCACCAGTGGATCGACACTGACGGAATCCATACTGGCGATCGTTGATCAGATGGAAGGTTTCTAGTAGTTTAAGAGTTGGCGGTTAATTGATTTCTTCATTACTTTAGAAAGAGTGGAAGTAATAGCAATGGGACGATAATTGGATGAGGGGATTACTGATCCCAAATCATATAGCCCTACTCCCTGTACTAGAGAAAATATATGAAAGATTAATACATAGCAGATTAGCTCAATACTACACTACACAGAAGCAGGGTTACATTCCAACAATCAGTATGGATTTAAGCAGGGCAACTCTATGGAGGATGCCATGCACGACCTACTGACAACAGTTTAAAACTCAGGGAAGAAATATATGCTGGTAATCTCTATTGACTTTGCTGGGGCATTTGACTCACTCTGGTGGTCTAGTGTCCTTAGGAGGCTTCGCCAAGCAAAGGCCCACAAAACCTCTATAAGGTAATAAACAGCTACCTTACAGACAGATGTGTCTCAGTACGCATAAGGTTCCAGGAATTGATACACCGTGTAAATAAATGCTGCCCGCAGGATTCAATCCTTGGCCCTTTCTTCGGGAACATTGTTCTGGATGAATTTCTGGCCTTGGATCTGTGTCCTGAGGAAAGCCTGGCCTTTGCAGACGACATGATTTTCCTTGTAAAAGGTAACACGTAAGTGGTTGTAGAGTAAAGATCAAATGCTGCCATTTTGCAGCTGCAGGAATGGATGTAAATAAACATGCTTAAAATAATGCCTGACAAAACCAAACAAATACTTCTAAAAGCAATTTGGACATAAGATATCCAGAAATCAAAATTAACACAACCACAATAAAAATGGTAACAGAACTAAAATATCTTGGAGTAGTCTCCGCTTCAAAATTAGCTTTTTATCCCCATACCTGGCAAAGAAAGTGAGAAATTATGCAGGTATGATTGCCAGGATCAGTCGGGCAGACTGGGGACTCAAAAGAAAGACCCTGGCAATCATATACTGTCCAATGTTCCTACCTGTTATTAATTATGGAGCCGGTACAGGGTTCACCTGATCGGCCATAGTTAGAAAGAGGAATAAATTAGAATTGATACAAAGGGCAACTTCTCATCCCAGAGCATGTCGAACAGTGAGCACACCTGCACTACAGTAGGTGGCCAGAGCTCTCCCACTTTACCTGAAAGTAAAGTGGGAGAACGAAGTAGACTTAAAAAAGAGCATACCCACAGAATTTCTGGGGACAGCCTTTGATAGAGTCAACACCATCAATGCTGAAAAAAAAAGAATAGCCACAAAGCTAAGTGAGCTGTGGCAAACAAAATGGGAGCAGGAAACCAGAGGTCTAGTTACCAAAAGGTTTCTGCCATGGGGTGGCAATGGTCAGCTCAAATCCACCTAAGTGGTAATCCACCTTACTGATATTTTTCAACTAATCTCCGTAGGGCTGACTGAAGACCCAAATTGCACCCGTGGTGAGAGTAAAGACTGGGCACTCATTCTATATGAATGTATAATTTATGACACCCGCAGAACAGAGCTAATAGCACAGATTGGCCCCCTCCAAAGGGGAGAAGAACGTCTATTCATTATAGAAGAGGAAAATTATAAAGCCTTAACAACCTTCACACAAAGTATTCGAAATGTGCAGAACTATCCAAAGAATGGCAATTCAGCCCCCCTCCAGCAATTAAACAATAATCAATAGCTAAAATTTCCCACATCTCCCACCACGCCCAGACAATTACCTAATAACAGCAGTATTCCATGCCCTGATATGGCAAAACCAGATTGACCTTGGTACCTCCAGGAATATCCTGACATGTTTAGGAACCTGGCAAATAAGTAACCATGCAGGGGAGGGAGATGTACAAGCAGCCAGGGAAGCAGATTAGCTGAAAAATATCAGTAAGCTGGAAGCAAGAGGATGCAATGTAGAATGAGTGAAGAATGAAAGACAGAATGCATAGGCTGGTCACTGAGTGAAAAAGTGAATTAGGAATTATGGAAAAAGGAAATAAATGTCAGTTTTGGTGAAAGAAAGAGTCATCCAGCAGGAGAGAAAGAGAGAGTGAATAAGCGTTATGGTGAATGGGAATGAGTGGAAGAACAAATGTAATTGGCTGAAAAAATACAAAGTTAATAACAACTCACACCACTCTATATATACTAACAAACATTGCATTCTCCCCTGGCCTGCACCACAACTGAAGAATAACAGTAAGTTGAGGTGCCTAGAAAGTGCAGTGCTGAAAGCAAGAGTCGAACAAATGAAATGAAAGCCAGAAGTAAGTGTGTGAGAAAAACAACAAAAATTGTAAATGTTTACAGTTAAGTACAGACTAACCCTAGTTTTAATCTTTTATATTCTTTCTTATTTAGCCTAATTATTCAGCATTAGTATTTTTAGTACTTCACTAATTAGTAAGCATTAGTGAATAATTACGTTACACCACTGCATCCCCCCCCCGGAGTGTGAGAGAGTTGAATAATTGAGTGAAAATAAATATATATATATATATATATACAAAGGGTACTAGGAAAGTTTTGCAATATGACGCAACAATGAATCACAGGAAGCTGCTTGTTGCTGCATGTTGAGACATGTTCATACATGCATAGTAGCCGCCGCGCCAAGTTGATGGGCTCAGTTATTCATTAGTAGTGAGAGTGTAAAGTGCTTGCGATGGCATCGTGGTCACGAAATAAGATAAGGACAGTTTTGCGGTATAATTTCGTGCGTGGTTTAACCATAGACCAGTGCTTAGAAGAAATGACTCTTGCACTAGATGATGATTGTCCACATCGTACAACGATATTCAGGTGGTATAGAGAATTCCAAAGGGGAAATTTCACTCTGGAGGATTCTGAGAGGCCGGGAAGGCCACGAACGTCAGTTACGGAGGAAAACGTTACTGCTGTGAGGAAAATGCTTGACGAAAACAGGCTAGTGACCTACCAACAGATAGAGAGATCTAAGCTTTGAGCCTAAATGCACCAGCAATTCGTTCGATTCTGCAAGATCATTTGCACATGAAGAAACTTTGTTCTCTCTGGGTGCCGCATCAACTGACTGAAGAGCAGATGACACGACATGTGACTTGGTGCCGGGAGATGTTAAAAAAGTTTGATAAGGGACAATCTCGGTATGTGAACAACATCGTGACAGGTGACAAGACTTGGCTGTAGTATTACGATCTGCCGACCAAGGCTCAAAACAAAGTTTGGGTCTTTGATGATGACGACACACCCGTAATTGTCAGAAAATCCCGATCTGTAAAGAAGAAAATGATAGCTGTATTTTACAAATCGAGTGGAATTGTGGAACGTGTCATTTTGGACACGCAGAAGACAGTCACAGCTAAGTGGTATACTGAACAATGCCTGCCTAAAGTCATTGGATCTATGAAGAACCTGCGGCCAAAGTCAAGAATGGACACCTGGTACCTCCATCACGATAATGCTCCAGCTCACCGCGCCAAAGCCTGCACCGAATATTTGACCACGACAGGACTGAAACTTCTCGAGCACCCTCCCTACAGTCCAGACCTTGCTCCCTGCGACTTTGCACTGTTCCCGCATGTGAAAATGAAGCTAAAAGGGAGGCGGTTTTCCAGTGATGAGGACCTTCAACGGGCTTGGGACAACGAGTGTGCTTTACTCCCTAGTGAAACTTGGCAGAACTGGTTTAAAGATTGGTTTCGGAGGATGGAGAGGTGTATTGAATGTAGAGGAAATTACTTTGAAAAAATTAAATAAACAAAGTTGTATTGCAAAACTTTCCTAGTACCCTTTGTATAAAAACAAACAGAAAAAAAATTATAAACTATATGAACAAGTATAAAAATAGAATGCAAGTAGAGTGAGAATGCAGATTATGAATGAATGAAGTGAATGTATGTCTCTCTCACCCACCTCGCCTTGTGGGTTCCCCACTGCCAGCTAACATATCCCACCCCCAGAGCGGGATGGGCAGTTTGATCTTCTTACTGGATTCGACAAGATACGGACCTGACAACACCAAGAAAGACATACTGCAGCCTTGCTGCCAACACGGCAATCTGGCGTTCTGAACTGGGTACTCTAATCTAGTTCCCTTTAAAACCCCATCCCTAAGCAGGGGAGAGAGGATACGAGTCTCTGTCATCCCCCCATACTTCATCTGGTGAGGCTCGTCCCCCACTGACATCTTTGGTGATGCCTACTCTATCGCCCCCATCCTTCTACCTGTTTTCCCCAGTCTCCAGTCTCCCCCCCCCTAACTAAACCGATCGAGTACGCCCCTAGCAATGTCACCAATTTCTAATCAACATCTAAAAATTCAACTGCATTCTCGAAAACCTGTTTCGGCCCTTCCAAATTCTTGTGCCCCCCCTCCCCTCAAGGAAAAAAGGTGTGCTTGCCATTTGCTAGTCCTATGTTGTGGCGCGAGCCAGTAAGCCATGCCGAATGTTACTTTTGTGTATGTGATGTTAAAGATTACAATTCAAAAAATAAAAAGGACATCAAATATCCAGATCTACGTTCAGCCATAAGACCGGCTCTGCATGGATCTGATCTGCTGTATCTCCACCAGAAACTCCAAGTTTCTGGTGGAGATACAGCATCTTCTTCCACCGAAGCAGAAGCTAAAGAGGTTAGTGAAGAGGAATGTTATCAACCAGAAAATAATTTAATGCCACAGCAATTCACGAAAGTTAAACTGAACGATTTAGTAAAGGACTTAGGTCTTCCAAAGTACGCTGCTGAAATTCTGGGATCCAGACTTCAAGCGAAGAACTTACTTGCTCCAGGTATATCATTTTCCTGGTACAGAAATCGTGAAAGGGAGTTTATACAGTATTTTTCACAAGAAGGTCCTCTCGTATATTGCAGTGATATCGCTGGTTTAATAAGTGCCTTAGGAGCTCCATCATATGTTCCTAGTGAATGGAGACTATTTATAGACTCTTCTAAGACTAGTTTAAAAGGTGTCCTGTCAGCTGCTCATTCAGTCTACTTAAAAGAAACTTATTACAATCTAAAGTTGTTTCTGGAGAAAATTAAATATCAAGATCACGAATAGCAATATGTGGAGACTTAAAGGTGTTATGTATGTTGTTGGGGCAACAGTTTGGGTACACTAAAATGCCATGCTTTATTTGTGAATGGGATAGCAGAGCTCAAGCGCTGCATTGGACAAAAACCAATAGCCTCGGAGGCACAATCTTACACAGGGGTCAAAAAATATTGTGCACGAAAGTTTGGTGAAGCCAGATAAATTACGTTTACCTCCACTGCATATCAAGTTAGGCATAATGAAGCAATTTGTTAAAGCACTGAATAAGGATGGCAACTGCTTTAAGTACCGTTGCAGTAAATTTCCTGGTTTATCTGATGCAAAACTTAAGGAGGGTATCTTCATTGGTCCCCAAATTAGAAAATGGTTTTAGACGGTCAGTTTGAAACTACTATGACTGATGGTGAAAGGGAAGCCTGGATTGCTTTTAAAAGTGTAATGGAAAACTTTCGAGGAAATCATAAATCACAAGATTATGTGAAAATTGTTCAAAATATGCTCAAAAAGCTTTGCAATTTAGGTTGCAATATGAGCATCAAAATTCACTTTTTGCATGCCTATCTTGATTTTTTCCCTGAAAACCTTGCACAGATGAGCAAAGTACAAGAGTAAAGATTCCATCAGGACATTAAGGAAATGGAGCAGAGGTACTAGGGAAGGTGGAATACAAGCATGATGGCCGACTACTGCTGGTGTTTAAAAAGGGAGAAACCTGGCACTGTACATAAAAGAAAAACGATTAAGCGTTCTTTTCAAACAAAGAGACTAAGGTCTGATTAATGAAAGTTTCAAAATTTTGATTAATACTTGTTAGTATTTACATATTTTTACATATATGAAAATGTAATCCTATCAATTTGTCATTACTAAATACAACAAAGTTATATTATTTTGTAAAAAAACAGTACTTTTTTTATTTCTTAAATTGTGATGTATCTGGATGTGATAGGAAAAAATCTAAGCCATATTTGAAATCACAGCAACATATTTCGGCAGTAGGACCTATTGAAATTCAAACCCCAGTGCACAAACTTAAATTTGTAAACTAGTGTAATGAGAACAAAAGAATTGCTTTCTCTTGTTACCATTCTAACATGCTAGTGCAGGAAACAATCGTAATTGCAGAAGAAGTAATCAAAGAAGCAACAAGGATTTTCATAGAAACTAAAAAATACTTAGTTTGAAAACTTAGAATAAATGGATGTCAGATAAACTGATGAGACTTGTGGTAGAAACGAAAAATTCTCAGGTGGAACAAGCCAATGATAGATACAAATTAGTCTGTAATAAAGTCACAGGAGGTTAGGCAAGTTAAAGCAGATTAACAGAAACCTCTCGCAAAGAATGTAAAGAAAAATAGCAAAGGCTTCTTTGCTTATACTAACAGTAAAAGGAAGAGATTGAATAACATTGGTCCACTTGAAGTAGATGGTTTTTTCTGTTGCTGATTTTGCTTAAGTTACAGACAAAGTGAATAGGTATTTTGCATCTACATTCACACGACAAATTCTTTAGGGGGGGGGATACCAAAAGTTTATCAAACTATAAAAAAAAAGTAAATTGCAGCCATTATCAACCCACTGCAGGATGGAAACCTCCTCAACAATTCATGCTGAGGGAAATGGACCATAATCTGCCACGCTGGTCCAGTGCGGGTTGGCAGATCGACCGTATTTAGCAGTCAGGGGCTTGAACCCCGGTCTACTCAAAGAGCGTGTGTCACTGCACTCCCGCTCCTGATCACTCGGCTACGGAGGCCTTATCAAACTATAACATAAAGATAAATGATTTTGTTATTACTGAGAAGAAAGTGGAAAAGAAACTGCTGAAAGTTAACATAAAAAAGATGGCTGGGATCTATTCAATTATATTAAGGAAGGCAGGAAAGAAGGTAAGCCAACCCTTAGCCACACCGACCACCCCTGAATCCCTTAGGATTCAGGGGCGGTCTGGAGATGTGAAAATATATCCCCAATTCATAAAAGGGGATCAGAAGGCAACGACAATAATCACAGCAAGCTACTATACAACAAGGTTTAAAAAAATTAGGCAGATGATTTGAGAAATGGCAATTTGACACTGACAAATGAAAAATGCTTCATCCGTGTAGCAGCAATCACAGATTAAAGTATGAACTGTGTGGTACTACACTCAGGGTAATGGAAAATGAAAAACACTTTTAGTTAACTATGTACACTCAGATATGAAGTTCTCTGAACAGTGCTGACAGGACAGCTTTGGGGTTCGGTCAATGATATACAGGAACTTTGCTGCAGGGATAAGGAGGTGATTATCCCATTGTATTGTACGAGGAATGATTAGGATGTATCTTGAATACTGCATACAGGTCTAGAGGCTTCATTTCTATTGGAATGAGTGCAGAAAAGGGCAACAACATTGATGAAAGGAACGAAAGAGTGGCTGCACAAAGAGAGGCTTCAATTGCAGCACCCAGAGACCCAGAGACTTAACTCCTTTGCTCATATTTTGTTATTAATATAACTGGATACATCCCATCCACCTCAAGTGCCTTTTTTTATGTTTAACTTCAACAATTTGTCTTCCAAGTTCCTTTCAGTTAGAGAAACATTTAGCTCTGTGTTAGATTTTGAGGAATTTCTGGCATTCTCCTCCCTAATGAACTCCTCATGCGTGAATGTAGAGGTAAAATTCGTATTCATTTTATCAGCAACCCGAGCATGATCAGCAACAGTTAAACCATTGACAAACTCGTACACCAATGTGATTCAATCACTTCCTTCTACTGTTATAAGTAAAGAAGTCTTTGCTGCTTTTCTTTGCATTCTTTGACAGAGTCTTCTCATAACCTCCTTTAGCTTATCTAAACACCTTGTGACTTGTTTACAGGCTAGTTTAAATCTACCATAATATTCTCTACCACCTGATAATTTATATGCATCCTATTCATTCTTCCCTGCCACAAGTCTCATCAGTTAATCAGGCATCTATTTAGGTCAAACCCTGGAATGGTATTTCTTAGTTGATATGAAAAGTCTAGTGGCTTCAACAAGTACTTAGTATTAGTATTAGTAACGGCCGCATGGTGCAAGAAAGCCTATGGCTTATGCTGCACCAGCCAAAAAAAAAAAAAAAATCCGAACAAAACAATGATAAAAACAAATAATAAAAAAATAAAATTAAATAAATAACTAAATAATAATAATTAATAAAAAAAAAAAAAAAAGGAAATTAAACCTATCATCCTATGCACTTCTCTTACCCAAAAGTACTACCAGATGACCTTTGAATTTCCCCAAACTGTCGGCCTCTACCACCCATGAAGGCAACTTATTCCAGTAATTTATAACACGCTGGCTAAAATAAAACTTCCTGCAGTCCAATCTAAACATTTCCCCCTGTAACTTGAATTTATATCCCCTAGTTCTAGCATCATTTATAATCTTGAAAATTTTGTCCTCATTCATTTTACTGATGCCTCTCAGAGCCTTAAACACCTCAATCAAATCTCCTCTAAGGTGTCTAGTTTCCAAACTCTGCAACCCACATATTCGAAGTCTTTCTTCATAAGCACGCCCTTTTGCCGATCTCACCAGGCGAGTTACCCTTCTTTGCACCCTTTCAAGAAGCTCGATGTCTTTCTTAAGGTGCGGTCTCCATACTTGAACACAGTATTCCAAGTGTGGTCTAACATAAGCCTTATATAATGGGATTATCACGTCCCTATCTCTACTTGCAAAAGTTCGATAGATCATCGATAGGACACCATGGGCCTTCCTTGCAACCTGTTTACAATGCTCAGAGAATTTCATGTCTGACCGTATCGTAACACCCAAGTCCCTTTCCTCCAGTACTGGGTTTAGTTGAACTCCACCAAGTGAATAAGTTTTTTTGGGATTAATGTTTCCCAGGTGTAATACCTTACACTTTGTTGGATTAAAGCACAGCTGCCATTTTTCTGACCATTCCTGAAGTCTATCTAGGTCTCTCTGAAGAAGCTCAGCTTGACAGTGATCATTAACTACTTTACCAATTTTAACGTCATCTGCAAATTTAGACATCACGCCCTCTATCCCTTCATCAATGTCGTTTATGAAAATTAAAAACAACAGCGGTCCTAATACTGATCCTTGGAGAACCCCACTTCTTACATCAACCCAATCTGAGGAACAGCCATTTATCACAACCCTCCGCCTCCTGCCCTGAAGCCATCCTTCTATCCATCTAAGGATTTTCCCAGTGATTCCAACTTGTTCCAGCTTATAAAGCAACCGCTCATGTGGGACTGAGTCAAAAGCTTTGCTGAAATCTAAATAAACAATGTTGAAATTATTCCCTAAATCCCACTCGTGAGTGACCCTTTCGAAATAGCGAACCAAATTTGTTAAACATGATTTTCCCTTTACAAAACCATGCTGAGTATCCTTGAGAATTTCAATTCAATCCAAATGATCCTGAATTCCACCCTTGATCATTGCTTCCATGATTTTCCCTACTACTGAAGTCAGACTGACAGGTTGATAATTTCCAACTTCACTTTTAGAGTCACCCTTATGTATGGGAGACACATTTGCACTTTTCCAATCCAAGGGAATCTCCCCAGAGTCTAGTGATGCTCGCATAATTAGCCTCAATGGTTCAATGCACTCGCTTGCCGCCTCTCTTAGGATTATAGGGTATATTCCATCAACTCCAGGAGCCTTACTGGTCTGTAGGCTCGAAAGTTTTTTCATTAAATAATCTTGCGAAATTTCAATATCATTAATTACGTATTTTTTAACTTCACCCCCACAATTTGCCATTGCCACAAAAGGCTTTTCATTTGTAAATATCGATGCAAAATAACTGTTGAGTTCATCTGCAATGGCAGCTTGTGTATTTATTACTATTCCCTTTCCCTTAAGTAAAGGTCCGATCTGGTTTGTCCTGCTCTTCTTGGCATTTATATATGTGAAGAATTCTTTATCCCCCCTCTTTGCTCTGTTTGCTAGTGATTTCTCATAAACTGCCTTTGCCTGTCGAACCTTTTCTGTGGCTCTATTACACGTCACCTTGTAGCTGTTATAGGCTTCAGTACTTTTTATTGCTCTGTAACCTTTCCATGCCACGTTTTTCTGCTCAAGTAATGTGGCAACTTCACTATTCATCCAACTTGGAACCCTTCTCGCCGATTATTTTTTTAATGGTATATACGCATTCAAGGCATCTGTGATTAATGTTTTAAAAGCGTACCACAGTTCAATTGTATTCATTCTCTGCGCGATGTCTACCCAGTTAATAGAGGCCATGTAGTACCTTAAGGCATCGTAATTTCCTTTTCTGAAATTAAAACCCATTCCTTTTGCCTTTTACTTCTGCTACCTCTCTCGTCATCATCCACCGTAGAACTCCGTGATCACTTCTTGCTACTGGTTCCTCTACTGTCAGCCCTGTTATGTCATCTGATTCCTGTGTGATGATGAGGTCTAGGATATTCTTTTCTCTAGTACTTTCCCTGACATGTTGATACAAATAACAGTCATCTAGTTGATTTAAAAATTTTGTTCCCCATGTCGAGTTTCCTTCCCATTTACTCCAATCAATTAGAGGCAAATTGAAATCACCCATAATAAGGCATTGACGCTTACTTGCCCATTCCATTTGCATGTAGAGGCTTTTGTCATAATCTTCACAATCACCTGGTCTGTAGATTACTCCTACTTGCATTATACCTTTGTTTCCAACTATCTCACACCATACAGACTCTATACTAGCATGTGAAATGTCTCAATCCGGGAAAGCTATCGTCACACTCAGGCTGCTTCTGATAAGAAGCATTACCCCACCACCCCTTCTATCTAACCTATCCTTCCTAAATACATTATACAAGCCGTACTGAAACTCATCATCCCCAATTTCCGGGTGGCACCACGTCTCTGTAAGCCCTATTATGTCCGCGTAACTTGTTTTAACCAGCAGTTCGAATTCGCTCATTTTATTGACGACACTTCTAACGTTACTGTATAAACAATTAAGATTTACTGTTCTTGTATATTTAACAACCCTAACACAACCCTTGAAGTTTTTTTCGGCTCTCTTCCCTGATATTAGCTACCCGCTCACGTGAAACGTTTCTGCCCCCAGAACATCTAAATAATACGTCCAGTTGGGGTAACAGATAAGAACTCTTAAGGTATGTGCAAGAGTTACTTTGACCAATATTATCAGATAAACGCGTGTCAGTATTACCCACATCGCCCCCTAACTAGCAGTTTCCCTGAACCTTTAAGGTATCCTCAATAATACTGGCAAAAACGTTTGCACTACCTTTTGCACCACCATACTTCCTAGAATGCTTCCCATTTAGAATTTGCTGTTGGTAACATTATCAAATGGTTTCATGTACATTAAAATCTGTCTCTGAGACCACTGTTGAAACCCTTATGAAAGCAAAAGCTTTTCCCTTTACCCTTGACAGTAGTGAGGTTCTTTAAGTAAATCCCACATCACAACAATGTGATCACTGCCACACAGTGAGCCTTTTATCTGCACATTGTTAACGTATGAAGAATCATTGCTGATAAGCAGTTCAATAGTATCATTTCCTCTTGTTCCCTCTTTAACATACTGCTGTAAAAAACATTCATCCAATAAATCCATAAAAGTCTCACTACTGTGTGAATGACCAAACCAAAAGTTCTAGCCAAGAGCTTGAAAATTTAAATCTCCATTATAAGACATTCTGATTTACTGACCCATTCTATCTATTTCTTTCTATAGTTGTTTGTTATACACATCACAGTCATTAGTTCTATAACATACTCCTACTCTTATTTGTTTTCTCATTGCTTATGTCACACCAAACAAACAGAGGTTCTCTCATCACCAGATCATGCAAACTGTCAAAAACTTCTGGAGTCATGATTTCTCAACCATGGAATTGGTCTTCAAAAGGTTGGGTCATCTTCCAAGGTCACCCTCCCTCATTTAAATTCTGTTACCATTTCTCAACCATGGAATAGGAAGGGACATCCTCCCGCAGTGTTGTAACCATATCCTCATGAATTTCCATTGGTGTTAGTCCTTTTTTTCCCCAAATATTGGATGACTGCATGGTGACTGATTTTGTCCATCTTACCTCATTCCCACAACTCTGTTGACTTCCAGACTGTAATTTAAAGAAAGACTTTATTGAGAGTGCATGAAACTTGGTTGGTTATTCTTTGAAGTGTATAAATTAAGTACATAAATTTCTCAAAGCACCACTAAGTTTTCAAACTCAGTCCGCAAAGTTTTCCAACATCTCTCAAAGTATGTTTTGAGGGTAACGGGGTGCAATATTTAGACTGTTTTCATCAGATGACTGTTACACTTGAATATTTGTAATAAAGTTTTACTACAAGAATCTTATCTTGGTTTGATATTTCTGCCATATAAATACTTTAATTCTTCTTACACCAAGCAAAAAAATTGGCTTTCTAACAATATTTTTAAGGTTATCTGTGTCATATGACTTTTGGCTCACTCTGTACAGTGCCATGTACAGAGTGAGCCAAAAGTCATACAACACACTCTGTACAGTGCCATGTGCTCTGACATGCTTACATGTATACAGCAATATCTATTGATCACAATATATGATAAACTGTCCCATTATTATTAGGAATATTGTTATAATTCTTTGTTGCTAACTTTATGCAAAAGTACAGTGGGACCCCAACATCTGATGGTAATTCGTTCCACAAAACCCATTGTATGTTGAAAATATTGTAAGTTGAAACCAATAATACATTGATTTCCTGTAATTCATTCCCCAACAACATATAAAATAGATATTTCTTACATGTTAAAAATTACTGATGAAGATAGTTATAAAACATGTTAAAATAAAAACAAAATAAATTAGCATTTACCTTTGACTTGAAGTGCAGAGCTGATGAAACCAACGGTGGCTGTTGTTGTTATTTGGTTTTTATGAGCATTAGCAACTAAGGCCATATTGCTCCGGTGTGGTGGTCATTCCCTGACCTTTCCGCATCCTCCGTATTTGGTGGTGATGGGCTCGAACCCCGGTCTAATAAAGATGCGTGTGCTACGCACTGCTGCTCCTTCCCACCTGGCTACAGAGGCGCCTCAAAAGTAGCATAGTGGTGGTGGGATTCTATATCAAGCATCAGGTGTCTTTTCAGTCTTTTGTTGCTACTGGTAAACTGTCCAAAGTGGACTGTTTTTTAACGACCTTTTGTAGCTTTCTGGAGTAAGAAATGACTTCGTCCTCCATTTTGCACATCGAGAGTTCAGTGTTTTCAATGTCATGATGTTTTTATCACTTTTCTTAAATGCTCACAACAAGAAATGACAGTCTTCAACTCTTCAGCTGATACTTAGGTAGCTGATACTTCAGTTAGGTAGCTCTAACGTATAATTTATAGAGTAATACGCTTCACTGTTTCTATTAGATAGCGTAGTATTGACATTTAATTAATTTAATTTATTGATTTTATTAATTTAAAGTATCATGCCCCAAACTAGAGCAGAAAAGCAACGGGTTGTTGTTGTTATTTGGTTTTTAGGAGCATTAGCAACTAAGGCGATATTGCTCCGGTGCGGTGGTCATTCCCTGACCTTTCCGCATGCTCCGTATTTGGTGGTGACGGGCTCGAACCCCAGTCTAATCAAGAAGCGTGTGCTACCCACTGCTGCTCCTTCCCACCTGGCTATGGAGGCGCCTACAACAGGCACAAAGTGGCAAGAGTGCTGTGACTCGGGGGAGAACTGAGGGGGGGCAATTCTCCAACACATCAGAGCCTAAAAATATGTGCGACTTGTGAAATGTTTGCCAAACTCTCTGGAACGGAACATGATATTGCCATGGGGGATGTCTTTGTGTGTGCGCGCGATGTAAGGAAATCAGGCGACAACTCAGCGTTGTTATGGGTCTATATGAGAGTTTGAAGGACAGGGTGGATGCCCTCGAAAGATCTAAATTGAGGGGCCCATCAGGCTCTCAGCTGCCCACATCAACGCAAGAGCTTGCACTTGGTCATCACGCAACACAGCGGCAACCCACAAGGCAGAATGCGCTGGTCACTCAGGAACTAGTAGTTGTTGGAGACTCTATTATCAGGGAAACGGGAAACATGCTTTGTAAAAAGGATAGGTGGAACAGGACCAGGGTATATCTGCCAGGGGCAAAGGTTGATGACGTTGTAGAGCGGATATCATCTTTTAAGGGCACAAAAGGTGATAGTTGTACACGTTGGCACTAATGATATTAGGAGTAGGAGACCAGCAGAATTACTTAACAAGTACAGGTCACTGTTGAACAAAAGCCGAGAATTAGGGTTGAATTTGAAAGTGTCTGCAATTCTGCCCAGACATGATAGAAGGGAGTATATGATGAGAGCCTTGTCGATCAATTCGGCCCTGGAAAGAATGTGCAAGGCTCAAGGGGTAGAATTTTTTTCAGCCTGGACTGTACTTGTTAACAGGAGAGACTGCTTCTATAAGGATGGGATACACTTAAGTAGAAATGGTGCAAGAATATTTGCTAATGTTATCGAGGCAGTGTTAGGTGGGTCGGAAAACTGATAGCTTGGGGGGGGGGATACAAGGACTAATAGTTTAACAGTAGCCATAGGCGAAGGTGATTCTTGCACAACTTCTATTAAAATAAGTAGCGACCTGGAGCGTGGGGTTTTGGGGGTTTCAGGGATGGATGGATGGCAGTCATCCTGAAATAAGTGGGTATATGGGATGTGTTAGGGTAACTAGGAGTAGGAGCATGTATGCTTGCATGTATACCAATGCTAGAAGTATAGTAAACTTGATGAATTTGAAGTGTTGGTCAAGACATCAAAGGCGGATATTATAAGAAGTGGCAACTGAAGTTTAACCTTGACAAATGCAAAGTACTGCATATGGGTAGAAGTAACCCCAGAGAAACGTACCAACTGTGTGGTACTACACTTAAGGTGGTAGAAAATGAAAAAGACCTGGGAGTAATTGTGCAGTCAGATATGAAGTTTTCTGAGCAATGCAGACAGGCTGCCAGGGCAGGTCATGGGGTTTTGTCAATGATAGATATAGGAATTTTGCTAGCAAGGAGAAGGAGGTGATTGTCCCTCTGTATAAGGCAATGGTCAGTCCACGCCTTGAGTACTGCATACAGGTCTGGAGGCCTCATTTTAAGAAGGATGTAGATATACTTGAGCATGTACAGAGAAGGGCAACAAGATTGGTGAGGGGAATGAAGGGATCCTCTTACCAAGAGAGGCTTAAGTTCTGCAAATTGCAGTGGCTGGAGACTTGGCAGGCACCTGCGCGGTGATCTGATTGAGGTGTATAAGTAATTACAGACCAGTTAGAATTAAGAAAGTAATTACAGACCAGTTAGAATTAAGAAAGTAATTACAGACCACGCTGAATTCTGATGGGATCCTTCCACTTGTTCATATTACGAACCTAAGGGGCATAAATTCAAATTAAGAAAAGACAGATGTAAAATAGATGTGCGGAAATTTGCCTTTAGCCAGCGGGTGGTTAATTGCTGGAACAAACTTCCATCTGTCGTTGTGGAAGTTGATAGGTTGAATAAATCTGAGGAGGAACTGGACAGGCATTTGGAGGGAATGGTGTGATTTTTTTTTTTTTGGCTGATGCTGCATAAGCTCATACACTTGCTTTCTTGCATCACATGCCACTACTACTACTACTTTTTGGGTGTCTTTTTCTTCCTCTTCCTTTCCAGTGCCACTTTCCGTAATTTACTCCAACTCTTGTAGCTCCTCTATTGTTAGTTCATGCCCATGATCGTCAATAACATCCTCCACATCCTCTTCGCCAACTGGCAGACCCACTGATTTTTCAAGGGTGACAATATCATTTGTCAATCAGAAAGCTATCGGTACCTGCAAATATCATTGGTCCTTAAAATAAAAGATTGTATGGAAGGTATATCAGTTCCTGAGAATATCGGATGTCAACGTCATCGTAAGTCAAGGCCCCACTGTAAAATGTAACAGAGTAACCAATAGCAAATTACTATCAGCATCAAACTGTAAGTTCAAACAAGGTCAAAAAGGCCTCAGACTCCAGTACTCATGAGAAAGGTAAAATAACTGTTTACTACAGAGAAAGGGAACAAATAAGCTGTAGATAGTCCTTTAATAAGGTAAAGAAACACAAAACAAATTAAAACAGAAGCTTTCAAGTCTATGAGGACGAAGAGTCTCATAGACTTGAAAGCTTTCTCCAGAGTAAACAGTAATTTTACCTTTGTTTAAGTTCACATATTTTAAAAAAACAATGGAAATATTTCTTCGTTATACCACATCATGCTTGAATTATTCAAAAATTAATCACAAACAGTATTTGTATCTTGGTTCAATAAAGTTAAAAAATAGCATTTACCTTTGACAACCATTCTCCTTGTGTAGGAGTTCCAGGTAAGCCTAAAGATATATTAAATAGGGTTAAAATTGTGATATAAAATATATATCTTAAGGTGACATGACTCTTATCGATTTATACCAGTCATATCAAATTAACAGCTCATAACATCAAAACTTAAACTATTGTGCAATTCTCACATGTTGTCAACTTTTGCACAGTATGATAACGTTAAGCCTATATGAAAATAATGATAAATTGCAATACTTAAAGAAGAATACAATGACATAATATTTATATTTTAAATAAATCTTTGTAAATGCTGCAAGTGAGGCAAATTCAAACTTTTGTGAAGGGAAAATATTTAATTTATTCCTCTCAGTAATGCTATACCCACAAGTTCTCATGTAGCATTGGTGTGACTTATACCAACTTCTGATACAAAACTATCTCCCCACTGAGATTGAGCCAAACATCTCTCACTGGTAGTAACATATGCTATATACACAACCTGTATAAAATCTTTTTCAGATGCTACAAACAAGAGTCATCTTTCAAGCAATACATCCACTCTGTTCAAACTTTTTTTTTTTTTTTTTTTTCAATTTCTTGAGTAAAGGCAGTCCCAAGCCACAACAGACAATGCTCTTCATGGACTAATGTGTTAGCAGAATCCCCAAGGGTTTAGTGCTGGGCCCATTGTTGTTTTCTATATTTATTAATGGTACGGATGAAGGTAAAATGTAAACTGCAGCCATTATCAACCCACTGCAGGATGGAAGCCTCCTCAACAATTCACGCTGAAGGAAATGGACCATAATCTGCCACGCTGATCCAGTGTGGGTTAGCAGATCTACCATATTTAGCAGTCAGGGATTTGAACCCCAGTCTACTCAAAGAGCATGTGCTACTGCACTCCCACTCCTGACCACTTGGCTTCGGAGGCCTCTCAGATGAAGGTATATAAGGCTTAATGTTTAAGCTGCAGATGATACAACGGTTGGCAGGGTGATTAATGAAGGATGGTAATCACAGTAAGCTGCTGCAACAAGATCTAAACAAATTAGGCTGATGGGCTAAGAAATGGCAGTTGAAGTTTAACATTGACAAATGCAAGTACAGCATGTACAGCATATAGGCAGCAGTAACTCTAGGTATTATATTTGCTGATTGTGTGGTACTACACTCAAGGTAGTGGTAAATGAAAAATACCCGGGGTAATCGTGCAATCAGATATGAAGTTCTCTGAGCAATGTAGACAGGCTGTCAATGATATAAAGGAATTCTTCTAGCAGGGATAATAAGGAGGTGATTATCCTGTCATATAAGGGCCATATATAAGGTCAGGCCATAACATTGTATATAATGTAAGGCTATATCATCTTATATAAAGTCAGGCCAAAGTTTAGGTTGGATGTAGAGCTGCTGGAATGGGTACAGAGAAGTGTGAGATTGGTGAGGGGAAGAAAGGGGTGCTCTTACCATAAAAGGCTTCAGGTCTGCAAATTGCAGAGTCTGAAGACTAAGCACCTGTGAGGAGATCTGACTAAGGTATTTAAAGCTTAGAATGGATCGAGCAAGCACAGTATTGATGGGTTTCTTCCTCTTGCACAGACAATGCACATGGGGGGGCATAAATTCAAATTGAGGAAGGATGGTTGCAGAATAGACGTGTAAAAGTTTGCCTTTAGCCAGCAGGTGGTTGATTGCTGTTGTTGTGGAAGTGGATAGCTTGAATAAATTCAAGGAAGAACTATACAAACTGTTGGAGGGAATGGATAAGTGAAATAGTTTTTTTTTGCTAATGCTGCATAAACTTGCTTTCTTGCATTATTTGCTGCTACTAATACTAATAACAACAATAATAATAAGGTTCTGCCTAGCTCTCAACCCACTGTCCACTATGCTTAATAAAAGAAAGTACAGATTACCCTAAAAGAAGAGAGGAAAAACCTTTACACCTTTCTCACCTGATGCTATCAGGTGAGAAAGGTGTAGAGGTTCTTTTTCACATGAATAACATCAAACTCAGCGCACAACCAGAATAAACTCCAACAGCTCCACTGGATCACCGAAGAGTTCAGCACTGACATCAGGATACAATTTGGCCCGTGGATTGCGTTTGTCTGGGATATTATTTCATTATAGACTGAGATAGTTTTCCCCCACATAAAGTAATGGCCAGAGATGCCCCAGTGAATACGATCATACATATGCCAGTGTATGTGGGGGCTAATTAGAAGAGGAAGAATAAAGAAAACATGGTTGGAAACAGCGAGGAAGAATATGAAAGAAATTAGGGTGGATAAAGATTTGGCCCAAAGCAGGAATGAGTTATGAGAGAGCCAGGACTAGCACTTCCACTCCTTTCTTCTAGTCACCAGGCTCTTTATTCAACTGTGTTAAGAGCCTGGTGTGTGAAGAACATTAGCCATGATTAGTTGTTCTTTGGTAAGCTCAAGTTAAGCAAGGCTATCATCATTCTCCCACCGTAAGCCACTGTTGGCTGATAGAGTCCCTCAATATCTGTTTCCCCTTAGCATCTTCATCAGCAACCCTCTTCTTCACATTCACAATCATACGTGGTCCTTCAGGCTGTCAAAGAAATTCTGTTAGGTATCGAGCTGGCCTTAATACATGGGAGTCGAAAATGCTGAGGAAATTGATATTCGGTTGACTCTTAAGTCAAGAGGACATAATTTCAGCAAGGTCCATTCGATATGTGACAGCCAAATCCTCTGCTTGCACCTGCATGATAGTGGGATTGTTAGTAATCCTGGGTATAAAAACCACGCAGAAGTTCTAAAATACAACCACCCAGGCACGAACCAATGTAAGTAGGGGTTGAGGTGTGGCACCAATATCACATGGAGTAACTCTGCATTACCAGGCCAAGCTAGGTGATAGATGACTCTCATCAACTGGTGCAATACCACTTTGCTTACTGGAGGCTTGAAGTGGAGGAAACCATGTTCAGTCTACAGAGTCTAAAGCTCCAGCAAACACTTTCATTTCTTGCTATATGCAATTCAAAGGATGTCTTTTGAGGTTATGATGGACATCATCAACTTTCCTTACATTTCAAGTGTAGAACCCTAAAACAATATTCGCAGGTCGACAGCTTGATAGTCCATGGACTGGACTGTGGTAACGCTCAACACAATAGTAACTCTCTAGGAGGCATCCAGATCAGCTAATGTATGACCTTGCTGCCTCTGTTATGCTATATAGATTCCCTCCAGCTCCTATCTGGCATATGAGCTTGCTGTCTCTGTTATGCTAGATAGGAGCTGGAGGGAATCTCAGTAACCTGTATGTAAGTGGAGGGGGGGGGTTGTCAAGGCCATGTTATGTCAACTGGCATATCCTTGCCATGTGTATGCCATACCCAAAACTTTCATTACTTTATACAGCATGTCCTCGCCACTTTTTCTTACTACTAAATACATCAAGAACTGTCAAACTAATAGATAAAACATATCTGTGAAAAGATCTAAACCCCCCAAATACTTCCTTGTTGTTTCACAAATATATATGGTTTCATTTCCAATTACAATGATGTACATTTCCACTTACAGTCTGCCAAACACCATGTACGAGGAGGGGAGGTATCAAAAAGTTCGTACCCTGACCCAGATAAAACATCGGTAGGAAGATCCCATTTTTCTTTGATTTCTGCGTATGAGCAGAATTGCTCAACACAGCTATAGAGGCACTACTGCATACAAACACAAAAAAACTAATTTCAAACTAATAAAGAAATTAACAAAAATAAAAAGTACCAAAATAAACATCAAAGATCCACACTGACCCAGTGCGGCGCAGACCTATGAATAGCATTGGCAAAGGCATATGAGGCAAAAAAGCAAGCATCAGCCAAAAAAAAAAAAAAAAAAACACTTTCTCATTTCACTCATTCAGTCACACCAAATGTTTGAAACGTTTGTCTAGTCCTGCCTTGAATCAATTTAAGCTATCAACGAGAAATGGAAGTTTGTTCCAACAATCAACCACCTGCTGGCTAAGGGCAAACTTCTGCACATCTATCATACAACTGTCACACCAATACTATCACACAAATATAGTATTGGTGCCTGAACCCAATCACCAACCTAATGGGCAAATATAGACACCCGCTACAAAGTAAAATAATACAAAAATAAAATTTTTGGGAGAACCACAGTGATCATTTTGTTCTATAGAAATTCATGAAGTTATATTTCTTCTCTGGCCAGCTAAATCAGCAAAATAACCACTGATGCCTCTAGGCAAGAAATAAAGCCAGAAGAAAATAAACAGGTCTTGCAAATGGCAAGGCAGATCAGCTGGAAACAATGAACAAATTCAAACAAAAACTGTAAATTTCCACATGCCATTTCCACATTTCAAGACAAAGAGAAAACAACAAAGCAACATAAAACCTACTAACAAAAAATACAGAGCAAAACAAAATTAAAATAAAAAATTATAAAATTTAATACATAAACTCTTTAAAATCCAGTACTCTCGGGGACTGAGAGGTGCTAGACTTTAAAATTTTCTGGATTTTATAAAATACCTGGTGGCTAAGCAGTTTGGTGGAGTATATTTCAACGAATATCAACCCCTAATAACTGAACTTATTTACATCTGTAAACATTTATAATGACTAAGAGATAATAATAGTGGTTAAAATGCAAATAACAGTTCACTTTATTTGTAAACAAATAACAATGAACAAAGCCACAGCAAATGTTGTTGTGTATTCTAACATCAATTTTAAATGCACGCCTACTATGTTAACTATTTTTCTTAAGAACAGTTACATTTTTTTAACTATTAAATTTATTTTGCATTAGCATTAGTAGAATCAAACGATGCAAGAAAGCAAGCTTAAGCACCATCAGCCGAAAAAAAAAAAAAAAAAAAAAAAAATGCTCTGATTTCATCCCTCCGTTCATTCCAAATAACTGTCCACGTCAGCCTTAAATTTATTTAGGCTATCAATTTCCACAACAAAAGATGGCAGTCTGTTCCACCAATCAACTAGCCAAGAAAGCAAGCTTATACAGCATCAGCCAAAAAAAAAAAACCTTCATTTCACCTATCCACTCGCTCCAAACGTTTGTCTAGTTCTGCCTTGAATCTATTTAATCTATCAACTTCTGAAATGATAGATGGAAGCCTGTTCCAGCAATCAACCACACGTTGGCTAAAGGCAAACTTCCGCACAGCTATCCTACAACTGTCTTTCCGCAATTTGAATTTATGCCCTTTCAGGTGATTATTCTTAGCAAGAGGAAGAATCCCATCAGCATTCAGCATGCTCAAACCATTCAAGGCTTTATACACCTCGATCAGTTCACCTCGCAAGTGCCTAGTCTCCAGACTTTGTAATTTGCAAAACTTAAGCCTTTCTTCGTAAGAGCAACCCTTCGTTCCATTCACTAATCTTGTTGCCCTTCTCTGTACTCGTCTAGCAGCCCTACATCCTTCTTAAAATGAGGCCTCCAGACCTGTATACAGTACTCAAGGTGTGGTCTGACCAATTGCCTTATACAAGGGGATAATCACCTCCTTATCCCTGCTAGAAAAATTCCTGTATATCATAGGTTCCCAAACTTTTTCGGGCCACCGTCCACTTTACAAAACATAAATTTTGTAACGCCCCCAATTATAACAGTTTTCTGCATTCAAGTCGTTTGATATTTTCGACGTAAATAGCAACTAATGATTACTGCTTATGCCGTTAAATTATTGAAAAAGTAGTGGCCAATATTTGCTTCATCTTGAACACAGTTATTGCTATACCGATTTTGATGAAACATAGCCCATATGTAAAGATTGTAAAGTGTAAAGTGTTAAATATGAAAATTCGGAATACATATTAAGAGATTGCAAATGCATTAGTAAGAATCTTATTGTAATAATTAAAACACTATCAAATATATTACAAAATTGTTTATTTCGAACTTAGAAAGTAAAAATACAAAGCAAAAATAACAAATTAATGTGAAGGATGAGCCTGATGCATTTTTAAAAGTTTGTTAATATCGGGTTCAACTTTCATTAAAAACAGTCGTAAATCGCTACGCTCAGTTATATGCAATCGGTTCCTTTTCTTAGATAGTAAATTCGCTACGGCACTAAACCCATGCTCAGCCAAATAAGAAGATAGAAATGCAATTAAACATTTCTGTACTATTTCCCATAATCCAGGGTACAGTGTCGGTATTGATTTCTGAAGCCAGAACTCTTGGTATCCACTTTTGAATTTTATTTTTAGTTCTTCATTTGTTGTGAGTTCTATGAGTTCCTCTTCTAAATTTGATGATCCTGCTGTGTTTACATGTGAGAAAGGATCTAGAACCCAATTTGGTATATTCACGTTTAGAATATCCTTGAATCGCTCATTAAAATCAGCATGGAGAACCTCCAAGTGTTGGCAGTATGTAAGTAAATCTTCCTTTTTGAGAGACACTGCTGATAAATTTGAAAAGTGGCTATTCTCCTTGGCCTAGATTCCGCTTGAACAGAAGAAGTTTCCCTAAAAAAGCGGCAATAACGTTTTTTGTTTTAATTAAATTCCATTCATCACCTTGTAATTGTAGAAATAATCACGGTCAGAAATATTTTATAGAAGTCTGTCAAATAAGCGATGTCATTTTTCGATGTAATCAGGTTGGCCCACAATCCATCGTCTCTGTTTTCTAGGAACTCTAGACTGAATCAAACAAATTGTAAAATCGATTCAGAAAAATACATTTTGAAAGCCAACGAACTTCTGTGTGAAGCAGCAAACGATTGAAATCGTCATCGTTTTCACTACAAAGTTGGCTAAACAATCTGTCACTCAATGAATTGCTTCTAATCTTGTTGACTGCTCTAATAACATAATGGAGCGACGTATGCAGGCGTTCCCTTAAATTCTTCGCAACCAAATGTTGCGAAGGAACTTCGCATGCATTTGGTGTGCAAACGAAATAAATAAATATATATATATATACTATGAGTAACGGGTTGTTTTATATGCATTTGATACCATCAAAAAATTTCAGGGAAAAATTGAATTTTCACTATCACACACACACACACACATGCCCGAAAAATTCACCATAAAGTTCCATATGTTTGCTTGCTTGAATTCCATTCTGAGCTGCAAATGTAATTTCACTTCTACTGCGCTGACAGAGCTGCTGTTTGCCAAATGAAGGAAAACTGGGTAAATTTTCTTGAAATTTCCACTTTCTTTCATTCACTTGAGGGAAAAAAAACTCTTTAGGGGAGGGAGTTCACCCTTTCTAGTCCGACCCTAAGGGAAAGAGACAGAGAGAAAGAAATAAAAATACTCTTTTAGTGGGAGGAAGGCCAGGAGATTGTTAAAGGTCCACAACTGTAACTTTCATCACAGATGCTGAAGTTCTAGTAAGTTAGTTTCATCGCGGATTCGAAAGTATTTCTTTATTGCATTCAGTTTCACAACAGATGCTAAAGTTCTAATAAGTCAGCTTCATCGTAGGATGCCTAAGTTCAGATTACTCCGATTTTTGTCCAGTGTGTATTCGATAAAAAACCCTCTTTGCTTTATTGTAACTGTTTTTCGGAAAAATATTTTGCAATAATCCCCCTGAAAATATTAGCCAGTGAACTGCATTATACATTTCAAACATCGTCGTATAGCTTGCCCTTGAATACAAATGACTACAGTTACTTACAGCCTTGTACAGTTGTGGACACTTCCTTCCAGACAGTAAAATCATCAGTAGTCGTCCTTTATTGTACCTAAAGTTGTTGTTGTTGTTTTTTGGTTTTTAGGAGCATTAGCAACTAAGGCCATATTGCTCCGGGAATATGCGGTGGTCATTCCCTGACCTTTCCGCATCCTCCGTATTTGGTGGTGACGGGCTCGAACCCCGGTCTAATCAAGAGGCGTGTGCTATGCACTGCTGCTCCTTCCCACCTGGCTACGGGTACCTAAAGTAATTTGTTATGTTGGGGCAAACGGCTTTTGCTCCTAATTGAAGTAGAACTTTCAAATTTTGCCCAAGTCTATTATCTGCACATATTGAAAATTAGAAGGCCAGTAAAACAGTTGATAATTGGTGCCATTGGTGGGCAGCATTCTGACTAACAAATTTTCTGTTAATACTCCAGGATGACCACACGGTTAGATATCCCGAAATAGAGAGAGAATACAAGAAACCGCATCGCATTTAGCAGTCACCGACTTGATTGTGAAATTACTCGTCAAAAACCACAGCAAAGCAAGAGAAGTGATGGGGAGAAAATCTATTTTTCAGCGGCTTTATCTGTTTATTGCAGTTCAGAACAGCATTATGACCGTGGATAGTGAATTTATTCGGCTTCTGTACTAAAACAGAATTTCTCCCTTTGCGATGACATCAAAGCGTAACAAGCAAATATCTTCTAAGAATACTTTTTCGGCAGCCGTTAGTCGCAATCTGTTAGCTTTGTACTGTTGGAAAATATTGCAGTTTTGTGAAGAATACACATTTCAAGAAACAATACGTTATTCATAGCAAATGATTTTTTTTTTCTTCTTTTGCACACCAGTTTTCGAAGTTTATAACGCAGCTACAAATAGAAATATTTTCTCGAAATTTCGTTAGAGGATCAAACCCAGGAAACTGCTGTTCCGATATTGTTTACTAAAAACAATTACAATAAAGCAAACTTTTTTTTTTTTTATCAAATGCGCATTGTAGTGTTATCAGTTTTACACCAGTTTTTCTCGTTTCTAAAAGATGAATTTCCCTGATTTTCTGTTCGTAGGAGCAATACACGTTGAAGAAAGGAAATACGATCTGTTTGCTTTCAAAAACAGTTGTTGCTACTGTTTCGCTTTATTGCTTCTTATATCAACTCACAGTAGCTCGCATTGTCGTGTTTCAAAGGCATTGTCGTGTTTTAATTAGGGTGGGTTTAGAAAAATAACAGAAAAAGGGCTAAAAAAATACACACTTGATGTCACATTTTTGTCATTTGCGTGAAATTCAATAGGTTTTGAAAATTGAAGTGGGAAAATCGAAGGAAACAGTTCTGGCTTCACATATAGCGAATTTCAGCTGTGTCCACAGAGTAAAAATTATAGAATTTATTAGTTAACCTTTGAACTGAGTCCACTGGACCCGAGGAGATAAAAATACGGATAAGGAGCCACCGACCCCTAGACCGCCTGAATGCCCCCCAATTGCTTCTGAACCCACTATCGCACCCCCCCCCCCCCCAGAAGGCTTCAGCACCCACTGGGGGGTGGTACCGCCCACTTTGGGAACCTATGCTGTATATCATTGACAAGACACCATGAGCTCCTCTTGCGGACTGTCTGCACTGCTCAGAAAACTTCATATCTGCCTGCATAATTACCCCCAGGTCTTTTTCATTCTCTACCACTGTCAGTGTAGTACCACAGAGTTGATATATTACTCTGGGATGACTGCTTCCTGTACGCAGTACTTTACATTCGTCAATGTTAAACTTAATTTGCCACCTCTCAGCTTATCTGCTCAACTTTTCTAGATCCTGTTGCAGCAGCGTACTGTCATTAGTGTCATTAACAACTCTGCCAACTTTCGTATCGTCTGCAAACTTGGACTTTAAGCCTGATATACCATCATCAATATCATTTATAAATACAGAAAACAACAATGGACCCAACACTGAACCCTGAGGGACTCCACTAATAACATTAGTCCATGAAGAGCAATATCCATTGATTACCACTCTCTGTCTTCTCCCATTCAACCATCCCTTTATCCATAGCAGCAATTTGCATCCAATGTTGCACTGCTCCAATTTTTGCAGCAGTCTTCCATGTGCAACAGTATCAAAGGCCTTCCTAAGATCCAAATATATGATATTAAAGTCATTCCCTGCATCCAGTTGCTTTGTGACCACATCACAGTATCCCATCAAACTGGGCAGACAAGACTTCCCCTTAACAAAACCATGTGTCCAAGCTACAACTGAAGTCTTATCTAGATGATCCTACACTGCTTCTTTAACCAGTGCCTCCACTAATTTCCCTGGAACAGAAGTTAAACTAACAGGTTAATAATTACTTGTGTCGCCCTTTGATCCTCCTTTGCGAATTGGGGTCACATTTGCACATCTTCAGTCCATGGGTACCTCCCATGAGTCCAAGGAAGCTCTCATAATTATGGCTAAGGATTTGCTTACTTCCTTTGTTGCCTCCTTTAATATAACTTGATAGATCCCATCCATTCTGGGTGCCTTTTTTATGTTTATCATCACCAATTTCTCCTCCGCTTTCCTCTCAGTTATTACAAAATCATCTAGCTCACTGCCAGAATTTACTTCACCTCTGGCATTCCCCTCCCCTGAATAACTCCTCGTGTGAATGTAGATGCAAAATAGTCATTTAGTTTGTTAGCCACCTGTGCAGGATCATCAACAGTTGAACCATTGATATCCAGTGGACCAATCTGATTCATCCCCTTCTTTCTACATTTTATATAGGTAATGAACTGTTTGCTGTTTTTCTTTGCATCCTTTGCCAAAGATTTCTCGTAATCTGCCTTTGCCTGCCTAACCTCCTTTGTGACTTGGTTACAGACCAGCTTATATCTATCGTAGGCTTCCATGTCACCCATTAATTTATATGTATGCCATGCATTTTTGTTCTCCGCCACGTCTCATTAGTTCATCTAACATCTATTTAGGCCTAAACCTTGAACAATATTTTTAATTGGTATGTAAAGTGTAGTAGTTTCCAAGATTAATTTTTGAATGCTTCCCATTATAAATTTGCTGTTGGTAACATCATCAGTTGATTTAACTTAAGATTGACTATTCTTCTTAAGAATATTTAATCTTAAGATATATGAGGTGTGGCTATTAAATAATGAGACCACACACAGCCACTACACACCAAGCACAAACTGTGAAACAAAGGCACAGCAATTTACCTTGAACTTTTCCCTAGTTGCCAAGTCACATTCCGACACTAATTTGCTTTTCAGTGAAAGAGGTTTTCATTACCTTATGTTTTTGCAGTTCACAGGGAAAATGACAGCCAAAAGACATGAACAACGAATCAACCACAAAAAAAAAAAAAAAAAAAAAAAGCCTCATAACTGAAAGTTATGAGTTGTTACATCAAGTTTATGGGGAAGATACTAAGTCATGAGCTTGCATGTTTGAATGGCATAAAAGATTTTTATAAGGAATAAAGAATGCGGATGACAATGAATGACCTAGCCATCCGGTATCCATGAAAATGATAAAAATGTGGACTAGGTAAGATGTTGTTGTTGTTGTTGTTATTTGGTTTTTAGGAGCATTAGCAACTAAGGCCATATTGCTCCGGGATATGCGGTGGTCATTCCCTGACCTTTCCGCATCCTCCGTATTTGGTGGTGACGGGCTCGAACCCCGGTCTAATCAAGAAGCGTGTGCTACGCACTGCTGCTCCTTCCCACCTGGCTACG
The DNA here is from genome assembly GCF_048544385.1 of Mastigoproctus giganteus. Taxonomy (NCBI): domain Eukaryota; kingdom Metazoa; phylum Arthropoda; class Arachnida; order Uropygi; family Thelyphonidae; genus Mastigoproctus; species Mastigoproctus giganteus. The sequence continues at coordinate 120,548,847 of NC_143581.1, forward strand.
GAGGCGCCTGACTAGGTAAGAACACCAATTAGAAATGACCATCGTTTATACATTACATTGGTTGCATAAGAACTCAATATGGACAAAGAAACAGTTAGACAAATTTTAACTGAAAATTTAGGCATGATAAAAGTGTGCACCAAGATGGTGAAACACTTTGATTGAAGATCAAAGAATGAGAAAGACTCCGAGTTTGTGAAGTGGTTTTGAAAAAAATTGAAGATCCAGACTTCCTGAGTATTGCAATTACTTGCCATGAAAACTGACTGTTCTAGTACCACCTAGAAACTAAAAATAATGAAAGACCTAAAAAACCAAGAAATCTGAAAATCATAAATGAAAACCATGCTTTTCTTTTCTTTGATATTAAAGGAATTATTATGACTGAATATGTTCCACCAAAGCTCTGACAATCAAACATACTACACTGAAGTTCTGACAACATTGTGTGAAAAGATTTGAAGGATAAGACCTGAATTATGGAAGGATTGTTGGATGCTCCATCAACGAAATGCACTCTCTATTCATCACTTTCTGGCCAAAAAAGCAAATCCCTGTGTGTGTGTGAAAATGCACCCTATTCACCAGAACCCTATTTGCTAGCTCTTAGTGACTTTTTTTTTTTTTTCTCTTCCATAAACTGAAAAGTGTACTTAAGAGAACTCAATTTCAGTCCACTGAAGTCAAATTCAGAAGAAAAAAAAAACAAAGTGTTAAAAGGACTTCCAGAAATGTTTTCGTGCTTGGAAGAAATATATGGACGTGTGTGCAACCCCAATGCAATTATTTTGAAGGGAAATAACTTTTAAGGTATGAAATATTTCATTATATTTATTTCATTGCAAGTCTCATTACTTCAAAGCCACACCTTATGTAACGATCAGATCTAGAACATTTGGCAAAAGTAAGCAAAGCCAACATGAGAACGACGATAAACGTTGGATAACTTATGGGGAAAATTAGTTTCCCAATACGGCACTCTAGTGCTGCTCGCTTGGTAAACAGACGGTAGGTGTTATCAGTCTGGAGCAAAGTCGAGAATGATATATTGATTGACAGGTAGGTATGGCAAATGATGTGCTGATTGGTGTGCGAACACAACACACGATAACATCGGTTTAATATCAGTTTAGTAGCACTCAGAAGCACTAATTGTGACTTGCTCTAATCGCACATGCCCTAATGAACGCTTTCCACATAATGGTTAAAAAAAAGTCAGGTTACCTCTACTTGAATCCAATGGGAGCTTGAACCCCTCCCGAAGCGGAGGAGGTAACTTACCTTTTTCTTTAGAATCACAGTCATATTTAGAAATACATTCATAAAAAAATCAATTTTTTTTTACTGCATTTTTATTTTCTTGTTCAATAATATGCCCTAATGGTGAAAAAAGTTTAGATTACCTCCACTTGAATCCCATGAGAGCTTGAACCCCTCCCAAAATGGATGGGGTAACCTAACCTTTTTTCTTTAGAATCATGGGTGGACTAGCACATAAATTGTTTATTAACAAAATATAAATTTTTTATTACTGTACTTTTATTTTTAAAGGCACTCGTGCGGATACACACGTATCATAACGTCAATCAACACCTCAATTCACTATATATATATATATACAGTGCTTTTTTTGGGACGGCATGCAATGGTACGGCATACTGGCATCTTTATTAAGAGTGGTGTGACATTTGGATGTAATGCCTTCGAAATTTGTAATATTCCTTAAATTTGCTATTCAAAAAGGCTTAAAATTATTTAATTTGCATTTTTCACTGTCTATTGTTAAGATATTTTCTATATAAAACTGTATAACCATTTTTATAATTCTAAATTACTCAGTCAGACCTCTGTTTAACGAAATCCTTTTATAGCGAATTATTTTGAATTCCCCTTGGAAGTTACATTTAAAATACTTTCTGCTGAGCAAGAAAATTTTCATATAGCGAACAGATTAGGAGAATATATACTCTGTATGCACTGTTCGCATTTCTGGCCTTCAGGAAACTTAGACAATTAGTGTTGCTGCGCGAATTAAGAGGGCTAAAGGGATTACCATTCTACAACTTTAGTGGTACCTGGTAAAACCTATTCGACCACCTGTCCCACATACGGAGTAGTTGCGCTGGTCAGCAGTGAGCAGATTAAGGGGTATTCCCAATGGACTCTGGTCCACCTTCTACTGCAGTGGTGTCCAAACTTTTCCCGTACAGGAACCATATTAAAAAAAAATCGAAGTTAGATTTCTTTAGTGTGTTCCTTTTTCCATATCTTGTTGCATGTAAAAGTAAAATTGAAAATATTTGAAAATTTTATTAAGTACAATACACAATTAGTGCTTGAACTGCTCCCGAAGTTGAGGAAGGTAACCTAACCTTTTTCTTTAGAATTACATTTACTGAACAAAACATTTAATGAGAAAATTTTTTTGATAATTAACAAAATTTAAAATGCTGTTTTAGTCCACTTTCCTGGTGGGCCGTAGGTTGGACACCACTATGGATCAACTGTAAGCATCCCATTTGAGAATTAGGAGGGAGTGATTTTCTTTTACCCCGACAAATAATCATCTGTTGTTTCGTGAAAGTGCGTTATCCAAATTTTTCCGTAAATTTTCGATATCTCTGTTTACATGTTCACAGTAAAAAAAATTCAAATTTAAGAACTGGTGACAATACCGATGACAAAAGAAAGAAAACAAGGACAACAAAGGTATTAATCCTTCGGAACGTGAAATGGTGGCATTTGGTGAAACTTAAGTTAGAAAATTGTCAATTAGGTTACAGTTAAATGAAAGAGAAACAATTCGTGGAATTCAGGAATACCTAATTGAAAAGATGATTTCTGAAGAATTGAAGCATTTGATGGACGCTCTGAGTATGATACCAATTTCATCGAGTGAATGTGAATGAGGATTTTCACAAATGAATCTGATCACCAACCCAACGAAGTTGAGTTGGTGATCAGATTCATTCATCAGCGCTTCGTTTATGACAAAAACAGTTTCTTCACTGCTGTTTGTAGGCCCACCACTGACCCGCTTTGATCCAGCAAAATATGTCGATTCGTGGCTGCTCCGAAAACATCATTCAGCAAGAGACACACAGAGGAAGAAAAGAAGTCAGCAGAGGACGTCAGATGAGAACTTAATAAAAATTTGGAATATTCTACAAAAACTTTATTATGAAATATTTTTATTTATGTTATTTATTTTTACTTATTATTTTTAGGGGCCGTAGTCTAACGAAGGACCCTTATAATGTCACTCGGTTGTCTGTCTGTCCATCCGTCTGTCCATCCATCTGTCACAGCATTCTATCTCCAAAACCACTCAACCTACTGACTTGAAATTTTGCATGGATTTGTACATCATGTGGGCCAACATAACACCATATTGATCGTTGCTGAAAAAAAAAATTTTCTGAGAAATGGGGGGGGGGGTAAATATGGGGAGTACAAAAATGTCATCAACAACCTATAGCTTATTATACACCATTGGAAAGAGCTTAATGAGTAGGTTTAAAATATAATTTAAAAATATTTTTAATATTAAAAATGGCGGCACCAGACAGGAAAATGTGCGTAATTTTCGTGTTCCCCCTCTATTTCCGTCGGTATTGGAGCTAAAAATTTAAAAATCCCATTAGCTATGCGTTATTCGATGTTTATCAAGGGAAAACTATTCCGATTAAAATCTATTATTTACTTTTTGTGATAAAATTTTAAAAAAATAATTGTTTATTGCACTTCAATAGCACGCTTCTTTGTACTAAGCAACTCTCCTTTTGGTGACAAAAAGGTTGCCAAATAATTAGTTATAAAGGTCCTTTATAACAATTTTCAAAGCTGGAGTTGTCCCGGCAAGGAGGTACTCCGAGAGCCAGTGTTGAGGCGCCAGTGGTGGGGAGGCACCTGCGTGGAGTCTTGCACAGACCCTCACCTGCCAGTCCCTTCTCCCCCAGGAAGAAGACGGAGCCGCTTCTCCCACCGTTGTCATTCACAACAACTGCAAAGACTGAAATAGACGTTTTCGTTAGTTCCTCAGTTTTAGGCCAAGTCGGGGTACTAGAAACTTTTTTCAGTTACCATAAAGCTCTCTATTGAGATACTACACTAACGGCCATTCATGACTACAGACCCTTCATCCTGAGTGCCTGGCACTCAGTAGTTGACCGATTTATTTACTTATTTTTTTAATATACTTGAATAATAAATTTATGCTTAATAAACTGTGTTAATATACTAAATTTGTTGTTCTTATTCCAAAAACATTACTACGAAAGTAACCAGGAAAAAAACAACTTTTGGAGTACTTTTCATATCCTTTTAATTTTCAATTTTTCCTGATAGCAAAAAATGAGTACCAGCACCTATTTTTTTACAAAAAAAGCACTGTATATATATATATTTATATAAAGAATCTTTCTTTCTTTTCCTAACCTAACGTTTAAGGTTAGGTTACAAAATATAACAAAAAATAAAGAAACCTTTTCCTTTTTTCGTAACCAATCCTAAATCAACAGTATAGTAAAAACACTCATGAACTCCAAAAATCTGCTTTTAATAATGAGAAAAAAAAAACATAATGAAGAACATAAAAATGAACGGAATGAAACTTTTATTAATTTAGTTTTCATCAAAAAATCAACCAACGTTTAATTTTCCTTACAAATTTCTTCCATCTTTAAAAGATTCATCGCTACTATTACCTGTTTATCATTCATCACAAAACTATTATCAATGATATACAGGAATTTTTCTAGCAGGGATAAGGAGGTGATTATTCCCTTGTATAAGGCAATGGTTAGGCCACATCTTGAGTACTGTATACAGGTCTGGAGGCCTCATTTCAAGAAGGATGTAGAGCTGCTGGAACGGGTACAGAGAAGGGCAACAAGATTAGTGAATGGAACAAAGGGTTGCTCTTACGAAGAAAGGCTTAAGTTTTGCAAATTACAGAGTCTGGAGACTAGCCACCTGCGAGGTGATCTGATAGAGATGTATAAGGCTTTGAATGGTTTGAGCATGCTCAATGCCAATGGGATTCTTCATCTTGCTCAGAATAATCACCTCAGAGGGCATAAATTCAAATTGAGGAAGGACGGATGTCGGATAGATGTGCGGAAATTTGCCTTTGGCCAGCGGGTGGTTGGTGGAACCGACTTCCATCACTTGTTGTTGAAGTTGATAGCCTAAACAAATTTAAAGCTCAACTGGACAGGTATTTCGAACGAACGGAGGGATGAAATGGGAGTGGTGTGTGTTTTTTTTTTTGGCTGATGCTGAATAAGCTTGCTTTCTTGCATCATATGCCTCTACTAATGCAAATGCTAATGCTATTATGCACCGTTCTTTACTCATAAATACACATCATAATGCCAACCAATGACTACACAGTAGCTTGTCATCTGTCGCGCCAACCACCATTAATTTCATCGTTTGCTACACCTACTTGTCAATCAATATATCCTTCTTGATTTCGGTTCCAGATCAATAATACCTACCATCTGTTTACCGAGCAAGCAGTGCTAGAGACCAATGTCGGGGAAACTAATTTTCCGCATAAGTTATCTGACATTTCTCGTTGTTCTCGTGTTGGCTTTCTTTACCTTAGCTGAATATTCTTTTCCCTAGTACTTTCCCTGACACATTGCTACAATAAACATTCATCTAGTTGATTTAAAAATTTTGTCCTGCATGTCGAGTTTCCTACCCATTTTCTTCAAACAATGAGGTAAATTAAAATGACTTGCCCATTCCATTTCCATGTAGAGGCTCTCATCGTAGTTTCCAAAATCACTGGCCTATAGATTACTCCCATTCTCATTATATCTTTACTTCCAACTATCTCACACCATACAGATTCTATACTAGCATGCAAAACTTCTGAACCCGGGGAAGCTTTCGCCGCACTCAGGATGCTTTCGATAAGATGCAAGACTCCATCACCCCTTCTATCCACCCCATCCCTCCTAAATACATTGTACATACAGTACTGAAACTCATCATCCCCGATTTCCGGGTGGCACCACGTTTCCATAAACCCTATTATGTCAGCTTTACCAACAGTTCAAATTCACTCATTTTATTGATGAAATTTCTGACATTACTGTATCTGACATTTCTGAATTTAGATTTAGTGTTCTTGTATAGTTAACTACCCTGACAATCCCCTAGAAGTTATTAAAGCTGCTTCCCTGACATTATCTATCTGCTCATTTGAAATGTTTCTGTCCTCAGTACATCTTGCTAATATGATCTGTTGCGAAAACAAACAAGAAGTCTTGAGGTAGATGCAAGAGCAATTTTGACCAATATCATCAGATAAACACATATCTGTATTAACCCCCCCCCCCAAACTAGCAGTTCCCCTAAATCTTTAAAGTATCCTCAATGATACTGGAAAAAACCCTTGCAGCATCTTTGTTTAAACGTATCCCATCTCTACAAAACAGATTCCTTCTATCTACAAGTGCAGATAAAAATCTGCACTTGTAGATAGAAGGTGATAAAAATCCCCTCCCCACCAAAGCCTTGCAGGATCGTTCAAGTCTTGAGTTAATCCACAAGGCTTTCAAGTATATAATCCCTCCTATCATGCCTGGGCATGAATTGCAGACAAACAGACATTCTGACCTAACTCATGGCATTTCTTCACCATGTCCTATATTTGTCTAACAAATCGTCAGATCATGGTGAAGAAATGCCATGATCTGACGCATTGTATTGTTGGTAAAATATATTTGCTTATAGTGAAATATCACTATAAGCAAATGTATTTTACCAACAATACAAACAGATAAGTAGAAATAAACTGAAAGTAGTATAGAGTTGGATAGAAAAGAATAAACTGAAAGTAGTATTGAATTGGACAGAAAAGACTGACAATTATGCCCCATCTTGTCGGAGCACCATGAGGCCATAATCGTCAGAGAAACACTGCATGTCGAACGCTAAACAAATCCACACCACAACAGAATGATACTAGGATGAGGCTGCCGTTTTTTATACAGTGAATTCCAGTTATTTGGGCCACCGGTTAATCGGGGCAGCCGTTTATTTGGAGCAAATCTTAAAAAACAAAAACCAATAGAGAAAATAGCCAGGGTTTACTTCGCTTAATTGGGACAAAATGCGGTTTAATCGGGGCAGGAGACCTCAGCACTGGAGATTACCCTACGATTGTCTCCAACCGTATCACATAGTTCGGTCGGATTTCTGGAGACCACAACCATAAAACAATAAAAACAACTAGCAGTCACCTGTTTATTGGGCTTTTGTGTTAGTGCAATATATCATAAACGGACAGTAAACTCGATCTTATTGAATTTGCGGTAATACCGACGGCTGGAATTCTGTGGGTTATTATGGTAAAATGTGTTTACACTTCCATGGAATCTTCAATCATATAAAAAAAATAATTTTCAGAATCTTCTCTTCATTCCTATTTTTAAAGCTTCGTAATTTGTTACTCTGTTCTCACTTGCGCGTGTTGTGTTACTTGCAATTTGTGTGTGCTGTGTTCTTTGTTATTGGTTACTAATCTTTTTACTGTTTTAAATTTTAACCCCCACCCACAAATGTCAGTGAACAGAAATGTCAACCAGTTAGTATGTACATATTAATTATTCTGATTATCATGTATATTCTTCCGATTTTCACATATCATTAATTTTTTAATTGGTAAGGTAATAAAGAGTAAATCTGTGCTTAATATATCTTTACTTTTATAGCATGTGGATAATATTCCTCCTATTTTCGCTAATTAGAATTGCTGTTTAATAGAATTAAAATTCAATTCACAAACGTGATCACAATGACCGGCGCTTACAACACATCGTATAATGAACGGTACTTTACTGTGGTGAGTTCGTCCTAATGTTTGTTTGTTTGTTATTTGGTTTTTAGGAGCATTAGCAACTAAGGCCATATTGCTCCGGGATATGCAGTACTCATTCCCTGACCTTTCCGCATCCTCCATATTTGGTGGTGACGGGCTCGAACCCCGGTCTAATCAAGAAGCGTGTGTGCTACACACTGCTGCTCCTTCCCACCTGGCTACGGAGGCGCCAGTCGTCCTAATGTGATTTGATTGTACAGTGAAGTAATTGTAAAGGGGGGGGGGGTAAATTGTATTTTTAACTATTTACGTGAAACTTCGGATAATTGGGGCAGCCGCTTAATCGGGCCAAAATGCACTAGTCCCGATGTGTCCCAAATAACCGAAATCGACTGTATATATATATATAGAAACTCTGAGGGTTGTACGCTGAAAGTGAGTAGTGCCGAAAGGTGGAATGTTTGATTTTGATGTTTTAATTTTGACATGTAGGGCATACTGGTGTAAGTTGACAGGAGGATGGGGGGAAATAGAAGTAAGGGGTCAATAAGTGAATTGACCCCTGCTGTGGTCAGTGGGGAATGCTCATGCCCCACCAGAGGGAAAAAAGGGGAATGGTGAGTGGTAGGTGTCAGAGATCGCGTCCCCCCCTGCCAAGGGTGTGAATTGAAAGGTACCTTGCAAGGGCGAGGTACAGATTGCCAAGTAGCTATTGCAGCAAGGCTGCAGGTATGGTCCTCATTGGTGGTGTCGGGTCCAGGAGAGAAGTGTCCAATGATGGAATCTTTCACGTTCTTGAATCATTCTTGTATCATTTGTTATGTGTGATAGTCCCTTTTGTCATCAGCGCAGCTGTTGGGCAGGTTGTCTCATCAGGTCCTAGGTGTCTTGTCTGCAGTATCACTCTCACCCAGTTGTTTTCAGGGTGCTGCTCCGCTTCATTTCTTTGGTGGTTCAGTGCTGCGTTCTCAGCGTTTCTCCTTGTGAAATTGTCTTGAGCATATTTTGCGAATGCCTTGTATTCCTCGTAGGAATCTAGGAGGTATTGCTCCTGATTTTGTGGGATGAAGGTCAATCTGGTTGTAAACATTCTGCCAGATCCTCATATTGTGGGCACTGATGCATGATATGGCACCAGCTCCCAAACCCCCTGCAAGTGCACAGCAGATCATCGATAATTCCTAGTGCAGCAAGTTTCCCGTCCCGGTTGAAACCAAGTTGGAAATTTCAGGTAAATTTTTTCTATATATGGCACAAATTTTTGTGTGACCTCAACTTTGGCCGAGGCTGCCCATCTGTTTTGCCATTCCAGCAGAAGGTGTTTTTGCAGTTTCAATTTTTTTACCGTCCTGCCGTTTGTCAACTCGGTAGTGAATCCTCGGAATGTCATTTGAATTCCTTTCAATTAGTAATACAGCAGACCATGCCTGACAATTTTCAGGTCCAGAGGTAAGGTCCCAGCAATTACTTGGAGAGGTTTTTTTTTTTTTTTCCTTTGGTAGTTATTGGCGCATCGGCTTCTGTGGCCATAATGCACCTCCCAAGGTTTTGCAGTACTTTGATCCAAGCCCGAGGCGGGATTCGAACCCGCGACCTTTGGGTTGCCAGGCAGGTGCTTTACCCACCCGGCTAGCCCGGTCGGCTACTTGGAGAGGTTACGAGCTTACCGTGTTGCAAGCTTGGGTCACTGTGAGAAGAATTGTCTGGTGGGTTGAATCTAGTATCCTCTTATTTACACCCATAGTGGTTTTTTGATACCAAATTGTTGTCACAAATGTGATCATCGGAACGAATGTGGTTTTATAATAAAGAGAGAGAAGAGTTCCTTTTCAGGCCCCCATTTGCGGTGGGTGACCCTTGAGACCATACCAGAATATTTTCTTATTTTGTTCCTCGTTCAAGCGAGATGAGGTTTAAACGACAGTTTGGTATCGAACACTATACTGAGGTATTACCTATCAGTGGAGAATTTGATGGTGGTTCCATTTATTTTTATCTGAGGGACCACCCTTTTATTGAGGGCTCCTTTCAGGAGGATGGAAGTTGTCTTTTCCGATGAGATATACAGAAATTTCTCCTCCGTCCACCTTCGAAGTATGTCCAGGGCAGCATTTGTTTGGTCTTCTTAATTGGGCACGAGAGTCAGCCACGCAGTCTCTGTGGCATGGGGTTACAATTGCTCTCTGTGACATATTTTTTTATTACACTATATAAATTGGCCAGAATTTTGGCTTGTCTATATAAATTTTATTACACTATATAAATTGGCCAGAATTTTGGATGCTCGACTACCAAGGGTCAGCCACACAGTCTCTGTGGCATGGGGTTACAATAGCTCTCTGTGACATATGTTTTTATTACACTATATAAATTGGCCATAATTTTGGATGTTCGACTACCAAAGAGTGTCGAACATCAAAGTGAAGTCAACAGCAATTGCCAAGAAATATTTTTTCTGGCACCGTTCCACAGCAGTGATTAGGCTCCTCATGGCATCCACGGTTGATAAACCAGGTTTAAAGCCATACTGGCTGGCTGATTCCAATTTGGCAGCAGAGTAATAGTGCTGGATCCTGATATATAGCAGTCACTCTAGTGATTTGCTTAATAAGTCAGCAGGGAATCGGTCGGTAATGTCAATGGAAGAAGGTCATTGATATACAAGAGGAAAAGAGTGGGGGAAAGAACTGAACCTTGGGGGACACCGGCATTAGTGGAGAAGTTAGAAGACAGAGAGCCATCTACCATCACCCTCAGTGAGCGATCAGAGAGAAAACTGGATAACCAATTACTAAAAACAGTTGGCAAACCATAAGATGGAAGCTTGTTTAGAAGACCTTTATGCCAAACACGATCAAAAGCCTTTGAGATGTCAAGAGCAACTACTTGTGTTTCACCGAACCTTTCCATTGAATTAGTTCATAAATGGGTAACATAAGCCAGAATATCACCAGTGGATCGACACTGACGGAATCCATACTGGCGATCGTTGATCAGACGGAAGGTTTCTAGGTAGTTTAAGAGTTGGCGGTTAATTGGTTTCTCCATTACTTTAGAAAGAGTAGAAGTAATAGCAATGGGACGATAATTGGATGGGAGGGATTTGTCACCCTTTTTAGGAACTGGCTGGATATGAGCAAATTTCCAAGCAGAAGGAAAAACACCTTTGGAATAAGAAAGTGAAAAAAGGCGGCAAAGAATAGGAGTAAGTTCAGGAGCACCGGTTTTGAGAACAAGTGGAGAAATACCATCAGGACCTGGAGCTTTCTTAGCATCAAGATTCATCAAAATCCTTCTGATATCCTTTTGACGGAAGACCACAGGAGGCATTGAATGGAGCGTGTTAGGAATGGTGGGAGGTGTTTTACCAAGATCATTAATACATGAGCTCGAAGAAAAATCGGATGCTAGCAGGTCAGCTTTATCCTTGGCTGAAGTGACAACAGAACCATCTGGTTTGGACAGAGGTGGGAGCAGAGATGGGCAAAAGTTGCGGCCAATAGCTTTGGCAAGAGACCAGAATGCTCGGCTACCATTAGGGCAAGAAGCAAGTTTTCTACTCTTAGCCTGTTCAAACTCTAGTTTGGACTGATTAATAACTGCTTTACAATTGTTGCGAGCTTTGGTGTAGGCAGAAAATGAAACTGAAGAATTAGAAACAAGCCAATTACGATATGCAACGTTCTTCTCTTGGACAGCCTTAGCACATTTATTGGAAAACCAAGGTTTAGATAAAGGACGAGATTTTAAAGTGGAGTGTGGGATAAAGGATTCCATTCCTGCAAGAATAATTTCACTGACACGATCTGAGCAAACGTTGACATCAGAAGTTTTGAAACAGTAATCAGACCAAGGAAAAGAAGAAAAGAAATCTCGCAGGTCATCCCATTTTGCATTCTTGTAATGCCAAACAATACGAGGTTGGGAATAGCCATGAGATAAAGGTTCCATTGGAGAAGAGTTGTTGTTGTTGTTGTTCTGGAGGCTTAATGGCACATAAGCTGCTAAGGCTATAATGTGCCTATTCACTTATTATATTAAAACATGAGTTTTCCCTAGATCAAAAGAAAATCTGAAATCAGAAATAATTGAAAAGCCCAGTTTGCCGGAGAAAGTCAAAAAATTCGGAAATATTTGCCTTATCACCAATGAGATTTTCAAGAGTTACTGGTTTATGAAGGTTAACCAATGATATCAAGGATGAAGTTCTGGCTTGTTTATAATAGGGGCAGTCAATAAGAATATGTTTTACAGTCAAATTATTAGAACAATGTGTACATTGTGGTGGATCATGTCCTGTGAGTAAATGAAGGTGGGTCAGATGGGTATGTCCTATTCTTGCCCTTAAAAGGACTACTTCTTCTTGTCTCGATGTACGGATACTGGAGCGCCAAATTTTTGGATCATCTTTAAACTGAAAGAGTTTATTATTAGTCTGAGAGTGCCAGAGTGCTGTCCACTGTGATAGGCAAGCAGCATGAACGGTTAGTGCATAATCTGATGCTGGAACAGGGATATTGGTTAGATCAAATGTAGTTGGGTTTTTTGCAGCTTTATCAGCCAGTTCATTGCCTAAAATACCGGAATGGGCTGGAATCCAGCAAAAAGTGACCAGTTGGTTGCGTTCTTTAATTTGCAGTAATAAGCTTCTGATTTCATCAAGAACAGGGTGAACTTTATCTGAGGAATTACATAATGACATGATTGAGCTGAGTGAATCAGTGTAAATAACTGATTTTAAGGAACTGTCAGAATTACTGTTAGAGATTTTCTAAAGCTAGTTTAATTGCATATAATTCAGCAGAAAATATACTAAATTCTGATGGAAGGGAAACTGATACAGTTGTATTCGGAAACACTGCAGCTGCTCCAACATTTGAATTAGATTTAGAGCCATCTGTATAAATTGGAGAGAAATCAGTATATCTTTGAGTGTGAACTGCATGAATTTGGTTGACATTTGATGCTTGCAAAGTATTCTTTCTCCATTGACAGAGGTAGGTGTCACAGGTTGGAAGAGGAGAAGGAGCCCATGGTGGCTGAGTATAAGTTGCCACCTGCTTTACGGAATGGATGGAAATATTCCAAACTTGCACCAATTCAAGAAGGCGAAGACCAGCTGGCTTTACTATACTAGGTTTGTTTCTGTATAGGATTTCTAATGGTGGGTTGAAAAGGTATGACTGAATGGGATGAGAGGCACAACTTTGTATCTTGACAGCATATTTGATTAACAGTGTTTTCCTGAGTAAAGTTAGTGGGGGCTCATGAGCATCAATGTAGAGACTATGTGCTGGCGACGTTCTGAATGCACCAGTTGCAATTCTCAAAGCACTGTGCTGAATTGGATCAAGCCAGCGTAATGCGCTCTTTCTGGCAGAATCATAGATTGGAGCACCATAATCGAGACGGGATCTGATTAATGCCCTGTATAAACGAAGAAGCGAGGTACGATCTGCACCCCACGTTTGGGCAGATAAAGCTCTGAGTATGTTTAACTTCTTTAGACATGAGGTCCGTACATTTTTAATATGATCTAGGAAATTTAACTTGTTGTCTAGGATTAATCCAAGAAATCTGATGTTGCTGGTGACTGGGACAACGATGTTAGAAATTTGAAGTTCGGGATCTGGATGAAGTTTGCGTTGTCTACAGAAGTGGATGGCAACTGTTTTCTGCTGTGAGAGCCGATAACCATTGAGGCTCGCCCATTGTTGAATTTTATTAAGTGCTATCTGAAGCTGTCTTTCAATAGACCTCATGTTTTGAGAATGACAGGAGATCGAAAGGTCATCTGCATAAAGGTAAGTCTCAACTGTATTTGGAAGCTGCTTAGTGATTGAATCTATTCTCAGAGCAAAAAGAGTGGCACTCAGTACTGATCCCTGTGGAACACCTTCTTCCTGGATGAAAGTTGTGGAAAGGGCATGTTGGTATTGAACTTGAAATGATCTAGTATGTAAGAAGTTCTGAATAAATATAGGAAGGTTGCCTCGTAGTCCGAGAAGGTAAAGATCACTAAGTATACCATACCGCCAGGTGGTATCAAAAGCCTTCTCTATGTCTATTGAAACCATTACTAGATGTTCACGTTTGACAAAAGCATTACGTATGGCAAATTCAGCCTTGACCATAAGATCTAAGCATGACCTGTTTTGACGGAAGCCATATTGGTTATGGCTCATTAGCTGTTCCGACTCAATAATCCAGACGAGTCTTCTGTGGATAATTTTCTCAAGAATTTTGCTGAGGCAGCTTGAGAGAGATATTGGTCTATAGCTATTGGGGTTGGATGGATCTTTTCCAGGTTTCAGGAAAGCCAAAACTGTAGAGTGATGCCAAGTAGCTGGAAAAACATTTTCTAAAAAAATGCGATTGTAAAAGACCAGGAGGCAACGCAAAGCTTTGTCATCAAGATGTTGTAGCATGATATAATAAATCCCATCTGGCCCGGCAGCACCATTTCGGGCGGTTTTAATGACATGTAAAAGTTCAGAATATTGCAGAGGTTTGTTATATGGGAGAAGACGGGCAGTTTTGAAGTGAATACCATGTTTTTCTTCAGTGTTTTTAATTCTTTGGAATTAGGTAGGATAGGCTGTTGCTGCTGAGATTTCGGCAAAAGTATTGCCCAAAGCATTAGCTATATCTACTGGATTAGAGAGATCTTTCCCATTCCAAGAGAGAATTGGAGAAGGTATGGTAGGAAACTTACCAGACAGCTGTCTAATTTTTTTCCATATTATTTTGGAATCAGTATTTCTGTGAAAACTTGAGGCAAAACGGATCCAGGATTCTTTCTTTGCTTGCTTTTGTATGAAGCGTGCTTTTGCCCTTAATTTCTTGTAATTAATGAGATTCACTGTGCTCGGACATTGCCGAAACAAATTCCAGGCTTTATTTTTTTCTCTCTTTGCTGTGGTGCATTTGTCATTCCACCAGTAATTATGATGCTTTCGGCCCGGAGGATTTGATAGTGGTATTGTGTTCTTAGCCACATTTAGAAGATGCGACGTGATGTATTCTGTCACTTCATCAATATGTTGGAGGCGGATTTTTTCTTCATCAAGATCGATTGATGATTGAAATTTTGCCCAGTCTGCTCGGACAAATTTCCACTTTCTGCAGGGCGGAATTGATGGAGTCTTTGCTTTCAGAAAGTTGCATACTATTGGGAAGTGGTCACTGCCCATGGGATCATTTATTACATACCACTCTATGGTTGGGACTAGTACTGGTGAACAAATCGAGAGATCTATTGCTGAAGTGTGTCCTGCTGGGAGCTGTATGTGTGTCGGTGCACCAGTATTGAGTATACTGAAATTTAGTGCCTCTAAAAAGCTTTCAATTAATCGGCCCCGTCTATCCAATTTAGGAGAGCCCCATAATGGGTGGTGCCCGTTAAAGTCCCCTAATATACAGAGAGGTGGAGGTATCTGTATAAAGAGGTCTTCAAGATCTTTTAAAGAGTAAATACGGTTTGGTGGTAGGTAGATTGAGACAAGTGTTATTGCATTATGGAGAGTTATGCGAACAGCAACAGCTTCAATTTCAGTTTGGAGTGTGATATGCCTAGTTGGGATCTTCGAGTTTACTAGGATTGCTACACTACCATGGGCAGCATTAGCGGTATTTCGATCTCTTCGATAAAGGCAATAGTTCTTTATCGAAGGAGAAATTTGTGAGGTCAGGTAAGTTTCCTGTAGACAGAAGGCAGCTGGAGAAAATCGGTTAATTAGGTATTTAATATCGTCAGTGTTGCAACGAAAACCTCTGCAATTCCATTGTAAGATACTGTGGTTCATTTAGGTTTAGTTGAGGATGATTCATCAGACTGTTTTTTGTTTGAGCACTTTTTCCGGTCTTTTTTTGGGAAGCTGGGGCGCCCAGTATCCATAGTGTCATTTGCATGGAGTTCTAGTATGGGTTCTTCAAGATCTGAGTGTACGTCGACTTCCATACTATTGGTGGATGATTCAGGTTTCTTGTTTTCTTTGGTAGTTTTTAATTTTTCTTTATCATGCGAGAGTGTCCGAGTATCAGTTGGGATGCTGATTGGAGTGTTGGTCGATTCACTGGTTTTAGTTTGTGTGTCTTTTCCTGAATTTGATAATGTATTTTTAACCCAATTAGCCATAGATGTGCTGGTGGGTATTGATACATCTGTTTGTACTGCTGTTGTAATAACGCTTCGAGTGTGAGATGCATATGAACGACTGGGCATGGTCAACATAACCTGTCTACGTGCCTCAGGGTATGTGACTTTGTGTTCAATTTTATATTTTTGAATTTTTTTTCCTGTTTTCCACATTTCACAGGATTTTGAAAATGCTGGGTGACTTTCTTTGCAGTTGGGGCAAATGGGACTTGATGCTGAACAGTCTGCTTGTGTATGTTCCTTGGAACCACATATAGGACAAATAGCTTCTCCTCTGCATGCTTGTTGGGAATGTCCATATTTTTGACATTTAAAACAACGAATGGGATTAGGAATATAAGCCCGAATTCGGCAGCTTAAATAGCCAGCTTTTACTGAGGATGGCAAATCTGGGGTACTAAAGGTTAAAATGATTGACCTAGTTGGGACGAGATTTCCATCTTTTTTAGTCATTATGCGTTTGGCGTTGGTTACTTTTTGATTACTCAGTTCTTGAACTAATTCCTCTTCTGATATTGTAAGTAGGTCCCATTCAGTTATAACGCCTTTCGAGGAATTTAAGGTGTTATGTGGAGTAATGGATACTGGCAGGCCACCGAATGTCGTTGTTTTGAGCAGCCAGTCAGAATGTTTGGAGTTGGCTGTTTCAATTAATAGGTCTCCAGATTGCAGTCGTTTAACCATTTTTGGTGTTCCAGCAATTGACTCCAGAAATCTTTGGATGACAAATGGTGATAATTTTCCAACAGGTTGGTTGGAGAGAGAGTGTATCACCAGAAAGTTTGGCATTTCATTGCACTGCACTTCTCTTCGGAGCCTTTTTGGTTGGTTCAGGTCTTCATTGTTTGGTTTATCTAGCCTTCAGTTTGAAGGCTCAAGAGGTGGATATTCATTTTTATCCATCGTTGCTCCTTTTAGCCCTGGGGGATAACTTTTCCCCCAGATTACCGGCCCCGCCACGGGGAGGCAGGAGCAGTGCCGCTCGGAGGCCAAGCGGTTGAAGTGTTAGTTGATTAATAGAACAAGAAATATAGGAAAAAGAAAGGTGTTTCCTTTCTGTGTTCTAACTAGTGGTTTTCAAGTATAGAACTAGTTTTAAAGAAAAGCTGTTGATAGAAATGTAGGAACTTAAAAGGAAATAACTTCAATCACTTTACAAGAGCTCTCTATTTATCACAAGAATATCGCTTGGCACCCGGGGCCATTGGAGAAGAGACAATCACCAAGTTGTGATCTGAAGTGCCTAAAGGACCTCTCACTTCAACCTTTTACTTAGAAGGGTTGTTTGTGAGAAAAAGATCAAGCGTATTGGCTGTATGATTAAAATTGTCCGGTATTCTTGTAGGTAAATGAACAATCTGTGCTAGGTCATTAGTAATTGCAAAAGCCTCAGCATCTCGACCTGCTGGGTCGGTGTGACTAGAAAACGGAAGCCAGCTGGAGTTGTGAACGTTAAAATCACCAAGGAAAATTACCTCACTGTTACGAAAGTTGGACTGGAGAAAGTCAAGTTGCAAAGAGAGGAAGTCAAAGAGCTCCAAGTGATTAGTGGAGTTGGGAGAACGGTAGAGACAACAGATGAATTTTACACAATGAGGTAGAGAGATTTTAAGCCAGAGAAGATCAAAGAGAAGAGATTCCAAATTGCCAAGTCTCTGACAGGGAATATCAGAAAGGATATATGCACAAGTACCACCTTTGAGGCGAAAGGAATCATACAGCAAATAATTTGGACATCTGAGATGAGCAGTAGTTGAATCAACTGATAACTGAGATTCAGTCAGGAAAAGTACAAGGGGTTTGGAAGACTGCAAGTGGAAATGGACATCGTTGAGATTAGAATTGAGACCACGTATATTTGTGAAATGAATTAGGAAGTCCTTGGGAGGTTTAGATCTTTTCGCAGATAAGCTTGCTCTATTATTTTGACAATTCATGGTGTATTCAATAGTAAGAAAAAGTGGGTGGGACATGCTGTATGAAGTAATGAAATTTTTGGATATGGCGTACATGTGGTAAGAATATACCCAGATCCTTGACATAACGTGACCTCGACAATGCTCCCCGCATACACACTACTCGGACTCCCTCCATCACTACCTGGCAGAGCAGAGGTAGCAAGATTATACACTAGCTGATCCGGAAGCTTCCTAGAGAGTTACCAATAGGTTCAGTCCGGTGTACTAACTAGCGGCCGGCCTGCGAACACCCTTTTACAGCTGTACCCTCGAAATGTAAGGAATATTGGATCTCGCCACGACATTCATCATAACCTCAAAAATCATCAATCATACTGCATGATGTAAGAGATAGGGAAGGGTTGGCCGGAACTTAGCTCTAGAGACTAAACATGGAACTTAGCTCTAGAGACTTCAAGCCTCCAATAAGCAAAGTGGTGGTATTTCACCGGTTGATGAGTGTCATCTACCACCTAGTACTGCCTGGTAACATAGAGGGGCGGCATTCCTTCATGTGGTGTGGGCGCCACACCTCGACCCCTGCTTACGTTGGTTCACACCTGGGTGGTCACCCACCATGTACTTGTGCATGAAGGTTATACCCAGGATTACTAACAGTCCTACCATCGTGAAGGTGCATGTAGACTGTATTTTCCTATATATATATATAGGAACCCTACCACGGAATACTGTTCCTACATCTGGTACCCCAGATATAGAAACAAAATTCCATGGTAGGGTGGATTTGAGATTTGTAGAGGGCAAGTCATTGTTTAGAAGAAAAGTAACATCAAGAGTGAAAGGGAAAAACCAATTTTTTCAATGCAGAGAAAACAATATTTCTCATGTGCCGATGCCAAGAAAGAGATTAGAAGTCAGAGTAATCCCTAATACAGATATGTGATCATATCCAGAAATCTTAGTATCATCGAAGATAAGCACAGGAGCTGTAGACTCCTTTTTTGAGACATGTCAGGAGTGAGGTTTAGAATGAATGAAATTAACTGGTATCTTTGCCCAGTTTGAGAATTACCCAGAGATTACCATCTGAGGAATTGGTGGTGGATATTTTCGAAGTGAAGCTGTTTGTGCAGGGCAAGGTTTTTCAAACTGGAAGGTGAATGCAATGTGCTATCATCAGCAGAACTATAGATAGCAATTCCAGTCAGTAGAAGAATTTCGTTAATATATGAGGAAAAGGGTGGGAGAAAGAACTGAACCATGAAGAACACCAACATTAGTGGAGAAGTTAGACAGAGAGCCATATACAAGATGGAAGCTTGTTAAGAAGCCCTTTCTGCCAGACATTATCAAAATCCTTAGAAATGTCAGGAGTAACTGCATGAGTTTCACCAAACTTTTCAATTGAATTTCTCCATAGATAAAATAACTTTTAAAGCACATACATAATTTAAAATGAATATGAATATTTTTCTAAAAGCTAGTATATATCAGCAGTGAATTGATGCTGATGGAATTCATACTGGATATCAGATTGAAGGTATTGAGATAGTTTAGGAGTTGGCAGTTTTTTTTTTTTTTTTTTTTATGAAAACCCCAAACACAAAAGGTATCAAAACCTATAGTACTTAGTACCGTGCATGGGTTGAAGGAGAAGTATGGGGAGAGGGGGATGCCGGAAACTTTGCTCTAGAGACTAAACATGGGTTTTAATGAAGTTCTCCATTATGTTGGAAAGATTAGAGGTAAGTGGAATGGGATGATAATTATATGGGAGAGATTTGTCACCCTTGTTAGGAACTGGTTTGGATATGAGCAAATTTACAAGTAGAAGAAAAAACATCAGTGTAATAAGAAAGTGTAAGAAGGGAACACTAAACAGCAGTAAGCTCAGAAGCATAGGTTTGAGAAAAAATTGGAGAAATGCCATCAGGACCTGGTGCTTCCTTGGCATCAAGGTTGTTCAAAATTCTTCTAACATTCTCTTGAAGGAAGACCACAGAGGCATTGAGTGGAGTGTACTGGGAATAGTAGGAGATGGTTTACCAAAATCATCATTACAAATTTACAAGTTTTATCTTTAGCTGAGGAGGCAATAAAACCATTAGGCTTTAACAGAGATGGAAGTATAGAATAGGCAAAAGCTGCAGCGAATAACTTTGCAATAGACCAGAATGCTCAACTACACATTTGGACAGGAAGCAAGTTTTCTACTCCTAGCCTGTTCAAAATCTGCATTATAACTGTTGCAAGCTTTAGTGCAGATAGAAAATGAACCTGGAAATTTGGATATGAGCCAACTGCAACATGGATCATTCTTATCTTGAATAGGCTTAGCACATTTATTGGAAAACCAAGGTTTAAATAAAGAACGAAATTTTAAGGTGGAATAAAGAATTCATCCCTACAAGAATAATTTCATTGACATGATCTGAGCAAACATTATATCAGAAAATTTAAAACAGTAATCCAACCAAGAAAACAAGAATAGAAATCTCATAGATCGTCCCATTTCGCATTGTTGTAATGCCAAATATCACAAGGCTAAAAACAGCCATCAAAGAAAGGCTCCATTGGGGAAGAAACCATCACAATTAATGACAATCTAACCAAAAGAAAAAAACAGCACATACATAATTTAAATATTCTTAATTTTAAATTAATTTGGAAAAGTTTAACAATTTAACTTAATCTATTACAAATATAAATTTCAAATTTATGTTAAATTTTCAAAAATTTAGGATAATCTATTTCAAACGTTTTCTGAATTTTTAAAAGTTAAATGAATTTAGGGAAAGGCCTTGTGATATGGTAGCTATCAAAAATTATTGTACAGGTACAGCACAGCCTTTGTGCATGTTAGAACTTCTTTCTTCGCTTTTCCATGACTGTCCGGAGAGTCTGTATTTCCGTGGTTCCACCAGGGCACCACGCTGGGATAGGGTTCTTCTTTTTGATTGCTATCTGGGCAGCTCTGGAAATCAATTCTGTTACTTTTCTTTCCTGGCAGTCTGGGTCTAGTTTTGCTTCTATTCCTAGTTGATGGTTGGTGTTGACTGCCTGTAGCTGCTGTGCGAACAGCTCCCAGTTTGCTTTTTTGATTGAAAATCTATGCTGCAGCTGCCTGGGAATCAGGGCCAGTTTTAAAGTTCTTAAGATCGCATAAGTGATTATTCGATGGTCAGAGGTCATCCAAGAGTTTTCGACCCTCCAACCAGAGCAGTGGGCAGCCAGGTCAGATGTGGTGAGTGTGATGGCTATAGTGGCCTCCCACTGTAGGTTGCAAAACGTCAGCAGGTATGGCTGATTTAACACATTAGCTCTTCAGCCAACAAGGAAGTCTTTCAGAGTTTGCCTGTTGTGAGTTTCCTCTATCAATCCTGAGTGGCACTATGCCACAAGGGCCAGTAGCAATTTACATCTGCTCCTATCAGAATTTTTTGATTTGAGAGCAAGTCCATTGGTTGCTGGAGGTTTTGATGCCGCTTGTTGATAAACACAAAAATTCAGATAAAAACACATAGAACCTTGGTACGATGAGTTGCAATCCCTGCAAGAAATGTTGTATACCAGGTCTTCGTGTTGTATTGCGAACAAGGAAAGGACTGACCGATTTTTCAGTATAGTGTGTAGTTTCCGTATTGGCCTGGCTACAATTTTAAATTCGGTATCTTTAAAGAATCTGTTAAGCTGTTTGTGCCACTGTTATAAACATATGGGACAGAAATAAAGTATTTTTTTAATATTACGATTGTTGGTTGATGTAGCGTTTTTGTATCCTGTCCCTAGCTTGTACTCTAATTCGGTTTATTGTAGCAAGGGAATAACCCCGGTTTAAGAATCTGCTGGTTAATATTTGTATTTCTGAGCCCAAAGCAGATCCGTCATTGAATATTTATAGGCATTTAGAAATTGATTAAAGATAACAGATCTCTTGTAGAACGGGTGATAGCTGTTATAATGCAGAAGCATACCGGTGCTTCGATAGATGTTAAATTGGATTTTATTCCAGTCCTAAGTAAGTGTGAAATTTAGAAAATTTAATGACTCTGTATTCGTACCCTCCCTTTCCAATGGAAATTTGAGTCTAGAGTGAATATTATTAAACGAATGTAAAAATGTCTTGGACAGTATCAGTAATCAGTAATAACTAGAACATCATCTAAATACCTCCCATAGTATGTGATACAGGGTAGAAAAGGCATCAAATGTATATGCTCAATCGTTGAGAGATAGATCTCCAATATTAAGCTGTTCAAGCTTAATCCCATCGGCAAACCAAAAATTTGTTGTATACATTGTCTCGAAAGGTGATATAGTTGGCTTCAACTAAGAGTTTAATTAAGTGAAAAATTTCTTTAATAGGAAGCTTCGTATAATTAATCGGTATAGAGTTGTTATTTAAAATATCCCAAATAATATCTAATGTGTATATTGAATACATTTGTATATAACGAGGTAACATCTAGTGAGAATAAATTATCATTACCGCCAAGTTTATAATCCTTGAAGTTATTAAGGCGAAAGTAAAGAAAGCCCACACGACAAGCACACAAAAGTTTGATGAAATTTGCCGGTAAAAGTACTTTGCCGTAATGGTATTTGTATTGTTGCTCACTCAGTAAACATACAGTGGATGTTATCGGTCAGGAGTAGAAACTGAATCCCATGGGAGATTAAACCCTCGTTGTTGTTGTATTTGAGTTTTTTGGCACAGGGGCCTCTTGGGCCATATTGTGCCTGTTCATGATTTGTTTATCACTATGATCACAGTCTATTATACAGATTTATCCACTTCAAATAATTAAACAGTTCCTCGAAATTTGCTTCGTTGCCAAGAATATGAAATAAGGTTAAGGGTTCCTGTAAGTTGGACAGGGAGCTAAAGCTTGATTTTCTGACTGTTGAAAGTTGGGGACATTCTATGAGGATGTGTTTTATTGTTAGCCGTGACTGACAAAAGAAACACTAGGAGGATTCTCTCCCATAAGCAAATACAGGTGAGTTGGATGCGAATGGCCGATGTGGAGCCTTGCTAGAATCACTTCTTGTCGCCTGCTTTTCCTGGAACTAGATGTCCACAGTTGTGGCTCTTTTTTTTTATCTGCAGCAGTTTATTATTGGTTTGAGTTTTCCAAAGGAGAGACCATTGTTTCCTGCATGTTGTTTTAATGACAGATTTGTGATCGGTGTAGGGAACTTTTAGTTGTCTGGAAGATCCAGAGTCGGGATGTTTTGCAGCAGCATCCGCATGTTCATTGCCTGAGATGTAAACATGACCAGGGATCCAGCAGAAGGTAACCTTCTGATTGACTGTTTGATAGTAAAATAACTTAGATTGGATCTCTTTAAGAATAGGGTGAGAGGGAGAAAAAGTAGATTGAATGGCAGTGATTCTGCTTAAGGAGTCTGTATATATCAAAGATTCCTTGATATGGTACTTGTTTATATTATCTAGAGCTAGTTTTATTGTGAATAATTCTGCAGTATAGATACTGCATTCAATTACAGCTACTGAGAAGGTGGAAGAAACTGCTGCAGCACCTACAGCTGTATCTGTTTTGGAGCTATCAGTATAGATATGTACTTTTATTGAGTTTTCCAAGGAATGCGATTTATGGAGCTGTTGAAAATTTGTATTAGCCAGGGATGTCTTCCCCCATCTTAAAAAGAAATTGTCACAGAGGTACGAATTCAGTCCAGGGAGGTTCAGGTGTACCAAGGTCTTGGAAGACATTCTGAAAATTAATGATCCAACTGATCATGAGTTAAACCCTCGTGAAGTGGAGGGGATAACCTGACCTTTTTTCTTTAGAATCACTGATGGACTAGTGGATTAATTGTTTATTAAGAAAAAAAAGGCAAAGGTAAAGGAAGGCCACATGAGAAGCACAGCAAACTTAGAAAAAGTTTACCGGTGAAACTACGTTACGAACTTTTTTACAACGCCAGAACTTCCAATATGACTCTGTTCGTGATTCAGTTAGTTAATTCAATTAGTGATTCTAAAGGTCAGGTTACCCCCCTCCACTTCAAGAGGGTTTCAAGCTACCATGGGATTCAACTTCTACTCCAGACCGATAACAACAACCGTTTGTTTACTGAACGAGCAACAATACAAATGCTGTTACGGCAAAGTACTTTCACCGGTAAATTTCATCGAACTTTTGCATGCTTCTTGTGTGGACTTTCTTTACCTTAGCCGTTATTAAATAGTGTATTGTCATTCTTAATCCCAAATTGTATCGCCTGTCTAAAGGATTTTTTAATGTTGTATACATGTGTGACCAAGGATGAATATGCAGAATTTCTGTAGGAAACAATAGGCTGAACAGGAAATCCGGTCTTGTGTAATTTTACCTGACTGAAAAGTGTAGGAATATTGTATGTTCTGGCCTTCAATTCCTTTAACTGAGCCATAGTAATGTAGTCGTTTTTTACGATACGGGGTTAACATTTTATTGTACTGATTGACCAAATTGGTAAATAGTGCCGGGTCTACTTCAAGATAAGTGGAGGAATCTGAAACAACTGAATCTAACTTATTAATATAATCATGTTTATTGAGTATTACAACTGTATCTCCTTTATCTGCCCTCTGTATAATAATGTCTTTATTTTCCCGAAGTTCATGTAAAGTTGAACTGTTGTGTATTCAATTTTGAAAGTTGCATTTCTTTTGTTATTCACCACTTGGTTAACTTGTTGAATAAATAAATCTTTTTGTGGAACATTACTAAGTCCAAATTCAATATCAATTATGCACTGTTTTTTTAGGTAGTTTCGAGGTGGTAAATTATAATTTGATCCTTTGGATAGAAGTGAAATCTGGTCCTGTGATAGTGTATACGAGGAAAGATCTGTAACCTGTTGATATGTCCGTCCGTTCAATGTAGGTCAAGGGGTGTTCGCAAACTAGCTGACGTATTCTGTGGTAGCACATTGTCTGCATGTGGGGTCATCATCCAACTCTTATGTATTTTGTCACAAGCCCGCGAAAATGTATTAGAATTCACATGAATGATAATGTATTCAATTTGTTAACGTCTGTTTTTTTATTTCTGAGGCCTGTGCTTCACATCACAAATCTATTAAAGTCAGTTAAAGGAATTGAAGGCCAGAACATACAATATTCCTGCACTTTTTGGTTAGGTAAAATTACAGAAGACCAGATTTCCTATTCAGCCTCTTGTTTCCTACAGACACTCGACATTTTCATCCTTGGCCACACATGTATATAGCATTATAAAACCCTTTAGACAGGCGATACAATTTGGGATTAAGAACTGCGACACACAATAGTGTGTCGTAGTTCTTAAGGACTGTAGACTCGGTGATAATGATAATTTATTCTCACTAGATGTTACCTCATTATATACGAATGTAAATGTTGAATACACATTAGATATTATTTAGGATATGTTAAATAATAACTCTATACAGATTAATTATATTAAGACACACACTTCCAATTAAAGAAATTTTTCACTTAATTAACCTCTTAGTTGAGGCCAACTATATCAAAATTTTTGGTTTGCTGATGAGATTGAGCTTGAGCAGCTTAATATTGGAGATCTATCTGTCAACGATTGAGCGTATACATGTGACACCTTTTCTACCCCATATCTCATACTATGTAAGTATTTAGACGATATTCTAGTTATTACTGATAGTAGCACTAACCAAGACATTTTCAATTGTTTAATGATATTCACTCTAGACTCAAATTTCCATTGAAAAGGGTGGGTATGAATACAAACTCATTAAATTTTCTAAATTTCGCACTTACTTAGGACTGGAATAAAATCCAATTTAACATCTATCGAAAACCTACAAAGACCAGTATGCTTCTGCATTATAACAGCTATCTCCTGTTCTCCAACAAGAGATCTATTATCTTTAATCAATTTCTAAATGCCTATAAATATTCAATGACGGAATCTGTTTTGGGCTCAGAAATACAAATATTAACCAGCAGATATCCCCTTGCTACAATAAACCGAATTAGGGTACAAGCTAGGGATAGGATACAAAACACTACATCAACCAACAATCGTAATATTAAAAAATATTTTATTTCTGTCACATATGTTGAACAGTGGCACAAACAGATTCTTTAAACAATGATACCGAAAAATCGCTGTCCTTTCCTTGTTCGTAACAAATAAATTACCTAGTATACAACATTTCTTGCGGGGATTGCAACTCGTCGTACCAAGGTTCCACACGTTTTCCTCTGAATTTTCGTGTTAATCAACACACAGCCTCAGTTCGTGCTTCTCGTTCAGCAGCATCAGAATTAGCCTTTCATGCCGTTAACAAAAAACATACTTTTTTTTAACAAGGTGAAAATACTGAAGTGTCCAATGTAATTAAACCAGACTATTAATTGCAGAAACTGTCGAAATTACATGAGAATTCTGTTAATGTTCGCCGGCCATTTCTATTATCCAATTTGTGGGCTTTTATGCACATGCGCAAAGACAAATAATCCCTATTTAAGTTTCATCCTCACCCCTATTCGGTGATTTTTATTCCTGTGATCACAATATACGGTCGAAAAGTGTTGTCAGCTTCAGGAAGGAAAATCGTTTTGTACATTTTTTTGTTAAATTTCTTTTAATTAATTTAATTTTTAATTGTGTTCATTTGATTTTTAATTCTGTTCAAGTGATTTTTAATTATTTTTAATTGCGTTCAATTAATTTTTAATTATTTTTTACTGTAATGTAAGATTTTCGATTTTTTCGTTTTAATTGCTGGAGAGTATCATACGGAAGTATTCTACATATTATATTGAGGTAAACTTGTCTTATTTTTTTTTACAAATACTGATATCAATGTAGAACGTATTGAGCATTACGGCTCTGTTTCATACTATCATAAGACATTATATTATATTTGACCGCCTGGTGCATTGCATACATGTATCCTAGAATCAAGGGTGGCTCCTAGGCAAAAGCCCATCTCCACCTAGTTCATCTGCTTTGGTGTTGAACCTCAACAAATCTAGCCTAAATACATGTGCGAGGTATTGAACAACTGCCAATATAAAACAGCTGCTGCCCGGTGCCCTTCTCTATGCCCGGGTTTACGCAATGTGTTTGTGGCAAATGCACAAGTCCAGAACCCACTGGATGTAGCGCAATACCAGGGGTGTCAACAAGTGAATTACTAGGGGAGAACTTCCGCAAATTATCCTCACTACCACCAAGAAACAGTAATTATTATATTAAGCAGATATATACAACACTTGTTTTAAATATGCTCAGAGTCTCTGAATTCCTGAGACTGTTATTTGGTTTTTAGGAGCATTAGCAACTAAGGCCATATTGCTCCGGGATATGCGGTGGTCATTCCCTGACCTTTCCGCATCTTCCATATTTGGTGGTGACAGGCTTGAACTCCGGTCTGATCAAGAAGCGTGTGCTACGCACTGCTGCTCCTTCCCACCTGGCTACGGAGGCGCCCTAATTCCTGAGAACCAGGAAAACAATATGCATAATTAAATTACATACAATGGACAATTAATAACACTGTCTAGTCTGTGCTAGAACTTTCAAACCTGCCGACAAGCACAATGAGATAGCTATTAAATGATTCTCATAAACCTTTTGTTTCACAGAAACCAATCTTTGCAATAACAATTGACATAAATCAATGCAACATTAATTAACATAAATCAACACAATAACAATCCACATAAGTCAACACAATAACAATCCACATAAGTCAACACAATAACAATTCACTTAAATCTTCTGTTTACTCATATACCTTTTGTCTTTTGGTCATCTGTGAAGTCAATTCCCAGGAGAAGCTGAAGTTCTTAGCTGAGTCCTCAATATGAAAACTGTTCTTGAGAAGCCTTGCAGAGCAGATATTAAATCAGCTGTAGGTTGAGAGTACAAGAATCCACATTTCATATTCTCCACATGTGCAGAACGGGCCCGGCTCCAGACCATGCTCAAATAATTTAGCCTGGAGGGATCCATGCCCTGTTAACAGATAAGACGTTGTCGAAGAAGGCCCAAACCACGAAATAACTCTAGAGGTTGTTGAGAATTCCATTTGCACAATTTACTTTCTTGTTACAAGCCCAAATTCGCTCTCATCCCATCTTTTTTGCCAGACAGCTTGTTATTTGTTATTTGGTTTTTAGGAGCATTAGCAACTAAGGCCATATTGCTCCGGGATATGCGGTGGTCATTTCCTGACCTTTCCGCATCCTCCGTATTTGGTGGTGATGGGCTCGAACCCCTGTTTGCCAGACAGCAGTAAATTCTTTCCAAAGCCTTTTCTCCTCCCTTTTAAAGTCGCTGGCTGGCTGGGTCAGTCATAATTCCAAGCAATGTCTTAGACTGTCCTTTTCTTAGGTAGTAAATCAAATCCTGGAAAGCAGCATATAAATCTACAGGAATCTACTGCCAATATTATTTGGAGTGCATTGTTTGAAACAGTCCTTGGAATATTATTGATCGTCAGAACTGATCTTTGTGTGGAAATAAATTTCTGTTTCACTTTTACTTTTGTTACTTTTTGGTACCAAACACTTGCTGCATATGATATAATAGGCAAAAATATGGTTTTATAGTAAAGGTTCAAGGTTTTCTTTGAAAATCCCCACTCTTTCCTTGAGACTCTGATAACTGAGGCTGTGAAAAAACAGATTTTGTCCCTGAGTTTTGACACACACACAAGGCAGAAAGCTGAGTTTATCATCTAAGGTGATACCCAAATACTTAGTTTGGGATACATATGGGATCTGGGTATTATTTACTCAGATTCTGGGAGGGGGGGGGGAGTCTATTGTGACTAAAATGGTTCTTAAAAGTCATAAAAGTGGTTTTTGCTGGGGGATATTTTCAGTTTGTTAACTGTAGCCCATGCCATCAAGTCATTCAAAATAGGTTGTATTTTCTTTTCAGTTATTCTCCTTGTGTTGCATTCAGCAATGATCACCAAGGCATAGGCTATCTTACTGATACCATTGTGTTCCCTCGTTAACCACTGATCCAGCACAGCGTTCCAGAGGAGAGGTCCCAACACCTGATCCTTGGGGGCATCCTCATGAAATCTGAGCCCAGTATGTAAGATGTTTTGCCACCACCTTAATATGTCTGTCGCTAAAGTACGATTGCATAACACTGTAAATGTATGCATCACACTCTGCAGATCTCAAGTCTTGAGGGCACTTTCTCACCATAAAGTGTCAAACGCACTCAATGTCCACAAACACAGCGAGTACATATTTAGCAGGCGAGTTGGACACATGTTGGAAAGGATGGTCATCTTCAGATGACCATCCTTTCTTGAAGCCATATTGTGCTTCTGAACATAACTGATGATCTTCTAGCATTTTTTGGATTCTTGGGGGCCGACATGCACTCAAACAATTTCCCCAGGTTGGCTAAAAGCAAAATAGGTCTGTATGACCGTGGATCTGATATTAATTTCTCAGGCTTGTGCAGTATCTTTAGTAGAGCTATTTTCCATTGACGAGGAAATATTATTCATTAAATTTAAAAGAATGTGTGGAAAAATTTCAAAAAAATTTAACTGTGACTGTATTCTCAATCAGGTCAATACCTGGGCATTTCTTACCATTGATCTTTGCCATGGCAGAGCCAAAATCCAGGAGTGTGAAGGGTTCAAAGTATGATGGTCCTTTATACGTTTCATTATCATGACGTATTTGCATTTGTTCAGGTGAATCTAGATCCGATATATCTTTGGGGAATAGGTTGTTAATTATGGAATCCACCATAGACATCCAGTCTTGAGTCTCTTGACCATCTACTTTAACTGTGTTATAAACATCTCCGCGAGCCATTTTGTTACTTGGTATCCAGTAAATCAAGCCCCACAGTTCTTTATTTCCAATATTTGTTGCAAAATTTTTCCACCTTTCTTTTGAGTTGGCAATTGCCTTTTGATGGTTTTTCCTTAGGATAGTGTAAGTTTCCCCGTAGGTCCGAACAACCTCGGCAGAAAGGTGCCTATGTTGCTGGAATTCTTTTCTAGCCTGTTGAAATTCTTTCGCAGGTTACTTAAGTCTGAAGACCACCAAGGAACAGAAGTTCTTCTAGTCTGCTTTCTTTTGGCTGAGTACTCCATTGCCAAATACAGGTGGGTCTGGACAAAATTTGTAAATTCCATTGCCGTCATAATGTTTAAACTGTCTTCAACATTTGCAGAGAAAATGGTGAGAAGGTAATCTCTGAATTTGTTCCATTTAATGGTATTCATTGAGAAATGTCCAAGATCTTCTGGCTGTAAATCATTATATTGCTGTCGAGGCAATATAATGATTCAAACCAAATACAATAGCGCAGGTGTCACTATTCACAAGGCTTGGAATAACATCCCAGTCAGTTTGAATTTCATCTATTTTAACCGTGGTAACAGTAACATCTATGTTTGATTTGCCATTCACAGTAGAGAATGTGAACAGTTTGTCGGGCAAGTTTTGCACACTTAAGTTGTAGGATAAAATTAAATCCTCGAAAGCTAATCCTCTAGGGTCGGTAAAACCGCTGTGCAAGAAGTTGGATTTGGCATTTAGATCCGCTGTTATTATAAGATTTTTAGAAGCGAAATTAGTACATATATTGTCCAAACGATGGAGAGTCAATTGTATGTCTTCAGTTGGTGGACAATAAACAGATGCAAGAAATCAGGTCACAGTGTTCATGCACAGACCTGTAATGTTGGTAACAACCAGGTCATTATTTAAAACAACTATGGCACTTTTTGGAGGTTTGTCAAGCGAATGAATAATTCTTGCTGAGGTGGGAAAACCCATAACTTTGTGGCCCCACTCCCTACCTGCAAAGAATAAAAGGGTTCCCGTATGCAAATAATATCAAAATTATTTTCAAATGATGTTATTCTAATCTCATCCACTGCCACTCTGCAGCGCTGACCATTTATCTGAAGAACTTTTATCCCCTCAAATATATTATATTACCTAAAATTGGATTCTTATCAGCGAACGCTGTTGCTGAATTTGAACCATTATCACTTTCTGCTGTCTGTAAGTTGTACTGCTTTTAAGTATTACCCTTGACACTTGGCATCCCTTACAGAATAATTGTAATCTCTATCATGTTTCCTGCAGTTGATACATTTTGGAGAGTCTTCTTTATGGGGACAACCTCCGTAGACATGACCACCCTCTGCAATGTGTCCACAAGAAACTGCCTTATGTGAACAAAATTGTGCCAAGTGGCCATACACTAAACAAGGGAAACATTTGCTTACAATCGTAAACCAACAGAACCTGTGTGATGTAAATCCTAGATAGATTCTATCGCTATCCAAAATATACTACATCATGCGAGGACTAAATCCAACCACCCAATTAACCACTTTTGCACCCAATCCAGAACTGAATCTGAAAGTCACCTCGTCTTTAACTTCATTGTGCAAGAAACCATAGTCTTTTAAGTTTTTAAAGAAGAGATCATCAAGTATTTCCTCCTTAGCATATTCACAAGAGACACCATATATTAACATTGTTGGATCAGATAACCGAGGTTTCTCCATTGTAAGACCTATCTCATTCAAAGCGGAAGCAGAATAGATCCTATTAGCATTCACCAAATTTGTGGTCTCCACAAGGATCCCCTTGTCCCTAAGAGATGAATACCTTTTACTTTCATCTCCTTGTAGTCACACATAATGACTTGAGTCACCTTCTGCTTTATATCCTGACTCGAACTTAAGGAAGAGGCCTCAGTAGGCCTAAAAATAATCAGATTCTGAGGATTAAGCACACCTGTAGGAACTGATAAGGACCTATCCTGAACTAATAAGGATCTATCCTGACTTGCAGTGTCAGTCCTCTGCTTGGATCTTGGTTTATCCTCGATAACAACAGGATCAACCAACTTGAGATCCTGCACTACCTCTGCATAAGGCTTGGTCCACAGGCTGCCTTTCCGGAAGTGCAGGGTCCAATGATGGGTCTCTCCGCTTGGTTTCTTCAGGTTTCTCTGTTTGTTGGGAGCCAGTGCCATCCTGAGCGCCCTTCAGTTTGGTTTCTGGTTTCCGTCTGATTTTGGTACTATTTGTTTTTCTTCTTTGCTATAGGCATCGGCTTTGCATCTCCGGGATCCTGCTGGTGTTCAGAGTTTGTTTGTTCATTATCTGAGTCCAGTTGAAGCACTTCAGGTTGTCTGCTGGCATTTTCCTGGAGTTTTTCCTGCATTGTTCTATCTATTTTGGATTTGTGGGTATCTGGATAATCGAGTAGCGGTTTGTCTATTCTTGTAGGGGCTGGCAAAAGTTTAGGCTACAACCCTAGGTCACTTTTGGGGGGGGGACAGCTGGGTGTTTAAATGCACCTATAAACAGTAGACTACTTCCCTATGGGGTTTCCGGAGGCACAGAAGATGGTGGCAACATCGGAAATGCTGTAAAACACAATGGAAAAGAGAACACACCATGGAATGCCTATGGCGGGGGGCGGAGGTGTCGCTAAATACATGTTTTCTTGGTTATCAAGCACAGTTTTAAGCATGGTTTGTTAGAGCAGTTTACCGCTCTGGATTACACTGATGGGAGCACCCTCCGCAGCCAACAGCAAAGTACCAATGTGGCCACCGCATTATATTCGGTGCTTCTCTATATCCCTGCTGCCAGCCATGGCCACTGCAAGAGGGTAGGTGAGGTAAGCATCACTTATGGGCGGCAGTTCAAGAGGGCACCAAAATTATTTTTGACATATACAAGTCGGACCTCCATTTAAGAAACTTCTTTAAAATGAAATTTTCTATTTAGCGATATTTTTTTAAAAATTCTCCTTGGTAATTACATTTAAAATAATTTCCGTAGAAAAGAAAATTTCCATATAACGAACGGATTACGAAAGACTTAATTGGGAATGCATTAACAGTTCAGACCTCTGGCCTTCAGGTAATTGAGACAATCAGTGCCGCTACTAAACACAAATTAAGAGTTAAAGGGATTATCATTCTGTAACTTAGTGGTACTCATAAAACCTATCCAACCGCCTGTTCCACATACCGAGAAATCGCGCTGCTCATCTGATTGATTAACATTTACCAGTATTCAACACAGCAGGCAAATAATTTGAAAATTGTAGATCTCTTAAAGTACCATTTATAACTGACGCAATATAATAGCGTAGCTTAATTTAATTTATTATGGTACTCACCTTTTTATAATCTCCATTGATGTTGGAATAAAATGGATGATAATTATAATTTTAAGTTAGCATGAATAAGTTAGGATTTAAAAACAGAATTAAAATGTGTGCAAGGAAGTAGACGTGCACGTCTTCGTCCGTGGTTGTCAATGTTGAAATTTGAAACAATTGAAGTTATATGGTTGGAAACTGAAGGCCAATAGCCATAACAAGTGGCTTTCGTTTTACACATCTTCGGTTGGCAATGGTAGAATGAGAGTGAACGCGTGTATTTAAGAAGACTAAGTTCCCGTGATGCTCATGGATACACATGGGAACCTGAGATTCCCACGTGTATCCAATGTCTGCATACACTGGATACCCTATAACATAGCACTGGTCTGCATGAGATTCCAGACTGGTGCTATGTTATAGGGTAGTTTGGAATTTAATACTTGGAGAGTGGAATGGTGGCGAAACCATTTTATAACTAGGGCTTCGTATTGGAAAATTTTAAAACTGGATTTTAATTTGATAATAGGAATGGCTGAATCTACTAAGGGGGTGTGGTTGTGGGATTGAACATGTGTTGCTAATTCGGTATTGGACTGTCCCATCCTAAAGCTATTGTAGTGGTAGTACGCACGTGTGTTTGATGTTTTGGTAGAACTGTATTTTGCGGCGTTGCTACCAATTTAGCAAGCGTTACAGTTATCTTGACATTTTATTAAGTAGATGATATTATTCATGTCACTAATGTGGTAATTTTGTGTATCTTTATATGAGTTGAATAATGAATCTAGTTTATTATAAGATGAGAATGTAAGGGTGATATCGGTACCTTTGAATAAACGGCGAAATTGGTTGGCAAAATTACTATGGCAAGGGAGGATAATACGTGAATTATTATTGGAAATGTGTTTGGGTGGGTTGTTAATATTATTTTGGACTGTGATAACAGTTTGTTTGATTAATTGAATAGGATATTTCCTAGATATGAATTTACTTGTAAGATATAGTAGTTCATTGTTAAGGTCGTAATGTGTGGAACTGTATTTTATAGCATTGTACATTTGATTAAAAAGGACTGTTTTTTTGTGTTAAGGGGGTGATGCGATTCAAAGTGTATTTGCCCGTGTGAGTATTTTTTCTGAAAATTCTTGTTCCTAGTTTTGTATCGCTTCTGTATATAGTGAGGTTTAGAAAATTAATTTGTCCATTTTCTTCTAATTCCAGGGTATATTTTAATCTATTATGCATGGAATTAAATTTAATGAAAAGATCATTTATTGTGGATTTATTTATTGTGCCCTATTAAGAGGATATCATCAGCGTATCGTATAAATAATTTAATATCTGGGGGGTATGGTTGTAATATATGATTTTCTACAGATGCTAGGTAAATTTCAGATGGGGGGGCTGAGATCCCTAATCCTAGGTAGGCCATAGGTTTGCTGGTAAATCTGATTAAAAAATTGGAAGTATCTGGCATCTAAATAGAAAGGTTGTGAGCTCTAGTATGCTATTAATTGAGAGGGAAGTGCGATTGGATAAGGTTTTGTCGTCTGTTAAGAAATTACGTAAGGTTTGTAATGTTGACGGCAAATGTACATTAGTGTACAATGAGACTACATCAAAAGATGCTAGGATGTCATCATTGGTTATTGTGATAGAATTTATTTTTTCAAAGGTTTGGGAGGTATTGTTTACTTTGAATTTCGAAAATCTGGTGAGGGGAGAGATAATTTTGACCAGGAAGGAAGATAAATTAGTGAAAGCTGATTTGCTGAATAATATTATGGGTCTTAGTGGGTAGGTGGTTGGGTTTATGGAGTTTGGTAATACCAAACATATGCGGAAGAATATTGTTTCAGATGCCAATCTGTTGTAGGGTGTATAAATTAATTTCATTGTTGGATCTTAATTTCCTTAAAATAATGTCAAGCTTATTTTTTTATGTTTGGAAATAGTATATGTGTTATCCAGTTTGTACAAATTGTATGTATCTGAATTGGAGGGTATAGATTCCATTTTTTCTATTTATGTGCTTTTGTTTATAATTACTATGGAATCACCTTTGTCGGCTTTCTGGACTATAATATTTGGATTGTTACATATTTTTTGTAAGTTAATTAACTGCTGTTTGTTTATGATGGGTTGGGGTTTGAATCTGGAGTTAAGAATTTAATTACTTTGGTGTATAATTCGCCATTTATCTGGATGGTTATCTAATTTGGTTTGTAGTTCTATTATACATTCTTTGTAGGGATATTTATTATCTTTAATAGCAAAGTTAAAACCATAATCGAGGCTAGCGAGTTCAGTGGAACAAAAAGGGTACGAAGAAATGTTTTTTGTGGAATATTTTGTGGGGGTGTGAGGTTTCTGTGTAAGGATCCCTCATTTTCTGTTGCGTCTAAGTTCGACCTGAGATTCCCACGTGTATCCAGGAGCATCACGGGAACTTAGTCTTCTTAAATACATGCGTTCACTCTCATTCTACCATTGATAACTGAAGACGGGTAAAATGAAAGCCACTTGTTATGGCTATTGGCCTTTAGTTTCTAACCAATGACAACCAAGTACGAAGACTTGCACTTCTACTTCCTTGCGCACATATTAATTCTGTTTTTAAATCCTAACTTATTCACGCTAACTTAAATTTAAAATTATCATCCATTTTATTCCAACATCAATGCAGATTATAAAAAGGTGAGTACCATAATAAATTAAATTAAGCTACGCTATTATATTGTGTCAATTATAAATGGTACTTTAAGAGATCTCCAATTTTCGAATTGTCATAATGCAAAATACTTTTAACTATTTTAAACGCACCTTCATCTGCTCCACCTTTTAACCTACGTTCCTTGATGCCCCTGAACATGTCAAATCCAGAAATACAACTATCAAAAATTTTAATTAAATATTTTTCCAAAAAAATTCATATTTCTTTTTTAAAAAAATGCCTCTTTCATAATATTATCCTTAAATTTGCCCGCATATTCCCTAGAAATACATGTAAAAAATATCCATATATTATCCATTAAACCTGTATTAAAATTGTACAAAAAGAATTACAGAAGAGATACAATAAAAAATATAACCTACTATCCCAAATACACCGATTAAGATTCAGCCTAAAAAGAAATATGACACCGCAATCTTGGGTGGACCTTACGACATATAACGAAATATGTATAGCAGCTGCCATTAAAGACATCGAACTCAGACACAACAGAAAATGGGGAATCCTTACACAGAAACCTCACACCCCCACAAAATCTTCCACAAAAAACATTTCTTCGTACCCTTTTTTTTCCACTGAACTCGCTAGCCTCGATTACGGTTTTAACTTTGCTATTAAAGATAATAAATATCCCTACAAAGAATGTATAACAGAACTACAAACCAAATTAGATAACCATCCAGATAAATGGCGAATTATACACCAAAGTAATTCAATTCTTAACTCCAGATTCAAACCCCAATCCATCATAAACAAACAGCAGTTAATTAACTTACAAAAAATATGTAACAATCCAAAGATAATAGTCCAGAACGCAGACAAAGGTGATTCCATAGTAATTATAAACAAAAGCACATATATAGAAAAAATGGAATCTATACTCTCCAATTCAGATACATACAAACTGGATAACACATATACTATTTCCAAACATAAAAATAAGCTTGACATTATTTTAAGGAAATTAAGATCCAACAATGAAATTAATTTATACACCCTTCAACAGATTGGCATCCGAAACAATATTCTACCGCATATGTTTGGTATTACCAAACTCCATAAACCCAACCACTAAGACCCATAATATCCTTCAGCAAATCAGCTCTCACTAATTTATCTTCCTTTCTGGTCAAAATTATCTCCCCCCTCACCAGATTTTCGAAATTCAAAGTAAGCAATACCACCCACACCTTTGAAAAAATAAATTCTATCACAATAACCAATGATGACAACCTAGCATCTTTTGAGGTAGTCTCATTGTACACTAATGTACATTTGCCGTCAACGTAATTTCTTAACAGACGACAAAACCTTATCCAATCGCACTTCCCTCTCAATTAATAGCATACTAGAGCTCACAACCTTTCTATTTAGATGCCAGATACTTCTGATTTCTTAATCAGATTTACCAGCAAACCTATGGCCTACCTATGGGATTAGAGATCTCAGCCCCCCCATCTGAAATTTACCTAGCATCTGTAGAAAATCATATATTACAACCATACCCCCCAGATATTAAATTATTTATACGATACGCTGATGATATCCTCTTAATAGGGCACAAATCCACAATAAATGATCTTTTCATTAAATTTAATTCCATGCATAATAGATTAAAATATACCCTGGAATTAGAAGAAAATGGACAAATTAATTTTCTAAACCTCACTATATACAGAAGCAATACAAAACTAGGAACAAAAATTTTCAGAAAAAAAACTCACACGGGCAAATACTTACACTTTGAATCGCATCACCCCCTTAACACAAAAAAACAGTCCTTTTTAATCAAATTTACAATGCTATAAAATACAGTTCCACACATTACGACCTTAACAATGAACTACTATATCTTACAAGTAAATTCATATCTAGGAAATATCTTATTCAATTAATCAAACAAACTATTATCACAGTCCAAAATAATATTAACAACCCACCCAAACACATTTCCAATAATAATTCATGTATTATTCTCCCTTACCATAGTAATTTTGCCAACCAATTTCGCCGTTTATTCAAAGGTACTGATATCACCATTACATTCTCATCTTATAATAAACTTGGTTCATTTTTCAACTCATATAATGATACACAAAATTACCACATTAGTGACATGAATAATATCATCTACTTAATAAAATGTCAAGATAACTGTAACGCTTGCTAAATTGGTAGCAACGCCGCAAAATACAGTTCTACCAAAACATCAAACACACGTGCGTACTACCACTACAATAGCTTTAGGATGGGACAGTCCAATACCGAATTAGCAACACATGTTCAATCCCACAACCACACCCCCTTAGTAGATTCAGCCATTCCTATTATCAAATTAAAATCCAGTTTTAAAATTTTCCAATACGAAGCCCTAGTTATAAAATGGTTTCGCCACCATTCCACTCTCCAAGTATTAAATTCCAAACTACCCTATAACATAGCACCGGTCTGGAATCTCAATCACCTGAGATTCCCACGTGTATCCAAGAGCATCACGGGAACTTAGTCTTCTTAAATACACGCGTTCACTCTCATTCTACCATTGCCAACTGAAGATGTATAAAACGAAAGCCACTTGTTATGGCTATTGGCCTTCAGTTTCCAACCATATAACTTCAATTGTTTCAAATTTCAACATTGACAACCAAGGATGAAGACGTACACTTCTACTTCCTTGCGCACATTTTAATTCTGTTTTTAAATCCTAACTTATTCACGCTAACTTAAATTTAAAATTATCATCCATTTTATTCCAACATCAATGCAGATTATAAAAATGGTGAGTACCATAATAAATTAAATTAAGCTGCACTATTATATTGTGTCAGCAGGCAAATAATTAATTTGAAATAAATTCAGTACATGAAATTGCAGACTTATGTTAATTTTCTTATGATCTGGATCTGTGTTCAGTATTAAGGTATGGGCTAGAAGGGCTCTTGCCCGAGGCACCAAAAACAGAAGAATGACCAGGAAAAAAATATATATATATCCTTAGAAAAGGGTGCTAAAAAATCCTTCTGCCCAGGATGCTGATATGCCTTGGTACGGTGCTGTCTGTGTTTCATATTTATATTTTGCAGGTTATACTCCAGAACTCGGCTACAACCCTGTACTTCGGCGAGAAACAGCGGAAGAAAGCAGAAATAGGAAGTGGTGGCAACTCCCACTGAATGCTATTCACCTCGCCTGCATGTTCCTGGGGATGTCACGTGACATCGCAATATGTCGTAGCTTAAATAAAGAAAAAGAAACAGCAAAACGGCATTTTTTTTAAACTAACAAAAAAATTACCACCACATTAGAATTAGCATTAGCAGACGCATATGATGCAAGAAAGCAAACTTATGCAGCAACAGACAAAAAAAAAAAAAAAAAAACCTCTCCCATTTCACCCCTCCGTTCATTCCCAATACCTGTCCAGCTCGGCCTTAAATTTATTTAGGCTATCAACTTCCACAACAAAAGATGGAAATCAGTTCCACCAATCAACTACCTGCTAGCTAAAGGAAAATTTCTGCACATCTATCCTACAACTGTCTTTCCTCAATTTGAATTTATGTCCTCTCAGGTGATTATTCTGAGCAAGAGGAAGAATCCCATCAACACTAAGCCTGCTCAAACCATTCAGGGCTTTATACACCTCAATCAGATCACCTCGCAGGTGCCTAGTCCCCAGACACTGTAATTTGCAAAACTTAAGCCTTTCTTTGTAACAGCAACCCTTTGTTCCATTCACTAATCTTGTTGCCCTTCTCTGTACTCGTTCCAACAGCTTACATCCCTCTTAAAATGAGGCCTCCAGACCTGTATACAGTACTCAAGGTGTGGCCTGACCACTGACTTATACAAGGGGATAATCACCTCCTTATCCCTGCTAGAAAAATTCCTGTATATCATTGACAAGACACCATAAGCTACTCTTGCAGACCGTCTGCACTGTTCAGAAAACTTCATATCTCCCTACACAATTACCCCCATGTCCTTTTCATTCTCTACCATTGTCAGTATAGTACCACAGAGTTGATATGTTACTCTGAGATTACTGCTTTCCATATGGAGTACTTTACATTTGTCAATGTTAAACTTCATTTGCCACCTCTCAGCCCATCTGCTCAACTTTTCTAGATCATGTTGCAGCACCGTACTGTCATTAGTGTCCGTAACAACCCTGCCAACCTTCGTATCGTCTGCATACTTGGACATTAAGCCTGATATATCATTTATAAATACAGAAAACAAAATGGACCCAACACTGAACCCTGAGGGACTCCACTAATAACATTAGTCCATTGATTACCACTCTCTGTCTTCTCCAACTCAAATGCAAATTGGAATTGAGTGGGAGAAGACAGAAAGTGGTAATCTCTGCTGCTGAAATTTCAAATCCAACAACAATTTGCCTCCAATGCCATACTGCTCCAATTTGTGCAGCAGCCTTCCATGTGCAACAGTATCAAAAGTCTTTCTAAGATCCAAATATATGATATCAAATTTATCCCTGCATCCAATTCCTTTGTGACCACATCATAGTATCCAATCAAATTGGTCAGACAAGACTTCCCCTTAACAAATCCATGCTGTGTCCGAGCTATAATGAAGTCTTGTCTAGATGAACCAGTGCCTACATTAATTTCCTTGGAACAGAAGTTAAACTATCAGGTCTATAATTACTTGTGTTGCCCTTTGATCCTCCTTTTTGAATTGGGGTCACATTTGCACATCTCCAGTACATGGGGTACCTCCACAGTGAAAACACAATGTATTCCGAAGCTGTCAAATTCATACTCATATACTATTTAACAGTCTTACATCCATCCAACAGAATAACATGAAATAACAATAACACACAATACACGGTACTAAGTACTATAGGTTCTAATACCTCTCGTGTTTAGGGTTCACATAAAAAAATAAATAAAATAAAATAACCGAGGGCAGCAGAGCAACACAATAATTTTGCATTTCCTGCTAAAATCAGAAGCAAATTTGCATCCAATCAAAAAAATCAGACACACAAAATGGGGTAAATTAGGCCTTCCCAATAATCAGCCAATCGCAGAACTCAACTGGACAATCACTGTGTTCTTCAGCCCTGCCCACAATGGAGATACCCATGTCCTGGAATTCATCCAGAATAATATATATGATACTATTTTTAGCAAGGCAATGTACAACATTAAGGGGATCTTCAAAAGATTTATATGAAAATAAGAATGGCAACTTTTTAAAACCTTCTGAAACAATTCCTAAATTTTATTCAGTTATGGCAGAATGTATTCGCCGGATTCAGAAATCTGAATCGAAAAAATATCGTGTGTTATTTGGGTGATCAAATACAAAATGAAATTATCGAAATAATTTCACAAAATTTTACAGATAAAATACTAGAAATGACTAGCTTCGCTAGTCATTTCTAGTATTTTATCTGTAAAATTTTGCTATGACTTTGCTAAGATCACTGAAGATGAAAATATGAATACAAGGAATCATGCTAAATCAGCAACCATAAAAATAACATCTTATAAGTTTCTTTGTTCAATTATAATTTTATTATAATTAAAAAAATTAATCCGATAAGTAAAATGCTCAAAAAAAAAAACGGATTCTGATGCACACTGCCCTACCATTAATATCCGGACACCTGCCTTTAGACAAAAAAAAAAAAAAAGCTTTTATTGTGTCATTTAATATTTCGTGCTGAAACCTTTTGCTTTTATGATGGCTTTTAATCTTTGCGGCAACCAGCTTTTTATAAATGTCAGGTTGATATGTTCCTCCACTCGGCCTTTAACGCAGCCACCAGTTTGGCCTTGTTCTTGGGGCGATCTTCACCTGCAAGTACCCAACGATCCAATACATCCCAAAGATGCTCATACGGTTCAGATCAGGACTCTGGGCTGGCTAATCCAACTTTTCCACACCTGTCCTCAAACCACTATGTCATGAACCCAGCAGTATGGCAAGTTGTCTTACTGGATTGGCCTTCCCCGAAGTATTGCCATAATGTTGGAAGTGCATAATTGTCCAGGGTGTCCTGGTATTGCACAGCATTCATATGGCTGCTTCATTGGCATTGAAGCTTTGTTTCCAGATAAGCACTGTAAGGAAAAAATTGAAAAACAGCATTTCGATTATGAAAAGTAGAGATGAAGCTATTCAGGTTCCGCAACAAAATTTCAAAATTAATTTTTTCTTTCAAATTATGGCCACAACAATTTTGTTGTTAACTGAAAGTTTTACAAATACGAAAGAACACGTTTTATAATATTTCTGAATTAAAAAAATGGTCAGATGACCATGAAAAAAAAAAAAAATGGTCAGATGACAATTTATTAAATCATTGAAAAGATTTACATATTAAGTTAAGTGACATATTAAATTCAGTGAAAGTTGAAGACGTCGGTCAGTGCGGTCGCATTTTTACTGTGCTCCGTGTTTACTGTCTAATTGTAAGTTATAGTCTTAAATTCTATATGAGTAGTATCTACATGATCCTAATTCTACTAGCTACAAGAAGATGTTCTTGTTTCACCTGTGCATTTATCAGGTAATTAGTAATTAATATATTTGTATTACTAGATCGTAGATTAGCTTAATTTTTCAGCACTCACCTCATAGTAATCCGCTTAGTTGGTTGAAAGTTTTACCCCATACATAATGGTTATGGGATTCTAATAACTTATGGGGATTATAAATTTAAAAACTAAGTTATGGGCTTCAAAAAATTTTTCTAAGAAAGGAAAGTGCACCTTCCATTCTATGGTTGTCTAATTAAAATAAATTAAATGAAGTGAGATAAAAGCTACTAGCCGTGCACGAGCGACTTTCGAAATTGTCTTCATTTAGCTATAGTGGGGCGCACGGGCGACTTTCGAAATCGTCTTCAGTTAGCTATAGTGGGGAGGGGAGAGCACGAGAGTGTGTTATATACAGGTTGAGTTCCCGAAATGCATTTCACTGCATGTGGAAACTTAATACATGCTAAATTCCAAATAGAGGAGAAGTTGGCCGGAATCTTTTTGCTTAATATGTTAAGTGATGTGTGACGCTTAAACCACTCAATGACAAGGGCTTCGTTTTGAAGGACTTTATAACTGGAATTTAGTTTAACTATTGTGATTGCTGAATCGATGAATGGGTTATGATTATAGATTATGATTATGAGCCCACTATAGCTAACTGAAGATGATTTCAAAAGTCGCTCGTCCACGGATAGTAGCTTTTATCTCACTTCATTTAATTTATTTTAATTAAACAACCATAGAATGGAAGGTGCACTTTCCTTTCTTAGAAAATTTTTTTAAAGCCCATAACTTAGTTTTTAAATTTATAATCCCCGTAAGTTATTAGAATCCCATAACCACTATATACGTGGTAAAGCTTTCAACCAACTAAGCAGATCACTATGAGGTGAGTGCTGAAAAATTAAGCTAAGCTATATCTACGATCTAGTCATTACATCACAGCATATAAGGACTCCTTAAAATATCATCAGTATATTTCTATTAATATTATTCCAGGTAAAGAAACAATGCTGCAAAGTCACCAGATCTTGTTTTAAGGCTATTGACTAGCCTTTGTTGAAAGTGCCCTTTGAACAATTTAGCCCAAGGAAAAGGAAGCTGAGATCATCCAACCCCAGGGATTAATCTCTTAATCCCTTACTTCCACAACTAATTAGTTAAAAGTAACGGAAAAACACCTTCCTTGTCACAACGCATATTTGATGTTAACTTAATGATAAAGCAAATGAATCAGCATAATGTTGCTGGATGCTATGTCCCACAATAACTAATCCAACAATACACCAAGCCAGGTTACAGCTCAAGGATATGTTTCAGTGCAGCCAGTGGCATCTGTATTGACAAATCAAGCCAGCATGCAATACCAGCAACCATTATTAAGCCAATCTATATGTCATCAGATGACTAACTTTGATCTAAACCAACAACAAGCTATAACCAAACTCAAGCACTTTCAAACCAACAAATGTCTACAATATCAAAGATTAGCAGCAGTATGTCAACCCCAGTTAATCCAGACAATAGCAATGAACGGAAGACACCATCAAGAAAAACAAAGAGAAATAGCCCCGGATCTGATACAAGAAATGTCAAAGCAAAAACAATACTCAACAGTAACGAGTAACAAATTCGATGTACTGGCTCAAGACGCGGAATAAGACGACGGAGAAGATGATGAAACGCAAACAAGGAAAACTCCTGCTGTACCTGCCATCCATATAGAAATTGAGAACATAAAACCATTACTTGCAAAATGAAACTCAACTGTTCCTGAAAAATATAAGTACAAAATAGAAAACAGAAAAAAGATCAGAATTATGCCAAAAACTAGTAAAGCATATACGCTAATAGCCAAAGCACCAGAAAATAGCGATTTGCAGCTTTTATGCCCATTCACCAAAAGA
Source organism: Mastigoproctus giganteus (assembly GCF_048544385.1). NCBI lineage: Eukaryota > Metazoa > Arthropoda > Arachnida > Uropygi > Thelyphonidae > Mastigoproctus > Mastigoproctus giganteus. The sequence continues at coordinate 120,593,092 of NC_143581.1, forward strand.
AAATAGATGCTATAGGGTTGTACTGCAAGATGTACACTACTCTACAGAATTAGATGACATCAAAGCTGATATAGAAAAACACATTGCAAGGTGATCTGATTGAGGTGTATAAAGCCTTGAATGGTTTGAGCATGCTCAATGCTGATGGGATTCTTCCTCTTGCTCAGAATAATCACCTGAGAGGGCATAAATTCAAATTGAGGAAAGACAGATATAGGATAGATGTGCGGAAGTTTGCCTTTAGCCAGTGGGTAGTTGGTTGGTGGAACAGACTTCCATCCTTTGTTGTGGAAATTGATAGCCTAAATAAATTTAAGGCTGGGCTGGACAGGTATTTGGAAAGAACGGAGGGATGAAATGGGAGAGTTTGTTTTTTTTTGGCTGAGGCTGCATAAGCTTGCTTTCTTCCATCATGTGCCTATGCTAATGCTAACACAACCAACAGGTTGTGAGGATCTGCAATATAAAACACAGATTATCAAAACTGCCTTTATGTTTTTCATTGATCTAATGCCAAAAGCAAACAATAAAGATATATACAATACTGAATACATTCTTAATGCCAAAATAAAATTCAAATCACCTCATAAAAAAGGGAACTAGTGCAGTGTAAAAGATGTCAACAATATGGACACACCAAAACATACTGCCAACGTCCATTCTGTTGCATAACATGGGCTAAAAACCACCCGACAACCAGCTGTCCAAAAACTGACAGACAAACTCCAGCTAAATGTGCTCTTTGTAGGGGAGCACATCCAGCCAACTATAAAGGATATACCGTTTACAAGGAGATCCACCAAAGAGGGTGGGTGAAACAACTGTCATCAACCCAACTAGCAACAACAACAGCCAATGCAGAGAAAGACACAAGACAACAACCTCAAGTCAGACCAGGATTATCCTATGCTGAAGTTGTGAAAGAAAGATCCCAGCAATTACAAGAACAGAACAACCTCACGCAAAACATTCCAACACAAGTGCAACAATCTCTCTTCAGACTGGAACAAGCTCTAATTAGACAAGCGGAAAATCAGGCAAGGTTGACAGAAGACATAATAATAATGCTCAACCTGCTAACAGCACTTGTGGCAAACTTAAATAATGATAAAATCATTAAAGATTGCTCTTTGGATTGCTAATGGCCTGGATGGACATAGCCACGAGGTAAAAGCATTTATTATTGAACATAATTTAGATATCATGTTGATTACAGAAACACACTTTACAAACAGAAACCATTTTAAAATGATAAACTACAGCTACTACGACACAAAACATCCTGAAGGAACAGCTCGGGGAGGCTCAGCAATAATTGTTAAAACTCCATGAGCTAACCAAGTACAAAACAAATTCTACCCAAGCAATGAGTATTGCAATTGAAGACTGGAGAGGTCCTATCACGATTTCTGCAGTCTACTGCTCACCAGGCTATACTCTCAAGTTAGGTAAAAATTATTTCATAACCTTATTCCAAGCTTTCAGGAATAGATTTATCGCAGGAGGAGACTACAATGCGAAGCATGTACAATGGGATTCAAGAAGAATAACACTGGGGGGACGAACACTACAAAGAGTAATGAAAAAAATCATTAATGAACATTTATCTACAGGCGAACCAACATACAGGCAAACAGACAGGAGAAAAGTTCCCGATATATTAGACATCTTCATAACTAAAGGTATTGTGGAAGGTTACACAGATATACCATCAAGTCTAGACCTATCTTCTGATCACTCCCCAGTAATAGCAAATTTGAGCTCGCATATTAGACAATTATAATCAGACAGAAACCACCAGTTCTTCATAATAAACACACAGATTGGGAATACTTCCAAGAGCTAATAAGTGAGAAAGTAAACTTAAAAATACCTCGTAAAACATCTGACGATACTGACCTAGCTGTAGAAAAAGCTAACAGCTATAATACAAGCTGCTCCCTGGGAAACTACACCAGAAATAAAAACACACGGGGAAAAACAGAATTTGCCAATCATCATAAAACAAACAATATCAGAAAAATGAAGACTAAGTCTGGCAACTGAGCAGACACCCTGAAGACAAAAGAAATTTTAATAATGCAGCAAGAAATTTAAAAAGAATGCTCTATGCAATAAAAAATGAGTCAATTCAAGAACATCAGCAACAAATGCCACTGACTATGCCTTGTGGAAAGCCACAAAAAGGATAAAACAGCCAACACAACCAGTACCACCTATCAAAAATCCTAACAATAACGGCAAAAAGCGACTCAGAAAAAGCCAACACTTTTGCTGAACACCTGGCAAAAGTTTTCCAACCATATCCATCTGAATCTACAGCAGAAGAGGAAGAAGAAATTCATCGTTACCTTGAAGCATCTTATCAACTGCCTCCACCCGTAAAAGCCTCCTCGCTAGCTGAAGTAAGGAGTATCATACAAAGAGAACTGAATTCTAAAAAAGAATTCAGTTCTGAATTCTTTTTTAGAATTCTCTGGGGTACTGAATTCTCTGGGATACGATTTGATTACTGGTAAAATACTCAAAGAACTTCCTCCAAAAGGACTAAGGCTTCTAATGCACATATACAATGCCATAATATGTGTGGGCTTCTTCCCAGCAGCATGAAAAGTTGCCAAAATAATAATGATACTAAAGTCTGGGAAACCCTCCAATGAAGTAACATCATACCAGCCCATCAGTCTACAACCAATATTATCAAAAATAATAGAAAAGCTAATATTAAAACGGCTGAAACCGATCCTAGAAGAAGAAAACTTAATTCCACCACATCAATTCGAATTCAAACAGCAACATGGCACTACTGAACAAGTGCATGGTGTTGTCAATTTTATCAACACTTGTCTAGAAACAAAACAATATTGCTCAGCTGTGTTCTTAGACATCAGCCAAGCATTCGTTTGGCATGCAGGATTACTATACAAACTGAAGCAGGTACTACCTCACCAATTATATATAATTATAAAATCATACCTCACAAAAAAGATATTACCAAGTGAAACTGAAAGAAGAACAAACCAAGTTAGACTCACTACTCTCTGGAGTGCCACAGGGGAGTGTTCTGGTACCAGTATTGTATACCCTGTATTCCACTGAATTCCCAGTTAATGATAACACCCTAGTAGCAACATTTGCTGATGACACAGCAGAACTTGTAACCGATGAAAATCCAATAATTGCAACATAAAGGTTACAAGAACAGCTTAACCAAACACAAGCTTGGCAAAAAAAATGGCGCATGCAAACCAATGAGACAAAATCTACTCATGTTACATTCACAACGAGACAGGAAACAAGCCCACAAGTGAAATTAAATGGCCACACCATACTGCAAGTAGATGATGCCAAGTGCCTTGGCATCCACCTAGACAGATGCTTAAATTGGAGAAAGCACATTTGGACAAAGAGGAAACAACCTGGGCTAAAGGCTAGCAAGTTGTATTGGCTAATTGGAAGAGATTCCAAGTTACTTACAGGGTTGTTAAAATTAAAGTTTTCTTATGCAGAGGGCTCTGGAGTGGGTTCGAAGGCTCGTATTGAAGAGAAATTTGGATAACAGGTACAATAAAGAAGTTGCTCACCATTTATTGTAAAAAAAAAAATTAGTTACAAAATTTGTAACTACAGGGATGGGATACATTTCTACAGGGATGGGATACACTTAAATAGAAAGGGTGCAAGAATATTTGCTGATGCTATCGAGGCAGTGTTAGGTGGGTCGGAAAACTGCTAGCTTGGGGGGGGGGGGGAGACAAAGACCAATAGATTGACAGTAGCCACTGGCAGAGGTGAAAGAGATTCTTGCACTGCTTCTATTAGAATGAGCAGAAGCCTGAAAAACAAGATGCATGGTATTTCAGAGACTGCTGGGAGCCATTGCGGTACAAGTAAACACATGGGTTGTGTTAGGGTAGCTAAGAATAGAAACAGGTGCAGGTATACTTGCGTGTACACCAATGCTAGGAGTTTAGTAAATAAATTTGATGAATTTGAGGTATTGCTCAAAACATCAAAGGCAGATATTGTTGGGATATCAGAGACATGGTGTCACACAGATATAAGGGATGCAGAACTGCAATTTGGGGAGTACAACGTCTACAGAAAGGATAGACAGGATAGGAAGGGGGGAGGGGTTATGCTATTAGTTAAGAAACACATAAAAACCAAGGAAGTGAATCCAGTCGACATCGCTGGACAGTGCAGTGTTGAGTCAGTTTGGTGTGACATAAGCATTGGGAGATCAAAATTGAGAGTAGGAGTGTGCTATAGGCCTAATGACTCTGATGAGTATAATAAGGAACTGTACAGGGAAATAGAGTGGGCCAGTAAATCAGAGAGTCTTATAATGGGAGATTTTAATTTCCCAGATATTGACTGGAATTTGGGGGCTGGTTACTCACACACTAGCAGGGCTTTTGTGGATTTATTGGATGATTGTTTTCTACATCAGCATGTTCGGGAGGCAACTAGAGGGAGTAATACTCTTGATTTGATTATCAGTAGTGATTCTTCATGCATTAAGAATCTGCAGATAAATGAACCACTAGGTGGCAGTGATCAAGTGTGCTGAAGTGGGATTTACTGAAAGAGGTAACTACCATTAGGGGTCAAGGGAAGGGTTATTGCTTCCGTAAAGGCGACTACGATGGACTGAGACAGTATTTAAATTCTATACAGTGGGACCAACTGATGATGTTACCAACAGCAAATTCAAAATGGGAAGCATTCAAAGAACTTATCTTGGAAGCTACTAGGCTTTACATACCAACTAAGAAATATTGTTCAAGGTTTAGGCCAAAATGGATATCAGATGAACTAATGAGGCATATGGCAGAGAAGAAAAATGCATGGGATACTTACAAATTAACACATGACACAGAAGCCTATGATAGATACAAGTTGATATGCAACCAGGTTACAAAGGAGGTTAGGCAGGCGAAGGCAGATTACGAGAAATCCTTGGCAAGGGATGCAAAGAAAAACAGCAAAGAGTTCTTTACTTATGTAAACTCTAGAAGGAAGGGGGTGAATCAGATTGGTCCACTTGATATTGATGGGTCAACTGTTGATGATCCTGCTCAGGTAGCTAACAAACTAAATGAATATTTTGCATCGACATTCACACATAAGGAGTTATTCAGCAAGGGGAATGCCAGAGGTGTATTCAACTCTAGCAGTAAGCTACAGAATCTTGAAATAACTGGGAGTAAAGTGGAGGAGAAACTGTTGAAGATAAACACAAGAAAGGCACCCGGGGTGGATGGGATCTATCCAGTTATATTAAAGGAGGCAGCAAAGGAGGTAAGCAAACCCTTAGCCATAATTATGAGAGCTTCCTTGGACTCAGGGGAGGTACCCATAGACTGGAAATGTGCAAATGTGACCCCAATTCACAAAGGAGGATCAAAGGCTGACACAAGTAATTATAGACCTGTGAGCTTAACTTCTGTTCCCGGAAAATTAATGGAGGCACTGGTTAAAGAAGCACTGCAGGATCATTTAGACAAGACTTCAGTTATAGCTCAGACACAGCATGGTTTTGTTAAGGGGAAGTCTTGCCTGACCAACTTGATTGGATACTATGATGCAGTCAGTCACAAAAGAACTGGATGCAGGGAATAACTTTGATATTATATACTTGGATCTTAGAAAGGCTTTTGATACTGTTGCACATGGAAGACTGCTGCACAAATTGGAGCAGTGTGGCATTGGAGGCAAATTGCTGCTATGGATAAAGGGGTGGTTGAGGGGGAGAAGACAGAGAGTGGTAATCAATGGACACTGCTCATCGTGGACTAATGTTATTAGTGGAGTCCCTCAGGGCTCAGTGTTGGGTCCATTATTGTTTTCTGTATTTATAAATGATATTGATGATGGTATATCAAGCTTAATGTCCAAGTTTGCAGATGATACAAAGGTTGGCAGGGTTGTCAAGGACACTACTGACACTATGCTGCTGCAACAGGATATGGAAAGGTTGAGCAGATGGGCTGAGAGGTGGCAAATGAAGTTTAACATTGACAAATGTAAAGTACTACACATGGGAAACAGCAACCCCAGAGCAACGTATCAACTCTGTGGTACTACACTGACAGTGGTAGAGAATGAAAGGGACTTGGGGGTGATTGTGCAGGCAGATATGAAGTTCTCTGAGCAGTGCAGACGGGCTGCAAGAGTAGCTCATGGAGTATTGTCAATGATATACAGGAATTTTTCCAGCAGGGATAAGGAGGTGATTATTCCATTGTATAAGGCAATGGTCAGGCCACACCTAGAGTACTGTATACAGGTCTGGAGGCCTCATTTCAAGAAGGATGTAGAGCTGCTGGAACGAGTACAGAGAAGGGCAACAAGATTAGTGAATGGAACAAAGGGGTGCTCTTACGAAGAAAGGCTTAAGTTTTGCAAATTACAGTGTCTGGAGACTAGGCACCAGCGAGGTGATCTGATAGAGGTGTATAAAGCCTTGAATGGTTTAAGCATGCTCAATGCTGATGGGATTCTTCCTCTAGCTCAGAAAATTCACCTGAGAGGGCATAAATTCAAATTGAGGAAAGACAGATGTAGGATAGACGTGCGGAAATTTGCCTTTAGCCAGCGGGTGGTTGGTTGGTGGAACAGACTGCCATCCCTTGTGGTGGAGGTTGATAGCCTAAATAAGTTTAAGGCTCAGCTGGACAGGTATTTTGAACGAACAGAGGGGTGAAGTGGAAGTGGGTTTTTTTTTTTTTTTTTTTTTTGGCTGATGCTGCATAAGCTTGCTTTCTTGCATCAAATGCCTCTACTAATGCTAATGCTAATGCTAATGCTAATTTGTCACTGTATGGCACGTAACCATCTCGGTTACGATAATTGTGACTTCTCGTTGTGGGGTTTTTTGAAGAACCAGGTGTATTGGGAAGGATGTCAAACTCTGGATGATTTGAAGGAAAGCATTAGACATCATGTGCTGGCTATTCCAGTTGACATGTTACGTTCTGTTGTAGAAAATGCTGTTCTTCAAATGGAAACTGTTGCTGACGAAACTGGAGGGCACACTGAACAATTGTAGTGCCGTTAAAGTGATTTGTATTGCTACAGCGCCATATAGTGACAAATTTTGTAACTATTTTTTTTTTCCAATAAATGGCGAGAGCATTCATTATTGTAGTGTCCAAATTTCTCTCCAGTACGAGCCTTAGAACTCGCTCCAGAGCCCTCTACATAGGGATACTTTAATTTTAACAACCCTGTATATATAAAGCCATACTGAAACCCGTGTGGACCTATGGCATCCAGCTTTAGGGTACTGCTAGCACCTCAAACAGAAACACTACAATGCTTTCAATCAAAGATGATGAGAACTATTACCAACTCGCCCCTGGTATGTCACCAATAAAATGATACATAGAGACCTCAACATGCCAATGGTAAAAGAAGAAATACCAACAATGACTAAAAGCGCATCCAAATTATCTGGCAATGAGCCAACATCCACTGGCCTTAGTGTAGTGCCTAATATTTTAACTAAACTAATTTATTCGGTGTGAATGCAGCCATTAGTGATTAAGTAAAGACAATAGAAGTGTCGTCACTGGATGTCTCCTTCATTCAAGACAACCTGTCATACTACTGTCATCTGCCATACATCGGATTTTACTTATTGTTAATTATCTCGAACAGAGTGTAAATGAGCATTATAGAGCAAAAAAAAAAAAAAAAAAAGAAGTTAAGTGACATTGATCATGAGTCTGATATTGATGGTTTAGCATTATCTGAATCACTCAGAGTACTTCAGATTTATACTGAATATAAATTTATATACTCCATTTGAAGTGTTACAATATTTTTCGAAAACGATTTTATAGATATTTTTCCAAATACAAAGGGTACTAGGAAAGTTTTGCAATACAGCTTTGTTTATTTAATTTTTTCAAAGTAATTTCCTCTACATTCAATACACCTCTCCATCCTCCGAAACCAATCTTTAAACCAGTTCTGCCAAGTTTCACTAGGGAGTAAAGCACACTCGTTGTCCCAAGCCCGTAGAAGGTCCTCATCACTGGAAAACCGCCTCCCTTTTAGCTTCATTTTCACATGCGGGAACAGTGCAAAGTCGCAGGGAGCAAGGTCTGGACTGTAGGGAGGGTGCTCGAGAAGTTTCAGTCCTGTCGTGGTCAAATATTCGGTGCAGGCTTTGGCGCGGTGAGCTCTAGCATTATCGTGATGGAGGTACTAGGTGTCCATTCTTGACTTTGGCCGCAGGTTCTTCATAGATCCAATGACTTTAGGCAGGCATTGTTCAGTATACCACTTAGTTGTGACTGTCTTCTGCGTGTCCAAAACGGCACGTTCCACAATTCCACTCGATTTGAAAAATACAGCTATCATTTTCTTCTTTACAGATCGGGATTTTCTGACAATTACGGGTGTGTCGTCATCATCAAAGACCCAAACTTTGTTTTGAGCCTTGGTCGGCAGATCGTAATAGTACAGCCAAGTCTCGTCACCTGTCACGATGTTGTTCACATACCGAGATTGTCCCTTATCAAACTTTTTTAACATCTCCCGGCACCAAGTCACATGTCGTGTCATCTGCTCTTCAGTCAGTTGATGCGGCACCCAGAGAGAACAAAGTTTCTTCACGTGCAAATGATCTTGCACAATCGAACGAATTGCTGGTGCATTTAGGCCCAAAGTATCCTCTATCTGTTGGTAGGTCACTCGCCTGTTTTCGTCAAGCATTTTCCTCACAGCAGTAACGTTTTCCTCCGTAACTGACGTTCGTGGCCTTCCCGGCCTCTCAGAATCCTCCAGAGTGAAATTTCCCCTTTGGAATTCTCTATACCACCTGAATATCGTTGTACGATGTGGACAATCATCATCTAGTGCAAGAGTCATTTCTTCTAAGCACTGGTCTATGGTTAAACCACGCACGAAATTATACCGCAAAACTGTCCTTATCTCATTTCGTGACCACGATGCCATCGCAAGCACTTTACACTCTCACTACTAATGAATAACTGAGCCCATCGACTTGGCGCGGTGGCTACTATGGACGTATGAACATGTCTCAACATGCAGCAACAAGCAGCTTCCTGTGATTCATTGTTGCATCATATTGCAAAACTTTCCTAGTACCCTTTGTATAGCAGTTGCATTAAGAATTTTTCTAACTGTACCGGTTTCAGTTGCCTCGTGTGAATGGAGTTTTTCAAAATTAAAATTAATCAAAATCATTTACGATCGACAATGTCTCAACAACGACTTTCTAATTTGGCTATAATTTCAACAGAAAATGATCTTTTGGAACGAATAAACATAAATGAAATAATTATTAAATTCACATCTTTTAAATCAAGGAAACAAATTTGTATAATTTTCCTTTTATTTTATTATTGTACGATTACTGTGATTTAGAATTTAAAGTTTATTTTCAGAATAATTTTGTTATAGTTTGTTTGTTGTTTCATTATATTATATGTGAGATATGTTGTAATTCTTTTCATTTTCAATAAATTAATAATAATTATTTACTCATTTAATTTTTAATCCAAATATTTTGGGGCAACAAATTTGATTTCACTTACTGATGGCACATAGGGTTGCAGCGGCCCTGCTGCCAGACACATGGTGACCAGTGCAGTCTGGCAAACAAATGATACAGATAATTACACTGGTAGTTTGCTAAATTCCCAACAGATTACAAAAGTTTTCTTACATGGAATCCTCCAGTGAATCTCTTCCAAGTAGAACATCTTTTTGGCGGTAATAGACATTTTAAACTTATGATTTAGCACAAAAATCAGGAGTGCGAAAAGGCACTGGCTGCACAGAACAGCCGTATTGGCGATCCGTTGGCATTCGTAGTGAGACTAAGACTAAGTATGCTTCTGTCGTTTACTACAGAAGCATACTTAATCCTAGATATGTCTACGGTAATGTCAGGCAGTTCTAACTCCTAGTTGGACAACTAATCCAATTCTAACTCCTAGTTGGACAACTAATGCTGATATAACAAAGCTAATGGAAAAGTGGTGATGATGATGAGTTTCACTATAGTATGTACTAAGTATTCAGGAAGGTCAGGGAAGATAGAAGGGGTGGCAAGTCATGCTTCTTATCAGAAGCATATTTGAACAAGAAAAGAGATTTTACAGAGTCAGAAGTCACACTGGCATAGAATCTGTGTGGTGCGAGTTAGTTGTTAAAAAAGTAGATGATTATTATTTATACCAGCATAACAGAGAAAATACTAGGGGTAAGAATATTCTAGAATTGATCATTATCGGATGAAATCATGCAGCTCACAATACAGGAACCATTTGCAAGTAGCAATCACACAGCAGTTAGTTGGAAGATGGAGAAAAATGTTGCAGTGATTAAAGGTAAAGGCATAGTTATTAATTTCAGGAAAGGCAATAATGACAGTTTAAGATGCTACATGGCATCTACCAATTGGGCAAACTGCAGGGGGGGGGGTATACAATATAATTATGGAATACATTTAAAGCAATAATCACAAGTCATGAACACATAAATACCATTAATAAAACCTAGCATAAGGAGGATGTCAATATGATTGAATATAGAGCTAGCCAGTCTAACAGAGCAGAAAAGGGTGGAAGAGGAAAGTTAGAGAGCATTAAAATATACCTTTTGGTCCTTGAGGTTGTCACAGACATTCTCTCAGATAGGCCAGACAAGCTGTACTTGCCACCTGGGAGTCTAAAATGCTGATGGAACTGATATTCAGGTGACTCAAGTCAAATGGACCCAATTTCAGCGAAGTCCAGATGGTCTGTGACAGCCAAATCCTCTGCTTGCACCTTCACGATGGTGGGACTGTCAGTAATCCTGGGTATAACCTCCATGCACAAGTACATGGTGGGTGACCACCCAGGTGTGAACCAATGTAAGCAGGGGTCGAGGTGTGGCACGTGGCACCCATACCACATGGAGGAATGCCGCCCCTCTATGTTACCAGGCAGTACTAAGTGGTAGATGACTCTCATCAACCGGTGCAATACTACCACTTTGCTTATTGGAGGCTTGAAGTGGTGGAACCCATGTTTAGTCTCTAGAGCTAAGTTCCGGTCAACCCTTCCCTATCTCTTCCATCATGCAGTATGATTGATGACTTTTGAGGTTATGATGAACATCGTGGCGAGATCCAATATTCCTTACATTTCGAGGGTACAGCTCTAAAATGGTGTTCGCAGGATGGCCGCTAGTTAACACACCGGATCGAACCTATTGGTAACTCTCTCTGGGAGGCTTTTGGATCAGCTAGTGTATATCTTGCTACCTCTACTTTGCTAGATAGTGACTGGAGGGAGTTTGAGTAGTGTGTATGCGGGGAGCATTGTCGAGGCTACGTTATGTCAAGGATCTAGGTATATTTTTACCATGTGTACACCATATCCAAAATTTTCATTACTTCATACAGCATGTCCCACCCACGTTTTCTTACTATTGAATACACCATGAATTGTCAAACTAATAGAGCAAGCTTATCTGTGAAAAGATCTAAACCTCCCAAGCACTTCCTAATTCATTTCACAAATATACATGGTCTCAATTCTAATCTCAACGATGTCCATTTCCACTTGCAGTCTGCCAAACCCCCATGTACTTTTTCTGGCAGAATCTCAGTTATCAGTTGACTGAACTACTGCACATCTCAGATGCCAAAATTTTTCGCTGTATGATTCCTTTCGCCTCAAAGGTGGTACTTGTGCATATGTCCGTTCTGATATTCCCTGGTAGAGACTTGGCAATTTGGAATTTTCCCTCTTTGATCTTCTCTGGCTTAAAATTTCTCTACCTTATTGTGTCAAATTCATCTGTTGTCTCTACCGTTCTCCCAACTCCACTAATCACTTGGAGCTCTTTAACTTCCTCTCTTTGCAACTTGACTTTCTCCAGTCCAACTTTCCTAACGGTGAGGTAATTTTCCTTGTTGATTTTAATGTTCACAACTCCAGCTAGCTTCCATTTTCTAGTCACACTGACCCAGCTGGTCGAGATGCTGAGGCTTTTGCAATTAATAATGACCTTGCACAGATTGTTCATTTACCTAGAAGAATACCGGACAATCCTAATCATCATAGAGCCAACACGCTTGATCTTTTTCTCACAAACAACTCTTCTAAGTACACGGTCAAAGTGAGAGGTCCTTTAGGCACTTCAGATCACAACTTGGTGATTGTCTCTTCTCCAATGGAGCCTTTATCTCATGGCTATTCCAAACCTCGTGTTGTTTGGCATTACAAGAATGCAAAATGGGATGAACTGCAAGATTTGTTTTCTTCTTTTCCTTGGTTGGATTACTGTTTCAAAACTTCTGATGTCAATGTTTGCTCAGATCGTGTCAGTGAAATTATTCTTGCAGGAATGAAATCCTTAGGCTAAGGTTAGTATGAGAAAGCACTGGCTGAGAGCAAGAATGGGAGCAAGGAGCTTTCATAAACATGGATATAGAGAAGAAAAATCAGATCAAACTAACATGAAACATATAACATTAGTGATTTCAAAATTACAGATGAATAGAAAACTTTCAAGCCTAAAGGCAAGTAAAGTTCTTGGAGTAATTTTGAGGGAAGTGACCAGAGTGCATTGAACCATTGAGGACCATTAATTATGAGGGCATCATTGCGATTCGAGAGAGATTCCTTCAGGTTGAAGTGCCAAAATATCACCACAATACAAACAGGAGGTTCTAATAGTGAAGTTGGTAACTACAGACTGGTTAGTCTGCCTTTGGTGGTAGGGAAAATCTTGAAAGCACTAGTTAGGAGTGCAACACAGGGACATTAAGATAGAACTGGCTTTCTGAGGAACACAGAGCATGGTTTTGTTAATGCTAAATAATGTTTAACTAACCTGGGTAACTATTTTGACAAAGTTACCCATCAGCTGGATGAAGGAAATAATTTTGATGTAGTTCATTTGGATTTTAGCAACACATTTAACTCATACCAAATCAGTCAAATTTGACAAATCTGACTAAACACATTTGACTCATGAGAGGTTACGGTATAAGTGAAACATGTTGGGATCACTAGCAAGATTCTAGGATGGATCACAGGGAGCCCTGTAGGGCACCTGTCATATTAAATTGTGTCCTATAAGTAGCCTTATAGTCCTAGTCATGCTTATTAGTTTATTTTTTGATTTAGCTAGAGATTTTGTAAGTTACCACATCATATACATAGAACCTTTGTATTGTTCGAACTCTACAAATTCTAATTTTTTAATTGTAGTAAATTGATAGCTCTAAAGTTCGAATTACTTAGATTGGTGTTACTTAGGTTATTTACTACAATTAACTTAACTTTCAAGAATAATGGATAACCTAATACGTATAACACAAATCTGATAGCATGGTATTATTGCTGCATAACTGATGAATTGCAGTAGGATTGCTATTGCATTTAACTTTTCAATTAGAATTAGAAGTGTAGTTATTAGTTGTGATTCTCTGATTTGATTACGTTGGTGAAATTTTTTGTTACTTACTGTTTATAATTGCTTAAGGAACGACATTCAACTTCTCCTGCGCTTAAAGTACAGGAACCACTGTCAGGAAGGGATCGGGAAATCGTCAGCTGGAAGAAGAAGAAAGACGTTGCAGTAGTTAAAGGTAAATGCACGGGTTTTAGCTTCAGAAGAGGGGATTTTGACGCTGAAGGTGATATAAGGCATCTGTGAACTGGGCGAATTGCCGAGGGATGGCGAATACATTTGAATTATAAATATTTTTAAAGCAAAAAAATCACCAAAGCCATGAACACATACATACATACCTTTAAGAAAATATGCAGGAGGAGGATGCCAAAATGGATGACTGTTTCCATTTTCATTACCAGCGAAGCTGGCTGGTAAAATACAGCAGAAAAAAATAACATCGGACAGTCATAGAGCGATGAAAAGTACTGAAGCCTACAACAGATACAATTTGATCGATAATAGTATCACAAATAAGGTCAGGGAGGCCAAGGCTGCATATGAGAAAGCATTGCCTAAGACAGTGGTTTTCAACCTTTTTTTTAATAACGGCACCCCTACTCAATTTTCTGCCTGTTAGATCTGTTTCTCTCTATATATATATGTATGTATGTATGTATGTATGTATGTAGATATATTAAAAAATATGTTATATGATGTTTATTACAATAATATAATTATAAAAATTACATTTCATAATACAAATTATATATATATATATATATATATATATATATACAGTATATAATTTTATTCTTTATATAGAGGTACTAAGTAAATATCAATTATAGATCACCACAAAATTAAAAAGATACTGTACAGCTTTTTATAATAAAATAAACACATAAATTAAAAAATAATAATAAGTTTAAGTAACTTAAACCCAAATTACGCGGCACCCTCAGGCACCCCGGTTGAAAACCACTGGCCTAAGAGAACAAAATAAGGACAAGTAATTTTTCATGTATGTTAATTTAAGGAATAAAAAAGCAAATCAGATTGGACACTTGTGCACTAGGTGTGGAAAAGTCTTAGACAACCCAAGAGATGTTGCAGATGAATTGAACAGGTACTTTGTATTGGTCTTTACTGACAAAAGGGTGCCTCCGTAGCCAGGTGGGAAGGAGCAGCAGTGCGTAGCATACGGCTTCTTGATTAGACCAGGGTTCGAGCCCGTCACCACCAAATACGGAAGATGTGGAAAGGTCAGGGAATGACCACTGCATATCCCGGAGCAATATGGCCTTAGTTGCTAATGCTCCTAAAAACCAAATAACTAACTAACTAACTACTGACAAAAGTCACTTTATGCTGAGAAGAGGCTGTGTGAGTGAGGCTCAGCCATTTGAAATTAGTGATGTCGTAATTACAGATGATTGTTTATTAGAAAAACTTTTGAGTATAAAGGCAAGTAAGGCTCCCGGAGTTGATGGCATAAAAAGGTAAAGTGCAGCCATTATCAACCCACTGCAGGATGGAAGCCTCCTCAACAATTCATGCTGAGGGAAATGGACCATAATCTGGCACGCTGGTCAGTGCGGGTTGGCAGATCGACCGTATTCAGCAGTCAGGGGCTTGAACCCCGGTCTACTCAAAGAGCATGTACTACTGCACTCCCGCTCCTATACCCTGTAATTTTGAGGGTGAGTACAAAGGAGTGTATCGAAAGAAAAAAAAAGTAGTTTAATTATGAAGGCATCTTTGGACTCAGGACAGATTCTCCAATCCTCTGGATTGGAGAAGTGCCAACGTATCGTCAATACATAAAAGCACTTCTAAGAGTGAAGATGGTAACTACAGACCAATTAGTCTGACTTAACTGGTAAGAAAAATCTTGGAAGCAATGATTAAGAGTGCAACAGATACATTTAGACAGTTATGACATTCTGAAGGACACACAAGCGTTGTGTGTCCTTCATTGTGTGTGTTGTTAAGCAGAAATCATGTTTAACTAACTTAGTATACTATTTTGACACAGTTACTCATGAGCTGGATTTAGGGAATAATTTTGACAAAGTTTATTTGGATTTTAGCAAAGCATATGACTTGGTCCCTCATGAGAGGTTGCTGTATAAGCTTGAATGGGTTGGGATTACTGGTAAGATTCTAAGATGGATTACTGGGTAGATGCTGGGCAGAAGGCAGAGGGTTGTAATTAATGGATATTGTTCAGATTGTGTAACATCAGGAGTGAGGTCCCTCAAAGGTTTGTTCTTGGACCACTGTTGTTTCTCATTTTTAAAAATGACATTGACAAAGGGAAACATGTCAAAATTTGCAGATGACATAAAGATTGGCAGATTTGATAATGATCAGTGCCAAGCAGCACTCCATCACAATGACTTGAACAAAAATGAAATTATTACATTGCAAAACGATATCTTCCTAAAAGCCAGATCATCAGAAAAAGTTTTGGAAATATTGTATGTTTGCCGAGAAAGTACCCAAATGTAAAAAAAATAGATTGAACTTTTAAATTCCTGTTTTGTTTCCACATATTTATGTGAATCATCCTTTTCATATTTGAAACAAACAAAAACTTGCTCTACTCTTACGGACTTGCATACAGAAGATTCTTTATGGTTGGCCTTATCACAGTATATCCTCGATTTTGAAAGGTTGGCAGATGACATGAAGACACAAACTTCGCATAAATTAAAACTTTAAATACGTATGAATTTAAATTAAGAATTCTGAATTGTATTGAATTTGAAAATTTATAAACAACATTTTTCAATATGTGCTGATTAACTTTTTTAACCTTGTGCAACAAAATTTTTGAGATGGTAGATCGTGGTACATTTTGAAGGAAAAAAGTAGATCGCGGTACATTTTGAAGGAAAAAAGTAGATCGCATCACAAATTAAGTTGGCCACCCTTGCCATATACCTTTGATATTTATTAGTTTTAATATGGTCCAAGGATAGCTCTATAGCATGAAACTCTCCAGTGTATATACTGTTCTTGTGGGGAATCTTCTCACATAGCATACTGTCTGGGAAGACTGCAGCAGATCCCACAAATGATTCTGATTTCGAGCCATCAGTGAAGACAGACAGGAAATCAGAGTAAGCAGATCGATGGGAAGCATAGAGTTGTAAGTAGACAGATGGTGAAGTTTTGGCTTTTCCCCCATTATGAATGGAGAAGTCACATGATGGAACATGAGCATGCCACGGTGGAACGGATTGCCTTGGTGACACGGCAACTTTGTTATCATAATATTTAGCTGGCTGAGCAACTCTTGGACACGGATACCAAAAGGACGATTGGCAGTCTAACTAGTGTTATATAGGTTTTCCCATCATGGCTTGAAAACGAATGACCACATAAGGTGGTCTGGCAGGGATTTCATTTTAAAGGTATATTTTAGCGAAAATTGCATTCGAAGTGAGAGAGGTGGTTCAGTTGCTTCCACGGCCATAAGAATGAATTGTAATGTAATTGTGTGAGATAAAGAATACAAACAATAAATGTTGCAGTTAAGTACACACTAACCCTAGTTTTAATCTTTTAATTTTTAATATTCTTACTTATTTAGTTTAATTATTGTGCATTAGTATTTAGATTTACATTACACATCATTGCATCTCCTCCCCCTGGTGTGTGAGAAAAAAGATAAATGAATGAGTGAAAAAAAAAAAATATCTGAGCTGGATATCATCATTCTTCTCTTTCTTGGTGATTCCATTTCTCTCTCTCTCAGGGATATTCAGAATTTTTTTTTTTTTTTTTTTGGCTGGGGCAGCATAAGCCTCAGGCTTCCTTGCACCGTATAGCAAATAATAATAATATAACGTAACAGAAAGTAAGAAAAAAAAAAAAAAAATTATGTAAGAAAAAAGTAAAAAATAGAATGCAAGTAGAGTGAGAATGCAGATTACAAATGAAGTAAATGTGTGTCTTCCTCCCTCCCCTGGATAGCATGATGGGTGGGTGGCCTATGCTCACTGTCCAAGTAGACACCATGCTATGAGTATTTAACCGGCATGGTGTGGGATGCTGACACTGGCCACCATGGATTGTAGATCTGGCCAGTGTGGGAAAGAGCACCTATGCAGGTGCACCTACATAGGGACTCTTTCCCTATGTTCTTTCATTCCTACCACCTGGGTTGGTTGATCTCTTAATCCCACATTCATTCCCTCCTCAACATGAGTGGCATCCCCCTTTGCCTGGTGGGTTCCCCACTGTCAGCTATCATCTCCAACCCCTAGATCAGGATGCTCATCCTGCTTTGGGGGTTGGATATGATAGACAGTGGGGAACCCTCTCACTCAGGCAGGAACCTTCACTACTGCCCCCCATCCTTCTACCCCTTTTCCCCCTCCCACTTTCTATCTCCCCACTACCCCCTTCTAACTTTCTCACTTTTTTTTTTTAATTGAGCTCTCCTTGTTGGCTGCCATAGGCATCACCCCATCAGTGCTTTGTACTCTGTACTGCCAGGCCCGCCTCTTCATGGCAGTGGAAGATAAACTAGAGGTTTCTGTATGAAAACACAGGCCTTTAGACTAAGAGGCTGGATGAACAACACAACGACCACAACCCCACACTAATACTACATGAACAGGCTGATGGGAATGAGATTAGCGGGCGAAGTTTTTACAGCAGCAGCTAATAGAGTTTTTCTTAAATTTTTACCATTTTATTGACTTAATTGGCATATTAATTTATTTTCTAGAAGTAGCTTTATATTCCTAGTTATGATGCTTAGTTTATTTTGAACTCGGATAGAGATTTTGTAGGTTATTACTTAGTATCAGTAAAACTTGTACTGTTCGAAACTTGCCGCCATTGTGTAGTATCAATAAGGAGAATAGCATAACATATATCTTGAACTTGATAGAGTAAGTTATAATGTAAAACTACACAGAATAATACATAGCACTGTAGTAGGAATCTGTTAGCTTAGTATACTACCGGCAATTAATAAATTAAATTTATAAATCCTTTTAATTTTTTTTGTTAATTAAATTATATTTAAATGCAAAATCATGCCCCAGACTACAGCAGCAAAGCAACGTGCACAAAGTAGCAAAATTGCTGTGGTTCGGGGGAGAACAGAAGGGGGCAATTCTCCAACGCATCACAGTCTAAAAAAAATGTGCAAAATGCGACGTGTTTGCTGATCTCTCTCAAACAGGACGTGATCTCACCATGAAGGATGTCTTTGTCTGTGCCAGGTGCAGAGAATGTGAAGAAATTAGGCAGCAAATTAGGATTCTGATGGGCATCTATGAGAGTTTGAAGAGTCAGGTAGAAGACCTCAAAAGAATTAAAATAGAGAGCCCATCAAGCTCTTGGCTACCAACTTGGAGTTTGAGCACGAGAGTTTCCTGTGCGGACGTGCCTTTCTGCCGCTACTGGAACAGAGAAGTTTTTTCTGATTTATATTCTGCTTTATTAGTTTAAATTGACATATTAACTTATTTCTAGAGTAGCTTTATATTCCTATTTACGGTACTTAAAGTTAAAGTAACTTAGATAGAGATTTGTAGGTATTACTTAGTATCGGAAAGGGTATCAAATACACGAGTTTACCGTTCATAGACAGCCGCCATAGTTACGTGAAAATTAATCAGTAAATCTATTAATCTTGTCGAACTTCATTGGCAATTAAATTGTTCTTTTAACTATATATATATAACGACTTAGAGTACAAACGTAACAAATAATTAATACATACTTGATACTCGTTCGTGAATTCCCGCCATTTTTACACGATAGCATAAGCTTAGTGTAGTATAGTGCATAATATAATATTGTCAATTATTCAGTAAATCTATTAATCTTGATAAACTTTATTGTCAATTAAATTGTATTTTTAACTCTATAAATATATATAACGACTTAATCGTAACAAATAATTAATACATAACTATAGTGGTACACGTGATACGGAAGTTGTATAAAGGGAACACTAGATACCGAAAAAAAAAAAAAAAAACAATATATATATCCATATATATATATATATATATATATATATATAATATAACTTAAGGATTTAATTTTTGTTTTAAATTTTATTGAATTACATTGGAATCATGACTCTAACCAGAGCAGCAAAGCAAAAGGCTCAAGCTAATGGGAGTGCTGTGGTTCAGGGGAGAACTGAGGGGGCCAGTTGCCCTCTGAATCACAGTCTATTAAAATGCACTGTTTGCTTGATGTTTGCGGAGCAGTTGGGTACGGGACATGATACTGCCAAGGGGGATGTCTTTGTGTGTGCACGATGTAAGGAGTGCAAGGAAATCAGGCGACAACTCAGCGTTGTTATGGGCCTTTATGAGAGCTTGAAGGACAGGGTGGATGCCCTCGAAGGAAATAAATTGAGGGGCCCATCAAGCTCTCAGCTGCCCACATCAACGCCAGAGCTTGCACTTGGTCATCAGGCAACACAGAAGCAGCCCCCTAGGCAGAATGCGCTGGTCCCACAGGAACTAGTAGTTGTTGGTGACTCTATTGTCAGGGAAACGGGGAACATGCTTTGTAAAAAGGATAGGTGGAATAGGACCAGGGTATGTCTGCCAGGGGCAAAGGTTGATGACATTGTAGAGCGGATATCATCTTTTAAGGGCACAAAAGGTGATATAGTTGTACACGTTGGCACGAATGATATTAAGAGTAGGAGACCGGCGGAATTACTTAGCAAGTACAGGTCACTGCTGAAAAAAAGCCGTGAATTAGGGTTGAACTTGAAAGTGTCTGCAATTCTGCCCAGACACGATAGGAGGGAGTATATGATGAGAGCCTTGTCGATCAATTCGGCCCTGGAGGGATTGTGCAAGGCTCAAGGGGTAGAATTTTTTTCAGCCTGGACTGTACTTGTTAACAGGAGAGATTGCTTCTACAGGGATGGGATACACTTAAATAGAAAGGGTGCAAGAATTTTTGCTGATGCTGTCGAGGCAGTGTTAGGTGGGTCGGAAAACTGCTAGTTGGGGGGGATACAAGGACTAATAGATTAACAGTAGCCACTGGCAGAGGTGGAAGTGATTCTTGCACTGCTTCTATTGAAATGAGCAGAAGTCTGAAAAACAAGATGCAGGATATTTCAGAGACTGCTGGTAGTCATTGCGTTACAAGTAAACACATGGGTTGTGTTAGGGTAGCTAAGAATAGAAACAGGTGCATGTATACCTGTGTGTACACCAATGCTAGGAGTTTGGTAAATAAATTTGATGAATTTGAGGTATTGCTCAAAACATCAAAGGCAGATATTGTTGGGATATCATAGACGTGGTGTCACACAGATATAAGTAATGCGGAACTGGAATTTGGGGAATACAATGTGTATAGAAAGGATAGACAGGACAGGAGGGGAGGAGGGGTTATGCTATTAATTAAGAAACACATAAAGTCCAAGGAAGTGAAGCCAGTCGACATCGATGGACAGGGCAGTGCCGAATCAGTTTGGTGTGACATAAGCATAGGGAAATCAAAATTGAGAGTAGGAGTGTGCTATAGGCCTAATGACTCTGATGAGTATAATAAGATATTGTACAGGGAAATAGAGTGGGCCAGTAAATCAGAGAGTCTTATAATGGGGGATTTTAATTTCCCAGATATTGACTGGAATTTGTGGGTTGGTCACTCGCACACTAGCAAGGCTTTTGTGGATTTATTGGATGATTGTTTTCTACACCAGCATGTTCGTGAGGCAACAAGAGGGAGCAATACTCTTGATCTGATTATCAGTAGTGACTCTTCATGCATTAAGAACCTGCAGATAAATGAACCACTAGGTGGCAGTGATCACAGTGTGTTGACGTGGGATTTACTCAAGGAGGTAACTACCATCAGAGGTAAAGGGAAGGGTTTTTGTTTTCGTAAAGGCGACTATGATGGTCTGAGACAGTATTTAAATTCTATACAGTGGGACCAACTGATGATGTTACCAACAGCAAACTCAAAATGGGAAGCATTCAAGGAACTAATCTTGGAGGCTACCAGGCTTTACATACCAACTAAGAAATATTGTTCAAGGTTTAGGCCTAAATGGTTGTCAGATGAACTAATGAGACATGTGGCAGAGAAGAAAAATGCATGGGATACATATAAATTAATGGGTGACATGGAAGCCTATGATAGATATAAGTTGGTCTGTAACCAAGTCACAAAGGAGATTAGGCAGGCAAAGGCAGACTACGAAAAATCCTTGGCAAAGGATGCAAAGAAAAACAGAAAAGAGTTCTTTACATACTTGAACTCGAGAAGGAAAGGGATGAATCAGATTGGTCCACTGGATATTGATGGTTCAACAGTTGAGGATCCTGCTCAGGTGGCTAACAATCTAAACGAGTATTTTGCATCTACATTCACGCATGAGGAGTTATTCAGGAAGGAGAATGATGTAGGTAAAGTAAACATTGGCAGTGAGCTGGATGATTTTGTAATAACTGAGAGGAAAGTGGAGGAGAGATTGTTGAGGATAAACATAAAAAAGGCACCTGGGGTGGATGGGATCTATCCAGTTATATTAAAGGAGGCAGCAAAGGAAGTATGCAAACCCCTAGCCATAATTATGAGAGCTTCTTTGGACTCAGGGGAGGTACCCATAGACTGGAGATGTGCAAATGTAACCCCAATTCACAAAGGAGGATCAAAGGCTGACACAAGTAATTATAGACCTGTTAGTTTAACTTCTGTTCCAGGTAAATTAATGGAGGCACTGGTTAAAGAAGCACTGCAGGATCATCTAGACAAGAATTCAGTTATAGCTCAGACGCAGCATGGTTTTGTTAAGGGCAGGTCTTGCCTGACCAATTTGATTGGATACTATGATGTAGTCACAAAAGAACTGGATGCAGGGAATAACTTTGATATTATATATTTGGATCTTAGAAAGGCTTTTGATACTGTTGCACATGGAAGACTGCTGCACAAATTGGAGCAGTGTGGCATTGGAGGCAAATTGCTGCTATGGATAAGGGGATGGTTGAGTGGCAGAAGACAGAGAGTGGTAATCAATGGACACTGCTCAACGTGGACTAATGTTATTAGTGGAGTTCCTCAAGGTTCAGTGTTGGGTCCGTTGTTGTTTTCGGTGTTTATGAATGATATTGATGATGGGATATCAAGTTTAATGTCCAAGTTTGCAGATGATACAAAGGTTGGCAGGGTCGTCAAGGACACTACTGACGCTATGCTGCTGCAACAGGATCTGGAAAGGTTGAACAGATGGGCTGAGAGGTGGCAAATGAAGTTTAACATTGACAAATGTAAAGTACTGCATATGGGAAACAGTAACCCCAGAGCAACGTATCAACTCTGCGGTACCACACTGACAGTGGTGGAGAATGAAAAGGACCTGGGGGTAATTGTGCAGGGAGATATGAAGTTCTCTGAGCAGTGTAGACGAGCTGCAAGAGTAGCTCATGGTGTCTTGTCAATGATATACAGGAATTTTTCTAGCAGGGATAAGGAGGTGATTATTCCCTTGTATAAGGCAATGGTTAGGCCACATATTGAGTACTGTATACAGGTCTGGAGGCCTCATTTCAAGAAGGATGTAGAGCTGCTGGAACGGGTACAGAGAAGGGCAACAAGATTAGTAAATGGAACAAAGGGTTGCTCTTACGAAGAAAGGCTTAAGTTTTGCAAATTACAGAGTCTGGAGACTAGGCACCGGCGAGGTGATCTGATAGAGGTGTATAAGGCCTTGAATGGTTTGAGCATGCTCAATGCCAATGGGATTCTTCATCTTTCTCAGAATAATCACCTCAGAGGGCATAAATTCAAATTGAGGAAGGACGGATGTCGGATAGATGTGCGGAAATTTGCCTTTGGCCAGCGGGTGGTTGGTTGGTGGAACCGACTTCCATCACTTGTTGTTGAAGTTGATAGCCTAAACAAATTTAAAGCTCAACTGGACAGGTATTTCGAACGAACGGAGGGGTGAAATGGGAGAGGGTTTTTTTTTTTTTTTTTTGGGCTGATGCTGAATAAGCTTGCTTTCTTGCATCATATGCCTCTACTAATGCTAATGCTAATGCTAACTCAATGACAGATCTCACTCTTGTGCACCAGGGAACACAGGGGCAATCTTCAGGGTAGAATGCACTGGTACCACAGGAGCTAGTTATTGTCGGTAACTAAATTGTCAGGGAAATGGGAAATATATTGTGCAAAAAGGATAGGTTTTTTGTTTGTTTTGTTTGTTTATTTATTGGAGCACTAGCAACTAAGGCCATATTGCTCCGGGATATGCGGTGGTCATTCCTTGACCTTTCCGCATCCTCCGTATTTGGTGGTGACGGGCTCGAACCCCGGTCTAATCAAGAAACGTGTGCTACGCACTGCTGCTCCTTCCCACCTGGCTACGGAGGCGCCTACAAAAAGGATAGGTGGAATAGGACCAGGGTATGTCTGCCAATGGCAAAAGTTGAGTAGATCTTTTGTGTCCTTAAAGATATCATCTTTAAGGACACAAAAGGTGATATCGTTGTACATGTTGGCATTAATGACATTACGTGTAGGAGGTCTGCAGATTTACTTAGCAAGTACAGGTCAATGTTGACAAAAAGTCGCAAGTTAGGGTTAAATTTGAAATGTCTGCAATGCTGCCCAGATGTGACAGAAGGGACTATATCATACATGTAATGCAGTAAGACCACATCTCGAATTTTTATCAGTGCAGTACAACCTTATCTCAAATTTTCCAAAAGTAGAAATAATCTACAATAATTTTAGTAATCATGTTTTAAAACTTAGATTTCAATGAAATATGGTCACCAAACGTGGAACTGTAACTTAATTACATAATTTATTATCATGAACAGTCACATTCAAATCATTGCTGTGTAAAATATGTAATTTTGGACGTGTGGCCCTAATGCATTACATGTATGATATGATGAGGGGCCTTGTCAATCAATCTGGCACTGTAGAGGTTGTGCCAGGCTCATGGGGTAGAATTTTTCTCAGCGTGGCTTGTGCTTGTTAATAGGAGAGACTGCTTCTACAGGGATGGGATGGGATGGGATATACTTAAATAGAAATGGTGCAAGAATATTTGCAGATGCTATCAAGGCAATGTTAGGTGGATCATAAAACTGCTAGCTTGGGGAGATTCACAGACTAATAGATTAACAGTACCCAAAGGCAGAGGTGTAAATGATTCTTGCACTGCTTCTACTGGAATGACCAGCAGCCAGGAAAGCAAGTTGCTGGGGATTTCAGCAACTGCTGGGAATCATGAAACAAATAAATAAATAAATAAATGGGTTGTGTCAGAGTAACTAAGAGTAAGAACAGGTGCATGTATACTTGCATGTACACCAATACTAGGAGTATGGTAAATAAAAGTGATGAATTTGAAGTCCTCGTTAAGACTTCCAAGGGAAATATTGTTGGGATATCAAAGATGTGGTGTCACTTAGATATAAGGGATGCAGAATTGGAATTTGGGGAGAACAATCTGTACAGAAAAAATACATGATAGGAAGGGAGGTGGGGGTTATGCTGTTAGTTAAGAAACACACAAAATCTAAGGATGTGAATCAAGTTTACATAGATGGACAGTGTAATGTTGAGTCAGTTTGGTGTGACATACTCACTGGGAAAGCAAAAATGAGGGTAGGAGTTTGTTATAGGCCTAATGACTCTGATGAGTACAATGAACAATTATACCAAGAAATACAGTGGGCCAGTAAATCAGAGTGTCTTATAAAGGGGGATTTTAAATTCACAGATATAGACTGGAACTGGTGGGTTCGTCACTCACACACTAGCAAGGCTTTTGTGCATTTATTGGATGATTGTTTTCTACAGCAGCATGTTAGAGAGGAATCAGATCCCACTCTTGATCTGATTATCAGGAGTGATTATACATGCATTAAGAATTTACAGATAAAGGAAACACTAGGTGGCAGTGATCGCATTGTACAGATGTGGGATTTACTTAAAGATGTAACTACTATCAGGGATAAGGGGAAGGGTTTTTTCCTTTCGTAAAGGTGACTACATTTATCTCAAAGACAATTTTTAAATTTTATACAGTGGGATCAACTGATGATGTTACCAATGGTAAATTCTCAATGGAAAGCCTTCAGAGAATTAATCTTGGAGGGTACTAGTGTTTTCATACCAAATACGAACTACTGTTCAAGGTTTAGGCCTAAATGGATATCAGATGAATTAATGCAGATCGGGGCAAAAAGAAAAATGGATGGGATGCATATAAATTATCAGGCTACACAGAAGCCTATGGCAGATGTTTGTTGTTGTTTGTTATTTGGTTTTTAGGAGCATCAGCAACTAAGGCCATATTGCTCCAAGGTATGCGGTGGTCATTCCCTGACCTTTCCGCATCCTCCGTATTTGGTGGTGACGGGCTCGAACCCCGGTCTAATCAAGAAGCATGTGCTACGCACTGCTGCTCCTTCCCACCTGGCTACGGAGGCGCCCTATGGCAGATATAAGCTAGTCTGTAAGCAAGTCACAAAGGAGATTAGGCAAGTGAAGGCAGATTACGAGAAATCTTTGGCAAAAGTTGCAAAGAAAAACAGCAAAGAGTTCTTTACTTATGGAAACTCTAGAAGGAAAGGGATGAATCAGATTGGTCCACTTAACATAGATAGCTTGACTACTGACGATCATTCTCAGATAGCTGCCAAACTAAATGAGTATTTTGCATCTACATCCATGCATGAGGAGTTATTCAAGGAGGAGTGGGCCAGATGTTTATCAAACTCTAACAGGGAGTTCAATGACCTTGTAATAACTGAGAGAAAAGGAGAGAAGAAATTGTTGAAGTTAAATATAAGAAAAGCACCTGGGGTACATGGGATCTATCCAGCTATATTAAAGGAGGTGGCAAAGGAAGTAAGCAAACACTTAGCCATAATTATGAGAGCATCCTTGGACTCAACGGAAGTCCCCACACAGACTGGTGATGTGCAAATACATCTTCAATTCACAGTGGGATCAAAGCGTGACACAAGTAATTAGAGATTTGTTAGTTATATTGGAGTCACTGTTTAAAGAAGTAGTGCAGGATCATCTAGACTTGATTTGATTTGGATTTTATTGGCACATTAGCAACTAAGGCTATAATTCGCCAGGATCATCTAGACAAGACAGCAGTAACAATTCAGATACAGCATGGGTTTGTTAAGGAGAAGTCCTGTCTGACCAATTTGATTGGATACTATGATGTGGTTACAAAGGAATTGGATGCAAAAAATAATTTTAATATCGTATACTTGGATTTCAGGAAAGCTTTTGATACTGTCGCACATGGAAGACTACTGTACAAATTGAGCAGTATGGAATTAAGAGCAAGTTGCTACAATGGATAAAAGGATGGTTTAGTGGGAGAAGACAGAGAGTGGTAATCAATGGATACTGCTCTATGTAGACTATTGTTATTAGTGGTGTCCCGCAGGATTCAGTGTTGGGCCCATTGTTGTTTTGTATATTTATCAATGATATTGATGAACAGCTTAATGTCAAAGTTTGCAGATGATACAAAGGTTGGCAGGATTGTCAATAACAGTAATGACAGTATGCTGCTGCAACAGGATCTGGATGAAAAGTTCGGCAGATGGGCTCAGAAACGGCAACTGAAGTTTAACAGTTGAATTCTGAGCACGCTGAATTCTGATGGGATCCTTCCACTTGTTCAGATTATGAACCTAAGGGGGCATAAATTCAAATTAAGAAAAGACAGATGTAGAATAGATGTGCGGAAATTTGCCTTTAGCCAGCGGGTGGTTACTTGCTGGAACAAACTTCCATCAGTCGTTGTGGAAGTTGATAGGTTGAATAAATTTAAGGAGGAACTGGACAGGCATTTGGAGGGAATGGTGTGATTTTTTTTTTTTTGGCTGATGCTGCATAAGCTCATATATTTGCTTTCTTGCATCACATGCCACTACTACTACTATTGACAAATGCAAAGTACTGCATATGGTTGGAAGTAACCACACAGAAATGTACCAACTGGGTGTTGTTGGTACATTTCTGTGGGGTTGCTTCAGGGTAGTGAGGAATGAAAGAGACCTGGATATTTTCTGGGCAGTGCAGACAGGCTACCAGAGTAGGTCATGGGGGTGTTGTCAATGATATACAGGAATTTTGCGAGAAGAGATAAGGAGGTGATTATCCCCTTGTATATGGCAATGGTCAGGCCACACCTTGAGTACTGCATACAGGTCAGGAAGCTTCATTTTAGGAAGGATGTAGAATTGCTAGAACGAGCACAGAGAAGGGCAACAAGACTGGTGAGAGAAAAAAAGGTGTGCTCTTAGGAAGAAAGGCCTACATTCTGCAAATTGCAGCTTCTGGAGACTAGACACCTGCGAGGCAATCTGATTAAGGTGTATAAGGCCTTGAATGGACTGAGCAGGCTCAATGTTGATGGGATTCGTCGTCTTGCTCAGATTACACACCTGAGTAGGCATAGATTCAAACTGAGGAAAGACAGTTGTAGAATAGATGGATAAAAGGGTAGTGAGGAATGAAAGAGACCTGGATATTTTCTGGGCAGTGCAGACAGGCTACCAGAGTAGGTCATGGGGGTGTTGTCAATGATATACAGGAATTTTGCGAGAAGAGATAAGGAGGTGATTATCCCCTTGTATATGGCAATGGTCAGGCCACACCTTGAGTACTGCATACAGGTCAGGAAGCTTCATTTTAGGAAGGATGTAGAATTGCTAGAACGAGCACAGAGAAGGGCAACAAGACTGGTGAGAGAAAAAAAGGTGTGCTCTTAGGAAGAAAGGCCTACATTCTGCAAATTGCAGCTTCTGGAGGCTAGACACCTGCGAGGCAATCTGATTAAGGTGTATAAGGCCTTGAATGGACTGAGCAGGCTCAATGTTGATGGGATTCGTCGTCTTGCTCAGATTACACACCTGAGTAGGCATAGATTCAAACTGAGGAAAGACAGTTGTAGAATAGATGTGCGGAAATTTGCCTTTAGCCAGCGAGTAGTTGATTGCAGTTGACTTCCATGTTGTTGTGGAAGCTGCTAGCTTAAATAAATTCAAGGCAGAACTAGACAAACATTTGGAAGGAATGGATCAGTGAAATGGAAAGGGTTTTTTTTTTTTTTGGCTGATGCTGCATAAGCTTGCTTTCTTGCATCATATGCCTCTACTAATGCTAATCTCAATAACCGACATAAATCTGGCCTTTACAGAGGTTTGTATTCATCACATTGCTTGACACGGAATTGGGGGAGGAACCCCCAAAGAAGCATTACAATTAACACTATACAACATGTTCTAAACAATTCAGAGTCGAGAGATATGGTAGTGAGTATACACGCACGAGTAGGAGTCTGCTTGATAGTGATAGATATATGGAGAAAAGTGTTCAATAGCGATTGTTGCTGACTTTGGATTTTTTTACAGCATTTCAATATGAATTTTTGAATTGAATACACGTACATATGAAATAAAGTGAATTTAATAATGCAAGTGCATTTATTTTAATTAGTTTTAGTTTTTTTTTTTTTTGATTTCCAGCATTTTTTGGACCAAGACGGCCAATACAATGATCGCCATAGTGATTATATTGGCACCAACACCGATTTTTCGATCGTTCGGAAATCAAAAATAACTGGCTGTTTTGAGATTAAAAATAGTTGTAGAGGCATTTTAAATCATGGGGAGTTTGATTATACCAATAGATGTGACTTAATTTCCACTTTTTGTGGCCACTTTTTCCACCCAAACAAAAAACGCAGATGACCTGGGTAATAATAGGGCGATTTTCGAAAATAAGATATCAAATGGATTTTTGTAGCCTCAGGAACAAGACAATCACAATAAGAAAAAAGCCACAAATCAAGTGATACCGATCGTGACATTGATTTGGATAACCACCCAGAGATCAAGTTTAATCGAGTTCTTAGGGAGAGGACTCCAAATGAAGATAACAACGAAGACTTAGAATATTGTATCAAAAGGGCTAGAAGAGGGAAAATATACCAGAGAACAAAGACAAAGAAACTGCAGCAATAGACCATCAAAAAACAGAAGAAAAGAAATTGGATATGCTAAATAAAATACTATATTCCATAAAACAGGTCAAAAAAGAAGTAAAATTATATCTGGAAGAAAATTTGCACAAACAGACGAACAGGATCATATCTCCATAAGACTGCCGATTGTAAACTGTTGGTCTATATTGGAACACAGAATCATTGAACTCAACACTGAGAACAGAGTTTTAAAAGCAAAAATGGAAACAGTAACCGAGGAGAAGGATAGTTACAAAAACATGAATACTCTCAGTTATGCACAAGGTAGCAAGGGCTAGTAAAATGAAATTACCCAACTTAGACAAATAAATGATAAAGCTAAGGAAAAACTTAAAACTAAGGAAACTAATGTAATTATCCTGAAAGCTAATAGTGACCCTACCCTAAAGGTTTTTTTTTTTTAGAAGCATTAGCAACTAAGGCCATATTGCTCAAGGATATGCGGTGGTCATTCCCTGACCTTTCCGCATCCTCCGTATTTGGTGGTGACGGGCTCGAACCCCGGTCTAATCAAGAAGCGTGTGCTAAGCACTGCTGCTCCTTCCCACCTGGCTACGGAGGCGCCCCTACCCTAAAGAGCAGCAAGACTGTAAAAGATAGTCACCACAAAGCTGAAGTCTCATTTAAAAGAGGTAAGAGTAAATAACATGAGGAAAGTGATAAACAAAGGGGGTACTAATAGAGGTAGCCACCAAGGAAGACTTGCAAAAGATAGAGAATCACCCAGAAGTCAAAAACCTGGGATTACAACCCAAGGGTAGAAATCCCAATATAATTATCTTTGACATTGCAGAGTCTACCCGAGTTAATGACGGATCTTTACTATAAAAACTTTTAAAATTTAATGACAATTGATGAGTTTGCTGAGCAATTCCAGTTAAAGAAAGGTACTAAGAGTGGAAAAAATGGACAGCTGAAATTTCACCCAAGATATGGGGGAAAAAAGTAAAAGGACAACAGAGAATCTATGCTAGCTGCACCAGATATAGATTCGGGGAGCACTTCCCTGTTCAAAAGTGCTTTATTGTCACAAGTATGGACATACTGCCAGGGACTGCAGTCAGAAAACTCCTGTCTGTGGCCACTGTACAGTCACTGCCCACGATTTTTAAAAACTGCAATAATAAAAATCAGCAGCCAAAATATGCTACTTGTAAGTCAGCCAGGCTGTCTGAATATTTGCACAGTATCGGGGATGTGAAATGACCCTGTTATCAGAAAATGATAAAACTTCTCCAACTCAGAACAATTATGGATCAGATTGAAAACATGAATGTGACAAGGGCTCTAAACTTCATCCAAATGAATGCTCGCGGAGCATGTGCAGTTGTTGATCAGATCAAACTCAAGGGAAATGATACACATTGATACTCCAAGAATCCTACACACACATAGGTAGAGTTCAATGATACTCAAGAAGCTATAAGATCATAGAATACACACCACAGGTGTCCCTTCTACTGCAATAGTTGTAAAAAATACTAACCTCACTGTCACAAAGGTGGGTCACCTCTGCACCCCAGTGGTAGTGTGTGCACACATTGCCAGAGCTGTAGGACAGTTTTACATTATATCAATGTATGGTGGACCTGGTGAAGATATAAATCCCAGCATTAAATACCTACAAACAGTTACAGCTCTTTTACCAAATACTAACATAATTATGTGTGTTGATGTCAACTGCAGGTCACCCTAATGGAATAGCCATGCGGAAGTCAGAGCAGGCACTCATAATGGCCAAATGCTTACAGAATACATTGCTACTTCTACATTCCAGGTACTAAATCAGCCCCATAATATGCCTACTTATAGCAGTACTATATGGAAATGTGGCATTCATATCACTCTTGTCACAAATTCAATATCATATAAAATTTCAAACTGGTGTGTCCAGCCAGCCTGGACAACATCAGATCACAGAGCAATAACCTTTAGGCTAAATAAACAGTTACAAACAGCTCAAAAGGCTTTGTCAGATATAAAAGATTCAACATAAAGAAAGCAAACTGAAACATCTTCACTGAAGTTACAGCAAGAAAGTTGCAGAAACAGGAAACTGAGTGGTCTAGATCAGTGGTTCCAAACTACTGAGATCTAAGGAACCTTTCAAGAATCAAAAAAAAAAGAAAAAAAAAAAGTTTATGGACCCCTTCAAAAATAAAAAAAGGTTTGCGGGGCCCCTATATAAACATATGTATATGTTTCTCTGTGTGTGTCTGTGTGTCCGTGAAATGGATCCTCTGGAACTGCTCTACAGAACCCCAGTTTGGGAAATGCTGGTCTAGATCAGTGGTCTCCAAACTTTTTTGGTCACACACACCCTTATTTTACTTAAAAGGACGAGTGCACACCCCAGGATAAAAAATTAAATAAGTTTAATTTTTTTTATTTATTTATTTATAAATAATTTACATGGTTTCTAAATAAACCATAGTTCATTTACAAATACAGCTTATTTACAAATAAACCATCATTTACATGCTTCATTTACAAATACCGCTACGACACTCATGGCGGCGGTACAGCTCAGCAGTCAGCAATAGCCGCAAGCACAATCCATCCTTTTTTGATCTACACTTCTTCAGTAAGTTAAACAAGGGTGGAAGATATATGCCGAGCCCAAAGTGAGCACATGGCTGCTTCGTTTTGAACATGGGTGAAACTGATGGCATAATCAAATAAAGCACGCAATCAAACAAAGCCGCATATTGAAGTATTAAAAAAAAACATTTATTTATAATTTTTATTTTCAGTTATGTTTCAATAAACTAAAATTTTCATAATTAATAAATAATGGTTTATTGCAGATTATCTCGCTCGCCCAATGGATCATTTTGTGCACCCCTAGGGGTGCATGCACCCAACTTTGGAGACCACTGGTCTAGTTCAAGCAACAATTATAGCCCAGAAGACCATGCAATGACTATGATAGAAATCGTCATCAAAACATCAAAGCTGTCTATCCCACAGAAAAACCCAAGGAAACAGGTAGTCCCCTGAACTGACTATACTGAGGAGAAGAATACACCAGGCAAGGAGACATTTACAGGGCGCAATATGGCCTAAGTAGCTCTTGCGCCAGAAAACACCACAACAACAACATTTCCAGAGCCAAAACATCTTGGCCCCAAAATGAGGTGGAAGCACTAAGAGATTCCTATAGGACTCTCAGGAACCAATACACAACCCCTATTAGAGAAAAGAAAAAAACAATCCTGGCAGCACTTGGTGGGGGACATCTGGAAACACTGACCCATAGGAAGTCATGGGTGCTTGGCAGCTTGTTGGTGACAGAATTGTCACCAGTAAGCTACCAAGGAGATGTGATAGAAACCACAGTTAAATCAGATAGACCCCAACCCTATGTTGGGCAGAGTCTGTTAATAACATATTAGACACTATTATCCAGACTGAGGCTGGGGATTATTCCCCTACTCAGAATGACAATCAATGACAATACACACACTATGGAAATGCTAATATAGAGCTCCTATTTACAATAAAAAAATTACAAATATCTTTAATTAAAACCAAAAACAATAAATGCCTGGATTTGATCTCCTAGAAGTGTAAATAATTAAAAAAGAAAAAAATTATGTACCAGGTACATAATGAGTTTCTGCAGCTCTACTCTGAGACTGATAGTGTCACTGATAATGTCACAGTGGCAGCTGTTAAAAACGTACTGCAGGAACTCATTATGAAACTGGTACAGTAAAATAAATATAAAAAGTATTGCTGCATTATTTTTATTGAAAATAATAATTTCAGTACAATGAAATACAATGAATGGAATTTTTCACTGTACTAGTGTACAATGAAATAATTTTTATAAAATATATTATAACAACACTAAAATTATTGTCCTATGGTAACTGAAATAAGTATATAATTTTGACACTCAAATGATTTTAATTCCAGATTGAATACACCACTGATTGCCATTCCATTATGTGTAGTATTTACTAAAGTATTTGACTTAATATCTAAATTGAAGACATCTTTCATAAATTTACAAAACTTCTTCCCAGCCTCAGAATTTAATTCTAGATTGAAATCACCAGCGAGAACTATAGGTATATGATCCAGTGGCTCTTCCAATAATTTTGCAACTTCAATGGAATACGGCATCAAATTCTTGTTTATGAATTTTTGAATTATATCTAACGACATCCCTGGAGTGGCAATGATGAAAATAGATTCACTATTGAATTTGCACAAAGATCAACAAATGTCTCCGATTTCATCTGTTACTGCTGTCGCATTGCTGCTATTACATTGTGCAAAGATATGTGGTGTACTGATGATAGTTGAACCTTCACATTGATATATCGCAACACCACCACTATGAACATCCAACCTTTTAAATTGAGTCACACATTGCAATGGTTTAAGAGCAATATATGCTCATCATTATCCAACCACGTTTCACTTAATATCAATATTTTGGATTGCTGTAAGATTGCTTGTTTGTTTGTTTGTTATTTGGTTTTTAGGAGCATTAGCAACTAAGGCCATATTGCTCCGGGATATGCGGTGGTCATTCCCTGACCTTTCCGCATCCTCCGTATTTGGTGGTGACGGGCTCGAACCCCGGTCTAATCAAGAAGGGTGTGCTATGCGCTGCTGCTCCTTCCCATCTGGCTATGGAGGCGCCTGTGTGTAAGATTGCGTCCATTTCGATATCTCAAACATGGGCCTGTAAACTTTGTACGTTCATTGATGATATCGATATACCACTTTGTATGAAATCTTGCAGTTCATCCCGTAGAGAAGGTAGCTTATTATTTTCAAGCGATCTAGTCAAAGCACAAGCACATACTAAAGGAAATTGTGCACGTCTATATGTTAATTTCCTATTGTTCTTGAATGGAATCATAGTTGATCGTTTTATAATAGGTACAGATTGACTAGTTAAATGTTTATCTTTCACATATTGTTTATAACGAGATTGAAGGTTATGTCCTATTTTTGACTCGGGAAATTTCATCCATACTCGTTTAACTGTTTCATTGTCCTCAACTTCGAAATATACTAAAGTACCGATTGCACTATTTACCAATCCATATTTGTAGTAATCATGTACGGTTTTCCTTTCAATAATGGTAGAATGTATGGAAGTCCTGCAGTTTCAGTCACTGACATTTTATGAATTTTATTTCAAATCCCTTGTAGACATAAATTAGTAGCATCTTCTTTGGTAACAAATCTTGATTCTATAATTTTAAGTTCATCTGGTAATAAAGCTTCTCCATTGCCCATTTTTGTAAGAATTTTAGAAAATGTACTATCGGACTGTCGAACAACTTGTACTAATTCGTGAAATTGTAGTGAATGCCATAATTCTGGAGCGATCTCTAATGACTTGTTTATAAATTCTTTCAATTCCAATATAGAATGAGTAATGTTAGCTGTTATTCCTACTGATTTAAATGCAATTTGCAAATTTTCTGCAGTACGCATTTGTGAATTTTCATTGCCATATATAGCAAGTGTTGGAGAGTTACTCCACGACGATTAGATCTGCGAATTTCACTCAATGCCATCATAAAGGGAGTAATTTTCAATCCATTTTTAAATTTTCATGCATGTCCCAAATATATAGCTGCAAAAGAAAGTTCTGCATGTATATCAAATATGAAACTTGTTGGAGATGATTTCTGACCCAGTGCTATACATAAATATTTATCTTCAGACCATAATAATATTTGTTGTTGAATTAACAATAGTTCATCATTGTTGACGGGTTCCACAATTTCATCTGAATGTTCCTATTCACTATCATCATTTGTCCCCAAGAAATCATCACTCACTTTTATGCCATAGAATTTATACAAAGGTGAATTTATCAAACACAGTAACCATATTTTCACTATTTTCTCTGCACACATCCTCATAGATATGATGATTTATGTACGAGTCTTCATTTTATATGTACCTTAATGGCATAATCGTCATCTAACTCTCTAGGTAATTGATGAACCATCCTATTTACGTTAATTGGTACATTTATTACTTGTCCAATGATCCCATATTGTCCATGTTCATTTTAACGTAAACGACGAATTTGCATAAAAGATAATTGTGGTGATATCAAATGCTCTGTTACAACATCCAGTGGAGGCAAATGAGTAGGATAAGTTAGATATATAAATCCATTTGGCGTGGCCATAGTTGGTAACTGTCCCTCTTTTAATGAAATATGACATGTATTACGTCATGAAAGTAAATGAAATTCATTGTGAAGTAATTCATATCAAGTTGTTGTAAATGGTTCCAAATCTAATTTAAACAATAAATGATCACAAACATTTCAACTAAATCCAAATGGGTTTTTATACTCTAGTTTTTCAAACTCACTGTCAGCTCATATAGACACTATACGGATGTAATCAGGAATCTCATTATTAGCCATTTCTCATTTCGCTTTTTTTCATGCACAATATTCTTTAATTCGTTCTGCTGGAGTTTTAGATTCCTGATAAGTATCAGGCATAGTATAACTCTGTGGTTGAACTTCATTATGATTTGGAATAGTTTTTTGTCACAGTCTTGCGTATTACTCATGTTGCATATTTCTCAACTTGCGTATTAATCATGTTGATATAACGGTACAACATAGTGTGTCTCTGTTGTACTTCTTGTGTCACCGCACTAGTTGAGTACAACCGAGTTTTCTTGGGTGCATGTATTGTACTTGTTGCATTACTGCACTTGTTGCATCACTGCAGCAACAGGTACAGAACATGCGCATCAGGTTTCGTGACGATTTCTAGGTAAAATGCTTTTTTCCAAATAATGGCAGTAAAAATGTTTTTAACATCAAAATTTGCTGAAATTGTACCTGATAAACTAATAGCAATGTATAATCACTGCACGAATGAAGGAAAGTTCCCTAAAATTTGGAAAACAGCTGTGCTCAGATTCATACTAAAGAATCCTGAGAAACCGCCCTAAGGATTCAAAATCATGTAGACCTATAGCTCTTCGCCCAGTAATAGCAAAACTATATGAAAGATTGAATGATAATAGAATATCAGCATATTACACTGAAACAGGATATCACTCAAGGAATCAGTATGGTTTTAAGCAAGGCAACTCCATGGAGGGATGGCCATGCATCACCTATTAACAACAGTACAAAACACAAGGTCAAGGTGTTTTTGTTTAAATTACAGTTTCCAGGGTTTCCACTATATGCCACTGTAGCATCTGATAAGGCATAAAGCCAAGGCCGGTGAGTGTATGTATGTGTGTTGTTATGTTGAGTGCCAGCACTTGGTGACTTCACAGGGCTCCCCCAGAGGGGGGGGGGGGGCACTTGATCCCCTGACTCCCAACCTTGACAAAGAGAAGGCATGCCAGGGACTGCTTTTAACTGAACCTCTTACTGGAGCTATCAGGCAAGCCTGGGAACCCAAAGGTGTTTAGGGAAAGGAAGAGGAGATAAGAGTACAAAGCACAGAGGACAAATATATATTGGCAATTTCAATGGGCTTTGCTGGCGCATTTGATTCCTTCTGGTGGCAGTGTCCTCAGGAGACTTCACCTGAGGCAAGAAGAATTGCTGATGAAAAAGAAGTTACTGATTTCAAAGGAGGACACAATTGATGCTTCAGGTTCATGAAAAGGAATGGACTAAGCATGCGTACACGCACCAGACTTGCCCAAAAGATGCCTGAAAGCTATGAGCAGAAGGTCCTTGAATTTCATCGTTTTGTCATTCAATGTCAGAAGACACATCAGTTTGAGTTGGGACAGATTGCAAATATGGACAAAGTCCCCCTTCAATTTGATGTCCCAAGTAACAGAACTGTTGATAAGACGGGGGTGCAAACTAACTATGAAGACAAGTGGACATGAAAAGAGCCATTATACAGTTGTTCTGGCTTGTTGTGCTGATGGAACCAAGCTGCCTCCTATGCTGATTTTCAAATGCAAAACAATGCCAAAAGAAGATATTCCTCGAGGAGTGATTGTCCACGTTCATGACAAGGGTTGGATGGATCAGGATGGGATGAAGATCTGGTTTGAGAAAGTTTGGAGCAGGAGACCAGGTGGGCTCTTACGCAAACCTGCCCTACTGGTGCTTGATCAGTTCAGGGCACACATAACAAAAAATACAAAGAAGATTGCTGCAGAGCAAAAAACAAAACTTACCGTCATACCTGGAGGCTTGACTTCCCAGCTCCAACAACTTGATGTCAGCATTAACAAACCCTTCAAAGCTGCCATGAGAGACAAATGGAACCAATGGATAAAGTCTTCTGGGGACAATTTGACACCGGCAGGAAGAGTGAAGAACCCAACTATAGGAGAAGTTTGTACCTGGGTGAAAAGATCCTAGGATAATATCAAGATTGAGATCGTTGTCAATTCATTTAAGAAGTGTAGCATTTCAAATGCCATAGATGGAACTGAGGATGAGGCAATATATGAAGACAGTGATTCGTCATCAAACACAGATGAGGACAAGCTAATAGATGGGAGTTTTGACAGTGATGAGTTGTATGAATTTTATGATGAATAAAACTTGAGTTCAATTACTTTATGTAATAAATTTTTTTCAAATTTCGGGCCCCAAAATTAACGTGCGTCTTATACATGGTGAAATACGGTATATTATACCAAATTATTTTTGACATTCAGTTCCTTTCTGAACACATCATAATATCCAATCAAATTGGCCAGACAAGACCTCCCTTTAACAAATCAATGCCGTGTCTTATCTATTACTGCAGTCTTGTCTAGATGATCCTGCAATGTTTCTTTAACCAGTGTTCCATGGGAAAATAATGGAGTTATTTTCCCATGGAACACAAGTTAAACTAACAGGTCTATAGTTACTTGTGTCACCTTTTGAATCCCTTTGTGAATTGGTGATACATTTGCACACCTCCAGTCCATGGGGACATCCCCTGAATCCAAGGAAGCTCCCATAATTATGGCTAAGGGTTTGCTTACTTCCTTTGCTGCCTCCTTTAATATAACTGGATAGATCGCGTCCACCTCAGGTGCCTTCCTTATGTTTAACTTCAACTATTTCTTCTCCACTTTGCTCTCAGTTATTACAAAATCAACTAGCTCACTGCCATAGTTTAATACATCTCTGGCATTCCCCTCATTGAATAACTCCCCAACTCCCCATGTGTGAATGTAGATGCAAAATACTCATTGAGTTTATTAGCTACCTGAGCATGATCATCAACAGTCAACCCATCTATGTTAAGTGGTCCAATCTAAATCATTCCTTTCCTTCTAGAGTTTACATAAGTAAACAACTCTTTGCTGTTTTCCTTTGCATTCATTTTCCTGACATCCATTTAGGCCTCAATCTTGAAGAGTGTTTCTTAGTTGGAATGAAAAGCCTAGTAGCCTCCAAGAATCCCTGAAGACTTCCCATTTAGAAATCAACATTGGTAACATCATCAGTTGATCCCACTGTATAGAATTTAAAAACTGTCTGAGACCCCTGTAGTCACCTTTAAGAAAGCAAAAGCCCTTCCCTTTAGCCTTGATGGTAGTTACATCTTTAAGTAATTCCCACATCAGTACATTGTGAGCACTTGTCACCCAGTGGTTCCTTTATCTGCAAATTCTTAATGCACGAATAATCACTGCTAATAACCAGATCAAGAGTATTACTTCCTCTGGTTGCCTCTCGAACATGCTGCTGTAGAAAACAGTCATCCAATAAACCAAAAAAGTCTTGCTAGTGTGCAAATCACCAACAGAGAAGTTCCAGTCAATATCCGGAATGTTAAAATCCCCATTATAAGACATTCTGATTTACTGGCCCACTCTATTTCTCAGTACAACTGCTCATTATATTCATCAGATTCATTAGTACTATAACACACATCTACTCTCATTTTTTTTCCTTTCCCAGTGTTCATTTCACACCAAACAGACTCAACACTGCCAACATCAATCCACCAACATCAATTGGATGCACTCCATTAGATTTTATGTGTTTCTTAACTAACAGCGTAACACCCTCCCTTCCTGTCCTGTCCTGTCTATCCTTTCTGTACACATTGTACTCCCCAATTCCAATTCTGCACTGCTTATATCTGTGTGACACGTCTCCGATATCCCAATGATTCTGTCTTTGATGTCTTGACCAGCACTTCGAATTCATCAAATTTATTTATTATACTCCTAGAATTGGTGTGCATGCAAGTATACATGCACCTGTTTCTACTCTTAGTTACCCTAACACAGCCCATGTATTTATTTGTTCCAGTATGACTCCGAACAGTCCTGGAAATCTCCACTGCCTTGCTTTCTATGCTGCTGCTCATTCTAATAGAAGGAGTACAAGAATCAATTTTGCCTCTGCCTGCAGCCACTGTTAACCTTTTAGTCTGTGTTTCCCCCCCCCCAAAAAACTAGCAGTTTTCCGACCCACCTAACACTGCCTCGATAGCATCAGCAAATATTCTTGGACCCTTTCTATTTAATGTTCCCCATCCCTGTAGAAGCAGTCTCTCCTGTCAACAAGCACAGACCAGGCTTTAAAAAATTCTACCCCTTCAACCTTGCACAATCTCTCCAGGACCGAACTGATCAACAAGTCTCTCATCATATACTCCCTCCTATCATGTCTGGGCAGAATTGCAGGCACTCACATTCAACCCTAACTCACAACTTTTTTTCAACATTGACCTGTACTTGATGAGTAAATCTGCAGATCTCTTACTCTTACTCTTAATGTCAATAGTTCAAACAAGGCCTTGAAAGATGATATCTGCTCTACAAAGTCATCAACTTTTGCTCCTGGCAGATTTACCCTGGTCGATTATAAAATGTATTAAAAGTGACAATGTCTAGTCTTATAGGCTGCATAGAAAGAAAGCAATAGACAAAGGTAGAATGTTGTTGTTAAAATAGCAAATGACCTCAAAACCATAAATTTAATGAAACTGCATGCTTTGAGAGTGAAATGTTGGACAAACAACTTGTGTGATCGAAACATGCTAATTTTGAGGTGACTGAAATAGACGTTTTACTCTTCCTTGTCATTGTTTAATTGGCTCTCTGAGATAAATGTTAATTAAACAAAGAGTTCCTCCCCATCAGTCACTTAAACAGAATTTCATCGACGTATGTGTGGGTCAAAGGATCATCGGCAATTTAGATGTGTCTCTAGCTAGCAGAGTAATAACTCATTCATAGTCGTTGCAGTTTTTCGTTTTAGATAAAACGTATTTCCCAGCGACAACAATCAATGTACCAACACACAAAAAAAAGGAAAATAAATTCAACACCAGAATAAAATCAGATGTGATGGACACACTGTGTATATGTATATTTGGCACTGATTGTGCTGAATATTTCACAACTATCTTTTATTTGCTACTATTTCTATAAGTGTGGCACAATAAAAACAATATTCGGAGGGCCAGTCACTGTGCTGATAAGAATGCGTTACATTTAATTAAAAAAAAAAAAAAAAAAATTCTCGTTTATTAATGAAATTCGTTAATTGTCTTAGAAATGAATCTGTCTTTTAAATTTAACAATCCTCTTTCAAGATCGGTCCCAAATGCAGCTGCATTGGAATAGTTATGCCACTGAACAAAATCAATGGTTTTTCTGGAGACAGTCTTTCATTTAGCTCTTCATACACTGAAAACCCCTTGAGAAAATAGAGAAGAAGTGAAACGCCTACTGCGTTTTTTTTCTTTAATTTCGAATTTTTGGTTAAGGGAGGGCATATCTCCCCCTGAATACGATCCCTGTTCCTAACCTCTTGCGGCACACCAATTGGGAATCTCTGTAATATAGGTTACAATTAATACTTTGGCTACTGGGCCCACTTTTGGACCCCAGGCATGATGTACTCCCAGCACCCCCCCCCCCCTCATAGACCCTGTACAAGGGGAAAATCACCTCCTTATCCCTGCTAGCAAAATTCCTGTATATCATTGACA
The DNA here is from genome assembly GCF_048544385.1 of Mastigoproctus giganteus. Lineage (NCBI taxonomy): Eukaryota > Metazoa > Arthropoda > Arachnida > Uropygi > Thelyphonidae > Mastigoproctus > Mastigoproctus giganteus. Next base: position 120,634,519 of record NC_143581.1, read on the forward strand.
AGACACCACGAGCTACTCTTGCACCTGTCTGCACTGCTCAGAAAACTACATATCTGACTGAACAATTACCCCCATGTCTTTTTCATTCTCAAACACCCTGAGTGTAGTACCGAACAGTTCGTACATTACTCTGGGATTACTGGTACCCATATGTGGTACTTTGCATTTGACAATGTTAAACTTTCCAACTCTCAGCCATTAGCTCAACTTCTCTGGATCCTGTTACAGTAGCAGAGAGGGAATTAGAGTTTTTAAGAGAGCACCTTTGACAAAGTGAAGAAAAAAAATTATGGATACTGGTCAGCAAACTTGCTTTAATATACAAGATCCCAACATTTCTTTTAATTATTTATGATTGAGCTCATCAGACTATCAAAAATACTATTCCCATCAAATCCATTAATACAAAACCGGAGAGATAACTAAGTTGGTTTCACAAGGCCTTAACAATTCTCCAATCTTAGGAGAAGTATAAAGTAAATATAGCTTATAAGATATATTTAACAAATATATAAGATGTACAATTTTAAAGTATAAATATACTTTAGAAAAAGTACACAAGAAGATTTTGGGTCAATGGAGTCTGGGAAAAAAAGAAAACAAATCTTCTGAAGGAACTGGCTGCATTAAAGTGGAAGAATTTGTTAAATTATATAATAAATTATATGGCCAAGATGTTGAAAGAAATAAACAATTTTAATCAACAATATTCCACCTTCTCTCTGCAATGAGCTATAGACATAATTTAATATAAATAAATAAATATGATCTTTATTGTAAGATGCAAGGGTACATGCAGATAATCTGACTTTACAAAATCCTTCAGGGCACTGAGCCAGGAGTTAAAAAGAGGCAGAGATACACTCTCCAGAAGTATAATACAGTGTAAGTAAAATAGCTTTATTAAATCATTATTAAATAAATTAATATTTTTCATATTAATCTTAACTTTTATTAAATTAAATATTAAATGAAATCTCACATTCTACTTGACAATCTAAATGAATTCTCCTTAAATTATGCAATTAATATTGATGGAATTCAAATGGCCTTATGGAAGCATTCCTTTGTTATTCTGACAACACTTGTTATATTAACATTAAATAATTTTAATATTAATCAACTTTGAAAGTGTCTTTCAAAAAAAGTGCCTTTCAAAGTGTTTAAATATAACTTTGAAAGTGTCTGCAATTCTGCCCAGACACGATAGGAGGGAGTATATGATGAGAGCCTTGTCAATCAATTCGGCCCTGGAGAGATTGTGCAAGTCTCAAAGAGTAGAATTTTTTTCAGCTTGATCTGTGCTAGCTAACAGGAGAGACTGCTTCTACAGGGATGGGATACACTTAAATAGAAAGGATGCAAGAATATTTGCTGATGCTATCCAGGCAGTGTAAGTGGGTAGGAAAACTGCTAGAATAAAAGAATAACGGTAGCTGCAGGCAGAAGTGAAAGTTATTCTTGTACTTCTTCTATTGTAATGAGCAGCAGCCTAGAGAGCAAGTTGTTGGGGATTTCAAGAGTTACTGGGAGTCATCATGGAATAAGGAAATACATGGGCAACTAAGGGCAACTAAGAGTAAGAACAAGAGCATGTATACTTGCATGTACACTAATGCTAGAAGTATAGTAAATAAAATTGATGAATTTGAAGTGCTGATCAAGACATCAAAAGCAGATATTGTCGGGATATCAAAGACATAGTGTCACACAGATATAAGCAGTGCAGAATTGGAATTTGGGGAGTACAATCTGTACAAAAAGGATGGAGAGGGTGGGAAGGGAGGAGGGGTTATGCTGTTAGTTAAGAAACATAACATCTAAGGAAGTGCATCCAGTTGACTCAGGTGGACAGTGCAATGTTGAGTCTGGTTGGTGTGACATAAACACTGGGAAAGGGAAAATGAGAGTAGGAGGATATTATAGTCCTAATGACGCTGATGAGTACAATGAACAGTTGTGCAGAGAAATAGAATGGGCAACTAAATGAGAATGTCTTGTAATAGGGAATTTAAATTTTCCAGATATCGACTGGAACTTGTGGGGTGGTCACTCGCACGCTAGCAAGACTTGTGATTTATTCGAGATTTGTTTTCTACAGCAACAACGTGTTCATGGACAACTAGAGGGAGTAATACCCTTGATCTGATTATCAGCAGTGATGACACATGCATTAGGAATTTGAAGATAAAGGAACCACTAGGTGACAGTGAATTTGAAGATAAAGGAACGACTAGGTGACAGTGTACTGATGTGGGATTTACTTAAAGATGTAAATAGCATCAAGGGTAAAGGGAAGGGTTTTTGTTTTCGTAAAAATGACTACAGAGGTCTCAGACAGTTTATAAATTCTATAGACGATGTGGGATCAAATTTGATAGATGATGATGTTGGTAACTGATGATGCTACCAAAAGTGTATTCAATATGAGAAGCCTTCAGTGACTTAATCTTGGGGCTACTAGGCTTTTCATACCAACTAAGAAATACTGTTCAAGGTTCAGGCCTAAATGGATGTCGGATGAATTAATGAGGCTCGTGGCAGAGAATAAAAATGCATGGTATGCATATAAATTATCAGGCGACACAGAAGCCTATGACAGATATAAGCTAGTCTGTAATCAAGTCACAATGGAGGCTAGTCAGGTGAAGGCAGATTACGAGAAATCTTTGGCAAATGATGCAAAGAAAAATAGTAAAGAGTTCTTTAATTATATAAACTCTAGGAGGAATGGGATGAATCAAATTGGTCCACTTAAGATGAATCAAATTGGATGAATCAAATTGGTCCACTATGTGTAAAGTACTACACATGGGAAACAGCAACCCCAGAGCAACGTATCAACTCTGTGGTACAACACTGACAGTGGTAGAGAATGAAAGGGACTTGGGGGTGGTTGTGCAGGCAGATATGAAGTTCTCTGAACAGTGCAGATGGGCTGCAAGAGTAGCTCATGGAGTATTGTCAATGATATACAGTAATTTTTCCAGCAGGGATAAGGAGGTGATTATTCCATTGTATAAGGCGATGGTCAGGCCACACCTAGAGTACTGTATACAGGTCTGGAGGCCTCATTTCAAGAAGGATGTAGAGCTGCTGGAACGAGTACAGAGAAGGGCAACAAGATTAGTGAATGGAACAAAGGGGTGCTCTTACGAAGAAAGGCTTAAGTTTTGCAAATTACAGTGTCTGGAGACTAGGCACCAGCGAGGTGATCTGATAGAGGTGTATAAAGCCTTGAATGGTTTAAGCATGCTCAATGCTGATGGGATTCTTCCTCTAGCTCAGAAAAATCACCTGAGAGGGCATAAATTCAAATTGAGGAAAGACAGATGTAGGATAGACGTGCGGAAATTTGCCTTTAGCCAGCGCGTGGTTGGTTGGTGGAACAGACTTCCATCCCTTGTGGTGGAGGTTGATAGCCTAAATAAGTTTAAGGCTCAGCTGGACAGGCACTAATAATATTAAGAGTAGGAGACCGGCAGAATTACTTAACAAGTACAGGTCACTGTTGAACAAAAGCCGAGAATTAGGGTTGAATTTGAAAGTGTCTGCAATTCTGCCCAGACACGATAGGAGGGAGTATATGATGAGAGCCTTGTCGATCAATTCGGCCCTGGAAAGATTGTGCAAGGCTCAAGGGGTAGAATTTTTTTCAGCCTGGACTGTACTTGTTAACAGGAGAGATTGCTTCTACAGGGATGGGATACACTTAAATAGAAAGGGTGCAAGAATATTTGCTGATGCTATCGAGGCAGTGTTAGGTGGGTCGGAAAACTGCTAGCTTGGGGGGAGACAAAGACCAATAGATTGACAGTAGCCACTGGCAGAGGTGAAAGAGATTCTTGCACTGCTTCTATTAGAATGAGCAGAAGCCTGAAAAACAAGATGCATGGTATTTCAGAGACTGCTGGGAGCCATTGCGGCACAAGTAAACACATGGGTTGTATTAGGGTAGCTAAGAATAGAAACAGGTGCAGGTATACTTACGTGTACACCAATGCTAGGAGTTTAGTAACTAAATTTGATGAATTTGAGGTATTGCTCAAAACATCGAAGGCAGATATTGTTGGGATATCAGAGACGTGGTGTCACACAGATATAAGGGATGCGGAACTGCAATTTGGGGAGTACAACGTCTACAGAAAGGATAGACAGGATAGGAAGGGGGGAGGTGTTATGCTATTAGTTAAGAAACACATAAAAACCAAGGAAGTGAAGCCAGTCGACATCGCTGGACAGTGCAGTGTTGAGTCAGTTTGGTGTGACATAAACATTGGGAGATCAAAATTGAGAGTAGGAGTGTGCTATAGGCCTAATGACTCTGATGAGTATAATAAGGAACTGTACAGGGAAATAGAGTGGGCCAGTAAATCAGAGTGTCTTATAATGGGAGATTTTAATTTCCCAGATATTGACTGGATTTTGGGGGCTGGTTACTCACACACTAGCAGGGCTTTTGTGGATTTATTGGATGATTGTTTTCTACATCAGCATGTTCGGGAGGCAACTAGAGGGAGTAATACTCTTGAATTGATTATCAGCAGTGATTCTTCATGCATTAAGAATCTGCAGATAAATGAACCACTAGGTGGCAGTGATCACAGTGTGCTGAAGTGGGATTTACTCAAAGAGGTAACTACCATTAGGGGTAAAGGGAAGGGTTATTGCTTCCGTAAAGGCGACTACGATGGACTGAGACAGTATTTAAATTCTATACAGTGGGACCAACTGATGATGTTACCAACAGCAAATTCAAAATGGGAAGCATTCAAAGAACTTATCTTGGAAGCTACTAGGCTTTACATACCAACTAAGAAATATTGTTCAAGGTTTAGGCCAAAATGGATGTCAGATGAACTAATGAGGCATATGGCAGAGAAGAAAAATGCATGGGATACATACAAATTAACACATTTCACAGAAGCCTATGATAGATACAAGTTGATATGCAACCAAGTTACAAAGGAGGTTAGGCAGGCGAAGGCAGATTACGAGAAATCCTTGGCAAGGGATGCAAAGAAAAACAGCAAAGAGTTCTTTACTTATGTAAACCCTAGAAGGAAGGGGCTGAATCAGATTGGTCCACTTGATATTGATGGGTCAAGTGTTGATGATCCTGCTCAGGTAGCTAACAAACTAAATGAATATTTTGCATCGATATTCACACATGAGGAGTTATTCAGCGAGGGGAATGCCAGAGGTGTATTCAACTCTAGCAGTAAGCTACAGAATCTTGAAATAACTGGGAGTAAAGTGGAGGAGAAACTGTTGAAGATAAACACAAGAAAGGCACCCGGGGTGGATGGGATCTATCCAGTTATATTAAAGGAGGCAGCAAAGGAAGTAAGCAAACCCTTAGCCATAATTATGAGAGCTTCCTTGGACTCAGCGGAGGTACCCATAGACTGGAAATGTGCAAATGTGACCCCAATTCACAAAGGAGGATCAAAGGCTGACACAAGTAATTATAGACCTGTGAGCTTAACTTCTGTTCCAGGAAAATTAATGGAGGCACTGGTTAAAGAAGCACTGCAGGATCATTTAGACAAGACTTCAGTTATAGCTCAGACACAGCATGGTTTTGTTAAGGGGAAGTCTTGCCTGACCAACTTGATTGGATACTATGATGCAGTCACAAAAGAACTGGATGCAGGGAATAACTTTGATATTATATACTTGGATCTTAGAAAGGCTTTTGATACTGTTGCACATGGAAGACTGCTACACAAATTGGAGCAGTGTGACATTGGAGGCAAATTGCTGCTATGGATAAAGGGGTGGTTGAGGGGGAGAAGACAGAGATTGGTAATCAATGGACACTGCTCATCGTGGACTGATGTTATTAGTGGAGTCCCTCAGGGCTCAGTGTTGGGTCCATTATTGTTTTCTGTATTTATAAATGATATTGATGATGGTATATCGGGCTTAATGTCCAAGTTTGCAGACGATACAAAGGTTGGCAGGGTTGTCAAGGACACTACTGACACTATGCTGCTGCAACAGGATCTGGAAAGGTTGAGCAGATGGGCTGAGAGGTGGCAAATGAAGTTTAACATTGACAAATGTAAAGTACTACACATGGGAAACAGCAACCCCAGAGCAACGTATCAACTCTGTGGTACAACACTGACAGTGGTAGAGAATGAAAGGGACTTGGGGGTGGTTGTGCAGGCAGATATGAAGTTCTCTGAACAGTGCAGACGGGCTGCAAGAGTAGCTCATGGAGTATTGTCAATGATATACAGGAATTTTTCCAGCAGGGATAAGGAGGTGATTATTCCATTGTATAAGGCGATGGTCAGGCCACACCTAGAGTACTGTATACAGGTCTGGAGGCCTCATTTCAAGAAGGATGTAGAGCTGCTGGAACGAGTACAGAGAAGGGCAACAAGATTAGTGAATGGAACAAAGGGGTGCTCTTACGAAGAAAGGCTTAAGTTTTGCAAATTACAGTGTCTGGAGACTAGGCACCAGCGAGGTGATCTGATAGAGGTGTATAAAGCCTTGAATGGTTTAAGCATGCTCAATGCTGATGGGATTCTTCCTCGAGCTCAGAAAAATCACCTGAGAGGGCATAAATTCAAATTGAGGAAAGACAGATGTAGGATAGACGTGCGGAAATTTGCCTTTAGCCAGCGCGTGGTTGGTTGGTGGAACAGACTTCCATCCCTTGTGGTGGAGGTTGATAGCCTAAATAAGTTTAAGGCTCAGCTGGACAGGTATTTTGAATGAACAGAGGGGTGAAGTGGAAGTGGTTTTTTTTTTTTTTTTGGCTGATGCTGCATAAGCTTGCTTTCTTGCATCAAATGCCTCTACTAATGCTAATGTTAACATAGATAGTTCGACTACTGATGATCCTGCTCAAGTAGCTGATAAACTGAATGAGTGTTTTGCATCTACATTCACACATGAGGAGTTATTCAAGGAGGAGAATGCCAGACGTTTATCAACGTCTGGCATTCGCAGATGTTGATAAACGTGAACTAAGTGATTTTGTGATAACTGGGAGCAAAGTGGAGGAAAAATTGTTGAAGTTAAACATAAAAAAGACACCTGGGGCAGATGGAATCTATCCAGTCACAATGAAGGAGGCAACAAAGGAAGTAAGCAAACCCTTAGCCATAATTATAAAAGGATCCTTAGAGTCAGGGGAGGCCCCCCCATCGACTGGAGGTGTGCCAATATATCCACAATTCACAAAGGGGGGTTCAAAGGGTGACACAAATAATTACAGACCTGTTAGTTTGACTTCTGTTATGGGGAAAATAATGGAGTCAGTGGTTAAAGAGGTGATACAGGTTCACTTAGACAAGATAACAGCAATAGTTCAGAGGCAGCATGGGTTTGTTAAAGGGAAGCTTGTATGACCAATTTGATTGGATACTATATGGTCACAAAGCAACTGGATGCAGAGATTAACTTTGATATCATATATTTGGATCTTAGAAAGGCTTTTCATACTGTTGCACATGGAAGACAACTGCACAAATTAGAGCAGTGTGGCACTGGAGGCAAATTTCTGCTATGGATAAAGGGATCTTTGAGTGAGAGACGACAGAGATTGGTCATCATTGGACACTGTTCTTTGTGGACTAATGTTATTAGTGGAGTCCCTCTGGTTTCAGTGTTGGGCCCATTGTTGTTTTCTGAATTTATTATTGATATCGATGAACGTATATCAGCCTTAATGTCCAAGTTTGCGGATGATACAAAGGTTGACAGGGTTGTTAAAACACAGTATGCTACTGCAACAGGATCTAGAAAAGTTAGCCAGATGGGCTGAGAAGTGGCAACTGAAGTTTAAAATTGACAAATATAAAGTACTGCATATGGGTAGCAGTAACCCAAGAGAAACATACCAACTCTGTGGTACTACACTCAGGGAGGTGAAGAATGAAAAAGACCTGGCAGTAATTGTGCAGTTAGATATGAAGTTCGCTGAGCAGTGCAGACGGGCTGCCAGAGCAGATCATGGAGTTTTGTCAATGATATATAGAAATTTTGCTAGCAGAGACAAGTGATTATCCCTTTGTATAGGGCAATGGTCAGGCCACACGTTGAGTACTGTATACAGCTCTGGAGGCCCATTTTAGAAAGGATGTAGAGTTGCTAGAACAAGTACAGAGAAGGGCAACATGATTAGTGAGGGGAACAAAGGGGTGCATTTATGAAGAAAGGCTTAAGTTCTGCAAGTTGCAGCATATGGAGACTAAGCACCTGTGAGGTGATCTGACTGAGGTATATCAGGCCCTGAATGGTTTGAGCAGGCTCAATGCTGACGGAATACTTCTGCTTGCTCAGACTAAGAACCTGAAAGGGTAATGATTCAAATTGTGGAAAGATTGTAGAATAGATGTGCGGAAGTTTGCCTTAAGTCAACGGGTAGTTGATTGCTGGAACAGGCTTCCATCTGTTGTTGTGGAAGTTGATAGCTTAAATAAATTTAAGGCTGAATTAGAAAAAACATGTGGAGTTACCAGATTATTGAAATGGAAAGGTTTTCTTTCTTTTTTTTTTTTTTTTTTGCTGATTCTGTATAAGCTTGGTTTCTTACATCATATGCCTCTACTAATGATAATGCTAATAACATCACTAGATATTATATTTAATGTAACAAGTGTTCTTTAAATATAACCAACTCTTGTTTAAACATAACATCACTACATGTTATATTCAAACTTGGGATGTTACTATCAATATTGAAAATAATTATAATTCTTCCTTTATTTAAAAAGAGAAACGAAGACAATCCTTCCTCATATAGACCCATACATAAAACCAACATCGTAAGGAGAACTAACAGAATATATCAATTATACCCAGATCAGAAAGTTTACTATTAACAAAGTCAATAATGTTCATCATAGACTTTTTTATGATCATCCACAGTGACTAACTTTATTTCATTAAAACACAATACACCAATGAGCCAAAACATTATGACCAGGGAGTCATTATGCAAATCGAAGCAAATTCAGGTGAACTATGGTGTGTGCGTGGGTGAGGACATTGGAAGCAATTTTATCTATGTCATCTTGATGGAGATCAGGTACCTCCATAGCCAGGTGGGAAGGAGTAGCAGTGCGTAGCACACGATTCTTGATTAGACCGGGGTTCGAGCCCATCACCACCAAATACGGAGGATGCGGAAAGGTCAGGGAATGACCACCGCATATCCTGGAGCAATATGGCCTTAGTTGCTAATGCTCCTAAAAAACCAAATAACAAACAAACAAACAAACCTGATACTGAGCTCCGTTAATCAGTGTTACTCTTGTTCTTCAGATGGAAAGGCAGCAGACTTAAGCAAGTTTGACAAAGGCCAAATTGTAATGGCCAGACGGCTGGGTCAGAGCATATCCGAAACGGCACAGCTGGTGGGGTGCTCATGGTGAGCCATGGTTAGTACCTACCAGAAGTGGTCCGAGGAGGGGGAACCCATGAACCGCTGGCGAGGTGTTGGACGACCATGGCTCATTGATGGTCCAAGGTGAGAAAAGGCTCTCCCGGATGGTACGTGGCAACAGAAGGGCGTGACCCAGCATTCTAATTACTGGCAACTCGCCAGTAATTGGAATGCTGGGTCACAACAGACAGTACATCGAACCCTGCTGAAAATGGGGCTGCATAGCCGCAAGCCACTCCGAGTGTCCATGCTAACCATGGTTCACTGGTGACAGCACCAACAATGGGCATGCAAACATCGAAACTTGACCTTGAGTGATTGGAAGAAGGTTGTCTGGTCCAATGGATCACATTTCATGTTGTACCATGTGGACAGCTGGGTACACGTGCATCGTTTACCTGTGGAAGTGATGGCACCTGGATGTACCAGGACGAAAACAAGTCTGTGGCGGCAGTGTCATACTTTGGGCGATGTTCTGCTGGGATACCCTGGGTCCAGTCATCCATGTGCCGGGCACTCTCTGGTATTCGTTCTCCCCATATTGAAACATAGCAGTGTGTAATTAACATTTTTTCTCTCTACAAGTTTGACTTCCATTTTCATTTCGATTGATTAACAGATGAGCAGAGTTTAAAAAAAATGTTTCCAACTTGCATTTGATTATTTTACACTCTCCAGAAAAAAAACATGGCGTCTACAACCTACCTTTGGTGGGAGAGTTTCCTCAGGTCCCTTAGACTGGCAAACTGCAATCATATGTTTACAAAGTCATAAGATCCTACTTCAGTAACAGATCAATTCAGGTCACTGCCCAACACCTGTCATATTCAAAATTTATAAACAGAGGTTTCCCACAGGGGTCAGTACTAGGACCACTCCTTTGGAACTCTGTACTTGACCAGTGGCTCACCAGAGGTTTTGACAACCGTGTCAATTTCGCCTATGTAGATGACTTGGTTATTTGCATTGCAGGAAGATCCAGGAGAATCCTTGAGGACGGAGCAAAGATTGTCTTGGATGACCTGGTAAGCTGGACCCTCACAAATAAATTAAAAATATCAAACACAAAAACAAAGCTAATGATCTTCCAAAACAGGTTGGATTACTGAAGACCTCCTAAAGTGCTTATTCATGGGAAGCAAATTCCATATGTGGCACAAACTAAACACCTTGGCATAATATTGGACAACAGGCTCAGTTTCCGACCACACGTGAACAGTTTAGCAAACAAAACCAAAGCCTTCACTACAGCCATCATCAGGATCTCCCGTTTGGACTGGGGACTCACCAAAAGAACCCTATCTCTGTACTATAAAGCTGTGTTCTTGCCAATTGCCTCCTATGCTGCTGGGGTCTGGTTCCATAGGGTCACTAACAGTAAAATATGGGCCAAACTCCTTTCCATGCAAAGAACCATGCTGCTTGTGACACACTGAGTACCAAGAACAACATCAACTAATGCACTGCGGATTCTATCAGAGGCCCTTCCCCTGAATGTATATACAGCTTATAGAGGCTTCATCTACAAACACAAAAAAGGCCTAACAACCTCACTCCTTGGAATAGCCCACAATCCTGCTACAAATATCAAACAAGAAAAAATAAACCTATGGAATAAACTCCTCTCCCTTTGGCTGGTCACCAGACTTTTTATCCGGGATGTCACCTTTGCCATGAATAAGCCACACTGTAATTGGGTCTATGCATCGATGAGCACATCCTAACAGGACATGGTACTCTTAAAGTGCAGCTGTTCCAATTCAGACTGGCGACATATCCTCATTTCTCCTGTGGGGAAGAGGAATCCTGGAACCACGTCCTATTGTCCTGCCCCAACTATGAAGAACAACGGACAACACTTAAAAATAAGGTTCAGAACATCTCAGAAATCAATCAATCTTAAAGACTTAATTGAAATTGAGACTAACTTTCAAGCCCTTCAAATCTTCACCAATGACATCTTCAGCAGAAGAATGCAGATGCTTCACCACACTGGATAATTCAACAAGCTCTTGCTGAGCTGTTCCCTGTGTCACCTACCAGTGATCCTGGACTTGAATTCTTTTGATCTGAGGTTGCTCAGAGATGTCAACCACTGTTTTTTTTTTTTTTTAATAATTATTTTATTTATTTATTTATTTATTTTTATTATTATTTTATTTATTTATTTTTTTATTATTATTATTTTATTTATTTATTTTTTTTTTCTTTTTCCTTCTGCTGGTACTCAGGCATCCTGAGTATGGAATTGCACTACCTCCAGTGGATGCAGGATTTTAGTGCACTACTAAGGAGCAGATAGTAGATAATGTCAGGCTTGTGCTTTGGAATGGGCATCAGGCAGCAGTTGCTCGGGTGTTGGCTGCTCACATTTCAGGCCCTGTTTACATAGATTCTATAGTCAAGACAGAGACAATTTGCGGAGATGGACTCAGGTCCTGGAGCCGCTACAAACAGGCCACATACATACACATACACATAAATGTCACTGAGTGTGCATTTCTTTTACTTTTGAGTCTTGAGAGTTTTGTTGTGTTTTACAATTTTGTAAGAGAAGCTCCATTTTCTGCTGGAGTTTCTTACACAGGTTCGAATGATTGTAAATAGAAAGTGTTTATGTATTTTTGTATTTATGTAAATAAATAAATAAAAAAAATAAAAAAACCTAAACATCATTGCTGACCAAGTACACCCTTTCATGGCAATGATCTTCCTCTGACGGTGCCGTCTTTCAGCAGGATAATGAACCATGCCACACAGCCTTGATTGTTCAAGACTGGTTCGCGGAATATGAGGAAGACTTCCAGGTATTGCCCTGGCCTCCAAATTCCCCAGACATCAATCCCAATAAGCATCTGTGGTTTGCGTTGGAATAGCAACTCCGATCTGCAGCATCTCAACCATGGACCGTACAGGAGTTAAAGGATCTGCTGGTTACATGTTGTTACCAGATACCTCCATTTAGAAATTTTGTAGCGTCCATGCCTCACCGGGTACAAGCTGTTTTGGCTGCACATGGAGGACCAACATCATATTAGGTAGGTGGTCATAATGTTTTGGCTCATTGGTGTATTATTTGCACATTGTAATTGATGATATTCATTGTACACTTGATAGGAATAATAAGAATGATTATATTTAGTATTAATACTGAAAACGTAATGTAAGAAAACAAAACATCAGTAAGAAAAAAAAAACTTCTTATCTCACTTATCCACACTCTCTAATAGTTTGTCTAGGTCTTGCTCAAATTTTTATTGAAACTACCCAGATCCACAAAGCTAGATGGAAGTATGTTCCAACAATCAACTACTTATTTTTTTTTTTTGAAAACCGCAAGCAAGGGAGGAATTAGAATCTACAGTACTTAATACTGTGCATGGTTTGAAGGTTGAGAAAATGAAATAAGATACTTATTGACATTAGACTTGAATTTTGTAGATTGTAATTTATACGATATACTAATGAAGGGAGGTTGTTCCAGAAAACAGAAGTCAAAGTGGAAGAAGAAAAGTTGGTTTTGTGTGCTGACTGGTTGCAGCATATATTTGGACTGTTTTGGAAAAGAGAGAGAGACAGAGAGAGTGGATATTATAAAGCCACTTCTGAAAAACAGCACCCATGGAAGTATCTATAGAAAAAGCATGCAGCAGAAACAGAACATCTATGTATGACAGAGAGAGAGAGAGAGAGAGAGAGAGAGAGGGGACACTTTGTATGATATAAGTCATTAATTAACCTCACTGCCTCTTTTGAATGGAATCTAAAAGACTGAGAGAGGTTTTGGGGGCAGTGTCACAGTGTGGGAACATTCTATGGTAGGGCAGATTTGCGATTTGTACAGAGTGAGTGAACAGCTGTTTAGAAGAAAAGTAATGCAATGCCATTTCCAATATGGTAGCACCTCAAGCACGTGTGCCCCACGAAATCATGTGCTTTTGAAACTTAGTGATATCTTTACTACATCCCATAACTGCTACTTTATCACTTTGACTTTCATGACCACATGCAAGTTACCGCTACTATAGCAAACCAAAGCTGTTGGCTTTTTATAATGTGAGCTATGTGGAATAGTCCATTATGGATGGAATGGTAACAATTCAGTGATCACGAAGTGTATATATATGTGTATGGGAGGTATCAAAACGTTCGTACCCTCACCTAGATAAAACATCAGTAGGAGGATGCCGTTTTTAATATAAGCTGTCTACATATTCAATAATTAAAGTTTGAAATGTCATTCCCATATAGGTGATTGTACACCAGAGGTTGAGCCCGGAATGTGAGGAAGGACACTAGAATTGACAAAGTGGAGTATCGAGCAGTGATCAAGTTCCTGTATTTGCAGGGCAAGAAAGCTCAGGAAATTGATGAAGACATGAAAGCTGAGTATGGGCAGAATTGTCAATTTTATGACACTGTAAAAAAGTGGAGATGAGGTTCCAGTGCGGTGGTACAAGTGTCTTTGATGAGCCAAAGAGAAGGAAGGCCATCAACATCCACAGACAGTGAGATGGTTGCAAAGGTTGAGCTGTATCATATATTGACAGACATGTGACAATTAATTTTATCACAAATGCAGTGAGAATTATGGGTCTGTTCACAGCATTTTACATGACCAACTGCACATGTCTAAGATCTCCGCACAATGGGTTCCAAGATTGCTAAGGCCTCTATAGAAACAATGTCGAATGCAATGTTCTCGTCAACTGTTGGATTTGTGTAATGCAGATGTTGAGAACTTTTCTGATCAGTTAGTGACAAATAACGAATGCTGGGTGTACCTATGATCCGAAGACTAAAGACATGTCAAAGCAGTGGAGGGAAGTTGTCTCAGGAAGTCATCAATGAAGTGCAATCGTGGTTTCAGGCAAAACGTGCAGACTTCTACGATCAAGGCATTAAACAACTGATCCATAGGTGGGAGAAATGTTACTATACACGGAGACTATATAGAAAAGGATTAAAGTTCCTGTGACCTTTCTAGGGCTAATATTTCTAGGTACGGGTATGAACTTTTTGATACCCCTCGTATGTATAAATTTTACTATTTGAATGATTACTATCAAATTTTATTAATTTTTTTAATTAAATTATATATTTTTAATATTTATCTAATTTTTTATCAAATATGCATTACCATATTTACCTTTTGTCTATTTATATTGAAAAATTTATTTTCTTTTTAATGTTTTTAAAAAAATTTAATTCATATTTTCATTAATTTTTTAATTAATTCTCTACTTTAATTGATTTATCTGCTTGAATTCGCTTTTTTTATTTCTGTTCACTATGTAATATACATCCTTCTGTGTAAATCAAAGCTTTATACAGAAGTTGGGAAACAAGATTAGTGAATGGAACAAAGGGTTGCTCTTACGAAGAAAGGCTTAAGTTTTGCAAATTACAGTGTCTGGAGACTAGGCACCGGCGAGGTGATCTGATAGAGGTATATAAAGCCTTGAATGGTATGCTCAATGCTGATAAGATTCTTCCTCTTGCTCAGAATAATCACCTGAGAGGGCATAAATTCAAATTGAGGAAAGACAGATGTAGGATAGATGTGTGGAAATTTGCCTTTAGCCAGTGGGTAGTTGGTTGGTGGGACAGACTTCCATCCCTTGTTGTGGAAATTGATAGCCTAAATAAATTTAAGGCTCAGTGGAAAGCTGTGCCAAAAATATTTCGAACAAACGGAGGGGTGAAGTGGAAGTGTTTTTTTTTTTTTTGGCTGATGCTGCATAAGCTTGCTTTCTTGCATCATATGCCTCTACTAATGCTAATGCTAATTACACATTGAATGTACTAACAATGGCATACATAATAATTACTTAGAAAAGACCTAAATATTAAGTGCACTTTCCTTTCTTCCTCAAATAAAAACAAAATTGTAAAAATAATGTTTAATAGCAAAAATAAAGAAAGAAAGAAAAAGATGACTGCAAATGCAAGTGGCTGCATAAGCAATATCCAACAACACGTCACTTAATATATACTGGCAATACGAAAAAAAAAAAAAAAAGTGCAGGAAATGAACATGGAAACAAAATAATAAACACAGAATTAGAAATTAAAGGAGAGCAGAAGGAAGATGTATCATATACAGGGTCCAGTCACATTATTATGACCACCTACCTAGTATCCAGAAAATGCTCCTTTTGCAGCATGCACAGCAGCCAGCCGCCGTGGGAGGGACTCAATAATTCAGTGGAAGGTTGCTACGGATATCTGTGACCATGCAGATTGCAGTGCACCCCAGAGTTCCTGTAGACTCCTTGGTGGAGGATTCATCCATTTGATGTGTTGTACGAGGTGGTCTCATAGATTTTCAATTGGGTTAAGATCTGGGGAATTTGGTGGCCAAGGGAGTTGTTGTTGTTGTTATTTGGTTTTTAGGCGCATTAGCAACTAAGGCCATATTGCTCTGGGGATATGCGGTGGTCATTTCCTGACCTTTCCGCATCATCCGTATTTGGTAGTCACGGGCTTGAACCCCGGTCTAATCAAGAAGCACGTGCTACACACTGCTGCTCCTGTCCATCTGGCTACGGAGGTGCCGCCAAGGGAGTAACTTGAAGTCTTCGTCCTGATAATCAAATGACTCATGGACAATTCTGGAAACATGGCATGGCACACTGTCTTGCTGATAGATACCATCGCCCTCAGGGAACATGGTCAACATGTATGGGTGTACCTCATCGGTCACGATCGATATGTCACCATTTGCATTTAGGCCGCCCTCCAGAAATATCAGCGGATCCAAGCCATGCCATGAAAACATTCCCCAGACCATAACATATGCATTATGCTGCCACCACCACCAGCCTGCCTCTGCCAACTATCATGTCTGGGTGTCTGTTCTTGGAGGTTTCACGCCTAATATGCCACCATCCATCCATTCGGTGGGGCAGAAACCATGACTCATTGGAGAAGGCCACCCGTTACCACTCGGCCGGCGTCCTGTGTTGGTATTGCTGTGAAAACTGACGGCATTGTTTGTAATGAACAGCCGTCAGCATGGGTGTTGTCACCAAGCATCTGCTCCAGAGCCCAATGTGCAATAGGGTTCACTGCACCATCATGTTGGAGATGTTTCTGGTGGTCCCATGGTTCGTTTGGACAGCCAGTTGAGCAACAGTAACGTGCCGATTGGTCCTGACCAAGAGTTTCAGCCGAGGTTCACCTCTTGGATCAACGGTGCATGGGGCTCCACAACTGACACATCGGGTCGTCAAAACTGTCCCATTCGTTCAGTCTTGATACACTTTCACCACTGCAGCATGTGATCATTTCACAAAGCCCGCTGTTTCGGAAATGCTAGCATCCCTAGCCCGATAGCTGATGATCATGCCTTTTTCCAGGTCTGATAGGTCGCGTGCTTTGCCCATGACAGAGGCTGTTACTGTGTTCATGGATGCCGAACATCAAGCCTTATATACTTGCAGTGTGTAAACTTGACACATGCGCTGTATGATTCGCTAGGAGTGTGTGATGTCTGCATTGGGGGGGGGGGGGTCATAATATCGTGACTGGACTCTGTACATATGAACATATACATATATACATGTTGAAGGAATATTTATATTCCTTTCATTTCTACTTCTGTCTTCATTATTTATTTGTTTCTTCGCTCATTTTCCGTACTTTTTTTTTCATAATGCTTATACATATGTGCCAAAAATATTTAAAGCGACTAATCTTTACCATCTTTCATAAGTAACCAGTTGTGATCCAACTGTTTTTCAGCTTGAAGATAATACCTTCCATCAGTCCATAATGCAGCATATTCATTGGTTACAACAGCAGTTCCTGAAATATTAAATAGTTAAACTGAGTTATTGATATTTAAATTCTCTTGTCTATTTTCTTAATCTCTTGTAAATTTTCTTATCTATTCAACTATAAAATCTATTCAAAAGATAAATAATTTTTATTCTGTAGAAAAAGCAAATCTTTATAATGGATACTGCTTACAAACACTTTATAGCAAAAGCATCTATAAATTTTTATCATTTATATATACAGTAATACCCCGACTTACGCGAACTCGGAGTTACGCGGTTCTTGATTTTTTTCGTTTGGCAACGCTGCCGCCCACTATCTTCAAGGTCGTTTTTCGTATGTTATCGATATACGGTGCGACGGCGGAGAATGAGAGCGAAAGATGAACAAAATTCAACTTTGTTGCTTTTATGTTTTTTATATCAGTGAAGGGGAAACACATTTCACCATAATAACGTAAAAACCAACACAATTCCAGCTATCGGTATAATCGGAAATGCAATTAGATCGAGTTTACTACCAGTTTATAACAGATTTCACTAGCAGAAACGCAACTGTATTTTTATTGTTTTATGGTAGTAACCCCTAGAAATGTGAGGTGTTAATAGTGTATCTCTGCCTTTATGGTGTTGTTTATTCAGTTGCTACATGCGCGCAGCTTTGTTTATGCGTATCAAGCGTGCCTCCTCGTTTTGTAATTGTGCTTTATTCCCTAAAAATGAGTAAAATACTTAATTAAAAGGTGTGAAAAGGAAGCGTCCTGGTGAAGACACTGCAGATTCAGAGAGAAAAAGAAAAGCAATTATCGATAAACAGAGGCGGACTGGATCAAAAATTCTTACCCGGGAAAATTTATAGTGGCCTCATACTATGGTTTATGGCCAAAATCACACTGGCCCACCGGGGTTTCCCCGGTAAGGCTTATGGCCAGTCCACCTCTGTCGATAGAGAAAAAATATGAAATTGTGAAACGCTTTGAGCGAAATGAAAGACCATGTGATATTGCACGTGCTACAGGCCTAAATGAAGCAACGGCGAAAAGCACATGACAGTTGCAAACTTGACAGGTTGAAAATTGAAAAGGGCTCAATTGTAAAGGGCTTAAAAATTTTAGAAAACATAGACTCCAACGAAGAACGCGTTATAGCTACAAAGCAAGGAATAAAAAAAATTATTAGCTTGCTACGAAGAAATTCTGCGTGAAAAAAAGAACGCGCTGTGTCGTCAGACGAATTTGTTAGATTTTATGAAGCCATCGACATCGAAATAACTTTTTTACGTAAGTCATTTGTTTTTTTTAATACATATTTTGTATTAATATGTATAAAGTACTGCAATTTTATTAATATTTTTCTTCTAAACTAGTGTTTTTGTTAGTCCTTGGTCCCAATTAAGCAAAATTTATATGTATTTATATGCAAAGTTGTACCCCGACTTACGCGAATTCGACTTACGCGATTTTCGTCGGACCCACCTATCGCGTAACTTCGGGGTATTACTGTATCACTAATAAGCCAAAACATTATGACTATCTTCCTAATAGCGTGTCACCTTTCGGCATAAGTGGCCACCCAGTGGCACTGACTAAATAAAACCACAAAGGTGTCCTTGGGTATCTTGTACCAGCTGGAAATCCAGTTCATATAGGATAACCAATGCCTGCCTTATTGCCACAAATCATTTCCCGTTCAAATTCTGGTCCTTCCCTTTTCCCATCACACTGACAAACAGCTACCTGTGTCATCACCGTATATAGTTCACTTATAGGTGGAGGATCCAAATACCAAATCTGTTGATCCATATAATCCCAGGATCTATAGGACTCATATCTGGCACAGTCAGCAACCCAGATAGCACCTGGAAGTCAATTTCATGTTCAACAAACCATTCTAGAACAATACTGGCAACATGGCAGATTGCATTATCCTGGAACACACCTGTGCCTTCCAAGAAGACAATCACCATGGGTGGGGGACTTATCAGCCACAATGGATAGTTAGTTTTTAGCATTCAGAATGCAGTCTAGGGGCATGAGGGCTCCAAGAGATTCCCGTGGAAACATTCCTCCAATACCAAAACGATGCTGCCACTTTCTTATTTCTATAGGAGTAGTACATTAAAATGATTCCTCTCCACAATTTGTTGCCATACCCTCCCTGTCTACCATATACACGACAGAGCAAGAAACATGAGTCATTGAAAAAAACAAATTTTTCTCAGTTGTCAATGGTCCAATGACACTGTTCAGATGCAAACTTTAAGTGCTGTTGGTGATGAACAGCTATAAGCATGGGTAGCATAACCAGGTGCCTATACAGTGGAGGGTTCATTTGATCATGATCTTGGAAATGCCGCTGGTCATCTATTGGTTAAAATCCATGGTCAGTTGTTCCACCATCTTCTATCTATCGGTCACACAAGGTGGGACAGTACATTCAGCACAACCATCAAATAAGGCGTGAGCACACACCACTGGCTCAATGACTACTGTTCTGTCCACTACCCATCTCTTGGAAAACCTTAACTACAGCACATTGAAAACTGCCCACAAAACTCACATTTTCCACAGTACTGCTACCTGCTTCCAGGGAGGAACAGCCAATTGCTAAAACATGGCATTGGTTATAATATTTTGACTGTCAAATGTGTATCGTGTGTGTAAATATCAAAATTCATTTGTATGTACAGGTAGTTCTCGACTTTACGAGTTAATTCATTCCTAGTGTGCGCTTGTAAATCGAAAACTCGTAAAGTGGGAATTTATTTCCCATAGATATAATGTTAAAAATAGGGGTTATGTTATCAACAATGAAATTAGTTAGCTAATTAGTTTATGTTTAAACAATGATTGATTTATCCAAAGAAATGAAAACGTAGCCTGTAAAATCAAGCAAATTATAATAATAGAGAAAATGTTTATTCTTCATCATCATCGAGTAAATGCACACTCATTGATCACTCATTATTGGCTCAGCATTCATTGGTTTGTTACACAAGGAGTCGTCTTCTTCAGAAATGATTCAAGAGGTGTTTATTTTCAAGATAATCTTCTCTTTTCTTTTTTATTTCAATAGCATGCATAAGCATTTTTTAACGGAACGCACAAATTGCAACTAACACGATTTGGGCGGAGTAACAAGTTTACGAAGCTTTAAAAAAAAAGGAATGAAGACAAGATTCTGAAAATTTATTTATGTTTTTTATACGATTGAAGATTTCAGTAAAGGGCAAACACATTTCACCATAATAACATAAAAACCCACACAATTCCAGCTATCGGTATTTTCACAAATGCAATAACATCGAGTTTACTACCCATTTATAACTGCTTGCAGTAACAGAAAAGTCAAATAAACTGGAAAGAGCAAATTGTTTTCATTCTTTTATGGTCATGACTTCCAGAAATGTGCTTTAGAAAAATATCACAAAGCTGTTCAAAATTGGTTTTTATAATATATGATAACAATGAAAGTGTATTTAATGATTTTAATTGGTAACTAATACAATTTACACTATAAAAACTACCTTTTAGGGATTATGTAGCGAAAATTTGAACTTCCGAGGTCGTGGAATGAATTACCAAAAAACAATGTGTTATTGGGTTCACATTACGTTATTTTCATGATAGGATGGTTAATCCGTTACCATCCTATCATGAAAATAATGTAATCTGAACCCATTAATATCGTAAAGCAGGGTACACTGTATTGTATAGCGTGGTTTGAAATGCGGTATTTATGAATGTTTAATATTCATATTTTGCAATTAATGTTCATATTTTCAATTTTGTTGATACTCGAAAAAAAAAACAAAAAAACTCGTAAATCCGGGAACTCATAAAGTGAAAACTCGTAAAGTGAGAACTGCCTGTATAAATAATTAAAATTAATTATTGGCATTTGTAAATTTATGGCATTTGCAATTTTTATTAATTGGCATTTTTTCTAAATTACTTTAGGAGCACTTTCCTTCAGAAATATCCTTTATCCTTATTTATTTCTTCCCTTCCCTTCCTTCTGCAATTATGTAGTGGTTTACTTTTAATTCACTACCCACTTGGCTTGCCATACAACTCGCACATTCTTATTTCATATTCTAATTATATTTTTGCAACATGTGGTAGCTAATGCTTTGCATTCACAAATGTTTGCTATACTGATTTTCTTTTTTCTGTTTTTATTTTCTTCACTGTTTGCTTATTTATTTTTATATATATCAAAAATATATTTATCCCCGCCTTTGACCCTTCAGTTGTCTTGTGACCTTATGCTCAAGTGGATGACTATAATCATCCAATTTAAAAATTCATTTTTGTGTTTGTTTTTCTGTTTTTTTTTTTTCTTTTTTTTTTTTTGGTTTATAATCTCATGACAGTTATTTCTAGATTTCAGAGACATGATACACAGCTTTTAAGTTTCTGAAACTAAAAACTGCCTTAAAAAAAAAAAAAAAAGTGGTCTGATGCACCGCATTGATAGAAACTATGTATTTCACAAAAATGGAATAAAAATGTTGGTTTCCAATGTATGCCTATTAGGCTATACATTTTTAACAAATGATCCTCTTTAAAAGTAGCAACTAAGTTGTTCACTTCACGGCATATAACACACTGGAATGCAAAATTGTGAAAAGGAAATATGAAAACACAGAAATGAAAATAGTCTAAGCAATTCAGCTCCAGTAGAGTGAAATTTGTCTTTTAATTTCTTGAAGGAATATTGAAGGATTCTCAGACACTTCATAGTACTTCCTGTATCATGTCTTCAGTGAATGAATTACTGTCCTGATTACACTTCAAATTCACGCAAACACACATGTTCACTATAACAAAGACAGCAGTCCAGTCACTGAAGTAACTGTACAAGGACCACAATATATCTGTAAACTATCTGTATTCCTTACAAAAATTTAAAACAGGTTTCACTCTACATAGGTTGAAATTTTCAGATTTTTACTATTCTCCAAATAACAACTTAATTGCATTTTATTACAGAAAAAATACAGAAACAATATTTGTAAATCAAATGAAACTTAGGAAGACACAAATTTTATTTCAAAAACTACATTATGAAATGCTATTATTAATATAGAGCATATCCAGAACAATAAAGCTATAGAAGAAATGTAACCCTTAGTATTTAAATTTACATTACAAACCACTGTACCCTCCCCCCTGGAGTGCAAGAAAAAAGATGAATGAGTGAAAAATAAATAAAAAATAAATACATATAACCTAATAAAAAAATATATTATAAAATATAAGAAAAAAGTATAAAAATAGAATGCAGATTATGAATGAAGTAAATATCTCTCCCACCCCCACTGGGCGAGGGGGAGATTACTCCCCTTTCCCTTTGCCTGGTGGGTTCCCCACTGCCAGTAACATATCCTACTCCACGGAACAGGATGGGCAGTTTCACCTTCCTACCAGATTTGACACTTACATGTACCTGACAACGATCACCGACGGTGACATACTGCAGCTCTGCTGCTGACACGCCATTTGATGATCTGAACCTACTCAAACCCAATTCCCTTTAAAACCCATCCCCAGGTGGAGGGTGGACACAGGTCTCTGTCTCCTCCCCTCCCAGCCTCCCCATACTTCACCTGGTGCAGCTCATCCCCACTGACCTCTTTAGGGATGCCAACTCTATCATCCCCATCCTTCTATTTCCTCCAATCTTCAGTCTCCTCCCCGACTCTAACTAAACCGACTGAATATGCCCCCTAATAATGCCACCAAATTCTAATCAACGTCTAAATTCAATTGCCTTCTTGTAAATCTCTTTCGGCCTTTCCAAATTCTAGTGTTTGCCCCCCCCATTAGGTGGAAGGGACTGCTGAAGTACTTAAATAATCTACTGGGTGCCTGACCTGCCTCCTTGTGGCAAAGTTTGGGCAACGGTGGGTCCCAATAGGGGCTCAATGGCTAAATGGCCAGAGAAACAACAGAACATAACACTACACACCTTTAAATCTCTGACCTTCACAGAGTTCTGTGTCACACATACAAAGAATACAAAGTGGAGATGGGAGAAACCCCTGGTGCCATCAGACAATTAACCACTTTACACACATGGTATCTGATATTTGCTTTATTTAGCCGAGTACAACAAATAACACTGTTGATGATGGAGTGGTCAAACCATAAATGGAGACACTTCAAACACCTACCCCCCAACTCAAAAGATATTTGTGCTCGTCTCCACACTGATATATCGGGCTCAGATGTCCCAATGTAAATCTCACTGGTTTGCATATACAGTAGCTACAGTACATTAGAAGCCAGGATGGATCAAGGATCATTGGGACTTTTTGTTTCAACATGAAAGATGGGTTGGATGCTACATCAATATCTATTCTCAATGCAGAGCAATGCCTTGTCTGAAATTCTCAAAATCCACTGCGATGGATGTTAATCAGTAGAAACACAATACCTGAGAATACCTTAACAAAAAGGTTTGGGGAGCCTAACAAAATCATAGAAGACACTTGACAAACTATAAAGAGAATATTTTGTGCCTCATGCAAGTTGTCTGCATAAAGGACTGGCTTTAAAATATTCCTGTGGTCTTGCTTAAGTCTCACAACATGAACCATCTAGAGATAGAGTTTGTTTGAGTCCAATGGTAGAATAGCTGTGCATTATCATTAGTGGTAGCATTTCATGCAAAAAAATTTTTTGGCCGATTTTGTATAAGCAAGCTTATACAAAATCAGCCAAAAAAAACCCCACAACACCTTCCATTTCCCCTATTTATTTCCTCCAATAGTTTGTATAGTTCCTCCAAGAATCAATTTAAACTATCAACTTCCAAAACAACACATCAAAGTTTGTTCCAGCAATCAACCACAACTCACTAACGGCAAACATCTACATCTGTTCTGCAACTGTCTGGCGCCTCCGTAGCCAGGTGGGAAGGAGCAGCAGTGCGTAGCACACTCTTCTTGATTAGACCGGGGTTCAAGCCCATCACCACCAAATACAGAGGATGCGGAAAGGTCAGGGAATGACCACCGCATATTCCAGGAGCAATATGGCCTTAGTTGCTAATGCTCCTAAAAACCAAATAACAAACAAACAGCAACTGTCCCACAACAATTTGAATTTGTGACCCACTCTCTTGTGCGTAGTCTGAGCAAGAGAAAGAATCCCATCGGCAGTGAGCTTTCTCAATCCATTCAAAGCCATAAGCACCTCAGGCAGATTAACTCACAGGTGCTTAGTCTCCAGACAATGCAGTCTGCAGAACTGAAGCCTTTCTTGGAGCATCTCTTTGTTCCCCTCACCAATCTCATTGCCCTTCTCTGTACTTATTCCAGCACCTTTACATCCTTCCTAAAATGAGGCCCCCAGACCTGAACTCAAGATTTATGATCCAGTCAGGCCACTGCATGGTATAATGCAGTGGCCTGATCACTGATTATTCTACAATGGTATAATCACCTCCATATCCCTGCTAGCAAAATTGTTGCACATCATTGCATGAGCTATCTTCGCAGCTTATCTGCACTACTCACAGAACTTCATACATGACTGCACAATTACCCCACGTCTTTTTAATTTTCCAATACCCTGAATGTAGTACCACATAGTTGATATGTTACTCCGGGATTATTGTTACCCGTAAGCAGTACTTTGCATTTGTCAATGTTAAACTTCAATTGCCATTTCACAGTCCATCTCCTAACTTTTATAAATACTGTAGCAGTAGCAGACAGTACTAGTGTGATTACTCAATCTGCCAACCTTTGTATCATCTGAAAACATGACATGCTTTCACTAATATCTTTGATAAATATAGAAAACAACAATGGTTCCAAAACTAAACACTGGGAAATTCCACTAATAACATTAGTCCACAAAGAGCAATGTCCACTGATTATCACATTCTGTCTTCTCCCACTCAATCACCCCTTTATCATTTATAGCAGCAATTTGCAATTAATGCCACAATGATAAAATTTGTATAGCAGCCTTTTATATGCAACAGTATGAAAAATTTTTCTGAAATCCAATATTTGATATCAAAATTACTTTTTGCATCCAGTTCCTTTGTGACCATATCGTAGTATCCAATCAAAGCGGCCAGAAAAGATTTCCTCTTTCTCTAGATGATCCTGCTTTACTTTTTTTTTACCAGTGATTCTATTATTTTACCTGGAACAAAAGTTGAACTAACAGGTCTTTAAATTCTCATGTGACCCTTTCATCCTCCCTTTGTGAAAGGAGGACACATTCATGTATTTCTTGGAACGCACATCTCTGTAAACTCTTGAAATGTTGTATTTATAAGTGTCATGATGCAAAATTTTATGCTTGTCCAAATGGATAAGTTTTTTGGAAATTTTTACTGTCTTCTTGATTGATTAACATTAAATTGTGTTTTACAAATAAATTAAATAGTCTTAGTCACATTCATTAGCTTATTTTTTTTTAATTTAGTTAGTGATTTTGTAACTTACGACTCATTACTCAATCGCTATCGTATCAGAGTTATGGTGCAAATATCATAGCATGTAACCAGTAGTTTAGATGAACAGTAGGTTTTTAAATGTGATAAATAAGTACCTCAAAGATTTTAATCAACTGTTGCGCATGTATCTTTTTTTGTGTTTAGCTAAGGAAATTTTTCTTTATAGAAATTATATACAATTATATAGTCACTGTTGAAAAAAAGCCGTGAATTAGGGTTGAATTTGAAAGTGTCTGCAATTCTGCCCAGACACGATAGGAGGGAATATATGATGAGAGCCCTGTCGAGCGATACGGCCCTGGAAAGACTGTGCAAGGCTCAAAGGGTAGAATTTTTATTCAGCCTGGTCTGTACTTGTTAACAGAAGAGACTGCTTCTACAGGGATGGGATACACTTAAATAGAAAGGGTGCAAGAATGTTTGCTGATGCTATCGAGGCAGTGTTAGGTGGGTCGGAAAACTGCTAGATTGGGGGAATACAAGGACTAATAGATTAACAGTAGCCACTGGCAGAGGTGAAAGTGATTCTTGTACTGCTTCTATTGGAATGAGCAGCAGCTTGGAAAATAAGATGCAGGATATTTCAGAGACTGCTGGGGGTCATTGGGGTACAAGTAAACACATGGGTTGTGTTAGGGTAGCTAAGAAAAAGAACAGGTGCATGAATACTTGCGTGTACACCAATGCTAGGAGTTTGGTAAATAAATTTGATGAATTTGAGGTATTGCTCAAAGCATCAAAAGCGGATATTGTTGGGATATCAGAGATGTGGTGTCACACAGATATAAGTAATGCAGAACTGGAATTTACAGAAAGGATAGACAGGATAGAAAGGGAGCAGGGGTTATGCTATTAGGTAAGAAACACATAAAATCCAAGGAAGTGAAGCCAGTCGACATCGCGGAACAGTGCAGTGTCGAGTCAGTTTGGTGTGAAATAAGCATTGGGAGATCAAAATTGAGAGTAGGAGTGTGCTATAGACCTAATGACTCTGATGAGTATAATAAGGAACTGTACACGGAAATAGAGTGGGCCAGTAAATCAGAGAGTCTTATAATGGGGGATTTTAATTTCCCAGATATTGACTGGAATTTGTGGGTTGGTCACTCACACACTAGCAAGGCTTTTGTGGATTTATTGGATGATTGTTTTCTAAATCAGCATGCTCGGGAGGCAACTAGAGGGAGTAATACTCTTGATTCGATTATCAGTAGTGATTCTTCATGCATTAAGAATCTGCAGATACAGGAACCACTAGGTGGCAGTGATCACACTGTGCTGAAGTGGGATTTACTCAAGGAGGTAACTACCATCAGGGGTAAAGGGTAGGGTTATTGCTTTCGTAAAGGCGACTACGATGGTCTGAGACGGTATTTAAATTCTATACAGTGGGACCAACTGATGATGTTACCAACAGCAAACTCAAAATGGAAAGCATTCAAAGAACTTATCTTGGAAGCTACTAGGCTTTACATACTAACTAAGAAATACTGTTCAAGGTTCAGGCCTAAATGGATGTCAGATGACCTAATGAGACATATGGCAGAGAAGAAAAATGCATGGGATACATATAAATTAACATGTGACACAGAAGCCTAAGATAGATATAAGTTGATCAGTAACAAAGTTACAGAGGAGGTTAGGCAGGCGAAGGCAGTTTACGAGAAATCTTTGGCAAGGGATGCAAAGAAAAACAGCAAGGAGTTCTTTACTTATGTAAACCCTAGAAGGAAGGGGATGAATCAGATTGATTCACTTGATATCGATGGTTCAACTGTTCATGATCCTGGTCAGTTTTAACAAACTAAATCAATATTTTGCATCTACATTCACACATAAGGAGTTATTTAGGAAGGGGAATGGCATAGATGAAGTAAACACTGGCAGTGAGCTAGATGATCTTGTAATAATTGAGAGTAAAGTGGAGGAGAAATTGTTGAAGATAAATACAAGAAAGGCACCTGGGGCGGATGGGATCTATCCAGTTATATTAAAGGAGGCAGCAAAGGAAGTAAGCAATCCATTAGCCATAATTATGAGAGCTTCCTTTGACTCAGGTGGAGGTACCCACAAACTGGAGATGTTCAAATGTAACCCCAATTCACAAAGGAGGATCAAAGGCTGACACAAGTAATTATAGACCTGTGAGTTTAACTTCTGTTCCAGGAAAATTAATGGAAGCACTGGTTAAAGAAGCAATGCAGGATCATCTTGAAAAGAATTCAGTTATAGCTCAGACACAGCATGGTTTTGTTAAGGGAAGGTCTTGCCTGACCAATTTGACTGGATACTATGATGTAGTCACAAAAGAACTGGATGCAGGGAATAACTTTGATATTATATATTTGGATCTTAGAAAGGCTTTTGATACTGTTGCACATGGAAGACTGCTGCACAAATTGGAGCAGTGTGGCATTGGTGGCAAATTGTTGCTATGGATAAAGGGATGGTTGAGTGGCAGAAGACAGAGAGTGGTAATTAATGGACACTGCTCATCATGGACTAATGTTATTAGTGGAGTCCCTCGGGGTTCAGTGTTGGGTCCATTGTTGTTTTCTGTGTTTATAAATAATATTGATGATGGTATATCAAGCTTAATATCCAAGTTTGCAGACGATACAAAGGTTGGCAGGGTTGTAAGGACGCTACTGACGCTATGCTGCTGCAACAGGATCTAGAAAGGTTGAGCAGATGGGCTGAGAGGTGGCAAATGAAGTTTAACATTAGTAGTAGTAGTAGTAGTAGTGCCATGTGATGCAAGAAAGCAAATGTATGAGCTTATGCAGCATCAGCCAAAAAAAAAAAAAAAAAAAAAAATCACACCATTCCCTCCAAATGCCTGTCCAGTTTCTCCTTAAATTTATTCAACCTATCAACTTCCACAACAACAGATGGAAGTTTGTTCCAGCAATTAACCACCCGCTGGCTAAAGGCAAATTTCCGCACATCCAATCTACATCTGTCTTTTCTTAATTTGAATTTATGCCCCCTTAGGTTCGTAATCTGAACAAGTGGAAGGATCCCATCAGAATTCAGCGTGCTGAACCCATTCAAGGCTTTATATACCTAAATCAGATCACCGCGCAGGTGCCTAGTCTCCATGCACTGCAATTTGCAGAACTTAAGCCTCTCTTCATAAGAGGATCCCTTCATTCCCGTCACTAATCTTGTTGCCCTTCTCTGTACACGCTCAAGTAAATCTACATCCTTCCTAAAATGAGGCCTCCACACCTGTACGCAGTACTCAAGGCGTGGCCTGACCATTGCCTTATACATTGACGATTGTAAAGTACTACATATGGGAAACAGCAACCCCAGAGCAACGTATCAACTCTGTGGTACTACACTGACAGTGGTAGAGAATGAAAAGGACCTGGGGGTAATTGTGCACGCAGATATGAAGTTCTCTGAGCAGTGCAGACAGGCTGCAAGAGTAGCTCATGGTGTCTTATCAATGATATACAGGAATTTTTCTAGGAGGAATAGGGAGCTGATTATTCCCTTGTATAAGGCAATGGTCAGGTCGCACCTTGAGTACTGTATACAGGTCTGGAGGCCTCATTTCAAGAAGGATATAGAGCTGCTGGAACAAGTACAGAAAAGGGCAACAAGGTTAGTGAACGGAACGAAGGGTTGCTCTTACGAAGAAAGGCTTAAGTTTTGCAAATTACAGTGTCTGGAGACTAGGCACCTGCGAGGAGATATGATTGAGGTGTACAAAGCCTTGAATGGTTTGAGCATACTCAATGCTGATGGGATTCTTCCTCTTGCTCAGAATAATCACCTGAGAGGGCATAAATTGAAATTGAGGAAAGACAGATGTAGGATAGATGTGCGGAAATTTGCCTTTAGCCAGCGAGTAGTTGGTTGCTGGAACAGACTTCAATCCCTTGTTGTGGAAGTTGATAGCCTAAATAAATTTAAGAACGAAGGGGCGAAGCAGAAGGGTTTTTTTTTTTTTTTTTTTGGCTGATGCTGCATAAGCTTGCTTTCTTGCATCATATGCCTCTACTAATGCTATATAACTAATTTAACATTGTAATCGTTACAGTATAGCGTAACATATATCACGAATTGATAGTGTAAAGAATAACATTAGCATTAGCAGGGCACATAATGCAAGAAAGCAAGCTTATATACATCAACCAAAAAAAAAAAAAAAAAAAACACAGACCCTTCTCATTTCACCCACCCACCCACTCTCTCCAAATGTTTGTCTAGTTCATGGAAGTTCGTTCCAGCAATCAACCACCCACTGGCTAAAGTCAAACTTAGCATTAGCATTAGCATTAGTAGAGGCATTTGATGCAAGAAAGCAAGCTTATGCAGCATCAGCCAAAAAAAAAAAAAAAAACCCACTTCCACTTCACCCCTCTGTTCGTTCAAAATACCTGTCCAGCTGAGCCTTAAACTTATTTAGGCTATCAACCTCCACCACAAGGGATGGCAGTCTGTTCCACCAACCAACCACCCGCTGGCTAAAGGCAAATTTCCGCACGTCTATCCTACATCTGTCTTTCCTCAATTTGAATTTATGCCCTCTCAGGTGATTTTTCTGAGCTAGAGGAAGAATCCCATCAGCATTGAGCATGCTTAAACCATTCAAGGCTTTATACACCTCTATCAGATCACGTCGCTGGTGCCTAGTCTCCAGACACTGTAATTTGCAAAACTTAAGCCTTTCTTCGTAAGAGCACCCCTTTGTTCCATTCACTAATCTTGTTGCCCTTCTCTGTACTCGTTCCAGCAGCTCTACATCCTTCTTGAAATGAGGCCTCCAGACCTGTATACAGTACTCTAGGTGTGGCCTGACCATTGCCTTATACAATGGAATAATCACCTCCTTATCTCTGCTGGAAAAATTCCTGTATATCATTGACAATACTCCATGAGCTACTCTTGCAGCCCGTCTGCACTGCTCAGAGAACTTCATATCTGCCTGCACAATCACCCCCAAGTCCCTTTCATTCTCTACCACTGTCAGTGTAGTACCACAGAGTTGATACGTTGCTCTGGGGTTGCTTTTTCCCATGTGTAGTACTTTACATTTGTCAATGTTAAACTTCATTTGCCACCTCTCAGCCCATCTGCTCAACCTTTCCAGATCCTGTTGCAGCAGCATAGTGTCAGTAGTGTCCTTAACAACCCTGCCAACCTTTGTATCATCTGCAAACTTGGACATTAAGCTTGATATACCATCATCAATATCATTTATAAATACAGAAAACAATAATGGACCCAACACTGAGCCCTGAGGGACTCCACTAATAACATTAGTCCACGATGAGCAGTGTCCATTGATTACCACTCTCTGTCTTCTCCCCCTCAACCACCCCTTTATCCATAGCAGCAATTTGCCTCCAATGTCACACTGCTCCAATTTGTGTAGCAGTCTTCCATGTGCAACAGTATCAAAAGCCTTTCTAAGATCCAAGTATATAATATCAAAGTTATTCCCTGCATCCAGTTCTTTTGTGACAGCATCATAGTATCCAATCAAGTTGGTCAGGCAAGACTTCCCCTTAACAAAACCATGCTGTGTCTGAGCTATAACTGAAGTCTTGTCTAAATGATCCTGCAGTGCTTCTTTAACCAGTGCCTCCATTAATTTTCCTGGAACAGAAGTTAAGCTCACAGGTCTATAATTACTTGTGTCAGCCTTTGATCCTCCTTTGTGAATTGGGGTCACATTTGCACACTTGGGGTCAACTTCTGCACATCTATCCTATAACTATCTTTCCTCAAAGTTGAGGAGATGGGCTGAGAGGTGGCAAATGAAGTTTAACATTGACAAATGTAAAGTACAGGTGACCCCGCTTAACCGTGATAATTTGTTCCGGAAAAACAGAGCGCTAAGTGAATCTGCGTTAAGCGAGCGCCACATTCCCATAAGGTAACATATGTATTTGTAAGTTGCGGTCGATGCCATAGGATATTTCCTAATCAATAATAAACAGTAGTGAAAAAAGGTAAAGTGCAGCCATTATCAACCCACTGCAGGATGGAAGCCTCCTCAACAATTCATGCTGAGGGAAAAAGGGACCATAATCTGCCACGCTAGTCCAGTGCGGGTTGGCAGATCGACCGTATTCAGCAGTCAGGGGCTTGAACCTCGGTCTACTCAAAGAGTGTGTGCTACTGCACTCTCGCTCCTGACCACTCGGCTACCGGTAGTGAAAAGATGCACAAATATCGGTCAAAATGTTTAATATTCAAATATTTGTACATATAAAATATTCTGCATTACATACATATATAATTATGTGGTAACTACTTACGTATCAGAATTAAACTTAAAATTCCAATTAAAATCATGAATTTAATTGATCTAAACTGACTTTAATTGATTTAATTTAATTGATGAATTAAGTCATGAAAAATGTCGATTTTGGGTTGGCCCTCTTCTAAATAAAGAAAAGGTATTAATTTAAATCCCCCACAACGTTACCACCCAACAATAAAGTCACCCGATCCTTCGCCGCTTTGAAACCTGCCATGTTTTTTTTTTTCTTCTTTCAATATGAAACTTCTTTTAGACATTCGTTTCCACAAAAGTCCTGCTTTATCTATGTTATAAACTTGTTGAGAAGTATAACACACAATACCCCTCTTCAATAATTTTAACAAGTTCTTTTTTGAAAGTTTCGGTTCCTTGATCTGCACTTGCGGCTTCTCCCTAGATTTTAAATCTATTCAACCAGCCCTTACCAATTTTAAATGGTTCCACATTTTTTTTTTTTTTAAGGTGAGTTTTTTTCAGATCATCATTTTTTCAGATATTGGCTAATCTCTCTCTTTTATAAAATTTAACTTAACTGAATTCTGCATTGGATATTATTTTCAATAAAATTACTTATGTCTTTCCATTTCAATCCTAATAGTCGGCCTAGCCCTAGTTGCTTGCAGTGGAACATCTATCTTTCCCGATGCTAAGATTAATTCTATATTTTTTTATAATTGTTCTTACAGTTAAACTTGCAAGTCCTAAATTATGGCACACACCCGCTTGTCGTTGACCGGAATCGATTTGCTTCAAAACGTCTAATTTAATTTTCAAATTCAGTATTTTTCTTACCTTTATAGTATTCGTACTGCGTCCAGACGCTGTTGCTTTTTTCAGTCTTATCGGTCATTATTAACTCTTTGAAAATGAAACTGTGTTGGTTGCATTAATTACGATACAATGTTCGAGTAAACTGTCCGTTACGCACGATGTCTAATACTGTATTGAGTGATGATTAGTCTTTGGATAAATGCATATAATGCAAATAATAGAAGCAATATACTTGATAATTGTTTAAAATGTTGATCTCAGAACTAC
This sequence comes from Mastigoproctus giganteus, assembly GCF_048544385.1. Taxonomy (NCBI): domain Eukaryota; kingdom Metazoa; phylum Arthropoda; class Arachnida; order Uropygi; family Thelyphonidae; genus Mastigoproctus; species Mastigoproctus giganteus. Next base: position 120,667,511 of record NC_143581.1, read on the forward strand.
GTAACAAGTCACTGTACTGCATTAAATTAGCGTGCGAGAAAATTTCTCAAGTCGGCGTAGGAAACGTTTTAATGCTGTTTTGCTATTCATTTTCAAGCTATCAACTCCATCAAATGAAACGATTTCATTAAATATGCAAAAATGCAATCTGTAAAAGAGCATTATTGTGATCTGTGACAGCATTATAGTGAGATACGGGTTATAATATAAGAACAGCTTTATAGTGAATCAGCGTAAAGCGAACCACGTTATAATGGGGGCCTGTGTAGTACTCTGTAGTACTACACTCACAGTTGAAGAGAACGAAAAGAACCTGTGGGTAATTGTGCAGGCAGATATAAAGTTTTATCAGCAGTGCAAACAGTCTGCAAGAGTAGCTCATGGTATCTTTTCAATGATATACAGGAATTTTTCTAGAAGGGATAAGAAGGTCATTATCCCCTTGTATAAGGCAATGGTCAGGCCACACCTTGAGTACTGTATACAGGTCAGGAGGCCTCATTTTAAGTAGGATGTAGAGCTGTTGGAACAAGTACAGAGAAGGGCAACAAGATTAGTGAATGGAACAAAGGGTTGCTCTTACGAAGAAAGGCTTAAGTTTTGCAGATTACAGTGGCTGGAAACAATGCACCTGCGAGGTGTCTGATTGAGGTGTATAAAGCCTTGAATGGTTTAAGCATGCCCAATGCTGATGGGATTCTTCCTCTTGCTCAGAATAATCACCTGAGAGGCTATAAATTCAAATTGAGGAAAGACAGTTGTAGGATAGATGTGCAGAAGTTTGCCTTTAGCCAGTGGGTGGTTGATTTTGTGGAACAGATTTCCATCTTTTATCCTAAATAAATTTAAGGCTGAGCTGGACAGGTATTGGGAATGAACGGAGGGGTGAAATGGGAGAGGTTTTTTTTTTTTTTTTGTCTGTTGCTGCATAAGCTTGCTTTCTTGCATCATATGCCTCTACTAATGCTAATGTGCAACAGTATCAAAAAGCCTTCCTAAGATCTAAATATATGATATCAAAGTTATTCTTTGCATCCAGTTCCTTTGTGACAACATCATAGTATCCAACCAAATTGGTCAGACAAGACTTCCCCTTAATAAACCCATGCTGTGTCCGAGGTAAAACAGAAGTCTTGTAAAACAAAGGCCAAAAAAAAAAAACAACTTCCATTTCACCAATCTGTTCGTTCCAAATACTTGTCCAGCTAAGCCTTAAACTTATTTAGGCTATCAACTTCCCCAACAAGGGATAGAAGTCAAAAATAGATGTTAAACTTCATTTGCCACCTCTCAGCCCATCTGCTCAACCTTTGAAGATCCTGTTGCAGCAGCATAGTAGTAGTAGTAGTAGTAGTAGTAGTAGTGGCACATGATGCAAGAAAGCAAGTGTAGGAGCTTATGCAGCTTCAGCCAAAAAAAAAAAAAAAAAAATCATCATACCATTCCCTCCAAATGCCTGTCCAGTTCCTCCTTAAATTTATTTAACCTATCAACTTCCACAACAACAGATGGAAGTTTGTTCCAGCAATTAACCACCCGCTGGCTAAAGGCAAATTTCCGCACATCTATTCTACATCTGTCCTTTCTTAATTTGAACTTATGTCCCCGTAGGTTCGTAATCTGAACAAGTGGAAGGATCCCATCAGAATTCAGCGTGCTCAACCCATTCAAGGCCTTATAGACCTCAATCAGATCACCGCGCAGGTGCCTAGTCGCCAGCCACTGCAATTTGCAGAACTTAAGCCTCTCTTGGTAAGAGAATCCCTTCATTCCCCTCACCAATCATGTTGCTCTTCTCTGTACACGCTCAAGCAAATCTACATCCTTCCTAAAATGAGGCCTCCAGACCTGTACGCAGTACTCAAGGCGTGGCCTGACCATTGCCTTATACAGAGGGACAATCACCTCCTTTTCCCTGCTAGCAAAATTCCTATATATCATTGACAAAACCCCATGACCTGCCCTAGCAGCCTGTCTGCATTGCTCAGAAAACTTCATATCTGACTGCACAATTACTCCCAGGTCTTTTTCATTTTCTACCACCTTAAGTGTAGTACCACACAGTTGGTACGTTTCTCTGGGGTTACTTCTACCCATATGCAGTACTTTGCATTTGTCAAGGTTGAACTTCAGTTGCCACTTCTTAGCCCATCTGCCCAAATTATCTAGATCCTGTTGCAGTAGCACACTGCCATTACTGTCATTAACAACCCTGCCAACCTTTGTGTCATCTGCAAACTTCGACATTAAGCCTGATATACCTTCATCAATATCATTGATAAATACACAAAACAACAGTGGACCCAACACCGAACCCTGTGGGACTCCACTAATAACATTAGTCCATGAAGAGCAGCACCCATTGATTACCACCCTCTGTCTTCTCCCACTTAACCATCCTTTTATCCATTGTAGCAACTTACCCTTAATACCATTCTGCTCCAATTTGTACAGTAGTCTTCCATGCGCAACAGTGTCAAAAGCTTTCCTGAAATCCAAGTATATGATATCAAAATTATTTTTCGCATCCAGTTCCTTTGTGACCACATCATAATAACCAATCAAATTTGTCAGACAAGACTTTCCCTTAACAAACCCATGCTGTGTTTGAATTATTGCTGCAGTCTTGTCTAGATGATCCTGCAATGCATCTTTAACCAGTGACTCCATTATTTTACCCGGAACAGAAGTTAAACTAACTGGTCTGTAATTACTCGTGTCACCCTTCGATCCACCTTTGTGAATTGGGGACACATTTGCACATCTCCAGTCCATGGGAACCTCCCCTGAGTCCAAGGATGCTCTCATAATTATGGCTAAGGGTTTGCTTAGTTGCTTTGCCGCCTCCTTTAAAATAACTGGATAGATCCCATCCACCCCAGGTGCCTTTCTTATGTTTAACTTCAACAATTTCTCCTCCACTTTGCTCTCAGTTATTACAAAATCATTAAGCACACTGCTACAATTTGATAACCTTCTTCCATTTTCAAACTGTAATAATTCCTCACGTGTGAATGTAGATGCAAAATACTCATTCAGTTTGTTTGCTATCTGAGCAGGATCATCAACAGTCGAACCATCGATGTCAAGTGGACCAATCATATTCATCCCCTTCCTTTTAGAGTTTATATAAGTAAAGAAATCCTTGCTGTTTTTCTTAGCATCCTTTGCCAAAGATTTCTCGTAATCCGCCTTCGCCTGCCGAACCTCCTTTGTGACCTGATTACAGACTAGCTTATATCTGCCACAGGCTTCTGCGTCACCTGATAATTTATATGCATCCCATGCATTTTTCTTCTCTGTCACGAGTCTCATTAGTTCATTTGATAACCATTTAGGCCTAAACCTTGAACGATATTTCTTAATCGGTATATAAAGTCTAGTAGCTTCCACGATTAATTCCTTGAATGCTTCCCACTTAGAATTTACTGTTGGTAACATCGTCAGTTGATCCCACTGTACAGAATTTAAAAACTGTCTGAGACCACTGTACTCCCCTTTACGGAAGCAAAAACCCTTTCCTTTACCCCTGACGGTAGTTACCTCTTTGAGTAAATCCCACTTCAGCACACTGTGATCACTGCCACCTAGTGGTTCCTTTATCTGCAAATTCTTAATACACGAATGATCACTGCTGATAACCAGATCAAGAGTATTACTTTCTCTGGTTGCCTCTCGAACATGCTGCTGCAGAAAACAATCATCCAATAAATCCACAAAAGTCTGACTGGTGTGAGTGACCAACCCACAAGTTCCAGTCAATATCTGGGAAGTTAAAATCCCCCATTATAAGACATTCAGATTTACTGGCCCACTCTATTTCTCTGTACAATTGTTCGTTGTACTCATTCAAGTCATTAGGCCTATAACACACTCCTACCCTTATTTTTCCTTTCGCAGTGCTTATCTCGCACCAAACTGACTCAACAGAGCACTGTTCATCTATATTAACTGGGTGCACTTCCTTTGATTTTATGTTTTTCTTAATTAACAGCATAACACCCCCTCCCTTTCTGTCCTGTCTATCCTTTCTGTACACATTGTACTCGCCAAATTCCAGTTCTGCATTCCTTATATCTTTGTGACACCACGTCTCTGCTATCCCAACAATATCCGCCTTTGATGTCTTGACCAACACTTCAAATTCATCAAATTTATTTACTATACTTCTAGCATTGGTATACTTGCAAGCATACATGCTCCTATGCCTATTCCTTGTTACCCTAACACATCCCATATACCCATGATGACTGCCATCCGTCCCTGAAACCCCCAACACCCCTCGCTCCAGGTCGCTTCTTATTCTAATAGAAGTTGTGCAAGAATCACCTTCACCTCTGCCTGCGGTTACTGTTAAACTATTAGTCTTTGTATCCCCCCAAACTAGCAGTTTTCCGACACGCCTAACACTGCCTCGATAGCATCAGCAAATATTCTTGCACCCTTTCTATTTAAGTGTATCCCATCCCTGTAGAAGCAATCTCTCCTGTTAACAAGTACAGTCCAGGCTGAAAAAAATTCTACCCCTTGAGCCTTGCACAATCCTTCCAGGGCCGAATTGATCGACAAGGCTCTCATCATGTACTCCCTCCTATCGTGTCTGGGCAGAATTGCAGACACTTTCAAATTCAACCCTATTTCACGGCTTTTTTTCAACAGTGACCTGTACTTGTTGAGTAATTCTGCCGGTCTCCTACTCTTAATATCATTAGTGCCAACGTGTACAACTATATCACCTTTTGTGCCCTTGAAAGATGATATCCGCTCTACAACGTCATCAACCTTTGCCCCTGGCAGACATACCCTGGTCCTGTTCCACCTATCCTTTTTACAAAGGATGTTCCCCGTTTCCCTGACAATAGAGTCACCAACAACAACTAGTTCCTGTGGGACCAGCGCATTCTGCCTTAGGGGTTGCCGCTGTGTTGCGTGATGACCAAGTGCAAGCTCTGGCGTTGATGTGGGCAGCTGAGAGCCTGATGGGCCCCTCAATTTAGTTCCTTCGAGGGCATCCACCCTGTCCTTCAAGCTCTCATATAGGCCCATAAGAACGCTGAGTTGTTGCCTGATTTCGATACACTCCTTGCATCGCGCACACACAAAGACATCCCCCATGGCAATATCATGTTCCGTTCCAGAGAGTTCTGCAAACATTTCACAAGTTGCACATTTCTTTAGACTGTGATGCGTTGGAGAATTGCCCCCCCTCAGTTCTCCCCCGAGTCACAGCACTCCTGCCACTTTGTGCCCGTTGCTTTGCTGCTCTAGTTTGGGGCATGGTAGTTTAAATTAATAAAATCAATAAATTAAATATCAATAGTATTTGAATAGAAACTATTAAATAGAAACAGTGAAGCGTATTACTATATAATTATGCGTTAGAGCTACCTAGCTACCTCAATTAAAAAATTTGAATTCCCTACCACTATATCCAAAAACAATGGCTACAAAAATGGAACGAAATAACGGTTTTACCTATCGTAAGAAAATCCACAAAAACTCTTTATCTAAATTAAAAATAAAAAATAACCAGCGTAACTATAACTATATGACTACGTAGTGTCAGTAGTGTCCTTGACAACCCTGTCAACCTTCGTATCGTCTGCAAACTTGGACACTAAGCTTGATATACCATCATCAATATCATTTATAAATACAGAAAATAATAATGAACCCAACACTGAACCCTGAGGGACTCCACTAATAACATTAGTCCACGATGAGCAGTGTCCATTGATTACCACTCTCTGTCTTCTCCCCCTCAACCACCCCTTTATCCATAGCAGCAATTTGCTTCACATGCCACACTGCTCCAATTTGTGCAGCAGTCTTCCATGTGCAACAGTATCAAAAGCCTTTCTAAGATCCAAGTATATAATATCAAAGTTATTCCCTGCATCCAGTTCTTTTGTGACTGCATCAGAGTATCCAATCAAATTGGTCAGGCAAGACTTCCCCTTAACAAAACCATGCTGTGTCCGAGCTATAACTGAAGTCTTGTCTAGATGATCCTGCAGTGCTTCTTTAACCAGGGCCTCCATTAATTTTCTTGGAACAGAAGTTAAACTCACAGGTCTATAATTACTTATAGACCACTTTGATCACACTTTGTCACACTTTGATCCACCTTTGTGAATTTGGGGTCACATTTGCACCTCTCCAGTCTGTGGGTACTTCCTCTGAGTCCAAGGAAGCTCTCATAATTATGGCTAAGGGTTTGCTTACTTCCTTTGCTGCCTCCTTTAATATAATCGGATAGATCCCATCTACCCCAGGTGTCTTTCTTGTGTTTATCTTCAACAATTTATCCTCCACTTTACTCTCAGTTATTACAAGATTCTCTAGCTTACTGCCAGAGTTGAATACACCTCTGGCATTCCACTCGCTGAATAACTCCTCATGTGTGAATGTCAATGCAAAATATTCATTTAGTTTGTTAGCTACCTGAGCAGGATCATCAACAGTTGACCCATCGATATCAAGTGGACCAATCTGATTCATCCCCTTCCTTCTAGAGTTTATGAAAGTAAAGGACTCTTTGCTGTTTTTCTTTGCATCCCTTGCCAAAGATTTCTCGTAATCTGCCTTCGCCTGCCTAACCTCCTTTGTAACTTGGTTACAGATCAACTTGTGTCTATCATAGGCTTCTTTGTCACATGTTAATTTGTATGTATCCCATGCATTTTTCTTCTCTGCCATATGTCTGATTAGTTCATCTGACATCCACTTAGGCCGAAACCTTGAACAATATTTCTTAGTTGGTATGTAAAGCCTAGTAGCTTCCAAGATAAGTTCTTTGAATGCTTCCCATTTTGAATTTGCTGTTGGTAACATCATCAGTTGGTCCCACTGTATAAATTTAAATACTGTCTCAGTCCATCGTAGTCGCCTTTACGAAAGCAATAACCCTTCCCTTTACCCCTAATGGTAGTTACCTCTTTGAGTAAATCACACTTCAGCACACTGTGATCACTGCCACCTAGTGGTTCCTTTATCTGCAGATTCTTAATGCATGAAGAATCAGTACTGATAATCAAATCAAGAGTATTACTCCCTCTAGTTGCCTCCCGAACATGCTGATGTAGAAAACAATCATCCAATAAATCCACAAAAGCCTTGCTAGTGTTTGAGTGACCAGCCCCCAAATTCCAGTCAATACTTGGGAAATTAAAATCCCCCATTATAAGACTCTCTGATTTACTGGCCCACTCTATTTCCCTGTACAGTTTCTTATTATACTCATCAGAGTCATTAGGCCTATAGCACACTCCTACTCTCAATTTTGATCTCCCAATGCTTATGTCTCACCAAACTGACTCGACACTGCACTGTCCAGCGATGTCGACTGGCTTCACGTCCTTGGATTTTATGTGTTTCTTAACTAATAGCATAACCCCTGCTCCTTTCCTATCCTGTCTATCCTTTCTGTTGACGTTGTACTCCCCAAATTGAGGTCTGCATTCCTTATATCTGTGTGACACCACGTCTCTGAAATCTCAACAATATCTGCCTTTGACATTTTGAGCAATACCTCAAATTCATCAAATTTATTTACTAAACTCCTAGCATTGGTGTACACGCAAGTGTACATGCACCTGTTCCTATTCTTAGCCACCCTAACACAACAAATGTGTTTACTTGTACCGCAATGACTCCCAGCAGTCTCTGAAATATCCTGCATCTTGTTTTTCAGGCTTCTGCTCATTCCAATAGAAGCAGTGCAAGAATCTCTTTCACCTCTGAAATAGTCTTAGTCTTTTAATGGCTGCTGTTAATTTATTAGTGTTTGTCTCCCCCCCAAGCTAGCAGTTTTCCAACCCACCTAACACTGCCTCGATAGCGTCAGCAAATATTCTTGCACCCTTTCTATTTAAGTGTATCCCATCCCTGTAGAAGCAGTCTCTTCTGTTAACAAGTACAGTCCAGGCTGAAAAAAATTGTATCTCTTGAGTCTTGCACAATATTTCCAGGGCCGAATTGATCGACAAGGCTCTCATCATATACTCCCTCCTATCGTGTCTAGGCAGAATTGCAGACACTTTCAAATTCAACCCTAATTCACGGCTTATTTTGGAGAAAGACTAGTTGTATCATATCTATCAGAGGCTAAGCAAACATCAGGTTAAAACCAGAAAACTGCATAGATGATATGAATCCTATTTAAAGTGATTCATATAGAGCTGAAAATGTGATTAGAAATGTGACTCTAAACCTATATCTTAATTTATAAAAGCTCTCTGTGCTTATTTAGCTGTTTGGAAGAGCAAATAAATTTGTATATTTATACACATAATTATTAATATTAATAATAATATTAATGGCATAAATACAACTAACACTTACCTGCACTGCCTGTAAATCCTGATATTTTAGCTCTTCTTTCATCACATGGTGCTATATACTCACTCTGCAAAAGAAAACATTAAAGACACTGAAACCGTCTAAAGAAATTAAGGTAAAGATGACATTTTACTAAAATTTATAGTGAATAATTGCATGTAAGCATTATACTATAATGCAAGGCTCATCTGTATTAAAACCAAATTTAAACATACACTTTACTATAAATTTTAGCTAGCATTTTCCCTCTTTACTGAATAATGAACTTGAAACATAAACACATCTTATGAAACTCACTGGTTTATTCCTCATTATTCAGACATTTTGAGATATATAAATGATAGATAAATGACAGACTTCTTAAAGACAATTTTATCTAAGAAATCAAATGACAATTTACTGATTTATGAATAAAAAACTTTTTACAGATAAGTTTAATCCTTCGTTTAAGTATGATCTTAACACAGACCAAATAGGATTGCAGTGTCAAAAGAAGAACCATTTAAAACTTTGGACATTTAGTACAGTAAATCAGCATGCATTTAGTATTAGTTATATGGTGCAAGGAAGACCTATGAATCTGCACAAACCAAAAATAAATAATAAAAATAATTGATTAATTAAAAGTAAAAATAACCTACCTATTTGACTCTCTCATCAATTAAGTGTCTATCCAGCTGACCTTTGAATTTCACAAAGTTGTCAACCTCAACCACTCTATGGAGATAACTTATTTGTAATTAACAACCTGATGGCTAAAAGAAAATTTCCTACAATCCATCCACTGTAATTTAAATTTAAGATTCCTAGTTCAGGAATCATTTATAAGCATGCAAATTCCACCTTCGAAGCCATGTACACCTCAATCTCCTGTAAGGCATCTGAAGGTAAAAAAAGGTAAAGTGCAGCCATTATCAACCCACTACAGGATGGAAGCCTCCTCAACAATTCATGCTGGGGGAAATTGACCATAATCTACCACACTGGTCCAGTGCGAGTTGGCAGATCGACCGTATTCAGCAGTCAGGGGTTTGAACCCCGATCTACTCAAAGAGCGCGTGCTACTGCACTCCCGCTCCTGACCACTCGGCTACGGAGGCCCCAAGTTATTACCAATGCTTTGAAGACCATATATTCAAAGTCTTTCCTCATAAGGACATCTTTCGCTGATTTCACAAGCATGTTGCCTGTCTTTAGATCCTTTCAAGATGTACTATGTCTTTTTTCTTAGGTATGGTCTCTCTACGTGAACACAGTATTCTAAGTGTGGCCTTTTAATTGCCTTAATGGAATTATGACCTATCTACCTATACCAGCAATTATACAACACATCATTGATAGGCCACCAAGGGACTTCTCTCTCCCCTTATACATTCCTCAGATAATTTCACGTTCAACTATATCATAATATCAAATCCATTTCTTCCTCTACTGTTTTTAATTGAATAAACTTGCACTAAGTATACAAATTATTTAGGGATTGCTATTCCCCAAGTGATTGGGGAATAGCAATCCCTAAATAAGTCATGCTGAAGAAACTCCGCTATGTAAAGTAAAGTGCAGCCATTATCAACCCACTGCAGGATGGAAGCCTCCTCAACAATTCATGTTGAGGGAAATGGACCATAATCTGCCACACTGGTCCAGTGCGGATTGGCAGATCGACTGTATTCAGCAGTCAGGGGCTTGAACCCCGGTCTACTCAAAGAGCGTGTGCTACTGCACTCCCGCTCCTGCCCACTCGGCTACTAGGGTGTACCTCCGCTATGTACTGATCATTAACTACTCATCACTTTTGACATCTTCTGCAAATTTTGACATAAAGTGTTATTTTCTGCATCTAGCTCAAGCGTAACTCTAAATAATCAACCATGTTAGCTAAACATGAGTTTCCAATTACAAAAACTATAAAAAATTACAAAAACTATTCAATTTCTATCTAAATAATCCCATATTGCACTCTTCATCCTGCCTCCAATCACTTAAACCAGACTGACCAGTGTGTAGTAACACACTTCACTACTCTTACAACCACCTTCACATATTATCAGAACATGCACAAGCATTTTCCCAATACTGGAAATAGTCCCAGAATCCAGTGATGCACTCATAATTAATTAACCTTAATGATTCGATATACCTTGCCACCTTCCTAAAATTTACTGGGTATATGCTGTCAACTCCAGGAGCCTAATACCTGCATTTAGCTCAAAATTTTTCTAATAAATAATTTTAAATTTCTATATCACTAATATTAATGCTGTCAGCTTCACTCATGCAGTTTCGACTTACCAGGAAGACTCTTTGGTAGACATCAATGGAAAATATCTATTCAATTCATCTGCAACATCAGCTGGGTTATCTAAGACTTTACACCCATTAGATAAGGGACCAAACTGATTTGTTCTCTTCTTTGTATTCACATACATGAACTCTTTGTACCCTCGTTCTTTGATCTCTAAGCTAACAATTTCTCATAATCTACCTTTATCATCCTAACGATTTCTGTGGCATTATTACAGATCAAGTCTATAGCTGTTATAAGCTTCAATTTTTTTTTTTTTTATGAAAACCTCAAACACGAGACGTATTAGAACCTATAGGCAGATAGGCGGCAAATGACGTTTGACATTGACAAATGTAAAATACTACATATGGGAAGGAATAATCCCAAGTAATGTATCAACTCTGTGGTTCCACACTGACAGTGGTAGAGAACAAAAAGGGCCTGGGGATTATTATGCAGGCAGATATGAAGTTTTCTGAGCAGTGCAGACTGTCTGCAAGAGTAGCTCATGGTGTCTTGTCAATGATAGATGAATTTTTCTAGCAGGGATAAGGAGGTGATTATCCACTTTTATAACGCAATGGTAAGCCCACACCTTGAGTACTATATACATATACTCATTTTAAGAAAGATGTAGAGCTGTTGGAACGAGTACAGAGAAGGACAACAAGATTAATGATGAACAGAACAAAGGGTTGCACTTAAGAAGAAAGGCTTAAGTTTTGCAAATTACAGTGTCTGGAGACTAGGCACATGCAAGGTGATCTGATTGAGGTGTATAAAGTCTTGAATGGTTTGAGCATGATCAATGCTGACGGGATTTTTCCTCTTGCCCAGAATAATCACCTGAGAGGGCATAAATTCAAATTGAGAAAAGACAGATCTAGGATAGATGTGCAAAAGTTTGCCTTTAGCCAGTGGGTGATTGACTGCTGGAACAAACTTCCATCTGCCGTTGTAGAAGTTGATAGCTTAAACAGATTCAAGGCAGAACTTGACAAACATTTGGAGTGAGGGAATGAGTGAAATAAGGGTTTTTTTTTTTTTTTTTTTCCCTTGTCTGATGCTATATAAGCTTGCTTTCTTGCATCACGTGCCCCTGCTAATGATAATGTTAATGCTATAGTACTGAGTACCATGCGCTTGGGGCGGAGGTTGAGAAGACGAAAGAAGATATTTGTTGACAGCAGATTTAAACTTCTGTAGATTTTAATTTTCAGGAAATATATATGAAGGAAGGTTGTTCCGGAAAACGGCAGTAGAATGAATAAACGAATAAGATGAAAAGTTAATTCTGTGAGTTTGAAGTTGGACATTAATTGGATGTTGGTTGGTGTTCGGACTGTTTTGAAAGAGAGAGCAGGAATTATAGAAGCCAATTCAGAAGAACAGTGCCAATGGAAGTATCTGTAGAAAAGGCATGCAGCAGAAACAGTATCTTTATGAGACATCGAGTGGAGAGACTGTTAGAGAGGAGTCATTAATTAACCTAATTTCCCTTTTCTGAATGTAATCTAGAAGCTTAACAGACGTTTTGGGGGCACCACCCCAGATGTGGGAACCATATTTCATGGTAGGGCAGATTTGAGATTTATACAAAGTGAACGAAGTTTGGAAGAAAAGTAAAGCCGAGAGCAAAAGAGAAAACCGAGTTTTTTAGATGCAGAAGAAGCAATATTTGTAATGTGCTTGTGCCAAAGGATATTAGAAGTCAGGGTAATCCCCAAAAGAGATATATCATTTTGTCTAGAAATCGGAGTGTCACCAAAGATAAGCATAGGAGCAGAAAAAACCTTTTTGCGAGATATAAGACAAGACTGAGTTTTAGAAGGACTGAAATCAACTAAGTTGTTTTTTTCCCCACTGGAGAATTACCTAGTTCAGCATTTAAGGAATTGGTAGCAGATAAGCAGATAACGAACTGGTAGCAGAGAATTGGTAGCGAGAAGTTGAAGCTGATTGAGCAGGGCAAGGTTTCTCAAAACGGAAAGCATCAGCAAACCTATGGAAAGGATTTCCAGTAAATGGAATTTCCAGTCTTTAATATACAACAGGAAAAGAGTGGGGGACACCAGCATTAGTGAAGAACACAGAGAGCCATCTACCATCACCCTCAATGAGTGATCAGAGAGAAAACTGGATAACCAATTACAAAAAACAGTTGGCAAACCACTTATGCCACACACGCTCGAAAGCCTTTGAGATGTCAAGTGCAACTGCTTGTGTTTCACCAAACTTTTCCATTGAATTTGCCCATAAATGGGTAACATAGCCAGAATATCACCAGTGGATCGATACTGACGGAATCCATACTGGCGATCGTTGATCAGACGTAAGGTTTCTAGGTAATTTAAGAGTTGGCGGTTAATTGATTTCTCCATTACTTTAGAAAGAGTAGAAGTAATTGCAACGGAACGATAATTGGATGGGAGGGATTTGTCACTCTTTTAAGGAACTGGCCTGATATAAGCAAATTTCAAGCAGAAGGAAAAACACCTTTGGAATAAGAAAGTGAAAAAAGGTGGCAAAAAATAGGAGTAAGTTCAAGAGCATAGGTTTTTGAGAACAAGTGGAGAAATACCATCATGCCCTGGAGCTTTCTTAGCATCAAGATTTGCCAAAATTCTTCTGACATCCTTTTGACGAAAGACAATAGGAGGCATTTAATGGAGCATGATAGGAAAGGTGGGAGATATTTTACCAAGATCATTAATATACGAGTTGGAAGAAAAATGGGATGCTAGCAGGTCAGCTTTATCCTTGGGCGAAGTGAAAACAGAACCATGTGGTTTTGACAGAGGTGGGAGCAGAGTTGGACAAAAGTTGCAGCCAATAGCTTTGGCAAGAGACCAGAATGCTGGGCTACTATTATGGCAAGAAGCAATTTTTCTGCTCATAACCTGTTCAAAATGTAGTTTGGACTGATTAATACATGCTTTAGAATTGTTGCGAGCTTTGGTGTAGGCAGAAAATGAAAATGAAGAATTGGAAGCAAGCCAATTACGATATGCAACGTTCTTCGCTTGAACAGCCTCAGCACATTTACTGGAAAACCGAGGTTTAGATAAAGGTGAGATTTTAAATTGGAGTGTAGAATAAAGGATTCCATTACTACAAGAATAATTTCACTGACAGAACCTGAGCAAATGTTGACATTAATCCTACGAAGAAAAAGAAGAAAAGAAATCTCTAAGGTCATTCCATTTTGCATTCTTGTAATGCCAAACAACACGAGATTGGGAATAGCATTCAGATAAAGGCTACATTGGAGAAGAGACAATCACCAAGTTATGATCTGAGGTGCTTTAAGGACCACTCACTTCACCCACGTACTTAGAAGGGTTGGTTCTGAGAAAAAGATCAAGCGTGTTGGCTGTATGGTTAGGATTGTCCGGTATTCTTGTAGGTAAATGAATAATCTGTGCAAGGTCATTAGTAATTGCAAAACCTCAGCATCTCGACCAGCTGGGTCGGTGTGACTAGAAAAAGGAAGCCAGCTCGAGTTGTAAACATTAAAATCACCAAGGAAAATTACCTCGCTGTTAGGAAAGTTTGACTGGAGAAAGTCAAGTTGCAAAGAGACGAATACAAAGAGATCCAAGTGGTCCTTTAGGTTGTCACAGACATTCTCTCAGATAGGCCAGACAAGCTGTGCTTGCTACCTGGAAGTCTAAAAGGCTGATGGAACTGATATTTGGGTGACATTCAAGTGGACCCAATTTTGGCGAAGTTCAGACGGTCTGTGAAAGCCAAATCCTCTACATGCACCTGCACGAGGGTGCGACTGTTAGTAATTCTGGGTGTAACCTCCATGCACAAGCACTATGGGTGCCCACCAAGGTGTGAACCAATGTAAGCAGGTGTCGAGGTGTGGCACCCACACCACATGAAGGAATGCCAATTCTCTGTGTTACCAGGCAATACTAGGTGGTAGTTGAATCTCATCAACAGGTGCAATATCACCACTTTACTTATTGGAGGATTGAAGTGGCGGAACCCATGTTTAGTCTGCAGAGCTAAGTTCCAGTCAACCCTTCTCCATCTCTTCGATCATGCAGTATGACTCATGGATTTTGAGGTTATGATGGACATCAAGGCAAGATCCAATCTTCTTTACATTTCGAGGGGTACATCTCTAAAACGGTGTTAGCAGGACGGCCACTAGTTAGTACACGGGACCGAACTAGTTGGTAACTCTTTAGGAGACTTCCGATCAGCTAGTATATAATCTTGCTGCCTCTACTCTGCAGGTAGTGACTGGAGGAAGTCCGAGTAGTGTGTATGCGGGGGGGGCATTGTCGAGGCCACGTGATGTCAAGGATCTGGGTATATTCTTACCATGTATACGCCATATCCAAAAATTTCATTACTTCATACAGCAAGTCCCCCCAACACTTTTTCTTTATTGAATACACCATGAATTGTCAAACTAATTGAGTAATCTTATCCCCAAAAAGATCTAAAACTCCCAACACTTCCTAGTTCATTTCACAAATATAAGTGATCTCATTTCTAACCTCAACGATGTCCATTTCCACTTGCAGTCTGCCAAACCCGATGTACTTTTTCTGACAGAATCTCAGTTTATAAGTTGATTCGACTACTGCTTATCTCAGTTGCCCAAATTATTCGCTGTATGATTCCTTTCGCCTGAAAGATGGTACTTGTGCATATGTCCATTCCGATATTTCCTGGCAGAGAGGAATTTGGAAACTACCCTGTTCAATCTTCTCTGGCTTAAATCTCTCTACCTCATTGTGTCAAATTCATCTGTTGTCTGTACCGTTCTCCCAAATCTACTAATCACTTGGAGCTCTTTGACTTCCTGTCTTTGCAAGTTGACTTTCTCCAGTCCAAATTTCCTAACAGTGAGGTAATTTTCCTTGGTGATTTTAATTTTCACAATTGCAGCTGGCTTCCGTTTTCTAGTCACACAGACCCAGCTGGTCGAAATGCTGAGACTTTTGCAATTACTAATGACCTTGCACATAATGTTCATTTACCTACAAGAATACCAGACAATCCTAACCATACAGCCCACATGCTTGATCTTTTCCTCACCAAGAACCCTTCCAATTACACGGTCGAAGTGAGTGGTCCTTAAGGCACCTCAGATCACAACTTGATGACTGTCTCTTCTCCAATGGAGCCTTTATCTCATAGTGATTCCCAACCTCGTATTGTTTGGCATTACAAGAATGCAAAATGGAATGACCAGCGAGATTTCTTTACTTCTTTTCCTTGGTTGGATTACTTTTTCAAAACTTCTGATGTCAACGTTTGCTCACATCATGTTAGTGAAAATATTCTTGTAGGAATGGAATCATTTATTCCACACTCCACTTTAAAATCTTGTCCTTTATATAAACCTTGGTTTTCCAATAAATGTGCTAAGGCTGTTCAAGAGAAGAACGTTGCATATCGTAATTGGCTTGTTTCCAATTCTTCAGTTTCATTTTCTGCCTAAACCAAAGCTCGCAACAATTGTAAAGCAGTTATTAATCAGTCCAAACTAGATTTTGAACAGGCTAAGAGTAGAAAACTTGCTTCTTGCCCTAATGGTAGCCAAGCATTCTGGTGTCTTGCCAAAGCTATTGGCTGCAAAGTTTTGCCCATCTCTGCTACCACCACCTCTGTCAAAACCAGATGGTTCTGTTGTCATTTCAGCCAAGGATAAAGCTGACCTGCAAGCATCCTATTTTTCTTCCAACTCATGTATTAATGATCTTGGTAAAATACCTCCCACCATTCCCAACACACTCCATTCAATGTCTCCAGAGGACTTCGGTCAAAAAAGATGTCAGAAGGATTTTGACAAATCTTGATGCTTAAGAAAGCTCCAGGCCCTGATGGTATTTCTCCACTTGTTCTCAAAACCTGAGCTCACTCCTGTTCTTTGCTGTCTTTTTTTCACTTTCTTTTTCCAAAGGTATTTTTCCTTCTGCTTGGAAATTTGCTCATATCAAGCCAGTTTCTAAAAAGAGTGACAAATCCCTCCCATCCAATTATTGTCCCATTGCAATTACTTCTACTCTTTCTAAAGTAATGGAGAAAAAAATTAACTGACAACTCTTAAACTACCTAGAAACTGTCCATCTGATGAACAATTGCCAGCATGGATTCCGTCAGTGTTGATCCACTGGTGATATTCTGGATTATGTTACCCATTTATGGACAAATAACTTTTCAATGGAAAAGTTTGGTGAAACAAAAGCAGTTGCTCTTGATATCTCAAAGGCTTTCGATCGTGCTTGGCATAAAGGTCTTCTAAACAAGCTTCCATCTTATGGTTTACCAACTGTTTTTTTGTAATTGGTTATATCCAGTTTTGTTTCTGATTGCTCACTGAGCGTGATGGTAGATGCTCTCTCTCTCTCTCTCTCTCCCTCCTAACTTCTCCACTAATGCTGGTGCCTCCCAAGGTTCAGTTCTGTCCCCCACTTTTTTCCTCTTGTATATTAATGACCTTCTTCCATCGACTGGAAATCCTATTCATAGTTTTGGTGATGATAATACATTGCATTCCACTTTCCATTTGAGACCCTTGCCCTGCTCAATCAGCTTCAACTTCTCGAATATCTGCTACCAATTGCTTAAATGCTGATCTCCAGGTAATTCTCCAGTGGGGCAAAAACAACTTAGTTGATTTCAATCCTTCCAAAACTCAATCTTGTCTTATATCTCACAAAAAGTATTCTTCTGCTCCTATGCTTATCTTTGGCAACACTCCCATTTCTAGGCAATTTGATATATCTCTTTTGGGGATTGCCCTGACTTCTAATCTCTCTTGGCACAAGCACAATTACAAATATTGCTTCCTCTGCATCTAAAAAACTTGGTTTTCTCTTTCGCTCTCAACGTTACTTTTCTTCCAAACAGCTGTTCACTCTGTACAAATTGGAAATCCGCCCTACAGTGGAATATTGTTCCCACATCTGGGGCGATGCCCCCAAAACCTCTCTCAGGCTTCTAGATTCCATTCAGAAGAGGGAAATTATGTAAATTAATGACTCATCTCTAACAGAGTCTCTCCACTGTCTGTCTCATAGACGTCCTGTTTCTGCTACATGCCTTTTCTACAGATACTTCCATGGGCACTGTTCTTTTGAATTGGCTTATATTATTCCTGCTCTCTTTGAAAACAGTCCGAACACATCCTGCCACCAGCCAACATCCATTTACTGTCCAACTTCAAACTCACAGAACCAACTTTTCATCTTTCTCATTTATTCATTCAACTGCTGTTTTCTGGAACAACCTTCCTTCATACTTAGATAAATTATAGAATGTCTTAATGTACCGTTTGAAGGTGACTCAAAGTTTGAATAGCATAAAGCTTAATGAGTGGTAAAGCTTAAAGCTTAATAAAGCTTAATTAGGATGGAAGAATAATTTGAGACTTAAGGTAGTTTAAAATAATTTAAGATTGTGAACCCGTGTTCACAATCTTAACTTATTTTAAATTAATTCCGTAATTAAAATATGCTCGAAGAAGTAGAAGTGCACAACTTTGTCCCTGGTTGTCATTGAAGAATTAATTTAAACTTTAAAATATGAGACCGGTGAAGCCAAAAGTCGTGAACGGCCGACTTTTGTATTAACATCATCAGTTGGCAATACTAAAAAGGAAAGTAATTGGGTGTTTTTAAGTTGGCCTTTTGACATGCTCTATGAAGTAATGAATCCCCAGTCTGGAATCTTACGCACCTAAGATTCCCACATGTCACAAAGTGCATTATGGCAACATAGAAGTCTTTAAAAACACTCGATTCCTTTCCTTTTTAGTATTGCCAACTGATGACGTTAATAAGAAAGTCGGTCGTTCATGACTTTTGCCTTCACCGGTCTCATATTTTATATTTTAAAGTTTAAATTTATTCTTCAATGACAACCAAACAACCAAGGATGAAGTTGTGCACTTCTACTTCCTTGAGCATATTTTAATTCTATGTTCACAATCTTAACTTATTTTCAATTATTTTAAACTACCTTAAGCCTCAAATTATTCTTCCATTCTAAATTCACGTAGCAGATTTATCTAAGGTGAGTACCACTCATTAAGCTTTACTTTATTCAAACTTTGAGTCTTCCTTCATACGTATTTCCCGAAAATTACAGAAGTTCAAATCTAATGTCAACAAATACCTTCTTTAGTCTTCTCAACCTCCAACCCAAGCACAGTACCAAGTACTATAGGTTCTAATACCTCTCGCGTTTGGGGTTTTCATAAAAAAAAAAGAAAAAAAAGGAAAAAGAAAGTGATTAGTGGAGTTGGGAAACTGGTAGAGACAAGAGATGAATTTGACACGAGGTAGAGAGATTTTAAGCCAGAGATGATCAAAGAGAGGAGATTCCAAATTACCAAGTCTCTCACAGGGAATATCACAATGAACATATGCACAAGTACCACCTTTGAGGCAAAAGGAATCATACAGCAAATAATTTGGGCAACTGAGCTTAGCAGTAGTTGAATCAACCGATTACTGAGATTCTATCAGAAAAAGTACATGGGGTTTGGAAGACTGCAAATGTACATCGTTGAGATTAGAAATGAGACCACATATATTTGTGAAATGAACTAGGAAGTATTTGTGAGGTTAGATCTTTTTGCAAATAAGCTCACTATTAGTTTGACAATTCATGGTGTATTCAATATTAAGAAAACGTTGGCTGGGGGGGGGACATGCTGTATGAAGATGAAATTTTTGGATATGGCGTACACATGGTAAGAATATACCCAGATCCCCGAAATAACGTGTCCTCGACAATGACCCCCGCATACACACTACTCGGACTCCCTTCAGTCACTATGTAGCAGAGATTATACACTAGCTGATCATGAAGCCTCCTTAAGAGTTACCAATAGGTTTGGTCTAGTGTACTATCCAGCGGCCGGCCTGCAAACACCATTTTAGAGCTGTACCGTCGAAATGTAAGGAAGATTGGATCTCGCCATGATGTTCATCATAACCTCAAAAGTTATCAGTCATACTGCACGATGGAAGAGATGGGGGAAGGGTTGACCAGAACTTAGCTCTGGAGACTAAACATGGGTTTCACCACTTCAAGCCTGCAATAAGCAAATTGGTGGTATTGCACTGGTTGATGAGAGTCCTCTACCACCTAGCTGCCTGGTAAAACAGAGGGTTGTGATTTCTCCATGTGGTGTGGGTGCCACACCTCATTCTCTGCTTATGTTGGTTCACAACTGGGTGGTCACCCACAGTGTGCTTGTGCATGGAGGTTATACCCAGGATTACTAACTGTCCCACCATCGTATTTCTTAATACTGTAACTTTTAACTTACTATCTTTTTATGCTCCATTAAATGGACTAGTTCATTATTCATACCCATTATGGAATCCTTCTCATGATGACCTGCTCAACAATATATACATATAGGCAACCCCTGTATAACATGGTACTTCTACAACGGCGCCTCCGTAGCCAGATGGGCAGGAGCAGCAGTGCGTAGCACATGCTTCTTGATTAGACCGGGGTTCGAGCCCGTGCCCACCAAATACGGAGTATGCAGAAAGGTCAGGGAATGACCACCGCATATCTCCAGAGCAATATGGCCTTAGTTGATAATGCTCCTAAAAACCAAATAACAAACAAACTTCTACAACACGGTTTTGCTCTAACATCATTGATAAAGTGCGGAAATCCTCACACAACATGGTATTATATAACACTGTTTCGTTCTAAAATGGTTAGAGAATTTTGGCAACCTTGCATAACACAGTATTTTGAGCTTTTGTGCAGGGAAAAACTCTACTATTATGTTGGATGTAATTTTTCAACATTTCCATTCTTTTTTTGTTAATCCCTGCTTTTAGCTCGCTAATTGCTATGTAAAAAAAATTATTCGGAAAACCTCATGTTAGGTTCTGTGCTATTGAACTGTGTTGCTGAAAAATCTAGATTTCAAAATGTTGTTACTATTGGATAACGTGCCAAACCATTCAGAAGATAAGTCATCCAAACGTTGAAGTAATGTTCCTACCAACTAGTACATCTTCTTTAATTAGATTAAGCCATTATATCTACCTTTGAAACTCATTTCATCAGAAAATCATTACAATGGATTTTGGAAAAACATTGATTCCGAATTGAATTGATGGAAAACTGAAGTGATGGAGGCATGGAAACATTTTTCAGTTGTGGACTGTATCGGAATCATAGTTTATCGATCAAAGAAGTAAAACTGTCAACATTAAATGAGTGTCGGAAAAAAGTATGGTCACAATCAGTTCATTCAGGAAATATGGTCGAACCGACAGAAAATGGAATCCAATTCTATTACCATATTTTCCATTCCAATGGAATGGAAAATATGGTAATAGAACTTGCTAAGTTGGTAGGAGGAGAAGGTTTTGATAATATGACTACTGAAGCCCTCGTGGGTAGCACAGTTGGTAGAATCTTCATCATCCCACCCAGGTGGAAAAGACCAAAGTTCAAATCTCGTCGATGATGGGAGGAATTTTTATAGCTATTTTTTACAACGTGGCTGAGTTAGTCGGTTTCAGGCGAGGGTAGCCTAGTTTTTTCTCCTGGAAACTTGGGTTTTTCTTCCAGAAAATTAGAAACACTACCTCAGAACACAATTTGAACACACAGAGCAACGTAGGCTTAGTCGCCGAAGCTCCTTAAAAAATAAATAAATAAAAATATGATTATTGAAGACGTTCAAGAATTACTGGTAGAAAAAGAGGCTAGCAAAGCGGATTTGGTGGAGATGGCATCCGAGGCAAATCAAATCAATTCAGAGGATGATAGTGCAGATTAAAATTCTGAACTTCCAAATTTTACACTAAAAATTATACAGAAAGGCATAAAGTTAGCTGAGCAATTAGAATCTTATTTTTTTGAATTCAGATTATTTCACTGAAAGGAGCCCAAAGTCCAAAAGGGAGCTTCAAAAATGCTTAGTTCCATACGATGAAATTACAAAGATCTATCAAGCAAAAAGCAAACAAACCCAAATTAATGATTTTTTTAAAGAGAACAGAAGATACATGAAATATAGAATGGTGTAATTTTGTCAGTTTTGTTAACGAAATGGTGGTTTTGTTAGCTCTTGGAATGTAGCACTTTTTGTACTGGTTCTTAGTCCCATATAACACAGTTTTGCACTACATGAGATTTTACAGGAACCTAACTACCATGTTATGTTATGTTATTTGGTTTTTAGGAGCATTAGCAACTAAGGCCATATTGCTCCGGAAATATGCGGTGCTCATTCCCTGACCTTTCCGCATCCTCCGTATTTGGTGGTCACAGGCTCAAATTCCCTACCGTGTTATATGAGGGTTACCTGTGTGTGTGTGTGTGTGTGTGTGTGTACATACACACATACACAGACCCTCCCCAACTTACGTAAATTTCTGCCAGCTGAATCAAACTGAAAAAAATATGGAAACTTATTTTGCATCCGGTAGGAAAAAATAGAAGTATTGTGAAAATATAGTAATATGAACCCAATAACACATTGTTGTTTTTTTTTTTTTTTTTTGGACTGTCATTCGAAGACCTCAGAAGTTGAAATTTTTGCTTTATAACTAAGCTATTTAACTATGATTCAGGGAGTAGCTGTATATTATATATATAACTAATACAAACTAAAAATACTACTGAAAATAAATTTAAAATAAAAACAGTTCATTATTCTATTGAGTTAAATTTTGATTGAAATGCAAGGCTACTGAAGTTGATGCCATATACCCAGTAATTTTTAGGAAGGTGGCAAGGTATATCGAACCATTAAGGTTAATTAATTATGAGGGCATCACTGGAGTTTTTATTTTAAATTTATTTTCAGTACTATTTTTAGTTTGTATTAGCTATATTTCAAGCATCATGTAGAGGAATATGCATTTTGCTGCCTCTGATGTTTGCTTTATTTTCTTTAATTTTATTTTCTTTCACTACCATTTTCAACTATTATTCAGTATTCAAGTGTGTGTGTGTGTGTGTGTGTGTGTGTGTGTGTGTGTGTGTGTGTGTGTGTGTGTGTGTGTGTGTGTGTGTGTGTGTGTGTGTGCGCGCGCGCACAGTGTGCCAATAAAATAACAAGACTGACGCTACTACAAAAAAAAAGAATAACACTAATGGCAAAGTAAGGTTATATATTTTCGAAGTACAGTAATACCCTGAAGTTACGCGATAAGTGGGTCCGACGAAAATCGCGTAAGTCGAATTCGCGTAAGTCGGGGTACAACTTTGCATATAAATACATATAAATTTTGCTTAATTGGGACCAAGGACTAACAAAAACACTAGTTTAGAAGAAAAATATTAATAAAATTGCAGTTCTTTATACATAATACAAAATATGTATTAAAAAAACAAATGACTTACGTTAAAAAGTTATTTCGATGTCGATGGCTTCATAAAATCTAACAAATTTGTCTGACGACACAGCGTGTTCCTTTTTTTCATGCAGAATTTCTTCGTAGCAAGCTAATAATTTTTTTATTCCTTGCTTTGTAGCTATAACGCGTTCTTCGTTGGAGTCTATGTTTTCTAAAATTTTACATTGAGCCCTTTTCAATTTTCAACCCGTCAAGTTTGCAATTGTCATGTGCTTTTCGCCGTTGCTTCATTTAGGCCTGTAGCACGTGCAATATCACATGGTCTTTCATTTCGCTCAAAGCGTTTCACAATTTCATATTTTTTCTCTATCGACAGAGGCGGACTGGCCATAAGCCTTACCGGGGAAACCCCGGTGGGCCAGTGTGATTTTGGCCGTAAACCATAGTGTGAGGCCACTATAAATTTTCCCGGGTAAGAATTTTTGATCCAGTCCGCCTCTGTTTATCGATAATTGCTTTTCTTTTTCTCTCTGAATCTGCAGTGTCTTCACCAGGACGCTTCCTTTTCACACCTTTTAATTAAGTATTTTACTCATTTTTAGGGAATAAAGCACAATTACAAAACAAGGAGCACGCTTGATACGCATAAACAAAGCTGCGCGCATGTAGCAACTCAATAAACAACACCATAAAGGCAGAGATACACTATTAACACCTCACATTTCTAGGGGTTATTACCATAAAACAATAAAAATCCAGTTGCGTTTCTGCTAGTGAAATCTGTTATAAACTGGTAGTAAACGCGATCTAATTGCATTTGCGATTATACCGATAGCTGGAATTGTGTTGGTTTTTACGTTATTATGGTGAAATGTGTTTCCCCTTCACTGATATAAAAAACATAAAAGCAGCAAAGTTGAATTTTGTTCATCTTTCGCTCTCAATCTCCGCCGTCGCACCGGATATCGATAACATATGAAAAACGACCTTGAAGATAGTGGGCGGCAGCGTTGCCAAACGAAAAAATCAAGAACCGCGTAACTCCGAGTTCGCGTAAGTCGGGGTAGCGTAAGTCGGGGTATTACTGTATTCAACCTCCAACGTGTACACACCGTTTACATCTTTTATACAAGTTTTAAAAACAGTTCTGGAACTCCTCTTCTGGTAGCACTTTCAGCTGGTTGGTCAGTGCAGTCTGGATGTCCTCTATCATCCCGTATCACATTCTTTTCATGGCTGTTTTGATATTGGGGAACAAAAAGTAATCTGCCGGAGCCAAAGAATATGGGTGACTGGAATTGATTTTTTTGCCAAAAATTGCTTGATGTGGACAGCAGAATGTGCAAATGCATTGTCATGCAACAATCACCAATTTTTGGAGTTGAACATTTCACATCTCACTGAAGAAATTGATCCCACAACCTCTTTTAACACCTCCTCATAGAACTTTTTCATGACTGTTGTCCCTTGAGGTACAAATTCTCAATGGATACTGCCTTTGATACCGAAGATGATGATCAACATGATCTCTGACATTTTGTCACGGGATCGTATTGAAATACCCAACTCTCATCACCGGTAACGATTCTACTCAAAAATGTTGAGTCTGTGTCAACACACACCATAAAATCGATGCAACGCTCTACTCTGTTTTCTCGTTGCTCGAAACTCAGCGAATGCAGTACAAAATGGGAACAAATTTTTCTCTTACCCATATCTTCTTTCAGAATTTCTCATACAGATTCCTTATTGCTACCGATCATCTCAGCAAGCAACCTGATTGAAATTGATATATCTTCAGTCACATTTAGGCCTGAACCTTGAACAATATTTCTTAGTTGGTATGTAAAGCCTAGCAGCTTCAAAGATAAGTTCTTTGAATGCTTCCCATTTTGAATTTGCTGTTGGTAACATCATTAGTTGGTCCTACTGTATAGAATTTAAATACAGTC
Organism: Mastigoproctus giganteus; assembly: GCF_048544385.1. Lineage (NCBI taxonomy): Eukaryota > Metazoa > Arthropoda > Arachnida > Uropygi > Thelyphonidae > Mastigoproctus > Mastigoproctus giganteus. Next base: position 120,692,407 of record NC_143581.1, read on the forward strand.
TCAGACCATCATAGTCGCCTTTATGAAAGCAATAACCCTTCCCTTTACCCCTGATGGTAGTTATCTCCTTGAGTAAATCCCACTTCAGCACACTGTGATCACTGCCACCTAGTAGTTCCTGTATCTGCAGATTCTTAATGCATGAAGAATCACTACTGATAATCAAATCAAGAGTATTGCTCCCTCAAGTTGCCTCCCGAACATGCTGATTTAGTAAACAATCATCCAATAAATCCACAAAAACCTTGCTAGTGTGTGAGTGACCAACCCACAAATTCCAGTCAATATCTGGGAAATTAAAATCCCCCATTATAAGACTCTCTGATTTACTGGCCCACTCTATTTTCCTGTACAGTTTCTTATTATACTTATCAGAGTCATTAGGCCTACAGCACACTCCTACTCTCAATTTTGATCTCCCAATGCTTATGTCACACCAAACTGACTCTGATAAGTACACTGCACTGCCCAGTGATGTCGACTGGCTTCACTTCCTTGGATTTTATGTGTTTCTTAACTAATAGCATAACCCCTCCTGCCTTCCTATCCTGTCTATCCTTTCTATAGACGTTGTACTCCCCAAATTCCAGTTCAGAATTACTTATATCTGTGTGACACCATGTCTCTGATATCCCAACAATATCTACCTTTGATGCTTTGAGCAATACCTCAAATTCATCAAATTTATTTACCAAACTCCTAGCATTGGTGTACACGCAAGTATACTTGCACCTGTTCTTTTTCTTAGCTACCCTAACACAACCCATGTGTTTACTTGTACCCCAATGACTCCCAGCAGTCTCTGAAATATCCTGCATCTTATTTTCCAAGTTGCTGCTCATTCCAATAGACGCGGTGCAAGAATCACTTTCACCTCTGCCAGTGGCTACTGTTAATCTATTAGTCCTAGTATCCCTCCAATCTAGCAGTTTTCCGACCCACCTAACACTGCCTCGATAGCATCAGCAAACATTCTTGAACCCTTTCTATTTAAGTGTATCCCATCCCTGTAGAAGCAGTCTCTCTCTCTCTCTCTCTCTCTCTCCTGTTAACAAGTACAGACCAGGCTGAAAAAAAATTCTACCCCTTGAGCCTTGCGCAATCTTTCCAGGGCCGAATTGATCGACAGGGCTCTCATCATATACTCCCACCTATCGTGTCTGGGCAGAATTGCAGACACTTTCAAATTCAACCCTAATTCACGGCTTTTTTTCAGCAGTGACCTGTACTTGTCAAGTAATTCAGCCGGTCTCCTACTCTTAATATCACTAGTGCCAACGTGTACAATTATATCACCTTTTGTGCCCTTAAAAGATGATATCCGCTCTACAACGTCATCAACCTTTGCCCCTGGCAGACATATCCTGGTCCTGTTCCACCTATCCTTTTTACAAAGCATGTTTCCCGTTCCCTGACAATAGAGTCACCAACAACTACTAGTTCCTTTGGACCAGTGCATTCTGCCTTGGGGGTTGCCGCTGTGTTGCGTGATGCCCAAGTGCAAGGTCTGGTGTTGGTGTGGGCAGCTGAGAGCTTGATGGGCCCCCTCACTTTTAATCCTTCGAGGGCATCCACCCTGTCCTTCAAGCTCTCATATAGGCCCATAACAATGCTGAGTTGTTGCCTGATTTCCTTACACTACTTGCATTGCGCACAAAGACAAAGACAATTTAAGGAGGAACTGGACAGGCATTTGGAGGGAATGGTGTGATTTTTTTTTTTTTTTTTTTTGCTGATGCTGCATAAGCTCATACACATGCTTTCTTGCATCACATGCCACTACTACTACGTCACCGTAAGTCAGTACACGGCACATCAGTTCGAGAGAGGGAAAATTTCTGGTTTACTCATTCAAGCAGTATGCCCACCGGGCTAGCCGGGTGGGTACAGTGCCTACCTAGCAACCCAAAGGTCGCGGGATTGAATCCCGCCTCAGGCTTGGATCAAAGTACTGCAAAAACCTTGGGAGGTGTATTATGGCCACAGAAGCCGATGCGCCAATAACTACCAAAAAAAAAAAAAAGCAGAAATCACCACACAAAGAGCATGCATCAATACATGAACTATGAGCTGGCAGACATGCACCTAGTGTATGTATTAGCAGAGGGCCCACACAGTGTGCTGTGCGCCCCTATGCGGCACAATATCACTTCACAATAAATGTGTGAACAGGTATGGTCGGTGACTGCTTAGTCGGCCCATAACTGTTACCATCCCGCATGAACTCCGCTAAATATCGGATCTTCCTTGAACAAGTTCTACCAGGGTTACTTGATGATGTTCCAGCAAATGTGAGACGCAACATTTGGTTACAACATGACGGGCCGCCTGCCCATTATGGAAGGTGTGTTCGTGACCATTTGAACAGGTGTTTTGGGCGTCGATGGATTGGCCGTGGTGGACCCGTTACCTGTCCCCCACACTCACCTGATTTATCGAGCCTTGATTTCTTTCTGTGGGGGCCTCCAAATCTATCGCGTATGAATTGCCTGTGGAGATGGAAATGAATCTCGTGGCGAGACTCGTCTGCGCTGCTGCTACTGTCAAAGAAACTCCAGGTGTGTTTGACGGTGTCCGCAAATCCATGCTGCGTTAGTGTCACGCATGCATCGCATCTCCTGGTGGAACCTTCGAGCATCTGTTGTAACATCATGAAATGCATCTATCTCGTACTCCATTGTTAATATTATGTCAAATAAATGTTTGCCACTAATTACTGTCTTGTGCCATTTCCGCTTCTTGTGCCTCTGCTACTACTTTCCCATGACGTTTCCGGTTAAGTGTTCCTATGCGATTCAAATTCCTTTAGATGTTACCTACCTCCCCTAAACGTTTGTACCAATATTTTTGAGACACCCTGTATACAGAGTGATTCACTACCAGTACGACAAACTTGCAGGAGGTGTAGGAGGCACAAAGACGAATCGGAATCACATAGCATTGCAGGGTCCAAAATGCCTTCGTCATGTGGTAGAGGACGTTGATCGGGAGGTTGCATGAACAGCGATCTCGCTGGAAGTCAGCATTTGCGAACCGTTTCTGTTGAAGAAACCAAGCAGAAAAAGTCCTCCGGAGTGGATAATCCGCAGGCTCCAATGATTGGACGCGTTGCAGATGGTATGAACTCATTTGGTTTGTTGACAGTATCCTCCATACAATGGATTGGGAAATACCCAATCGTTGGCCTATCGCTCGAGTACTCGTACTCGGATTGCCTTCTGCAAGACGTAGGACTCATTGTCTGGCGTCCTCGTTGTTCGCTCTCGATTCATGGTACCTCTCGGGAAACAACCAGTCTCACGTAACCTTCTGTGCACACGTGCGAAAATCGTATGATGAGGAGCACGCCTGTGCGGGAAACGTTCCTGGTACAAGTGCAGAGCGCCACGCCCGTTACAGTCCGCAGCTCCATACGCTAGGTGCATATCGGCCAGTTCAACGTTTGAATACTCGTCCATCCTATTGCCTCGGGAACCGGTTCGCAAATGCTGACTTCCAGCGGGATCGCTTTTCACGCAACCTCCCATTCAACGTCCTCTTCCGCATGACGAAGGCATTTCGGACCCTGTAATGCTATGTGATTCCGATTCGTCTTTGTGTCCCCTACACCTCCTACAAGTTTGTCGCACTGGTAGTGAATCACCCTGTATATATATATAATATATGTATAAAATGATAAATATGAGGCAAAAAGTTAATTGAGTGAAAAAAGTAATAGGACAGTTGTTGTACCTAAGTGCACAAAGCAGCATTTCCATTTATTGTACATACAATTATTAAAATTTATATACAAAACTTACAAAGAAGATATATACAATTTTATATACATTAACATTTTCATTAAACACATATAAGATACTATATTATATGTGACCTCCTGTTGCTTTGCATACATGTATCCCAGAATCGAGGGTGGCTCCTAGGCAAAAGCCCATCTCCACAAAGTTATTCTGTTCTGGCGTAGAACCTGTATGAAGCAACCCTAAAAACATGTGTGGTATTACCATCTCACCAAAGCCAATACAAGGCAGCTACTGCCTGATGTCCTTCCCGGATTTACATTACCTGTTCATGCCAAAATGCACAATTGCCGCACCCATCGGAGGTAGTGCAATACCGGTGGGTGCCAGTAATCTTGATATCAAGTGGAGAAAACTCCACAAACTATCTTCCGTACCACTGAGAAACTAATTATTATTTTAATTAGATATGTATATATTAAGTGCAGTAGCATCATTAATACACAGCCATTTCTGAATTAACAGAATATTTATAAGGCGGCATCGTTTTAAGTTATATCTCATATTGTGAATATCTTCACATCGAGTTGCCATGATATTGCACTACTTCGAATAAGTAACGCTTCACCTGGGGAGAAGACTAATGTTACTTATTCTCAGATGGATACCACCACCACCACCACCACCACCCAGACAGCACCATTTCACGGCTATTTGGCCCTTCTTCGGTGGGTGGATAAGTACCCAAGTGATGCAATAATGGCAAATGGTTATGAATTATAACTCCACAATATGAGAGATGCTTGATGGTGTATGATGTATTTAGACTAAGATGCGTTTACGGCTAAAGCTTCAAGCTTCGAGCAAGTTTAGACTATGTATATTTTAGACTATATAGACTATATACATAGTCTAAACTTGCTCACAGCTTGAGGCTTTAGCCCTAAACGCATCTTAGTCTAAATACATCATACACCATCAGGAATCTCTCATATTGTGGAGTTATACTTCACAACCGTTTTGCCATTATTGCATCACTTGGGTACCCACCCACCCACCCACCGAAGAAGGGCCAAATAGCCCTGAAACGGTGCCGTCTGGGTGGTGGTATCCATCTCAGAATAAGTAACATTAGTCTTCTCCCCAGGTAAAGTGTTCCTTATTCAAAGTAGTGCAATATCATGGCAACTCGTTGTGAAGGTATTCACAATATGAGATATAACTTAAAACGATGCCGCCTTATAAATATTCTGTTAATTCAGAAATAGCTGTGTATTAATTATACATAGTCTAAACTTGCTCACAGCTTGAGGCTTTAGCCCTAAATGCATCTTAGTATAAATTAGATTTATACATCACTTGTTCTAAATATGCTCAGAGTCTCAGAATTCCTGACAACCAGAAAAACCAATTTATAACTAGATTACATACAATGGACAAAGTTTAACTACATAAGTACTGCACAAGGAAACCTTGTGCAGTACTTATGTGTAGTTAAATTCCACAAACCTCTATCTCTACAGAGACCACCTCCATATTCAATTAACAGCACTGTGTAGACTTTCCGTTAGAACTTTTAAATCTGCTGACAAACACAATGAGATAACTACAAACTCTTTCACATAAAACTACTGTTTCACAGAAACAGAAACAATTGGCGCCTCCGTAGCCAGGTGGGAAGGAGCAGCAGCAGTGCGTAGCACACGCTTCTTGATTAGACCGGGGTTCGAGCCCGTCACCACCAAATACGGAGGATGCGGAAAGGTCATTCAGGGAATGACCTTTCCGCATATCCCGGAGCAATATGGCCTTAGTTGCTAATGCTCCTAAAAACCAAATAACAACAACAACAGAAACAATTCTTAACAGTAACAATTAATAGAATTGTATATAATACCAATTTTCATAAATCAACACAACATTAATTAACATAAATCAATACAATAATTGACATATATCAACACTATAAGAATTTACATAAATCTTCTGTTTTTCACATAAAAACCCTTTGTCTTTTGTGAAGTCAATCTCCAAAAGAAGCCGAAGTTCTTAGCTGAGTGCTCAATGTAAAGACAGTTCTCGAGAAGATTTGCAGAGCATTAAAATTATCACACTGTTCAACTAGGATATTTACATTGTTCTCCATTAAGTTTAGAACCACAGACACTAAAACTGCTCTAGGTTGAGAATACAATGAACAGTTCCGAAGTACATGAATCCACATTTCATATTCTCCACCATGTGCAGTATGGGTCTGGCTCCAGACCGCACTCAAATAACTTAGCCCAAAGGGACCCATGTCCTGTTAGCAGATAAGAAGTTGTAATAGAAGGCCTAAACCATGAAATAACTCCAGCGGTTGTTGGGAATTCCACTTGCGCGATATACTTTCTTGTAACAAGGCCAAATTCGCTCTCATCCAATTTTCTTTGCCAAACAACAGTAAATTCCTTCTAAATCCGTTTTTTTATCCCTTTTAAAATCACTGGCTGGGTCAGTTGTAACACCAAGCATTGTCTTAAATAGACCTTTTTTTTGGTATAGTATATCAAATCCTGGAAAGCAACATACAAATCCACAGGGATCATAATGCCAAGATTTGGAGTACGTTATTTGAAACTGACCTTGGAATATTATTGATCATCAGAAGAACTGATCTTTGTGTGGAGATAAGTTTCTGTTTCACTTTATTGATACTTTTTGGTAATAACAGGCAAGAATACGGTTTCATAGTAAATGTTCAAATAATCCCCACTCCTTTCTGGAGACTGATCACAGAGGCTGTGAAAAAATGGATTTTATCCCTGAGTTTTGACAAGAGACAAAAAACTGAGTTTGTTATCTAAAGTGATACCCAAATACTTAGTTTGCAATACATAAGGGATTTGAGAATTATTCAGTCAGATTCTGCGCAGCCTACTGTAGCTAAAACGGTTCTTAAAAGTCATAAAACGGGTTTTATTGGAGGATATTTTCGATTTGTTGACTGTAGCCCATGCCATCAAATCATCCAAGATAGGCTGTATTTTCTCTTCAGTTATTCTCCTTGTGCTCCATCAGCCACAATCACCAAGTCATCTGCATAAGCTATCTTGCTGATACCATTGTGTTCCCTTGTTAACCACTGATCCAGAACGGTGTTCCAAAGGAGAGGTCCCAACACTGATCCTTGGGAGCATCCTGTGGAAACTCGAGCCCAATATGTAAGATGTTTAGCCCCAACCTTAATATATCTATCACTAAAGTACGATCACAGTCTGCAGATCTCAAGTCCTGAGGGCACTTTCCCACCATAAAGTGTCAAATGCGCCATCGAAGTCCAAAAGTCAACTGTGTCCAACTCACCTACTAAATACATACTTGCAGGGTGCAAGAACGTATTTAGCAGGTGGGACACACAGTTGATCAGAACATTTATGGTGTCTTCAGCCGACCGCCCTTTCTTGAAGCCATATTACACTTCTGAGCATAGATGTTCTTCTAGCATTTTTAGGATTCTTGGGGCTAACTTTCTCTCAAACAACTTCCCCAGGTTTGCTAAAAGCAAAATAGGTCTGTAGGCCCCGCAGATCCAATATTGATCTCCTAGGCTTGTACAGTATTTTGAATGGAGCTATTTTCCATTGATGTAGAAACATTCCTTCTAGTAACCACTTGTTCATCAAATTTAAAAGAGCGTGTGGGAAAACTTCAAAAAATTTTACGACTTTATTCTCAATCAGGTCAATACCTGGGCACTTCTTGCCATTGAGCTTTGCCACTGCATTGGCCAATTCCAGGAGTGTAAAGGGTTCAGTGTCCAATGGTCCTTCATAAATTTCATTATCTTGATGTGTTTGCATTTGTTCAGATGAATTGAGATCCGTTAAATCTTTGGGAAATAGGTTGTTGATTATGGAATCCACAGTAGACATCCAGTCAAGTCTCTTGACCATCTACTTTAACTGTGTTATAAACATCCCAGCAAGCCATTTTGTTCCTTGATATCCGGTAAACCAGACCCCACAGCTCTTTGTTTCCGATATCCATAATGAAATTTTGCCAACACCTTACTTTGGAGCTGGCAATTGCCTTCTGATAGTTTTTCCTTAAGTTACTGTATGCTTCCCTGTAAATCCGAACATCCTCGGCTGAAAGGTGCCTATGTTGCTGGAATTTTTTTGTAGCCTGTTGTACTTGCTTTCGCATATTACCACCAAGGAACAGAAGTTCATTTGGTCTGCTTTCTTTTTGCTGAGTGCTCCATTGCCAAATACAGGTGGGTCTGGATGAAATTTGTAAACTCTACTGCTGTCATAACGTTTAAATTGTCTACAATATCTGCAGTGAAAATGTTGAGAAGGTAATCTTTGAATCTGTTCCATTTAATGCTAGTCATTGAAAAACGTCTAGTCTTCTGGCTGTGAGTCATTATATTGCTGTTGTGGCTTCAAACCAAATACAATAGCATAGTGGTCATTATTTACTAGGCTTGGGATAACATCCCAGTTGGTGAGAATACTATCTATTTTGACCATGGTAAGAATGACGTCTATATTGGATTTACCATTCACGGTAGAGAATGTGAAAGGCTCGTCAGGCAAGTTTTGCACACTTAAGTTATAGAATAAAATTAAATCCTCTCGAGTGCCAATCCTCTAGGGTCAGTAAAACGGCTGTACCCGAAGTTGGATTTGGTGTTTAGATCCCCCTGCTATTATAAGATTTTTAGAAGCGAAATAAGTACATATATTGTCCAAACAATGGAGAGTCAATTGTATGTATTCAGCTGGCAGACAGTAGACAGAGGCGCCGCCGTAGCTAGGTGGGAAGGAGCAACAGTGCGTAGCACACGCTTCTTGATTAGACCGGGGTTCGAGCCCGTCACCACCAAATACGGAAGATGCAGAAAGGTCAGGGAATGACCACCGCATATCCCGGAACAATATGGCCTTAGTTGCTAATGCTCCTAAAAACCAAAACAACAACAACAACAGTAGACAGACAATATAAAAACTTGTGAAAGGCGTTGAAATCATTAAACAAGTCAGTGATGTGCACAAACCAGTAATGTTCGTAAGAACCTGATTATTATTTAAAACAACTATAGCACTTTTTTGAAGGTTTGTCAAGTGGTGGGAAATCCCATTACTTTTTGGGCCTCACCTGTGAAGAATGAAAGGGCTCCTGTATGCAAATAATATCAAAATTATTTTCTAATGGTGTTATTCTAATCTCGTCCATTGCCACTCTTGAGCGCTGACCATTTATCTGATGAACTTTTACACCCTCATATATAATTTTACGTAAAATTGGATTCTTACCACCAGCCAATTCTGTCACCAAATTTGAACCATTATCACTCATGTTTGGTTCTGCTGTCAGTAAGTTTTACTGCTTTCAAATATTCAGGACCCTTGGCATCCATAACGGAATGATTGTAATCTCTACCATGTCTCTTGCAGTTAATATATTTTGTAGAATCTTCTTTATGGGGCAATCTACAAACACACAACAACGCTCTGCACAGTGTCCACAAGAAACCGCCTTATGTGAATAAAATTGTGCCAAGTGGCCATACCCCAAACAACGGAAAACTTGCTTACAATCGGAACCTGTGGATTGTGAATCCAAGATAGATTCTATCACTTTCCAGGATATACCTCATCAAACGAGGACTAAATCCGACCACCCAATTAATCAATTTTGGACCCGATCCAGAACTAAATCTAAAAGTCACTTCGTCTTTAACTTCATCCTGCGAGAATCCAAAATCTTTTAAGTTTTTAATGAACAGATCATTAAGTATATCCTCCTTAACATATTCATGAGGAACACAATATATTAACACTGTTGGTTCAGATAGCTGAGGTTTCTCTTTCAAGTCCGGAGCAGAAGAGATCCCATTAGATCTGCCGAATTGGTGGTCTCCACAAGGATCCCCTTATTCCTAATTACATGAATACCTTTTATTTTCATCTCCTTGTGGTCACACTTAATAAACTGAGTCACTTTCTGCTTTACATCCTGACTCAAGCTCAGTTGGCCTTAGAATAATCAAATTCTGAGGATCAGGCACACCCCTAGGAAACGATAAGGATCTATCCCGACTTGCACTGCTAGTCCTCTGTCTGAATCTTGGTTTATCCTGGATGACAGCAGGATTAACCAACTTAACAAGTAAAGTAAAAGTAAAAAAGTAAAGTAAAGTTAAGAAACATAAAATCTAAGGCACTGCATACAATTGATGTTGGTGGACAATGAAATGTTCAGTCTGTTTGGTGTGACATAAACATTGGGAAAGAAAAAATGAGAGTAGGTGTGTGTTATAGGCCTAATGAATCTGATGAGTATAATGAGCAATTGTGCAGAGAAATAGAGTGGGCCAATAAATCAGAATGTCTTATAATGGGGGATTTTAACTTTCCAGATATCGACTAAAACTTGTGGTTGATCACTCACACACCAGCAAGACTTTTGTGGATTTATTGAATGACTGTTTTCTACAGTAACATGTTTCAGAGGCAACCAGAGGGAGTAATGAACTTGATCTGGTTATCAGCAATGATTATTCATGCATTAAGAATTTGCAGATAAAGGAACCACTGGGTGACAGGGATCACAATGTACTGATCTGGGAATTACTTAAAGAAGTAACTACCATCAAGGCTAAAGGGAAGAGCTATTCTTTCGTAGAGGTGACTACAGGGGTCTCAGGCAGTTTTTAAATTCTGTACAGTGGGATCAGCTGATGACGTTACCAATGTTGAATTCTAAATGGGAAGCCTTCAGGGACATAATTTTGGAGGCTACTAGGCTTTTCATTCCAACTAAGAAATACTCTTCGAGGTTTAGGCCTAAATGGATGTTAGATGAACTGATGAGGCTCATGGCAGAGAAGAAAAATGTTTGGGATGTATATAAAGTATCAGGTGACACAGAAGCAGCACCTCCATAGCCAGGTGGTCAGGAGTGGCAGTGTGTAGCACACGCTTCTTGATTAGACAGGGGTTCGAGCCAGTGACCACCAAATACGGAGGATGTGGAAATGACCACTGCATATCCCCATAGCCTTAGTTGCTAATGCTCCTAAAAATCAAATAACAACAAAACAAACACAGAAGCCTATGGCAGATATAAACTAGTCTGTAATCAAGTGACAAAGGAGGTTAGGCAGGCAAAAGCAGATTACGAGAAATCCTGGGCAAAGGAAGCAAAGAAAAACAGCAAAAGTTCTTTACTTATGTAAACTCTAGAAAGAAAGGGATGAACCAGATTGGACCACTTAACATAGATGGGTTGACTATTGATGATCATGCTCAGGTAGCTGATAAACTGAATGAGTATTTTGCATCTACATTCACACATGAGGAGTTATTCAAGAGGGGAGTGCCAGAAGTTTATCAAACTCTTAACAGGGAACTAAGTGATTTTGTAATAACTGAGAGCATAGTGGAAGAGAAACTGTTGAAGTTAAACATAAAAAAGGCACCTGGGGTGGATGGGATCTATCCAGTTTTTTAAAGGAGGCAGCAAAGGAAGTAAGCAAACCGTTAGCGATAATTATCAGAGCTTCCTTGGACTTAGGGGAGGGATGGTTCAGTGGGAGACAACAGAGAGTGGTAACCAATGGACACTGCTCTTCGTGGACAAATGTTATTAGAGGAGTTACTCAGGGTTCAGTGTTGTTCCCATTGTTCTTTTGTCTATTTATCAATGATATTAATGAAGGATTATCAGGTTTAATGTCCAAGTTTGCAGATGACACCAAGGTTGGCAGGGTTGTTAATGACACTAAAGACAGTATGCTACTGCAACAGGATCTAGAAAAGTTAGGCAGATGGGCTGAAAAGTGGTAACTGAAGTTTGTTTGTTTGTTTGTTATTTGGTTTTTAGGAGCATTAGCAACTAAGGCCATATTGCTCCGGGGATATGCGGTGGTCATTCCCTGACCTTTCCGCATCCTCCGTATTTGGTGGTCACGGGCTCGAACCCCGGTCTAATCAAGAAGCGTGTGCTACGCACTGTTGCTCCTGCCCACCTGGCTACAGAGGCGCCGTTAACTGAAGTTTAACATTGACAAATGGAAAGTACTGCATGTGAATAGCAGTAACCCAAGAGAAATGTACCAACTCTGTGGTACTACACTCAGGGAGGTGGTGAATGAAAAAGACCTGGGGGTAATTGTGCAGTCAGATATGAAGTTCTTTGAGCAGTGCAAATGGGCTGCCAGAGCAGGTCATGGAGTTTTGTCAATGATATATAGAAATTTTGCTAGCAGAGACAAGGAAGTGATTATCCCTTTGTATAAGGCAATGGTCATGCCACACCTTGAGTAATGTATACAGGTCTGAAGGATTCATTTTAGGAATTGCTAGAATGAGTACAGAGAAAGGCAACAAGATTGGTGAGAAAAGCAAAGGGGTGTGCTTATGAAGAAAGGCTTAAGTTCTGCTAGTTGCAGCATCTGGAGAATAGGCACCTGTGAGGTGGTCTGAGGTGCAGACTCAATGCTGATAGGATACTTCCGCTTGCTCAGACTAAAAACTGAGGGGGCACAGATTGAAATTGAGAAAAGACAGTTGTAGAAAATATTTGCAGAAGTTTCCCTTTAGCCAACAGGTAGTTGATTGCTGGAACAGACTTCCATCTATTGTTGTGGGAAGTTGATAGCTTAATTAAATTTAAGACTGTACTAGAAAAAACATTTGGAGTGACCAGATGGGTAAAATGGGAAGGGGTTTTTTTTTTTTTTTTTGGCTGATGCTGTATAAGCTTGCTTTCCCGCATCATATTCCTCAACTAATGCTATTAACTATTTTATCCTCTATACCACCTGGGGAATCAGGAACTCCATAACCCTCACCGTTCCCAGCTGTGCCACTTGATTTCCATAAACGAGAGACGGGTGATTCATATCTTCTTTGTCGTTCAAAGTATACATTTTTTTTTTTTGTCAAGTTTTACGTTTGTCAATTTCCTGTTTTGTAACAGTTTTAGGGGTCTTTAACCTCCTCAACATTTTTCCTTACTGGTGTCTAGAAAATTTCTTTTTCAGGAGGCACCTGTTTTTTTTTACAAAATCCATAGAGGAAGAATATGCTTCAAATTCCTTAGGCCAGGTAATATCTTGGTCTTCTTCAGACATTAGTCAGGCATTTGTTGTGTAGAAAAACAAATGAGACCACAACAACCAATTAATTCCAACAGTTTTATCAGTATATGTCCATATAGACACTTCACGCCACCAGGGGTGAAATCCGCATAACTAATGGAGATTTTACCAAGGTTGTTTTTCAGATCTCATCCCCTATTTTAACAGGGGGTGCCACAAAAATATTTACAAAATAAGTAAAACTAAGATCCTCAGCTCCAAAATTAAAAGGGTTACAGCCACTTAAAGTTTCTATAAAAATATCCCAAAAAATAGCCCCATGTTAACCTATGGGACTTTTCCAAAATTGCAATATAAGTTCTAAGTAATAAAAGACTGATATATCGACAGTTTTTGATGACACACAAACGTTTAAAAGTTTTTCTCTAAAGAGGGCCACCCTAAAACCAGTAAATCGGCAAGGCAATGAGATATCAAAAAATCCATTTTGTACAATCGTATCTCAATGGGACAATGTAAACTCTATGGCACTCTTCGCAAAGAAAAATCCTCTATGCTAAACCTACAAGGCTATAGACTGTATATGTGTCGCGATTAGCATTCGAAGACAAAATTTTCAAACACCAATATCTTGTTTGTCTCTTCAATAAACTTTTATCCTATGACTCACCAATCTTATCTCTACCCATGACATATATTTTATAAACATAACTCTTTAAACCACACTTATATATCAAAAAAAAGAGCACAATTCCCTATACACTTCACACTACCATCACCACGCCACCTCAGGACATGTGAAGCAGCAACAAAGGATACAAAAGTATATATATATATATATATATATATATATATATATATATATGTGTGTGGTAGAAGTAATAAAACTGTTGAAAAGCAGGTAGATGAAGGTGAAGAAGGATAGAAGAAAAAGGAAGTATTAAAGGTGGGGGAGAGAGAGAGAGAGAGAGAGATAGAGTGAAAATTCCTAAATGATATGATGAATTAAATCAAATTATAGGCTGAATTGGTAAGCCAATTAAAAGGGAGTGAACTGTAAAGCAAAAGTAATAATAATTTAAAAATATAAAGGAATAGCAAGCATCAGATAAAGGTGGAAAAATTTAGTAATATAGTCTAAACAGGTGGAAAGAAATTACAAAAAATAAAAAAATCTGCTGCAAGTTAAACATATACAGTAGAACCCCGATAAGAAATTCCCGCATAAGCAGTTTTTCCCCTGTACTAGGTTTAGTTTTTAAATTCCCAATTTTATTGTAATGTACTATTTTCTCACGAAAGAAGTTTCCCATGTAAACAGCTTTCCTGCATAAAACATATGTGATAAAGAATACATGGTGTATTATTAGAATGAAATTTTCCCACTTCATACGTTTCTGTAAATATAGAAATTCTTCATTTTTATATTAAAAAAATATAAAACAATTTAAACAAGTTAGCATTTGTAAAGGCATATGATGCAAGAAAGAAAAGCTTATAACAGCATCAGCCAAAAAAAAAAAAAAAAACTTCTGATTTAACCCATCCACTCGTTCCAACCATTTGTATAGTTCTAACTTGAATCTATTTAAACTATCAACTTCTACAACGATAGATGGAAACCTGTTCCAGCAATCAACCACACGCTGGCTAAAGGCAAACTTCCGCACAACTATCCTACAACTGTCTTTCTTAAATTTCAATTTATGTCCTTTCAGGTCATTATTCTGAGCAATAGGAAGAATCCCATTGGCATTCAGCATGCTCAAACCATTCAAGGCTTTATACACCTCAATCAGTTCGCCTCACAAGTGACTAGTCTCCAGACACTGTAATTTGCAAAACATAAGCTTTTTTTCATAAGAGCAACCCTTCATTCCATTCACTAATCTTGTTGCCCTTCTCTGTACTCTTTCCAGCAGCTCTACATCTTTCTTAAAATGAGGCCACCAGACCTGTATACAGTACTTAAGGTGTGGCCTGACCATTACCTTATACAAGAGGATAATCACCTCCTTATCCTTGCTAAAAAAATTCCTGTATTTCATTTACAAGACTCAATGGGCTACTCTTGCAGACCATCTGCACTGCTCAGAAAACTTCATATATGACAGCACAATTATCGCCAGGTCCTTTTCGTTCTGTACCACCATCAGTGTAGTACTACACAGTTCAAACATTACTCTGGGGTTACTGCTTCCCACATGCAGTATTTTACATTTGTCAATGTTAAACTTCATTTGCCACCTCTCAGCTCATCTGCTCAAATTTTCTAGATCCTGTTGCAGTAGCGTAATGTCATTAGTGTTATTGACAACCCTGCCAAACTTCGAATCGTCTGCAAACTTAGACATTAAACCTAATATACCATCACCAATATCATTAATAAATACAGAAAACAACAATGGACTCAATACTGAACCCTGGGGGACTCACTAATAAAATTAGTCCACAAAGAGCAGTGTCCATTGATTACCATTCTCTGTCTTCTCCCATTCAACCATCTCTTTATCCATACCAGCAATCCAAGGCCACACTGCATCCAATGCCACACTGCTCCAATTTGTACAGCAGACTTCCAAGTGCAGCAGTATCAAAAGCCTTTTTAAGATCCAATTATATGATATCAAAATTATTCTTTGCATCCAGTTTCTTTGTGACCACACCATAGTATCCAATTAAATTGCCTCCATTAATTTCCCTGGAACGGAAGTTAAATTAACAGGTCTGTAATTACTGTCGCCTTTTGATTCTCCTTCGTGAATTGGGGGTAACATTTGCACATCTCCAGTCTATGGGTACTTCCCCTGAGTCCAAGGAAGCTCTTATAATTATGGCTAAGGGTTTGATAACTTCCTTTGCTCCCTCCTTTAATATAACTGGATAGATCCTGTCCACCCCAGGTGCCTTTCTTATGTTTATCTTCAATAATTTCTCTTCCACTTTGCTCTCAGTTATTACAAAATCATCTAGCTCATTGCCAGAGTTTTATACACCTCTGGCATTCCCCTCCCTGAATAATTCCTCATGTATGAATGTAGATGCAAAATACTCATTTAGTTTGTTAGCTACCTGAGCAGGATTATGAACACTTGAACCATCGATATCAAATGGTCCAATTTGATTAATTCCCTTCTTTCTAGAGTTTACATAAGTAAAGAACTCTTAGCTGTTTTTCTTTGCATTCTTTGCCAAAGATTTCTTGTAATCTGCCTTTACCTGCCTAAGTTCCTTTGTGAGTTGGTTAAAGACCAGCTTATATTTATCATAGGCTTCTGTGTCACCTGTTATTTTATATGTATCCCATGCATTTTTCTTCTCTGCCACATGTCCAATTAGGAGTAACCTTGAACAATATTTCTTAGTTGGTATGAAAAGCCTAGTAGCTTCCAAGATTAATTCTGAATTTGCTGTTGGTAATATCATCAGTTGATCCCACCATAAAGAATTTAAATACTGTCTCACACTACCGTAGTCATCTTTACGAAAGCAAAAACCCTTTCCTTTACCCCTTCTGGTCATTACCTCTTTGAGTAAATCCCACTTCGGCACACTGTGATTCCACCTAGTGATTCCTTTATCTGCAGATTCTTAATACATGAAAAATTACTACTGATAATTAGGTCAAGAGTGTTACTCCCTCTAGTTTCCTCCCGAACATGCTGCTGTAGAAAAAAATCATCCAATAAATCCACAAAAGCCTTGCTAGTATGTGTGTGTGACCAACCCACAAATTCCAGTCAATATCTGGGAAATTAAAATCGACCATTATAAGACACTCTGATTTACTGGGCCACTCTATGGGATATCAGAGTCATTAGGCCTATAACACACTCCTACTCCCAATTTTGCTTTCCCAGTGCTTAGGTCACACCAAATTGACTCGACACTGCACTGTTCAGCCATGTTGACTGGCTTCACTTCCTTGGATTTTATGTGTTTCTTAACTAATAGCATAATCCCTCCTCCCTTCCTGTACACATTGTACTCCCCAAATTCCAGTTCTGCATTCCTTATATCTGTGTGACACCATGTCTCTGATATCCCAACAATATCTGCCTTTGAAATTTTGACCAAAACCTGAAATTCGTCAAATTTATTTACCAAACTCCTACCACTGGTGTACACACAAGTATACATGCCCCTGTTGCTATTCTTAACTACCCGAACACAGCCCATGTATTTACTTTTTCCACAATGACTCCCAGGAGTGTCTGGAATCTCCTGCACCTTGTTTTCCAGGCTGCTGTCCATTTCAATAGAAGCAGTGCAAGAATCACTTTCACCTCTGCCAGCAGCTACTGTTAATCTATTGGTCCACGAATCTCCCCCAAACTAGCAGTTTTCCGACCCACCTAACACTGCCTTGATAGCATCAACAAATATTCTTGCACTCTTTCTAGTTAACGCGTATCCCATTCCTGTATAAGCAATCTCTCTTGTTAACAAGCACAGACCAGGCTGAGAAAAATTCTACTCCTTGAGCCTTGCACAATCTCTCCAGGACCAAATTGATTGACAAGGCTCTCATCATATATTTCAGTATCGAGTTTTATCTCCACCCAAGTTATGTTCTACAAATTTCGTATCTCCTATCAAGTTATATATACTAATTTATAACATTATTATTTAGTTAAAAAATTACGTTTGTAAAATCTAAATAGTTATAATAATAGATAAATTTAACTGTCAGTTGCCACCCACATGGTTCGAACTCTCCACTATCTATGCCAAATCACCAATTCTAAAAGCTCTGATAGTAGTAGAGCTGTCGTAGTTTCAATCTACGTGACAAGTTAAATTATTAATCATGCAAGTAGTGCTATAATATGATTTATAATCCTCTGCTGATACTGATTACACTGCTACAAGTTATGTAGGAACTACCAGTATCTGCTGTATTGATACGAAAACAATGGCGACAGATTCGAATGCTACTATCGATACTATTTATACAATGCCAACAGGAATTGACTGTGGTTTTCTACGCAATTACAAGGCTGAGTAAAAAAATAAACACACCAATTTAATTAGCAAATTACTAAAAAAGTATACTACTAAATTTAAATCAAAAATTATCTAATACCATAATAATCTCAAATCAATAAATAAAAAGAGTTCACTTAGCGGCTTTGAACACGTCTGGCTCCCACCAGCCTCGTCAGCGAACTCCCAAGTTAATGGATAGCATCAGTTTAGTTCGTAGTATACTACTGAAGTATGTGAAATAGCATTTTTTTCCATCTCATATTCTGAATGCCTTCACAACGAATTGCCCCGATATTGCACTACCTTCAATAAGCCATGCTTTGCCACTGAAGCCACCAAGAATCCACTGGTGAAGCGTTGCCTATTCAAGAATCCACTACCAAAGGTAGTTCAATATTAGGGCTACTCATTGTGAAGGGTTTCACAATATGAGATATAACAAAAACAATGCAATTTCACCTACTTCGGTGATTTACTAAGAACTAAAATGATATTACGCACTAACTTGTTCAATAAATTTTCTAGTCGGAGGCTTTCAGCACTAAAACCTTTTTTAGTATAAACAGCACTAAAACCTTTTTAGTATATAAACAGCACTAAAACATTTTCAGTATAAACAGCACTGAAACCTTTTTAGTATATAAACAGCACTAAAACGTTTTTAGTATAAACAGCACTAAAACCTTTTTAGTATAAGTGACATATTATAATTGTTTTTATCGATATCCATAATTGGATACGTCGAACATGTTAAGCATTAAGTTCTGATGGTTGTGAACAGTTCTGAATTAGTGGATTGTTGCTGCCTTATTGTAATTGTGAGCTTTTAAGGTATATTGAAACTCCAAAGGAGCTCATTCTTCCAACATGGTAATGGGTTTAATGAACAGATTGTTAAGCAATTAGAAATCATCAGTTTAAAAATGTTTCCCATATGTAGGGTAAAATATTTATAAATTCTGAAATAGTATTTAAAAATGATCTCTTTAACTTACATATGTGTATCTTTTCATTTTTATTTGTGTAGTTAATATTTCATACCCTTAAGGTCATTTCCCTTCTAAGAAGTTTTCCCTCATAAGAAGTTCTAAACCTCCACTCCTTAGGAAAATTTCTTATCTGGGTTCTCCTGTATATTCATAATAATACAGGTATTTTATCAGGGGACTACACCTGATTATGTATCAATGCCTGCATTTCTATGCTTACCCATATTTGTAGAAAAAAAGGGAATTCAAAAATGAGTGCAAAAAATAAATAAATAAAAAGGCAAAAAATAGCAGACCTTCCACAAAGATAGGTAAGGTAGTCCCAACGCAGTGTTCAAGTAAAATAAGTATTTATAGTATAAACTAGATGTGATAATAGAAACAAAAGTAGGTAGTTACATGCGTGTGAAAGATAAGAAGAATAATTTACTGTAGTATTAGAAGAATATGCAAGCAAATGGTATAAGGCAAGGGAATAAAAAGCGCATTTAAAATTAGGCAAAGATAGTGAAGGGTAAAGAAAGTAAAAACGTTTCTATTGCCCTCATATTACACTAATAGTTTTATGAATGAGAAAAAGGAGGAGCAGAAAGTAGAAAGATAAAAAAACAGAGAAAAGAATATTAAAAGCTGGGCAAGCTGGGGGCATAAAGTCCCAACCTTTTAGCAAGGATTCTGACTAAGCAAAGATAGTTTTGAAAAAGTGCTGAAAAAAAAAACTGAAAAAGTACCAAAAAACGAGCCAAACAAGACCGAATAGAGCCGCAAATTAAAAACTATAAAGAAATATATACACTTGCAAATAAGAAATTAAAAAAACGGATGCCTAGAATTTCCAAGTAATGAGTAACATCGATCAGGAGGGAAGATATAGAAAGGGTTGTAATTTTGAGTGTAATATAAGAAGAGTAATTTAGAGTGTAGTATTAGAAGAATACGAAAGCCAATAGTATAAGGCAAGGAAATAAAGCCACAAATGAAAGAATATAAAAAAATATATATATATACAGTCGAACTCGGTTATAGCAAGCATCAAGGGACCGACAAAATAGTATAAACTAGATGTGATAATAGGAGCAAAAGTAGGTAGTTACATGCATTATTTTTGGTGGAGTTCAACTAAACTCAGTACTGGAGGAAAGGGACTTGGGTGTTACGATACGATCAGACATGAAATTCTCTGAGCATTGTAAACAAGTTGCAAGGAAGGCCCATGGCGTCCCATCGATGATCTATCAAACTTTTGCAAGTAGAGATAGGGACGTGATAATCCCATTATATAAGGCTTTTGTTAGACCACACTTGGAATACTGTGTTCAAGTATGGAGACCGCACCTAAAGAAAGACATCGAGCTTCTTGAAAGGGTGCAAAGATGGGTAACTCGCTGGTGAGATTGGCTGGTGAGAGTTTGGAAACTAGGCACCTTAGAGGAGATTTGATTGAGGTGTTTTAAGGCTCTGAGAAGCATCAGTAAAATGAATGAGGACGAAATTTTCAAGATTATAAATGATGCTAGAACTAGGGGACATAAATTCAAGTTACGGGGGGAGATGTTTAGATTGGACCGCAAGAAGTTTTATTTTAGCCAGCAAGTTATAAATTACTGGAATAAGTTGCCTACATGGGTGGTAGAGGCTGACAGTTTGGATAAATTTAAAGGACATCTGGACATCGGGTGAGGGAAATGCATAGGATGTTAGTTTTAATTTCCCTTTCTTTTATTACTAAAATTTTTTATTTTTTATTTTTTTTTGGCTGGTGTAGCATAAGCCATAGGCTTTCTTGCACCATGCGGCCATTACTAATATTTCCTCATTATAACCATTACTCATCAGTGATGAGTTAAATTTACCTCCTATTTTTTTTAAATACAGTGAAACTTCCCTTTAACGGACAGCCATGGGGAATAAAAATCTGTCTGTTAGAGAGAAGTGTCCGCTAACAAGAAGTCTGAGTGAGAAAAAAAAAAGAAAGAAAGAAAAATCGTTAAACGTTTAATGTAAAATTAAATTAAATATATACAGATTTTGAACAATATTTTTGTAAATAATATACAATTACATACACAAGAGATAAAGAAAAATCGTTAAACGTTTAATGTAAAATTAAATTAAATTATATACAGATTTTGCACAATATTTTTGTAAATAATATACATACAATTGTGCTATGCATATTATGACTTTATCTTAAGAAAAATACATACAGTAATCACTTATTTTCTTCTGCACCTTCTTCTGGCTGATAATTTTGTTTTCAACATTTGTTTGGAGTGAAGAAACCATCGAAAGTCCTTCAGTATCTTCTTCAGCGGCGAAAAACATTTTTAAACGATTGATTTGTATGAGCGCTTCTTCTATTTTCATCGGTGGTTCGTCGTTAATATGTTCTTCGACAGAATGACCTCCTTCCATTTCTTCATCCTCATGATTAACTTCTTGAAAAACACCGATGATAATGTCGTTGATATCTAGAGCACCATCTTCTGTAGTGAGGTTCGAGTCTATATCTTTGTAGCCAGGGTCACTTGTAGCGGAAGTATCGTACATTATCAATAGATGTTGAAGTTCTTGTTCTTCTTGGTGCTCCACATTGCTGTTCACAACTTCAATTTTTGTGTTTGAGAAGCCAGACTTTACAAAACAGTTCACGACAGTTTGTTTTCTAATTGCGTTTACTGAAGAGGAAATCCATTGAATCGCTTCTAGGATGCTGATTTTCTTTGCAAGGTCACTCGCACATGTTACATCGTTCATGTTTGCAATGAGATGTCTTAAAACACGTTTTCTGTAGTGAAGTTTAAAATTTTTTATTATCCCTTGATCCAAGGGCTGACACTCTGCAAATGTGTTTGGTGGCAGAAAAACGATTTGAATGTTAGACAATTCAATGTGCGGGTGAGATACAGCATTATCCATGAAAAGAATAATTTTTCTGTTTTGACGAATCATGTTTTGTTTAAAGTGACTTATCCATTCGCTCATGATATCTCGTGTCATCCACGCTTTTTTATTAGACTTCCAGTCAACATTCAAAAGATTCAACTTTATGCTCTTGAAACAACGAAGATTTTGTGGTTTTCCTATAACAAGAGGTTGTTCAAAGTCTTCCAGCATATTTGTACACAATAGTACAGTCAAGCGTTCCTTAGAAATTTCTCCGCCCTGGCACTTTTCGTTTTTTAGACTCATTGTTTTTTTCAGGAAGAGCTTTAAAAAACAACCCTGTTTCATCACAGTTGTAAATATCCTTAGCTTCAAAATCACGACATAAATCTTCCAATTTGACGGTCCACTCTGTTACAACCCCAGTATCAACAGATCCACCTTCACCACTTACGGTTTTCCAAGAAATTTTATGCCGAGTTTTGAACTTGTCTAGCCATCCCTCAGAAGCTTTGAACTCATTTACTCCCATAGTTTTCGCAACCTCCAAAGCCTTTTCCCTAATAATAGGCCCATTAATGGGAATTTTTATAGCACGTTCGCGACAAAACCACTCATACGTAACATTGTCAATTTGAAGCCCAACAGTTTTCGGGAATGATTTTTGAACCTGATCATTTCCGTGTTGCCAAAATTGTTTGAGCAGTTCATTTTTTATCTTTAGGATGTCGCTAACCTGCGTCTTCCCGATTTTGAATTTTGCAGCGAGATTGCGAACACTTTTTTTGCCGATCATACGCATTAATGAGTTCGACTTAATCTTTTAAAGTTAAACGTTTACTAGAAGACATTCTGCACTTCACACGACACTGAACAAAACTGAAAACTCAAACTCAAAAGACGAAAGGCCGACAAAATCCACCCCCCCCCCACCTGCACACACCAAATTCATCAGAAGTTTTACACGGGTTGAAGGTTGAGGTTTGCCATACTTATCCTTAATATCTTTATAAATACTTGTTGCTTTTGCTTGAATGGTCATTAGACTCAGGGGCACTAGCTTCTGAATCTGATTTTCCATCTATCCCTTCGTGTTACACTACATGACAAACAAATGGTTGCGTGACAGACATGAACTGAGAAAAAGTTGTAATTAGAAGGAAAAAGTCAAAAGAAAATATTCAATATACTGTATTCAAATTACAGAAATTTTAAAATTCTGTTTTTTGCTACCATTGTAGGCTATTTGATAATCAAGTGCTAATAAGTAGCACTTGATTATCAAAGATAATAAGTATCACTAAAAAAGAATTTAAAATTCTTTATTATTTTAGTAATTAAAGTACATTCAGTTCAACTTATTGTTCAATATATCACAAAAAAAAAAAAAAAAAAAATATATATATATAAGTAGGTAACAAAATATTTTTTCGGCAGCACAAAAATATTACATATATAAGTAACTATTAGTCTAATATTCTAATCTTATATAATATGTAATAACTATAATCAAATATCAGTCTATAGCACTAATATTTAGTAGTATGTAAATTTGTATTACATTTTTATACAATCACAGAATTTAATCACACACATAATTAAAATAACTACATAATTTGTACTCTTTGGGCTTTTGCTGCTACAGAATTCTTGATTAATGCAGCAATGTCTAAATTATCCATAATATCATTTCTATAGATCTTATAGATAAATCTGTTAAATGTTTCTGTGTCATAATTGATCATAAATATTTTTTTATAATTTTAAGCTTTGAGAAACTTCTTTCCCTTGCAACTGACACTGGTAGTGCCAGAAAAATTCTTAGGACTACTGAAATATTCGGAAACGCATCCTGTAAATTGTTCTCATATATAAAATTTAATAAATCGTGAGGCAACTTTTTTTTTTTTTTAATAAAACATTGTAAGGATTTGATTTCCTCAAAAAGAGTTATGCCATCAATATCACGACATTCGAATTTTTGTCATCGCTTAATTTCATGTGCAAATCTTTACAGTGTTTTAATATATATTCCTCATTCCATTCTTTTAATGCGTTGATATTATGGACAATTTTAAACGCTTCATTATTCTCTTTCAACAGCATAAACCTTTCAGTTAGAGATGACAGTGTAGTGTCAAGTATCGAGAAAAAAAAGTCTATTTTAAAATTATCTTGGCATCTTTTATAGGTTCATATCCAAACATTTTTTTCTTTGGTCTTTTTCGAACCTCGGGAAAAACAGGATCAATATCCAAAATATTCACTATTTGTGTTGCAGAATTAATAACATTTTCAAAATTCTGGTCTGTTCTATAAACTTTTAAATGATTTATAAGATGTTCAATAACTGTTTCTATATTAAATGATGGGTTCTGCATCATTTTACTGATGATATTAATTTGGCTTAAAATATCATGCCAAATAATGATTGGGCAAAGAAATTTAATAATAAAATTTCTAGCATTAAAATTTAATTCAAGAGTTCAGGCTAATAATAAAATTATTAGCCTGAACTCTTGAATTAATATCTTTAGTGTTATCATCAGTTATATCCAAGAGGGCCTGATAAATTTCCAAAATGTTAATTTTAAGAGGTTTTATTGCTTCTATTCGCCTTTCCCATCTTGTATTTGATAGTGATTTTAGGCTCAAATTTTGAACGTGGGATTTTAGAGAGATGAGGAAAAATAATTGTATAATTCCTGTATAACACCAAAAAAACAACTATCTCAAACGAAACTTTCGCTGCATCATTGACTGCTAAATTTAAAGAGAGAGAGAGAGAGAGAGAGAGAACGTAGTACAAAGAAAGAATTTGTTTCAATAATTTTTTGTTGGAGTCCGTTATGTCTACCGTGCATATTTGCACCATTATCGTATCCTTGACCACATAAATCCGAAATGTTAAGATTTAATGAATTTAAATAATTTTAAATAAATATATATAATCCATAGCCAGTGGTATCATCGACAGAGCAAAATCCCAAAAAATGTTCGTGAATTCTGCAATGTTTTTATTTTTATTAAGATACACAAACCTGATAACAAGAGTTAATTGTTCTGTTATAGGCTTATATCCGGAATTGTATCAAGAATTAAAGAATAATATTTTGCATTTTTAACTATTTCTAAAATATTTTGTTTCATACCTTCGGTAATTATATGAATTATTTCATTCTGTATATTATCTCCCAAATAATGTGCAATATTCTTTTTTTGGGATGTTTGAATGCGACGTAAATGTTCCAACATTATT
This sequence comes from Mastigoproctus giganteus, assembly GCF_048544385.1. Taxonomy (NCBI): domain Eukaryota; kingdom Metazoa; phylum Arthropoda; class Arachnida; order Uropygi; family Thelyphonidae; genus Mastigoproctus; species Mastigoproctus giganteus. The sequence goes on from NC_143581.1 coordinate 120,717,364, forward strand.
GAATCAAATTTAGCAATGGTTTCTACTAATTTTAGAAAGTTATTAAAATCATAATAATAATTCTATTATTACGATTTTAATATGTCATCTTGCAAGGGAATTATAATTCCCTTACAACAGATGACAAATTTGTCCTGCTTCATACTTCTTAATCATTTTCGTCTTCATTTCTAAATCAATTTTGTTTCGTTTCCTGGCACTATCACCACTTGAACTTTTCATTGGTTGCTTTCCCTTCATCATTCTGAAACGTAAATAGGAATGAAGAGAAGTTTCTGAAAAGTTTTTTATATGATTGAAGATTTCAGTGAAGGGGAACACATTTCATCATAATAGCATAAAAACCCACACAATTGCAGTTATCGGTATTATTGCAAATGCAATAAGATCAAGTTTACTACCAGTTTATAATTAGATGCACTAACAGAAAAGCCCAATAAACTGGAAAGTGCAAATTTTTTTTGTTATTTTATGGTCGTGACCTCCAGAAACGTGCTTTAGAAAAATATCACAAAGGCGTTCAAATTTGCTTCTTATAATGGGAACATATGATAACGATGAAAGGGTAGTGCAATTTCCATTATAAATATGACCTTTTGGAAAGAGAAATAGCTTTGTAAATACAGAAAAATTTTCAACTTCCAAGGACTTGGAACGAATTAAAAAAAAAAAAAAAAAAAAAAAAGTATTATTGGATTCACATCACGATATTTTCACGATACGTCCATTTATTCCAACAGATGCAAAATACATTTCCACGATTTTTTTAAGTATGCACTGGCCGGCAAAAACTTATGTAAAGTCGAATTTCCATAAGTCGAGTATTACATAAGTCGGGGAGTTCCTGTAACCTCACACTTTCTAAATTGTTTTTTCGGTTATATTCCTTTCCAGTGCTGATATGTAAACGTTTATTCTTCCACAATATCGATACTGTTGAAGAGGACAAAGAAAACTTTTTACAAACACCTAAACACTTTTTGCTCCACGTTTTAACTCACGAATCGAGAGAAACTTTCTTTTGTTAGTAGACAAGTTTCCAAAGGAAGGGTCAGTTTCTGATTGATTTTACTTTAAAATGACAATAGAATAATCTGCATGTAAAGTTCTTAGAAGTTGCGTTTCGAAAATTCTTAGAAGTCTCGAAATTTAATTTATGGTTCAGTGAATACAAGACAACCTGTAAACAGGGTAATGCTAGAAGCGGAATGAAATGCACTGTTGTATAGCCCCCGTACCTGAAAGGACAAGGTCATAAACCAGCCACTAATCCAATGCGGGTGATTATAAAAGCTAAGTCGCCCTTTTCATTTTTGTCTGTTCCATGAATTAGGTTTTTTCGACTACCCGAGCAATTAAGAATGTTTGCATAATTACTAAAATTTGTACAGTATATCAGTGAAGTACGCTCATTATAACAGCGAGCGATTGTATACATGTACATTAAAATAATTATGGCTTTTTGCTTGTTACATCTGTGATCTTGTTACTTCCGTGCTCGTTATAACCAAGTTCGACTGTACATGCAAATAAGAAAGTAAAAAATGGATACCTAGAATTTCCAAGTAATGAATAGTAACATCGTTGAGGCAGGAAGAAATAGCGGGAAAATATTCAGCGGAGATATGTAACTGTCAATAGAGCAATGTGACAAACAGACACAAAGGCGATAACATATATGAAAGAATGTTAGGAACCAGCAATAATTTATAGTGAGATGCGGATGTAAAAGAAAACTACAGAAACTATAAAAAGAGGATAGGATTAGAGACCTCTATAAGTATGCATGCAAAATTATACAAATAAAATGAAGGAAAGGCGAATGCAACATAAAAATTATACTGGCCAGTAAGCGAATGGAAAGCAGAATAGAAAGCAGAAAGTTTTAAGAGAAATGCAATGCGTGACCAAATTCTGTAGATAAAAATTTTGATAGTTAAATTATGAAAAGGTCAGGGATGAAATAATAGAACATAATTGAGATATACATGGAAGTGAAAAGTCTAATAGATGAAACAGCTAGAAAATAGCTGCCAACGATTTGAACGTTTAAAATAACAGAACGTAAGAAGACAGAATGTCAAGAACCAAATGCAATCCTTAGGTAAATTTTGACAAGAGCTGAAGAAGTTCAAGAGGGAAAAAATTGATGTTAAATCCATAGTAGCATTAGAGATTGTAAAAAAAAAAAAAAAAAACTTTCAATGCAGTATATAAAGGTTTAAAGGTATATAAAGGTATAAAGTCTAGAAGATAAAAAAATAGCTGGAGAGTAGCTGTTGATAATTCTAGTAGTTAAAAATGAGCAGGTCCAATGGTGACGAAGAAGAATAACAGCAGAATATAAAAGGTAATAACATGTCATGATCACCATGAAATGCCTGGGTGAACGTGTCCACAAAGTGATGTGTTGGAGCCTGTTTAAAGAAAGCTTCAAGTCAGTGCATAAGGGCTTTAGCAGTTCCAAGAAATAAAACACTATGTTAGATGATGAGCAAAGTATGAAGATGGTTAAAACTGATATATAAAAGTCCTTGAAAATCCAAGATATGAAATTAGGAATGTAGTTATCTGGACATAGAGGGTAACTAACCAAACTACACTTCCAGTGATATCTGAATGCATAGTAAGGCATGTTTCTATTATTATTATTATTAGCCATATGATGCAAGGAAGCCTGAGGCTTATGCTGCACCAGCCAAAAAAAAAAAAATTCCGAGTTACCCTGAGAGAGAGAGAGAGAGAGAGAGAGAGAGAGAGAGAGAGAGAGAGAGAGAGAGAGAGAGAGAGAGAGAGTGTCAGAAGTAGAAAGGAATCACCAAGAAAGAGAATAATGATGATATCCAGCTCAGGACCCTGGGTTTGCCAAGCCCATACTCACCAGATGTGAGCCCCTGGGGTCAGAATGATAGTAAATGCAATTACAGATGATTCCAAGAAAGATCTTTTAAAAAACAATGGAACACCAAATAACTGCAAGGAAACAGTTTATAAAAAGCATAAACTTAGAGAGTAAAAAAGCAATAAGATCATTCCAAAGTAAGTCATGTGATGCTATCTCTCCAATAGTGGAAATACTACCATTCAATATTACATCTATACAAATATGCATATTAGTACTAACTAGGGCTTGCATAAAACCGAGAAATTTCAAAACCGAGTTTAACCGAAGTTTACTCTTAAAACCAGTTTTAAAATTGATTTTCTCAAACTTAGGGAAAATAATTAAAAGCTTATAACACAGGTATTTATTTTATCTTGGGTAGATTGTACAAATTGTAATCAAATCTTTTAAACAAAATCTATCACCTCTTATAGTAAAAAAAAAAAAAAAAATTAAAATGCTCCAGAAAAGTAACCAGCTTGAGATTATACAAAATTACAAATTGTATTCAAATCCTTTGAATAAAAACTATCTTCTCGTATAATAAACAAAAAAATAATAAGCCCTATAATAATAATAATAAATAAATAAAAATAATGTGAAAAAAAACAGCTTGGGGAAATTACTTTACTATTTATTGCTCAGCTTTTTTCTGAAAATGATCCTTTAAAAAACACAGTATACAATGGGCTATACATTGTTGATGATTAGACGTAATTTGCTTAATCAAACTTAATCATCATTGCTGCTCCATCGGTGGTGCGGGCAACAATATCCTCATCCAAGTTCAAACCAAATTCCTTCAAGTGTCCATTCACAATTTGCTCAGTTCTTCTGCTATCAAGTGAACTATTAATCTCAATAAGACCTAACGATGATTGTCTTTTGAATGCACATTTATATTCATATATCTTTTATTTTGTATAGACATATATTCGTCTAGAATCAATGAATACCGTGCACCCAAAACCAATGAATTTTTGAAATGCTGAATGAGTTCTTCTTTCTTAACTTTATAATAATTCAGAACCATATTTTTAATTCCATTCACTGAGGCTGGTGGTAATTTATCGTATTTATTTCTCTGAAGGTGAAGGCTTGATTGTATAAACTCACTCTTGGCAACTGAATTAAAAGAAAATCCATCTAAAGCAGCTAATTTTGAAATCTCTTCTTCCATAGATTTTTTAACGATAAAGTTTTCTAATGTTCTTACCATTTTTACGGGAGGTTCACTGTTATCTTGTTTAATGTCAATCTGATGCGTTTTCTTTAAATGCAACATCAAAGATGATGTAGATCCTCCAGACGACTTCATTATCTTCTGGCATTTCGAACACTGTGCTTCATCTTTGCTTTTTCAAGCAAAATAATTCCATACATTTGATTTCATCTTAGACATATTAAGAGTAATAAATATTAATTAGTAGGAATTTATATCACCGGCAATTTTAAATAAAAATATTGAAGATAACAAAGGCACAATACTATGAGTCACCACTCCCGCAAGCACTGAATGAAGAGTCTAAACGAGGCAAGTTTCAAAATTTTCACGAAAGAAATTTTTTATTTATTTACTTGTAATTTTTTTTCCCCCCAGTTAAATTTATTGTATTTTCAAAATTACATAAAAGCTAAATTTGGTGAAGCTGCTTTTTGGAGAACGTTTGATCGCAAATTTAATAGGAATAAAGAAGCAAAAAACTTTTTACGATTGAAATTTGATGCAATATTCAGCGAATCTGTTCTAGTGGGTAACCATCAATAAGGCGCGTTCCATAACTTGCCTGGCGAACAAGATAGATGGAACAAAGAAATGTTGAGCATTTTCTTTTACGCTATCGCTCTGACTCACTCAGTCGTAAATGAGTACACCTGTATCGTGCCATGATACAGGTGGGAAGATAAAAGGTACCCCCTCCCAGATTTGGGCCACTTGCCCATGAGATTCATATACCTAAACATAAAATAAAATAAAATAAAATAAAAAACATGTTTAAAACATAAAGCAGTTGAACTATCCAGACAAACGAACAAACAAAAGAAAATGTGCGTAACAAAAAACTATATTCGAGGGCTAACTAAGAAAATATTCGAATCCGGTTTTAGAAGCTCGGTTTCGGTTTTAACAACTCAACATGAAAACCAATTTAACCGGTTTTATAAAACTGGTTTGCAAGCACTAGTACTAACCAAGCAAAAATAAATTAAATCCAAATTTATGCTTGATAAACTGAGTAACAATATTAAAAATGTAGTTAATAAAATGAACAGGTATAGTTTCTTATCAATTTAGTTCATAATTGGCTTAAGGAATCAGTGAATATTTGGTTAATGAATATAGACTGATGTTCAATGAAAGTGCATCACCCGTTAATTTGTAACTGCCGTTCGAATAACATAAGTATATGGCAATATTTCTTACAGATTGCATCAGATAAGATTGACATGCGCAGGTGATGACGTAATATAGCATCAGCTGTTACTTTCAGCTATATAAACACGTTCTGCAAGAGTTGCAGTCATTCTTGCCTGTGTCAGAATGGCAAGTTACGTGCAGTTGACACCTCAAAGAAAGAGTGCTATTGTTGCTTTATGTGAGGAAGGATGTTCTTCCCATCATATCGTTAATAGAGTGGTGTCTTGTAATCAGCCAACAGTGAGTAGATTTCTTTCCAATCTCAAGAATACTGGTTCTGTTAATAGGAAAAAAGGAGCAGATGCAAACTAGTCTCTATGCCAAAACAGGACTGCAGCATTTTGAGAGAGAGAGAGAGTCAGAAGTAGAAGGGAATCACTAAGAAAGAGAAGAATGATGATATCCAGCTCAGGACCCTGGTTATGCCAAGCCCATATTCATCAGATATGAGCCAGGATGCAGTTAGTTTTGCAAGGCTATAAGTTTTTTTTTTATAGTGGCAGTTGGGCTAAGACTATAAGGCATAAAAGTGGAGCTATTTTCTAATTCATTTTTAAGTGTAGTAAAGTAGAACTGCTTGCAGGAAATGGCAAAGTTATTGAAAGCTTTGTCTACAGGGGTTATAATAAAAATTATTTTGAAGTTCTAAGATATGTTTACTAAGATTAAAGTCTGATATATGAGGGTTATCGTATAGGCCTGAGATACTGCTTTCAAAATGTCATGGTAGACAATATTAACCCAGTTCATGTGGAATAGTATATTTATAAGCTAATTTATTGACAATATGTATGAGATTAAGATACAGGTCTTTACTGATGTTCTAAATGGGATTTATGTAGAGGTCTAAATTTGAAGCCTTTATCTGCTGCTGTTCTAAGAGTTTTGTTTTTGATGATAATGAGGTTTCCAGTTATGTGTCAGTGGTATTGGTCAACATAAGGTGCATAGATGGGATTATTACAATGGCAGGGGAGATTTGAAAGTTGTATATCACCCAAGTTTGTAGTTACTGTTTATAATTGCATATTTTGTGACCAATGAGAGATTCATATTTTAAACAGTGATATATATTAAAATTATAAAAATTGTGTGAAGGAAGTAGGTAATTGTGTTTGTTAAGCAAGGTTGACCGTGGTATTTTGTCAAACCATTTATGCACAAATTTGATATTTTTTTTTTTTTTTTTTTTATGAAAACCCCAAACACGAAAGGTATCAAAACCTATAGTACTTAGTACCGTGCATGGGTAATTTATAATATATTAAAATTATAAAAATTGTGTGAAGGAAGTAGGTAATTGTGTTTGTTAAGCAAGGTTGACCGTGGTATTTTGTCAAACCATTTATGCACAAATTTGATATTTTTTTTTTTTTTTTTTATGAAAACCCCAAACACGAAAGGTATCAAAACCTATAGTACTTAGTACCGTGCATGGGTTGGAGGAGAAGTATGGGGGGGAAGGGGATGCCGGAAACTTTGCTCTAGAGACTAAACATGGGTTTCACAACTTCAAGCCTCCAAAAAGCAAAGTGGTGGTATTTCACCGGTTGATGAAAGTCATCTACCACCTTATCGATATTGCTTTGCTTTTTCTCTCTGAATCTGTAGTGTCTTCACCAGGGTGCTTCCTTTTCACACCTTTTAAGTATTTTACTCATTTTTAGGGAATAATTACAAAAGCACAATAATTAATAAGCACAATTACCAAATGAGGTGGCACGCTTGATACACATAAAGAAAGCTGCGCACGTGTAGCAACTGAATAAACAAACCGTAAAGGCAGAGACACACTATGAACACCTCACTAGTCACATTTTACTAAAGCACATTTCTGGGGGGTTACACCATAAAACAAAAACAATTACCAGTTGCATTCCTGCTAGTGGAATCTGTTATAAACAGGTAGTAAACTTGATCTAATTGCATTTGCGATAATATCGATAGCTGGAATTGTGTGGGCTTTTACATTATTATGGTGAAATGTGTTTCCCCTTCACTGATATAAAAAACATAAATACATTTTCAGAATCTTCTCTTCATTCCTATCGTGTTGTGTTCAGTTGGGGTGATTCTGCGTTTGAATGCCATTTCTTGTAAACACAAAGGCAAATCGTGCATAAGCGAATTCTGTTCGTGTTATATACGATATCGTTCCCCTATTTATAAATCGGGTATGATCGAATTCGTGTGGTGTAAACACGTGTTATACGAGGACTGACTGTACTTTGCACAACCTGTTTTCACTCTGTGCAGTCATTTTTTAAAAAAATTCTTTTAAGTTTGTGAGAGCTCCAGTCCAGCAAATGAGAAATACTGTCTCGCTCATTTCCTGTATTTTTTCAGTTCTGAATATTCTCTTGTAGTCAAGTTATGTAATTTATTAAGAAAAAATTTATGTCTGAAAGGAGACTTACTGTCTCACTAACATTCACAGTTAATTCTTTCACTGTGTACAAGGGAAGTCTTTATTTATCTCCTTAAATACTGGAAATTTTTTTTTAATTTCCACATACCATCCTCTACTTGATCAGTTATCAAATTATAGCATATTACTGCTAGAATGTTCTATGAAAAATACTTTATAATAATATGCTTGAAAACAAGTACCAAGTTGAATTTCATGGTGCAGGGAAGAACAAATTTTAACACACTCAGTGGAAACTGTAACAAGTATTACAGGAAAAACATAGCAAAAGTCAGGAGGAGTCATGGACAATATACAAAAAGAATAAAAAATGAACACTTATTCAGTTGCCTAATAGCATTATATAAATTTTAAAAATTCAAATCTTCAAATAACATTACACTTGCATCTTGAAACTACATGTTGCATTACTAAATTCGGAAGTTAATATTTATTTTTAACTTGTTCATTGCCAAATCAGTTAACTGGATGATCTGTGCTTTTATGGTACAGCAGCAGCACCTGGGATGACATAATGCACCATGTCCATAGTTGCAACACAAAAGGTATAAAAGTTACTGGGAAAAACAAAAGCAAAAGTAGAACATGTACAAGTCAGTATAATCAAAATATTGAATGATCACCAGTTAGATACTGTGGTGCACATGAATTAACTGCAAAAAAAGTAAAAACACTGAATATATTATCTTTGTCAGTTAAGGCAAAGAAAGTTGGTGAGAAGCAGTAAAAGTTGAATATTGCTCATTGAAAAACTGAAGGCTGATAATCAAAACATGCTTGACTGTTAGAGTGACACTGCAGTGCAAACATATAGGGAAATCCTCAGCTTTTAGGAGATAAGAATGTGTGAGATAACTGTGGACTATTTGACATCTGTTTAAAACAACATTCTTCTGGTGAATTTGGAGCATACTACATTGCCAAAACTCAAATGTCTCATTTGATAGTTAGATATCAATGGCATAACTATTAATGATCTGTTCAGGTTGCTGACAAACTAAATAAATATTTTGTACCTACATTTACCTGTAAAGAAGTTTGTAAGGATGGGAATACTAGAAGTACAACAGTTATAACTGGAAGCTGATTTTGTTATGAGAATAAAGTGGAAGAGAAATTGAAGGTAAAAGCAAATAAGGCACTCAAGTCTGTTGGGATCTATCCATTTATATTAAAATGGAGCAGCAAAAGAGGTAAGTAAGCTGTTGGCCATAATTATGAGTGCATCCGAGGATTCAGGGAAGCTTCATAAAGATTGGAGGTGTGCAAATGTGTCTCCTACACACAAAGGGGGATCAAAGGGCAATCTGACCAATTATACTTAAAATCAGTCAACTGAAATGTGCTTCTGTACCCTCTTGTGTGACTGCTGGGTTACAGTGGTAAGTACAGTAAGTACAATGGAAAAATTAAAAATGCTGTAAGGAAAGTGAGATTGTTTTTTGCAGAGGTGAACCAGTACTTAGGAGGGGAAAAAATTTTGATGCTGGATTTTTTTTTGCTACTGGTATGTTTTTGGCCTAATGTTTCAATATGAGTGATATTTTTGTTAAAGAACAAAACCCTTTCGAATAATATTTCAAATTGTGCAATATCTGTATATACATGCACATGTCTTGCACAAATAAGAGAATGCTGTGCATACAACTTTTTGCAGTTTAAAATTTATTAACTAATGTACATAGGCATAAAACGTTTCACTGTACAAGAGCTTTAAACTACAGCATAGTTTAAAGCTCTTGTACAGTGAAAAGTTTTATGCCTATGTACATTTTACACAGTATGAATGGTAGTTATACATGTTTTCATATTATGCTTTATTAATGAACATGTTAAGTATAGTTAGAACAAAGGTATTAATCACTATTTGAAGGTAGCCCAAGCTTCTGAAAATTTTTGTAAGTTCTCAAGACTGCTAAGCTTGCCTACTCATACATGCTGCACTGTTTTATTGTATGAAGTATTTTTCTTTCTTTATTCAGTCTTCCCTCTACATTTTAGTTTGCTTCTAGTAAAATCTAGTGAGCTGCATGTGCACTGACTTGAACAGAAAAAAAAAATGTAGCTCATCATCTCTAGTAAATAAACTAACTTGTAGTTGGTTGGACTTAAACAGAAGTAACAAATATTTGATAGAAATGAACATCAAATATACATGGTGTCCCTTTTGAATAAAAGTCAGCAGTTTAACTCATTTGGTGCAACCAGGCTTGCTCCAGTATATCTACACTGATGGTGGCAATTGTCTGCATAATGCATGTACATGAGGTGATGATGTTAGACACTTGGTGGGATAAATCATGCATTTCAAATCTAAGGAAGTGATGTCAGGTGAGGGGGGGGGGGCATGGTATTGGCAACATGTCGTACATAGTACACACATGCAAGCTCCAATGAGGTGGTGCTCCATCTTGATTTTGTTGGGCTGTAGGTGTGCAATCTGAGGAAATGCATATGTCTTGGTTCCAGCATATCTATGTGATTTGTGTAATGGTATCCTCCAAGAAGAGCAGTCTCCCAATCATGCCCTTCACAAGATCACACATTCACTTGGGCTGTCTCGAATGTGCTCTTGGGTACAGTATGAGTTTTCAGAACCCCATATTGGAACATTGTTGATTAACTTTTCCCGAACTGTGAAATGTCTCAGAAAACAACATGAGAAGAAATCATGTTTTGGTTGATGCAATCAAGAATATCAATAGTGAAGTTTTGTGGCTGCGGTTTGTCACTCTGCTTAATTTCTTGAACCATTGGCAATTTATATGCGAACAAACAGCTGCTAGCATTTGTTCGCGCATAAATAATGCAAATAACCTTGTGCAAAATTGCAAAGACATGTTCAGTTCCCATGACGAATGCCTCATTATTTCCACCGGCTATGAACAAAGGCAGCAAGTACCTCTTCAGAGATGCTATGAATTGCTTCTGCATGCCACCAACTCTGTGCAGTCATAACTAATATCACGTAGCTGCATTATAAATGCTTGACATGATATATTTATTTTCAGATGAGCCAAATAAAATTGCTATTGCTCAGTGACAACTGATATTACTGAAAATTTTAAAAAGGCCTTTAAATATAGTAACCTTTAAAGGTATTTAAAAAAAAAAAAAAAACTTTAATACAGTATGATAAGGTGGTTACAGTGCAACATATAATTGCCTACAGTTCCTCATCTGGTTTACTAGTGCCAGAAAAATGTAAGGAAGTAAACAAAGTAACATCTTCATTGAGTGGGGGTAATTTTTTTTTCTTCAAAAAGCAGGTTTGATTCATAGATCCCTCTGCATCTTACAGGACTTCATTAATTCATCTAACTCCCATGTGAAATGGATGTACATGATCTAAAGTTTTCCAAGATTTTTCTACTACATCCTTGTCACTTTGTCTCAAGATTCTTTAAATTCCTCCATCATGACCAAAGAAACTCATTACCAAACGTTGCACATTCTGTCCTATGGCAGTAATTGGAGGGAAGTCTGCACTGGTGCCGAACTGGCAGGTTTTTGCCTTTGTGGCTATTGCTGCCTGGCCCACCCCAACCATTCTGAGTTTTGCATCCTCTCATACTTTACCCCAATAGGCATTCAGCATGGACAACCTTGACTCTTGCTTATGCAGTCTGATGTAATTTTTCCAGCATTGTCATTATCATCAGGTCCTGCAGCATGGCATCGGCACCTCTGTAGCCAGGTGGGCAGGAGCAGCAGTGAGTAGCACACGCTTCTTGATTAGACTGAGGTTCGAGCCCTTAACCACCAAATATGGGGGATGTGGAAAGGTCAGGGAATGACCACCGCATATCCTCAGAGCAATATGGCCTTAGTTGCTAATGCTCCTAAAAACCAAATAACAAACAGCACTGCATCCAAGATATGGTTGAAAGTGGAATGTAAACTCTTCATTATTATCAGCATGTGATTAGCTTAAAGTAGGAGGTTTTTTTTATGGTACACTGGCAACTAAGACCATAATGTACTAAATTGACCATTAGCTTAAGGATGCCTTGGAGTGACTGGATGGTGTACTGTAGAGGATGGTGGTAACTTGAACCGTTCCATGATGTTGACACAGTCATTGCAAAAAAAGGTTGGCCAACTTCTTTAAATAAACACATTTTTTTTAGAGCTGGAATGACACTGCATAACAAAATTAAAATGTTTTCATGAATAGTTTATTGTGAACAGTGTTGCCAAAGGCAAATATCTGATATAATATAATTCTGCCATGCAAATTCAAAGACAGAAACTGATCTACCACCTCATAGAGCTGTACATTATGCAAATTATTCATGCATATAAAAACATGGGGTTTTCCTCCCCTCTTTTTTTTTGGCTTGCTCAGTGGGATAGTCACAGCTCCAGTACTCAAGATGGCAAGTCACTGTCATTTAGATAATTCTTTGAGGTGGGTCATTGGATGACATGAAGCAAGGCAGTCGAAGGTGGAGGTGGCACATTGCACTATGGAAGCAGTCAGGAGACTAACCATTACAAGAGCTAGCCAAGGTTGCCCGACGGCTATCTGGCTGTAATAGCAAGTGGAATCCTATATCCTGTCTCTTGGGGTTGCTGCACCTACAGGTGAAAACATTTCCAACTGGACTACTAAGGGTCAATTAAGCAGATTCTATGCAAAGGCAGTGGTTTGTGTCTCATTAACCCCAAACCACCGCAGAGCTTATTGAAACTCTTCCATGAACAGTGACGGAGCCCTGGCAAATGGGATACAGTTTGTTCTATGATAAGTCCCATTTTAGTGTACAAACGTTTATTTCATCTGGAGACAAGGAATGTGGTACTACTCCTCCAACATTGGAGAAAGGGACACTGGGAGGCAGTGCTCGTGTGAGGTGCGAAATAATGATAAATGGCTGTACCGCTCTTAATCTTTTTGATAGGGGTACTGAGAACAGATCCTCAAACCCTATGCAACTTTAGAGGTGTGGTTGACTCAGATTATCTTTTCATGCCTGACAATGCCACTGCAGTTAGAGCTCAAGAGGAGGAATATCTTGAAACCAAAGATATCCAATGACTGACGTGGCCAGCATAATTGCAAGACTTAATCCAATCAAACGTGTGTGGAATGTCCTTGGGTGTTGAATTGCATGCCAACCAACTCTTTGGTAACTTTATGAGCTAAGGTCATTGGTGGAAGAATGGGATTTGTTCCCACATCATACAGACACTATTGAGCATGGTTCACAGACCATATATTCAAGCATCTTGCATCAACTTCTGTAATGTGATGTTTGATAATTTTTGTATGCCTATAAAAGTCCCTTATGCCTGTTCGAAGTTTCTTGCTGTCTCCTCATTTTATCATTATTCTATGGAACAACATCATACCAAATTTTGTCCCACTTCACTGCAAACTGCGAGAGTTGCACCACATTTTGTGTGTTCTGTTAATTTTGTTGAGCATGTACTTGAATGAAAATGCGGTGTGCTTCTGGGGGAATTTTGCAAGTGCCAAATTCCCCCAAACAGTTTTAAGCACTCCTGTCGCTGTAAAACCATTGAAAAATTTAAATTACTGTTCAAGCATGAAGGACAAATTCATAAAGAATGCTACTGTAAGTCAATAAATAGAAGTTTTATTTGGGTTATAGCCATCAACTCCAGTTATTACTAATGAGGAATAAGCAGGAGCATGTTGACAAGTCTGAGATGCAAAAATTTGCCACTCATTATCATTAGAATGCTAGGCACAAACTTGGCTGAAAGCTTTGTTAAAATTGATGGACATGTCCCATTAAAAATACTAATTTCAGTGACACTGCAATAGTTAGTTGATCAGATCACAAACATGAACAATTGAACAGGTTGCAGAATTTGAAGGGCAGCCAGAGAGACATGATCAACTTTAAACATTATAATCCATTGAAAAGTCTTCAAATAATGACTCTTGAATTCTTGTTTGTTGCTACAATAGCCAATGTTGGTGAGATGTTCTGAGAGTAGCAATGTTTCAAACTAGGGCAAAGATAAAGCTTGGGATACAAATCTAAATAACTTCAAGGGGTGTCTGCCAGGGTAGTAAACTATAGATTACTTAGTCTCAACCGTGTCAACAGTAATGTCAGAAGTGTCAATAAAATGGCTGAATTTGAACTGGTTAGGACAACTAATGCTGATATAATAGGGCTAGCAGAAACGTGGTGCCACCCGAAATTAGTCATGACTAGGTTCCACTATGGTATGTTTATGTATTTGTAGTTTGTCTCCTGACTGCTTCCATAGTGCAGAGACTACACTGACACATTAAGCCAACGTGCCACCTCAGGCTGCTTTCGGCAAAAGCAGTCTGAGCACATAAAGAGCTTTTGCTGGGTCTGAAGTTTTGCAGAATTCAAAACAATGAGTAGCAATGTTGCCAGTTCTACAGAGAGAGAGAGAGAGAGATGTCCTACATAATATGCTTAAGTTGGATATAACTGAATTTAAATTTAAGACTAGAAGAGACAAAATTAAGTATAGATTTTTTAATGTTAAAAAGAAAATGGCTAATTTTTCATATATCAAGAATGGTGTTATGCCAGGAATTTAAGATATTATTAAAATCAAGTTTGGTCTATTTATAAAGACTGTGTTTTACATTTCCAATTGAGTGTCTGGATTTGGAAGTCCATAGTATATGATTAAAATTAAATAATTTGTAAATACAGTGTTTGGTGTTTAAGTAGATATTACTTAGTAAAAGTTTGTTAAAAAATTTATTATTAAGGCCATGTGGATAAAGTCTAAAGTGTTCATTGTCTAACAGCCCCTGGGGTTCCCCCATCTCCATGTTATGTACACTGTTTGTGTAGCACAAAACTCTGTGAAGGCCAGAGATTTTAAAACAGGGCTAAGTGTATGGTTATGTCATGTATTGTTATGTTATGTTGTTCCTCTGACCTTTTAGCTATTGGGCTCCTAGTGGGACCCCCTTGCTGCCCACACTCTGCCCCGAGGAGGTAGGTCAGGCATAGAGGGATCACAGTACAAGAGTACTCTGGCAGGCCCTGCCACCTAGTTTCCAGGAATTTCAGTGGCTAGGGACTTAAAAAAAAATTTTTTTTTTGTTTCTTAAATGTTAGAAGTTCAATTAGCGAAAAGGAATTTAGTTTAGGTGAGGAGTCGAAATGGTTGCAATTTTAGATTTGAAGTTAAGTTTAAGTTGAGACATTACATCATGAGTTCAGCAAATTTTGGTGAGGAGGAGACTGAAGGCTGGGGGGGGGGGGAATTGTCATAAATTTAACCCCAGGGGCTCTCACTAATGAGTATGGGCTTGGCACACCCAGGCTCCTGAGCTGGATGTCATCATTCTTCTCTTTCTTGGTGATTCCCTTCTACTTCTGACTTACTCTCTCTCTGGGTAACTCTTTTTTTTTTTGGTTGGTGCAGCAAAAGCCTCAGGCTTCCTTACACCATATGGCTAATTATAATAATAATAATAATATGGGGACAATAAGGAAGGCGTCCCCAAGGTATCAGCAGAGGCAGGCCCCCACCAGAGGAAGAAGAGGGTAGCGGAATGGGAGTAAAGGAGCATGGTACAGATAGATAGCCAAAAGGCATTTGCAGCGGAGCTATAAGTTGTCCATTCAGTGTTCTCCAGAACTGGCGGGTGTCAAGTCCAGTTGGTGTCATGCCTAGGACAGTGGTCCCGTCTGTGAGAGTCAAAGCATCAGGTTGATGATCCTCCTCTGATTCATCTTCTCAGTTGGTCTTCTCGTTTCTGGTTACAGTCCAAGTCAATGTCTTGTCTATTATGGAATATCTCCTGTCTCCTGGTATTTCGTTTATTTGGTGGTATTAGTATTAGTAATGGCCGCATGGTGCAAGAAAGCCTATGGCTTATGCTGCACCAGCCAAAAAAAATGGAACAAAACAATGATAAAAACAAAAAAATAATAATAAATAAATAAATAATAATAATTAATAAAAAAAAAAAAAAAAAAAAGGAAATTAAACCTATCATCCTATGCGCTTCCCTTACCCAAAAGTACTATCCAGATGACCTTTGAATTTCCCCAAACTGTCAGCCTCTACCACACATGAAGGCAACTTATTCCAGTAATTTATAACTCGCTGGCTAAAATAAAACTTCCTGCAGTCCAATCTAAACATTTCCCCCCCGTAACTTGAATTTATGTCCACTAGTTCTAGCATCATTTATAATCTTGAAAATTTCGTCCTCATTCATTTTACTGATGCCTCTCAGAGCCTTAAGCACCTCAATCAAATCTCCTCTAAGGTGTCTAGTTTCCAAACTCTGCAACCCACATATTCGAAGTCTTTCTTCATAAGGACGCCCTTTTGCCGATCTCACCAGGCGAGTTACCCTTCTTTACACCCTTTCAAGAAGCTCGATGTCTTTCTTTAGGTGCGGTCTCCATACTTGAACACAGTATTCCAAGTGTGGTCTAACATAAGCCTTATATAATGGGATTATCACGTCACTATCTCTATTTGCAAAAGTTCAATAGATCATCGATAGGACACCATGGGCCTTCCTTACAACCTGTTTACAATGCTCAGAGAATTTCATGTCTGACCGTATCGTAACACCCAAGTCCCTTTCCTTGAGTACTGGGTTTAGTTGAACTCCACCAAGTGAATAAGTTATTTTGGGATTACTGTTTCCCAGGTGTATTAGCATTAGCATTAGTAGTCATTTCATGCAAGAAAGCAAGCTTATGCAGCATCAGCCAAAAAAAACATAAATAAATAAATAAATAAAAAATAACCACTTCCACTTCACCCCTCTGTTCGTTCGAAATACCTGTCCAGCTGAGCCTTAATACCTTTATTAAGCCGTAATACCTTACACTTTGTTGGATTAAAGCATAGCTGCCATTTTTCTGACCATTCCTGTAGTCTATCTAGGTCTCTCTGAAGAAGCTCAGCTTGACAGTGATCATTAACTACTCTACCAATTTTAACATCATCTGCAAATTTAGACATCACGCCCTCTATCTCTTCATCTATGTTGTTTATGAAAATTAAAAACAACAGTGGTCCTAATACTGATGCTTGGGGAACCCCCACTTCTTACATCAACCCAATCTGAGGAATAGCCATTTATCACAACCCTCTGCCTCCTGCCCTAAAGCCATCCTTCTATCCATCTAAGGATTTTCCCAGTGATTCCAACCTGTTCCAGCTTATAAAGCAACCGCTCATGTGGGACTGAGTCAAAAGCTTTGCTGAAATCTAAATAAACAATGTCGAAATTATTCCCTAAATCCAGCTCTTGGGTAACCCTTTCGAAATAGCGAACCAGATTTGTTAAACATGATTTTCCCTTTACAAAACCATGCTGAGTATCCTTGAGAATTTCAATTCGATCCAAATGATCCTGAATTCCATCCTTGATCATTGCCTCCATGATTTTCCCTACTACTGAAGTCAGACTGACAGGTCGATAATTTCCAACTTCACTTTTAGAGCCACCCTTATGTATGGGAGATACCTTTGCACTTTTCCAATCCAAGGGAATCTCACACGCAGAGTCTAGTGACTCTGCGTGTGAGATTCCCAGAGTCTAGTGATGCTCGCATAATTAGCCTCAATGGTTCAATGCACTCGCTTGCCGCCTCCCTTAAGATTATAGGGTATATTCCATCAACTCCAGGAGCTTACTGGTCTGTAGGCTCGAAAGTTTTTTCATTAAATAATCTTGCGAAATTTCAATATCATTAATTACATATTTTTTAACTTCGCTCCCACAATTTCCCATTGCCACAAAAGGTTTTTCATTTGTAAATATCGATGCAAAATAACTGTTGAGTTCATCTGCAACGGCAGCTGGTGTATTTAATACTATCCCCTTTCCCTTACGTAAAGGTCCGATCTGGTTTGTCCTACTCTTCTTGGCATTTATATATGTGAAGAATTCTTTATCCCCCCTCTTTGCTCTGTTTGCTAGTGATTTCTCATAAACTGCCTTTGCCTGTCGAACCTTTTCTGTGGCTCTATTACACATCACCTTGTTCCTGTTATAGGCTTCAGTACTTTTTATTGCTCGGTAACCTTTCCATGCCACCTTTTTCTGCTCAAGTAATGTGGCAACTTCACTATTCGTCCAACTTGGAACCCTCCTCGTGGAGTATTTTTTTAATGGTATATACGTATTCAAGGCATCTGTGATTGATGTTTTAAAAGCGTACCACAGTTCAATTGTATTCATTCTCTGTGCGATATCTACCCAGTTAATAGAGGCCATGTAGTACCGTAAGGCATTGTAATTTCCTTTCCTGAAATTAAAACCCATTCCTTTGC
This sequence comes from Mastigoproctus giganteus, assembly GCF_048544385.1. Classification (NCBI taxonomy): domain Eukaryota; kingdom Metazoa; phylum Arthropoda; class Arachnida; order Uropygi; family Thelyphonidae; genus Mastigoproctus; species Mastigoproctus giganteus. Next base: position 120,735,373 of record NC_143581.1, read on the forward strand.
TTTTTACTTCTGCTACCTCTCTCGTCATCATCCACCGTAGAACTCCGTGTTCACCTCCGTGTTCCTGTTATGTCATCTGATTCGTGTGTGATGATGAGGTCTAGGATATTCTTTTCTCTAGTACTTTCCCTGACATGTTGTTACAAATAACAATCATCTAGTTGATTTAAAAATTGTTCCCCATGTCGAGTTTCCTTCCCATTTACTCCAATCAATTAGAGGCAAATTGAAATCACCCATAATAAGGCATTGATGCTTACTTGCCCATTCCATTTGCATGTAGAGGCTTTTGGTGATCAAGTCCGCATTCTAGTGCTATTGTCCTTGCAGGTTTTGCTTGTTTAGGATGGCTAACTCAGTCTTCCTTCTAGTGACTAAGTTCTGGGCAAAGTGAGTTAGTGCCTTGTATTCTTCCTCTGTATCTAATAAATGATGCACCTGGTACTTCGGAATGAATTTTATTTTTGTGATGAGCTGTCTTCTGAGGTCCTCATACCTCTCCGAGTCATGCATAATGAGCTGCCATGTCTCCTGCTCCTCGCAGTGGCAGCTGGAATCTTCTATTGTGCAGAGTGCACTTAATTTCGTTTTTGATCGGCCCATGGCCCATCAGCAGAAAAGTTGTTCAGCCCTGAGTAAAACCACAAGGGAGCTCTTCAGTGCATCTTCTCAACAAATGGGATAAATCTTCAGGTTACCTCACCCTTAGTCAAGGTAGTCCACTTGTCCTACCACACCTGCAACAGGTGAACCACGAGACACTGTTTTTCAGTCTTGCAGTTATTCAAGAAGTCCAAGTTGAATCTATTGGTACTGGCCGGTATTCCTTTGGCGCGGAGAGATAGGTAAGTGCACATTGAATCGCCTCGAGGTGAAGGGGGAGGATGCTGGCAAGAACCTGTAGTGCATACGTGCTCGTCGTCTTGCAAGCACGCATGATGGTCAGTAATATGTTTCTCTGTATCGAATCAATAATTTGCCTATTAACGGTTGTACCAGCTCTGCTGTACCAGATCTGCAACCTATAGGTGATCGCTGGGACAAAGATTACATTATAATTAAGTGATAGTGTTTTCCTGTTTAGCCCCAATCTCTGCGTGTGACTTAGCAATTAAGGCAGTATATTTCCTCAGTTTTTTTCTTATGTATATCAAATGTGGCTTGAAGGATAGGTTGTGGTCCAGAATAAGGCTGAGATATTTTATCTGTTTAGCTAATTTGATTGTCTAGCCTTCTATTTTTATTTGTGGGGGAGTCTTCTGACATTAAGCACACCCTTTAGTAGAACTGAGCAGGTTTTACTTGGTGATATCCTGAGTGAGTGGAGCTTTGTCCAGTTTTGGAGCAGCTGTATGGTGTGGTTAGCCAGTTCCTCAAGGTGCACTCTTGAGTCAGCAGCCACTGTGAGCATGAGGTCATCAGTGAATGCCTGTGAGCAGACATCCCCCAGGTACATGGCAAGGAATTAGTCAAATCCATGTTCTATAGGAGCTGTCCAAGAACAGATCCCTGGAGAAAGCCCCTGCAGACATGCTCTGTTTAGCTAATTTGATTGTCTAGCCTTCTATTTTTATTTGTGGGGGGGTCTTCTGACGTTAAGCACACCCTTTAGTAGAACTGAGCAGGTTTTACTTGGTGATATCCTGAGTGAGTGGAGCTTTGTCCAGTTTTGGAGCAGCTGTATGGTGTGGTTAGCCAGTTCCTCAAGGTGCACTCTTGAGTCAGCAGCCACTGTGAGCACGAGGTCATCAGTGAATGCCTGTGAGCAGACATCCCCCAGGTACATGGCAAGGAATTAGTCAAATCCATGTTCTATAGGAGCTGTCCAAGAACAGATCCCTGGAGAAAGCCCCTGCAGACATGCTCTGTTTAGCTAATTTGATTGTCTAGCCTTCTATTTTTATTTGTGGGGGGGTCTTCTGACGTTAAGCACACCCTTTAGTAGAACTGAGCAGGTTTTACTTGGTGATATCCTGAGTGAGTGGAGCTTTGTCCAGTTTTGGAGCAGCTGTATGGTGTGGTTAGCCAGTTCCTCAAGGTGCGCTCTCGAGTCCGCAGCCACTGTGAGCACGAGGTCATCAGTGAATGCCTGTGAGCAGACATCCCCCAGGTACATGGCAAGGAATTAGTCAAATCCATGTTCTATAGGAGCTGTCCAAGAACAGATCCCTGGGGACAGCCCCTGCAGACATGTCTGGTTAGCTTCTGGACTGGAGTCACAATCTCCACCTTTCTGTCTGAGAGATTCGATTTGTGGAATTATAAAGATTCTTCAGGATTGAGGCTTTAATGAGTCTGCAGAGGATGCTCAGCCACCATATGGAATTGAATGCCCTGGCAAAATCTTCAGTAATAAAAGTATTTTTTGTTGCTTTGTGCTGGTTTGCCAGTAGGCAAACCAGCACAAAGCAACAAAAAACCAGCACAAAGCAACAACAAAGTTTGCGTCGATAGTTGATGAGCCAGGCTTAAATCCAAACTGTCTAATGGCACTGAGGTTTGCTGCATTGTAGTGGTTTATGATCCTTTGATGTAGTAATCTTTCATACAATTTACTTAGTGTTGACAGTAGTGCTATTGGCCGGTATGAGTTGGCGAGTTCAGGTTGCTTGGTTGGCTTTTTCAGTATTAATTTGAGATTAGCTGTCTTCCAAGCCTCAGGGAAACGTTAAGCTTGCAGACAAGTGTTGTATAGTTCCAGTATTGTTTCTGGGATGTAGTCAACTGCTTTCTTTATAAGTTCTAGTTCAATTAGATCAGGACCAGGTCATTTTTTATTTTGCATCTGTTGATGCGAAATAAAAAATGACCTACGTGTTGATGAGCTATGTGCTGCCGCAGCATGTAGCTCATCAGTAGTGAATGGTGGCTCATTTTGCTGCGCCGTGTAGTCATTGATACCCTGGCAGATAGTTTGATGGTAAGTCTATTGGCAGTTCCAAAAAGATTTCAATATATTTTCAACTGAATCTTTCCACACCGTTTTTAGGTCTCCTTGCGGTGTCATGGTTGCAGTTGAGACCCCTCCCCTGGGGAGTTTATTTGTGGTGATTTCATATACCAACCCCAGGGTCACTGTTTCCTATAATGGCAATGAGACACTCCCATGGTGTCCTTTTATTTTTCCTGATCTTATCAATATACACATTTCTGATTTCTCTATACCTCTGTAGCAGCAGTGCATCTATTTCCACCGCCAGCCAGGTTCTATGGCTCCTCTGATACTCCTCCTGTGTACTTCCCTCCATAGTTTCTCAAGCTCCTGTGTGCACCATGGCATTGCCCCAATAGCAAGGGTTTTCCTTTTCATTGCCACCTCTGCAGCATTTGTGATAGTTTTTTGTAATTCTTTGCTGTAGTTGGTCCGTGTTGGTCCGCTCTCCCTGTCTGGCAAGATCAATATGTAGCTGTTCCATATTGTTAGTCAGCTGCTCCTTGTACAGTTCCCAGTCTGCTCTGTCTATAGCAAACTGATTTAGCATCTGTTTTGGGTTATTGTTTCTTGTCATGGATGTGGTTATTTGATAGGTGATTGTTCTATGGTCCAAAGTGGTCCATGCATTTTGTACCTCCCAGTCGGTGACATGTGCCTCGATGTTTCTTGTTGTTAAGGTTTCGACTATGGTTGATGCCCAGTGGGGATTGCAGTAAGTAGGAAGGTTGAATGGTTGGTTTTTAACTGCGTAGATAGAATCTGCAAGGAACTCCAAGTTTTTGTCTGTTCCTGGTGTCTGGTCGGTCAGGTGTTGTGCTGTGCTGTGCCAGACAGGTGAACGACAGTTAACATCAGCGCCCACGATGATTCTTTGTCCTGCAAGAATGTTTTGTACCATGCATAAGTACACTATTACAAAATCTACATCGACTCCTGGTCTACAATATAGGGAAATGGTGCAAAATATCCCAACAGAACTGATAATATGGGCACAGACTGCCCATGTCATGCGAGTAGCGGAATCTTTGTCGCTGTAATTTCAGTATTGTGAACTGGCTACAGGGGATATCTGCATGATTTTGTATTATTTTATATGTTAGTGAATAGCCCCTTACCTATGTCATATGTGAATAGGGCTCCTGTATCAAGATCAAGTTGGCATTTTCCTCATCTGCTCTATTACGAATCTGATCGACTACTGTTTTTGCCCATTGCACATTAATTTGGTGTATTTTTAGTGCTCAGTTATTAAACCATTTAAAGCAAGTCCCCATAATCCATTCTCAATTGGAATGTGCTCTTGATTTTGATATATGTGGGACACTTTCGATCTAATAAGGAGTGTATGTGGTCAAGTTTAAGAGACTTGCAGTTGGTGCAAACGGGTTTCTTTGACTTGGGGAAATTATTGTAGTCGTGTCCCTTTACGGAACAGTGGCCACGCTGTTTCGGTCTGGGTGCATTGTATGGGAAGTATGTCCATACCTGCAACACCTGAAGCACTTCGGTATGGCCAAATGCTCCCTGAATCTGTGGCCATTCCACATAGACATGACTCTGCATCCTTAGGATTTGCCAGGCCTTTGGGGGTGGTCTCCACTATCCAATTACAGTTTCCACTGCTTCTTGCCTTTGTCTTATATTAGGCATGATGAGCTGCTATTTTTCATCCCAGTCTACTAGTACACTCTGCAGATTCCTTCAGTTAATTTCTGGGGTGTTGTCTTGGCTGAGGTCATAGGTGATCACAAATGGGTCCTTTTGCTTGGGGGGCTCCGCCATGAGGCCACGCGTGGGGATCTTGGGATTTGCAATTATTGGTTCTGCTTCTCCCTTGCTCTCAGTTTCTATTATCAGTCCCTTGTTGTATGTTTTCCTGATAGTCTTAGTTATGGTATTTTGGAACCCTCCTCTGAGGTTCTGGATGACCTTGTTCTGGGGTTCTGGTGACCTTGGGCTTTTAGGAGTTTTCTTTCTTTGTGGTATGTCCTTGTGGGTTGTTTCTTCTCCAGTTTGATAATTCCTTTGATTATTCCTCAGCGCTTGTGTGTAGGGGCATGCTGTGGCATTTGTTTTGGCCCTCCATCCTGGTAAACCTCTAGCTTCACATTTGTTCTTTCACATTCCAGGTTTGTTTGTTAGAGAAAAGTTTCCAACTTCGACCAGAGGGAAACAATTTTTCCCCGGAGGCCCGTTGTTACTCTGCTGCTCGGTTCCTTAAGCAGATTTTCTAGGGCTGTTCTAATGTTTTTTCTAGGATAAAGCCCTCCAGAAGTTCAGTATCTGGTGGGGAGTCCTGTTGCTTATCATTTTCAGTTGGGTTAGGCTATGTGCATGAGCCATCTTGGGCCTCCTTCAGCTCACCCTGGCTCCACTGTCAAATTTTGGCATCATCGTCATCTTATATTTTTTCTAAGATGTTGGCGTTGGCCTGATGTTATCAGGTTTCTCTTGCAGGTCGGTAGTTGGGAGAACCATGCATGGAATCAGTTGTGGTAAATCAGCTTGGTTCTCTGCATTTTCTTGGGTTAATTCCAGCATCTTGTGTGCAGGTCAGATCAAAGACGTTTCCAAATAATTAGTTAATCACTAGTATATCCTCACAGAGGACATACTATCGGAATGGACTTATACACAAGTACCACTTGTGCATAAGTCCATTCCGATATTCCCTGTCAGAGACTTGGAAATTTGGAATCTCCTCTTTTCGATATTCTCTAGCTTAAAATCTTTCTACCTCTTTCTGTCAAATTCATCTGTTGTCTCTACCGTTCTCCCAACTCCACTAATCACTTGGAACTCTTTGACTTCCTCTCTTTGCAACTTGACTTTCTCCAGTCCAACTTTCCTAACATGGAGGTAATTTTCTTTGGAGATTTTAATGTTCACAACTCCAGCCAGCTTCTGTTTTCTAGTCACACAGACCCAGCTGGTCGAGATGCTGAGACTTTTGCAATTGCCAATGACCACACACAGATTGTTCATTTACCTACCAGAATACCGGACAATCTTAACCACACAGCCAACACACTTCATCTTTTTCTCACAAACAACCCTTCTAAGTACATGGTCGAAGTGAGAGGTCCTTTAGGCACTTCAGATCACAACTTGGTGATTGTCTCTTCTCCAATGGAGCTTTTATCTCATGGCTATTCCCAACCTCGTGTTGTTTGGCATTACAAGAATGCAAAATGGGAAGACCTGCAAGATTTCTTTCCTTCTTTTACTTGGTTGGATTACTGTTTCAAAAATTCTGATGTCAACATATGCTCAGATCAAGTCACGGAAATTATTCTTGTATGAATGGAATCCTTTATTCCACACTCCACTTTAAAATCTCTTCCGTTATCTAAACCATGATTTTCCAATAAATGTGCTAAGGCTGTTCAAGGGAAAAATGTTGCAATCGAAATTGGCTTGTTTCCAATTCTTCAGTTTCATTTTCTGCCTACACCAAGGCCGCAACAATTGTAAAGCAATTATTAATCAGTCCAAACTAGATTTTGAACATGCTAAGAGTAGAAAATTTGCTCCTTGTCCTAATGGTAGGCAAGCATTCTGGTCTTTTGCCAAAACTACTGTCCGCAACTTTTGCCCATCTCTGCTCCCACCTCTGTCCAAACCAGATGATTCTGTTGTCACTTCAGCCAAGGATAAAGCTGACCTGCTAGCATCCCATTTTTCTTCCAACTCATGTATTAATGATCTTGGTAAAACACCTCCCACCATTCCCAACACGCTCCATTCAATGCCTCCTGTGGTCTTCTGTCAAAAGGATGTCAGAAGGATTTTGAAGAATCTTGATGCTAAGAAAGCTCAAGGTCCCGATGGTATTTCTCCACTTGTTCTCAAAACCTGTGCTCCTGAACTTACTCCTGTTTATTGTCTCCTTTTTTCACTTTCTTATTCCAAAGGTGGTTTTCCTTCTGCTTAGAAATTTGCTCATATCCAGCCAGTTCCTAAAAAGGGTGACAAATACCTCCCATCCAATTATCGTCCCATTGCAATTAATTCTACTGTCTAAAGTAATGGAGAAATCAATTAACCACCAACTCTCAAACTACCTGAAACCTTCCATCTGATCAACGAACGCCAGTATGGATTCCATCAGTGTCGATCCACTGGTGATATTCTGGCTTATGTTTTCCATTATTTTTCATTACCGAACTTTTCCATTATTCAATGGAAAATGTTCAGTGAAACACAAGCAGTTGCCCTTGACATCTCAAGAGCAAGAGATGTTAAGAGAACTGCTTTTGACACCTCAAAGGCTTTTGATTGCATTTGCATAAAGGTCTTCTAAACAAGCTTCCACCTTATGGTTTGCCAACTGTGTTTTGTAATTGGTTATCCAGTTTTCTCTTTGACCGCTCATTGAGGGTGATGGTATATGGCTCTCTGTCTTCTAACTTCTCCACTAATGCTTGTGTACACCAAGGTTCAATTCTTTCCCCCACTCTTTTCCTCTTGTATATTAATGACCTTCTTTCATTGACCATCCTATCCATAGTTTTACTGATGACAGCACATTGCATTCCACTTTGAGAAAACTTGCCCTGTTCAATCAGCTTCAACTTCTCGAATATCCACTACTACTTCCTTAAATGCAGATCTACAAGTAATTCTCTAGTGGGGTAAAGACAACTTAGTTGATTTTAATCCTTCTAAAACTCAGTTCTGTCTTATATCTCACAAAAAGGATTCTTCTTCACCTACACTTATCTTTAGAGACATTCCAATTTCTAGTCAAGGTAATATATCTCTTTTGGGGATTAACCTGAGTTCTAATTTCTCTTGGCACAAGCACATTACAAATATTGCTTCTTCCTCTAAATCTAAAAAACTTGGTTTTCTCTTTCACTCTCAGCATTACTTTTCATCTAAACAGTTGTTTACTCTGTTAAAGTCGCAAATCCGCCCTACCATAGAATATTCTTCCCACATCTGGGACAGTGACCCCAAAACCTCTCTCAGGCTTCTGGATTCCATTCAGAAGACGGCAGTTAGGTTAATTAATGATTCATCTCTAACAGAGTCTCTCCACACTCTGTCTCATAGATGTACTGTTTCTGCTGCATACCTTTTTCTACAGATATTTCCATGGGCACTGTTCTTCTGAATTGGCTTCTATAATTCCCACTCTCACTATTTAAAAACAGTCTAAACATGTGCCACTACCAGCCAACATTCATTTACTGTCAAACTTCAAACCCACAGAACCAACTTTTCATCTTCCTTGTTTATTCATTCAACTGCTGTTTTCTGGAACAACCTTCCTTCATATGTATTTCCTGAAAATTACAGAAGTTCAAGTCTAATGTCAACAAATATCTTCTAGGCACCTCTTAAATACTGCATACAGGTCTGGAGGCCTCATTTTAGGAAGGATGCAGATCTGCTGGAAGGGGAACGAGATGGCATAAGAGAGCAAAATTTTCATATCTGTGATGAGATTCTCTTATCACTTATCTGTAATGTTCTTACCAAAAAAAAGTGAATTCTTCAAATTGCAGCATCTTGAGAACAGACAACTAGGAGTGTGATCTCATTGAAGTGTTTAAGGTAATGAATGGATTGACCAGAATAATGTTAATGGCATTCTTCTTCTTGCTCAAACTATACATATGAGGGGGCATAAATTCAAATTGAGGAATATGGCAGATAGCTGATGTTGAAACAAACTTCCATTTGTTGGTGTGGAAATGGGTGGTCTGAATAAATTCAATGAACCAGACAAACTATTGGAGAAGATGGACTTGTGACAAGTGAAGATTTTTCAGGCGCTGATGCTGTATAAGTGTGCTTTCTTGCATTATTTGCCACTACAATAAAAATAATTTGGCATTTCTCACAGAAAAAAAATGAAAATCAGTTTATTGGCATACCTATACATGAAAAAAAAAATAAAATCTGCTGAAACCAATAAAAACTAAAATTGTCTTTGATCCAAAACTGATTCTCTAACACAGTTATCATTTCTTAATTACTATTACTGTCATGTTTGTTAAAAAAATCAATTATATAAAAGCAACTGGAATAACCAGTTACAGAAGAAAAGCTCAAACATGTTTTCCATTATATTTTATAATAATCAAATAATAAAAGCATATCTACACCATCAAAATAACTTCCCCTGTACATTCACACAAAAAAGCAAAATACGTGTTGCTATTATTTAAGTGATTAAAATCACTTAAATTATACCCTTAATCACTTAATAAATCACTTAAATAGCCAAATTATATTAAAAAACATCCTTTTATTTAGTGTAATTCACCTGGCCAACTTTATAATTTGCTATACATTTTGTTAATCGACTTACCCTGAAAACTGTTCTTAAACCACATTTTTTTAAGACTGTAAAACTACAAATGTGGGCTTTTTTTAATAGAAATCCTACATATTATTTAAAGGAAATAAATCAGATATTTTCAGAATGGGTTGAAGGGCTGAAAATTCACTGTAATAGTGTATTAAGTATGGAATAAATACTGTAAGGTCAAATTAAAATAGGTGATTTATTTAGTAAGTGGAATATCCCTACTTGATGGCAGTTACACATTTAATAAGAATTTCAGACTATCCAAAAAATATGACTATCTCATACGACAATGAATCACACAGGAATTAGGGTTGCTAAGGGATTTCAAAAATTGATTTATATATCAGCATAGTAAACCAACAAAATATAAGTACAGTTAATAAGCAAAATAAAATTTATATAACCTGAAAAAAATTCAAAATTCAATACTGACCTGATGAGAATCACAAGAAGGTATTATATAGGCTTGAATTGGTTCACTAACATAACTAGAATTCTTCATTAAGGTCCGTAGCTGTTTCAATAAAGCAGTAGTACTTTTATGTGACATTGTCACTAGTCTGACTGTTTTTCAAAGATAACTTATTAGCAACTATTTGAATGCAGGAAGCTTTTCTAAGAACCAAGGAACAAAACAAATATCATCAGAATTCATTACATGTTCACTTAAAGGATATGGAAAATTAAGTTGATTCCAACTGTATTACCACATCATCATGCAATTTCTTGATAATGCAACTGCCTGTAAAGGAAAATATATTTGAAACATACACATATGATTTGATATACATATCCCAAAGATCAATAAATTTAAGCTAAGATCAAAGCACCAAAGAGAGAAGCAAAATTATTCAGAGTTTAGTTGCTAAAATACTAATAAAATTAACAACCTCATAGTAGCTGCTAATGTTTCTGTTATACTTGTGTCAGCATTTGATGATTTAAACAATTCTTCAAACTCAGCAAATTTATTTACTAAATTCCTACCACTGGTGTATAAGCATGTCAATTTGTCCTGTTTTATATTAAGTGACTCTTGCACATCTGATTTAGCAGCTGCTATGAACAGCCTCATAGTAGCTAATCAGGTTGGTAAGCCATTACTTGCTTTTAAAAAGCCATGCAGTGAGGTTGTACAAAAAAACCAGATGCAAAGAATAATTATATCACCTACTTAGATTTCAGTAAAGCCTTTGATGGGAATTTCAGCAATTTCCCTTTAATCTTACTTTCTGTTATTATAGTTTTTAACTACCAATCAGTATTAGATAACACTTCGCTAGCCCCATCTCTAAAAACTTCTTCACATGTAAATGTAGATGCAAAATATTTATTTAGTTTATCAGTAATCCATATAGGCTCATCAACAGTAACATCATTCATATCCAGTGAGTACATCCAATTAATCATATCCAATGTGATTCATCCCTTTCCTTTTTTTATTAACATATACAAAAAACTCCCTGCTGCTTTCGTTGCATTATTAGCCAAGCCATCTTAGTCCACATCTTGAGTACTGTATACAAGTCTGGAGACCTCAGATCTGTGTAGAAAATGGCAACCAAATTGGTGAAGGGGACAAAAGGGTGCTCTTATCTAGAATGGCTTCAATTCTGCAACTTCAAGCATCTGGCAACTATGCACCAGCAGAGAGATCTGATTCAGGTGTTTAAGGCATTGAATGGATTGTGTAAACTAAGTATTAATGGCATTCTTCCTCTTGCTGAGACCTCACACGAGGGTGGGCACAAAATTATACTGAGGAAGGATAATTGCAAGATAGATGTGCAGAAGTTCACCTTCAGCCAGCAGGTGGCTGATTGTTGGAACAGAATTCCATCTGCTGTTGTGGAAGTGAATGATTTCAATAAATTCAAGAACGAACTAGGCAAATTCTTGGAGAGTATGCTTGGTTGAAGTGTGTGTGTTTTTTTGGCTGATGCTATAAAAACTTGCTTTCTTGCATCATTTTCCACTACTACTATATACCACACTGCTGTACAAGAGCTTAGAGCAGTAACTTAGAGCAGTGTGGCATAAATTAAGGGAAATTGCTGCTGTGAAAAAAGGGTTAGCTGAGTGTGGGAAGACAGAGTGGTCATCAATAGACACTGCTCTACATGGACCACCATGTTAGTGGAGCCCCACACGATTGAGCGCTGAGCCCATTGTTGTTTTCTGTATTTATTAATGGTACTGAGTATATTAGCATTAGCATTAGCATTAGTAGAGGCATTTGATGCAAGAAAGCAAGCTTATGCAGCATCAGCCAAAAAAAAAAAAAAAAAAGTAACATAAATAAAAATAACCACTTCCACTTCACCCCTCTGTTCATTCGAAATACCTGTCCAGCTGAGCCTTAAACTTATTTAGGCTATCAACTTCCACGACAAGGGATGGAAGTCTGTTCCACCTACCAACCACCCGCTGGCTAAAGGCAAATTTCCGCACATCTATCCTACAACTGTCTTTCCTCAATTTGAATTTATGCCCTCTCAGGTGATTATTCTGAGCAAGAGGAAGAATCCCATCAGCATTGAGCATGCTCAAACCATTCAAGGCTTTGTACACCTCTAACAGATCACCTCGCTGGTGCCTAGTTTCCAGACACTGTAATTCGCAAAACTTAAGCCTTTCTTCGTAAGAGCACCCCTTTGTCCCATTCACCAATCTAGTTGCCCTTCTCTGTACTCGTTCCAGCAGCTCTACATCCTTCTTGAAATGAGGCCTCCAGGCCTGTATACAGTGCTCTAGGTGTGGCCTGACCATTGCTTTATACAAGGGAATAATCACCTCCTTATCCCTGCTAGAAAAATTCCTATATATCATTGACAATACACCATGAGCTACTCTTGCAGCCCGTCTGCACTGCTCAGAGAACTTCATATCTGCCTGCACAACCACCCCCAGGTCCCTTTCATTCTCGACCAGTGTCAGTGTAGTACCACAGAGTTGATACGTTGCTCTGGGGTTGCTGTTTCCCATATGTAGTACTTTACATTTGTCAATGTTAAACTTCATTTGCCACCTCGAAGCCCATCTGCTCAACCTTTCCAAATCCTGTTGCAGTAGCATAGTGTCAGTAGTGTCCTTGACAACCCTGCCAACCTTCGTATCGTCTGCAAACTTGGACATTAAGCCTGATATACCATCAACAATATCATTTATAAATACAGAAAACAATAAAGGACCCAATACTGAACCCTGAGGGACTCCACTAATAACATTAGTCCACGATGAGCAGTGTCCATTGATTACCACTCTCTGTCTTCTCCCCCTCAACCACCCCTTTATCCATAGCAGCAATTTACCTCCAATGCCACACTGCTCCAATTTGTGCAGCAGTCTTCCATGTGCAACAGTATCAAAAGCCTTTCTAAGATCCAAGTATATAATATCAAAGTTATTCCCTGCATCCAGTTCTTTTGTGACTGCATCATAGTATCCAATCAAATTGGTCAGGCAAGACTTACCCTTAACAAAACCATGTTGTGTCCTAGCTATAACTGAAGTCTTGTCTAGATGATCCTGCAGTGCTTCTTTAACCAGTGCCTCCATTAATTTTCCGGGAACAGGAAGTTAAACTCACAGGTCTATAATTACTTGTGTCAGCCTTTGATCCCCCTTTGTGAATTGGGGTCACATTTGCACATCTCCAGTCTATGGGTACCTCCCCTGAGTCCAAGGAAGCTCTCATAATTATGGCTAAGGGTTTGCTTACTTCCTTTGCTGCCTCCTTTAATATAACTGGATAGATCCCATCCACCCCAGGTGCCTTTCTTGTGTTTATCTTCAACAATTTCTCCTCCACTTTGCTCTCAGTTATTACAAGATTCTCTAGCTTAATACTAGAGTTGAATACACCTCTGGCATTCCCCTTGCTGAATAACTCCTCATGTGTGAATGTCGATGTAAAATATTCATTTAGTTTGTTAGCTACCTGAGCAGGGTCATCAACAGTTGACCCATCGATCTCAAGTGGACCAATCTGATTCATCCCCTTCCTTCTAGAGTTCACATAAGTAAAGAACTCTTTGCTGTTTTTCTTCGCATCCCTTGCCAAGGATCTCTCGTAATCTGCCTTCGCCTGCCTAACCTCCTTTGTAACTTGGTTACAGATCAACTTGTATCTATCATAGGCATCTGTGTCACGTGTTAATTTGTATGTATCCCATGCATTTTTCTTCTCTGCCATATGCCTCATTAGTTCATCTGACATCCATTTAGGCCTAAACCTTGAACAATATTTCTTAGTTGGTATGTAAAGCCTAGTAGCTTCCAAGATAAGTTCTTTGAATGCTTCCCATTTTGAATTTGCTGTTGGCAATATCATCAGTTGATCCCACTGTATAGAATTTAAATACTGTCTCAGTCCATTGTAGTCACCTTTACGAAAGCAATACCCCTTCCCTTTACCCCTAATGGTAGTTACCTCTTTGAGTAACTCCCACTTCAGCACACTGTGATCACTGCCACCTAGTGGTTCATTTATCTGCAGATTCTTAATGCATGAAGACTCACTACTGATAATCAAATCAAGAGTATTACTCCCTCTAGTTGCCTCCCAAACATGCTGATGTAGAAAACAATCAACCAATAAATCCACAAAAGCCCTGCTAGTGTGTGAGTGACCAGCCCCCAAATTCCAGTCAATATCTGGGAAATTAAAATCTCCCATTATAAGACTCTCTGATTTACTGGCCCACTCTATTTCTCCAAACAGTTTCTTATTATACTCATCAGAGTCATTAGGCCTATAGCACACTCCTACTCTCAATTTTGATCTCCCAATGCTTATGTCACACCAAACTGACTCGACACTGCACTGTCCAGCGATGTCGACTGGCTTCACTTCCTTTGATTTTATGTGTTTTTTAACTAATAGCATAACCCCTCCTCCCTTCCTATTCTGTCTATCCTTTCTGTAGACATTGTACTCCCCAAATTCCAGTTCTGCATTCCTTATATCTGTGTGACACCACGTCTCTGAAATCCCCACAATATCTGCCTTTGATGTTTTGAGCAATACCTCAAATTCATCAAATTTATTTACTAAACTCCTAGCATTGGTGTACACGCAAGTATACATGCACCTGTTCTTTTTCTTAGCTACCCTAACACAACCGATGTGTTTACTTGTACCCCAATGATTCCCAGCAGTCTCTGAAATATCCTGCATCTTATTTTCCAGGCTGCGGCTCATTCCAATAGAAGCAGTGCAAGAATCACTTTCACCTCTGCCAGTGGCTACTGTTAATCTATTAGTCCTTGTATCCCCCCAATCTAGCAGTTTTCCGACCCGCCTAACACTGCCTCGATAGCATCAGCAAACATTCTTGCACCCTTTCTATTTAAGTGTATCCCATCCCTGTAGAAGCAGTCTCTCCTGTTAACAAGTACAGACCAGGCTGCAAAAACTTTACCCCTTGAGCCCTGCACAATCTTTCCAGGGCCGAATTGATTGACAGGGCTCTCATCATATACTCCCTCCTATCGTGTCCGGGCAGAATTGCAGACACTTTCAATTTCAACCCTAATTCACGGCTTTTTTTTCATCAGTGACCTGTACTTGTCAAGTAATTCCGCCGGTCTCCTACTCTTAATATCATATTAAGCTTAATGTCTCAGTTTGCAGATGATACCAAGATTGGCAGCGAATTTACTGACAGTAATGAAGGTATACTGCTGCAACAAGATCTAGTAAAATCAGGCAGATGGGCTGAGAAATGGGAACTGAAGTTCAACACTGACAAATTCAAAGTACTGCATTTGGATAGCAGTAATTCCAGAGGGGCTTGGAGGGGGAAAAGGTATCCTGTGTGTTATCAGACACTCAGACTAAAACACTCATGGATCCAATATCTCTCTATTACAGAAGATTTAGGAGAAGTCCGGTTGGCCTCCCTCCTTAAAATCCACTCATGCACACATTCTCGATGGTAAGCCCTGTTATGTCACTTAGGTGGCAACGAACGTGTAGAGTGGTTCTCTTCAAGACAGCTAGTCAGCGTGAAGAGGAAAAGACCAAACCCTCTAGCATATGACAGCACAACAAAACAAATGGCCCTCAGTCCCCAGCGGCTTTCACTCCCCCTCTTACGGCAGCGAGAGGATCAATGGAAGCAGAGGGTACTAAGAATCTCTGAGTACAACCAGGCTGCCATGCACGGAAACTGAACATAGCCTGTTATAACGTAAGATCACTCATCGGTGAAGACAGGATATTAGAGCTGGAAAAGGAATTAGAAAATGTGAATTGGAATATCATCGGTTTGGCTGAAACAAGAAGAAAAAATGAATCACTTATAAGTTTATCAAGTGGAAATCTGCTGTACACTAATGGAAACAGTGAAAGGAGTGAAGGTGGAGTTGGGTTTCTGATCCATAAAGATTTTAAACACAACATTTTGGAATTCAAAAGTACATCACGAAGGGTGTCAAAACTAATACTCAAGATTTCTAAGAGGTACAAGCTAAAGGTTATAATGATTTATGCACCAACATCGAGCCATAATGATGAAGAGGTTGAAGAAATGTAAACCGAAATTGAGTCTTCTAGATGAGCAGAAAGCCCACTACACTATTATTATGGGGGACTTCAATGCTAAGGATGGAAAAAGACAAAACAGTGCAGAAAGGGGAACTATAGGAAATTTTGGAATTGGTGAGAGAAATGAAAGACTTGTGGAATTTGCAGAATCTCAAGGACTGTCAGTAATGAACACTTTTTTCAAGAAAAGGGTGAACAGAAAGTGGACATGGAAGAGTCCAAATGGATTAACCACTAATGAAAATCGACTTCATCCTCGATAACAGAAGATATATTGTGAACGATGTTACCATCCTGAATAAGGTAAATGTTGGTTTTTTTTTTTTTGGTTTTTAAAAGCATTAGCAACTAAAGCCATATTGCTCCAAGATATGCGGTGGTCATTTTTTGACCTTTCCGCATTCTCCATATTTGGTGGTGACGGGCTCGAACGCCGGTCTAATCAAGAAGCGTGTGCTATGCACTGCTGCTTCTTCTCACCTGGCTACGGAGGCGCCTGGTAAATGCTGGAAGTGATCAGAGAATGGTATGATGTACACTTGATATAGAAGTAGGAAAGGAAAGGAAAAAGCTGACTAGAGTAAATAATACAAAGTTCTTTGAGATAACAGAAGAGGAGAAAAAGCAGTATGTACTGGAACTTAAGATCAAGTTTGAGCTTCTGCAGACTGCTCAGGACTAAGATATCGATGAAGAATATTCCAACTTTCTGAAAATGATAAAGCCCAAGAAACTTATAGGTAAAAAGAAATCCAAAGAAGAAAAAATTAGTCAAGAAACACTTGTTATGATGAACCGAAGATGACAAATGAAAAGCAAGAAAAACACTGACAGGGAGAAAATTGAGTATACTGAGTTATGCAAAGCCATTAGAAAGAGACTCAGAGAGGACATAAGAAGATTTAACACAAGAAAAGTAGAACAAGCATTAAGGGAAAACAAAGGATTTAAATCAGCAGCCATGAGCAGTAATACAGAAAGCAAAATTAATACTGAAACTGAAGAATAGCGATGGTGTACTTATAAACAGCAGAGAAGGCATAATTCAAATATCAGAAGACTACTATAGAGAATTACACAAGGAGCAGGGGAATGATGCTAGCAGTGGGGAAGATGGATCGCAAATTAGCAACACATACGACATACCCGATATTCTTTCTGATGAGGTAGAACATGCATTGAAGAAAATGAAGAATCAGAAAGCCCCGGGGGAAGACGAAGTTACTGTAGAGTTGTTAAAATTGGAAGGAAGAGACATAACACAAAAACTGGAGAAGGTTCTTCACAAAGTGCATTAGAAAAGGTGTGACGCGTAAGCAGTGGAATAATGCAATCATAGTTTTGCTGCATAAGAAAGGAGATAAATCAGAAATTGGAAATTATAGACCAATTAGCTTGTTATCCCACATCTACAAGTTGTTCACAAGGGTCATTACTAACAGATTAGAAAGAATACTTGATGAGAATCAACCGAAAGAGCAAGCTGGCTTTAGGACAGGATTCTCAACTATGGATCACCTTCACGTAATATCACAGCTAATGGAGAAAGCAAAGAATATAAAACACCATTATGCCTGGCATTTGTGGATTATGAAAAGGCATTTGACTCCATACAGCATAAGGCAATGTTTCGGGCACTGGAAAGACAAGGCATTGATACCCCATATATTATGATTTTGAAGAAAATATATGAATGTGCTACCTCCTTTATTAGACTAGACAAAGACAGTAGGAAATTTAAAATTGAGAAAGGAGTTCGACAAGGAGACACAATATCTCCGAAGCTGTTTACTGCTGCCCTTGAGGAAGCTTTCAAAAGATTAGACTGGTTGCAGAAAGGAGTCAATGTGAACGGAGAGTACCTAAACCATTTACGATTTGCAGATGACATTGTGGTCATAAGCCACGATCCCAAAGAATTAGAGGAAAATCTTAATCAGTTATGCACAGCTAGTAAGGATGTTGGACTAAAGATGAATATGGCTAAAACAAAAGTAATGATGAACAAGTATGCCACAGAAAGGAAAATAATGATTGAAGGAGCAGTAATTGAAAAGATGGAGTCGTATACTTATCTGGGACAAGTTATTAGCTGTAATAATGATAAATGGCTGGAAGTCAAGAGAAGAATAAATTTTGGATGGATAGCATTCAGGAAATATAGTCATATACTGAAGAGCAATATCCCAGTTTGTCTGAAATGTAAAATAATGAACCAATGTATACTCCCCACCATGACTTATGGAAGTGAAACTTGGGCATTCACCAAAAGAATGGAAGAGAAGCTGAGAACTACACAGCAAAGAATGGAACGAACCATATTGGGAATCAGACTGTTAGATAAGAAGAGAAACACATGGATTAGGCAGCAAACTCAAGTAAAGGACATTCTTATCAAAACTAAAGAACTAAAATGGTCTTGGGCAGGACACATAGCTCGAAGACATGATGACAGATGGACTAAGAAAATAACAGAATGGTATCCAAGAGGAGCTAGAAGAAAACCTGGAAGACAAAGGCGGAGATGGATAGATGAAATTCACGAGTTTGTGGGTAGTAAATGGATGGCCAGTGCTCAAAACAGATGGAACTGGAAAGTTGCTGGAGAGGCCTTCATCCTGCAGTGGATTGAAAATGGCTGATGATGATGATGATATATACGTAAACAGACCTCCGTAGCCGAGTGGTCAGGAGCGGGAGTGCAGTAGCACGCGCTCTTTGAGTAGACCGGGGTTCAAGCCCCTGACTGCTGAATACGGTTGATCTGCCAACCCATACTGGACCAGCGTGGCAGATTATGATCCATTTCCCTCAACATGAATTGTTAAGGAGGCTTCCATCCTGCAGTGGGTTGATAATGGCTGCACTTTTTTTTGTATATACGTAAGTAATCCAGAATATTTTATATGTACAAATATTTAAATATTAAATATTTTGACCGACATTTGTGCATCTTTTCACTACCGTTTATTATTGATTACGAAATATCCTATGGCACCGACCACAACTCACAAATACATATGTTACCTTATGGGAATGCGGTGCTCGCTTAGCGTGGATTCACTTAGCGCTCTGTTTTTCCGAAACGAATCATCAGAGTTAAGCAGGGGTCACCTGTAATGACCATCTTGACACCATGTTAAGCATGGGCATGTCCCACTAACTCCTGGGGTTGTCTTCTCTATTGGCCCCATACTTCTGTCTTTTCCATACAGCCTTCAGTCTCCCCTCCCTCTCTATCTTCACTATAAGCATCCAACACATTCAAAATTTACAGAGTCCAATACCCAAAATTTTAATCTTAAATCACATAACATATATATCTGTATTCTTTTCGGCCAAACCCAATCCTAGTGGTTCTTTTTTTTAGGTCCTCTCCATTGAAATCTATCTCAGGAAACTAGGTAGCAGGACCTGACAGACTATAAAAAAAAAGTACTGGGTACCTGACCTGCCTCGCAGGGGCATAGTGTAGTAAATGGTGGGCACAACGGCTAAAAGGTCAAATGAACAAAGGTACACAACACTACACCACACTATATCCATACACTTTTAAATCTCTGGCCTCTACAGTGTCCTGTATCAAATCACAATGTATGCTACGTGGAGATGGGGGAAACTCCTAGTGCCATTAGACCCCCAAAACCTCTGTCAAACTTCTGGATTCCATTCAGAAGAGGGCAGTTAAGTTAATTGATGACTCATCCCTAACAGAGCCTCCCTCCCTCCCTTTGTCTAATAGATGTACTGTTTCTGCCGCATGCCTTTTCTACAGATACTTCCATGGGCACTGTTCTTCTGAATTGGCTTTATAATTCCCACACTCTCTTTCAAAACAGTCCGAATACATGCCCCCAGCCAACAACATTTACTGTCCAAATTCAATATCATAGAACCAACTTTTCATCTTCCTTGGTTTTTCATTCAACTGCCGTTTTCTGGAACAACCTTCCTTCATACGTATTTCCTGAAAATGACAGTCTACAGAAGTTCAAGTCTAATGCCAACAAAATATCTTCTTTCATTTTTCCAACTTCTAACCCATGCACAGTACTAAATACTATAGGTTCTAATACCTCTCATGTTTAGGGATTTTATTTAAAAAAAAAAAAAAAAAATGTAAAGGATATTCTTATCAAAACTAAAGGATTGAAATGGACTTGAGCAGGGCACAGCTCGAAGATATGATGACAGACAGACTAAGAAAATTACAGAATGGTATGCAAGACAAGCTAAAAGAAAACATGAAAGACAACAATAGAGATGGACAGATGAAATTCAAGTATTCGTTGGTAGTAAATAACTGGCATTACACAAAACAGAGGGAACTGGAAAGTTACTGGAGAGGCCTTCATCCTGAAGTGTATTGAAAATGGCTGATGATGGTTGCCCAATGCCGGAGGGTATATACAGCTAGGTTGGCGTGCTGTTCAAATATAGCATGGGTGTTGGCCTTAACAATAACAAAGTCGTCAGCTAAAGCAACCCTATAAGTCAGGCAAAAATCCAGTACCAGGCTCCAAAAACAGGTATCCAGCATTGAACACACCTGTACTCGAGGAAATCTTGTATTCTTTGATACAGGTTCTGTAGTATTCCAGCAGCATGTAGCTGCAAAGAATGCTGGACCACTTCAATGCATCAAATGCTCCTGCTAAGTCCATAGATATTGCCAATAAATATTTTTATTCTGACTTACTATAAGTTGGCATTGACATCATCATTATCATCATCAGCCATTTTCAATCCACTGCAGGATGAAGGCCTCTCCAGCAACTTTCCAGTTCCTTCTGTTTTGTGCAATGGCCATCAATTTACTAGCCACAAACTCATGAATTTCATCTATTCATCTCTGCCATTGTCTTCCAGGTTTTCTTCTAGCTCCTCTTGGATACAATTCGGATATTTTCTTAGTCCATCTGTCATCGAGCTATGTGTCCTGCCCAAGGCCATTTTAGTTCTTTAGTTTTGATAAGAATGTCCTTTACTTGAGTTTGCTGCCTAATCCATGTTTCTCTTATCTAACAGTCTGATTCCCAATATAATTCGTTCCATTCTTCACTGTTTAGTTCTCAACTTCTCTTCCATTCTTTTGGTGAATGCCCAAGTTTCACTTCCATAAGTCATGATGGGCAGTATACATTGGTTCATTATTTTACGTTTCAGAAAAAAACTGGGATATTGCTCTTCAGTATGTGACTATATTTCCTGAATGCTATCCATCCAAAATTTATTCTTCTCTTGACTTCCAGCCATTTATCATTATTACAGCTAATTACTTGTCCCAGATAAGTATATGACTCCACCTTTTCAATTACTGCTCCTTCAACCATTATATCCCTTTCTATGACATACTTGTTCATCATTACTTTTGTTTTAACCATATTCTTGTTTAGTGCAAAATCCTTACTAACTCTGCATAACTGATTAAGATTTTCGTCTAATTCTTTGGGATCGTGGCTTATGACCACAATGTCATCTGCAAATCGTTTATGTACTCTCCATTCACATTGAATCCTTTCTGTGACCAGTCTAATCTTCTGAAAGCTTCCTCAAGGGCAGCAGTAAACAGCTTCAGAGATATTGTGTCTCCTTGTCGAACTCCTTTCTCAATTTTAAATTTACTACTGTCTTTGTCTAGTCTAATAAAAGAGGTAGTGTTCTCATATATTTTCTTCAAAATTATAATAATATGTGGGGTATCTATGCCTTGTCTTTGCAGTGCCCGAAACATTGCCTTATGCTGTATGGAGTCAAATGCCTTTTCATAATCCACAAATGCCAGGTATAATGGTGTTTTATATTAATTTACTTTCTCCATTAGCTGTGATATTACGTGAAGGTGATCCATAGTTGAGAATCCTGTCCTAAAGCCAGCTTGCTCTTTTGGTTGATACTCATCAAGTATTCTTTCTAATCTGTTAGTAATGACCCTTGTGAACAACTTGTAGAGTGGGACAAGCTAATTGGTCTATAATTTCCAATTTCTGATTTATTTACTTTCTTATGCAGCAAAACTATGATTGCATTATTCCACTGCTTAGGCATCACAGCTTTTCTAATGTATTTTGTGAAGAGCCTTGCCAGTTTTTGTGTTATGTCTCTTCAGTAACTTCATCTTACCCTGGGGCTTTCTGATTCTTCATTTTCTTCAACGCCTGTTCTACCTCATCAGGAAGAATATCGGGTATGTCGTATGTGTTACTACTTTGCAATCCATCTTCCCCACTGCTGGTATCATTCCCTCACATATATTTATATAATTATATGTGAGGAATAGAGAATTGTATAATTCTCTATTGTAGTCTTCTGCTATTTGAATTATGCCTTCTCTGCTATTTATAAGTACACCATCGCTATTCTTCAGTTTCAGTATCATTTGTCTTTCTGTATTACTGCTGATTTAAGTCCTTTGTTTTCCCTTAATGCTTGTTCTACTTTTCTTGAGGTAAATCTCCTTATGTCCTCTCTGAGCCTCTTTCTAATGGCTTTGCATAACTCGGTATACTCAATTTTCTCCTTGTCAGTGTTTATTTTGCTCTTCATTTGTCGCCTTCGGTTCATCATAACAAGTGTTTCTTGACTAATTTTTTTTTCTTTGGATTTCTTTTTCCCTATAGGTTTCTTGGGCTTTGTCACTTTCAGAAAGTTGTAATATTCCTCATCGATATCTTGGTCCTGAGCAGTCTGCAGAAGCTCAAACTTGTTCTTAAGTTCCAGTACATACTGCTCTTTCTCCTTCTCTGTTATCTCAAAGACCTTCGTATTATTTACTCGAATCAGTTTTTTCCTTTCCTTTCCTACATCTATATCAAGTGTACATCTTACCATTCAGTGATCACTTCCAACATTTACCTTATTCAGGATGGTGACTTCATTCACGATATATCTTCCGTTAGTGAGGATGAAGTCGATTTCATTAGTTATTAATCCATTTGGACTCTTCCGTGTCCACTTTCTGTTCACCCTTTTCATGAAAAAAAAGTGTTCATTACTGATAATCCTTGAGATTCTGCAAATTCAACAACCCTTTCATTTCTTTCACCAATTCCAAAATTTCCTATTGTTGCCCTTTCTGCCTTTTGTCTTTTTCCAACCTTAGCATTGAAATCCTCCATAATAATAGTGTAGTGGGTTTTCTGCTCATCTAGAAGACTCAATTTCGGTGTACATTTCTTGAACCTCTTCATCATCATGGCTCGATGTTGGTGCATAAATCATTATAACCTTTAGCTTGTACCTCTTAGAAATCTCGAGTATTAGTCTTGACACCCTTGGTGATGTACTTTTGAATTCTAAAATGTTGTTTTTTATATCTTTATGGACCAGAAACCCAACTCCAGCTTCACTCCGTTCACTGTTTCCATTGGTGTACAGCAGATTTCCACTTGATAAACTTATAAGTGATTCATTTCTTCTTCTTGTTTCGGCCAAACCAATGATATCCCAATTCACATTTTCTATTTCCTTTTCCAGCTCTAATATCCTGTCTTCACCGATGAGCGATCTTACTTTGTAACAGGCCAAGTTCAGTTTCCGTGCATGGCAGCCTGGTCATACCCAGAGATTCTTAGCACCCTCTGCTTCCACTCTGATCCTCTCGCTGCCATAAGAGGGGGAATGAAAGCCGCTGGGGACTGAGGGCCATTTGTTTCGTCATGCTGTCATATGCTGGAGGGTTTGGTCTTTTGCTCTTCACGCTGTCCAGGCGTCTTGAAGAGAGAAGGTGTGCATGATGGATTTTAGGGAGGCAGTCCAACCGGACTTCTTCTAAATCTTCTGTAATAGAAAGATATTGGCTCCAACAGTGTTTTAGACTGAGTGTCTTATAACACACAGAATACCTGTCCTCTTAGCCCCTAAGGGATTGAGATAATGATTCTATAATCTGGGTAGCATTAGCCTCTCCTTTACCTGCCCAAAATTGCAGCAAGACAATGGGCCTATATGACAAAGGATCTGGAATGGGATACACTTAAATAGAAAGAGTGTGAGAATATTTGCTGATGCTATCGAGGCACTATTAGGTGGGTCGGAAACCTGCTAGCTTGGGGAGAATTCACAGACTAAAAGATTACCAGTAGCTGCAGGCAGGGGCGAAAGCAATTGAACTGTTTTTATTGTAATGAGCAGCAGCCTAGAGAGCAAGTTACTGAGTCATCATAGAACAAATAAATACATGGGCTGTGTTAGGGTAACTAAGAGTAAAAAAGAAAGTGCACATATACTTGCCTTGCATATACTCCAATTCTAGAAGTATAATAAATAAATTTCATGGATTTGAAGTGCTGATCAAGTCGTCAAACGCAGATATTGTTGGAATATCAGAGACATGGTATTTATAAGCAGTGCAGAATTGGAATTAGGAGAGTACAATGCGTATAGAAAGGATAGACACGGTAATAAGGGAGGAGGGCTATGCTGTTAGTTAAGAAACACAAAATCTAACAAAGTGCATCCAGTTGGCGCCTCCGTAGCCAGGTGGGCAGGAGCAGCAGCGCATAGCACATGCTTCTTGATTAGACTGGGGTTCGAGCCTGTGACCACCAAATACGGAGGATGTGGAAAGGTCAGGCAATGACCACCGCATATCCCCAGAGCAATATGGCCTTAGTTGCTAATGCTCCTAAAAACCAAATAACATAGCATCCAGTTGACATGGGTGGACAGTGCACTCACATCACTAGCAAGACTTTTGTGGATTTATTGGAGGATTGTTTTCTACAGCAACATGTGCAAATGGCAACCAGAGGGGGTAATACTCTTCATCTGATTATCAACAGTGAGGATGCATGCATTAGGAATTTGCAGATAAAGAAACCAGTAGGTGACAGTGATCACACTCTGCTGATATGAGAAATCCTTAGCAAAGGATCCAAAAAAAGAAGAAAAAAAAAAAAAAAACTCCCATTTTACCCCTCCATTTGTTCCAAATGCCTGTCCAGCCCAGCCTTAAATTTATTTCGGCTACCAACTTCCACAACAAAAGATGGAAGTCTGTTCCACCAATCAACTACCTGCTGATTGAAAGCAAATTTCTGCACATCTATTCTACAACTGTCTTTCCTCAATTTGAATCTGTGCCAGCTCAGGTTCTTAAACTGAGCAATAGGTAAAATCCCTTCAGCATTCAGCTTGCTCAAGCCATTCAAGGCCTTATACACCACAATCAGATCACCTTGCAGATGACTTCTCTCCAGGCACTGCAATTTGCAGAATTTAACACCCCTTTGTTCCCCTTCTTTGTACTAGTTCTAGCAACTCTACATCAAGCATAAAATGAGGCCTCCAGACCTAGATGTGGCCTGACCATTGCCTGACCATCACCTCCCTGTCCCTGCTAGCAAAATTCCTATATATCATTGACAAGACTCCATGACCTGCCCTGGCAGCCCATCTGCACTGCTCAGCGAACTTTAATATTTGACTGCACAATTACACCCAGGTCCTTTTCACTTTCATAAGTGTACTACAACACAGTTGGTATGTTTCTCTCCGGTTATTGCTACCCATATGCAGTACTTTGCATTTGTCAATGCTAAACTTCAGTTGCCTTTTCTCAACCCATTTGCCCAACTTATCTAGATCCAGTTGGAGTAGAATACTGTCTTTAACAACCCTGCCAACCTTTGTATCATCTGCAAACTTGGACATTAAACCTGATATACCTTCATCAATATCACTGATAAATATACAAAACAATGGACCCAACACCGAACCCTGGGGAACTCCACTAATAACATTTGTCTACGAACGACTTTCCATTGATTACCACTTTCTGTCGTCTCCCACTCAACCATCCCTTTATCCATTGTAGCAACTTACCCTTAATGCCATATCTCTCCAATTTGTACAGCAGTCTTCCATGTGCAACAGTATCAAAAGCTTTCCTGAAATACAAGTACATGATATCAAAATTATTTTTGGCATTCAGTTCCTCTGTTACCACATCATAGTATCCAATCAAATTGGTCAGACAAGACCTCCCTCTAACAAACCCATGCTGTATCTTAACTATTACTGCAATCTTGTCTAGATGATCCTGCATTGCTTCTTTAACGCGATTCCATTATTTTTCCCGAAACACAAGTTAAACTAACTGGTCTACAGTTACTTGTGTCATCTTTTGAACCCCCTTTGTGAATTGGTGATACATTTGCACACCTCCAGTCAGTCCATGGGGATCTCCCAAGAATCCAAGGAAGCTCTCATAATTATGGCTAAGGGTTTGCTTACTTCCTTTGCTGCCTCTTTTAATATAACTGGATAGATCCCATCCACTCCAGGTGCCTTTTTTATGTTTAACTTCAACAATGTCTCCTCCACTTTGCTCTCCGTTATTACAAAATCACTTAGCTCCCTGTTAGATTTTGATAAACGTCTGGCACTCCCCTCATTGAATAACTCCTCATGTGTGAATGTAGATGCAAAATACTCATTCATTTATCAGCTACTTGAACAGAATCATCAATATTCGAACCATCTAGTGGACCAATCTGATTCATCCCCTTCCTTCTAGAGTTCACATAAGTAAAGAACTCTTTGCTGTTTTTCTTTGCATCCTTTGCCAAGGATTTCTTGTAATCTGCCTTCGCCTGCCTAACCTCCTTTGTGACTTGATTACAGACTAGTTTATATCTGCCGGAAGCTTCTGTGTCACCTGATACTTTATATGCATCCCATACATTTTTCTTCTCTGCCATGAGCCTAATCAGATTGGTCCACTTGATGATGGTCATCAGATGAATCAGATTGGTCCATTTGATGTTGGTGGTTCGACTGTTGGCGATTTACTTAAAGATGCAACTACCATCAAGAGTAAACAGAAGGGTTTTTGTTTTTGTAAAGGTGACCACAGTGGTCTCAGGAAGTTTTTGAATTCTATACAGTGGGACCATCTGATGATATTAAAAACAGTGAATTCTAAATGGGTGGCCTTCAGGGAATTAATCCTGGAAGCTACAAGGCTTTTCATGCCAACTAAGAAATAATGTTGAAGATTTAGGTGGATGTCAGATGAACTAATAATTTCGTGGTAGTGAAGCAAAATGCATGGGATGCATATAAATTAGCAGATGACAGAGAAGCCTACAGCATATATAAGCTAGTCTGTAATCAAGTCACAAAGGAGGTTAGGCAAGCGAAGGCTGATAATGAGAAATCTTTGGCAAAGGTGCAAAAAAAAAAAAAAAACCAACAAAAATTTCTTGATTTATATAAACTCTAGAAGGAAGGAGATGAATTAGATTGATCTACTTGATGTTGGTGGTTTGATTGTTGATGATCCTGCTCAGATAGCCAACAAACTGAATGTGTATTTTGCATCTACATTCACACAAGAGGAATTCTGCAAGGAATAGGAGGACAGACGTTTACTAAACTCTAACAGGGAGCTAAACCCCAGGGGCTCACATATGGTGAGTATGGGCTTGGCACACCCAGAGTCCTGAGCTGGATATCGTCATTCTTCTCTTTCTTGGTGATTCCCTTCTACTTCTGACTCTCTCTCTCTCTCTCTCTCTCTCTCTCTCTCTCTCTCTCTCTAGCCGAAAAAAAAATTTTTTTTTTTCGGCTGGTGCAGCATAAGCCTCAGGCTTCCTTGCACCATATGGCTAATAATAATAAATAATTTTGTAATAACTGAGAGCAAAGTGGAAGGGAAATTGTTGAAGTTAAACATAAAAAAGCACCTGGGGAAGATGGAATCTATCCAGTTATATTCAAGGAGACAGCGAGGGAACTAAGCAAACCCTTAGCCATAATTATGAGAGCATGCTTAGATTCATGAGACGTCTCTGTGGACTGGAGATATGCAAGTGTATCCCCAATTTACAAAGGGGGTTCAAAGGGTGATAAAATAATACAGGGTGTTTCAAAAATGATGGTCAATAATTTAAAGGTGAAAAATACAAACTAAAATAATCAAAAAAAGTCCCGGTGAACAATGGCCCGCAAATGAACCGTTTGAATAATGCGCATTTTCTGTTAAGATCCGCCACTGGCTATGGGAGCACTAGTTTAGCAAAAAGCTGTGAATGCTTTGCTAAGGGTGGTTTCATTAAACATGAGAAAATATATTTTTAATTGCTGGTTTCAACACCACAGGATTTTACAGATGTTACCAAAGGTGTTCAAAATGCTGTCTTTGCATCTGTATGGAGCTTTGTAGTCTTCTCTGTATTGAGTTTTGAATCCTCTCAGGCATTCCTGGATCATTTCTGATTTGCTGAAAGGCTACTTCAACCCAACACAGCAATTGCTCAACTGTGTTAATGTCAGAAGTGTACATCAAGCTTTTTACATGATCCCAGATACAAAAATCCATAGGATTTAAGTCTGGTAATCTGGGAAGCTACATTACAGGCCCACGTCCACATCATCATCAAGGAAGATGATGGTGTGGATCTGGAAGAATATTCTGCAGGAACTGAAGGTTCAGCTCTCCTGTTAGCCTGTTTGGCAGAAAATGTAGTCCAATTAGATGGTCTGCTAGTAGTCTTGCTGAGGCATTCAACGAGAAACGTTACTGATGTTGTGACTCGTGAATTGCATTAGGATTTTTGTCGGATCAAATGTGACAGTTATGAAAATTGAAAATACCATTACCAATAAACCCGGCTTTGTCAGTGAACAAAATATTGTTTAAAAACTGGGGGTTCAGGACACAGTTGTTGTATCCACTGGCAGAAGTTCACTTTGAGAGGGCAGTCTGTATTGTTGAGACCTTGTACACACTGGATATGGTAGGGGTACAGTAATTTGCGATGTAAAATTTGCCATACACTGCTATAACCCAGTACAGGCTCTTGCAGAGCAACTCTCCTTGTCAAAATTCCTGGATTTTGTTCTATTCATTCTAACACCCTTTCCTCAACATCAGGTGTTATTCTTCTGGGTCTATCTGTTTGTATTCCACGTGCAAAGCACCCAAGTTTTCTAAGGCGCTGATGGACCCTGGTGAATGTGCGCCTGTTGGGCTGCCTTTGGTGGAGAAATGCTTCTAGGTACAAATGTGCAGCCACGAGTGCACTGCCGTTGGCTTTACCATACATGAAGTGCATCCGCATATTCTTCGTTACTGTAACCTCTTTCCATGTTGACTATCCTTTGACAAGTACTAGTATGCATGCTACGTCTCAGAGCATTGAGAGAGGGGAAAGGGAGAGAATGAACACGGGAATTTTTTTTTTTGGCTGGTGCAGCATAAGCTTCAGGTTTTCTTGCGCATATGGCTAATAATAATAATCTGCAACTGTCTTTCCTCAGTTTGAATTTATGCCCCCTCAAGTGTGTAATCTGAGCAAGAGGAAGAATCCCATCATCATTGCCCTTGGTCAAACCATTCAGAGACTTATACACCTCAATCAGATCACCTCACAGGTGCTCAGTCTCCAGACGTTGCATTTGCAGAACTTAATGCCTTTATTTCTTTCTTTCTAGGAGCACCCCTTTGTTCCTCTCACCGATCTCGTTGCCCTTCTCTATACTTGTTCCAGCAGCTCTACATCCTTCCTAAATAAGGCCTCTGGACCTGTATGCAGTACTTGAGGTGTGGCCTGACCACTGCCTTATACAAAGAGGCAATCACCTCCTTCTCCCTGAGGCAAAATTCCTGTATATCATTGACAAGCTCCCAATAAGCTCCTCTGGCCGCCTGTCTGCACTGCTCAAAAATTTCATATCTGACTGCACAATTACCCCCCCAGGTCTTTTTCACTTACCACTACCCTAACTGTAGTACCACACAGTTGGTACTATACTGATGTACAGTAATCTGCTTTATCCAGAGAGTGGTTTATTGCTAGAACAAACTTCATTACAGTAATACTAATTATATTTGTGATGACCACGGGGCAGATGGCAGAATAAGTTGTTAATA
This sequence comes from Mastigoproctus giganteus, assembly GCF_048544385.1. Taxonomy (NCBI): domain Eukaryota; kingdom Metazoa; phylum Arthropoda; class Arachnida; order Uropygi; family Thelyphonidae; genus Mastigoproctus; species Mastigoproctus giganteus. The sequence continues at coordinate 120,765,059 of NC_143581.1, forward strand.
TGCTCACTAATGCTGGTAAGGAATGTTTACAAAATTAGTCGGGCTGTGCAATGAAGTCCCACTGTCGTGCATCACTTAACAAGACAAATTATCAAATTGAAAAAGCTGATTCTAGAATTAAAAAAAAGAATGACCATACATACTGTAGCATCTGTATACAGAATTCAATTTGTGGTATGATGTACATTAATTAAAATCGTTATACATTTTTTTTGTATAACGATGTTAATTAATGTTGTTAACTGTTTTTTGTACATTAATGGTCTGCTGACGAGGCTAGTAGGGGCCAGACGTGTTCAAAGCCGCTAAGTGGATTTTTCTTATTTACTGATTTGAAATTATTGTTTTTCTAAAACTTTTGATTTAAATTTAGTAGTACAGGTGACCCCCGCTTAACGCTGATCATTCGTTCCGGAAAAACAGAGCGCTAAGTGAATCCGCGCTAAGCGAGCGCCGCTTTCCCATAAGGTAACATATGTATTTATGAGCTGCGGTTGGTGCCATAGGATATTTCCTAATGAATAATAAATAGTAATGAAAAGATGCACAAATGTCAGTCAAAATATTTAATATTCAAATATTTGCACATATAAAATATTCTGCATTGCATACGTATAATTATGTGGTAACTACTTGCGTATCAAAAGTAAATTTAAAATTCCAATTAAAATAATGAATTTAATTTAATTGATGAATTTAATCATGACAAATGTGTGGATTTTGAGTTGAACTTTGGCCCTCTTCCAAATAAACTAAAAGTGGTATTAATTTTAAATCCCCCGCAGCGTTACAACCAACAATAAAGTCAACCGATCCTTCGCCGCTTTGAAACCTGGCATGTTTTTTTCTTCTTTCAATATGAAACTTCTTTTAGGCATTCGTTTCCACAAAAGTCCTGCTTCAGCTATGTTAAAAACTTGTTGAGAAGTATAACACATAATACCCCTCTTCAATAATTTTAACAAAAGTTCTTTCCCGCTGCAAAAATTTAATTCTTTATTTTTTTTATAATTGTTCTTACAGTTAAAGTTGCAAGTCCTAAATTATGGCACACATGCGCTTGTCGTTGACCGGAATAGATTCGCTTCAAAACGTCTAATTTAATTTTCAAATTCAGTCTTTTTCTTACATTTATAGTCTTCGTACTGCGCCCAGACGTTGTTGCTTTTTCATTCCTATCAGTCATTATTAGCTCTTCGAAAATATAACTGCGTTGGTTGAATTAATTATGATACAATGTTCAAGTAAACTTTCCGTTACGCACGATGTCTAATACTGTACTGAGTGATGATTAGTCTTCGGATAAATGCATATAACGCAAATATTACAAGCAATATACTTGATCATTTTTTTAAAATGTTAATCTCGGAACTACGTAACAAGTCACTGTACTGCAATTAAATTAGCGTGCGAGAAAATTTCACTGAGCGTGGGAAAATTTCTCAAGTCGGCGTGGGAAACGTTTTAATGCTGTTTTGCTATTCATTTTCAAGCTATCGACTCCATCAAATGAAACGATTTCGTTAATATGTCAAAAATGTAATCTGTAAAAGAGCGTTATAGTGATCTGTGACAGCGTTATAGTCAGATACGGGTTATAATATAAGAACAGCGTTATAGCGAATCAGCGTAAAGCGAACCGGATTATAACGGGGGCCTGCTGTATAGCATTATTTTGTGATATTTCTGATTAATCTGGTGTATTTATTCTTTACTCGGCCTTGTAATTGCATAAAAGTATCGGTAAGGGTATCAAATCCACGTGTTACAAGTTACAACTCCGCTGAACGAGAAGTTTTTTAGCCATATTTAGCCGCTTATTGAATATTTTTTACATCAAATTATTTTTTGTAAGTAGCTTATAGACCTAGTAAGGATCGTTAGTTTATTCTGAATCGAGACAGCGAGATTTGAAAGTTAATTAATACTTAAGTGTCCATAGATTACCGTTCGTAAATTCCCACCTTTGTCTTTGTCATACGATCGTTATATATCGAACCTGGATAGCGTTAGTATAGTATAGGTTATAATAGTTTCAGCGATCGGTAAAATCTAATTAAACTTGTTGAACTTCATTGGCATTTAAATTGCACTTTAACTAAATACATATACCGACTTAGATTACAAACTTAACATAATAAATTAATACATAACTGATACGGAAGTTATATAAAGGGAACTCGGAGATAGTTAATACTTGACACTAAAAAATATATATACCATTATAACTGTGTTGGGAGATAAGTTAGGGTTATAAACTGAAATTGAAATTTTATTTAAATTAAAAGTAATCATGACTCAGACCAGAGCAGCAAAACAAAAGGCTCAAGCTAATGGAAATGCTGTGGCTCAGAGGAGAACTGAGGGGGGCAGTTGCCTTCTGAATCACAGCCTTCTAAAATGCACAGCTTGCATGATGTTTGTGGAGCATTCAGGTACGGGACATGATATTGCCATGGGGGATGTCTTTGTGTGTGCGCGATGCAAGGAGTGTATCGAAATCAGGCAACAACTCAGCGTTCTTATGGGCCTATATGAGAGCTTGAAGAACACGGTGGATGCCCTCGAAGGAACTAAATTGAGGAGCCCATCAAGCTCTCAGCTGCCCACTTCAATGCCAGAGCTTGCACTTGGTCATCGTGAAACACGGCGGCAACCCCCAAGGCAGAATGCGCTGGTCCCAAAGGAACTAGTAGTTGATGGTGATTCTATTGTCAGGGAAACGGGGAACATGCTTTGTAAAAAGGATAGGTGGAACAGGACCAGAGTATGTCTGCCAGGGGCAAAGGTTGATGACGTTGTAGAGCAGATATCATCTTTTAAGGGCACAAAAGGTGATATAGTTGTACACGTTGCTACTAATGATATCAAGAGTAGGAGACTGGCAGAAATGCTTAACAAGTACAGGTCACTGTTGAAAAAAAGCCGTGAAATAGGGTTCAATTTGAAAGTGTCTGCAATTCTGCCGAGACACGATAGAAGGGAGTATATGATGAGAGCCTTGTTGATCAATTCGGCCCTGGAAAGATTGTGCAAGGCTCAAGGGGTAGAATTTTTTTCTGCCTGGACTGTACTTGTTAACAGGAGAGATTGCTTCTACAGGGATGGGATACACTTAAATAGAAAGGGTGCAAGAATATTTGCTGATGCTATCGAGGCAGTGTTAGGTGGGTCGGAAAACTGCTAGCTTGGGGGATACAAAGACGAATAGATTAACAGTAGCCACTGGCAGAGGTGAAAGAGATTCTTGCACTGCTTCTATTGGAATGAGCAGAGGCCTGAAAAACAAGATTCAGGATATTTCAGAGACTGCTGGGAGTCATTGCGGTACAAGTAAACACATGGGTTGTGTTAGGGTAACTAAGAATAGAATTAGGTGCATGTATACTTGAGTGTACACCAATGCTAGGAGTTTAGTAAATAAATTTGATGAATTTGAGGTATTGCTCAAAACATCAAAGGCAGATATTGTTGAGATATCAGAGACTTGGTGTCACACAGATATAAGGAATGCAGAACTGGAATTTGGGGAGTACAACGTCTACAGAAAGGATAGACTGGATAGGAAGGGAGGAGGGGTTATGCTATTAGTTAAGAAATACATAAAATCCAAGGAAGTGAAGCCATTCAACATCGCTGGACAGTGCAGTGTCGAGTCAGTTTGGTGTGACATAAGCATTGGGAGATCAAAATTGAGAATAGGAGTGTGCTATAGGCCTAATGACTCTGATGAGTATAATAAGAAACTGTACAGGGAAATAGAGTGGGCCAGTAAATGAGAGAGTCTTATAATGGGAGATTTTAATTTCCCAGATATTGACTGGAGTTTGGGGGCTGGTCACTCACACACTAGCAAGGCTTTTGTGGATTTATTGGATGATTGTTTTCTAGATCAGCATGTTCGGGAAGCAAGTAGAGGGAGCAATACTCTTGATTTGATTATCAGCAGTGATTCTTCATGCATTAAGAATCTGCAGATAAATGAACCACTAGGTGGCAGTGATCACAGTGTGCTGAAGTGGGATTTACTCAAAGAGGTAACTACCATTAGGGGTAAAGGGAAGGGTTATTGCTTTCGTAAAGGCGACTACGATGGACTGAGACAGTATTTAAATTCTATACAGTGGGACCAACTGATGATGTTACCAACAGCAAATGCAAAATGGGAAGCATTCAAAGAACTTATCTTGGAAGCTACTAGGCTTTACATACACCAACTAAGAAATATTGTTCAAGGTTTAGGCCTAAATGGATGTCAGATGAACTGATGAGGCATATGGCAGAGAAGAAACATGCATGGGATACATACAAATTAACACATGACACAGACGCCTATGATAGATACAAGATGATCTGTAACCAAGTTACAAAGGAGGTTAGGCAGGCGAAGGTAGAGTACGAGAAACCTTTGGCAAGGGATGCAAAGAAAAAGAGCAAAGAGTTCTTTACTTATGTAAACTGTAGAAGGAAGGGGACAAATCAGATTGGTCCACTTGATACCGATGGGTCAACTGTTGATGATCCTGCTCAGGTAGCTAACAAACTAAATGAATATTTTGCATCGACATTCACACATGAGGAGTTATTTAGCGAGGGGAAAGCCAGGGGTGTATTCAACTCTAGCAGTAAGCTAGAGAATCTTGTAATAACTGAGAGTAAAGCGGAGGAGAAACTGTTGAAGATAAACACAAGAAAGGCACCTGTGGTGGATGGGATCTATCCAGTTATATTAAAGGAGGCAGCAGAGGAAGTAAGCAAACCCTTAGCCATAATTATGAGAGCTTCCTTGGACTCAGGGGAGGTACCCGCAGACTGGAGATGTGCAAATGTGACCCCAATTCACAAAGGAGGATCAAAGGCTGGCACAAGCAATTATAGACCTGTGAGTTTAACTTCTGTTCCAGGAAAATTAATGGAGGCACTAGTTAAAGAAGCACTGCAGGATCATTTAAACAAGACTTCAGTTATAGCTCGGACACAGCATGGTTTTGTTAAGGGGAAGTCTTGCCTGACCAATTTGATTGGATACTATGATGCAGGGAATAACTTTGATATTATATACTTGGATCTTAGAAAGGCTTTTGATACTGTTGCACATGGAAGACTGCTGTACAAATTGGAGCAGTGTGACATTGGAGGCAAATTGCTGCTGTGGATAAAGGGGTGGCTGAGGGGGAGAAGACAGAGAGTGGTAATCAATGGACACTGCTCATCGTGGACTAATGTTATTAGTGGAGTCCCTCAGGGCTCAGTGTTGGGTCCATTATTGTTTTCTGTATTCATAAATGATATTGATGATGGTATATCAAGTTTAATGTCGAAGTTTGCAGACGATACAAAGGTAGGCAGGGTAGTCAAGGACACTACTGGCACTATGCTACTGCAACAGGATCGGGAAAGGTTGAGCAGATGGGCTCAGAGGTGGCAAATGAAGTTTAACATTGACAAATGTAAAGTACTACACATGGGAAACAGCAACCCCAGAGCAACGTATCAACTCTGTGGTACTACACTGACAGTGGTAGAGAATGAAAGGGACCTGGGGGTGGTTTTGCAGGCAGATATGAAGTTCTCTGAGCAGTGCAGACGGGCGGCAAGAGTATTGTCATGGTGTATTGTCAATGATATATAGGAATTTTTCTAGCAGGGATAAGGAGGTGATTATTCCCTTGTATAAGGCAATGGTCAGGCCACACCTAGAGTACTGTATACAGGTCTGGAGGCCTCATTTCAAGATGGATGTAGAGCTGCTGGAACGAGTACAGAGAAGGGCAACAAGATTAGTGAATGGAACAAAGGGGTGCTCTTACGAAGAAAGGCTTAAGTTTTGCAAATTACAGTGTCTGGAGACTAGGCACCAGCGAGGTGATCTGATAGAGGTGTAGAAAGCAGTGAATGGTTTGAGCATGCTCAATGCTGATGGGATTCTTCCTCTCGCTCAGAATAATCACCTGAGAGGGCATAAATTCAAATTGAGGAAAGACAGATGTAGGATAGACGTGCGGAAATTTGCCTTTAGCCAGCGCGTGGTTGGTTGGTGGAACAGACTTCCATCCCTTGTCGTGGAAGGTGATAGCCTAAATAAGTTTAAGGCTCAGCTGGACAGGTATTTTGAACGAACAGAGGGGTGAAGTGGAAGTGGGTTTTTTTTTTTTTTTTTTTTTTTGGCTGATGCTGCATAAGCTTGCTTTCTTGCATCAAATGCCTCTACTAATGCTAAAATTCCTGTATATCATTGACAAGCTCCCAATAAGCTGCTCTGGCCGCCTGTCTGCACTGCTCAAAAATTTCATATTCGACTGCACAATTACCCCCCCCCAGGTCTTTTTCACTTACCACTACCCTAACTGTAGTATCACACAGTTGGTACTATACTGATGTACAGTAATCTGTCTTTATCCAGAGAGTGGTTTATTGCTGGAACAAACTTCATTACAGTAATACTAATTATATTTGTTATGACCACAGGGCAGATGGCAGAATAAGTGTTAATATGCTCACTAATGCTGGTAAGGAATGTTTACAAAATTAGTCGGGCTGTGCAATGAAGTCCCACTGTCGTGCATCACTTAACAAGACAAATTATCATATTGAAAAAGCTGATTCTAGAATTAAAAAAAAGAATGACCATACATACTGTAGCATCTGTATACAGGATTCAATTTGTGGTATGATGTACATTAATTAAAATCGTTATCCACTTTTTTGTATAACGATGTTAATTAATTTTGTTAACTGTTTTTTGCTGTATGTAACAACTAAAAAAAAAAGTGTAGGAATATAGCTATAATATATTTTTTAAAGTGGACTGCATAGATAATTTCAACCTGTAGACTGAGATTTTCCACCTTCACAAATACAGGGTATCAACAACATCCTTTACAAAACAACCATTATTGTGTGAATAGAGCAAACAATACGAATCTGAAACCAATTACATATGATAGAAGATACCTTTAAGTTTTTATTCACCTACTAGAAAAGTGCATTTTGTAGTAGAGGGCAGCATAATCACAAAATTGTAATCAAAATTGTAATCAATAATAATTTATGCAAAACAGCGGTGTTTTGCATAAATTTCAAACCCAATTTTAAAGAAAGCTATTGAATAGACCTATAATTCTGCAACCGTACAGAAAATTCAAAAAGGACAATTGTGCAGCCATTCCAGATGAGGTGGTGGGCGAACAAAAATGAATCAGGGTCCACTGGAGTTGCTGCAAGTTGTATTTTACACAAAGCTTAGGGAAATTCATATGACATAATGCAGTCATGACCTCAACATGTTTCATATGAGGATGAAACCATATAAGTTACATCTTGTACAGAAGCTGTTGGTCAACAATAAAACCAAGATGACCGAATTTTGTCGGTAAATTTCTCCATGATTACTTTTGTGATTATGCAGCCAAATACTGCAGCATGCACATTTTCTGACTGGCAAATAAAAACTTGAAGATATCCTCTATCGCTTGGTAATGGTTTTAGATTAGCATCATGTATTCTATTCATATAATAATAGTTGGAGGCTAGGGAACCCACCCATGTTTCACAGGCCATTAAGTGGAAATTTATTTATTGATTTCATTTGAAATAATTGTTTTTCTCTAACTGTTGATTTAAATTGAGTAGTCTAGTATTTTTTTTGCAATTTTCTGATTCATTTGATTTATTTATTCTTTACTTAACTTTCGTAATTGTATAAAAAACAACAATTGATTGTATTGATAGAAGCATTCAAATTTTGCAGCCACTGTCTGTATTGATACAGCACATACTGAAAGTTTCTAAGTACTGTAGCTTGTAGCAGTGTAATCAGTATCAACAGAGGATTATAAGCTATAACTTAGAGCTACTTACGTGTTTTCATAAATTAACTTTATCATGTAATCCACAACATACACATTAAAATTCGTGGACCATTGAGAATCGACCATATGGTCAATTTAGTAAAGCAAATAGCTCGTGCCAGAGTTTGAATCACATAGTTTGGCAATATTTATTAGCAGAATTAAATTTATTATCTATTCTAACTACTTAGAATTATTAGCAGAGGCATATGATGCAAGAAAGCAAGCTTATAAAGCATCAGCTAAAGAAAAAAACCTCCCGATTCCACCCATCCATTCACTCCAAATGTTTGTCTAGTTCTGCCTTGAACTTATTTACGTTGCTAACCACCACTACGACAGATGGAAGTTTCTTCCAACTATCAACTACCAGCTGGCGAAAAGCGAATTTTCCCACATCTATTCTACAAATGTCTTTCTTCAATTTGAATTTATATCCCCTCAGGCAAGTAATCTGAGCAAGAGGAAGAATCCCATTAGCATTGAGCTTGCTGAATCCATTCAAGGCCTTATACACCTCAATTAGATCACCTCACAGATGCCTAGTCTCCAGAACCTGCAACTGGCAGAACTTAAGCCTTTCCTGGTAACACCAATCTCGTTGCCCTTCTCTGTACTCATTCCAGCAGCTCTACATCTTTCCTAAAATGAGGCCTCCACACCGGTATACAGTAATCAAGGTGTGGCCTGACCTTTGCCTTATACAAGGGGACAATCGCCCCCATATCCCTGCTAGCAAAATTAATATATTATCATTGACAAGACACCATGAGTTACTCTTGAAGTCTTTTTGCACTGTCAGAAAACTTACATATCTGACTGCACAATTACCCCCAGGTCCTTTCCATCCTCCACAACCCTGAGTGTAATACCACACAGTTGATACGTTACTCTAGGGTTACGGCTACCCACATCCACCTAATGTCGACACCTATCTATACGACTTTACAATATCCTGCAACTCACAAAATAAGCGCTCCATCGAGCGTCAATTGCAGCAGCTCTCAAAAAATAAAATAGAATCATGGGCATCCCACAATGGCTATCGCCTCTCTGCAACAAAAACAACTGCTATTCACTTTGGTAAAAAAGTTCAGCTCCATTCAGATACTGAGCTGAGGTTAGAAACTCAACCAATAACACTTAGCAAAAATATCCGGTTCTTGGGCCTAGTACTTTATGCTAAACTTAACTTTCAGGCTCATATAATGCATGAAAAAAAATGAATAGAATTAGCATTAGCATTAGTAGACGCATATGATGCAAGAAAGCAAGCTTATGCAGCATCAGCCAAAAAAAAAAAAAAAAAAAAAACCCTTTCACTTCACCCCTCCGTTCGTTCGAAATACCTATCCAGCTGAGCCTTAAATTTATTTACGCTATCAATTTCCACAACAAGGGATGGAAGTCTGTTCCACCAACCAACTACCCACTGGCTAAAGGCAAAGTTCCGCACATCTATCCTACATCTGTCTTTCCTGAATTTAAATTTATGCCCTCTCAGGTGATTATTCTGAGCAAGAGGAAGTATCCCATCAGCATTGAGCATGCTCAAACCATTCAAGGCTTTGTACACCTCTATCAGATCACCTCGCTGGTGCCTAGTCTCCAGACACTGTAATTTGCAAAATTTAAGCCTTTGTTCGTAAGAGCAACCCTTCGTTCCGTTCACTAACCTTGTTGCCCTTCTCTGTACTCGTTCCAGTAGCTCTACATCCTTCTTGAAATGAGGCCTCCAAACCTGTATACAGTACTCAAGGTGCGGCCTGACCATTGCCTTATACAAGGGAATAATCACCTCCCTATTCCTGCAAGAAAAATTCGTGTATATCATTGATAAGACACCATGAGCTACTCTTGCAGCCCATCTGAACTGCTCAGAGAACTTCATATCTGCCTGCACAATTCCCCCCCAGGTCCTTTTCATTCTCTACTACTGTCAGTGTAGTACCACAGAGTTGATATGTTGCTCTGGGGTTGCTGTTTCCCATATGTAGTACTTTACATTTGTCAATGTTAAACTTCATTTGCCACCTCTCAGCCCATGTGCTCAAACTTTTAAGATCCTGTTGCAGCAGCAGCATAGCAACAGTAGCGTCCTTAACAACCCTGCCAACCTTTGTATCGTCTGCAAACTTCGACATTAAGTTTGATATACCATCATCAATATTATCTATAAATACAGAAAACAACAATGGGCCCAACACTGAACCCTGAGGGACTCCACTAATAACATTAGACCACGATGAGCAGTGTCCATTAAATACCACTCGCTGTCTTCTCCCACTCAACCACCCCTTTGTCCATAGCAGCAATTTGCCTCCAATTCCACACTGCTCCAATTTGTGCAGCAGTCTTCCATGTGCAACAATATCAAAAGCCTTTCTAAGATCCAAATATATAATATCAAAGTTATTCCCTGCAACCAATTCTTTTGTGACTACATCATAGTATCCAATCAAATTGGTCAGGCAAGACATTCCCTTAACAAAACCATGCTGTGTCTGAGCTTTTAACTGAATTCTTGTCAAGATGATCCTGCAGTGCTTCTTTCACAAGTGCTTCCATTAATTTTGCTGGAACAGAAGTTAAACGCACAGGTCTATAATTACTTGTGTCAGCCTTTGATCCTCCTTTGTGAATTGGGGTTACATTTGCACTTCTCCAGTCTGTGGGTACCTCCCCTGTGTCCAAGGAAGCTCTCATAATTATGGCTAACGGATTGCTTACTTCCTTTGTTTCCTTTAATATAACTGGATAGATTCCATCCACCCCAGGTGTCTTTCTTGTATTTATCTTCTACAATTTCTCCTTCACTTTACTCTCAATTATTACAAGATCATCTAGCTCACTGCCAGTGTTTACTCCATCTATGGCATTCCCCTTCCTGAATAACTCCTCATGTGTGAATGTAGATGAAAAATATTGATTTAGTTTGTTAGCTACCTGAGCAGGATCATGAACAGTTGAACCATCGATATCAAGTGGACCAATCTGATTCACCCCCTTCCTTCTAGAGTTTACATAAGTAAAGAACTCCTTGCTGTTTTTCTTTGGATCCCTTGCCAAAGATTTCTCATAATCTGCCTTCGCCTGCCTAACCTCCTTTGTAACTTGGTTACAGATCAACTTATATCTATCATAGGGTTCTGTATCACATGTTAATTTATATATATCCCATACATTTTTCTTCCCTGCCATATGTCTCATTAGTTCATCTGACATCCATTTAGGCCTGACCCTTTAAAAATATTAATTAGTTGGTATGTAAAGCCTAATAGCTTCCAAGATAATTTCTTTGAATACTTCCCATTTTGAGTTTGCTGTTGGTAACATCATCAGTTGGTCCCACTGTATAGAATTTAAATACTGTCTCAGACCATCGTAGTCGCCTTTACGAAAGCAATAACCCTTCCCTTTACCCCTGATGGTAGTTACCTCCTTGAGTAAATCCCACTTCAGCACACTGTGATCACTTCCACCTAGTGGTTCCTGTATCTGCACATTCTTAATGCATGGAGAATCACTACTCATAATCAAATCAAGAGTATTGCTCCCTCTAGTCATTGGATTAATCATCCAATAAATCCACAAAAGCCTTGCTAGTGTGTGAGTGACCAACCCACAAATTCCAGTCAATATCTGGGAAATTAAAATCCTCCATTATAAGACTCTCTCTGATTTACTGGCCCACTCTATTTCCCTGTACAGTTTCTTATTATACTCATCAGAGTCATTAGGCCTATAGCACACTCCTACTCTCAATTTTGATCTCGCAATGCTTATGTCACACCAAACTGACTCGACACCGAACTGTCGAGCAATGTCGACTGGTTTCACTTCCTTGGATTTTATGTGTTTCTTAACTAATAGCATAACCCCTCCTCCCTTCCTATCCTGTCTATTCTTTCTGTAGACATTGTACTGCAGACATGGTCCTTGAGGTTGTCACAGACATTCTCTCAGATATGCCAGACAAGCTGTTCTTGCTACCTGGGAGTCTAAAACGCTGATGGAACTGATATTCGGGTGACACTCAAGTCAAGTGGACCCAATTTCGGCGAAGTCCAGACGGTCTATAACAGCCAAATCCTCTGCTTGCACCTTCACGATGGTGGGACTGTTAGTAATCCTGGGTATAACCTCCACGCACAAGTACATGGTGGGTGACCACCAAGGTGTGAACCAACATAAGCAGGGGTCGAGGTGTGGCGCCCACACCACATGGAGGAACGCCGCCCCTCTATGTTACCAGGCAGTACTAGGTGGTAGATGACTCTCATCAACCGGTGAAATACACCACTTTGCTTATTGGAGGCTTGAAGTGGTGGAACCCATGTTTAGTCTCTAGAGCTAAGTTCCGGCCAGCCCTTCCCTATCTCTTCCATCATGCAGTATGATTGATGATCTTTGAGGTTATGATGAATGTCGTGGCGAGATCCAATATTCCTTACATTTCGAGGGTACAGCTCTAAAATGGTGTTCGCAGGCCGGCCGCTAGATAGTACACCGGACCAAACCTATTGGTAACTCTCTAGGAGGCTTCCGGATCAGCTAGTGTATAATCTTGCTACCTCTACTCTGCCAGATAGTGACTGGAGGGAGTCCGAGTAGTGTGTATGCGGGGAGCATTGTCGAGGCCACGTTATGTCAAGGATCTGGGTATATTCTTACCACATGTACGCCATATCCAAAAATTTCATTACTTCATACAGCATGTCCCACCCACTTTTTCTTACTATTGAATACACCATGAATTGTCAAAATAATAGAGCAAGCTTATCTGCGAAAAGATCTAAACCTCCCAAGGACTTCCTAATTCATTTCACAATTATACGTGGTCTCAATTCCAATCTCAACGATGTCCATTTCCACTTGCAGTCTTCCAAACCCAATGTACTATTTCTGACTGAATCTCAGTTATCAGTTGATTCAACTACTGCTCATCTCAGATGTCCAAATTATTTGCTGTATGATTCCTTTCGCCTCAAAGGTGGTACTTGTGCATATGTCCGTTCTGATATTCCCTGCCAGAGACTTGGCAATTTGGAATCTCCTCTCTTTGATCTTCTCTGGCTTAAAATCACTCTACCTCATTGTGTCAAATTCATCTGTTGTCTCTACCGTTCTCCCAACTCCACTAATCACTTGGGGCTCTTTGACTTCCTCTCTTTGCAACTTGACTTTCTCCAGTCCAACTTTCCTAACAGTGAGGTAATTTTCCTTGGTGATTTTAACGTTCACAACACCAGCTGGCTTCCGTTTTGTAGTCACACCGACCCAGCAGGTCGAGATGCTGAGGCTTTTGCAATTACTAATGACCTAGCACAGATTGTTCATTTACCTACACGAATACCGGACAATCCTAATCATACAGCCAATACGCTTGATCTTTTTCTCACAAACAACCCTTCTAAGTACAAGGTCGAAGTGAGAGGTCCTTTAGGCACTTCAGATCACAAATTGGTGATTGTCACTTCTCCAATGGAACCTTTATCTCATGGCTATTCCCAACTTCGTATTGTTTGGCATTACAAGAATGCAAAATGGGATGACCTGCGAGACTTCTTTTCTTCTTTTCCTTGGTCTGATTACTGTTTCAAAACTTCTGATGTCAGCGTTTGCTCAGATCGTGTCAGTGAAATTATTCTTGCAGGAATGGAATCCTTTATCCCACACTCCACTTTAAGATCTCGTCCTTTATCTAAACCTTGGTTTTCCAATAAATGTGCTATGGCTGTCCAAGAGAAGAATGTTGCATATCGTAATTGGCTTGTTTCTAATTCTTCAGTTTCATTTTCTGCCTACACCAAAGCTCGCAACAATTGTAAAGCAGTTATTAATCAGTCCAAACTAGAGTTTGAACAGGCTAAGAATACAAAACTTGCTTCTTTCCCTAATGGTAGCCGAGCATTCTGGTCTCTTGCCAAAGCTATTGGCCGCACCTTTTGCCCATCTCTGCTCCCACCTCTGTCCAAACCAGATGGTTCTGTTGTCACTTCAGCCAAGGATAAAGCTGACCTGCTAGCATCCCATTTTTCTTCCAGCTCATGTATTAATGATCTTGGTAAAACACCTCTCACCATTCCTAACACGCTCCATTCAATGCCTCCTGTGGTCTCCCGTCAAAAGGATATCAGAAGGATTTTGATGAATCTTGATGCTAAGAAAGCTCCAGGTCCTGATGGTATTTCTCCACTTGTTCTCAAAATCTGTGCTCCTGAACTTACTCCTATTCTTTACCACCTTTTTTCACTTTCTTATTCCAAAGGTGTTTTTCCTTCTGCTTGGAAATTTCCTGATATCCAGCCAGTTCCTAAAAAGGGTGACAAATCCCTCCCATCCAATTATCGTCCCATTGCAATTACTTCTACTCTTTCTAAAGTAATGGAGAAATCAATTAACCGCCAACTCTTAAACTACCTAGAAACCTTCCGTCTGATCAACAATCGCCAGTATGGATTCCGTCAGTGTCGATCCACTGGTGATATTCTGGCTTATGTTACCCATTTATGGACTAATTCAATGGAAAGGTTCGGTGAAACACAAGTAGTTCTCTTGACATCTCAAAGGCTTTTGATCGTGTTTGGCATAAAGGTCTTCTAAACAAGCTTCCATCTTATGGTTTGCCAACTGTTTTTAGTGATTGGTTATCCAGTTTTCTCTCTGATCGCTCACTGAGGGTGATGGTAGATGGCTCTCTGTCTTCTAACTTCTCCATTAATGCCGGTGTCCCCCAAGGTTCAGTTCTTTCCCCCACTCTTTTCCTCTTGTATATCAATGGCCTTCTTCCATTGACTGGAAATCCTATCCATAGTTTTGCCGATGATAGCACATTGCATTCAACTTTCCATTTTGAGAAACCTTGTCCTGCTCAATCAGCTTCAAGTTCTCGAAAATCTGCTGCCAATTCCTTAAATGCCGATCTTCAGGTAATTCTCCAGTGGGGCAAAGACAACTTAGTTGATTTCAACCCTTCTAAAACTCAGTCTTGTGTTATATCTCGCAAAACGGATTCTTCTGCTCCTATGCTTATCTTTAGTGACACTCCGGTTTCTAGGCAAAATGATATATCTCTTTTGGGGATTACCCTGTCTTCTAATCTCTCTTGGCACAAGCACATTACAAATTTTGCTTCCTCTGCATCTAAAAAACTTGGTTTTCTCTTTCGCTCTCGGCGTTACTTTTCTTCCAAACAGCTGCTCACTCCGTATAAATCGCAAATCCGCCCTGCCATGGAATATTGTTCCCACATCTGGGGTGGTGCCCCCGAAACCTCTCTCAGGCTTCTTGATTCCATTCAGAAGAGGGTAGTTAGGTTAATTAATGATTCATCTCTAACAGAGTCTCTCCACTCGCTTTCTCATAGACGCACTGTTTCTGCTGCATGCCTCTTCTACAGATATTTCCATGGGCACTGTTCTTCTGAATTGGCTTCTATAATTCCCGCTCTCTCTTTCAAAACAGTCCGAACACGTGCCGCCACCAGCCAACATCCATTTACTGTCCAACTTCAAACCCACAGAACCAACTTTTCATCTTCCTGATTTATTCATTCTGGAACTGCTGTTTTATGAACCTTCCAGAACCTTCCTTTATGAAGGAAGGTTCTGGAACAACCTTCCTTCATACGTATTTCCTGAAAATTACAATCTACAGAAGTTCAAGTCCAATATCAACAAATATCTTCTTTAGTCTTCTCAACTTCCAACCCAAGCACGGTACTAAGTACTATAGGTTCTAATACCTCTCGTGTTTGGGGTTCTCATAAAAAAAAAAAAAAAAAAAACTCCCAAATTCCAGTTCTGCATTACTTATATCTGTGTGACACCACGTCTCTGATATCCCAACAATATCCACCTTTGATGCTTTAAGCAATACCTCAAATTCATCAAATTTATTTACCAAACTCCTAGCATTGGTGTACACGCAAGTATAAATGCACCTGTTCTTTTTCTTAGCTACCCTAACACAACCGATGTGTTTACTTGTACCCCAATGATTCCCAGCAGTCTCTGAAGTATCCTGTATCTTATTTTCCAAGCTGCTGCTCATTGCAATAGAAGCAGTACAAGAATCACTTTCACCTCTGCCAGTGGCTACTGTTAATCTATTAGTCCTTGTATCCCCCAAATCTAACAGTTTTCTGACCCACCTAACACTGCCTCGATAGCTTCAGCAAACATTCTTGCACCCTTTCTATTTAAGTGTATCCCATCCCTGTGGAAGCAGTCCCTCCTGTTAACAAATACAGACCAGGCTGAAAAAAATTCTGCCCCTTGAGCCTTGCACAATCTTTCCAGGGCCGAATTGATCGACAGGGCTCTCATCATATACTCCCTCCTATCGTGTCTGGGCAGAATTGCAGACACTTTCAAATTCAACCCTAATTCACGGCTTTTGTTCAACAGTGACCTGTACTTGTTAAGTAATTCCGCCGGTCTCCTACTTAAAGTTATATGCTCAAAGTTATCTCTTCTATGGCATGGGGAGCTGATCACTTCACACATTTACACATGTATTGAACCTTGATAACATCTTGTCTAGACTATGGAGCCCCAGTTTATGATTCTGCATGGAAGACAGTATTGGCTTGGCTCAATCCGGTGCAGCATAGTGCTCTCAAGATTGCTTTAGGGGCCTTTAAGACATCCCCAGTGCAAAGTCTGTATATAGATGCCAATGAACCTCACTACATCTTAGGAGAAAAGTATTCCTTCTCAGCTATGCAGCCAAATTACATAGCATCCCTTATCACCCCATCTGGACATATCTCTCTGAACCTCAATGGGCAAACTTCTATAAAAATAAACCCAATGAAAACAAACCTGCTGGCATTCGGCTACAGGAGCTAATGCAATGCTGGAACATCTATTTTGGAAATATATCTCATGCCGCAGATGCAGTACAAGCACCATGGGCAATATATATACCTCTATATGATAACTCCTTTCTTCAGTGGAAAAAATACTCCCTATCGAATTAAAATCGTAGACAGTTACATGATGCTCATGCATTGGCTAATTCTCACAGTCTTCATGTATATACAGACGGCTCAAAAACAGACATGTCCATAGGAGCTGCAGTGGTCCTTCCTACATCCACTGTCTCTGTCTAGTCTTCCCTGGAAACAACAGCCAATGGAGCTCTTACAAAGCTACAAGAATGGGCCAGCCTCCATAAACTCCATATTTCCCCCTGAGAAAACTACTTCAATTCTACTCAGAGGAACCCTTCAAATAAGCAGGCCGCCGCAGATTAAAATTGCTGGTAGAACTATCAAACTGACAACTGAGATGAAGTACCTTGGGGTAATTTTCGACCCCAAGCTCACGTTTTACCCGCATATAGACTACCTTCATCGCAAAGTCAGGAACTACACGGCAATGGTAGTGAGGATCAGCAGGTCTGACTGGGGCCTAAATCGCCGCTCACTGCATATGCTATATAAAGCTGTACAATATAAAATAAAATAAAGCTGTACTTATTCCCATTATAACCTACTGTGCAGGTGTCTGGTATCATCGTGCACTCATTGTTCGTAACCAAAGGAAGCTCACCTCCATCCAGCGTAATATCCTTCTCACTATCACCCGTGCCTGCTGCACAGTAAGCAACCCAGCGCTCCAAGTCTTGGCAGGAGTTCTCCCTCTAGACCTGCAGATAATTCGCAAAGGCGTGCACCTGGATTTCACTACAAACCCAGCAAACACCATCAAAGAAGAAAAAAAGTGCCTTGCAGTCTACCTTCTTAACGCCTGGCAAAACAGATGGAATACCACCCCCAAAGGTTCCATCACTAAAAAATTCTTACCTGAAATAGCCCAGATCTACCCTAAAGCTCCAGCATGGTACAGCCCAGGGATATATACCACTTTCCTGATTACAGGCCATGGATCCATAAATCACAAACTTGCCTCTATGAACATCGTGGATGACCCTCGCTGTCTTTGTGGTGAAAATGAAGACTGGGATCACCTATTCTATGTTTGCCCGCTCTACGAGGACCTGCGAACATTGCTCATATCAAAAATACATGCCTTGCCTCGAGGAAATGAACATTTTCTGATCAATGAGGAAGACCAGTAGCACGCTTTCTCTGCCTTCGCCCATGATCTCTTCACCAGAAGAAGATCACTGGTACAACATCCTGGAACTGATGCACATTGATCAACACCCTTTTCTCATATACTGAACATCTTCACCTAGATTGTGACCACTTCTAGCTACTGAACTTGACACTCAGGTCGCTTGAATTGTTTCATCCGTGTCTCTCTTGATACGTGATTGTCTTCCCACCCTCTCGAGGGGCCTCTTCTTCCACTTCCGCTTAGGTGAGAGAATTCCCACCCAACCTGTGGAGGATGCCTTCCCTTACATCCTCCGTCGCTCTGTCTATACCTCCTTTCCTTTACCCTCTCCAGTACATCCTGTACTCCCTGAACCCTATTATTTTATATATATATATATATATTTTTTTTTTTTTTTACTTGGTCTCTTTCCAGGAAGCTCAGGTGACCTGGAGGAGACTAGCCAGAGAATTATGGGCAGCCTGGCTACCTCCTAGTGGTGTGTGCGGGCAACGTGGGGTCCCATCAGGGGCCCTGCGGCCAAAAGCCAGGACACCCAACAGAACCCAGCATAATACTTCATTTACAACACAAAAAATTTTTCTGGCTTTCACAGTGATACTGTTTGTCTCCACAGAGTATATATGGTGCAGATGTGGGAAACCACCGGAGGCGCCTTTCCCCCAACACTATGCACACACTATGCACACTATGTCTCTGTCTAGTTACCAATTGAATGTAGTGAGTGTTTTTACAGCAGAACTGTATGCAATAAAAATGGCTTTGAATCTCCTTAACAACCTATTAAATACCCAGGTCATAATATATACAGACTCTAAGTGCAGTGAGTGCCTTACAAAATAAACTACTACATTCCCATCCTCTTCTCACATGAGATCACTGTTATGTAACCGTGACAAAAAGAAGCTGACTGTAAAATTCTGCTGGATACCCAGCCACGTCGGAATTCCAGAAAATGAGCGTGCAGATGAAGCTGCTAAAGTGCCCTGCTTGTTTTGACTCCATCTCAGTTCCTTACTCTGATTTCAAACCAATCATACAACGGATATATACTGATATGTGGTCTGAAATGTGGTATACCCAGACAGGAAACAAACTTCTTGAAATAAAATAGAATCCACAGTTGTGGAGATCCAGTTTCAGACTAAACAGGCACGAAGAGGTCGTGCTTGCAAGAGCCCGAATTGGCCATACACATCTAACGCACCTCTTTTTACTGCTAGGACAAGATCCTCCACTTTGCTTACACTGTTACTGCCTACTTAATGTTAAGCACATCCTATTGAGTGTGCACATTACATTCAGTTAGAATTGCATGTTTCAAATCACAGCTAAATTTATAAAAACCTCTACAACTGTCCCAAATACTTGGAGATGATAGCAATTTCGCAGAACTTTTTATTTACCTGAAAATGATTAACGTCTACAGTCACTTTCAGACCTATTTCTTATAACATATACAGTTACTTCTAGACCAAAGTAACAGGCGCAATTTGGCCATAGTAGCCCTTGCGCCATTAAACCCCACTCATACAACAACAGCTACCAACATGCAGTACAATACATTTGTCAATATTAAACTTCAGTTGCCACCTCTCAGCCCATCTGCCCAACTTTTCTAGATCCTTTTGCAGTAATGTAATGTCATTAGTGTTATTGACAACCCTGCCAACCTTCATATCATCTGCATACTTAGACATTAACCCTGACATACCTTCATCAATATCATTGATAAATACTAAACACAACCATGGGCCCCAACAAATAACCCTGGGGGACTCCACTAATAATATTAGTCCACGTAAAGCAGTGTCCACTGATAACCACTCTCTGTCTTCTCCCATTGTAGAAACTTGCCCTTAATGCCATGCTGCTCCAATTTGTAAAGTAGTCTTCCACGTGCCACAGTATCAAAAGCTTTCATAAAATCCAAGTTATCCTAAAATCAAAATTATTTCTTGAATCCAGTTCCTTTGTGACCACATTATAGTATCCGATCAAACTGACAAAACTTCGCCTAAACAAACCCATGCTGTGTCCGAACTATAATTGCAGTTTTGTCTAGATGATCCTGCACTGTTTCCTTAACCAGTGTCTCCATTATTTTCCCTGGAATAGAAGTTAGACTAACAATCTATAATTACCCAGGTCACCCTTTGATCCCCCTTTTTGAATTGTGAACACATTTGCACATCTCCAGTCCATGGGGATCTCCCCTGGGTCCAAGGAAGCTTTCATAATTATGGTAAGGGTTTCCTTACTTCCTTTGCTGCTTCCTTTAATATAACTGGATAAATCCCATCCACCCCAGGTGCCTTTCCTATGTTCAATTTCAGCAATTTCTTCTCCACTTTACTCTGTTATAACAAAATCATTAAGCTCCATGCCAAATTTTGATATGCTTCTGGCCTCCACTTCCTACAGACCTCCCGATGTGTGAATGTAAATGCAAAATACTCATTCAGTTTCTCAGCTTCCTCAGAAGGTTCATCAACAATTTAACCATCGATGTCAAGTGGACCAATCTGATTCATTCCCTTGCTTCTAGAGTTTACACATGTAAAGTCTTTACTGTTTTTCTTTTCATTGTTTGCCAAATATTTCTAGTAATCTGCCTTTGCTTGCCTAACGTCCTTTGTGACTTGATTACAGACTATATTATATCTGCCATAGGCATCTGTGTCTCCTGATAATTTGTGTCCCATGCATTTTACTTCTCTGCCACAAGACTAATTAAGTCATCTGACATCTATTTAGGCCTAAACCTTGAACAGTGTTTCATAGTTTGTATGAAAAGCCTAGTAGCTTCCAAGATTAATTCTTGAATGCTTCCCATTTAAAATTTGCTGTTGGTAACATCAGTTGTTCCCACTGTATAAAACTTTAAAAACCTCTGAGACCACTGTAGGCATCTTTATGAAAGCAAAAACCCTTCCGTTTAACCCCAGGAGCTCACATCTGGTGAGTATGGGCTTGGCACACCCAGGGTCCTGAGCTGGATATCATCATTCTTCTCTTCCATGGTGATTCCTTTCTACTTCTCTCTCCCTCCCTCCCTCTCTCTCTCTCTCTCAGGGTAACTCGGAAATTTTTTTGGCTGGTGCAGCATAAGCCTCCTTGTACCATATGGCTAATAATAATAAATAATAATAATAACCCTGATGGTAGTTACATCTTTAGATATATCCCACATCAGTACACTGTGATCGCTGCCACCTAGTGGTTCCATTATCTGCAGATTCTTAATGCATGAAGAATCACTGCTGATAATCTGATCAATAGTATTACTCCCTCTTGTTGCCTCTCGAACATTCTGTGTAAAAAACATTCATCTGATAAATCCACAAGTCTTGCTAATTTGTGAGTGACCAACTCACAAGATCTAGTCTATATCTGGAAAGTTAAAATCCCCCATTATAAGACAATCTGATTTACATGCCCACTATTTCTCTGCAGAATTGTTCGTTGTACTCATCAGAGTCATTAGGCATATAACACACTTCTACTCTCAACTTGGTTTTCACAGTGCTAATGTCACACCAAACTGACTCAACGCTGCACTGTCCACCCATGTCAACTGGATGCACATCCTTAGATTTTATGTTTCTTAAATAACAGCATCATCCCTCCTCCTCCTCCCCTTCTATCCTTTCTGTACACATTGTACTCCCCAAATTCCAATTCTGCATTCCTTATCTCTGTGTGAAACTATGTCTGATATCCCCACAGCACCTCAAATTCATCAAATTTATTTACTATACTCCGGACATTGGTACATGCAAGTATACATGCACCTATTCCTACTCTTAGTTACCCTAACACAACCCATGTATTTACTTGTTCCATTATGACTCCCAGAAGCACATGAATTCCCCAGTACCTCGCTTTCCAGGCTGCTGTTCATTCAAATAGAAGAAATGCAAGAATTACTTTCACCTCTGCCTGTGGCTACCATTAAAATATTAGTCTGTGAATCCCAAGCTAGCAGTTTTCCGACCCACCTAAAACTGCCTCGATAGCATCAGCTGTTGTTGTTTGGTTTTTAGGAGCATTAGCAACTAAGGCCATATTGCTCCAGGATTATGCAGTGGTCATTCCCTGACCTTTCCGCATCCTCCGTATTTGGTGGTGATGGGCTCGAACCCCGGTCTAATCAAGAAGCGTGTGCTACGCACTGCTGCTCCTTCCCACCTGGCTACGGAGGCGCCTGATAGCATCAGCAAATATTCTTGCAACCATTCTATTTAAGTGTATCCCATCCCTGTAGAAACAATCTCTCCTGTTAAGAAGCACAGTTCACACTGAGCAAAGGTACCTCATGAGACTTGCATCTCTCCACGGTTGATTCATTGACAAGGCTCTCATCATATACTGCCTCCTATCTTGTCTGAACAGAATTGTAGATACTTTCAAATTTATCCCTAACTCGCGACTTTTTTTCAACATTGACCTGTACTTGTTAGGTCTGCATTTCTCCTACTCTTAATGTCATTATTGCCAACGTGTACACAAATATTACCCTTGGTGTCCTTAAAATATATCTGCTCTACAAAGTCATCAACTTTTTTCCCTGGCAGACATATCCTGGTCATATTCAACCTATCCTTTTTGCACAATATATTTCCCATCTCCCTGTCAATAGAGTCACTGAAATAACTAGCTCCTGTGGGACCAGTGCATTCTGCCCTGAAGGTTGCCGCTGTGTTGGCTGATAATCAAGTGCAAGCTCTGGCATTGATGTTGGCAGCTGAGAGCTTGATGGGTCTGCCAATTTAAATCCTTCAATGGCATCTACCCTCTTCATGCTCTAATAAAGGCCCATAACTATGCTGAGTTGGTGCCTAATGTCTTCATACTGCTTACATCCAGCACACACAAAGACATCCCCTTTTGGCAATATCATGTCCTGTTCCAGGGAGATCAAGTTGAACATTTTTTTAGGCTGTGATGCATTGGAGAATTGTCCCTTCCACTCTCCCCTAAGCTACAGCGCTCCCGCTACTTTATGCACATTACTTTGCTGCTCTAGTCTAAGGCATGATTTCTGTGTAAATACGATTTAATCAACAATGAAAATTAATAAATTTAATTGATTAATTTACTATGCTATACTTGACTATACCAAGATAATGCAGTAATATGTATTCTGCTATATAGTTTTACGTTTTACCTTAGCTATCAAGTTCGAGATATACATTACCAAGTTACGCTATACTGTAACAATCACAATGGTAAATTAGAAAAAGAAAACAAAAGAAAATTTATAAAGAAAATAAACTGATTATTATTTTGATGTTATATTTGTTTATTTTTTCATTATGTTTTTGACGTCCATTATATATTTATCGCTCCGAAAAAATGATACAGTTACATACACACAACAGAAATGTGATTAGGGCAAGTGAGACAGAGCAAACACTTTTAGGGCAAGTGGGCAATAGCGCTTAAGATATTAGGGCAAGTGGGGTGATGCCATATAAACAATGAAAATTTTTATCATAAAGTAAGGAATACTGTCGATGACAGCAGTTTCTTGTACAGAAGATTTGCAGCTTATTTCATATTTTGAGATACATATCATGTTCAGCTTGCTAATTTCATTAAATTTAACCAAAGGATCAGAGCCAGATTTAAACTTTTGTGGCCCTAAGCTATAAGATGTATGAGGGCCTTCTTTCTCTTACAGCTCACCTGGGCGAATATTAAAAAAGGATTTTTGATGTTAAAAACGTTTTTACCGGCATTATTTGTAAGAAAGCGTTATGTTACTCAGAAATCATCACGAAACCCAATGCGAGTCGTTGTACTTGTTGTGTGCAGTGACACAACAAGTGCAACTGAGCAGCAGCGCGCTATGTTATACCATTATATCAGCATAATGATTAATACACAGGTGAATGCGCCAAAATCTACAGCGCAGCATTCGAAGGAATATTGTGAAAGAAAGAAAGGGAAGTTGGACAGAAATGTGAATCCAGATGAAATTCAACAAGTGTTTCATTATGCCTGGGAGTTCTCAAACTGCACCCAAAAAAAAACTCTAGCTGAAATAATGAAGTAATATCGTGAACAGAAGAAAAGGAAATTAGAAATTCAAACTATTCCGAATCATAATGAAATTCAACCACAGTTCTACTATGCCTGATACTTATCAGGAATCTACAGTCCGATAGTACATTTTCTAAAATTCTTACAAAAACAGGCAATGGAGAAGCATTATTACCAGATGAACTTAAAATTATAGAATCGAGATTTGTTACCAAAGAAGATGCTACTAATTTATGTCCGCAAAGGATTCAAAATAAAATTCATAAAATGTTAGTGACTGAATCTGCAGGACTTCCATACATTCTACCATTATTGAAAGGAAAACCATACATGATTACTACAAATATAGATGTGATCGATGGATTAATAAATTGTGCAATCGGTACTTTAGTATACAGTGGATTCCGGTTATTTTGGCCACCGGTTAATCAGGGCAGCCGTTTATTTGAGGCAAATCTTAAAAAATAGAAACCAATCAAGAAAATAGCCAGGGTTTACTTCGCTTAATTGGGACAGCATGCCGTTTAATCGGGGCAGGAGACCGCAGCATTGGAGATTACCCTACGATTCTCTCCGACGGTACCACGTGGTTCGGTCATAATTCTGGAGGTCACAACCATAAAACAATAAAAACAATTAGCAGTCACCTGTTTATTGGGCTTTTCTGTTAGTGCAATCTATCATAAATAAATAGTAAATTCGATCATACTGAATTTGTGATAATACCGACAGCTGGAATTCTGTGGGTTATTATGGTGAAACGTGTTTACACTAACATGAAATCTTCAATCATATAAAAAAATTAATTTTCAAAATCTTCTCTTCATTCCTATTTTTAAAGCTTCGTAATTTGTTACACCGTTCTCACTTGCACATATCATGTTACTTGCAATTTGTGTGTGCCACGTTCTTTGTTATTGATTGCTTATCCTTTTACTGTTTTAAATTTTAACCCCACCCACAAATGTCAGTGAACAGAAATGTCAACTAGTTAGTATGTACATATTCCAGTACGCATTAATTATTCCGATTATCATGTATATTCTTCCGATTTTCACGTATCGTTTAATTTTTTAATTGGTAAGGTAATAAAGGGTAAATTTGTGCTTAATATATCTTTGCTTTTATAGCCTGTGGATAACATTCCTCCTATTTTCACTAATTAGAATCGCTGTTTAATAGAATTAAAATTCAATTCACAAATATGATCGCAATGACTGGCGCTTACTGCACATCGTATAGTGAACGGTACTTTACTATGTTGAGTTCGTCGTAACGTGATTTGATTGTACAGTGAACCATTTCTAAAGGGGAGGGGGTACATTGTATTTTTAACTATTTACATGAAACTTCGGTTAATTGGGGCAGCCGCTTAATCGGGCCAAAATACACTAGTCCCAATGTGTACCAAATAACCTGAATGGACTGTATTTTGAATTTGAGGACGATGAAACAGTTAAATAAGTATGGATGAAATTTCCTGAGTCAAAAATAGGACATAACCTTCAATCTCGTTATAAACAATATACGAAAGGTAAACGTTTACCAAGTCAATCCGTACATATTATAAAACAATGAACTACAATTCCATTCAAGAACAATAGAAAATTAACATGTAGACATACACAATTTCCTTTAGTATGTACTTGTGCTTTGACTATACATAAATCTCAAGGAGGGACCTTCAACAAAGTTGTATATAATTAGAGAAAGATCATCAACAGCAACTTATACATGTGGCATTATCTCGAGTGACCTCATTGCAAGGTCACTTGAGACCTTGCAATATATATTACAGGTTCCCATGACGATTTCACATTTCACCACGTCAAAGCTACTAGTAATATAGAACTTCGTGCTAAACTAGATCGCTTGTCGGGGTAAACTAGCTAGCTTGAAAAATAATAAGCTACCATCTCTAAAGGATGAACTGCAAGATTTCATACAAAGTGGTATATCTGTATTGTCAATGAATGTACAAAGTTTACGGGCCCACGTGTGAGATATCGAAATGGACGCAATCTTACAGCAATCCAAAATATTGATATTAAGTGAAACGTGGTTGGATAACGATGAACAAATATTACTTAAACTATTCCAATGTGCGACTCAACTTAAAAGGTTGGATGTTCGTAGTGGTCGTGTTGCGATATATCAACGTGAAGGTTCAACTATCATCAGTACACCACATATCTTTGCACAACGTAATAGCAGCAATGCGACAGCAGTCATCAGATGAAATTGGAGACCTTTGTAGATTTTGTGCAAATTCAATAGTGAATCTATTTTCATCATTGCCAGGGATGTCGTTAGATATAATTCAAAAATTCATAAACAAGAATTTGATGCCATATTCCATTTAAGGTGCAAAATTACTGGAAGAGCCATTGGATCGTATACCTATAGTTCTCACTGGTGATTTCAATCTAGAATTAAATTCTGAGGCTGGAAGGAAGTTTTGTAAATTTATGAAAGATGTCTTCAATTTAGATATTAAGTCAAAACTACACGTAATGGAACGACAATCGATGGAGTATTCACTCGAGAATTAAAATCATTTGAGTGTCAAATTATATATCTTATTTCAGTTATCATAGACCAATAATTTTAGTGTTATTATAATATATTTTATCGGCCTCCGTAGCCGAGTGGTCAGGAGCGGGAGTGCAGTAGCACATGCTCTGAGTAGACCGGGGTTCAGGCCCCTGACTGCTGAATACGGTCGATCTGCCAACCCGCACTGGACCAACGTGGCAGATTATGGTCCACTTACCCTCATCATTAATTGTTGAGGAGGCAGTGCTGCCTCCTCAACAATTAAAGGTAAAGTGCTGTCATTATCAAATTGTTGATAATGGCAGCACTTTACCTTTTTTATAATATATTTTATATGAATTATTTCATTGTACACTAGTACAATGAAAAATTCCATTTATTGTATTTAATTGTACTAAAATTATTTTTTCGATAAAAATAATGCAGCAATACTTTTTTTATTTATTTGACTGTACCAGTTTCATAACTTTTTATTTTACTGTACTAGTTTCACAATGAGTTCCTGCAGTAAAGACGTTTTTAATGGCTGCCGCTGTGACCTTATCAGTAGGGTCGAAATAAGTTTGCCGACCCAATATGGAACATGTGGTGTCCTTAGGCCTTGGGAGAGGAGGGGTAGTTGGTTGAAATGAAAGACAAGGTTCTCGCTTCACAGTATCTTTAATGACACAAAAGAAAGTATACTAAAATTTAACTGTAATTGTAACAAGAAAATAAATTTCAAACCAATTAAAGTACCAGTTTTGTTTTATTTTTTGTCATACCAGTCATACTTCTCTGAGCATTTCATATTTTGGAGTAAGGCTTTCTCATTTTTAACAAACCTGTAAAATTCTGCACAGCTTAAGTTAAAAAGACAAAAAACCTGAATACTTCAACAGTATTTATGCCACGCAAATGAGTGTTCGTGTATTCAATTATTTTTACACTAATTATCTTACATTTGATCACTTTTTTAATAAATACAGGACAATTTGCATGGCATACAGGACTACGGAACACAAGACCTCAATACGGTGACATTATTATTATTATTATTATTATTAGCCATATGGTTCAAGGAAGCCTGAGGCTTATGCTGCACCAGCCAAAACAAATTTCTGAATTACCCTGAGAGAGAGAGAGAGAGAGAGAGAGAGAACATTTCTGTGTATCATTAACCATATGGTGTAAGGAAGCCTGAGACTTATGCTGCACCAGGCAAAAAAAAAAATTCCCTGAAAAAAGAGTTACCCTGAGAGTGGGAGAGAGAATCAGAAGTAGAAAAGAATCACCAAGAAGGAGAT
Source organism: Mastigoproctus giganteus (assembly GCF_048544385.1). Lineage (NCBI taxonomy): Eukaryota > Metazoa > Arthropoda > Arachnida > Uropygi > Thelyphonidae > Mastigoproctus > Mastigoproctus giganteus. The sequence continues at coordinate 120,792,890 of NC_143581.1, forward strand.
GAATGATGATATTCAGCTCAGGACCCTGAGTGTGCCAAGCACATAATCAGATGTCCCCTGGGGTTTATATATGGGACATATGGCTGTAATCCTGCACTTTGGTCATGCAAGTCACTGCCAGCTGTAACCTGGAGTGAATCGTATTCTGACAGACATTTCCAACTTGACAGCATGAGCAACACTGACTATATACTGGCAATGTAAGTGCAGTAATTTTTTTTTTTCATTTTCAAAAAAAAAATTTCCTGACTGCATAATTTGATTATAAAAATAAAAGTGGATAGTTATAAAAACGATAACGGAAATAGGAAATTATTATTAATTTTTAATAATAATTTTCAGGTAATATATTTTGTACTGCTTTAAAATAATATGATTATATTTTGTGATTATTTGTAATAATTTCTAAATTATTACATTTATGAAGAGGTGAATTAAATAAAAATACATATAGTACTTAATGCTATAAATCCAATGATTTTAACTTTTTATCTATCTATCTATATATATATATATATATACACACGCACACACACACGGCCGACCGGGCTAGCCGAGTGGGTAAGGTACCTGCCCGGCAACCCAAAGGTCGCGGGTTCGATTCCCGCCTCGGGCTTGGATCAAAGTACTGCAAAAACCTTGGGAGGTGCAATATGGCCACAGAAGCTGATGCGCCAACAACTACCAAATCAAAAAAAAAAAAAAAAAAAAAACACACACACACGTGTGTCTTCCCCAATTGATTCAGGAGTATTGTATTATCAAAACTTATCCAAACACAGTTGTAAAAAATTACTGGGAGTACGTAGTACATTGCTTAATGTCCAAGTTTGCAGACAATACGAAGGTTGGCAGGGTTGTTAACAATACTAATGACAGTACACTGCTGCAACAGGATCTAGAAAAGTTGAGCAGATGGGCTGAGAGGTGGCAAATGAAGTTTAACATTGACAAACGTAAAGTACTACATATGGGAAACAGCAACCCCAGAGCAACGTATCAACTCTGTGGCACTACACTGACAGTGGTAGAGAATGAAAGGGACCTGGGGGTGGTTGTGCAGGCAGATATGAAGTTCTCTGAGCAGTGCAGACGGGCTGCAAGAGTAGCTCATGGTGTATTGTCAATGATAAATAGGAATTTTTCTAGCAGGGATAAGGAAGTGATTATTCCCTTGTATAAGGCAATGGTCAGGCCACACCTAGAGTACTGTATACAGGCCTGGAGGCCTCATTTCAAGAAGGATGTCGAGCTGCTGGAACGAGTACAGAGAAGGGCAACAAGATTAGTGAATGGAACAAAGGGGTGCTCTTACGAAGAAAGGCTTAAGTTTTGCAAATTACAGTGTCTGGAGACTAGGCACCAGCGAGGTGATCTGATAGAGGTGTATAAAGCCTTGAATGGTTTGAGCATGCTCAATGCTGATGGGATTCTTCCTCTTGCTCAGAATAATCACCTGAGAGGGCATAAATTCAAATTGAGGAAAGACAGATGTAGGATAGACATGCAGAAATTTGCCTTTGGCCAACGGGTGGTTGGTTGGTGGAACAGACTTCCATCCCTTGTCTTGGAAGTTGATAGTCTAAATAAGTTTAAGGCTCAGCTGGACAGGTATTTCAAACGAACAGAGGGGTGAAGTGTAAGTTGTTATTTTTTATTTATTTATTTTTTTTGCCTGATGCTGCATAAGCTTGCTTTCTTGCATCAAATGCTCTACTAATGCTAATGGCCAGTAAACAGACCGACATATAGTATCGTGCCTGTTCCGTGACAATTCCCAACACAGAATACTATGGACCGGCAGAAACGGAGTGTTGCGCATGCTCCGTGTCAATTTCCAACACACAGACTATCAGAAACCGTGGCAACCGGCAGTTAGTGAATGTCGCGCATGCTGAGCAAGTCGGAACTGACCGTCAGAATACGATTCACGCAAGGTTCGAGCTAGCGGTGACTTGCGGGCTGACCGTGACTCACCGACACTAAAGCGCAGGATTACCCGTATGGCAACCCTATCGCGGCAACAACTCTTTATGTACCTGGTACATATTTTTTTTTATGATGGAGCGAGGCCTCTTGTACTGTGAGGCCCTTAGCTGTAGCTTGTTCAGCTTATGTGTAAATCCGGCCCTGCCAAGGATTCTCATATTGGAGGAACATAATAATGCATTCCAACCAGCCAATGCATAATCTAAAATTATTAAATTTTGATTAGACGAATCTTTAGATTCTTTTAAGTAAATCCTATCTGGAAACAAAAACATACCTAGTCAAGTTTTGATATAAGCCAAATTTTCGGCATAAAATATACTACTTAAGCTGTAAAACGTTCACTCCACCGATAAAGACAACCACGTTTATCAGATACTGCAAATGAAAAGACGCCTAGCGAGCGAAAAATACATCGTCATACATACAAACAAACAAAACAGAATAGTAATCGTACTACTGTACTCTGTGGTAGAGGCCTCCACGGACTACATTTTTTTATTTTTACCTGGCTCGAGCTCGAAGTCTAGACGGCCCCCAGAGGCGGATTTAACGGCGGGCGCACCGGGCGCGCGCCCTGGGCCCCAACTTCTGAAGGGCCCGCGCAATACCTCAACTTTATACGCAAAACCCCATCAAATTAGTTGAACATATTAGTTAAAAACTTTGTGATTATTATTATGCTATTATTTATTACATTATACATATATTATATTCAAATTTTATTGGAAATAAAATATTAATAATGCATAATATTTTTTATTTATTTAAAAAAATGGTTAACATGTATATTTATTTTCCCTGTCTCTCTCTTTTCTTTAAGGGGCCCAATATTTTATTCTGCGCCCAGGGCCTCAACCGACCTTAATCCGCTACTGACGTCCCCAACCCGACCGCAGCCCGAATTTGTTTTTCAACCCCCCCACCGATTTTTATCCCACCCCGATTGAAACTTTTTATGTAAATAAAATGGCTAGCATTACTTTGAAGTTTCATAATAATAAACTAAACTTTCAGATTCCAAATTCCAAATACTATTGTTATATAAGTATTATAATTATATAACAATAATAATTATCAAAATGATTATCAATGTTAATTATAAAAAAAAAAAGAAAAGAAAAGAAAATGTAATAGATTTTAAATTTACCACATTTGATATAATCCCAAAACGAATATCGATATCTACCTCTACCAGCCACGTTCTCTTTACACGCCTTTTAATGCAAATTGTTCTGCTGAAATAAAAGTTATCCCCGGGAGCTCACATCTGGTGAGTATGGGCTCGGCACACCCAAGGCCCTGAGCTGGATATCATCATTCTTCTCTTTCTTGGTGATTTCCTTCTAGTTCTCTCTCTCTCTCTCTCTCTCTCAGGGTAACTCGGGGAATTTTTTTTTTTTTTTTTTTTTTTTGGCTGGTGCAGCATAAGCCTTAGGCTTCCTTGCACCATATAGCTAATAATAATAATAATAATAATAATAATAATAATAATAATAATAATAATAACACTCTCGTACTTAAATTGATTCGACGGTCTTGCACTGCTAATGGGCTGCACTAAAATTTCTTTCGGAGCTTGCCCTGATGATAAGCCTTATGCATTTTTATACGCATATTACGCATTTTAATAATACGCATTAAATAGCCCGAAGTGTTTGAAATAACAATTCATTACGATTGATATCCGGCCCGAGCCCGACCATCGACCGTGATACCCGGGCTGAGGGCTAGGCCCAGGACCCTGTAGACCTCTATTCTGTGGATACACATATAGAATACATATTAGGGCCACCCGAGAGTTGCATTATCTACCCGTGTGATGTTCTAAATACTATGTGTGATATCTGGTGGGATTGACTGCATTTCAGGACGAGACTGAAGTCCCCAGCGGGGGAAAAGAGACCGACAAACTCAGCCGAAGAATGAAAAAGCCCATAAAATCTCCTCGAGTCATTAACGGGATTCGAGCCTAGGCTTTTTCCAAACAGTGCGGTAAGAACGCTGATTATAACCGCTATGCCATCAGCGAAGTCATCAATAATAAAGGAAAACAACTTTACATAACAAAAATTAGAAACTTCGTTGTGGTTGTGTCACGTTCTAGGCGGACCATCGATAAAAATTAAACTGCGCCATTATTTACTGTGTCTGCACAAGGGTGTGCAGGCACAGATTTCATGTTGTGCGACTGAAAACCCAGAAATAACACACAGAATTAAAACCCCATGTCCTCCAATTGATTTCAGTTAACTATAGCCACAAGTGGAGAGGACGTTTTAGAAATTCCTCCAAGGACGGCAATATAATTCAAACCTCTCCAAAGCAATGAGAACTGCCAAAACTAACAACTTCACAGGAGTTGGAAGTCTTCTCATATTTACTGGAAACTGGTATTCAAACGAATTTTCATGGCTGGTGTTCATTTCTAATGAGAAGTAATATTATTATTATTATTATTATTAGCCGTATGGTGCAAGGAAGTCTCAGGCTTATGCTGCGCCAGCCAAAAAAAAAAAAATTCCCGTATTACCCTGAGTGAGTGAGTGAGTGAGTGAGAGAGAGAGAGAGAGAGAGAGAGAGAGAGAGAGAGAGAGAGAGAGAGAGAGAGAGAGAGAGAGAAGGGAATCACCAAGAAAGAGAAGAATGATGCTATCCAGCTCAGGACCCTGGGATTCCCAAGCCCATACTTACCAGATGTGAGCCCCTGGGGATAATATTACGGCATATCTGCATAATGACCGTAACGAATTATATTTTTAACTAAAATTATAACTGATATCCTAAGAGTCTGCGCGAGTAGCACAGTGGTATCGTCACTATCCTCCCCACACCCGGTGGAAAAGCCATTGTCAGAATTCCGACAGTGACGCGAAAAATTTTAGTGAGCTTTTATCACTCTGTGGCTCGGTCAGTCGGTCTCACGAGTAGTTTTTGCTGGTCAAAAAAAACCCAGAAACTGGATATTTTTCATCAGAAAAAACAGCCAAATCAATCAGAGAACACACACACGCAATTTACAGACACATTACATAAATGGAAATATAGAATAAATTCTGGGTGATTCTAACACTAATTTTAATTTGATATTCTAAGAGCAGATCTAAAGTTGATAAGAAAATGCATGCAATCAGTTAGATTCAGAATAACACAAGCCCTTCTATTACCATTAGCACCTCTGAGAAGAATTTTATCAGGGGGTACTAAGTTTCTTTCGAGGCCCCTTCCCTTCCCCATTAGTCAAATGAAATAAAAGACGATCAGAGAGAAGAAAGCATATTTCATTTGAGCATCTTTGTTTATGCTACAATACAGATAAAAAAAAAAAAAAAAAAAAAGGTAGATAGGCTTAGTATTTACTTTAAAAAAAGTTGTCCTGTCCTTTTTTTTTTGTGAAAAATTTCGAATTGCAGCTTGAAAATTAATTGTTCTGGCAATGTTTGATTCAATACTTAGCCTGGCCATATCCACAAGACGTTCCTGAGACATTGAAGACCTTAAATAATTTTTAATCACCTTGAGTTTGCTAAATAACCTCTCTGCAAAAGCTACTGATGCTGCAATTCTTAATAGAATTCCTAAGCTAACACAAACATTTGGAAACAGGTCACCATGTCTGTACTCTGTTTACAAGTTCAACAGATATAATGGCTTTAACTGTGCATTTACAAAATTTGTTTTATGTACTGAGGGTAAATTTTGCAGTTCTTTTCTAAAATCATCACCGTTAAGGTCAGCAGGATATTGCTCTGATTAAGCTTTTCTCTCCATATCACTTTCAGTCAAGGTGAGGTATTTCCACAAAAAATCAATTTTATCTGCCAACTGCTTAACAACATTGAAGCGGACAGTTAATCCTGCTATAACTTTGTCTGACGAAACGTAACATACACACACTTTCTGAAGTAGGCCTCTTCTTGCATATCATCTGTGTCATTCATTTCCTCCAAATTAGCATCAGGTGTGCTGTCTTCATGCGGTCTTACCCTCTTGGGACTAATTCCAGCACATCTACAGGAGAATTTTATTTCTATCTTTAGGTTTGACGCAACCAATTTGGCTTCATTCCACATGAATAGGTTGATGAAGGCAAAGGTTGATGACGGTGTAGAGCGGATATCATCTTTTAAGGGCACAAAAGGTGATATAGTTGTATACGTTGGCACTAAAGATATTAAGAGTCGGTGACCGGCGGAATTACTTAACAAGTACAAGTCACTGTTGAAAAAAAGCCGTGAATTAGGGTTGAATTTGAAAGTGTATGCAATTCTGCCCAGACACGATAGGAGGGAGTATATGATGAGAGCCCTCTCGATCAATTCGGCCCTGGAAAGATTGTGCAAGGCTCAAGGGGTAGAATTTTTTTCAGCCTGGTCTGTATTTGTTAACAGGAAGGACTGCTTCCACAGGGATGGGATACACTTAAATAGAAAGGGCGCAAGAATGTTTGCTGAAGCTATCGAGGCAGTGTTAGGTGGATCGGAAAACTGCTAGATTTGGGGGATACAAGGACTAATAGATTAACAGTAGCCACTGGCAGAGGTGAAAGTGATTCTTGCACTGCTTCTATTGGAATGAGCAGCAGCCTGGAAAATAAGATGCAGGATATTTCAGAGCCTGCTGGGAATCATTGGGGTACAAGTAAACACATGGGTTGTGTTAGGGTAGCTAAGAAAAAGAACAGGTGCATGTATACTTGCGTGTACACCAATGCTACAAGTTTAGTAAATAAATTTCATGAATTTGAGGTATTGCTGAAAACATCAAAGGCAGATATTGTTGGAATATCAGAGACGTAGTGTCACACAGATATAAGGAATGCAGAACTGGAATTTAGGGAGTACAATGTCTACAGAAAGGATAGTCAGGATAAAAAGGGAGGAGGGGTTATACTATTAGTTAAGAAATACATAAAATCCAAGGAAGTGAAGCCAGTCGACATCGCTGGACAGTGCAGTATCGAGTCAGCTTGGTGTAACATAAGCATTGGGAGATCGAAATTGAGAGTAGGAGTGTGCTTTATAGGCCTAATGACTCTGATGAGTATAATAAGAAACTGTACAGGGAAAGAGAGTGGGCCAGTAAATCAGAGAGTCTTATAATGTGGGATTTCAATTTCCCAGATATTGACTGGAATTTGGGGGATGGTCACTCACACACTAGCAAGGCTTTTGTGGATTTATTGGATGATTGTTTACAACATCAGCATGTTCGGGAGGCAACTAGAGGGAGTGATACTCTTGATTTGATTAGCAGTAGTGACTCTTCATGCATTAAGAATCTCCAGATAAATGAACCACTAGGTGGCAGTGATCACATTGTGCTCAAATCGGATTTAATCAAACAGGTAACTACCATCAGGGGTAAAGGGAAGGGTGACTGCTTTCGTAAAGGCGACTACGATGGTCTGAGACAGTATTTAAATTCTATACAGTGAGACCAACTGATGTTACCAACAGCAAATTCAAAATGGGAAGCATTCAAAGAACTTACCTTGGTAGCTACTAGGCTTTACATACCAACTAAGAAATATTGTTCAAGGTTTAGACCTAAATGGATGTCAGATGAACTAATCAGACATATGGCAGAGAAGAAAAATGCTTGCGATACATATAAATTAACACGTGACACAGAAGCCTATGATAGATACAAGTTGATCTGTAACCAAGTTAAAAAGGAGGTTAGGCAGGCGAAGGCAAATTACGATTATTTGGCAAGGGATGCAAAGAAAAACAGCAAAAAGTTCTTTATTTATGTAAACTCTAGAAGGAAGCGGATGGATCAGATTGGTCCACTTGATATCGATGGGTCAACTGTTGATGATCCTGCTCAGGTAGCTAGCAACCTAAATGAATATTTTGCATCGACATTCACACATGAGGAGTTATTCAGCGAGGACAATCCCAGAGGTGTATTCAACTCTGGCAGTAAGCTAGAGAATCTTGTAATAACTGAGAGTAAAGTGGCGGAGAAATTCTTGAAGATAAACACAAGAAAGGCACCTGGGGTGGATGGGATCTATCCAGTTATATTAAAGGAGGCAGCAAAGGAAGTAAGCAAACCCTTGGCCATAATTATGAGAGCTACCTTGGACTGAGGGGAGGTACCCATGGACTGGAGATGTGCAAATGTGACCCCAATTCACAAAGGAGGATCAAAGGCTGACACAAGTAATTATAGACCTGTGAGTTTAACTTCTGTTCCCGGAAAATTAATGGAGGCACTGGTTAAAGAAGCACTGCAGGATTATCTAGACAAGACTTCAGTTATAGCTCGGAGAGAGCATGGTTTTGTTAAGGGGAAGTCTTGCCTGACCAATTTGATTGGATACTATGATGCAGTCCCAAAAGAACTGGATACAGGGAATAACTTTGTTATTATATACTTGGATCTTAGAAATGCTTTTGATACCGTTTCACATGGAAGACTGCTGCACAAATTGGAGCAGTGTGGCATTGGAGGCAAATTGCTACTATGGATAAAGGGGTGGTTGAGGGTGAGAAGACAGAGAGTGGTAATCAATGGGCACTGTTCATCGTGCACTAATGTTATTAGTGGAGTCCCTCAGGGTTCAGTATTGGGTCCATTATTGTTTTCTGTATTTATAAATGATATTGATGGTGGTATATCAAGCTTAATGTCGAAGTTTGCAGACGATACAAAGGTAGGCAGGGTAGTCAAGGACACTACTGACACTATGCTGCTGCAACAGGATCTGGTAAGGTTGAGCAGATGGGCTGAGAGGTGGCAAATGAAGTTTAACATTGACAAATGTAAAGTACTACTTATGGGAAACAGCAACCCCAGAGCAACGTATCAACTCTGTGGGACTACACTGACAGTGGTAGGGAATGAAAAGGACCTGGGGGGGGAACTGTGCAGGCAGATATGAACTTCTCTGAGCAGTGCAGACGGGCTGCAAGTGTAGCTCATGGTATCTTATCAATGATATACAGGAATTTTTCTAGCAGGGATAAGGTGATTATCCCCTTGCATAAGACAATGGTCAGGCCACACCTTGAGTACTGTATGCCGATCTGGAGGCTTGATTTCAAGAAGGATGTAGAGCTGCTGGAACGAGCACAGAGAAGGGCAACAAGATTAGTGAATGGAACAAAAGGTTGCTCTTACAAAGAAAGGCTTAAATTTTGCAATTACAGTGTCTCGAGACTAGGCACCGGCAAGGTCTATAAAGACTTGAATGGTTTGAGCATGCTCAATGCTGATGGGATTCTTTCTCTTGATCAGAATAATCACATGAGAGGGCATAAATTCAAATTGAGGAAAGACAGATGTAGGTTAGACGTGCGGAAATTTTCCTTTAGCCAGCGGGTGGTTGGTTTGTGGAACAGACTTCCATCCCGTGTCGTGGAAGTTGATAGCCTAAATAAGTTTAAGGCTGAGCTGGACAGGTATTTCGAACGAACAGAGGGGTGAAGTGGAAGTGGTTATTTTTTATTTATTTATTATTATTATTTATTTTTTTTTTTTTGACTGATACTGCACAAGCTTGCTTTCTTGCATCAAATGTCTCTACTAATGCTAATGCTAATGAATTTCCAGTAGTTTCGAAGATTTGTTTGATATACAAGGCAATGCTGTCAGGCCACACCTAGAGTACTGTGTACTGGTCTGGAGGCCTCATTTTAGAAAGGATGTATAGTTGCTAGAAGGAGTACAAAGCAGGTTGTTGAGGGGAACAAAGGGTGCTCTTACCAAGAAAGGCTTAATTTCTTCAAATTGCAGTCCCTGGAAAGTAGGCACCTGCGAGGTGATCTGATCGAGGTGTATAAGGCCTTGAATGGGTAGAGCAAGCTGAGGGCTGATGGGATTCTTTGTCTTCCTCAGACTAAGAACCTGAGGGGACACAGTTTCAAACTGAAGAAAGATAGTTGTAGAACAGATGTGAGGAAATTTGCCTTTAGCCAGCGGGTAGTTGATTGGTGGAACAGGCTTCCATCTTTTGTTGTGGAAGCTAATAGCCTAAATAAATTTAAGGCTGAGCTGGACAGGCATTTGGAACGAATGGAGGGATGAAATGGGAGGGTTTTTTTTTTAATTTTTGGCTGATGCTGCATAAGCTTGCTTTCTTGCAGTGTTAGCCTCTACTAATGCTAACGCTAATGCTAACGCTAATGCTAACGTGAGGAGAGTTTCGGTGTTTGCTACTTCAACATCCAGTGTGGCATCTCTAGCTTGGATGACCTTGTTGCAAATATCTATGCAAGCTAATATTTTGTACCACAAAAATGACATCAACACACAGGAAAAGATGTCACATAAATTAAAACTACACGGACTTCGTTTCTTGTTTTGTACGTCAAATTTAGTTCTGAGGATTTCCAGTGCTTATTTAATGCCAGGCAAATGAGCTGCAAAAGGCTTTACACATTCAACAAAATCTGATCATCTTGTTTCAGACAAACCATGAAGAGAACAACCAATACGGATTTGTAGTAATTATCGCTTTGGACTTGAACTCACCTGGTGGTACACAGTTTTAATTGTTCAGAAAAAGGTTATTGTATCAGGTATGCATTCAGCTGCACCGTTTCCACATAAGTTGAGTGAGTGAAAACCGCAAGGTGTAAAAAGTGCTGTTGAGCATTGTTCTTGTATTTTTGCTTTTGTGCCGTTGTATTTTTCAGCCATATTTGCCCCATTATCGTAGGCTTGAGCTCTACAACCACAGAGAGGAACAGCATGTTCTTTCAATGTATCAATTTTAAACTGAGCAATTTCTTCAGCTTTTTTGTTGCTGCAATCTGCAAACTGGAAAATTCTTTCTTGAATCTCATACTGCGTTTCTTTTAAAAGTACGTATGTCAAAAGAAATTTTGTTTGTTCTTTATGGATGGGAGGAAATCTGGTGTGGCCTCTACTATTACTGCAAAGTACTTTGCAGATTGTCTCTCCTTTGCGCCAATAAAATCAAAATCAAAGACTGTCTCTCCAGTAAAATGTGTTGTTTCAGAAGATTCGACCATTCTGCAATAAATTCATTTTGTGAATCAGAGGACAAATAATTAATTTGAAGCCGCTCACTCCTTTTCTTTGACTCTTCTACACTTAGCACATGTTTCTGAAGGTTGGAGTTCCACCTGGAGAGCAGTTCATTGAGTCCTAAAAAGTGTCCATTGTTTGAATCACCAATACAATGGGATCAACCAATAAATGCCAGACCAGGTTCTCCCAAGAGGAGTACAACATCGATGATGCACTTTAAAAGATTGTACCATTTCACAGCTTCAGTTTTGATTGACGCTTCTAAGGTGGTGTCAATGCCTGTCCCAGACAGCAGGCACCATTTTGGTTCTCACCAAGCTAGGTGACATTCTCTGTGACTATTGCCTTTTTCATGTTTTTCGATCCTCTACGAAAGTTTCCGCCCCTTTCCATTAGAATCCGAGCCTTCGGCAGATACCACTGCAAATTTAGACGTAGAAGTCCTGGTCTTGAGACTATTGACTGTCTTGTGCCAAAATAATCAATATGGAAAGCAATATAATACTTGTTTCCGTTGACTCCAGACAAGCCGGTCTCTTATATGTACTCCTCCATTGGTGCTTTGAAATTTCACTATGCTTCCTGGGAAAACTTGATTGCTGGTATCTTTTTGGGAATGCTTTAGGCAAAGGGATGTGACCATTCTTAACATACATTTCTATTTCCTTTTGAGATTGAAACTCGGTTGTGATACATCCCATGTTAGGGCCTACATTATAATTACTCCTCTCGTTTTCTAAATTCACTTCTACATGCTCCTGTGTGTCTGTTTCTTTCTGTTTTCCATTTTCATTTTCTGCATCTGCCCCTTCATCAAAATCCTGTGCGTGATTACCCAAATCAACTGCTCCTTGTTTGCTGATGAAGTTTCCAACAGTTTCTTCTTGCTTCAATTCTATAGGTAAATTTAATGAAAACTGTTTTGAAGCAGCACTTAATCCAAATTGAAAGGGCGTTTGTTGACCCCTTTTTTTATTTTCCTCTCGTTCTTTCTTGTCTTTTCTTTTCTGGGATCCTGAATTGTAAGAATACATTCTGTAGAGTTGATTTATAATTCATACTTTTAAATGTGAAAAAAGGAAAAAAAAAAAAAAAAAACATCAAGACAAAAAATATTATATACAATAATAATAATTTAGTAGTAATAGTAGTGATAGCACTGTTAGTAGTACTAGTAGTAGTGGTATCACTGCTATAATTAACATGACGTACATTGTCATTTAAGAGAACTTGCTATTTCAGCTAAGTTCAAGCAATGTCAACATCCACCAGCCAACGATAAAAGACATTCCGATTTTTAATACTGTATATTAATATACACTTTACCTTTTCAGGATTAACGTACAAATTGAATACCTACATAAGTTTCTTTGTAGCATAAAATCATTGACTTATCAGAACGTATATGTGATGCCTGATCTTTTGAATAGGCTTAAAGCTAGCGATCATACTGTAGTTATCATCATTAGGCCACAAAAGTTCTATAGATTGGCTATGAACTGTTGCAATAACGCGTAATATAGGTTACAGTTAATACTCAAGCTTCCGGGCCCGCTTTTGGTTCTCGGGCCTGGGTACTCCCTGCGCCCCCTACCATAGGCCCTGATTCCATTAGTAGAGACATATGATGCAAGAAAGCAAGCTTATATAGCATCAACCAAAAAAAGCACCTTCCCATTTCACCCATCCATCCACTACAAATATTTGTCTAGTTTTGCCTTGAACTTATTTAAGTTGCTGACCTCCACAAAAACAGATGGAAGTTTGTTCCGACTGTCAAACCGTTCTCCCAACTCCAGTCATCACTTAGAGCTCTTTGACTTCCTCTCTTTGTAACTTGCTTTCTCCAGTCCAACTTTCCTAACAATGAGGTAATTTTCCTTCGTGATTTTAATGTTCACAACTCCAGCTGGCTTCCGTTTTCTAGTCACACCGACCCAGCAGGTCGAGATGCTGAGGCTTTTGCAATTACCAATGACCAGGCACAGATTGTTCATTTACCTACAAGAATACCGGACAATTCTAATCATACAGCCAATACGCTTGATCTTTTTCTCACAAACAACCGTTCTAAGTATACGGTCGAAGTGAGAGGTCCTTTACGCACTTCAGATCACAACTTGGTGATTGTCTCTTCTCCAATGGAACCTTTATCTCATGGCTATTCCCAACCTCGTGTTGTTTGGCATTACAAAAATGCAAAATGGGATGACCTGCGAGACTTCTTTTCTTCTTTTCCTTGGTCGGATTACTGTTTCAAAATTTTTGATGTCAACGTTTGCTCAGATCGTGTTGGTGAAATTATTCTTGAAGGAATGGAATCCTTTATCCCACACTCCACTTCAAAATCTCGTCCTTAATCTAAACCTTGGTTTTCCAACAAATGTGCTAAGGCTGTTCAAGAGAATGTTGCATATCGTAATTGGCTTGTTTCTAATTCTTCAGTTTCATTTTCTGCGTACACCAAAGCTAGCAACAATGGTAAAGCAGTTATTAATCAGTCCAAATTAGAGTTTGAACAGGCTAAGAGTAGAAAACTTCCTTCTTGCCCTAATGGTAGCCGAGCATTCTGGTCCCTTGCCAAAGCTATTGGCCGCAACTTTTGCCCATCTCTGCTACCGCTTCAGCCAAGGATAAAGCTGACTTGCTAGCATCGCATTTTTCTTCCAGCTCATGTATTAATGATCTTGGTAAAACACCTCCCACCATTCCCAACACGCTCCGTTCAATGCCTCCTATGGCCTTCCATCAAAAGGATATCAGAAAGATTTTGATGAATCTTGATGCTAAGAAATATCCAGGTCCTGATGGTATTTCTCCACTTTTTCTCAAAACCTGTGCTCCTGAACTTACTCCAATTCTTTCCCGCCTTTTTTCACTTTCTTATTCCAAAGGTGTTTTTCCTTCTGCTTGAAAATTTGCTCATATCCAGCCAGTTCCTAAAAAGGGTGACAAATCCCTCCCATCCAATTATCGTCCCATTGCAATTACTTCTACTCTTTCTAAAGTAATGGAGAAATCAATTAACCGCCAACTCTTAAACTACCTAGAAACCTTCTGTCTGATCAACGATCGCCAGTATGGATTCCGTCAGTGTCGATCCACTGGTGATATTCTGGCTTATAATACCCATTTATGGACTAATTCAATGGAAAATTTCGGTGAAACACAAGTAGTTGCTCATGACATCTCAAAGGCTTTTGATCGTGTTTGGCGTAAAGGTCTTCTAAACAAGCTTCCATCTTATCGTTTGCCAACTGTTTTTAGTAATTGGCTATCCAGTTTTCTCTCTTATTGCTCACTGAGGGTGATGGTAGATGGCTCTCTGTCTTCTAACTTCTACACTAATGCCGGTGTCCCCCAAGGTTCAGTTCTTTCCCCCACTCTTGTATATTAATGACCTTCTTCCATTGACTGGCAATCCTATCCATAGTTTTGCCGATGATAGCACATTGCATTCCACTTTCCATTTTGAGAAACTTTGTCCTGCTCAATCAGCTTCAACTTCTCGAAAATCTGCTACCAATTCCTTAAATGCCGATCTTCAGGTAATTCTCCAGTGGGGCAAAGACAACTTAGTTGATTTCAACCCTTCTAAAACTCAGTCTTGTCTTATATCTCGCAAAAAGGATTCTTCGGCTCCCATGCTTATCTTTAGTGACACTCCCAATTCTAGGCAAAATGATATATCCCTTTTGGGGATTACCCTGACTTCTAATCTCTCTTGGCACAAGCACATTACAAATATAGCTTCCTCTGCACCAAAAAAACTTGGTTTTCTCTTTCGCTCTCGGCGTTACTTTTCTTCCAAACAGCTGCTCACTCTGTATAAATCGCAAATCCGCCCTGCCATGGAATATTGTTCCCACATCTGGGGGGTGCCCCCAAACCTCTCTCAGGCTTCTTGATTCCATTCAGAAGAGGGCAGTTAGGTTAATTAATGATTCATCTCTAACAGAGTCTCTCCACTCGCTTTCTCATAGACGTACTGTTTCTGCTGGATGCCTCTTCTACAGATACTTCCATGGGCACTGTTCTTCTGAATTGGCTTCTAAAATTCCCACTCTCTCTTTCAAAACAGTCCGAACACGTGCCGCCACTAGGCAACATCCATTTACTGTCCAACTTCAAACTCACAGAACCAACTTTTCATCTTCCTCATTTATTCATTCAACTGTTGTTTTCTGGAACAACCTTCCTTCATACGTATTTCCTGAAAATTACAATCTACAGAAGTTCAAGTCCAATGTCAACAAATAACTTCTTTCGTCTTCTCAACCTCCAACCCAAGCACAGTACAGTCTGTCCTCGTATAGGACGATAGTTGCATTCCTAGAAACTCTCGTGCAATATTAACAACAGGCCCTATGGGAAAAGTAGGGTTAGGTGCCGACCACCCAAGATTGAACACACATTTGGAACCAAAACATTACCAAACACAATAAATAATCTGGTAATTTTAATCGTTATAAAATACTTACGTATTTTATAACGATTAAAATACGTAATAAAAATATTATATTATATTATATTATAATAAAGTATTTTTAGTATTTTTTAATACTAAAAAAGTATTTTTTACGGATAAAATACGTATTTTATTCGTAAAAAATTTATTATATTAAATAAAATAGTCGTAATAAAATACTTACGTATTTTATAATACGTAAGTATAAATTATAATACGTAAGTCGTAATAAAATATTGCTAATGCTTTTGCTTCTATAGTAAGCAAACTTGCTTTTTGTTTGATTTTCTATCCAAAGAGATGACAGCCGTTCCATCTCTTCCAATTTCTTTGTGTCTTAATCTAATGGATTTTAATTACACTTTGAGTTGTTCCCGCTATGAAAGTTGTTTTTATTTTCTCTGCATTCTTTGTAATTCTCCGCGTTGCCTCATTTATGTCTGTAGCACGTGCAATATCACATGGTCTTTCATTTCGCTCAAAGCGTTTCAAAATTTCATATTTTTGCTCTATCGACAGAAGCGGACTGGCCATAAGCCTTACGGGGGAAACCACGGTGGGCCTGAGGCCGGTGTGATTTTGGCCATAAACCGTAGTATGAGGCCACTACAAATTTTCCCGGGTAAGAATTTTTGACCCAGTCCGCTTCTGTTTATCGATATTGCTTCTTTTTTTTTTTTTTTTTCTCTCTGAATCTGCAGTGTCTTAGCCAGGATGCTTCCTTTTCACACCTTTTAAGTATTTTACTAATTTTTAGGGAGTAAAGCACAATTACAAACGAGGTGGCACGCTTGATACACAGAAACAAAGCTGCGCGCGTGTAGCAACTGAATAAACAACACGGTAAAGGCCGAGATACGTTATTAACACCTCACATTTTGCTAAAGCACATTTCTGGGGGTTACTACCATAAAACAATAAAAACAATTTCCAGTTGCGTTTCTGCTAGTGGAATCTGTTATAAACTGGTAGTAAACTCCATCTAATTGCATTTGCGATTATATCGCTGGAATTGTCGGTTTTTACGTTATTATGGTGAAATGTGTTTCCCCCTCACTAACATAAAACACATAAATACATTTTCAGAATCTTCTTCGTTCCTATCGTGTTGCGTTCAGTTGGGGTGATTCCGCATTCGACTGCCATTTCTTGTAAACACAAAGGGGAATCGTGTATAAGCGAATTCGGTTCGTGTTATATAAGATAACGTTCCCCTATTTATAAATCGTGTATGATCGAATTCGTGTAATGCAAACACGTGTTATACGAGGACCGACTGTACTAAGTACTATAGTTTCTAATACCTCTCGTGTTTGGGGTTCACATAAAAAAAAAAAAAAAACACAAGCTGGTTAAAGGCGAATTTCTACATATCTATCCGCACAATTCTTTCCTCAATTTGAATTTATGTCCTCTCAGGTGCAAGCAAGAGGGATAGGGAAAGTGGGTATGCTCTAACATAGCCGTTAGCTTTGTATTGAGCTTCTGTGTTGTGGTTTAATTATTAGTTAATCGAAGTTTGAAACACCACGAATTATTTGAGTGTGGTTACAAAGTAGTTTTATTGTATTGAATGAAATTTTGTGAAGAATCTTTGAATATTTACTGATAAATCGATCGTATGGGATGCAAAAATTTTAGTGTGTGTGTGTATGTGTAATGGCTGCTACATAATGCCTGCAATTGTATTAGAAGTAGCAATCTTTTATTATTATTATTATTAGTAGTCATATGATTCAAGGAAATCTGAGGCTTATGCTGCACCAGCCAAACAAAAAAAAAAAAATTCCCGAGTTACCCTGTGGGACAGAGAGAGAGGAATCATAAATCATCAAGAAAGAGAAGAATGATGATATCCAACTCAGTACCATGGGTGTGCCAAGCCAATATTCACCAGATGTGAGCCCCTGGGGTTATTTTAACGGTCGTCGTTTTGTGCTTCATTCTTGATGTGTTGTGCTTCAGGAAGGTTAAAGATTTCTCGGAACACTTCAGTTTTGTGTTTGATATTGGGAGTGAGGACTGTTTATTTTTAGGGTATATTTGATTGAATTCAGTTTGGATTTTTTTAAATTGATATAGGTAGAGCAGGTTAATTTCCCATATTCTTTGGTTTTTTTGTATGATTTGACTGGAGTTTGAGTTTTATTTTTTGTACATTTTGTGCTTAATGTACTTTTACGTAAATTTTAAGGAGCTATTTTATATTTTAGTGCATTGTATTCTTATTATTAGTATTAGCTTGACCTTTCTGGATATTTTGATTTCTTACTAACTTGTAAATATTGTAAATAGTTTTGGATTAGTGGCTTATTAGCTAATTCTTTTGTTTTGTTTTATTTATTTATTTATACGTACTAATATGGCTATGCGTACTCGTTGAAGTTTTACTGGCTCTCAACCAGATCTGTCACAAGGTGTAAGTGATAATGATGATAGTATTTTAGTTGACCAGAGTTTAAAACAATCAGTGGCTGAATTATCTGAAGAAGACGTTCAGTCGATCGATAAGGATATATATTTTTTTTTTTTCACAGCAGGAGAAAAGGCTCTACCCAAGGCTTCTATAGAAGATAGTCTAGTAGCAATATCTCTGAAGGAGGGAGGGAAAGATTCGACCTCTAAAAAGAAGAAAATTAGGAAATCAGGAAGGAGGGGGGGGGTTGGATTTGGAAGTGGTAAGAATAGGACTAAAGCTAAGAATACAGAGTTGAGGGAGTGTTGAGTTGAACTGGAATTTATGGATATTTAGAATGCGGATATGCAGCAAGTTTTTAATGAGACACTTCCCATTAATTCCGATAATAGGAAGAAAAGTATGTCCAAGTCAACCTAGGCCCGCAAAGAGACCAAGAGATGAAGGTAAAGTTGAGATTGAAATTGAAAGTTCGGATGAAATTTAATTAGACCTGTTCAGAATGAAGAAAATTAAGAGTGCAAGAATGAAATTAAGACAATTGTTATTATGAGGGGATTATAACTTTCTTAATCGTAACTGCTCAAGTCCTGGTTTTGTGGGACAGCATGGAGCTTTCATTAAAGAACTTTAAATTGAAAATAAAATATTAGAGGCAAAGTTAGAGGGAAAGGAAGTCAATATATGTCCAGATCTTATGCTAGTGTTGTATCTAAATATAAATGAGGAGATTTAAAGCAACCCAAATTGGCAGTTGTCACAGCCAAGAGTGATTATTATAAGACTACGGAAGACATGAAAAGAGAACTGTTTAAATCGGGATGACCAATGTTATCTGACGTTACGGTAAGAAGTGTTAGAGCTATAAAGGACAAAAGATTAATTATTGAAAGTGATTCTGAGCAGGATTTGACAAAAATTAAGGATTGTGTACAATTTCGGGAACTAGGTTTGAAACTTGAACAACCTAAGAGGTCGAACCCCAAACTTTTACTTTATGATGTGAGTCAGGATGTAGATAAGGGTATATATATATTTAACAATTGTAGCAAAGAAATTTGCAGGATGGCCTTAGTAAGGAGAAAGTGATTATCAGCAGTGATTATTCATGCATTAAGAATTTGCAGATAAAGGAATCACTGGGTGTTAGCGATCACAATGTACTGATATGGGAATTACTTAAAAATGCAACTACCATCAAAGCTAAAGGGAAGGGTTTTTTCTTTCGTAAAGGTGACTACAGGGGTGTCAGACAATTTTTAAATTCTGTACAGTGGGATCAACTGATGATGTTACCAATGTTGATTTCTAAATGTGAAGCCTTCAGGGACTTAAATTTGGAGGCTACTAGGCTTTTCATTCCAACTAAAAAATAGTGTTCAAGGTTTAGGCCTAAATGGATGTCAGATGAATTAATGAGGCTCGTGGCAGAGAAGAAAATTGTATGTGATGCACATAAAGTATCAGGTGACACAGAAGCCTATGGCAGATAGTGTGCTCCCATTTCATTACTAACACCTACCTAGTAGCGTGTTGAGCCTCCTTTAGTCTTCAAAACGGCCCAAATTCGTCTAGGCATGGATTGAAAAAGATGCTGAAAATGTTGTGTTGCAATGGAATACCATGCAGACATGAGTGTTACACAGTTCCTTGAGATTCGACGAAGGTGTAGGCCTGCAGCGAACAGCCCTTTCCAGCTCATCCCAAAGATGTTCAATAGGATTGAGATCCGCGAACTGAGCGGGCCACTGCAACAAAGAAAAGACATTATTATTAGCTACATGGTGCAAGGAAACCTGAGGCGTATGCTGCACCGGCCAAAAAAAAAAAAAAAAAATTCACAATTTACCCTGAGAGAGAGTTAAAAGTAGAAGGGAATTAGCAAGAAAGAGAAGAATGATGATATCTAGCTCAGGACCCTGGGTGTGCCAAGCCCATTGTCACCAGATGTGAGCCCCTGGGGTTGTCATGTTCCTGGAACGATTCCATAGTGATTCCGGCTTTGTGAACGGGCACGTTATCCTGCTGAAAGTAACCTGACTGAGGATAAACTGTAAAAATGAATGGATGCCCTTGGTCAGCAATGATGTTTGGATACGGTGCATTCAGATGTGAATCTATGGGTATCAATGGACCCAACGTGTGCCAAGAAAAAATTCCCCACCATAACACTGCCCCCACCACCTTGAACAGTAGTTGTCAGACATGACGGGTCCATGGATTCGTGTTGTTTTTGCCAAAGTCGGAGCCTTCCTTCAACATGATGCACCAGGAACTTTGACGCATCAGACCAAGCAACTGTTTTCCAATGCTTGATAGTCCAGTGCTATTGTTGCTGTGACCACAGGAGGCGTGCTCTCTTGTTCTTCATTGATAACAATGGTACGCATGTGGCCGTCGGCTGTTTTAGCCCATTCGCGACAAAGTGCGACTAGCACTTTATTTCGATTTCTTTATTATGATTTCTGATCACTTTATTATGATTTCTGCTTTTTTCAAATTTCCCATTTGAAACGCTAAAAAAGGTGTACCTTAGAAATTTTATTATAATTCCGAAAGCGGTACGTCTGGCAACCTGTAACGTTGTATACGTGTCATTCTCTTTGGGGAAAGCTGAAGCGAAATGAATTGCCACAGTTCATTCTCCTCTTCAGATTCCTATAGCCAAGAAAACAAAGAGAGTACGCAATGGATACAAGACTTAAAATGGAAGAGAACAGAAAAAGGCGAATTCCATCATTTACTGCAGGACTTAGAAGAAGATGAAAATCGTTTCAAAATGTACTTACGGATGAATAAAGAAGAATTTAATTTCCTGTATAATCCAATTAAGGATAACATTCAAGGACAAAATACGCAATTTCGAAATTCAATCAGCACTAAGGAAAAATTAGTTGTATGTTTCAGGAAAGTTGAAATACTGCCAGTTTAATTTTGAATAAGGATTTATTTTGTCAAAATACTAAACAAAAATGTTTAATAAAATTTAATTGCAACGAAAAACTTCTTCTCAACACTAAAAATTGAACTTGTAAGAAATGATGAATTGTTCAAATTGAAATAGTAGTAGTAGAGGCATGTGATGGAAGATAGCAAGTGTATGAGCCAATGCAGCATCAGCCAAAAAAAAAAAAAAAAAAAAAAAAATCAAACCATTCCCTCCAAATGCCTGTCCAGTTCCTCCTGAAATTTATTTAACCTATCAACTTCCACAACGACAGATGGAAGTTTATTCCAGAAATTAACCAACCGCTGGCTAAAGGCAAATTTCTGCACATCTGTCACCAATGGTTGCTGCTCTTCGTGGACTACTGTTATTAGTGGAGTCCCACAGGGTTCGGTCCTCTGTTGTTTTGTATATTTATCATTGTATATTTATCAATGATCAATGCAATGCATTTATCGACAAGTCGATCACTCAATGATCGACTTGTTCGTCCACTCAATTTGTTAATTGGAATTCTGTTGATCTGTTTTCCTCCTTTGGCCATTTTTGAGCGTCCCTATGACTGGACATTTGTGGTATGCCGAGTAGCTGGTCGAGGTGGATGGTGCTTCGGAATAGGCACAGGAGCAACGTCCTTGATGTTGTTATTTGATTTTGGATATTCTTTCTAGTGCGCGCAAAACTGATTTACTTCTAATTTAACTTTCTATTACTATTTCCTCCATTTTCTTCTTGTCACGTCTAATGAAATTTCTGTTTGAACAGAAAAATCTGACTCGCTGACAATGTCATTCGGCCTTGCAGCCCGACGTGTTATCTTGTGAATACAGCCAATCACAACGGTGTTCTCCACCGTTGTCATTAGCAATACACTAATTGTTAAATATAGCTCCGCAACATTTGACACAAAACATGTATACAAGTGAAGTCTCGTGAAGTTATAATAGTGTTTGTGCCCTAAGTTAGTTTGTCCATCAGGTCACTCAAAAGCATACAATTTCATTAAATTTATGGTTTTGAGGTCATATGCGATTTTTACCTTCTACTGTTGTCTATTGCTTTCTTTCCATACTGACAACAACACATCAGTATGTTCGGGAGGCAACCAGAGGGAGTAATAATCTTGATTTGATTATCAGAAGTGATGCTTCATGCATTAAGAATCGTGGGTCGGAAAACTACTACCTTGGGGGGGGGATACAAGGACTAATAGATTAACAGTAGCCACTGGCAGAGGTGAAAGTGATTCTTGCACTGCTTCTACTGGAATGAGCAGAAGCCTGGAAAACAAGATTCAGGATATTTCAACGACTCCTGGGAGTCATTGCAGTACAAGTAAATACATGGGTTGTGATAGGGTAGCTAAGAATAGGAACAGGTGCATGTATACTTCCGTGCACACCAATGCTAGGAGTTTGATAAATAAATTGATGAATTCGAGGTATTGCTCAAATCATAAAAGGCAGATATTGTTGGGATATCACAGACGTAGTGTCACACAGATATAAGGAATGCAGAACTGGAATTTGGGGAGTACAATATGTACAGAAAGGATAGACAGGATAGCAAGGGAGGAGGGGTTATATGGTTAGTTAAGAAACACATAAGATCCAAGGAAGTGAGACAAGTCAACATCGCTGGACAGTGCAGTGTCAGGTCAGTTTGGTGTGACATAAGCTTTAGGAGATCAAAATTGAGCGTATGAGTGTGCTATAGGCCTAATCACTTTGATGAGTATAATAAGAAACTGTACAGGGACATAGAGTTGGCCAGTAAATCAGAGAGTCTTATAATGGGGAATTTTAATTTCCCAGATATTGAATGGAATTTGTGGGTTGGTCATTCACACAAGAGCAAGGCTTTTGTGGATTTATTGGACGATTGTTTTCTACTTCAGCATGTTAGGGAAGAACTAGAGGGAGTAATACTCTTGATTTCATTATCAGTATTGATTCTTTATGCAATAAGAATCTGCAGATAAAGGAACAACGAGGTAGCAGTTTTTTTTTTTTTTTTTTTTTCTTGTTAGTTGTTGGCGCATCAGCTTCTATGGCCATAATGCAACCCCCAAAGTTTTTGCATTTTACTATGATCCAAGCCCGAGGAGGGAATCGAACCCGCGACCTTTGGGTTGCCAGGCATGCAATTTACCTACCTGGCTAGCCCAGTCGACCTAGGTGGAAGTGATGAAACCACTAGGTAGTAGTGATCACAGTGATGAAAAGGGATTTACTCAAAGAGAACCATCAGAGTAAAGGGAAGGGTTATTGCTTTCGAAAAGGCGACTACGATGGTCTGAGACAGTATTTAAATTCTATACAATGGGAACAACTGACGATGTTACCAACAGCAAATTCAAGAAGGGAAGCATTCAAAGAACTTATCTTGGAAGCTACTGCGCTTTACATACCAACCAAGAAATATTGTTCAAGGTTTAGGTCTTAATGGATGTCAGAGGAATTAATAAGACACATGGCAGAGAAAATGATTGGGATACGTATAAATTAACATGTGACACAGAAGCCTATGACTGCTGTCAGCTGGTCTGTAACCAGCTGATAGCTATCAAGGAGGTCAGGCAGGCAAAGGCAGATTATGAGAAATCTTTGCCAGAGGATGCAGAGAAAAACAGCAAAGAGTTCTTTATTTATGTAAACTGTAGAAGGGGGTGAATCAGATTGGTCCACTTGATATCGATGATTCAACTGTTGATGATCCTGCTCAGGTAGCTAACAAACTAATTGAATATTTTGTATCGACATTCACACATGAGGAGTTATTCAGCAAGGGGAATGTCAGAGGTGTATTCAATTCTGGCAGTAAGCTAGATAATCTTGTAACAACTGAGAATAAAGTGTTGAAGATAAACACAAGAAAGGCACCTGGGATCTATCCTGTTATATTAAAGGAGACAGCAAAGAAAGTAAGCAAATCGTTAGCCATAATTATGAGAGCTTCCTTGGACTCAGGGAAGGTACCCATAGACTGGAGAAGTGCAAATGTGACCCCAATTCACAAAGGAGGTTCAAAGGCTGACACAAGTAATTATTGACCTTTGAGTTGAACTTCTGTTAAAGGAAAATTAATGGAGGCACTGGTTAAAGAAGCACTGTAGGGTCATCTAGACAAGACTTCAATTATAGCTCGGAAACAGCATGGTTTTGTTAAGGGGAAGGCTTGCCTGACCAATTTGATTGGATACTATGTAGTCACAAAAGAACTGGATGCAGGGAATAACTTTGATATTATATACTTGAATCTTAGAAAGGCTTTTGATACCGTTTCACATGGAAGACTGCTGCACAAATTGGAGCACAATTTGGATCTTAGAAAAGCATTTGATACTGTTGCACATGGAAAACTGCTGCACAGATTGGAGCAGTGTGGCATTGGAGGCAAATTGCTGCTATGGATAAAGGGGTGGTTAAGGGGGAGAAAACAGAGGGTGGTAATCAATGGACATTGCTCATCGTGGACTAATGTTATTAGTCGAGTCCCTCAGGGTTCAGTGTTGGATCCATTATTGTTTTCTGTATTTATAAATAATGTTGATGATGGTATATCAAGCTTAATGTCCAAGTTTGCAGACGACACAAAGGTTGGAAGGGTTGTTAGGGACACTACCGACGCTATGCTGCTGCGATAGGATATGGAATGGTTGAGCAGATGGGCTGAGAGGTGGCAAATGAAGTTTAACATTGACAAATGTAAAGTAGTACATATGGGAAACAGCAACCCCAGAGCAACGTATCAAGTCTGTGGTACAACACTGACAGTGGTAGAGAATGAAAAGGACCTGGGGGTAATTGTGCAGGCAGTCATGAAGTTCTCTGAACAGTGCAGACGGGCTGCAAGAGTAGCTCATGGTATCTTATCAATGATATACAGGAATTTTTCTAGCAGGGATAAGGTGATTGTCCCCTTGTATAAGGCAATGATCAGGCCACACCTTGAGTACTGTATACAGGTCTGGAGGCCTGATTTGAAGAAGGATGTAGAGCTGCTGGAACGAGTACAGAGAAGGGCAACAAGATTAGTGAATGGAACAAAAGGTTTCTCTTACAAAGAAAGGCTTAAGTTTTGCAAATTACATTGTCTGGAGCCTAGGCACCGGCGATGTATATAAAGCCTTGAATGGTTTGAGCATGCTCAATGCTAATGGGATTCTTCCTCTTTCTCAGATTAATCACCTGAGAGGGCATAAATTCAAATTGAGGAAAGACAGATGTAGGATAGATGTGCGGAAATTTACCTTTAGCCAGCGGGTAGTTGGTTGGTGGAACAGTCTTCCATCCCTTGTTGTGGAAGTTTAGAGCTTAAATAAATTGAAGGCTCAGCTGGACAGGTATTTTTAACGAACGAACAGAGGTGAAGTGGAATTTTTATTTTGGCTAATGCTGCGTAAGCTTGCTTTCTTGCATCATATACCTCTACTAATACTAATGCTAACAGCGTTTTATACAGGAGAATGTAACATGTCAACTGGAATAGCCAGCACATGACATCTAATGCTTCAGATCTGTCAGAGTTTGACATCCTTTCCAATACACCTGGTTCTTCAAAAAACCCCAGAACGAGTAGTCGCATGGGGTGAGGGCTGGAAACAATGGCTGATGACCCATTCATCCATAAAGTGTTGCCTTAGCATTCTTTGGACACAACGGTGGATGTGGGGTGGCGCAACATCTTGCATGAATATGGTATCCTGAAGGCAACCATGGTGTTGCAGCTCTGCTATTGCAAAATTTTCCAACATTTCATATCGCTGTCAGGTGAGTGTTACCAGTTCAAAAAAAAAATGGCCGTAAATCCACACGACACTGTCACTTTTGTTGAATGCAATGGGACCACTTGGATAACTCGAGGGTTTTCTGTTGCCCAAATTCGACAGTTGAGTATTCACTTGTCCATTTAAGCAGAAGTGGGCTTCATTACTCCAAAGGATGTTCCATGGCCAAGTAATATCCACTGCCATTCACACCAGAAACTGAAATGAATATCTGCATTACCATGCTTTAGCACATGCATCTTGTAAGAATAGTACCGCAACACCTGACGCATTACTAGCCTTACAATGGAATACGGAATGTCCCCTTCACGAGAAACAGCTGGCACACTTGCGCTACCACATGGAGACTGACTTGATAAATCCACGACAGCCATAGCCAGATCTTCAACATGAGAGGAGTCCACTCGTTTTTGACCTCTACCTGGTTGAATACCAAAGATGTCCTGCCGCTTCAAATTTCGCAATCATTTTGCGGACAGCAGTCATAGGTCAAACAGCCTTATGCACTTCTGGTACCGGAATTCTCCAATAGCTGCAGCTGCATTGTTGCTGTTCTGATAGTACAGCTTCACTAATAATGCCTTTTCCTGCAATTTTTTGTGGACATAATGAACCTCCCAAAGATTTTGCATTTTACTGTGATCCAAGCTGGAGGCGGGATTCAAACCCGCGACCTTTGGTTTGCCAAGCAGGCACTTCACCCAAATGGCTAGCCCAGTCGGCTTTCCTGCATTGTTGTTGGCATTGCCTGCAATGCTGTAGTGCAGGCAAACATCTACTGTATGATTTTCAAGAGAATGCTTTGCTTTTATACAGTAGAGCTGAGTAGTGGCACTCTGATAATAAGTTACGATTATCCGAACTGATATTCGAGTGACACTCAAGTCAAGTGGACCCAATTTCGGCGAAGTCGGGACACACAAATCCTCTGCTTGCACCTTTAAGATGGTGGGGCTGTTAGTAATCCTGGGTATAACCTCCATGCACAAGTACAGTTACTACACCGGACCGAACCTATTGGTAACTCTTTAGGAGTCTTCGGCATCAGCTAGTATATAATCTTGCTACCTCTACTCTGCCAGATAGTGACTGGAGGGAGTCCGAGTAGTGTGTATGTGGGGAGCATTGTCGAGGCCACATTATGTCAAGTATCTAGGTATATTCTTTCCATGTGTACGCCCTGTCCAAAAATTTCATTACTTCATACAGCATGTCCCACCCACCTTTTCTTACTATTGAATACACCATGAATTGTCAAACTAATAGAGCAAGCTTATCTGCGAAAAGATCTAAAGTACCCAAGCACTTCCTAATTCATTTCACAAATACACGTGGTCTCAATTCTAATCTCAATGATGTGCATTTCTACTTGCAGTCTGTCAAACCTCATGTACTTTTTTCTGAAAGAATCTCAGTTATCAGTTGATTCAACTGCTGCTCATTTCAGATGCCCAAATTATTCGCTGTATGATTTCTTTGGCCTCCAAGGTGGTACTTGTGCTTATGCCCGTTCTGATCCCTGTCAGAGACTTGGCAATTTGGAATCTGCTCTCTTTGATCTTCTTTGGCTTAAATTCTCTCTACCCGATTGTGTCAAATTCATCTGTTGTCTCTACCATTCTCCCAACTCCACTAATCACTCGGCACTCTTTGAAACTTGACTTTGTCCAGTCCAACTTTCCTAACAGTTAGGTAATTTTCCTTGGTGATTTTAATGTTCACAACTCCAGCTGGCTTCCGTTTTTTAGTCACCCCGACCCAGCTGGTCGAGATACTGAGGCTTTTGCAATTACTAATGACCTTGTACAGATTGTTCATTTACCTACAAGAATACCGGACAATCCTAATCATAGAGCAACACGCTTGATCTTTTTCTCACAAACAACCCTTCTAAGTACACGGCCGAAGTTAGAAGTCCTTTAAGCAGTTCAGATCACAACTTGGTGATTGTCTCTTCTCCAATGGAACCTTTATCTCATGGCTATTCCCAACCTCGTATTGTTTGGCATTACAAGAATGCAAAATGGGATGACCTGCGAGACTTCTTTTCTTCTTTTCCTTGGTCAGATTACTGTTTCAAAATTTCTGATGTCAACGTTTGCTCAGATCGTGTCAGTGAAATTATTCTTGCAGTAATTGAAGCCTTTATCCCACACTCTGCTTTAAAATCTCGTCCTTAATCTAAACCTTGGTTTTCCAACAAATGTGCTAAGGCTGTTCAAGAGAATGTTGCATATCGTAATTGGCTTGTTTCTAATTCTTTAGTTTCATTTTCTGCCTACACCAAAGTTCGCAATAATTGAAAAGCAGTTATTAATCAGTCCAAACTAGAGTTTGAACAGGCTAAGAGTAGAAAACTTGCTTCTTGCCCTAATGGTAGCCGTGCTTTTGCCCATCTCTGCTCCCACCTGTCCAAACCAGATGGTTCTGTTGTCACTTCAGACAAGGATAAAGCTGGCCTGCTAGAATCCCATTTTTTTCCAACTCATGTATTAATGATCTTGGTAAAACAGCTCCCACCGTGCTCCATTCAATTCCTCCTGTGATCTTCCGTCAAAAGGATTTTGACGAATCTTGATGCTAAGAAAGCTCCAGGTCCCGATGGTATTTCTCCACTTGTTCTTCTGAACTTACTCGTATTCTTTGCCGCCTTTTTTCACTTTCTTATTCCAAAGGTGTTTTCCCTTCTGCTTGGAAATTTGCTCATATCCAGCCAGTTCCTAAATAGGGTGACAAATCTCTCCCATTGCAATTACTTCTACTCTTTCTAAAGTAATGGAGAAATCAATTAACTGCCAACTCTTAAACTAACTAGAAACCTTCCGTCTGATCAACAATCGCAAGTATGGATTCTGTCAGTGTCGATCCACTCGTGATATTCTTACTTATGTTACCCCTTTATGGACTAATGCAATGGAAAGGTTAGGTGAAACACAAGTAGTTGCTCTTGACATCTCAAAGGCTTTCGATTGTTTTGGCATAAATGTCTTCTAAACAAGCTTCCATCTCATTGTTTGTCAATTGTTTTTAGTAATTGGTTATCCAGTTTTCTCTGATCGCTCTCTAACTTCTCCACTAATGCCGGTGTCCCCCAATGTTCAGTTCTTTCCCACTCTTTTCCTCTTGTATATTAATGACCTTCTTCCATTGACTGGAAATCCTATCCATAGTTTTGCAGATGATAGCACATTGCATTCCACTTTCCATTTTGAGAAATTTGGCCCTGCTCAATCAGCTTCAACTTTTCGAAAATCTGCTACAAATTTCTTATATGCCGATCTTCAGGTAATTCTCCAGTGGGGTAAAGACAATTTAGTTGGTTTCAACTCTTCTAAAACTGTCTTGTCTTATATCTCGCAAAAAGGATTCTTCTGCTCCTATACTTATCTTTAGTGACACTCCGATTTCTAGGCAAAATGATCTCTTTTGGGAATTGCCCTGACTTTTATTCTCTTGGCACAAGCACGTTACAAATATTGCTTCTTCTGCATCTAAAAAACTTGGTTTTCTTTTGCTCTCGGCGTTACTTTTCTTCCAAAGAGCTGCTCACTCTGTATTAATCTCGAATCAGCTCTGCCATGGAATATTGTTTCCACATATGGTGTGGTGCCCCCAAAACCTCTCAGGCTTCTTGATTCCATTCAGAAAAGGGCAGTTAGGTTAATTAATGACTCATCTCTAAGAGTCTCTACACTCGCTGTCTCATAGACATACTATTTCTGCTGAATGACTCTTCTACAGATACTTCCATGGGCACTGTTCTTCTGAATTGGCTTCTATAATTCTCGCTCTCTTTTTCAAAACAGTCCGAATCCGTGCCGCCACCAGCCAACATCCATTTACTGTCCAACTTCAAACTCACAGACCCAACTTTACATTAGGCCTGACGCAGCCCAGTGGTCAGGAGCGACAGTGCATAGCACGCGTTCCTTGAGTGGACCGGGGTTCAAGCCCGTGACTACTAAATACGATAAATATTTGTATTGACGATTTATTGTAAACTCTACTGACTTGGTTGTCGTGACGGAGTATAAACAGAAAATTTATTTTTTTTATCTTCCTTCATACGTATTTCCTGAAAATTAAAGTCTACAGAAGTTCAAGTCCAATGTCAACAAATATCTTCTGTCTTCTCAACCTCCTCCAACCGAAGCACGGTACTAAGTACTATAGGTTGTAACACCTCTCATGTTTGGGGTATACATAAAAAAAAAAGTTATTTGCATGATCGTATCTAAGATAGTTATGTGCCATACACTGAAAAATTTTGTAACTAATTTTTTTTTCAATAAATGGTGAGCGCATTCTTTATTGTACATGTTGTCCAAATTTCTCTCCAGTACGAGCCTTAGAACTCGCTCCAGAGCCCTCTACATATGGATACTTTAATTTTTAATAACCCCGTATTTATAATTAGTTCAAATTTATTTTCTAAGAAATCAGTCAACGGTTTGGATTGAGTATCTGCAAAATTAATGTGAAATCTCCACTAAGTATCACTGGTATCCGGTCACATCCGGACACAGAGAAAATTGTAGCAGTGCAACTCTAATGTAAGGAAGTAAAACGAATTGGATGAATATAATGATGTTTTCGATCTTTCGGTTAAGTCAAATGTAAATGTCTACCGACAATATAGGTTGATGATCAGAAAGAAGGCATTCAGCTGCACAAATGTCTCGAACAGGTTTAACACTCTCAGTTTTTGCAACAGTTTGTCGATAAATCACTTCCATTTCACAAGTAACATGAATACAATTTTTTCTTATGAACTGCTACACCGCCAGCTTGTCGATCTTCTCCGCAATCGAAGTTAGGTATGCTTCGTTATTCAGCCAGGTTTCAGAAAGTAGAAGTAATTTGGGTTGTTGAGTGATTGAATCAGTGAGATTGCCACTGTGAGCACGTAAACTTTGACAATTTAATGTTAGAATGGAAAGATCGTTGTTTACTGATGAACTCGTATAAAATATCTTGCATGATAAGTAGAGAATTACTCAACAATCTGGTTATTTCATCTTGAAGTGCAAGAGCAGATGTAGCGTTTCTCAGTCAGTGATAAAATTTATTTTTTTTATTTGCAGCAATAATGTAAAGATCGCTGATATCGGTAACTTGAGATAATGCAACAAACTACGGGATCGAAAGTACCTCCCAGAGATTTATGGAAGGTAATAGCACAAGCCGGTGTTAGTGGAAAATGATTTTGTTTAGCTGAGATAGTTGTGTTGTCATTCAACGAAACGCTTGTACTTCTTGCGATCGGTATGGCTTCTAAATCAATTTCTGGAGCCATAGCAAACTGATAAGCCTTCGTTGTAGCAAGTCGACCCACAGCAGGTGGATCGGGAAATCACAACCAAAGACTTTTAATACAATTAGTCTCTTAGTCATATTCAATACATGCTGATTTTCCAAAAGCTCCATTAGCCAGATCATCAGACACACCAATATTAGTGGTTATCAAGTACAGTTTGACAGTAAGTTCATACCATAATCCACCTGTCTAATACTGCCATTTTATGAAGTTTGTCACACGAATCTTACATTCTGCATCTTGGGCACCCGACAAATGTCTTGAGCAATCGACATAACAGTATCTGAAAATTATCGTCCACAGATTTATTTTTCAAGTTTAAACGAACACCGATGGTACCACTAAGTAGCAGATGGTAATCTCTTTAGATCTTAATTCTTGCTTAGTAACAGCACTATTCCCTAAATTGTTTGAAGGATAGAGATGCTAACAATGTGTACCCAATTAAGTCTCTTGTAATCTATTCATTATATGGAAACTATTTTAAATGTAATTTTCAAAGGGAATTCAAAAAAATTGGCTTTAAAGAAGTTCATTAAGCAGAGGTCCAACTCTACTTATTTAGTGATATTACCAATTACTGAAAAAAGGCAGGTAGCCACAAATTCGCCAAACATGCCAAAAACCTAGCTACGCCTCTGCATGAAATGTGTCAGAACCTATAGTACATTATCTTGTGGGTGAGAAGAGAGAATAATATACTTGTTGACACTGTACTTGAATTTCTGTAGCCTGTAATTTTCAGAAAATACATACAAAAGAAATTTGTTCCAAAGAACAAAAAGTAGAAGGGTTAAAGTTGAAAAGGAAAAGTTTGTTCTTCAAGTCTGAGGTTGAACTATGAATGGACATTGGATAGTTGAAGCACATATTCAGAGTGGTTTTCAAAGAAAGAAGTGGAATACCGGCATGGATCTTTCTCAAGGTTAAACAGATATTACAATCAAATGTTACTTTGATTTCAGGATTACTTGCTTCGAAATATATAAGGAGCTACAAAAAGTGACCGTTGCAGGGATTCCACCACAGGTAGATATTTTCATTGGTAGTCCGGCATTTTGATGAGCAAGTCTCCTGATTTTAATCCATGGACCATCTGCAGCATTTTTTAACAAGAAATGGTGATAGCTTGTTTAAAGTTTGATCTGTTAATGTGCAAGGTTCAAAATCTAGGATGGCTACTACTATATTGCTACTAGTGTTTTTTTTTTTCTCCCCCTGTCTTTTGGCAATGACTGGGTTAATATCATCCTGATGTCTATCTCTCTCTGGTCAAGATTTTCTGACCCGGGTTATGAAGTAAGTAACATGATGTTTGCTCCACTTTGCCCCAGGAATAAGGACCTCTCCTTCTGGTTTCCACTTCTGCCATGGAGATGAAGGAACAGTGCCACCTAGTGACCAAGCAGGTGAAGTTAGCATAGTTAGATTAGAATAGATAAAAGAATGGTGGCTTTTGTTTCTAAGCCTTAGGTTTCTTTCCCTTTTGGCAGTTAATAAAAAAAACTTTTAATTTTCAAAACTATATTAAATTATAAGGAACTTCTTAACTGAAGAAGTGCTTTATTATTGCAGCGAATATGCTTGCTCACTAGAATTCTTAGTATTAGGACCACCTCCTGAGGTACCACACGGTACATTATTCTGGGATTACTGCTATCCATAAGCAGTGTCTTACATAATCTTAAACTTCAATTTCCATTTGTCAGTATATGTGCCAAATTTTTCTAGAACTTATTGCAGTAACGTATTCTTACTGCTGTCATTAACTACCCTGCCAACCTTTGTATCAACTGCAAACTCAGACATGAAGGAACAGTGCCACCTAGTGACCAAGCAGGTGAAGTTAGCATAGTTAGATTAGAATAGATAAAAGAATGGTGGCTTTTGTTTCTAAGCCTTAGGTTTCTTTCCCTTTTGGCAGTTAATAAAAAAAAGCTTTTAATTTTCAAAACTATATTAAATTATAAGGAACTTCTTAACTGAAGAAGTGCTTTATTATTGCAGCGAATATGCTTGCTCACTAGAATTCTTAGTATTAGGACCACCTCCTGAGGTACCACACGGTACATTATTCTGGGATTACTGCTATCCATAAGCAGTGTCTTACATAATCTTAAACTTCAATTTCCATTTGTCAGTATATGTGCCAAATTTTTCTAGAACTTATTGCAGTAACGTATTCTTACTGCTGTCATTAACTACCCTGCCAACCTTTGTATCAACTGCAAACTCAGACATTAAGCCTGATATGCCTTCATCAGTAATCGTTAATAATTATTGAAAGCAACACTGGCATTTTGTGGGTTATTAGTGGCACTGGCATTGTTATTAGTGGAGTTCCCCAAAACCCTGGGAGCTCCACTAATAACAATGCCCATGGACAACCACACTATCTTCTCTCTGTCACCCATCCCTTTATCCACAGCAACAGATTGTCCCTAATGTCACATTGCTCCAATTTGTACAGCAATCTTTCATGTGGAACAGTATGAAAAGCTTTTCTGAATCTAACCACATGATGTTAAAATTATTTTTTGCATCCTGTTGCTTTGTTACTGCATCACAGTATCCAATCAGATTGGTCAGACAAAACTGCTTAACAAATCCATGCTGTGATTGCTGTGTAACTGCATTCCTTAGATGTAGATGCATTACATCTTTAAACGGTGAATTTTTATTAAGTCAATTATTAATTACATTTATTATATATAATATCAATTATATATAAATTATTAAAGTCATGCAATCAAATACAGTTGTTTTCTTATTACAGAAAAAAAAATACTGATAATTCAACAATGACTTTTCACAGGTGGCAATAGCATACATGGAAAGCAGTTTAGAATATAAATTTTAGATGGTGCTTATTCCCGTCTTCTCTGTTAATTCTAATGACACTTGCATATTATTGCTGAATAATTCACATCTGAAAATGGAAAAAAAAAAGTAATAATATACAGTATATCCTTGAAGAAAATATTAAAGCATACTTTATGTAATTTCATATGACAAATGTACACAACAGACAAGTTCAAAAAGTTCTGATAATGTTGGTACTAGTAATGGTAATGCAAATTTACACAATTCTATTTTCAAAATACCCCTCTTCCACTAGTAAACACTTCTAGGAATAAATATAGAGAAGATAAAAGCAATCCAGAAGCCATTTTCTAGACTGAAGGAGTCTGAGCTAAATTTCCTTAAAAACTTCAAAAGAAGTTTTTAAAATGTACTGAGAAGCCATTGCACCTTTTAAGAGTTAATGTCTCAAAACTAACAAAATTGTTTTAAATATCTTCTTGTTTACAAAAAAAATTTATTTTTTTGTAAACAAGAGTTTTCCACATTTCCAGGAGTAAATTTGTCAATTTCCTATATTACTTAATTTAAATAACATGCATTTAAGGGGAGAGGTCTTTTTTTTTTTTAACATAACTGTGAAAAATCCATTTCGTTATATTGAAAACAATTATTTTATGAAAATGAAACACCTTTACAGCACTTAGATATGCTTTTTATTTTTTCTTATTTGAATATTATCCTTGACTGACAGAGAACAAAATATCAATTGAAACACCTGTTCAACAAATAAAATTTTTGAAATTTTTACTCATCGTCAGCCATTTTCAATCCACTGCAGGATGAAGTGGATTGAAAATGGTTCTTCTCCAGCAACATTCCAGTTTCTTTTGTTTTGTGCAATGGCCATCAATTTACTGCTCATGAACTCTTGAATTTCATCTGTTCATCTCCATTGTTGTCTTCCAGGTTTTCTTTTAGCTCCTCTTGGGTACCATTCTGTTATTTTCTTAGTCCACCTGTCACCATGTCTTCGAGCTATGTGTCCTGTCCAAGTCCATGTGAGTTCTTCAGTTTAGATAAGAATATCCTTTAGTTGAGTTTGTTGCCTAACCCACGTGTTTCTCTTCTTATTAATTTCTCTTCTTATTTAAAGATTTTGGATTTTTATAATTTATTTTCCTGAAATATATTTTAACACAACTATTTCAACTTTCATTATTCATTGGTCATATGGATGAGGCAGTCTGGATGTAAAAAGCATTAATACTAAATATGTTATGTAAATTTAACATAAATTTAACGTATAGAGATTTTTATTGATAAAAATATGATTAGGGCTGAAAGAAGTTCAATAAAATAAAACCGAGCAGCCTTTGGATCCTGATTCATTTTATTGCAATATTACTTAATTATTTCTCAAATATATTATAGCAATTAATGATTTTTTGATATATTAAACTATATTTTCTCTTTTATAAATAATGATGTTTCATTTCTAGAGCACATATTACATGGTGGATTGTCCTGGATTTTAGACATCAAAATCCATTTTATTTTAGCTGTGGACTGGGCGTCTGGTTACCTTATTGTAAAGTGATCTAAGCTGCCAAAAGATCATAACATTGATGCAACTTATTTAGAGAATAATTAACAGCTTCTATATTATTTTAAATACAGAACAGCTTGGATAACACTTGACTAGATTTCTCACTGTTTGAAACTTGTATTAGCATCACACTTTACTTGTTTCTCTTGAGTTATATCACTAATTCTACGCGTATGTTCAACTGAAGATACGAGAACAGCTTTTTTCCTAGTTTTATCTTCCACATGTAAAATATTATTTTTACTCATGTTACCATAATGCTCATCATCACTCAAATATAAAATCTTGATTAATACAAGGATGATCTTCGCAAACATACTGTAAAAAATCAGTCTCAAGTAGATTCTCCTTGAGAGGGAGACAAATCATCATTGCACATTTCTACTATTATCTGATACACTTGGTAATGCAATCTTCCGTTTTTCCAAATGGTATCTCTTTAATCCCTCAGTAGATGCATCCCCAAAAGTCACACCCTCAGGCATCTGAGTACTCAATGATGCCATTAAAATGTTTGGAATTAAACAAATCAATAATTTAATTGCTAATTTATTTTTTTATAAGTTTATTTTAATATTTTTTTTATTTAGAGTAGATTTAGATGAGATATTTCCATACTATATTTGGTCCTTGAGGTTGTCACAGACATTCTCTCAGATGGGCCAGACAAGCTGTACTTTGCTTACTTGGGAGTCTAAAATGCTGATAGAACTGATATTCGGGTGACACTCAAGTCAAGTGGACCCAATTTTGCTGAAGTCCAGACGGTCCACGTCAGCCAAATCCTCTGCTTGCACCTTCACGATGGTGGGACTGTTAATAATCCTGGGTATAACCTCCATGCACAAGCACATGGTGGAATGCCATCCCTCTGTGTTACCCGGCAATATCACCACTTTGATTATTGGAGGATTGAAGTGGTGGAGCCCATGTTTAGTCTCCAGAGCTAAGTTCTAGTCAACCCTTCCCCATCTCTTCCATCATGCAGTATGACTGTTGATTTTTGAGGTTATGATGAACATCGTGGTGAGATCCAATATTCCTTACAATTTGAGGGCACGGCTCTAAAACGGTGTTCACAGGCTGGATGCTAGTTAGTACACCGGACCGAACCTATTGGTAACTCTTTAGGAGGCTTCCGGATCAGCTAGTGTATAATCTTGCTACCTCTATTCTGCCAGATAGTGACTAGAGGGAGTCTGAGTAGTGTGTATGTGGGGGGCATTTGTCAAGGCCACGTTATGTCAAGGATCTAGGTACAGTAAACCCCCGCTATTCGCGGGGTTACGTTCCTGAGAAATGTCGCGAATACCGAAAACGCGAATACTGAGTTATGGCTCCCGTAGTAATAAAGGGGTTCCGTTCCAAAGTATGAAATATATAAGAAAAACTAGTCTAAAATTTTGTTTATGTATGTATTATATCTACCTTCATAATATGACTGTACATAGACAGTACATAGTAAAATGCAAGCATATGGCATCGAAATGAAAATAAGAAACAATTTAATATTAAATGTAATATTTATTAGAAATTTCAAACAATTTTTTCAAACCAGCGCCTTTGCTAGCAAAAAAACTTATCCCGCCAGTGCTATCACCAGTTTCGCTAAAGTATTCATAAAGGAGTTTTGCCTTTTCACGAATGATGAGTGAACTTAAGGGAATTTTATTTTGAGTTCGGTCTTCTGTCCACAGATTTAAAGCTTTTTCCATTTTTTATAATTTAACATCACGAGTTACAGAGCAAATTTTTGAAGCAATTAGCACGTTTTCACGGACACTACAGGGGATTTTTTTTTTCCGATTTTTTCATTGATCGTACCGTTGACTCATTGATTTTATAATGTTTTGCCACTGAAGAGACACTTTCACCATTAGAAATTTTGTCTAATAACTCAATTTTATTCGCTATGTCATCACCTTTGATATTTTCACATTTTCCTTGTTATTCTTAGCCATATTTTTGTAAGGGTAAAAAAGAAATTGTCCACAATAAAGGCATTTTCTTCCGTTAACACACTCGAAAAAGTCTGTTTTACACTGCAAAACGGTAGATTTATCACTTTTGTAAGCATATAAATTAAATAAATTGATAAATTTATTCAATATATAAGCATATAAATTAAAAGCAAACGACCAAACCTTCCATGATAAGCGCATAACACATATTGAATAAGGATTAGCGAGAAACATCCACGCTCGCAATTTTGTCACCCCTCTCCCCCCATCCACTGAACGCTGTTTTGACCAGGAAAGATAATTTTAGCCACGCCCATGTTTTTTTATGGCGGAAAATATTCATGGCGCTTTAAAATTCACATTTTTTTTAGATTTCATTTTATATAAATCAGCGATCGCGAATACGCGAAAACAGATACCACGAATAGCGGGGGTTTACTGTATATTCTTACCATGTGTGCGCCACATCCAAAAATTTCATTACTTCATAGAGCATATACCCCCCCCCCCCTTTTTTTTCTTACTATTGAATACACAATTAATTTGACAAACTAATAGAGTAAGCTTATCTGCAAAAAGATCTAAGCCTCCCTAACACTTCCTAGTTCATTTCACAAATATACGTGGTCTGAATTCTAATCTCAACAATGTCCATTTCCACCTGCAGTCTGCCAAACCCCATGTACTTTTTCTGACAGAATCTCAGTTATTGGTTGATTCAACTACTGCTCATCTCAGTTGCCCAAATAATTTGCTGTATGATTCCTTTCGCCTCAAAGGTGGTACCTGTGCATATGACCGTTCCGATATTTCCTGTCAGAGACTTGGTAATTTGTAATTTGTAATTTGTAAAAGGATGTAATTTGGAATCTCCTCTTTTTGATGTTCCTTGGCTTAAAATCTCTCTACATCATTGTGTCAAATTCATCTGTTGTCTCTACCGTTCTCTGAACTCCACTAATCACTTGGAGCTCTTTGACTTCCTCTCTTTGCAACTTTCCTAACAGTGGGGTAATTTTCCTTGGTGATATTAATGTTCACAACTCCAGCTGATCGAGATGCTGAGGCATTTGCAATTACTAATGACCTTGCACAGACTGTTCATTTACCTACAAGAATACTGGCCATACAGCCAACACCACTGATCTTTTTTTCAGAGACAACACTTCTAAGTATATGGTCGAAGTGAGTGGTCCTTTAGGCACCTCAGATCATAACTTGGTGATCGTCTCTTCCAATGGAGCCTTTACCTCATGGCTATTCCCAACCTTTTATTGACTGGCATTACAAGAATGCGAAATAGGATGACCTGCTTCCAATCCTTCACTTTCATTTTCAGCCTACACCAAAGCTTGCAACAATTCAATTATTAATCAGGCCAAACTCAATTTTGAATAGGCTAAGAGCAGAAAACTTGCTTCTTGCCCAAATGGTAGCCGAGCATTCCGATCTCTTGTCCAGAACTGGCCGCAACATTTTCCCACCTCTGTTAAAACCAGATAGTTCTGTTGTCACTTCAGTCATGGATAAAGCCGACCTGCTAGCTTCCTTTTTTTCTTCCAACTAGTATATTAATGAAATGCCTCCCACCATTCCCAAAATGCTCCATTCAATGCCTCCTGTGGTCTTGCGTAAAAAGGATGTAAAAAGAATTTTGACGAATCTCGATGCTAAGAAACCTCCAGGTCCTAATGGCATTTCTCCGCTTGTTCTGAAAACCTATGCTACTGAACTTAGTCCTCTTCATTGCCACCTTTCTTCACTTTCTTATTCCAAACGTATTTTTCCTTCTGCTAGGAAATTTCCTCATATTCAGCCAGTGCCTAAAAAGGGGTAACAAATCACTTCCATTCAATTATCATCCCATTGCAATTACTTCTACTCTTTCTAAAGTAATGGAGAAATCAATTAACCGCCAACTCAAACTATATAGGAACCTTCCATCAGTGTCGATCCACAGGTGATAATCCGGCTTATGTTACCAATTTATGGGCAAATTAAGTGGAAAAGTTTGGTGAAACACAAGCAGTTGCGCTTGACATCTCAAAGGCTTTCGATCGTGTTTTGCATAAAGGGCTTCTAAACAAGCTTCCATCTTATGGTTTGCCAACTGTTTTTTGTAATTGGTTATCCAGTTTCTCTCTGACTGCTCACTGAGGGTGATATTAGATGGCTCTGTCTTCTTCTTATTATTTTTTTTTTTTGATTTGGTAGTTGTTGGCGCATCGGCTTCTGTGGCCATATTGCACCTCCCAAGGTTTTTTTGCAGTACTTTGATCCAAGCCCGAGGCGGGAATCGAACCCGCGACCTTTGGGTTGCCGGGCAGGTACTTTACCCACTCGGCTAGCCCGGTCGGCCTCTGTCTTCTAACTTCTCCACTAATTCTTACCCCCACTCTTTTCCTCTTGTATATTAATGACCATCTTCGATTGACATTGACTAGAAATCCCATCCATTGTTTTGCTGATGATAGCACACTGCATTCCACTTTCCAGTTTGAGAAACCTTGCCCTGCTCAATCAGCTTGAACTTCTCGAATATCCGCTACCGAAATGCGGATCTCCAGTGGGGCAAAGACAACTTAGTTGATTTCAACCCTTCTAAAATTCAGTCCTGTCTTATATTTCCCAAAAATGATTCTTCTCCTATGCTTATCTTTGGTGACACTGCAATTTCTAGGCAAGATGATATATCTCTTTTGGGGATTACCCTGACTTCTAATCTCTCTTGGCACAAGCACAATCTCTGTATCTAAAAAACTTTGTTTTCTCTTTCGCTTTTGGCCTTACTTTTCTTGCAAACAGCTGTTCATTCTGTACAAATTGCAAATCCGCCCCATCATGGAATATTGTTCCAACATCTGGAGCGGTGCCCCCAAAACCTCTCTCACGCTTCTAGATTCCATTCAGAAGATGGCAGTTAGTTAATTAATAACTTAATAACTGATATCTCTCCACTCTCTGTCTCATAGACATTCTGTTTCAGCTGCACGTCTTTTCTACAGATACTTCCATGGACACTGTTCTTCTGAATTGGTGTCTGTACTTCCCACTCTATCTTTCAAAACAGTCCGAACAAGTGCCGCCACCGGCCAACATTCACTTACCATCCAACTTCAAATTCACAGAACCACCTTTTCATCTTGCTTGTTTATTCCTCGAACTGCCGTTTTGTGGAACCTTGCTTCATACGTATTTTCTGGAACAGTCTACAGAAGTTCAAGTCCAATATCAAGAAATATCTTCTTTTGTCTTCGTATTCTCCAACCCATGCATGGTACTAGGTACTATAAGTTTTAATACCTCTCGTGTTTGGGGTTTTCATAAAAAAAAAAAATTTCTGTTACTCAGTCTTTTGTGCAGCTGTACAGGTTTAGCAGATGATTAGCATGATGTTTTTTTTTTTTTTTATGTAAACCCCAAAGACGAGAGGTATTAGAACCTATAGTACAAGTTCCGTGCTTGGGTTGGAGGTTGAGAAGATGAAAGAAGATATTTGTTGACACTGGATTTAAACTTCTGTAGAGTGTAATTTTCAGGAAATACGTATGAAGGAAGATTGTTCCAGAAAACGGCAGTTGAATGAATAAACGAGGAAGATGAAAAGTTGGTTCTGTGAGTTTGGAGTTGGACAGTAAATGGATGTTGGCGGCACGTGTTCGGACTGTTTTGAAAGAGAGAGCAGGAATCCTGAAAAAGGCCTCTGAGGTTGGGCAAATTCATATTTTAGCATTAAATCAGCTCACACACCAACCATAAGAATAAGTATTTACTGTAACTAAAATATTTACAAATTAAAATAAAATAAATATTTACAAAAACTGCTATTATATTAAATTAAATTATATACAAAAAAAAAAAAAAAAAAAAAACCATAAAACTGATAAAATCCTTGCGATAAAATACACTAAAATAAACCGGATTAAAAGCGATAAAAATCTCTGGAGCTTTCGGAAGCATCGGCTTCTTTCCTCAGCAGTAACAAAACTTCCTGCAGCACGACTATATATAACAGGCTCACGGTACTTATACACGTGGTGCAGTCGGTGCATGGTCTGAACTGGAAGCGGAAATAGCTCAGGAACGTGTTAAGCAAAACCGTTCATCCGTACTTAGGATGATAGTTTCAAACAGAGAATGCATACGCATACCTCTGTCCCTATTCATAATATTGTGGTCGGATGAACAGATTCGTAGGCTCTCGAGCCATTTACGGTTCCAGAACCCATGCGTTTGATCCACGATAACCGCATCCTCTGGGGAGATTTGATGCTGCTTCTCCCAAAAATGTTCGGCCACAGCAGATTTATTGTAATCAGCGGTTTTTATAGCATTTGCATGCTCCCCGAGACGATCCTTGAGCCGTCGTTTTGTCTCGCCCACATAACATTTGCCACAATCTGGGGATTTTATCCTGTATACTACTCCACTACTCGAGTCCTTTGCTATTGGGTCTTTTACCTGAGACAACACTGTGTGCAACCTCTGCCCGGGAAACTGCACACAGCGTATTTTATAACCCCCACAAAACTCTAGCTAGATGCTCAGTAATGGGGAATGTTATGGCTCGAGAGACATAACATTTCCCATTACTGATGTAAATGTAAATGGCTCGAGAGCCTACGAATCTGTTCAACCGACCACAATATTATGAATAGGGACAGAGGTATGCGTATGCATCTTCTATTTGAAACTATCATCCTAAGTGCGGATGAATGGTTTTGCTTAACACGTTCCCGAGCTATTTCCGCTTCCAGTTCAGACCATGCACCGACTGCACCACGTGTATAAGTACCGTCAGAGTGTTATATATGGATGTGCTGTAGGAAGTTTTTTTACTGCTGAGGAAGGAAGCCGATGCTTCCGAAAGCTCCAGAGATTTTTATCGTTGAGATATATCCTTGAGATATATTTTATCTCAAGGATTTTATCAGTTTTAATGTTTTTTTTTTTTTACATGTATATAATTTAAATTAATATAATAGCAGTTTTTGTAAATATTTATTTTATTTTAATTTGTAAATATTTTAGTTACAATAAATACTTATTCTTATGGTTGGTGTGTGAGCTGATTTAATGCTAAAATATGAGAGCAGGAATTATAGAAGCCAATTCAGAAGAACAGTGCCCATAAAAATATCAGTAGAAGAGGCATGCAGCAGAACCAGTACGTATATGAGACAGCGAGTGGAGAGATGAATCATTAATTAACCTAACTGCCCTCTTCTGAACGG
This sequence comes from Mastigoproctus giganteus, assembly GCF_048544385.1. Classification (NCBI taxonomy): domain Eukaryota; kingdom Metazoa; phylum Arthropoda; class Arachnida; order Uropygi; family Thelyphonidae; genus Mastigoproctus; species Mastigoproctus giganteus. The sequence goes on from NC_143581.1 coordinate 120,835,428, forward strand.
AATTAAGAAAGAAACCTGAGAGAGGTTTTGGGAGCACCACCCCAGATGTGGGAACAATATTCCATGGTAGGGCGAATTTCCGATTTGTACAGAGTGAACAGCTGTTTGGAAGAAAAGTAACGCCAAGAGTGAAAGAGAAAACCAAGTTTTTTTAGATGCAGAGGAAGGAATATTTGTAATGTGCTTGTGCCAAGAGAGATTCGAAGTCAGGGTAATCCCCAAAAGAGATATCATTTTGCCTAGAAATCGGGGTGTCACCAAAGATAAGCACAGGAGCAGAAGAATTCTTTTTGTGAGATATAAGACAAGACTGAGTTTCAGAAGGTTTGAAATCAACTAAGTTGTCTTTGCCCCACTGGAGAATTACCTGAAGATCGGCATTTAAGGAATTGGTAACAGATTTTCGAGAAGTTGAAGCTGATTGAGCAGGACAAGGTTTCTCAAAATGGAAAGTGGAATGCAATGTGCTATCATCGGCAAAACTATGGATAGGATTTCCAGTCGATGGAAGAAGGTCAATAATATACAAGAGGAAAACAGTGGGGAAAAGAACTGACCCTTGGGGGACACCGGCATTACCTTAAAAGACAGAGAGCCATCTACCATCACCTTCAGCAAGCAATCAGAGAGAAAACTGGATAACCAATTACAAAAAACAGTTGGCAAACCACAACATGGAAACTTGTTTAGACGACCTTTAAGCCAAACACGATCGAAAGCCGTGTCAAGAGCAACTGCTTGTGTTTCATCGAACTTTTCCACTAAATTAGTCCATAGATGGGTAAGATAAGCAAGAATATCACCAGCGGATCGACACTGATGGAATCCATCTGGCGATCGTTGATCACACGGAGGGTTTCTAGGTAGTTTAAAAGTTGGCGGTTAATTGATTTCTCCATTACTTTAGAAAGAGTAGAAGTAATTGCAATGGGACGATAATTGGATGGGAGGGATTTGTCACCCTTTTTAGGAACTGGCTGGATATGAGCAAATTTTCAAGCAGAAGGAAAAACACCTTTGGAATAAGAAAGTGAAAAAAGGCGGGAAAGAATTGGAGTAAGTTCAGGAGCACAGGTTTTGAGAACAAGTGGAGAAATACCATCAGGACCTGGATCTTTCTTAGCATCAAGATTCATCAAAATCTTTCTGATATCCTTTTGATGGAAGGCCACAGGAGGCATTGAACGGAGCGTGTTGGGAATGGTGGGAGGTGTTTTACCAAGATCATTAATACATGAGCTGGAAGAAAAATGCGATGCTAGCAGGTCAGCTTTATCCTTGGCTGAAGCGACAACAGAACTGTCTGGTTTGGACAGAAGTGGTGGTAGCAGAGATGGGCAAAAGTTGCGGCCAATAGCTTTGGCAAGGGACCAGAATGCTCGGCTACCATTAGGGCAAGAAGGAAGTTTTCTACTCTTAGCCTGTTGAAACTCTAGTTTGGACTGATTAATAACTGCTTTACAATTGTTGCGAGCTTTGGTGTAGGCAGAAAATGAAACTGAAGAATTAGAAACAAGCCAATTACGATATGCAACATTCTTCTCTTGAACAACCTTAGCACATTTATTGGAAAACCAAGGTTTAGATAAAGGACGAGATTTTAAAGTGGAGTGTGGGATAAAGGATTCCATTCCTTCAAGAATAATTTCACCAACACGATCTGAGCAAACGTTGACATCAAAAATTTTGAAACAGTAATCCGACCAAGGAAAAGAAGAAAAGAAGTCTCGCAGGTCATCCCATTTTGCATTCTTGTAATGCCAAACAACACGAGGTTCGGAATAGCCATAAGATAAAGGCTTCATTGGAGAAGAGAAAAATCACCAAGTTGTGATCTGAGGTGCCTAAAGGATCTCTCACTTCGACTGTGTACTTAGTAGGGTTGTTTGTGAGAAAACAATCAAGCGTGTAGGCTGTATGGTTAGGATTGTCTCGTATTATTGTAGGAAAATGAACAATCTGTGCAAGGTCATTAGTATTTGCAAAAGCCTCAGCATCTCGACCAGCTGGGTCAGTGTAACTAGAAAACGGAAGCCAACTGGAATTGTGAACATTAAAATCACCATTGGACTGGAGAAAGTCAAGTTGCAAAGAGAGGAAGTCAAAGAGCTCCAAGTGATTAGTGGAGTTGGGAGAATGGTAGAGACAACAGATGAATTTGACACAATGAGGTAGAGAGATTTTAAGCCAGAGAAGATCGAAAAGAGGAGATTCCAAATTACCAAGTCTCTGACAGGAAATGAAATATTGGAACGGTCATATGCACAAGTACCACCTTTGAGGCGGAAGGAATCGTACAGTGAATAATTTGGGCATCTGAGATGAGCAGTAGTTGAATCAACCGATAACTGAGATTCTGTCAGAAAAAGTACACGGGGTTTGGCAGACTGCAAGTGGAAATAGACATCGTTGAGATTAGAATTCAGACCACGTATATTTGTGAAATGAATTAGGAAGTGTTTGGGAGGTTTAGAGCTTTTAGCAGATAAGTTTACTCTATTAATTTGAGAATTCATGGTGTATTCAATAGTAAGAAAAAGTGGGTGGGACATGCTGTATGAAGTAATGAAATTTTTGGATATGGCATACACGGGGTAAGAACATACCCAGATCCTTGACATAACGTGGACTCAACAATGCCCCCGTTACACACTACTCGGACTCCCTCCAATCACTATCTGGCAGAGTAGAGGTAGCAAGATTCACACTAACTAGCGGCCGGCCTGCGAATACTGCTTTAAAACTGTACCCTTGAAATGCAAGGAAGATTGGATCTCGCGACGATGTTCATCATAACCTCAAAAGTGATCAATCATACTGCATGATGGAAGAGATGGGCAAGGGTTGACCAGAACTTGACTCTGGCGAATAAACATAGGTTCCCCCACTTCAAGCCTCCAATAAGCAAAGTGGTGGTATTGCACCGGTCGATAAGAGCCATCTATCACTTAGTACTACCTGGTAACATAGAGGGGTGGCATTCCTCCATGTGGTGTGGGTGGTCACCCACCATGTACTTGTGCATGGAGGTTATACCACGGATTACTGACAGTCCCACCATCGTGAAGGTGTAACCAGAGGATTTGGCTGTCACAGACTGTCCGGACTTCGCCGAAACTGGGTCCACTTGAACTGAGTGTCACCCGAATATCAGTTCCATCAGCATTTTAGACTCCCAGGTACCAAGTATAGCTTGTCTGGCATATCTGAGAGAATGTCTGTGACAACCTCAAGGACCAAATAATGGGTAGAAATAATTTTACAAAGAAGACAACATTTCAGAAATATTTCAATTAGTGGGGCCTGTCAGAACAGCACATAAAGCATAGATATAAACATTGGCATTGATTTCGGCATCACGGTATAAAATTTTGTATTTTTTTCACTAATTAACACTAGAAGTTCATCAAAACTGTAACGACATTCTGTAAAATAAAAAAATAAAACTTCTTGGGAGACTTCTTGTATGTTTCAAACATAATATAAAACTGTCATGTTTTTAATCTATTTAAATTTTCTGGATGAAGCCACCATAGTTGTTTTCGCTTTCTACTTGCAATCAACACTATACATAAATGCGCAATACATCCAACTTGAACACCATCCATCTTGAAACTGGGAATAGAAAAAGTGAGTTTCTGGTGATATCCAATGCAACATTAGAAGCCCCCTGTCAGTTATAGCTCTTAAGGTAATTTTTGACAGTTTCCTATTAAATACTTGAAAACAGGGTAAGTGTCATACAAAGTTGACAATGCTTTGTCTACGATTTCAAGTTAGTGTCAGTCGGTTAAAAGATTTCTGACTCAGTCTGTGCTTTAGAAATTTCCTTTATCGTATAACTTCAACAGAACCAATGATGTTTGGTTTCTCATCATTTTATTAAAAACTCCAAGCAAAATTTCACAATAACAACTTTAACATTTCAATTATAAATCGGACAAAAATAGTCAATAAAAATTGTTGGAGCGTAGCACAAACATCAAATTGGTCATTTTCAAACCCAACACCTCATGAAATCTGGCATGCTTCTGAACCAGTGAACCAAACAAATTTGTTACATTAGTGAAGTACTCTTATAAGCCTTGAAAATTAGAAGATACAGAGTACAGGAACTCCCCAACTTACGCAAATTCAACTTTACAGAAGATTTTGCATCCCGCAGGAATAAATGGAGGTATCGCAAAAATATTTATTTATTATTTTTTTTTGTAATTCGTTCCAAGTCCTTGGAAGTTTAAAATTTCGCTATATTACTAAGCTATTTCTCTCTCTAAAAGGTCATATTTATAATGGAAATTGCACTACCCTTTCATCGTTATCATATGTTCAGTTATAAGAATCAATTTTGAACTCCTTTTGATATTTTTCTGAAGCAGATTTCTGGAGGTCACGACAATAAAACAATAAAAACAAATTCAATTTCCGATTTATTGGGCTTTTCTGTTAGCACAATCTATTATAAATTGGTAGCAATCTCGATCTTATTGCATTTGCGATAATACCGATAACTCCATTGTGGGTTTTTACGCTATTATGGTGAAATGTGTTCCCCTTCACTGAAATCTTCAATCATATAAAAAACAAATTTTCAGTAACTTCTCTTTACTCCTATTTACGTATTACAATGATGAAGGGAAAGCACCAACGAAAAGTGCAAGTAATGGTAGTGCCAGGAAACGACACAAAATTGATTTTTAAATGAAGATGAAAATGATTTAGAAGTAAGAAGCAGGACAAAGTTCGTCACCTATTGCAAGGGAATTAAGTCCCACTGCTTCAACCTTGAATCCTATTTTAAAGGACAGAGCATGTATAAAAGAACATGTCAAAGAATCAATGCACTTAAACTCAACGGAATTCAGGTGATATATCGAAGATGGAACAGCTGTTAATAATATGGATGGAAAATCAGATTCAGAAGTTTATTATTGTTATTTTGGTTTTCAGGAGCATCAGCAACTAAGGCCATATTGCTCCGGGATATGCGGTGGTCATTCCCTGACCTTTCCGCATCCTCCGTATTTGATGGGTATGGGCTCGAACCACGGTCTAATCAAGAAGCGTGTGCTCCTTCCCACCTGGCTACAGAGGCGCCTGATTCAGAAGTGAATACCCCTGAGTCTAATGACCATTCAAAGCAAAAGCAACAAGTATTTATAAAGATATTAAGGATAAGTACCGCGAACCCCAACCCAAGTTCTTGGAAAGCAATGGGTGGTTTAATAGGTTCAAGCATCGCGCTGGTTTCCACGATGCTAAGGTATGCAGTGAAGTCGCATGTGCTGATTCTGCAGCTGCAGAGAAATTGTGATGTGATGTGTTGGAAAAAATTATTGATGAAGGTGGCTCTTCAATGCAGAAAATATTTTAACATTGATGAGACTGCTCTGTATTGGAAAAAAATGCCAGATCGAACATACATTGCCAAAGAGGAAAATACAATGCCAGCTTTCAAGGTGTCAAAAGATAGGGCCACGCTCTCGCCTGGGGCTAATGCAGCGAGAGATTAGATTAAAACCACTGCATGTGTACCATTCTGGAAATCCTCGTGCATTGGGTATCAATAAAGCCACCCTACCCGGGCATTTCCGATCGAACCACAGAGCACGGACAACAATCTCTCTCTCTTTCAGGATTGGTTTAAATGCTCCTTCATTCCCGAGGTTGAAAAATATTGTAAAGACAACGACGTTCCCTTCAAGATTCTGTTTCTATTAGATAATGCTCCCGGACATCCTACGCATCTAATGATTTCGATTCGAAAGTGAGAGTCATATTTCTACCGCCAAACACAACTTCACTCATCCAACCTATGGATCAGGGTGTTTCAATTTAAAACCATACGATTTATGCACATTTGCTCAGGCATTGTCTGCAGTAGCCGATGAGAAAAATTTTACATTAAGAGACTTTTGGAAATCTTACAATATTTACCACGCCATCTTAAATATTAATAAGGCCTGGGAGGAAATTAATAAAAGTTGTATAAATGGCGCATGGAAGAAAATATGCCCACGGTACGTAAAAGGCTTCAAAGGATTTCAAAAAGCCGAATCATATGAAGAGGTTACATATAAGATTTTAAAGGTTGCACAGCTACCTCAGTTGGAGGCTGATACCAAAGACGTGGAGTTAATAGAGGAAGAAGAGAAGGAATTATCTAATGAAGAACTTATTGACTTGCAGGCAGCGATAATGAAAGAAGAAAATGTAGACGAAGCTCAAGATGAACCAAATGAGGAGCTGAGATGCTTCATTGCCAGAGATGGCAATGGCATTTTGTGAAATTGCATTGGCAATGGCGAGGTTTGAGAAGATGGATCCTGACAGTTGTTGTTATTTGGTTTTTAGGAGCATTAGCAACTAAGGCCATATTGCTCCAGGGATATGCGGTGGCATTCCCTGACCTTTTCGCATCCTCCGTATTTGGTGGTCATGGGCTCGAACCCCGGTCTAATCAAGAAGCGTGTGCTATGCACTACTGCTCCTGTCCACCTGGCTACGGAGGCGCCGGATCCTGACAGCGAAAGATTCTTAAAAGTTAACAGAGGGGATGAATGATATGCTTGCTTGCTACAAAGAAATCTACAATGAAAAGAAAAAAGCCACCCTTCATTCATCCATTAATATGTTCTTTCGTAAGGTTGAGGGGCTGACACTTTCTAAATCTCCATAGCCCTCAACCTCCGCAGCGGCATACTTATCAGCTGATGACGTCGATTCTGGCAACGATGCTCGAGAGGTAAAACTTACTGATGGTATGCCTGTCTCTTCTCTTTTTCTGTAATTTTTCCTGCGCATGAGATAAAAATCTGAATAAATACAATAATTAATTCTATTCACATGTTCGTCGAACATTTCTTTTTTGATTCAATCAATTCAGCAAGCACAGTTGTGAGTGCTGCACAAGCATGGGGGAAATTCCGACTAACGTAGCGTTCTGCAGAACGCAACCCTTACGTAAGTCGGGGAGTTCCTGTATATAAGTAGAATCAAAAACAACATCAAATAAAACAAATTTTCTATATTACTTTGTAATCTGGAATGTTTATAATATTTAGTGTAGATAGCATTGTGATTTCACATGTGCAAATTTTACTTTCATCTCTTGTTTAGTGTAAGTAATTTTGTAACACTATTTTTCAGAATGTGTTTTTTTTTTTTAAAGATCAATTTAATTCTGTTTTTGTTGAAGAAATCATTACTGGTGCGCACACACACACACACACATATATAAGTACTTAAAAGATGGATATGACATGGTGAGAATGATGTAAGGTCTAGAAACTTTATTTGGGCTAATTTTCAAATAATTTTTTTTTATCAGCATGGCCCATCTTCCCTAGTTGTGTTTGAGATTTGTTTTCACAAAAAAAAAAAAAAAAAAAAGCACTAAACTCTGTATTCTTTCAAAATGGCCACTAATCTGCAGGAAGCAACATATATATTTTTAAATTTGGCATGCTGTGATGATGCAGAATTTGAAATAAACATTGAAATAAGCCTGAAAATGTACCTAATAGTATCAAATACAGGCAGTTCCCGCTTTACGAGTTCCGGGTTTAACAGTTTTTTTTTTTATCAAGCATCAACAAAATCGAAAATATGAACATTAATTGCAAAAAATGAATGTTAAACATTCATAAATACTGCATTTCAAACTACACGCATAGGTATACAATACAGTGTACCCTACTTTACGATATTAATCTGTTCCAGAGACACCATCGCATCGTAAAAATATCGTAATGTGAACCCAATAATGCATTTTTTGATAGTTCGTTCTACGACTTCGGAATTTGAAATTTTCACTATATAACTCTCTAAAAGGTTGTTTTTATAGTGTAAATTGTATTAGTTACCAATTAAAATCATTAAAATGCACTAGACTTTTATCATTATCATATGTTATAATAACCAATTTTGAACAGCTTTGTGATATTTTTCTAAAGCTCATTTCTGGAGGTCGCTACCTTATAATAAAAACAATTTGCACTTTCTGGTTTATTGGGGTTTTCTGTTAACTGCAAGCAATTATAAACAGGCAGTAAACTCGATCTAATTGCATTTTCAATAATACCAATAACTGGAATTCTGTGGGTTTTTAAGTTATTATGGTGAAATGTGTTTCCTCTTTACTGAAATCTTCAATAGAATGAAAAACAAATTTTCAGAATCGTCTCTTCATTCCATCTTTTTATTTTAAAGCTTCATAAACTTGTTACTCTGCTCAAATCGTTTTAGTTGCAATTTGTGCATTCTGTAAAAAAATGCTTATGTATGCTATAGAAATTTATAAAGAAAAGAGATTATCTTGGAAACAAATGCCTCTTCCAAGCTAACAATAAGCGATCAACGAGTGTGCATTTAGTCGATGATGATGAAGAATAAACATTCTTTAACATTTATAAGTCATAAATAATAAATAAAATAAATAAATTTCTTTATTATTATGATTTGCTTGATTTTACACGCTGCATTTTCATTTCTTTGGATAAATTTATCCAAAGAAATGAAAACACTGTTTAAACAAACCCAGGGGCTCACATCTGGTGAGTATGGACTTGGCACACCCAGAGTCCTTGAGATGAATATCATCATTCTTCTCTTTCTTGGTGATTATCTTCTACTTCTCTCTCTCTCAGGGTAACTAGGGGATTTTTTTTTTTTTTTTTTTTTTTTTCTCTTTTGGCTGTTGAAGGATAAGCCTCAGGCTTCTATGCACCATATAGCTAATAATAATAATAACTAATTAGCTAACTAATTTCATTGTTGAGAACGTAACCCCTATTTTTTAACATTATGTCTATGGAAAAAAATTCCCGCTTTACGAGAGTGTGCTAAGAACAAATTAATTTTGTGAAGTCGGGAACTACCCCGTATACACATTTTTTATTTATTTAATATTTACTTACATAATAAGCAATGTGCATGACAGTTTGAGATTCATACACTTGACGGCGTTTTTAATTGGAAAATGGAAGAGACCAATTTTTTTATTTATTTTATGTCGAGTACTTTTCAGTAATTTTTAGCAAAATTATTTTTATTAGAATTGGCATTTTAACATTAGTAGAGGCATATGATGCAAGAAAGCAAGCTAACACTCCCATTTGACCCCTCCGTTTGTTCGAAATACCCGTCCATCTGAGCATTAAATTTATTTAGGCTATCAACTTCCACAACAAGGTTGGTGGAACACTTCCATCCCAACTACCTGCTGGTTAAAGACAAATTTCCACACATCTATCCTACATCTGTCTTTCCTCAATTTGAATTTATGTCCTCTCAGGTGATTATTCTGAGCAAGAGGAAGAATCCCATCAGCACTGAGCATGCTCAAACCATTCAAGGCTTTATACACCTCTATCAGATCACCTCGCCTGTGCCTAGTCTCCAGACACTGTAATTTGCAAAACTTAAGCCTTTCTTCGTAAGAGCAACCCTTTGTTCCATTCACTAATCTTATTGCCCTTCTCTGTACTCGTTCCAGCAACTCTACATCCTTCTTGAAATGAGGCCTCCAGACCTGTATACAGTACTCAAGGTGTGGCCTAACCATTGACTTATACAAGGGAATAATCACCTCCTTATCCCTGCTAGAAAAATTCCTGTATATCATTGACAATACACCATGAGCTACTCTTGCAGCCCGTCTGCACTGCTCAGAGAACTTCATATCTGCCTGCACAATTACCCCCAGGTTCTTTTCATTCTCAACCACTGTCAATGTAGTACCTCAGAGTTGATACGTTGCTCTTGGGTTGCTGTTTCCCATATGTAGTACTTTACATTTGTCAATGTTAAACTTCATTTGCCACCTCTCAGCCCATCTGCTCAAATTGTCCAGATCCTGTTGCAGCAGCATAGCGTCAGTAGTGTCCTTAACAACCCTGCCAACCTTTGTACCGTCTGCAAACTTGGACACTAAGCTTGATATACCATCATCAATATTATTTATATAATACAGAAAACAATAATGGACCCAACACTGAACCCTGAGGGACTCCACTAATAACATTAGTCCACAATGAGCAGTGTCCATACCACCCTCTGTCTTCACCCCCTCAACCACCCCTTTATCCATAGCAGCAATTTTCCTCCAATGCCACACTGCTCCAATTTGTGCAGCAGTCTTCCATGTGAAACACTATCAAAAGCCTTTCTAAGATTCAAGTATATAATATCAAAGTTATTCCCTGCATCCAGCTCTTTTGTGACTGCATCATAGTATCCAATAAAATTGGTCAGGCAAGCCTACCCCCTTAACAAAACCATGCTCTGTCTGAGCTATAACTGAAGTCTTGTCTAGATGATCTTGGAGTGCTTCTTTAACTAGTGCCTCCATTAATTTTCCCGGAACAGAAGGTAAACTCACAGGTTTATAATTACTTGTGTCAGCCTTTGATCCTCCTTTGTGAATTGGGGTCACATTTGCACATCTCCAGTCTATGGGTACCTCCCCTGAGTCCAAGGAAGCTCTCATAATTATGGCTAAGGGTTTGCTTGCTGCCTCCTTTAATATAACTGGATTGATCCCATCCACCCCAGGTGCCTTTCTTGTGTTTATCTTCAACAATTTCTCATCCACTTTACTCCCAGTTATTACAAGATTATCTAGCTTACTGCCAGAATTGAATACACCTCTGGCATTCTCCTCACTGAATAACTCCTCGTGTGTGAATGTCGATGCAAAATTTAGTTTGTTAGCTACCTGAGCAGGATCATCAACAGTTGAATCATCGATATCAAGTGGACCAATCTCATTCATCCCCTTCCTTCTAGAGTTTACATAAGTAAAGAACTCTTTGCTGTTTTTCTTTGCATCCTTTGCCAAAGATTTCTCATAATCTGCCTTTGCCTGCCTAACCTCCTTTGTGACTTGGTTACAGACCAGCTTATATCTTTCGTAGGCTTTTGTGTTACGTGTTAATTTATATGTATCCCATGCATTTTTTTCTCTGCCATTTGTCTCATTAGTTCATGTGATATCCATTTAGGCCTAAAACTTGAACAATATTTCTTTGTTGGTATGTAAAGCCTAGTAGCTTCCAAGATAAGTTCTTTGAATGCTTCCCATTTTGAATTTGCTGTTGGTAACATCATCAGTTGGTCCCACTGTATAGAATTTAAATATTGTCTCAGACCATCGTAGTCGCCTTTACGGAAGCAATAACTCTTCCCTTTACCCTTGATGGTAGTTACCTCTTTGAGTAAATCCCACTTCAGCACGCTGTGATCACTGCCACCTAGTGGTTCCTTTATCTGCAGATTCTTAATGCATGAAGAATCACTATTGATAATCAAATCAAGTATATTACTCCCTCTAGTTGCCTCCTGAACATGCTGATGTAGAAAACAATCATCCAATAAATCCACAAAAGCCTTGCTAGTGTGTGAGTGAACAACCCACAAATTCCAGTCAATATCTGGGAAATTAAAATCTCCCATTATATGACTCTCTGATTTACTGGCCCACTCTATTTCCCTGTACATTTTCGTATTATACTCATCAGAGTCATTAGGCCTATAGCACACTCCTACTCTCAATTTTGAAAGTAAGACTTTTTTTTTTTTAAGTAAAATTATTTTTGAAAGTACAAGACATAACACATACAAGGGACATTTAAAAAGTTCATAGCATGAGTTTAAAGGGTAGTGATTATTACAAGCAAAAATGTAAATTTTTTTGATTATTATTAATATTAATGTTGGCAAATGATGTAAAAAACAAGCTTATACAGCATCAGCAAAAAAAAAAAAAAAAAAAAACCTATTTCATCTATCCATCCCCTCCAATATAGCCTGTCCAGCTCCTGAATTTATTCAAGCTATCCACCCCAACAACATCAGACAGAAATCCGCTCCAGCAACCAGCCACCGAATGACCAAAGGAAAACCTCTGCACAGCCACTCTGCAACCATTCCCCCTCAATCTGAATCTATGCCCCCTTGTCTGCATAGTCTAAACATCATAGAGCGCCAAATTTCCCTGTGAAGTCCATAGAAATGGCCAATGCGCCATTTCTATGGACTTCACATTTCTGCTGGTCAGAATGTGTAACATTGGTAAGATATCTCATTGTATTCTCGGTGCAAGAACCTGCTTTTAAGCCAAATTGCCTGTCTGATACTTGGACCCTAGTAGTTAGCAAATCTAAGAGTCTCTCTAGTAGTTTCTCCATAATGGGGAGGACAGCAATAGGTTTATAAGACTTAGGCTGTGTTGGAGGTTTGTCAGACCTGTAAAATTAAATTTTTTATGATTTGTGAACAAATAATTTGTTCTGGAAGGACAGACGGTCAATTGTGAATTTAACAGATGAGTTGACAGACTGTTGAAAATAATTTGGTGTGTTAGGCCAGATGTGGCTTACGCTACAGTACCTGATAACTTCATTAATAAAAGTAAACTTTCTTATAATTGCCGCCAGCTCCTCATCAATATTACCATCGCCTGTATTCAAGTTGATGGATGAAATATCTCTTGGAATACTGGATAACATACAAAAAAATATAAAATATGGTCTCTTCCGATCACGAGAGAGTTGGCAGTCAGAGATACTGCCAACTCTGAAGACCATACATGTGTTCGACAGCTCTGAAGGGATATTCAAGAAGAGTGAAGACACGATTAAGAGATTATCAGAAGTTTTGTTTTTTTCTTAATCTGTTCAAATATCTTGTATTTCTCTTTCCTTTCTGCAATTTTATAAATTAAATTTTGGAAGTTTTTTGAAGTTATTTCCTAGCAGTGCATCCAGCGGGTATGGATGTTGTTGTTGTGGTGTTTTCTGGCACAAGGGCTACTTAGGCCATATTACGCCCTCCCAAATCAATTGATTTTTATATATAAAAAACTGCTTGAGCAGCAGTCAGAAACAAGTCATACATTTTTATTTGTTTTAAGTGGAAAAAGAATTCAGAGAGATTTGCTTCTTTATCTATTGTGCTATTCAGAGAGAGATAGGTTGTTGTAGATCTGAAATGAAACTAAGACCATCAGGCATTGTTGAGTTATATTCAAGGAGTATAAGTTTTACTGTAAGTGGTTGCGAGCAGTGTGCACACTGCAGAGGATCATTTCATGTAAGCAGATAGAGATATGTGAGATGCGTGTGACCTATATGAGTTCTGGCTAAGATTACTTCTTTTCTATTTTTACAAAGGCTAGAAGTCCATAATTGTGGTTCAGGTTTTATTTGAAATAGCTTGTTATTTGTTTGTATTTTCCACAGAAGTGTCCATAATCAGGATATGGGACTAGGTCATTTCTTGAGGATACATTGGAAAGATGCTTTGCAGCATTATCTGCACATTCATTTCCTGGAATACCACAAAATTTTCTTCACAGTGAAGGCCTCGGATGCAGAGTTCTGAAATCTTCCAACATTTCATTTTCGGAAAGTATATTCAATATCTTAGTTGCCCTCATTTCCCCCCAACGTCGCTACTCCCACTAGTTCTTTGAATACTGTCCAAAATGTCGGAATCACTAGGATATTCAGCTATTGTGACCATGTAAACACAGACAGGAGAAATTTACTGAAAGGCAGCGATCACTCACTTCTTTGAAAAACAGATGATTGCTTGCTGGAGTAAAGGGAAACCACAACACAGGTTGACCAGAGGCTAATATCTGTTTTGGGAATACAGAAAGAAATTTTACGGGCACATTACACTGTGGAACGGTAATCCTTCAACTGTTAATCCACGCTTTCTAATTGCCTAAAAGCCAGAGGTGAGAACAGTGCATACAAAGTTAAGTTTCTCATAATCTGTTCGTCATATGAAAAATTTCTTCGTTCTACGGAAACTATTTTAAATGAAATTACCATGAGGAAATCAAAAAATTCACTATAAAGAAGTTCGTTACACAGAGGTCAGACTGTTATTAAATATCAAAAATGAAGCAGTTTTAAACTACATAACTAGTTGAGTGTGCCCTTAAAATTCTGCACGTGGGGCTGGCGCCCTGCTCACCCCACCATAGTTTCGGCTCTGATCACAGGGAAGTGAACACTTCCGTATAGGTTCTTCTCCACCTCCCAAGTTAGTGAAGGAAAGAAACAGAGGAGCATATAGAAAAATCAATAGCAGAGAGCATGAGCATCCAATTCTGATGAAAGCATCACTCTGGAATGATCAGGTAAATTTTTATTAGCAATTTTGAATACTGAATTTGCCAGCCAACTATTCATTCTTTAAACCAGACTACGGAATGCTACACAGTACAAGGTCACACTAACAAGTGTGATCACAACCTGACCGTAAACAGGTCAACACACAGTTGGATGGCCTCCTTTGTCTCACTGCTGAGGGGAGCAAGTTCCCACTGAGACACTTTGAATGAACAGGAACAAAGACTACTAATAACAGCAGAATGGGAAGCAACATGTTTCAACTGGAGGGTTTTAAATTTCTGCAGTCTTGATCGCAGTGTCTGAACTAAGGATCTGCTGTTGAACTGTCCCAAGAACTTTTGTGACCTTTTTTACCCTAACTGACTCTCCCCTGCTGCTTTCTTCCCCAATACCATTGTCCGGGCTCCGATAATATGAAATCCTCCAGAACTGCTAACTATGATGGACTCTGCCATGCCTACATGTCAATTGTGAATGCACCAAAGCGAAGTTGGAAGGAAATCAAATGCCATAGCACCCCCCCCAGTCCTATACTGATGAAACTTACCTCCACAGAAAACACTAACATGGCTACCAAACAAGAAGAAAACACTCATACATGCACCACATTTGGTCTTAATAAAACCCAGAGAGGAGTCCAATATTGCATCTATTGAAGCAGTGAAAACAACTGTTATCCAGAAACTGGCTACAGAACTTAAGTAAGTCCCTTTGGAAAACGAGAAATTCAAGAATTATAATTAAGACAGCCACGAAAGAAGATGCCCAAACCATCTTAGACAATGGCATCATTATAACGCTCGGACTCACTGTAGAGACCCCACAGAAGAAAGTCCCCTCCATCCCGATCTTCGATGTGGATCGCAAGCTCATGCCAACACAAGGAACAGAGGAACTGTTTCAAAGATCTCTGCAGGAAGCACTGAATAAACTGAACGGAGACAAAGATATAAAACCAAAATATAAGACAAAAGCCAAGTCAGAACACTATTGCAACTGGGTTGTTGATCTCTCTTTCCCCAGGATTAGTAGTACCTGAAAAACCAAGACATGATTTTCTCTGGATGGAGCAGTCATCATTTCCAAGAGCATGTCATAATCCCTAAATGCTTCCGCTGCTGCAAGTTTGGACACACCACTTATACTTACACACAGACTGGGTCAACTTGTGGCCACTGCACCTAGTGGGGACATAATTACAATACCTGCTTAAATAAATCCCAAAACTCCCATCTGTGTCAACTGTACGGCAGTCAAAATAGATCCTAACCACTCCATTAGGGATAACAAATGCCCAGTATATTTTGAAAGCAAGACGGAACCAGCATAAAAAAACCGATTATAGCAGCATGGCCTAAACCATACAATACAAGAGTAGTAAAATTTATTCAAATAAAGAGGGCGAAAGCAGTGGCTGACCAAATTCGGATAAAAGCAGATGAAGATAGCACTGATACAATACTAGTACACAAACACAAACAGTAATCAAGTCAAGGGATATCCCCTGCATTACAAGATTGTCCAAGGTGAGAATGAAACTCCCTGGACAACAATAATCATTCATAACCCAATCTGTAACCAAGATCTCCTCACTCTGCTCCTCCTGCACTGTATGTGCACAAGTTATTAGCCTCTTGGGCTCATTTCATGTAGTCTCCCTTAACTGCAGATGCGGAGAGGACATCGCCACAGCACCAAGAATTGAATAAACCCTACCAAATGGGAAAGTAATTGCCAGAGTGGATATTAACTGCAGATTGCTGGTATGGTTTACCCACAAATGCTAGGTATTCCTCCATCTGGAGGAATACCTAGCAACCTCCTCCTACAGAAAGTATACAGAAATTTCCAAACAACCTATCAGCTTGTTCCAGCACCTGTTGGGAATCAACAATCGATATTATCCTTGCAAGTCGATCGCTCTCAGAGAAACTAGCAAACTGGTATGTCAATGAAGCCTAGATCACGTTGGATCACAGAGTGATCACCTTTAACCTCACAATATTCATCGACACAACTCTACCAACCAGACGACTTGAGAATCAATATGGTATTGACAAGGCTAACTGGAACAGCTTCGATGATGCTCTTCAAACATAGCTTCAAGCCCCTCACCTCCCAGCGACTCTGGCCAATGCAGACAAAGATCAACATCAAAGAACCCTCACACATTATCAATAGAGCTTCTAACCAAGCCATTAAGAGGAAAAACCCTTGCCCAAGAGTGGTTCCATGGTGGTCTCCAGAGCTGGCCCAGTCGATTAGAGAAGTACACTCTGCAAGGAAAACATTTCAGAGGGCCAGGGCTTCCCAAAGTTGAAGCCCTTAAAAGTGTCTACAGAATGTTAAGTGACCAACATACAGCTCTTATCAGGTCTAGGAAAAGAGCATCATGGGAGAATCTGGTCACCACAACAGGAAACACTTACCCCTTGTGGAGTGGTATATTGAATCACTACAAATAAATTCCCCAGAGGGGAAGTCATTAGCTCTACCATAACCCCACAAGGAACTATGACAACCACCTGGAACAAATTTATATCAATATATTGGACACCCTCTTTACTGAGGTGAACCAACTACTGACCTAATCCAAAATTGCAATAATCAAACAGAACAAGGAGTATAGTACTGTACAAGTAGAGCAGTCCTTTACTGTTGACGAACTGTAGCTGGCCCTTCCAGAATGAAGGAGAGAAAATGACCTGGTCCAAACCTCCGGGAAACTGAAATTGTCAAAAAAGCCGTAAGCGAATTTGCCCATTTTCCTGGAATTATTTAATAAATTCCACAGATTGGAAGCTGGCAAATGTGAAACTTATTATCAAGAATCCTACAAAACCTCCAGAGCAATCCAACTCATATCACTTCATTGCACTACTTACAACCTTAAGCTCTTGGAGTGACTCCTGTTAGTGTGAATCAAACAACACAATATAAAAAGGCCAACCTTCACTCTGACAAACAATTTGGATTCCGCCCTGGACGGTGCACCTAAGACATCCTACACAGAATCACCACAGAAGCCACAACTACTAATGACAATACTACCTGGCAATCTCAGTCGACTTTACTGGGCCTTTGATATGCTATGGTGGCTGAGCATCCTCCGACACCTCCACCAAGCTCAAATACCGGGAAATTTGCACAACTGCATTAAGGAGTACCTTATCAATAGTAATCTGCATAACCACCATAATCTTCCTGTGGAATGTTGTTCTGAATGAATTCCTCACAATGAACTTAGGCAACGTCACTGCTTATGCTTTCACAGACGATCTTATCTTCACGCTAACTGCAAACTCCAGAGCATCCCTTAAGGCCAAGGCAAACTCCAGGTATGCTCTAAGGATACTCCAGGATTGGGCCACTCTCCACAAGTTGCAGCTCTACCCTGCAAAAACAAAATTGATTCCACTCAAGGGAACCCTACAGACCACCCCATCTGCACAGATCAGGCTAGCAGGACGAACAATCCCTCTGGGCAAGGAACTCAAATACTTAAGGAATTATGTTAGACAGCAAACTGTCCTTTTATTCACACTTAGCATATCTACATACAAAAATGTGCAACTACACAGCCATGATCGCATGTGTGAGTAGGAATGACTGGTGACCAAAGAGATGCACCATCTCTCTCCTCTATATAAGTCTGTGTTTCTGTCCATAATCACCACTGTTAGGAATTTATGGAAACTTGAAACCATCCAGTGCTGCATGTTACTCATGCTGACAAGGGCCTGCTGCACATTCAGCACTCCTGCTCTTGAGATTTTGGCTGGGGTCCTGTCTTTAGATCTCGAAGCGATCTGCTGTGGAATACACTATCACCTATCAAGAGGAATTCCAGCCACCATCCTTAAAAACATGATCAATCTCATGATTGAGATTCATACAGAATAGCAAACCCTCTTCTCTATACTGACTCAAAGTTGGCAGCAGAGATGGATAGATGCAAGCAAAGAACCAATCACGTAGAAATTTACTCCCCCAGGTCACTACAGTTTTCCCTAAAGCTTCCTCTTGGTTCTCCCCTGATCTCCAGGCCACATATGATATTACCAGGCATGGATCTATCAAACAGAAGCTGACCCTGATGGGAACTGAAGAGGATCCTTACTGCTGTGGCCAGGAGTGGGATCACATGGTTTATACGTGTCCTCACTATGAAGGCTAAAGATGCAGTTTAATTTCCAAAATACATGATCTCCCACGAGACAGATAATATCTGTACATGACTAAGAAGGTATATTACCTAGTTTTTACCAAGTTTGCTCAGGACTTGTTTGCAGTAAGAAGATCACACCTTGCACACGCCACGCAACTGCCTCAATTGATAACTAGCCTTCTGACAGCATTCATCCCAACTTCATCTCTAAAGGACACTCTCTTCCCTCTGCAAGAGAATGGAATCCTAACAAAAACAGAACTGGATCAGTATCCTTTAACCGAAAACAAACTTCACGGACATGGCACACATGGTCTTAACACAATCCAACCAGACACGGCTTCCTGCTAACCCTACTGTAGGGTAGGATTCACCACCACTGATGCCACATTATGTCAACGATCTGGGTATATTCTTACCGTGTGTAATCATATCCAAAATTTTTATTACTTCATACAGCAATGTCCCCCCCCCCACTTTTTCTTACTATTGATTACACCGTGAATTATCAAACTAATAGAGTAAGCTTATCTGCAAAAAGATCTAAACCTCCCAAACACTTCCTAGTTCATTTAACTAATATACATGGTCTCAATTCTAATCTCAAAGATGTCCATTTCCACTTGCAGACTGCCAAACCCCATGTACTTTTTCTAACAGAATCTCAGTTATCAGTTGATTCAACTACTGCTCATCTCAGTTGCCAAAATTATTCGGTGTATGATTCCTTTTGCCTCAAAGGTGGTACTAGTGCATATGTCTGTTCCGATATTCCCTGTCAGAGACTTGGTAATTGGGAATCTCCTCTTTTTGATCTTCTCTGGCTTATAATCTCTCTACCTCATTGTGTCAAATTCATCTGTTGTCTCTAGCGTTCTCCCAACTACACTAATCACTTGGAGCCCTTTGACTTCCTCTCTTTGCAATTTTACTTTCTCCAGTCCAACTTTCCTAACAGTGAGGTAATTTTCCATGAAGATTTTAATGTTCACAACTCCAGCTGGCTTCCATTTTCTAGTCACACAGACCCAGCTGGTTGAGATGCTGAGGCTTCTGCAATTACTAATGACCTTGCACAGATTGTTCATTTACCTACAAGAATACCAGACAATCCTAACCATACAGCCAACAGGCTTGATCTTTTTCTCACAAACAACCTTTCAAAGTACACGGTCAAAGTGAGTAGTCCACAAATTCGGGATTGTCTCTTCTCCAATGGAGCCTTTATCTCATGGTTATTCCCAACCTCATTGTTTGGCATTACAAGAAGGCAAAATGGGATGACCTGCGAGATTTCTTTTCTTCTTTTCCTTGGTCGGTTTCAAAACTTCTGATGTCAACGTTTGCTCAGATCGTGTCAGTAAAATTATTCTTGTAGGAATGGAATCCTTTATTCCACATTCCGTCTTAAAATCTCGTCCTTTATCTAAATCTTGGTTTTCCAATACATGTGCTAAGGCTGTTCAACAGAAGAACGTTACATATCATAATTGGCTTGTTTCGAATTCTTCAGTTTCATTTTCTGCCTACACCAAAGCCTGCAACAATTGTAAAGCAGTCATTAATCAGTCCAAACTAGATTTTGAACAGGCTAAGAGTAGAAAGCTTGCTTCTTGCCCTAATGGTAGCCGAGCATTCTGGTCTCCAGCCAAAGCTATTGGCTGCAACTTTTGCCCACCTCTGCTCACACCTCTATCAAAACCAGATGATTCTGTTGTCACTTCAGCCAAGGATAAAGCTGACCTGCTATCATCTCATTTTTCTTCCAACTCATGAATTAATGATGGCTCTCTGTCTTCTAACTTCTCCACTAATGCTGGTGTCCCCCAAGGTTGTTCTTTCCCCCACTCTTTTCCTCTTGTATATTAATGACCTTCTTCCATTGACTGGAAATCCTATCCATAGTTTTGCCAATGATAGAACATTACATTCCACTTTGAAAAACCTTGCTTTGCTCAATCAGCTTCAACTTTCAAATATCCACTACCAATTCCTTAAATGTGGATCTCCAGGTAATTCTACAGTGGGGCAAAGACAACTTTGATTTCAATCCTTCTAAAACTCAGTCTTGTCTTATATCTCACAAAAAGGATTCTTCTGCTCCTATGCTTATCTTTGGTGACACTCCAATTTCTAAGTAAATGATATATCTCTTTTGGGGATTACCCTGCCTTCTAATCTCTCTTGGCACAAGCATATTACAAATATTGCTTTCTCAGAATCTAAAAATCTTGGTTTTTCTCTTTCGCACTCAGCGTTATTTTTCTTACAAACAGCTGTTCACTCTGTACAAATCGCAAATCCGCCCTACAGTTGAATATTGTTCCCACATCTGGGGCAGTGCCCCCAAAACCTCTCTCAGGCTTCTAGATTTGATTCAGAAGAGGGCAGTTAGTTAATTAATGACTCCTCTCTAACAGAGTCTCTCCACTCATTCTCATTGACGTACTGTTTCTGCTGCATGCCTTTTCTACAGATACTTCCATGGGCACTGTTCTTCTGAATTGGCTCTATAATTCCTGCTCTCTCTTTCAAAACAGTCCAAACACGTGCCACCAAAAGCCAATATCCATTTACTGTCCAACTTCAAACTCACAGAACTAACATTTCATTTTCCTCGTTTATTCATTCAACTGCCGTTTTGTGGAACAACCTTCCTTCATACATATTTCCTGAAAATTATAGTCTACAAAAATTTAAGTCTAATGTCAACAAATATCTTCTTTCATCTTCTCAACCTCCAACCCAAGCAAGGTACTAAGTACTATAGGTTCTAATACCTCTCGTGTTTGGGGTTTTAATTAAAAAAAAAAAAAACCAACAGAAAAGCCTCCTGTTTCTTTGTTATTTGGGTTTTAGGAGCATTAGCAACTAAGGCCATATTGCTCCAGGGATATGCTGTGGTCATCCCCTGACCTTTCCGCATCTTACGTATTTGATGGTCACAGGCTTGAACCCTGGTATAATCAAGAAGTGTGTGCTATGCACTGCTGCTCTTGCTGACCTGGCTACGGAGGTGTCTAAAAGTCTCCTTACCTGGACATCGTCCAGGTGAAACTGCTAACCCAGGTTGCTGGGTAGGACTCCAAGGCTGCATAAACTGTGAGACTTTCTCTTCTGCACCCTGGGGCTTCTCCGACACCTAACCCTTTGCCTGGTGGAATAACTCCAGCTCCACTGAATTTATAGCTGCCGCCTTCACTACGGCAGGTATTCTTTTCTACTTCACTTCCTTCTTGACTGTCTCCCCTTGCTCCATTTTTTAAATTATTTTTGATTTTTGTTTATTATTATTTTTTTAATTAATTTATTTTATTTTTTTAAAAAATAAAATATTCCTTGGTCTCTTTCAAGGAAGCTCAGGCGACTATGACGAAGACTAGCCAGGACACACAACAGAACAGAACACAATACTTTGTATACAACATACAATACTTTCTGGCTTTCACAGTGATACTGTTTGTCTTCACAGAGTTCATATGGTGCAGATGTGGGAAACCATCGGAGGCACTTTTCCCCCAACACTATGTAGACTATGCTCCACCCACCACAGAGCCTAAATGGAATGCTCACTATTCAGCAAGCAATAAATAGCTCAGGAGAGGGATACCAGAACTATCCAGATGTTATAGCTGCACTGCTGCCAGCCTAAATCCTGTCCCTTGGACCATGAAAGTAGGGGCATGGCATTGGCTTAGTTGACCATTGTAAGTGAACCTAATAGCTAAATGATCCTGGGAAAGCCAACCAAGGCCTACCTATCTTGTCAAAGCAGTGGCCAAAGTGGTCTGATGAAGCTGGGCTCCTCAATCATCAGATCTCCCTTTTGAAGTTTCCACTGGTCTCAGAACACGACAAACATGCTGGATTCCTATGGTGGTTGGCTGGAATCTAGGCTGTGGCCATTGGGATCCTAGTGATGCTAATCTGGAGGACCAACAATGTGGGCATCTGTGCATGGTGAGGTAGCCTCACCATGTACAGATGCCCATGTCATGGAGCCTAATGACTGCAATGAGTATAATGAACAATCGTACAGACATATAGAGTGGGGACCAATAAATCAGGATGTCTTATAATGGGGGACTTGAACTTTCCAGATATTGACTGGACCTTGTATATTAGTTACTCACACAGTAGCATGGCTTTTATAGATTCATCAGATGACTGTTTTCTACACCAGCATGATGAGAAGCAAAGAAAAAGCAAGTCGATCTGATTATCAGCAGCAACCCTTAATGTGTTAATAATCTGCAGATAAAAGACCATTAGGTGGCAGTAATCACAGTGATTGATCTCAGATTTACTTAAAGGTGTAATTACTGTAAAGAACAAAGGAGAATGCTTTTGCTTTCGTAAAGGTGATTACTGTAGTCTCAGACAGTTTTTAAATTCTGTACAGCGGGACTGCAATTCTAAATAAGCATTCAGGGATGCAATTGTAGGCTTTTTCTACCAATTAAGATATACTGTTTAAAGATTTGACCAAAATAGACATCAAATGGACTAATGAAATTGGCAGATAAACAAAATGAAATGCATGAATGAATATAAATTATCAGGTGATACAGAAGCCTCAAAGGAGTTAGGCCAGCTAAGGCAGATGAGGTATTTGGCAAATAATGCAAAGATTGGATGGATAAGCAGCAAAGACTTCTTTAGTTATGTAAACACTAGCAGAAAATGGATGAATCACATTGGTCCACTAGATATGAATGGTTTAACTTGATCCTGCTTGGGGGTGCTGACAACACGAACAGGTTTTGTATCTATGGATACACATGAGAAACATTTTTAGGGGATGGGGAGTATATCACACTCTAACAAGGACCTAAATGATTTTGTGATAACTGAAAGTAAAGTAGAAGAAAAATTGTTGAAACTAAATGTAAAAAACACCTGGGGTGCAAGGGATCCATATACCCCAGGTGCCTTTTATATTAAAGGAGACAGCAAAATAAGTAAGCAAATCTCTAGATTATGAAGAGTATCCTTGGATTCAGAGGAATTCCCTGTGTACTGGAGATGTGTGAATGTATCCTAATTCACAAAGGGGAGGAAGGGTCAAAGGGTAAGAAAAGGGAAATGAGTAAAATATGTTATATTATAATAGTTATAACAATAATATAACTATGAACAAAATTACAATTCATAATACAAATTTTATATATATATATATATATACAGGAAACCCTTGATTAGTGCGGTTAATGAATCCTTGAAATATACCGCACATATTAAAACCGCACTAATCAAACTTAAGAAACAATGGGAATAATTATAATGAATCCTTGAAAATTATGAAATTGTAAAAATATATTTTTTCTTACTCAATACGCAGCTATAATGCACTGCATAGTTCTTAAATTATTAAGGAATAAATTTAAAAAAAGATAGTATGATTTAAATTTTATTTTTTGCAAAAAAAACTTATCTAACTTCAATTGAACAGTGGTGGCTTTCTTCCTTTCCTCCATGATTTTGCGATAACAATCAATTTGCTTATCTAACCCTCAACGAACGTTCATGCTTCTCTCTGCATCTGGATCAATCTCTAGTATGAGTTCTTTTGCTTTTTAAAGTGTATTAAATAGTTCAAGTTTTTTGAATGAAATTTCTTTGGGAGCAAATTGCTTTTATTTTGCTTCATTTTCGTCTTCTTCCTCGTATGCAAGTTGATGCTCAATTTCAAGATCGTCGTTACTTAAGTCTTTTGAATGCGATTCCAATAATTCTCTAACGTTTTCTGAATCTACTTCCTCAAAGCCGAGGTCTTTTCCAATTGTAGTAATTTCATCAATAACTTTGTTGACAGGATTAATGAAACCGCAAAAATCATTTGCGCATTCAGGCAAAAGATTCTGCCAGACAGCTCTCATGCAGCTGTTCGTCATTTCTTCCCACAATTTGTGTATGTTCTCAACTGCTTCTTTAATATCATAATATTAAAGAAGTTTAATATTAATAATAAAATAATAAAAGAATATGAGTTACCAGAGCAAATTTCAATTTCAGAGTGGTATGGGGTGCTGCTGTCGAGCATTTTGGAGTCGATTCCCATTCATTTAAGTTAGAAGACCCTGGTGAGTGCGTGTCACGTATTTGCCGCTTTAGACGCCGTTGTGAGTTGCCAAGCACCGCAAGAAAAAAACAGCGCACTAATCAAATTTGATAACGCATATATTAAGGGGATAGTATCAAAAAAATTTTTCGCACTAATTAAAACCGCATTGTTCAAAACCGCATTAATCAAGGGTTTCCTGTATATATACTGTATATAATAATTTTATTCTTTATATAGAGGTACTAAATAAACATCAATTATAGATCAAAATTAAAAAGATACCGTACACCTTTTTATAATGAAATAAACATATAAATTAAAAATAATAAGTTTAAGTAATTTAAACCCAAATTATGTGGCACCCCAGTTGAAAACCACTGTACTACAGACACAGCATAGATTTGTTAAGGGCAGTCTTGTCTGACTAATCTCACTGGATACTGTGATGAAGGAACTTGATGCAACAAATAATTTTCACACCATGTACTTATATTCCAGAAAAGTTTTTGATACTGCTGCATATAAATGATGGCTATATAAATTGTAGCAATGTGGCATTAAGGACAATAAAGGGAAGACATAGATAAAGGGAAGATTAAGAGGGAGAAAATAGAGGGTGGTTATCAATGGGCACCGCTCTTATTTGACTAATGTTATTAGCAGAGCCCACCAATGTTCAGTGTTGGGTCCACTGTTGTTTTAATTATATTGATGAAGGCATACTAGGCATAGTGGTCTGGATGATAAGACTGGAAGGTTGGCAAGGTGGCAAATCACAATAATGATGGTCATCATCATCAGCCATTTTCAATCCACTGCAGGATGAAGGCCTCTCCAGCAACTTTCCAGTTCCTTTTGTTTTGAGCACTGGCCATCCATTTACTACCCACATACTCATGAATTTTGTCTATCCACCTCCACCGTTGTCTTCCAGGTTTTCTTCTAGCTCCTCTTGGGTACCATTCTGTTATTTTCTTAGTCCATCTGTCACCATGTCTTCGAGCTATGTGTCCTGCCCAATACCATTTTAGTTCTTTAGTTTTGATAAGAATAAATAAATAAATAAATAAATCTTTATTGTGAAGTAGAATTACAGCACAATATCCCATCACGGCGACGAGCGCCAGGGGTTCACATATAGATAACATAAGTACAAATTCAAATGGCTACAAAATATAGCGAACACATACAAAAGGCTACAAAATACGGATTACAAATGCAAAAAGAAATACAAATACATCATAAAAACAAGGAGCTGAACACAAATAAAGAAAAACAATTACAACTTGGCAGTGATTCAGGTTTCAAGAGCTTTGATAAAGTTGTGTCTGTCCTTCTTTTTACTTATTATGGTGTCGATGTCGGCGTCCACACGGTTGAGGGCAGCGAGCATCTGCTTGGGCAGAAATCTTTCGGTGAGTACAAGCCTGTTGTGGTGAGCCACAAGTGCTGGTACTGACCTTAGGCTTGGCTGTGGAATCCTCCAAGAGCAAGCATTCCAAATATTTGGAGATGATATTTGGCCTGAGATGAGTTTGGCTGTGAAGACCAGCCTCTTTTCAACGATCAGGAACTTCAACCTCGGGATGTCGAGTGCTTGTGCCATCATGGTAGTTGTGGTAGCGGGAGGTAGCCGAAGCTTGTTATTTGCCCATTTCAGTAGCCAGTATTCAGCAGTGTACATCCGCTTAAGGTTTGTATGTGCAGCAGAGGCCCATATTTCTGCACCATAGAGAATGGCAGGGTAGACGGTGGAGGTGATGAACCTTTTAACAGTGGCAGGATGTCGGACGTGTAGCAGCTGCTGCTTTGAGATCTACTGTAGATGAGAAAATCTGGTACCGAGTTTGTCGATCTGGTTGACAAAGGACATCTTTTGGTCGAACAGAACGCCAAGGTCTGTGTGCGAGGGTACGTTTGGTATTCGTACCCCTGCGAGTGAAACGTTGAGTACTGTCGGCATGGATTTAAGGGAGAATATAACCTGAGCAAACTTCAGAGGGTTGATTTTTAGATTGAAGTTTGCCAGGTACAATTCTAGATCCTTAAGTTGGGAATTGATCCTGTTGCTGAGCTGGGCGGGGTTGTCGCCAGGGTTAATTGGAGTCAGCAGTTTGAAGTCATTGGCATAGCATAGGAGACCATTCGTTGAGGCAATAATGGGCACGATGATGGCTGTGAACAGGACACCAGACAGGACAACCCCCTGCGGTACTCCAGCAGTAATGTCGCAGGATAGGGTATGTTGCTGCTGATGGAGAATAAGTATTCTGTGACTGAGAAGTGATTCCAAAAAGCACAGCATATCACCTCAAATGTGAAAATTCTCCTTAAGTAGGAGGAGCAAGGCCGGAATCGACACGGCATCAAAGGCTGCGCTTATGTCGAGGTATGTGATTGCTAGCTCAGCTCTTTGTTCGAATGCTGAGAGAATGCGTTCTTTGGTGGCTGCCAAGTTAGTGATTGATGATTTTCCTGCGATAGCATAGTGGATTTCAGGTGGTTTCGTCTGGAGGATTTGTTGAGTAATTGTGGGTAGCAAAGCCTTTTCAAGAGTTTTTAACAGACAAGAGGCAACTGATATGGGTCTGAACTGGCTGATGTTTGTGGCAAATTGGTTTTTGGGGATGGGGTACACTCTGTATTTATTCCACTGGGGTGGGAAATAATGCTCAGCGAGGCATCTGTTGTAGGTCGAGAGAAGAGGGCCTATGATGAATGTGCGATAGCATAGTGGATTTCAGGTGGTTTCGTCTGGAGGATTTGTTGAGTAATTGTGGGTAGCAAAGCCTTTTCAAGAGTTTTTAACAGACAAGAGGCAACTGATATGGGTCTGAACTGGCTGATGTTTGTGGCAAATTGGTTTTTGGGGATGGGGTACACTCTGTATTTATTCCACTGGGGTGGGAAATAATGCTCAGCGAGGCATCTGTTGTAGGTCGAGAGAAGAGGGCCTATGATGAATGTGCTTAAGCATTTGATCATAAATTGTGGAATTCCATCCTCCCCAACAGTGGCTGTTGTGGTAAGGGAATTGATGGCACGTATGAGCTCCTGTTCCGTGATCTGGATAGTCCCTAGGACATCTGAAGGGTTTTCATAGTCAGGCTGGACAACTGTAGATGGGACTGTGGTTGTATTTGAAAATCTGGCAATGTATTTGAGCCATTCTTGAGGATCAAGCATGTGATTGAATCCACCATGTGGAGCAGCATAGAATGGCTTTCCTTTCTTCAGAGTGCGGTTAAGGTTCACTTGGATTGCGTCAGCTTTCTTTCGATTAAAGTGGGCCCTGGCACGGGAAAAGGCAATTCTGTCTTTACTGTCATTCGTATGCTTCCATTTCTTATGTAGGACTTGTTTCATTTTGAAGCTGTTGTTAAGATCAGCAGTCCACCACGATCTGGAACGGGGAGTTACTGTTACTCGTTTGGTGGCAGCATAGTCGGTGACGGATTTAATCCGGTCAGACAGGAGTGTCACTGCAAGGCTGAGGTCGCAGTCAATGAGAACATCCCAAGGAATGCAAGATGCTGCTTCTACACAAGAGTTGAGGATTAAGGTATTTAGGTGCTGAAACGTATTTGACTATTTTGTTGTCAGGGATGTTGAAGTTTGGCACCTGCAATGACCATGTCAAAACTATGGGCTGGTGATCAGACAGGAAGAATGCGATGGGATCATCCTCAGCTGTGCATGGTGTTGAAGCAAAAGCGAGATCCAGTAGGTTCAATCCCCTGGTGGGGTTCTCATTGACCCGTATCATGTTGATAGATTTGAAGAACTCGCAGAGCCTGATAAAGAGGTGATGTCGGTTTGGAGGCAGGTTAAAATCACCACAAACAAGGCGTTGTGCAGACGGACGAAGATGGTTTAAGAGCCAATTCCCTAAATCTTCAATAATTTCAATTGTAGGCCCTGGGGGAATATACACAGATGCGATATCAATGTGGCTGGAGTGGAAGCGTAGCGTGACTATAATCGATTCGAAATCTTCAGTTGTAGTTGAGGTCGAATTCTCATATGAGAATAGGGAGGTGTTGTACAGTATGGCTACTCCACCGCCTCTAGATTGCTCCCTGGATGCAGACAGCATGTTGTAACCAGCAATAGCTGAGCAGAAGAGTGTATCTTGATTAGGTTGAAGCCACGTTTCTCCGAGGCAGACCACATCAACGACCTGGGAGAGGAAGATCTGTTCTGCTGAGTCTAGTTTGTTCCTAATGGACCTGAATGTCCTTTACTTGAGTTTGCTACCTAATCCATGGGTTTCTCTTCTTATCTAACAGTCTGATTCCTAATATAATTCGTTCCATTCTTTGCTATGTAGTTCTCAGCTTCTCTTCCATTCTTTTGGTGAGTGCCCAAGTTTCACTTCCATAAGTCATGGTGGGAAGTATACACTGGTTCATTATTTTACGTTTCAGACAAACTGGGATATTGCTCTTCAGTATGTGACTATAATTCTTGAATGCTATTCATCCAAAATTTATTCTTCTCTCGACTTCCAGCCATTTATCATTATTATAGTTAATAACTTGTCCTAGATAAGTATATGACTCCACTTTTTCAATTACTGCTCCTTCAATCATTATTTCCCTTTCTGTGGTACACTTGTTCATCATTACTTTTGTTTTAGCCATATTCATCTTTAGTCCAAAATCCTTACTAACTGTGATGGTATGATACTGCAACAAGATCTAGACAAATTAGACAGATGGGCTGAGAAGTGGCAATTGAAGTTTAATATTAACAAATGTACAATACTTCACACCGGTAGCAGTAATTTCAGATTAATGTATGACTGCATGGTACTATACTCAGGGTAGGGGTGAATGCAAAAGATCCTGGCAGTAATTATGCAGTCAGATATGAAGTTCTCCGAGCAGTGCAGATAGGCTGGCAGGACAGCTGATACGGTTTTGTCAATGTTATAGTGGAATTTTGCTCGTAGATATGGCAGTGATTATCCATTGTATAAGGCAATGGTGAGGCTGCATCTTGAATTCTGCATACAAGTCTGGACACTTCATTTTAAAAAGGATGTGTATCTGTTTGAATGGGTGCAGAGAAAAGCAACGATATTAATGAGTGAAGCAAAAGGATGCTCTTACCAAGAAAAGCTTCAGCTATGCAAACTGGAGTGCATGAAAACTAGACAGATGGAAGATCTGATTGAGATTGTTTAAAGCTTCAAATGGGTTGAATAAGCTCAATGCTGATGGAATCCTTCCTCTTGCTCAAACTACACACAAGTGAGCATAAATTTAAATTGAGGAAGGAAGGTTAAATATGTGGAAATTTGTCTTCATCCAGAGGCTAGTTAATTGATGGAACAAGTTCCCACTGGTGCTGTAGAAGTGGCTGGTTTAAACAAATTCAAGAAAGAAGAGAAGTAAATAAACTGTCAGAGGGGATGGTCAGGTGATATGGGAAATGTTGATATTTTATTTTTTGGCTGATGTTGTATAAGTTTGCTTTCTTGCAGTAATTGCCACTATTAACACTAATAATATATTTTTAAATTTAATTCTCATTTTTTCTGACACTAATTCCAATAAGATAAATTTCCTTTCTGGCATCTTGTAAGCTTAAATTTTTAAGTTCATAGCAGAAAAAGTTTTGCTAGCTGATTAATTATCGCAATATTTTCAAGCTTATTTCTAATTTATACAAAGGTCAATCTAGTTGGCAGGTCATCACTTAACTGCTGATTCTCCTCTCTGTAACCAATCTCAAATTAAAACTAGGGGCATTACTAGAAG
This sequence comes from Mastigoproctus giganteus, assembly GCF_048544385.1. Lineage (NCBI taxonomy): Eukaryota > Metazoa > Arthropoda > Arachnida > Uropygi > Thelyphonidae > Mastigoproctus > Mastigoproctus giganteus. The sequence goes on from NC_143581.1 coordinate 120,865,572, forward strand.
AATGAGTTACTGAGAAACGTGTGCTTCCCCTAGAGACAAATATAACAGTGAGTTCATCAGGAACTCATGATTCTAGTATCTTTCCAAGTTATGCACCTCTGATTCATGCCCCACCACAGAATAATCAAGTGCATACTGCTCTGGTAAAACAAGATTTAGTTGAACAAGTTAGTGCATAGAGATACGAAATTTTTAGAGATCTTCAAGTACCGTGTTAATAGACTAGTAAAGGATGGCGAAAGCTTAAAAAGAGGCACTCACCTTGAATTAATCTGCGATGGCTTACTTAGGCAGCATGGTTAATATTTAGATTGGATTGTTAAATTGAATAAAATTAAAAGGGAGGAAGTAGGTAAGTATTGACTGAGTTAAAATAGGCACAAGAATGGTACCAGCACCACTCTAACCTCAAAATTCTATATTCCAAACTCCCCTTCAATCTTTCCCCAATTTGGAACCTCTCGCAATTCAAGTTCCCACATGTCAAAAAAGGCATCACAAGAGTATAATATTTTATTCTTAAATACCATGTGCGTTCTCTCCACACACATGGCCAACTGAAGACGTTTTAACTAACGAAAGTCCTCGTAACATCTATTGGCTTCACTATATTCACCTATTTAGTTTACAATTATTTGTTTGCTTCTTTACTTAGCATTAACATTAGTAGAGGCATATGATGCAAAAAAGAAAGCTTATGCAGCATCAGCAAAAAAAAAAAAAAAACCCTTCCACTTCACCCCTTCCTTCGTTTGAAATATCTGTCCAGCTGAGCCTTAAATTTATTTAGGCTATCAACTTCCACAACAAGGGATGGAAGTCTGTTCCACCAACCAACTATCCACTGGCTAAAGGCAAATTTCCACACATCTATCCTACATCTGTCTTTCCTCAATTTGAATTTATGCCCTCTCAGGTGATTATTCTGAGCAAGAGGCAGTATCCCATCGGCATTGAGCATGCTCAAACCATTCAAAGCTTTATACACCTCTATCAGATCACCTCACCGGTGCCTAGTCTCCAGACACTGTAATTTGCAAAACTAAAGCCTTTCTTCGTAAGAGCAACCCTTCGTTCCGTTCACTAACCTTGTTGCCCTTCTCTGTACTCATTCCAGAAGCTCTACATCCTTTTTGAAATGAGGCCTCCAGACCTTATTATTATTATTAGCCACATGGTACAAGGGAGCCTGAGGCTTATGCTGCACCAGCCAAAAAAAAAAAAAAAAAAAAAATTCCCGAGTTCCCTGAGAGAGAGAGAGAGAGAGAGAGAGAGAGAGAGAGAGAGAAGAATGATGATATCCAGCTCAGGACCCTGGGTTTGCCAAGCCCATACTCACCAGATGTGAGGCACCTGTATACAGTACTCAAGGTGCGGCCTGACAATTGCCTTATACGAGGGAATAATCACCTCCCTATCCCTGCTAGAAAAATTCCTGTATATCATTGATAAGACATCATGAGCTACTCTTGCAGCCAGTCTGCACTGCTCAGAGAACTTCATATCTGCCTGCACAATTACCCCCGGGTCCTTCTCATTCTCTACCACTGTCAGTGTAGTACCACAGAGTTGATACGTTGCTCTGGGGTTGCTGTTTCCCATATGTAGTACTTTACATTTGTCAATGTTAAACTTCATTTGCTCAACCCATCTGCTCAACCTTTCCAGATCCTGCTGCAGCAGCATAGCATCAGTAGTGTCCTTAACAACCCTGCCAACCTTTGTATCGTCTGCAAACTTGGACATTAAGCTTGATATACCATTATCAATATTATTTATAAATACAGAAAACAATAATGGACCCAACACTGAACCCTGAGGGACTCCACTAATAACATAAGTCCACGATGAGCAGTGTCCATTGATTACCACTCTGTCTTCTCCCCCTCAACCACCCCTTTATCCATAGCAGCAATTTGCCTCCAATGCCACACTGCTCCAATTTATGCAGCAGTCTTCCATGTGCAACAGTATCAAAAGCCTTCATAAGATCCACATATATAATATCAAAGTTATTCCCTGCATCCAATTCTTTTGTGACTACATCATAGTATCCAATCAAATTGGTCAGGCAAGACCTTCCCTTAACAAAACCATGCTGTGTCTGAGCTATAACTGAATTCTTGTCAAGATGATCCTGCAGTGCTTCTTTAACAAGTGCTTCCATTAATTTTCCTGGAACAGAAGTTAAACTCCCAGGTCTATAATTACTTGTGTCAGCCTTTGATCCTCCTTTGTGAATTGGGGTTACACATGCACACATCCAGTCTGTGGGTACCTCTCCTGAGTCCTAGGAAGCTCTCATAATTAGGGCTAACGGATTGCTTACTTCTTTTGCTGCCTTCTTTAATATAACTGGATAGATCGCATCCACCCCAGGTGCCTTTCTTGTATCTTCAACAATTTCTCCCCCACTTTACTCTCAATTATTACAAGATCATCAAGCTCACTGCCAGTGTTTACTTCATATATGGCATTCCCCTTCCTGAATAACTCCTCATGTGTGAATGTCGATGCAAAATATTCATTTAGTTTGTTAGCTACCTGAGCAGGATCACGAACAGTTGACCCATCGATATTAAGTGGACCAATTTGATTCATCCCCTTCCTTCTGGAATTTACATAAATAAAGAACTCCTTGCTGTTTTTCTTTGCATCCCTTGCCAAAGATTTCTCGTAATCTGCCTTCGCCTGCCTAACTTCCTTTGTAACTTGGTTACAGATCAACTTGTATCTATCATAGGCTTCTGTGTCACATGTTAATTTATATGTATCCCATGCAATTTTCTTCTCTGCCATATGTCTCATTAGTTCATCTGACATCCATTTAGGCCTGAACCTTGAACACTATTTCTTAGTTGGTATGTAAAGCCTAGTAGCTTCCAAGATAAGTTCTTTGAATGCTTCCCATTTTGAGATTGCTGTTGGTAACATCAGTTGGTCCCACTGTATAGAATTTAAATACTGCCTCAGACCATCGTAGTCGCCTTTACGAAAGCAATAACCCTTCCCTTTACCCCTGATGGTAGTTACCTGTTTGAGTAAATCCCATTTGAGCACAATGTGATCACTGCCACCTAGTGGTTCATTTATCTGCAGATTCTTAATGCATGAAGAATCACTACTGATAATCAAATCAAGAGTATTACTCCCTCTAGGTGCCTCCCGAACATGCTGATTTAGAAAACAATCATCCAATAAATCCACAAAAGCCTTGCTAGTGTGTGAGTGACCAACTCACAAATTCCAGTCAATATCTGGGAAATTAAAATCCCCCATTACAAGACTCTCTGATTTACTGGCCCACTCTATCTCCCTGTACAGTTTCTTATTATACTCATCAGAGTCATTAGGCCTGTTAGTTTGTTATTTGGTTTTTAGGAGCATTAGCAACTAAGACCATATTGCTCCGGGATATGCGGTGGTCATTCCCTGACCTTTCCACATCCTCCGTATTTGGTGGTGACGGGCTCGAACCCCGGTCTAATCAAGAAATGTGTGCTACGCACTGCTGCTCCTTCCCACCTGGCTACGGAGGCGCCTCATTAGGCCTATAGCACACTCCTACTCTCAGTTTTGATTTTGATCTCCCAATGCTTATGTCACACCAAACTGACTCGACACTGCACTGTCCAGCAATCAACTGGCTTCATTTCCTTGGATTTTATGTGTTTCTTAATTAATAGCATAATCCCTCCTCCCTTCCTATCCTGTCTATCCTTTCTGTAGACATTGTACTCCCCAAATTCCAGTTCTGCATTACTTATATCTGTGTGACACCACGTCTCTGATATTCCAACAATATCCGCCTTTGATGCTTTGAACAATACCTCAAATTCATCAAATTTATTTACCAAACTCCTAGCATTGGTGTACATGCAAGTATACATGCACCTGTGTTTTTTCTTAACTACCCTAACACAACCCATGTGTTTACTTGTACCCCAATGACTCCCAGCAGTCTCTGAAATATTCTGCATCTTATTTTCCAAGCTGCTGCTCATTCCAATAGAAGCAGTGCAAGAATCACTTTCACCTCTGCCATTGGCTACTGTTAATCTATTGGTCCTTATATCCCCCCCCAATCTAGCAGTTTTCCGACCCACCTAACACTGCCTCGATAGCATCAACAAACATTCTTGCACCGTTTGTATTTAAGTGTATCCCATCCCTGTAAAAGCAGTCTCTCCTGTTAACAAGTACAGACGAGGCTGAAAAAAAATTCTACCCCTTGAGCCTTGCACAATCTTTGCAGGGCCGAATTGATTGACAGGGCTCTCATCATATACTCCCACCTATCATGTCTGGGCAGAATGGCAGACACTTTCAAATTCAACCCTAATTCACGGCTTTTTTTCAACAGTGACCTGTACTTGTTAACTAATTCCGCCGGTCTCCTACTCTTAATATCATTAGTGCCAACGTGTACAACTATATCACCTTTTGTGCCCTTCTTTGCCCCTGGCACACTTACCCTGGTCCTGGTCTACCTATCCTTTTTACAAAGCATGTTTCCCGTTTCCCTGACAATAGAGTCACCAACAACTACTAGTTCCTTTGGGGCCAGCGCATTCTGCCTTGGAGGCTGCCGCTGTGATGCGTGATGCCCAAGTGCAAGATCTGGCGTTGGTGTGGGCAGCTGAGTGCTTGATGGGCCCCTCTCTTTTAATCCTTCGAGGGCATCCACCCTGTCCTTCAAGCTCTCATATAGGCTCATAACAACGCTGAGTTGTCGCCTCATTTCCTTACACTCCTTGCATCACGCACATACAAAGACATCCCCCATGGCAGTATCATGTCCCGTACCTGACTGCTCCAAAAACATCAAGCAAATAGTGCATTTTAAAAGGCTGTGATTCAGAGGGCAACTGCCCCCCTCAGTTCTCCCCTGAGCCACAGCACTCCCATTAGCTCGAGCCTTTTTCTTTGCTGCTCTGGTCTGAGTCATGATTTCGATTTAATTTCAATTTCAGTACAAAATTAAAACCCTAAACTTGTATCCCAACACAGTTATAACGCTATATTTATGTTTCAGTATCGAGTGTTATCTACGAAATCCCTTTATATAACTTCCGTATCAAGTGAAGTATTAATTATTTATTTTTGCTAATTATTTATGTTACGTAATCTAAGTTGTTATATGTATATAGTTAAAAGTACAATTTAGTTTACAATGAAGTTCAACAAGATTAATAGATTTGCTGATTAAATGACAATATTATATTATGTACTATACTATTTAGTTCCAGATATTTTGTATCGCGTAATAATTGCGGCAATTTACGAACGGTAAATCTACGGACACTTAAGTATCGATTAACTTCCAAATCTCGCTGTCTCAATTCAGAATAAACTAAGGATCCTGACTCGCTACTTACAGAAAATAATTTCATATAACAATTGGTTAATAAATCGGCTAAATATGGTTAAAAAAAAAACCTCTCGTTCAACAGAGCTGCAACTTGTAACACGTGGATTTGATACCCCAATGATACTTCAATGACAACCAAGGATTGGATGTGTATGCTTCTGTCTCCTTGTGCCTATTTTAACTCTCAGTCAATACTTACCTACTTCCTCCCTTTTAATTTTATTCAATTTAACAATCCCAACTAAATATTAACCACGCTGCCTAAGTAAGCCATCGCAGATTAATTCAAGGTGAGTATCGCTTTTTAAGCTTTCGCTATCCTTTACTAGTTAGTGCATAGCTTCATAGTGAACTTTCCATAATCTAAGGCTTTGAACTCTAAAATCTTTTTAGTCTATGCAGGATTTAGTCTTAGTGGATGAGTCCATTGTAAGGGAAATGGGAAACATTATTTGTAATAAGGATAGGTGAATTAGAACCAGTGTGACTTTTTCCAGTTATGTCATTATTTACTTTTGTGTTTGTCAGGAACAACACTAATGATGTTACTAACAAGATTGTCAAGATTTAATGGGGGTAAAGAGAGTATGATGATTCATGTGGAGACTAATGATATTAAACACACATGAACTGATGATTTGTTGGAAAAATATTGGATCATGCTTAAAAAAATGTTACAAGTTATATCAGAATGTGTATGCATGTGTGCCATTCTGTCCAGGCATAACTGTATGCTGAAAGCCTTGTGGATTAACTCAAGACTTGAGGAACAACTGCAAGGAATCGATTTTGTAGTTGTGGGATACCTTTGAAAAATAGGTAGTGCACAGATTTTGCCAGTATCATTATGGATACCTTGAGGGTTGTGGGAAACTACTAATTGGGGGAGGTGGGTAACATAGATACACATTTAAATCATTGGGAAGTTAATCTTAACAGCTTGGGAAACAATCTTAACTCCAATTGTTGCGTCAGGGTATTTAACTATACAGGGTGTTTCAGTTAAACGTTTCAGAACTTCTAAGAGGGGTAGGGTACATCCTGACAACTCGAAATCATATAGCAATGTGGGGTCGGAAATGCTTTCCTGAAGCGGTGTTGTACACAGAAGCACCATAAAGAAAAGAAACCGTAAGTGAGAAATCGTTTTAATAATACATGAAAAGAAGCAAAAGGTACATGGATTAAAGTAAGTGTACGAAGTTTCTTCCATGGGCTACAATGCACGCCTCACATCTCCGACGCATGGACATCCGAACATTCTGGAATACTCCAGGCGAATTTCGAATTTCTTCGGCAGCTACTGCGATTCTTGCAAACAGCTCCTCAGCATTGTCAACAGGGGTGTCATAAACTAGCGATTTCATATGACCCCAGAAATAAAAATCAAGACATGATAGGTCGGGTGACCGAGCAGGCCAATGCACGGGACCACCACGTCCGATCCACTGTTGACCAAATGTGACATCCAGGTAGTTACGAACATCTCCGCTATAATGGGCAGGGGCTCCATCGTGTTGGAACCACATTGTCTGTTGCGTCGATGCAGAAATCTGTTCATCTCTCAAAAGTTATGGCAATACTTGCTGCAGAAAGATCAAGTAGATAGGTCCGGTTAGACCTATCTACTTGATCATCCATGTACCTACGGTAATCCATGTACCTTTTGCTTCTTTTCGTGTATTATTAAAACGATTTCTCACTTACGGTCTCTTTTCTTTATGGTGCTTCTGTGTACAACACCACTTCAGGAAAGCATTTCCGACCCCACATTGCTATATGATTTCGAGTTGTCAGGATGTACCCTACCCCTCTTAGAAGTTCTGAAACGTTTAACTGAAACATCCTGTATAAGAACACTTAGTCTCAACTGAATTTACAGTAACGTGAGGAGTGTCATCACCAAAACGGGTGAATTTGAACTCCTGGTTAGGGCAACTAATGCTAACATGATAAAGGTAACAGAAACGTGGTGTCACATTGGGACAGTGAGTTTCATTATTACTATGTACAATGTTTTTAGGAAGGATAGGGAAAATAGTAAGGCAACAGTGTCTTGCTTCTTATCAAAAGTAAATTATGTATAATGAGATTGTGAGGATTATGACAAGAGCCTCTACATGCAAATGGAATGGATGAGCAAGTGAAAGTATTTTATTATGGGTGATTTCAATTTGTCCCTAACTGATAGGACAATGTGGGAGGGAAACTTGCCAAGGGGAAAAAAAAATTAAATCAACTATATGACTGTTATTTGTATCAACATGTTAGACAAAATAATATATTAGACTTCATTACCATCATTCATGAACCAGACAATCTCACAAAGGCTAATAGCACAGGAAACATTAGAAGGAGTGATCATGGAAATCTAAGTGGGATGATGAGGAAGGGGAGAGAGAGAGAGAGAGAGAGAGAGAGAGAGAGAGAGAGAGAGAGAGAGAGAGAGAGAGAGAGAGAGAGAGAGCAGTTCTTAAAGGGGAGTAAATTTTAATTTCAAGAAAGAAAATTATGAAGCTTAAGATGCTATGTGGCCTCTATTAACTGGAGAAATAGCACACAAAGTGCAAATATATTAGAATTATGAGAATTATGTATACCATAATTCTAATATAGTAATATAATATAATAATTCTAATATTCTACCTTTAAAGATAGTCACAGAAGCCTTAGAATGTACCACTGACATTTCCATATACCACTATGGAAAAGTAGCATGAGGATTCAAAGGTAGATGAATAGTGAGCTTGTCAGTCTAATAACATGAAAATAAAAAGGTTGGCATGGACATTTACAGAATGACAAAAACATGCTTTCACTGAAAGCATTTTGTAATGAAAAGAATGCTTTTAATGCAAAATGCTTTTACATTAATATTTTTATTGAGGCCTATGGCAGCTAAACGTTGATACAAAACAGTACCACAGAAAGTTGAAAAAAGGATTATGAGAAATTAGCATTAGTAGAGGATATGATGCAAGAAAGCAAGATTATGCAGCATCAGCCAAAAAAATCTCTCCCAATTCATCCCTCCATTCGTTCCAAATGCTTGTCCAGCTCAATCTTAAATTTATTTAGGCTATTAGCTTCCACAACAAAAGATGGAAGCCTGTTCCACCAATCAACTACCCGCTGGCTAAATGCAAATTTCTGCACATCTGTTCTACAACTATCTTCCTCAATTTGAAACTGTTCCCCATCTGGTTCTTAGTCTGAGCAAGAGGAAGAATCCCATCAGCATTCAGCTTGCTCAACCGATTCAAGGCAGGCCTTATACATCTCAATCAGACCACCTCGCAGGTGCCTACTCTAAAGGCACTGCAATTTGCAGAACTTAAAGCCTTTCTTGGTAAGAGCACCCCTTTGTTCCCATTCTTTGTACTCGTTCTAGCAACTCTACATCATTCCTAAAATGAGGCCACCAGACCTGTACACAGTACTCTAGGTGTGGCCTCACCACTGCCTTGTATAACGGGATAATCACTTCCCTGTCCCTGCTAGCAAAATTCCTATATATCATTGACAAGGACAAGACTCCATGACCTGCCCTGGTAGTCCATCTGCACTGCTCAGCAAACTTCATATTTGACTGCACAATTACCCCCCAGGTATTTTTCACTTTCCACTTCCCTGAGTGTAGTGCCACACAGTTGGTACGTTTCTTTTTGGTTACTGTTACCCATATGCAGTACTTTGCATTTGTCAATGTTAAACTTCAGTTGCCACTTCTCAGCCCATTTTCGCAAATTATCTAGATCCAGCTGGAGTAGCATTCTATCATTACTGTCATTGACAACCCTGCCAAGCTTTGTATCATCTGCAAACTTTGACATTAAACCTAATGGTTATAAGAACAAAGAATGGGGACAAGAAGTTTTTCATGCACGAAAATACTACCAAGACAACATTAAATCAGATTTGGTCCTTGTGTATTTATTGGGTGTCAGAAAGTCTTAAACAGGTGATGCTGCAGATGAATTCAACAGTTACTTTGAGATTGATAACATTGATATTTACAGAAGAAAGGCCTTTCATAAAAGGGGAAACTGTATGAGTGAAGCTGGGAAGTCTGAAACTAGTAATACAGTAAACCCCCGCTATTCGCGGGGGTTACGTTCCTGAGAAATGTCACGAATACCGAGTTATGGCTCCCATAGTAATAAAGGGGTTCCGTTCCAAAGTATGAAATATATAAGAAAAACTAGTCTAAAATTTTGTCTATGTATGTATTATATGTACCTTCATAATATGACTATGTACATAAACAGTACATAGTGAAATGTAAGCATATGGCATCGAAATGAAAATAAGAAACAATTTAATATTAAATGTAATATTTATTACATTTCAAATCTTTCAAATCAGCGCCTTTGCTAGCTAAAAAATGTATCCCGCCAGTGCTATCACCAGTTTTGCTAAAGTGTTGATAAAGGAGTTTTGCCTTTTCACAAATGATGAGTGAACTTAATGGAATTTTATTTTGAGTTCGGTATTATATCCACAGATTTAAAGCCTTTTCTATTTTTTCTAATTTAACATCACGACTTACAGAGCAAATTTTTGAAGCAATTAGTGCGTTTTCATGGACACTAAGGCGGATTTTTTTCTTCGGATTTTTTGATTGATCGTACCATCGACTCATTAATTTTATAATGTTTTGCCTCTGAGGAGACACTTTCACCATTAGAAATTTTGTCTAATAACTCAATTTTATTCGCCAATGACATCACCTTCTTTGATATTTTCACATTTCCCTTGTTATTCGGAGCCATATTTTTGTACGGGTTAGAAAGAACTTGTCCACAATAAAGTCACTTTCTTCCATTGACACACTCGAAAAAGTCTGTTTTACACTGCAAAACGGTAGATTTATCACTTTTGTAAGCATATAAATTTATAAATTGATAAATTTATAAGCATATAAATTAAAAGCAAACGACGAAACCTTCCATGACAAGTGCATAGCACATACTGAACAAGGATTAGCGAGAAACATTCAAGTTCGTGATTTTGTCACCCCCCCCCATCCACTGAGCGCTGTTTTGACCGGGAAAGATGATTTTAGCCACGCCCATGTTTTTTTATGGCGGAAAATGTTCATGGCGATTTAAAATTCACATTTTTTTTTTTAGGTTTCATTTTATATTAAATCAGCGACCACGAATATGCGAAAACAGATACCGCGAATAGCGGGGGTTTACTGTATTGAAATTTCAGAAGTTATTTGCAAGATAAACTTTAGAGCCTAAAGGAGCTGATGACAAATACTCAATAATTTTGAGGGAGGTGGAAACAGAGTGGATTGAGTCATTAAGGTTAATAATGAGGGCATCATCGGATTCTGGAGAAATTCCCTTGGAGTGCAGAAGTGCCAACTGTATCATTAATACAAAATAAGCAGAGGCAAATAAACATCACGACTCTAAAACAACTTACCGGATTATAAAGGAACTCTCTAAAACATACATCCTGAAAACACTGATGATGAAAAATAAAAACAATATAAAAATAGGAAACACGCAAGAAATTAAAAAAATACGGAAAGAATATTACCAAACCCTGTTCAAAGGGAAAGGAAAAAACGGTCTTGCCTTAGATAATAGAAGAGACAAAGCACCCTTGATAACAAAAGAAGTTCAGAAAGCAATTAGCCAAATGAATGACAAGGCACCCGGAAATGATGGTATCCAAGCAGAACTATGGAAATTCGGAGGCGATGCAATGTTAAAACACCTCACACAATTGTTTTATCTAATTTTATTTATAGGTGATATACCAGAAGACTGGAAATGTGGAATAACAGTACCTATACAAAAAAAAAGGAGATAAATAAAATTGTCAGAATAATAGACCCATTACCCTTTTAAACCATATATATAAAATATTTATAAAGATCTTACAAAATAGGATAATTAAAACATATGAAGAAACACTTTGATTCTTGCACTGCTTCTATTGGAATGACCAGCAGCCTGGAAAACAAGATACGGGGAATTTCAGAGACTGTTGGGAGTCACCAGGGGTTGTGTTATGGTAGCTAAGAATAAGAACAGGTGCATGTATACTTGCGTATACACCAAAGCTAGGAGTTTGGTAAATAAATTTGATGAATTTGAGGTATTGCTCAAAACATCAAGGGCAATATTGTTGGAATATCAGAGACTTGGTGTCACACAGATATCAGGAATGCAGAACTGGAATTTGGGGAGTACAATGTGCACAGGCTGGATAGACAGGATAGGAAGGGAGGAGGGGGTTATGCTATTAGTTAAGAAACACACAAAATCCACCGAAGTGAAGCCAGTTTACATCGCTGGACAGTATAGTGTCGAGTCAGTTTGGTGTGACATAAGCACTGGGAGATCAAAATTGAGAGTATGAGTGTGTTATAGGCCTAATCAGGGCCGTGCGGTAGATTTTCTCAGTATGATGCAAGTCTTCGAAATGCCACCCCTTAAATGTTTTTTTCTTTAAAATAACCTTCAATTGTGATTTAAAAAAAAAAAAAAAACTGCACAAAATGTACGAATACTATTTTTATTTTTAAAATATAAACTACTTTAAAATAATGATATCAACTATCAACTACAACAATCTACTACAGTTTTACCCTTCTAACTTTAACTTTAGCAAATTCGTTAATTATGGATGTGTAGTCTAGAGTGATAGCCAATGTAGATTCAATAGAAATTAATGACAGATTTCTAACTTTTGTTTGGCTTATTGAACTTCTTAAGTAGTGTTTTATTAATTTTAATTTGGAAAAACTTCTTTCCCCACTAGCTACAGAGACAGGGAATGTTAATAAAATTCTCAGAGCTACAACAGTATTCGGATACAAAGTAATTAAGTTATTTTGGCACAAATAATTTAAAACATCCAAAGGTTTCATAGAATATAGTAGCATTCGGGATACATTATATAATTCTTCTTGAAGATCATTTGCATTTATATCTGATTCATTTTTGACCAAAAGTATTGATTGGAGACTGGTAGAATAATTTTCTAGCATTTTGTCATCTATATCCTTGAGTTTTAAAATGTCATATAAAAACTGAAAATTTTTGCAATGGGTTTCCAGAAGCGTGAATCGTTCATTCAGAGAATTAAGGGTAATGTCCAGAATATAATTGAAAAAGTTTATTTTAAATTTATTCTCCTCTGTTAAGGGTTCATCGACAGCTTCTTCATAGTCAAATTGATGCTTTTCCTTCTGGCTCTAACTTCAGTTTCAGCAGGAAATTCTGTACTGCATTCAAGATTCTCTGCAATCTGATTAGCAGCAATTTTCATCTGATCATATCCAAATTGTCTTTAACTTTTCACTTTTTGTAGAGTTTCTGATAACATCCTTACCCAATCTGACAAATTTATAGTTACAGAGTGCAATAGCTTCAAGACTGAATTTATTTCAAATAAAATATCATGCCAAAGAATCACACCACATATAAACTTGTAATTTTTAATAACTTTTGCTAACCCTCATGCTTTAACTTTAGTTTCTGCATCTCTGTTGACGTCTTCTATTATTTGGAATAATGCATCATAGATTTCGCAAAGTTGAAATCGTAAAGGTTTTAACGCAATATACTCTGCTTGACCACCTAGTAGCACTCAACTGTTTTAGAGTTAATTGTGAAACTTATTTTTTTAGCACTTCCCAACGCTTTGTAGAACCAGAAAAAAAAAGTTGTTGTTTCTGTAGAAGAAGACGCTGCATCATTCACAACTAGGTTTAAAAATTGACATTCGCAGGGCACATAAAACGCCCTTGGATATTTTTCAAGTATTCTATTTTGTACACCCTTTCTTACTCCTTTCATATTAGCTCTGTTGTCATAGCCTAGTCCTCTAAGTCCTCTAAGCCACTTTAACTCAAAACCTAACTTTTCCAAATGTGTCAGAATAAGTTCTGCCAAACGCTCTCCGGTTGAATTACTGGCTTCAAAAAAACCAATAGAGAATTCTTCAATTTCATATTTATTTTGAATGGAGTTAAAAGTGACAACTCTTATTGTTAATGAGAGCTGTTCAATATGACTTACGTCTGGGGTACAATCGGCAATTATTGAAAAATATTTAGCGATTTTTGTTATTTCGACAATTTTGCTTAAAATTACATTTCCCATCAAATTTATCAATTCATCTTGTATATTATTGCTTAGATAAGTCACAGACCATTTATTAGATTCGCGTTGAACTTTCCCGATATGTTCTTCCATAACTGGATCAAACTCAGAAAGCAATTCTGCCAACTTTAGGAAGTTTCCGTTATTAGGCTGAAACAAATGTTCAGTTGTTCCACGAAAAGCTAAGCATTGTGAGGCCAATAGTCTAATTACTGACATGATTCTTTTTAGAACTCCTCTCCAATGCTGAATTTCCATATCTATAATTCGTTGATATTCAGCGTCAATAGTTTTTTTCTGCTTTAATCGAATGTCCAATTCTTTCCATGCTCTAAAAGCATTTCTGCGATTTACAGACTTTTCGTGCATTGTGAGGGCTCTTATAAGATTTCCCCAGTCAGAATAGACTTTTTTGGGCCAGTCACTAATAGCAGACGAATTATCAAATAACATACAACAAAAGCAAAAAAACGGCATCATTTGTAACAGAGTAAATCAACCAACTTCTCTCAATGACTTCACCATTGCTCAACACTTTCAAATAATGCGAGGGCAAAAATCTACGCCTTCCTTTATTAATAGGAAACTCGAATTCTTTAATTTGATGTGGCCCCTCTCAGCCAGTATTTGACGAGTTTCAGATGACATGCAGAAAGCATTCCATAATGCAGGATCAGAAGGAATTTCGTTTAATATCTGCTGGCTGCCACTGTTACCCGGCTCTGTTATTTTTTGGCTCTTCAACAACTTCTTCCGGAAGTGATTGGGGCGGCACTGAGTTTTTATTTGGCAAATCCAAAGCAATCACTGTTGATGTGGATAGCTCATCTAAACAGGACTTTTGTACTAAGAATTCCTTCATAACATAGCTTAGCTTTCTTCCTTATTCTTCTTTCTTTAAGCGTTTCTTTTTATATTGACTTCCAGACAATAAAAATTCACAGTCCTTCGCAAAGATGCAACCGCGGGGGGGTGTGTGTTTGTCACTGAAATTGATTAAATATTATGATGCTTATCATGCTATTAAAATAGGGTAGATAAAATAACGACAGAAATGAGTTGCAAAGCTAGTAAGATTTGTAGGTAACATAATAAATAGATAACGAATATCTGTCAAATTGACAGCTAGCAGCCGTTTTCACATATGCTTTTCTTTAACTTGTTATTGTATTGTCTCCACTTCGACGTATATGAATTTGGTAAAAATAGAGCAATAAATAACGAATGCAGAAGTAGGCAAATGCAAATATTTCCCAAGCAACTCTCTCTGTATCACACACAGGCACACGTTCCGCACCTGAGATATACCCAGTCCATGCAAATGCTACTTTTTAATTCGAGTCCCTATTGTCATAACATAATCATTTTCAATGATATTAAGTAACTACAATTGCTGTAAAAAACAATAATTCCCTGATCTGATCTACTTTTTAAACACAAAAACTGAATTAGTATAAATGCAAAAATATTATACTGATACAGATATATTATATATCTGATTTAAACACAGCACAGCCACTTCTCAAGACAAACTAACATTAAAATCAAATATTGTCAATAATTGTAAGCTCAAAGAAGAATTTTCAACACGTAACATGTGCAATTGTCATTTGTGATAATTGCCGCCTCAGCTTTTAGGAGCGGCCGCGCGGTATAATACAAACAAAAATAATAGCTTCACGCTGCCAGACCAAAAGTCTTTCGGTGAGCACTCAGCAACGATGCACCTGCACCGGAAAAGAAATCAAAGGGTACCAAAAGCGCTTAGGCAGAGGCGTGCGATAAATCATAAATCGTATACATCAATATCGAAATAACATAGACCAATATAGAAAAGCGTTGCATTAAGATTTTTAATTATTGAATGGTTCAAATTGTATTTTGATTTCGCTGCTTATGCCACTAATGAGTATAATAAACAATGCCTAATGACTCTGAAGAGTACAATAAACAATTGTACAGGGCAATAGAATGGGCCAGTAAATCAGAGAGTCTTATAATGGGGGATTTTAATTTCCCAGATATTGACTGGAATTTGTGGGTTGCTCACTCACACACTACCAAGGCTTTTGTGGATTTACTCGATGATTGTTTTCTATATCAGCATGTTCAGGAGGCAACTAGAGGGAGTAATACTCTTAATCTGATTATCAGCAGTGAATCTTCATGCATTAAGAATCTGCAGCATATAGAGGAACCACTAGGTTGCAATGATCACAGTGTGCAGAAGTGGGATTTACTCAAAAAGGTAACTAACATCAGGGGCAAAGGGAGTGGTTTTTGCTTTCGCAAAGTCGACTACGGTGGTCTGAGACAATATTTAAATTATATAGTGTGACCAACTGATGATGTTACCAAAAGCAAATTCAAAATCGGAAACTTTCAAAGAATTTATCTTGGAAGCTACTAGGCTTTACATCATCATCAGCCATTTTCAATCCACTGTAGGATGAAGGCATCTCCAGGAACTTTCCAGTTCCTTCTGTTTTGAGCACTGGCCATCCATTTACTACCCACAAACTCATGAATTTCATCTATCCATCTCCTATTGTTGCCCTTTCTGCCTTTTGTCTTTTTCCAACCTTAGCATTGAAATCACCCACAATAATAGTGTAGTGGGTTTTCTGCTCATCTAGAAGACTATCAATTTCAGTGTACATTTCGTCAACCTCTTCATCATCATGGCTCGAAGTTGGTGCATAAATCATTATAACCTTTAGCTTGTACCTCTTAGAAATCTTGAGTATTAGTCTTGACACCCTTGTTAATGTACTTTTGAATTCCAAAATATTGTTTTTTAAATCTTTATGGACCAGAAACCCAACTCCACCTTCACTCCTTTCACTGTTTCCATTGGGGTACAGCAGATTTCCACTTGATAAACTTATAAGTGATTCATTTCTTCTTCTTGTTTCAGCCAAACCGATGATATTCCAATTCACATTTTCTAATTCCTTTTCCAGCTCTAATATCCTGTCTTCGACGATGAGTGATCTTACGTTATAACAGGCCAAGTTCAGTTTCCGTGAATGGCAGCCTGGTCGTACCCAGAGATTCTTAGCACCTTCTCCTTCCACTCTGATCCTCTCGCTGCCATAAGAGGGGGAGTGAAAGCCGCTGGGGACTGAGGGCCATTTGTTTTATCGTGCTGTCATATGCTGGAGGGTTTGGTCTTTTCCTCTTCACACTGACCAGGGGTCTTCAAGAGAACCACTCTACACGTTCATTGCCACCTAAGTGATGTAACAGGGCTTACCATCGAGAAGGTGGGCATGAGTGGATTTTAGGGAGGCAGGCCAACCGGACTTCTCTTAAATCTTCTGTAATAGAGAGATATTGGATTCATCAGTGTTTTAGGCTGAGTGTCTGATAAAACACAAGATACCTGTTCCCCTCTAAGCTTTACATACCAACTAAGAAATATTGTTCAAGGTTTAGGCTTAAATGGATGTCAGAAGAACTAATGAGACATATGGTTGTCCTCTGAATCACAGTCTTTTGAAATGCACTGCTTGTTTGATGTTTGTGGACAATCAAGCATGGGACACGATATTGCCAAGGGAAATGTCTTTGTGTGTGCGCGATGTAAGGAATGCAAGGAAATCAGGTGCCAACTCGGCATTGTTATGGGCTTATATGAGAGCTTGAAGTACAGGGTGGATGCCCTTGAAGGATTAAAACTGAGGAGACCATCAAGCTCTCAGCTGCCCCATCAATGCCAGAGCTTGCACTTGAACATCACTCAACACAATAGCAACCCCCAAGGCAGAATGCGCTGGTCCCAAAGGAACTAGTTGTAGTAGGTGAAAGAAAAAGAAATATATGTTCCCTGTTTCTATTGTCAAAGAAACAGGAAACATATATTGTGCAAAAAGGATACATGAAACAGGATCAGGATATGTCTGCCAGGGGCAAAGGTTGATGACATTGTGGGCAAGATATTATCCTTTAAGGACACAAAGGGTGATACTGTTGTAGACGTTGAAACTAAAGATATTAAGAGTAGGAGACCGGCAGAATTACTTAACAAGTACAAGACAATGCTGGAAAAAAGCTGTGAGTTAGGGTTGAATTGGAAAGTGTCTGCAAATCTGCCCAGACACGATAGGAGGGAGTATATGATGAGAGCCTTGTCGATCAATTCGACCCTGGAGAGATTGTGCAAGGCTCAAGGGGTAGAATTTTTCTTAGCCTGGTCTGGGCTTGTTAACAGGAAATACTGCTTCTACAGGGATGGGATACACTTAAATATAAAAGGTGCAAGAATATTTGCTGATGCTACTGAGGCAGAGTTAGGCGGGTAGGAAAACTGCTAGATAAGGGGGATACACAGACTAATAGATTAACAGTAGCCACTAGCAGAGGTAAAAGTGATTCTTGCACTACTTCTATTGAAATGCAATTGAGCAGCAGCAGCCTGGAAAGCAAGGAAATGGGAATTTCCAGGACTGCTGGGAGTCATAGTGGAACAAGTTAATACCTGGTCTGTGATAGGGTAACTAAGAGTAGAAACAGGTGCATGTATACTTGCATGTACACCAATGCTAGGAGTATAGTTAATAATTCGATCAAGCTTGAAGTGCTAGTCAAGACATCAAAGGCAGATACTGTTGGGATATCAGAGACAGTGTCACACAGACATAAGCAGTGCAGAACTGGAACAGAATATAAGGAAGTGCATCAAGTTGATGTGGGTGGACAATGCAATGTTGAGTCTATTTGTTGTGACATAAGAACTGGGAAATTAACCCCAGGGGCTCACATCTGGTGAGTATGGGCTTGGCACACCCAGGGTCCTGAGCTGGATATCATCATTCTCCTCTTCCTTGGTGATTCCTTTCTACTCTCTCTCTCTCTCTCTCTCTCTCTCTCTCTCTGTCTGTGTCTCGGGAATTTTTGTTTTGGCTGGTGCAGCATAAGACTCAGGCTTCCTTGCACCATATAGCTAATAATAATAATAATAATAATAAAGGAAAAATGAGAGTATGTGTGTTATAAGCCTAATGAATCTGATGAGTATAATGAGCAATTGTGCAGAGAAATAGAGTGGGCAAGTAAATTAGAGTGTCTTATAATGGGGGATTTTTATTTCCTGGATACTGACTGGAATTTGTTTGTTGGTCACTCACACATTAGAAAGGCTTTTGTGGATTTAGTGGATGATTGTTTACTATAGCAGCACGTTCGGGAGGCAACTAGAGGGTGTAATATTCTTGATCTAATTATCAGCAGTGATTCTTCATGCATCAAGAATCTTCAGATAAAGGAACCACTAGGTGGCAGTGATCACAATGTGCTGAATTGGGATTTACTCAAAGAGGTAACTACCATCAAAGGGAAGGGTTTTAGCTTTCGTAAAAGGTGAATACGGTCTGAAACAGTATTTAAATTCTATACAGTCGAATTAACTGATGATGTTATCAACACCAAATTCAAAATGGGAAGCATTAAAAGAATTAATCTTGGAAGCTACTAGGCTTTTCATACCAACAAAGGAATATTGTTCAAGATTTAGGCCTAAATGGATGTCAGATGAACTAATTAGACATGTGACAGAGAAGAAAAATGCATGAGATATATATAAATTAACATGTGACACAGAAGCCTATGATAGATATAAGCTGGTTAGTAACCAAGTTACAAAGGAGGTTAGGCAGGCGAAGGCAGATTACGAGAAATCCTTGGCAAAGGAAGAAAAGAAAAACAGCAAAGAGTTCTTTACTGATGTAAACTCTAGAAGGAAGGGGATGAATCAGATTGGGCCACTTGATATCGATGGTTCAACTGTTGATGATCCTGCTCTGCTAACGAACTAAATGAATATTCTTCATCGACATTCACAAATGAGGAGTTATTCAGGGAGGGGGATGCCAGAGGTGTATTCAACTCTGATAGTAAGCTAGATAATCTTGTAATAACTGAGAGTAAAGTGGAGGAGAAATTGTTGAAGATAAACACAAGAAAGGCATCTGGGGTGGATGGGATCTGTCCAGTTATATTAAAGGAGGCAGCAAAGGAAGTAAGGAAACCTTTAGCCATAATTACGAGAGCATCCTTGGACTCAGGGGAGGCACCCATAGACTGGAGATGTGCAAATGTGACCCAAATCCACAAAGGAGGATCAAAGGAAGACACAGGTACGGACCTATTTGTTTAACTTCTGTTCCAGGGAAATTAATGGAGGCACTGGTTAAAGAAACATTGCAGGATCATCTAGACAAGACTTCAGTTATAGCTTGGACACAGCATGGGTTTGTAAAGAGGAAGTCTTGTCTGACTAATTTGATTGGATACTATGATGTAGTCACAAAGGAACTGGATGCAAAGAATAACTTTGATATTATATATTTGGATCATAGAAAAGCCTTTGATACTGTTGCACATGGAAGGCTGCTGCACAAATTGGAACAGTGTGGCATTGAAGGCAAACTGCTTCTATGGATAAAGGGATGGTTGAGTGAGAGAAGACAGAGAGTGGTAATCAATGGACACTGCTCTGCGTGGACTAATGTTTTTAGTATTTATATTTATGTTTCTGTATTTATAAACGATATTGATGATGGTATATCAGGCTTAATGTCCAAGTTTGCAGACGATACAAAAGTTGGCAGGGTTGTTAATGACACTAATGGCAGTAACACTGCTGGAACGGGATCTAGAAAAGTTGAGCAGATGGGCTGAGAGGTGGCAAATGAAGTTTAACCTAGACAAATCTAAAGAACTACATATGGGAAACAGTAATCCCAGAGTCCCAATGTCAGTGTGGTGCCACAGAGTTGATACATTACTCTGGGATTATTAATATTATTATTTATTTATAATCCCAGAGTAACGTACCAACTCTGTGGTACCACACTGACAGTGGTAGAGATTGAAAAGGACCTGGTGGTAATTGTGCAGGCAGATATCAAGTTTTCTGAGCAGTGCAGATGGTCTGCAAGAGTAGCTCATGGTGTCTTGTCAACGACATACAGGAATTTTTCTAGCAGGGA
The DNA here is from genome assembly GCF_048544385.1 of Mastigoproctus giganteus. Taxonomy (NCBI): domain Eukaryota; kingdom Metazoa; phylum Arthropoda; class Arachnida; order Uropygi; family Thelyphonidae; genus Mastigoproctus; species Mastigoproctus giganteus. The sequence goes on from NC_143581.1 coordinate 120,886,064, forward strand.
TAAAAGGTGATTTTCTTCTTACATAAGGCAATTGTCAGGCCACACCTTGAGAACTGTATACATTGGTGGCCCCATTTTAAGAAGGATGTAGAGCTGTTGGAACGGTACAGAGAAGGGCAACAAGATTAGTGAATGAAACAAAGGGTTACTCTTACGAAGAAAGGCTTAAGTTTTGCAAATTACAGTGTCTGGAGAATAGGCACCTGCGATGTGATCTGATTGAGGTGTATAAAGCCTTGAATGGTTTGAGCATGCAAAATGCGAATGGGATTCTTCCTCTTGCTCAGAATAATTGTCTGAGAGGGCATAAATTCAAATTGAGGAAAGGCGGTTGTAGGATAGATGTGCAAAAGTTTGCTTTTAGCCAGCAGGTGGTTGATTGCTGGAACAAACTTCCATCTGTCGTTGTAATTGATAGCTTGAATAGATTCAAGGCAGAACAAGACAAACATTTGGAGCGAGTAGATTGGTGAAATAAGGGTTTTTTTTCTATTTTTTGGCTGATTCTATATAAGCTGGCTTTCGTGCATCATGTGCCTTTGCAAATGCTAATGGCAGAGAAGAAAATGCACGGGATACATTTAAATTAATGGGTGACATGGAAGCCTATGATAGATAAAAGTTAGTCTGTAACCAAGTCACAAAGGAGATTAGGCAAGCAAAGGCACATTATGAGAAATCTTTGGCAAAGGATGCAAAGAAAGACAACAAAGAGTTCTTTACCTATGTAAACTTTACCTATGTAATCCCTTTACATAAGTAAAGAGTTCTTTACCTATGTAAAGGGATGAATCAGATTGGTCCACTGGATATTGATGGTTCAAATTCTGATGATCCTGCTCAGGTGGCTAAAAAACTAAAATAATTGAGTATTTTGCATCTACATTCACACATGAGGAGTTATTCAGGGAGGGGAATTCCAGAGGTGAATTAAACTCTGGCAGTGAGCTAGATGATTTTTTAATAATTTTGAAGATAAATATAAAAAAGGCACCCAGGGTGCATGGGATCTATCTAGTTATATTAAAGGAGGCAGCAAAGGAAGTAAGCAAACCCTTAGCCATAATTATGAGAGCTACTTTGGACTCAGCGGAGGTACCCATGTACTGGAGATGTGCAATTGTGACCCCAATTCACAAAGGAGGATCAAAGGGCGACACAAATAATTATAGACCTGTTAGTTTAACTTCTGTTCCAGGAAAATTAATGGCAGCACTGGTTAAAGATGCACTGCAGGATCATCTAGACAAGACTTCAGTTATAGCTTGGACACAGCATGGTTTTGTTAAGGGAAAGTCTTACCTGACCAATTTGACTGGATACTATGATGTGGTCACAAAGGAACTGGATGCAGGGAATAACTTTGATATCATATATTTGGATCTTAGAAAAACTTTCGATACTGTTGCACATGGAACATTGCTGAACAATTTGGAGCAGTGTGGCATTGGAGTCAAATTGCTGCTATGGATAAAGGGATGGTTGAGTGGGAGAAGACAGAGTGGTAATCAATGGACACTGCTCTTTTGTGTACTAATGTTATCAGTGGAGTCCCTCAGGATTCAGTGTTGGGTCCAATGTTGTTTTCTGTATTTATAAATTATATTAATGATGGTACATGGAGCTTAATGTCCAAGTTTGCAGATGATACGAAGGTTGGCAGGGTTGTTAAGGACTCTAATGACGGTACATTGCTGCAACAGGATTTAGAAATTTTGAGCAGATGTGCTGAGAGGTGGCAAATGAAGTTTAACATTGACAAATGTAAAATACTACATATGGGAAGCAGTAACTAGTATCAACTCTGTGGTACTACAGTGATAGTGGTAGATAACAAAAAGGACCTGGGGGTAATTGTGCAGACAGATATGAAGTTTTCTGAGCAGTGCAGATGGTCTGCAAGAGTAGTTCATGGTGTCTTGTCAGTGATATACAGGAAGTTTTCTAGCAGGGATAAGGAGGTGATTATCCTCTTGTATAAGGCAATGGTCAGGCCACATTTTAGGAAGAATGTATAGCTGTTGGAACCAGTACAGAGAAGGGCAACAAGATTAGTGAACTGAACAAAGGGTTGCTCTTATGAAGAAAAGCTAAAGTTTTGCAAATTACAGAGTCTGGAGACTAGGCACCTGCGAGGTGATCTGATTGAGGTGTATAAAGCCTTGAATGGTTTGAGCATGCTAAATGATGATGGCATTCTTCCTCTTGCTCAGAATAATCACCTGAGAGGGCACCTCCGTTCGTTCCAAATACCTGGCCAGCTCAGTCTACATATTTCCACAACAAGGGATGGAAGTCTGTTCCACCAAGCAACTACCTGCTGGCTAAATGGGAGTGTTTTTTTTTTTTGACTGATGCTGCATAAGCTTGCATCATATGCCTCTACTAATGCCAATCTGTATAACCACATGTTGAAGTGTTTTCCTCCCTGATATTTGGTTTTTTTTCCAAGAGCCCTCTGAAAGCAATCAGTCTATATCAGATCAAGTTCAGCTGAATATTGAGTCTGTAACATAATTCATCTCTAATACTACTAAATAACACTGACTCGAATCTGTAAAATGTCTTTATTATGATAAAATAAAATAAAACACATGCGTACCGATTGTATAACTATATGTTAAAATATTAAAACAAAATAAAATAAATGTTGTATAACAAGAATAAAATTCAATGAAATATATAAAATTAAAAGTGATAAAAGTTGTTGAAAATCAGCAGAACGACTAATATAAGAGCTTTCGGCAGCAGCGGCCGCCTTCATCAGCTATAGTGGTTGCAGGATGACCGACAATCTATATGTAACACACATCTCAGGGTCTGCGACATGAACTATGGTGTCTGTGCATGGTTCATTTCTTGTGCATTGGAACCGGAAAATGGACGGGCCACTCTAAACTATTTGTCTCTTCATAGGATAAGGGCTTCGAAGAGTGGATGAATGCGACAGTCCTTATCCCTATTAAGACTGTAGCGCTCGGACTACAGTTCATGTCGCAGACCTGCTGAGATGAATGGTACATATAGATTGTCGGTCATCCTGCTATCACTCATAACAATATTCATATTGTTATGAGTGATAATAATAATTTGTACATTATTGATATGTAAAACCTCAAGACAATATTTTTTTAATATGACCTTTTTTTGTTTCTGAAGTAGAAACAGTGTGGGTCAGGTTCACGTGTGATTCCAGTTACTGCAGTGAGAGTTGGTTCTAACAAAAAGGGCATGTGCAGGAGTACTGTTGGTTCTAATATCTTTCATGCTTTTGGTTTTCATAAAAAAAAATAATAAAAAATATAAGTGCAATAGTTTCCTTGCAGGTGCCCTATTCCAACAGACCCATCAGCAGATCAACAGATGATTGTCCCACTGGCTTTCAGACCTGGCATACAGGTCTGAAAGCCAATTGGGACAATTACATCCTTGTCTCTGCTGGCAAAATTTCTGTACTTTGTATATCATTCCCAGAACCCAATGAGCTGTCTTTGCAGCTTATCTATGCTGCTCAGATAACTTCATGTCAGACTATGCAATTATCCCCCCCCATCCTCCAGGTCTTTTCATTTCTATACTATGAGGGGGTGATCATTTAATTCGTGGGTGAGTGCAAGAGCTTATCTTAATTGTTGTCATCTGAATCTTCTGTGGATTTCACTTTCTCAAAATACTCTCCCTTGAACTTTACACACTTTTGCCACAGTCGTACACACGCATTAAATGCTTCTTGCAAGCCACTTTTTGAAAGACTGTGAAGTGCTCTGTGAGCATTGTTGTCGGACACACAACTCTTGCCTTTCAGAGCTTTCATCAGACATGGAAAGAGGAAGAAATCACATGGGGCTAAGACCAGTGAATAAGGGGGATGTGTCAGAACCTTGGCACCTATGGCAGTGATCACTGGCTGCACATTATTAGCCATATGGGGCTTGGCATTGTCTTGATGGAAAAATCACTTCACACCGGAAAGTTTTTAACATTTCTCACGAATGGCATGGAGAAGTTTGACTCTGAGAACCTCAGAGTATGCTTCCTTATTAGTAGTTGTTCCAAGAGACACAAAATGAGTAACAAGAATGCCTTTTATGTTAAAAAACACAAGAACCATTTGTTTGTCAGCTGAACGAGAAGCTTGAAATTTCTTAGGTCTTAGTAAATCAGAATGCCTCCACTCACTCAACTGTTGTTTTGTCTCTGGATCATAGTGAAACATCCAAGTTTCATCACAATATGTCCGACACAATACTTGCTTCAAAACTATCGTTGGTGACATGGGGCTAAAAAAATTTCTTCATGTAGCACTAGCTCAAGAAGTACTGGCGCACGTGCACACACACACACACACACACACACACAGTCTGCTCAGTAGTGATCAGGGAGTCCTAATAGCGGCAGTTATAGAAAGTTTGCATGGTAAACATCAAATCTTGTACCAGCCCGTGAATTAAATGATCACCCCTTGTATATTGAGTGAAGTAAAACAATTAATATGTTATTCTGGGATCACTGCTTCCCATATACAGCATCTTGAATTTTTCAATGTTAAAACTCCAACTGCCACTTCTCAGCCTATCTGGCAAATTTTTTTTAGATCCTGCTGCAGCATCATACCTGGAAAACCTCTATCTGCAAATTTTAACATTAAATTTGATATTCCTTTATCAATATTGTTAAAAAATATTGAAAACAGTAAAGGGCCAAGCAATAAACTCTGAAGGCCTCCTCTAATAACATTAGTACACAAAGAGAAGTGCCCATTAATAACCACTCTCTCTGCCTTCTGCCACTCAACCATCCCTTTATCCACAGCAGACTTTCATGTGGAGCAGTTTTATAGAATACAACTTGTAAGTAAAAAGCTGTATTTGTGTTTGACAAATCGTATCTAAATAAATAAGAATATTACATTTAATTTTCTGATAAGTATAAATAATCAGCAATTTTTTAACACAAAATCTTTCTTTTTTTACCATATCCCATAATTAGTATCATTAAAAACAAGAGAAAAAAAATACACACCATATGAGCTGAATCTCTGAAACAAAAGGAATAATAATTGTTTAAAAAAAAAAAAAAAAAAAAAAAACGTAGCCTAGTGGTTCCTAGAATGATTTAAAAGTAAACCTTCATAAAATCACAAGAATCATGTTAGCATTAGCAGAGGCATATGATGCAAGAAAGCAAGCTTATAGAGCATCAGCAAAAAAAAAAAAAAAAAAAAAAAAACACTTTTCCACTTCACTGATCCATTCATTCCAAATGTTTGTCTAGTTCTACCTTGATTTTATTTAACCTGTCAACTTCTACGACAGATGGAAGTTTATTCCAGCAATATACCACACACTTGCTAAAGGTAAATTTCCGTACATCTATTCTACAACTGTCTTTCCTCAATTTGAATTTATGTCCCCTCAGATGATTAATCTGGGTAATGAAGAAGAATCCCATCAACATTAAGCTTGCTCAAACCATTCAAGGCCTTGTATACCTCTATCAGATCACCTTGCAGATACCTAGTCTCCAGACACTATAATTTGCAAATCTCAAGCCTTTCTTCCTAAGAGCAACCCTTTGTTCCATTCACTAATCTTGTTGTCCTTCTCTGTACTCATTCTAGCAGCTCTACATCCTTACTAAAATGATGACCCAAAACCTGTATACAATACTCAAAATGTGGCTTTACCATTGCCTTATACAAGGGGATAATGATCTCTATATCCCTGCTGAAAAATTCCTGCATATCACTGACAAGATACCATGAGCTACTCTTGCCAACTGTCTGCACTGCTCAGAAAACTCCATATCTGACAGGGCATTACCTCCAGGTCCTTTTCATTCTCTACCACCCTAAGTGTAGTACCACACAGTTTATATGTTACTCTGCAGTTACTGCTACTCATATGCAGTACTTCACGTTAGTCAATGCTAAACTTCAGTTGCCACCTCTCAGCCCATCTGCTCAACATTTATAGATCCTGTTGCAGTACCTTACTGTCATTAGTGTCATTAACAACCCTGCCAACCATTGTATTGTCTGCAAACTTAAGACATTAAGCCTGATATACCTTCATTAATATAATTAATAAATACAGAAAACAACAATGGACCCAACACTGAACCCTGGGGACTCCACTAATCGCATTAGTCCATGACGAGCAGGGTCCACCGATTACCACTCTGTCTTCTCCCACTGAACCATCCCTTTATCCATAAGAGCATTTTTTTTTTTTTTTAATGAAAACCCCAAACATGAGAGGTATTAGAACCTATAGTACAGTCGGTCCTCGTATAACACGTGTTTGCATTACACGAATTCGATCATACACGATTTATAAATAGGGGAACGTTATTTTATATAACACGAATCGAATTCGCTTATGCACGATTCGCCTTTGTGTTTACAAGAACTGGCAGTCGAACGCGGAATCACCCCAACCGAACGCAACACGATAGGAATGAAGAAGATTCTGAAAATGTATTTATGTGTTTTATATCAGTGAAGGGGAAACACATTTCACCATAATAACGTAAAAAGTAACACAACTCCAGCTATCGGTATAATTGCAAATACAATTAGATAGAGTTTACTACCAGTTTATAACAGATTCCACTAGCAGAAACGAAACTGGAAATTGTTTTTATTGTTTTATGGTAGTAACCCCCAGAAATGTGCTTTAGTAAAATGTGGGGTGTTAATAGTGTATCTCGGCCTTTACGGTGTTGTTTATTCAGTTGCTATACGCGCGCAGCTTTGTTTATGTGTATCAAGCGTGCCTCCTCGTTTTGTAATTGCGCTTTAGTCCCTAAAAATGAGTAAAATACTTAAAAGGTGTGAAAAGGAAGCGTCCAGGCGAAGACACTGCAGATTCAGAGAGAGAAAGAAAAAAGCAATATCGATAAACAGAGGCGGACTGGGTCAAAAATTCTTACGGGAAAATTTATAGTGGCCTCATACTATGGTTTATGGCCAAAATTACAGCGGCCTCCGGCCCACCGGGGTTTCCCGGGTAAGGCTTATGGTCACTCCGCCTCTGTCGATAGAGAAAAAAATATGAAATTGTGAAACGCTTTGAGCGAAATGAAAGAACGTGTGATATTGCACGTGCCGCAGACCTAAATGAGGCAACGCCGAGAATTACAAAGAATGCGGAGAAAATAAAAACAACTTTCATAGCGGGAACAACTCAAAGTGTAATTAAAATCCATTAGATTAAGACACAAATAATTGGAAGACATGGAACGGCTGTCATCTGTTTGGATAGAAAATCAAACAAAAAACAAGTTTGCTTACCATAGAAGCAAAAGCATTAGCAATATTTTATTACGTAATAGTCATAATAAAATACGTAAGCATTTTATTACGACTATTTTATTTAATATAATAAATTTTTTACGAATAAAATACGTATTTTATTCGTAAAAAATACTTTTTTAGTATTAAAAAATACTAAAAATACTTTATTATAATATAATAAATAATATTTATTTTTTATTATATTATAATAAAAATATATATTATTTTTTTATTACGTATTTTAATCATTATAAAATACGTAAGTATTTTATAACGATTAAAATTACCCGATTATTTATTGTGTTTGGTAATGTTTTGGTTCCAAATGTGTGTGCAATCTTGGGTGGTCGGCACCTAACCCCACTTTTCCCATAGGGCCTGTTGTTTATATTGCACGATTTTGCATTGCACGAGGGTTTCTGGGAACACAACTATCGTGCTATATGAGGACAGACTGTACTTAGTACCGTGCTTGGGTTGGAGGTTGAGAAGACGAAAGAAGATTTTTTTGACATTAGACTTGGACTTCTGTAGTTGTTGTTATTTGGTTTTTAGGAGCATTAGCAACTAAGGCCATATTGCTCCGGTGCGGTGGTCATTCCCTGACCTTTCCGCATGCTCCTTATTTGGTGGTGACGGACTCGAACCCCGGTCTAATCAAGAAGCGTGTGCTATGCACTGCTGCTCCTTCCTACCTGGCTACGGAGGCGCCTGGACTTCTGTAGACTGGAATTTTCAGGAAATGCATATGAAGGAAGGTTATTCCAGAAAACTGCAGTTAAATGAATAAACGAGGAAGATGAAAAGTTGGTTCTGTGAGTTTGAAGTTGGGCAGTAAATGGATGTTGGCTGGTGGTGGCATGTGTTCGGACTGTTTTGAAAAAGAGAGCGGGAATTATAGAAGCCAATTCAGAAGAACAGTGGCCATGGAAGAATCTGTAGAAAAGGGATGCAGCAGAAACAGTACGTCTATGAGACAGTGAGCAGAGACACTGTTAGTGCGGAGTCATTAATTAACCTAATTAATTAACCTTCTGAATGGAATCTAGACGCCTGAGAGAACAATATTCTATGCTATTTGGAAGAAAAGTAACACCGAGCGAAAGAGAAGACCAAGTTTTTTTAGATGCAGAGAAAGCAATATTTGTAATGTGCTTGTGCCAAGAGAGATTAGAAGTCAGGGCAATCCCCAAAAGAGATATATCAACTTGCCTAGAAATCTGAGTGTTGCCAAAGATAAGCATAGGAGCAGAAGAATACTTTTTGCGAGAAATAAGACAAGGCTGAGTTTTAGAAGAATTGAAATCAACAAAGTTGTCTTTGCCCCACTGGAGAATTACCTGGAGGTTGACATTTAAGGAATTGGTAGTGGATATCCGAGCAGTTGAAACTGATAGAGCAGGGCAAAATTTCTCAAAATGGAAAGTGGAATGCAATGTGCTATCATCGGCGAAATTATGGATAGGATTTCCAGTCAATGAAAGGTCATTAATATATAAGAGGAAAACAGTGGGGGAAAGAACTGAACCATGGGGAACACCAGCATTAGTGGAGAAGTTAGAATACAGAGAGCCATCACCCTCAGTGAGTGATCACAGATAAAATTGGATAACCAATTAGAAAAAAACGGTTGGCAAACCATAAGACTGAAACTTCTTTAGAAGACCTTTATGCATTCACAAACCAAAAAAGCCTTTGAGATGTCAAGAGCAACTGCTTGTGTTTCACCAAACTTTTTCCATTGAATTTGTCCACAAATGGGTAACATATGCCAGAATATCACCATTGGATCGATACTGGCGGAATCCATACCGACGATCGTTAAATCAGATGGAAGGTTTCTAGGTAGTTTAAGAGTTGGTGGTTAATTGATTTCTCCATTACTTTAGAAACAGTAGAAGTAATCGTAATTTGCCATAATGCCATACTGCTCCAATTTGTACAGTAGTCTTCCATGTGCAACATTGCCAAGAGCTTTCCTAAGATCCAAGTATATGATATTAGCATTAGCATTAGTAGAGGCATTTGATGCAAGAAAGCAAGCTTATGCAGCATCAGCCAAAAAAAAAAAAAAAAACCCCACTTCCACTTCACCTCTCTGTTCGTTCAAAATACCTGTCCAGCTGAGCCTTAAACTTATTTAGGCTATCAACCTCCACCACAAGGGATGGAAGTCTGTTCCACCAACCAACCACCCGCTGGCTAAAGGCATATTTCCGCACGTCTATCCTACATCTGTCTTTCCTCAATTTGAATTTATGCCCTCTCAGGTGATTTTTCTGAGCTAGAGGAAGAATCCCATCGGCATTGAGCATGCTCAAACCATTCAGGGCTTTATACACCTCTATCAGATCACCTCGCCGGTGCCTAGTCTCCAGACACTGTAATTTGCAAAACTTAAGCCTTTCTTCGTAAGAGCACCCCTTTGTTCCATTCACTAATCTTGTTGCCCTTCTCTGTACTCGTTCCAGCAGCTCTACATCCTTCTTGAAATGAGGCCTCCAGACCTGTATACAGTACTCTAGGTGTGGCCTGACCATTGCCTTGTACAATGGAATAATCACCTCCTTATCCCTGCTGGAAAAATTCCTGTATATCATTGACAATACTCCATGAGCTACTCTTGCAGCCCGTCTGCACTGCTCAGAGAACTTCATATCTGCCTGCACAACCACCCCCAAGTCCCTTTCATTCTCTACCACTGTCAGTGTAGTACCACAGAGTTGATACGTTGCTCTGGGGTTGCTGTTTCCCATGTGTAGTACTTTACATTTGTCAATGTTAAACTTCATTTGCCACCTCTCAGCCCATCTGCTCAACCTTCCCAGATCCTGTTGCAGCAGCATAGTGTCAGTAGTGTCCTTGACAACCCTGCCAACCTTTGTATCATCTGCAAACTTGGACATTAAGCTTGATATACCATCATCAATATCATTTATAAATACAGAAAACAATAATGGACCCAACACTGAGCCCTGAGGGACTCCACTAATAACATTAGTCCACGATGAGCAGTGTCCATTGATTACCACTCTCTGTCTTCTCCCCCTCAACCACCCCTTTATCCATAGCAGCAATTTGCCTCTAATGTCACACTGCTCCAATTTGTGTAGCAGTCTTCCATGTGCAACAGTATCAAAAGCCTTTCTAAGATCCAAGTATATAATATCAAAGTTATTCCCTGCATCCAGTTCTTTTGTGACTGCATGTGAAGTCTTGTCTAAATGATCCTGCAGTGCTTCTTTAACCAGTGCCTCCATTAATTTTCGTGGAACAGAAGTTAAGCTCACAGGTCTATAATTACTTGTGTCAGCCTTTGATCCTCCTTTGTGAATTGGGGTCACATTTGCACATTTCCAGTCTATGGGTACCTCCCCTGAGTCCAAGGAAGCTCTCATAATTATGGCTAAGGGTTTGCTTACTTCCTTTGCTGCCTCCTTTAATATAACCGGATAGATCCCATCCACCCCGGGTGCCTTTCTTGTGTTTATCTTCAACAGTTTCTCCTCCACTTTACTCCCAGTTATTTCAAGATTCTGTAGCTTACTGCTAGAGTTGAATACACCTCTGGCATTCCCCTTGCTGAATAACTCCTCATGTGTGAATGTCGATGCAAAATATTCATTTAGTTTGTTAGCTACCTGAGCAGGATCATCAACAGTTGACCGATCAATATTAAGTGGACCAATCTGATTCATCCCCTTCCTTCTAGAGTTTACATAAGTAAAGAACTCTTTGCTGTTTTTCTTTGCATCCCTTGCCAAGGATTTCTCGTAATCTGCCTTCGCCTGCCTAACCTCCTTTGTAAGTATCCCATGCATTTTTCTTCTCTGCCATATGCCTCATTAGTTCATCTGACATCCATTTTGGCCTAAACCTTGAACAATATTTCTTAGTTGGTATGTAAAGCCTAGTAGCTTCCAAGATAAGTTCTTTGAATGCTTCCCATTTTGAATTTGCTGTTGGTAACATCATCAGTTGGTCCCACTGTGTAGAATTTAAATACTGTCTCAGTCCATCGTATTCGCCTTTACGGAAGCAATAACCCTTCCCTTTACCCGTAATGGTAGTTACCTCTTTGAGTAACTCCCACTTCAGCACACTGTGATCACTGCCACCTAGTGGTTCATTTATCTGCAGATTCTTAATGCATGAAGAATCACTGCTGATAATCAAATCAAGAGTATTACTCCATCTAGTTGCCTCCCGAATATGCTGATGTAGAAAACAATCATCCAATAAATCCACAAAAGTCCTGCTAGTGTGTGAGTAACCAGCCCCCAAATTCCAGTCAATATCTGGGAAATTAAAATCTCCAATTATAAGACTCTCTGATTTACTGGCCCACTCTATTTCCCTGTACAGTTCCTTATTATACTCATCAGAGTCATGAGGCCTATAGCACACTCCTACTCTCAATTTTGATCTCCAAATGCTTATGTCACACCAAACTGACTCAACACTGCACTGTCCAGCGATGTCGACTGGCTTCACTTCCTTGGTTTTTATGTGTTTCTTAACTAATAGCATAACCCCTCCCCCCTTCCTATCCTGTCTATCCTTTCTGTAGACGTTGTACTCCCCAAATTGCAGTTCTGCATGCCTTATATCTGTGTGACACCACGTCTCTGATATCCCAACAACAACAGTCACATGCCTTTGATGTTTTTAGCAATACCTCAAATTCATCAAATTTATTTACTAAACTCCTAGGATATCAAAATTATTTTTTGCATCCAATTCCTTTGTGACCATATCAGAGTATCCAACAAATTGGTCAGACAAGACCTCCCCTTAATAAACCCATGCTGTTGTTATTTAAAAGATATTGGCACAAGAGCAGCTTAGGCTATAATGCGCCTAGCCTAGGTTAACCCATGCTGTGTCTGAACTATAATCGAAGTGTTGTCTAGATGATCCTGCAGTGCTTCTTTAATCAGTGCCTCAACTAATTTCACAGGAGCAGAAATTAAACTAATAGGTCTGTAAATACTTGTGTCACCTTTTGATCTGCCTTTGTGAATTGAGGTCACATTTGCACATCTCCAGTCCATGGGCACCTCCCCTGAGTCCAAGGAAGCTCTCATAATTTGAGGAAGGAAGTTTGAGCATGCTGAATGCTGATGGGATTCTGCCTCCTGCTCAGAATAATCACCTGAGAGGGCATAAATTCAAATTGAGGAAAGACAGATGTAGGAAAGATGTGCGGAAATTTGCCTTTAGCCAGCGGGTAGTTGGTTGATGGAACAGACTTCCATCCCTTGTTGTAGAAGTTGATAGCCTAAATAAATTGAAGGCTCAGCTGGACAGGTATTTCGAACAAATGGAGAGTGAAGTGGAAGTGATTTTTTTTTTTTTTTTTGGCTGATGCTGCATAAGCTTGCTTTCTTGCATCATATGCCTCTACTTACGCTAATGCTAATAATTATGGCTAATGGTTTGTTTACTTCCTTTACTGCCTCCTTTAATATAACTGGATAGATCCTGTCCACCCCAGGTGCCTTTTTTTGTTTAACTTCAACAATCTCTTCCACTTTGCTCTCAGTTATTAAAAAATCATTTAACTCACTACTATAGTTTAATACACCTCTGGTATTTCCCTTCCTGAATAACTCCTAATGTTTAAATGTAGATGCAAAATACTTATTCAGTCTGTTAGCTACCTGAGCAGGATCATCAACAGTCGAACCACTGATATGAAGTGGACCAATCTGATTTACATAAGTAAAGAACTCTTCGCTTTTTTTCTTTGCATCCTTTGCCAAAGATTTTTCGTAATGCGCCTTTGCCTGCCTATCCTGCTTTGTGACTTGTTTACAGACTTGATTATTTTATTACTTATATTTTCCATAGGTTTCTGTGTCACCTGTTAATCTATATGTATCGTTGCATTTTTCTTCTCAGTCACATGTCTCATTTGTTCATCTGACATCCATTTAGGCCTAAATCTTGAACAACATTTCTTATTTGGTATGAAAAGCCTAATAGCTTTCAAGATTCCATTTAGAATCTGCTGTTGGTAACCTATCAGTTGGTCCCACTGTACAGACTTTAAAAACTGTCTCAGACCACTGTAGTCACCTTTACGAAAGCAAAAACCCTTCCTTTTACCCCTGATGGCAGTTACCTCTTTGAGTAAATCCCATATCAGCACACTGTGATCACTGCCACCTAGTGGTTCCTTTATCTGCAGATTTTTAATACTTGAAGGATCACTACTGATAATCAGATCAAGAGTATTACTCCCTCTGGTTGCTTCTCGAACATGCGCTGTAGAAAACAATTATCCAATAAATCCACAAAAGCCTTGCTGGTGTGCAAATGACCAATCCACAAGTTCTAGTTCCAGTAAATATCTGGAAAATTAAAATACCCCATTATAAGACAATCTGATTTACTGGCCCACTCTATTTCTCTGTACAGCTGTTCATTATACTCATCAGAGTCATTAGGAACCTGGTCAAAACATCAGATGTTTTGCTTCCCCAGTGCTTATATCACACCAAGATGACTCAACACTGCACTGTCGACCCATAACCACTGGATGCACTTTCTTAAATTTTATGTGTTTTGTTCTATCCTTCCTGTACACACTGTACTCCCATCTGTGTAACACCACGTCTCTGATATCCCAACAATATCTGCCTTTGATGTTTTGACCAGCATCTGAAATTCATTAAAGTTATTTACTACATTCCTAGCACTAGTGTCCATGCACCTGTTCTTATTCTTAGATACCCTAACATAGCCCATGTATTTACTTGTTCCGCAATGACTCCTAGAAGTCTCTGAAATCGATCGCAACTTGTTTTCCAGGCTGCTGCTCATTCCAATAGACGCAGTGCAAGATTCACTTTCACTTTCACGTTCACAGACTAAAAGATTAATAGTAGCCTGCGGCTACTATTAATCTTTTAGTCTGTGAACCCATCCAATCTAGCAGTTTTCCGACCCACCTAACACTGCCTCATGCCTCAATAGCATCAGCCAAATATTCTCGTGCCCCATCTATTTAAGTGTATCCCATCCCTGTAGAAGAAGTCCTGTTAGCAAGCACAGAACGGGCTGAAAAAAATTCTACCCTGTGAGCCATGCACAATCTCTCTCTCTCTCTCCAGGGCCGAATTGATTGACAAGGGTTTCATCATATACTCCCTCCTATTGTGTCTGGGCAGAATTACAGACACCTACAAATTCAACCATAAATCGCAACTTTTTTTCCACACTGACCTGTACTTGTTAAGCAATTCCACCCTTCTCCTACTCTAATTATCATTGGTGCCAACGTGTACATCAATATCACCTGTTGTGCACTTAAAAGATGATATCTGCTCTACAACATCATCAACTTTTGCTCCTGGTAGACATACCCTGGTCCTATTCCACCTATCCTTTTTGCATGATATATTCCGTTTTCCTGATGGCCTTGAAAATTGGGGATTAAAAAAAAAAAAAAGAATTATGTGTTTTGTTATGTGTTTTGTTAAAATCTTATGATAGAGTATTTTCTGGTCTGATTTCATAAAAGTTTGGTAAAAAAATCAGAACTTTATTGAAATTTAGTATTTAATATTAATAGTGGACAAGAAAGCAAGCTTAGACAGCATCAGAAAAAAATAATAATAAAAATGTGTGTACCTTGTATGCACAAAAGATATTTTATTTGAAAACATTCTTGGCTTGGAGGAGGTTATCAATTTTTTTTTTTTTTTTTTTTATGAAAACCCCAAACACTGAAGGCATCAATACCTATAGCACTTAGTACCGTGCATGGGTTGAAGGAGAAGTATGGGGGAGGGGATGCCGGAAACTTTGCTCTAGAGACTAAACATGGGTTTCACACCACTTCAAGCCTCCAAGCAAAGTGGTGGTATTTCACCGGTTGATGAAAGTCATCTACCAACTTAATAGCCTGATTGGCCATTTGATTGCAGCCATTTGTTGGATAGTATAATGTCGCAATCATATTTCCTGCAGGAAGTACTACTGTAACAATATAAGTATTTGTCATATTACCGTAACAATAAAAGTAGAGCAATACCTCGCTTAGCACAGCTTCAAATAGCACGGTTTTCAATTATGTTTAAGTCTGTGAAAAAGCCTTTGGTATCAGGTTCCATAATAGTAATAAAATTTATTGCTTTATGACTATAATGTTCCATTGCCCAGAAAGCTCCTGTTTGTTTATATTTTTGTATCTTAACTTATAATAAATTTATTAGTTTTCAGAGGAAGCAATAAATTTTATGACTACGTTAAGCCGAAAATTTACAGTAATAGCCGAGGTACACGTATATATATGCTGCAGTGCTAACTCTATTGTCTCACATGCACATGTGCCAATAGCTCTCCTCATGTAGTCAGCGGCAATGTGCAACAGTGTTCAGTGTTCCATCCTGATGAGACAAGGTGATAGCTTTTCAAACTTTTCAATTAACAACTTATTTTTTACCCCTTTAAATTATATGCTTTCCCCTGATTCTACCGTTCCATCTTCACACACTTTCTCACAGCCAGAATTAATAAGATTTTCCATCAGAAACATTGACTGGAATGCTTTTGACTCTTCCATTCTTCTGGACCTTGACGAACAGAAACTTGCTTCTTTTGAAACCTCACCTATTTCTCATCAAGTGAACTATATTCAAAATGCTATAATAAAAGCGTCATATAAGTCTTCTAGGAAAAAGAGGGTTAACCAGAAGACGTGCTCATGGTGGACGCAGGAGTTATCGCAGTTAAGAAGGGAAGTTCATCGAGCCCGTAGGTACTACCAAAGGCATAGAGACTGGCCCCAAGCCGACGTTAATCGTTTTTACCAGCAGTATTCTTCTTTGAGGAAAAGCTACGTGAAGGCCATTGCCTCTCGAAAGCGTGAAACGTGGATGAATTTCGTTCACACCTCTGGAAATGCTAACCCTTGGGGTCTTCTATACAAGATTGTAAGAGGAAAAACCTCTAGTTCTAACATATTTAGCTCAATTGTGGCAGACTCCGTGGAAACACTGAACTGGCATGATTCTACAAATGCAATCTTAGATGCTCTTTTTCCGTTGGATGATCCTACCTCAGACTTACCTATTCACTCTAAAATCCGATCAGACAATGAATTTTATGTGTCCTCAACAACCACCGAACCTTTTGCGTTGGATGAACTGCAGGCTGTCTCCCATAAAGTTAATGTTCAGAAGTGCCCAGGACTAGATCTTATAGAAAACATTTTTATCATCAGAGTCTTGAAATTAAAACCTTACGTTCTTCTAAACTTATTCAACAGATGCCTTCAGGAAGAAACTTTTCCGGAAATTTGGAAGGTCGCTCTAGTTAAGTTGATCAGAAAGCCGGATAAGCCTCCTGGAGCGGCTAGATCGTACAGGCCGATCGCTCTGCTGGCTAACTTGGGTAAATTGCTAGAGCGACTAATGGCCATTAGATTGAATACCCTACTGGTAGAACAGGATCTGCTTTCAAGAAGTCAATATGGGTTCTGTCCCGGACGTTCCTGCGAGGATGCTCTTGTGGACTTTGTCTCTTCAGTTCAAAACTCGGTACATAAATATACCCTGGCCGTTTTCATCGACTTCGAGGGTGCCTTCGACTCCCTTTGGTGGGAGAGCGTCCTGGAGCGTCTGCGATCGGCTAGGTGCTCCAACCACCTTTACCTTTTAATCCGCAATTATTTTGCCAATAGAACCATAATAGTCAAGGCTAAACATAGCCAAGTATCAAGATCAGTATCTAGAGGGTGCCCACAAGGTTCTATATTGGGTCCTTTTACATGGAACATGGTGCTGCAGCAGTGGCTCTCCCGATCTTTCGGTAACGTAAAAATAATAGCGTATGCAGACGATCTCACCATCTTGGTAAATGGTAACTCTAGGGCCGATCTGGAAAATACCGCAAATTTTGTTCTCCGGGATCTCTACGATTGGACTGTGGCCAATAAGCTTAAAATCAGCTTGTCAAAAACAAAGATGATGATTCTTGGATCAAAGTTGGATATCACTCGTCCTCCGTTGGTCAAGATCAACAACATTCGTCTCCCCATAGTTAAAGAGTACAAGGTTCTAGGAGTGGTAATTGATTCCAGTCTCAATTTTATTCCTCATTTGACAAACTTATCATCAAAAATACGTAGATTTACTGGTGCAATTGTTAGGGTGTCCCGTGTTGAATGGGGGCTCTCCAGAAAAACTTTAAGGATTTATTACAATGCAGTTTTCCTCCCTCTAATCACGTATGCTGCCGGTGCATGGTTTCACAGGGCACGGCTCAAACACTTCATTACAAAACTCGCCTCATTGCAGAGAACCATTTTGCGGTGTTTAGTTAAGGCATGCAGGACAGTCTCGACGCAAGCTCTGCAAGTACTAGCCGGAACATTACCTTTAGACTTGCAAGTTACTTATAGAGGCTTTTTATACAGACTGAAAAGGCAGATTGAGACCGAATTTCTTGGAATAACCATCAACCTTCAAGATGATGCTAAAAGAGAAAGAAGGAGACTGTGGAACGAGTTAGTAAACATTTGGCAGTCTCGATGGGACACAGCTCCCGTTGGTGCAACAACGAGAAAATTTATACCACAAGTTTCATTTCTCCTTGATAAACGTGTTCGATTGTGGTTTTGTATGGACATATTCACGTCGTACCTGTTGACAGGACATGGATCGATGAACCAGAGTCTTCTTAGGTTCAATTTATCACAAACAGACCTCTGTTCGTGTGGATTACCAGAGAGTTGGGATCACATCTTGTTTCATTGCTCCCTGTATGACGATCTCAGACTTCCTCTTCAAGCACTTACTAATTTTCAATCAGGACAGGAGTCGTCTCTGCTTCAAAGCTCGGAGTCATTTCAGATTCTTCAGGCTTTCGCTCAAGGCGTATTTCTTCGAAGGCGTTCAGTGTCAACAGATCCCAACAGAATGCAGCACAACGGTCCTGCTGATGCATAGCTGGTTAGATCTCCTTTAATAATACATAAACTCAAATCCTCAAGAAATGAAATTTTCCTCGGCCTGCAGACAAAATTAAGTGCTTTCTTCCTTTTTTTTTTTTTTTTTAATTTTATTTATTTTTATTTATTTATTATTATTATTATTTTTTTTTTTTTTTTTTTTAATTTTATTTATTTTATTATTTAGTTACATAAATGTTTTATTTTAATAATTTTGGTTCCAAATCCAGCACCACGGGTGATCCTTTTTTTTTCTTTTTTTTTTTTTTTTTTTCCCCTCTGGAATGGGCCCCCAGAGGATCCTGGCCTACCTTCTGACAACATTAGGTGGGTCAGAGTCTCTCTTGAGACAGTACGTGCTTTACATGGACTGGCCCACCTTCCCGTGGTGTGGACGAGTACCCAGAATCATCTGTCCAGGTGACTGATGCTTCTGGGTAGCCAAGCGGCCAGAACAGAACAACAAAACACACACATAATACACACAAACCGACGTCACACACATATCTGGCCCATTTGTAGTGCTACTGTTCTTCACAGAGATACGAGGCGGAGTTGAACAAACGTTCTAGGAGCCGCCCTTTACATATACACATGTCCACACACACATGTCCACACCCCTTTAAATATGAAACGATGGGTCAAAAAAGGAAAAATAATGAAAGCGGTGGAGCTACTAAATGTAAATGGCTTACATTAAAAAAACTTGATATTATCAAGTGCCATGAAGATGTTGCATTGTATGCCGAAATTGTGTGGGAAAATGGAATGAATGAAGCCTCAGTTTGAACGATTATTTGAAGGAAGGATCAGGATAAAGAGCAGGGAATTTCTACAGCATTTTACATAATGAAAATTATAACTAAGCAAAGAAGCTCTCTTTTGATTAATATGGAATGTCTTTTATTAATATGGATAGAAGATTGCAATCAAAAGAGAATTCCTGAGTCAAAACATCATTCAAGTGAAAGCCATGAGTCTTTATAACACACTCAAGGAAAAAGAAGAAAATGAAGAGGAGGAGACTAAAGAAATATATACAGCCAGTTATGGTTGGTTTTTCTGATTTAAAAACTATGTTGGGCTTCACAATATTTGTATCTCAGGTGAAAGTGCAAGTGCAAACAAAGTTGCTGTTGCAAGATTTCACAGTGAATTGAAAGACATCATTGAAGAAGTGGCTATAAGGACGAACAAATTTTCAACATTGACGAAACTGGACTGGCCTGGAAAAAAAATGCTATCACCAACTTTTTTAGCTGAAAATGAAAAGGCTCAACTTGGATAAAAAGCTTCAAAAGATCATTTAACACTTTTGTTGGGTGGAAACTCATCTGGGGATTTTAAATTGATTGAAGCCTCTACTCATGTTCAGAGCAGAAAACCAAAGAGCTCTAAAGGGTTGCGTAAAAAACACATTGCCCATAATTTGGCGATCCATTAAGAAAGCATGGATTACAAGAGAATTGTTCACAAATTATTTTTGTCCGACGGTTGAACGTTACTGCAAAGATGAAGGGATGGAGTTCAAATTTTGTTGCTTTTAGACAATGCACTAGGCCATCCACCTGAAATTTCTGATCCCAATGAAAATATAAAAATATGCTTTCTTCGACCTAACATAATGTCTCTCTTACAATCCATAGATCAAGGCGTAATTAGCGTAATAAAGGCACATTTAAGGCATATTATCTGCAGCGAACTTTCTCCCAAGCAATTGAAGACTGAACAGGAGTGAGATCACCATCTTTACAAACATTTTGGAAAAATTATAACATCGCAAATGCGATCAAAAATATACCTACATCTTGGCTAGAAATCACTACTAACAACAGGCGTTCTGTTTGGCAGCATGTTTTGTTCCATTTGGCAAATGACTTCACTGGTTTTGAATCGCAATTTCAGATAATTACCAAAGACACTGTGAAGATCAGAAAAGACTTGGGGTTTGAAACTTTCGACATTGCCAATATAATGACTGCATCGACTCACATGCAAATGACTTAGATGATGCAACTCTCATTGAAATTGATGAGCAAACTGCATATGATGAAGAGGAAAACAATTCTGAAGTGGACAACACTCAATTTGCATCTAAAGAATTTTCAACAGAAGAATTGGGGAAAGTTTTTTGGAGTATGACATGGCCTGCCAAGCAATTATGAATAGAGATCCGAATGTCGAATGTAGCATCAAGATATTGCAAATTTTTCAAGATGGGATTCGATTCTACAAAGACTTGTATGCTGAGAAAAAGAAGAGACGACTTCACCAGACTTCATTATTGAAATACTTAAATAAACAATAAAGCTTTTTTCTCATCTCTCATGATGTTACCTTTTCATTAATAAAATTTTTGCAATATTTTTTTATTTCAAATCCTTTTAATTGGCCTATCAAGTGCAAATTTTTTATAGATTTATTATAATTTGTTTAGAGACTGTTTCTCTGGTACACATTTAATTAAAACCCATTTTAATTATACAGTAATACCCCGAAGTTACGCGATAGGTGGGTCCGACGAAAATCGCGTAAGTCGAATTCGCGTAAGTCGGGGTACAACTTTGCATATAAATACATATAAATTTTGCTTAATTGGGACCAAGGACTAACAAAAACACTAGTTTAGAAGAAAAATATTAATAAAATTGCAGTTCTTTATACATATTAATACAAAATATGTATTAAAAAAACAAATGACTTACGTTAAAAAGTTATTTCGATGTCGATGGCTTCATAAAATCTAACAAATTCGTCTGACGACACAGCGCGTTCTTTTTTTCACGCAGAATTTCTTCGTAGCAAGCTAATAATTTTTTTATTCCTTGCTTTGTAGCTATAACGCGTTCTTCGTTGGAGTCTGTTTTCTAAAATTTTTAAGCCCTTTACAATTGAGCCCTTTTCAATTTTCAACCTCTCAAGTTTGCAATTGTCATGTGCTTTTCGCCGTTGCTTCGTTTAGGCCTGTAGCACGTGCAATATCACATGGTCTTTCATTTCGCTCAAAGCGTTTCACAATTTCATATTTTTTCTCTATCGACAGAGGCGGACTGGCCATAAGCCTTACCGGGGAAACCTCGGTGGGCCAGTGTGATTTTGGCCATAAACCATAGTATGAGGCCACTATAAATTTTCCCGGGTAAGAATTTTTGATCCAGTCCGCCTCTGTTTATCGATAATTGCTTTTCTTTTTCTCTCTGAATCTGCAGTGTCTTCACCAGTACGCTTCCTTTTCACACCTTTTAATTAAGTATTTTACTCATTTTTAGGGAATAAAGCACAATTACAAAACGAGGAGGCACGCTTGATACGCATAAACAAACCTGCGCGCATGTAGCAACTGAATAAACAACACCATAAAGGCAGAGATACACTATTAACACCTCACATTTCTAGGGGTTACTACCATAAAACAATAAAAATCCAGTTGCGTTTCTGCTAGTGAAATCTGTTATAAACTGGTAGTAAACTCGATCTAATTGCACTTGCGATTATACCGATAGCTGGAATTGTGTTGGTTTTTACGTTATTATGGTGAAATGTGTTTCCCCTTCACTGATATAAAAAACATAAAAGCAGCAAAGTTGAATTTTGTTCATCTTTCGCTCTCATTCTCCGCCGTCGCACCGTATATCGATAACATATGAAAAACGACCTTGAAGATAGTGGGTGGCAGCGTTGCCAAACGAAAAAATCAAGAACCGCGTAACTCCGAGTTCGCGTAAGTCGGGGTAGCGTAAGTCGGGGTATTACTGTACCTCAATCAGCATGGCTTCACATAACACGGAACAGTTTTGGTACCAATTATCAATGCTATGCGGGGTATTGCTGTATTTGTCAGCAATTTCTTTTTTTGTTTTGCATTTTCTCTCAATTTCAACTACAAGATCGGATACCTCTATTTAAGCTGTTTTCCACACATTTATATAGGTTGCAATCACAAGTATACATCTCTTTCTTCAGTTATCATAAATTAATTGTATCTTGTCTTCCAGCTGAAATTATGGAAATTTGTGAATGATCAATAAAATATTTACAATACAAAAGATCTTTTTTTTATTTTGTAATCAATATATACAAATCAAAATACCTAAAAAGAAACGTGAGGGATATTTCACATAAAATCGTCTACCATGCGAAGTGACGTCATTTGTTTTTTCTTCACCTCAACCAAGGAAATCTGATTGGTCATGAAAAATATGAAGCGGAAGTGACATCATTCGCAGCCTCCACAAGATGTGAATTATCGTAACTTGTATTGTTGCAATCACACTTTTTGTAGCTGCCATTTTATTGTAGATGCTGCCATTTTATTGTAGATGCTACCATTTGATTGTAGCCATTCAAATGGCTACAATGAAATGGGTAATTAGGCTACTGGCTTGGATTTCGCTGAGTTTGCATCATTTAGGAAGTGATGTAATTTGCTTCATTTCTGCGTGATGGCAATCATGCAAAGCTATCAGTTACACTAATTTTATATAATTGATAAGTTGTGATTAAGTTGCATTCTCAAAGAGTATTTAGTAAAGAAGCAATACTTCACTTGTCAAGAGAATTCAATCAGCATGCAAAAGTACAATTCTTACTCAGCTGCTACAGTTGATGAAGTTGGAATACTGTTTGAATGTCTGGACAGTTACAAATAAGATCTATATTTCTGATTTTTGAGGTAGCAAAGATATATAATTATCTTGTGTCAACATGCTTACCTGATAGGCATTTCTAAAGAATAAAATGGATTTTTTAATGCATAGTCTGCATAAATTTCATACATTCTTTTCAAAAGGTTCTCTATACCAGCTTGTTTTGGATCAGCTACTACTATAAATTTTATTCCTAAAAAAATAAAGAAATACAATAAACTAATTAATTGAAAAACACCCAAAACACAGGTATATTTCCTATTTAAAATTATTCAGCTAATCCTAAATTACGAGATAAAGTATGACTTAATATATTAAATTATAATGACAGTATGAACACCCATGTAAATAAAAGTTTTAAAAATTTAATCTATTCTTAGGTTGGAGGTCCGATTATATCCATTTTAATAACAATATTTTTTCGAACAGAGAATTTTGATAGTTGAGAAAAACAGATTGCATATTTTTTGAGGGGGGTGAGGAAAGGGGATTTGATTCTTAAAAACCAGATCTTGGAATGTACTGGTTAATATTAGTATTAGTAATGGCCGCATGGTGCAAGAAAGCCTATGGCTTATGCTGCACCAGCAAAAAAAAAAAAAAAAAAAAACAATGATAACAAATAAAAATAAATAATAATAATTAATAAAAGAAAAGGAAATTAAACCTATCATCCCAGGCGCTTCCCACCCAAAGGTACTATCCACATGACCTTTCAATTTCCCCAAACTGCCAGCCTCTACCACCCATGTAGGCAACTTATTCCAGTAATTTATAACTGGCTGGCTAAAATAAAACTTCCTGCAGTCCAATCTAAACATCCCCCCCCCCCGTAACTTGAATTTATATTCCCTACTTCTAGCATCTTGAAAATTGAATCTATAATCTTGAAAATTTCATCCTCATTCATTTTACTGATGCCTCTCAGAGCCTTAAACACCTCAATCAAATCTCCTCTAAGGTGTCTAGTTTACAAACTCTGTAACCCACACATTCGAAGTCTTTCTTCATAAGGATGCCCTTTTGCCGATCTCTCCAGGCGAGTTACCCGTCTTTGCACCCTTTCAAGAAGCTCGATGTCTTTCTTTAGGTGCGGTCTCCATACTTGAATACAGTATTCCAAGTGTGGTCTAACAAAAGCCTTATATAATGGGATTATCACGTCCCTATCACTACTTGCAAAAGTTCGATAGATCATCGATAGGACACCATGGGCCTTCCTTGCAACCTGTTTACAATGCTCAAAGAATTTCATGTCTGACCGTATCGTAACACCTAAGTCCCTTTCCTCCAGTACTGGGTTTAGTTTAACTCCACCGAGTGAATAAGTTATTTTGGGATTACTGTTTCCCAGGTGTAATACCTTACACTTTGTTTGATTAAAGCATAGCTGCCATTTTTCTGACCATTCCTCAAGTCTATCTAGGTCTCTCTGAAGAAGCTCAGCTTGAGTGTTCATTAACTACTCTACCAATTTTAACAACATCTGCAAATTTAGACATCCCACGCCGTCTATCCCTTCATCGATGTAGTTTATGAAAATTAAAAACAACAGTGGTCCTAATACTGATCCTTGGGGAACCCCACTTCTTACATCAACCCAATCTCAGGAATAGACGTTTATCACAACCCTCTGCCTCCTGCTATCCATCTAAGGATTTTCCCACTGATTCCAACCTGTTCCAGCTTACAAAGCAACTGCTCATGTGTGACTGGGTCAAAAGCTTTGCTGAAATCTAAATTAACAATGTCGAAATTATTCCCTAAATCCAGCTCATGAGTGACCCTTTCAAAATAGTGAAATTCATGTTTAACCAGATTTGTTAAACATGATTTTCCCTTTACGAAACCATGCTGAGTATCCTTGAGAATTTCAATTCGATCCAAATGATCCTGAATTCCACCCGTGATCATTGCCTCCATGATTTTCCCTACCACTGAAGTCAGACTGACAGGTCGATAATTTCTCATTTCACTCTTAGAGCCACCCTTATGTATGGGAGATACATAAAGGTAGGAGATACATTAAACGTACATGATCTGACGATTTGTTGGAAAAATACAGGACCATGCTGAGGAAATGCTGCGAGCTAGGCCACAATGTCTATGTGTCTGCAATTCTGCCCAGACACGATGGTAGGGATTATATGTTAAAAGCCTTGTGGATTAACTCAAGACTTGAAGGACTCTGCAAGGCTTTAGGGGGGAAATTTCAATTAGCATGGCCCACACTTGTAGGTAGAAGGAATTTGTTTTGTAGAGACGGGATACACTTAAACAAAGGTTGTGTAAAAGTTTTTGCCAGTATTATTGAGAATACCTTAAAGGTTCAGTATTACCCACATCCCCCCTAACTGCTAGTTAGGGGGTATGTGGGTAATACTGACACGCGTTTATCTGATAATTTTGGTCAAAGTAAGTCTTGCACATACCTCAAGAATTCTTATCTGTTACCCCAACTTGACATATCTAGATGTTCTGGGGGCAGAAATGTTTCAAGTGAGCGGGTAGTTAATGCCAGGGAAGAGAACCTAAAAAACTTCAAGGGTTGTGTTAGTGTTGTTAAATATACAAGAACAGTAAGTCTTAATTGTTTATATAGTAATGTTACAAGTGTCGTCAATAAATTTAGGAAGGATAGGGTAGATAGAAGGGGAGGTGGGGTAATGCTTCTTATCAGAAGCAGCGTGAGTGTGACGATAGCTTATCCGGATTCAGACGTTTCACATGCTAGTATAGAATCTGTATGGTGTGAGATAGATGGAAACAAAGGTATAATGCGAGTAGGAATAATCAACAGACCAAGTGATTGTGAAGATTATGACGAAAGCCACTACATGCAAATGGGATGGGCAAGTAAGCGTCAATGTCTTATTATGGTTGATTTCAATTTGCCTCTGATTGAAGTAAATGGGAAGGAAACTCGACATGGGGAACAAAATTTTTAAATCAACTAGATGACTTATTTGTATCAACATGTCAGGGAAAGTACAAGAGAAAAGAATATCCTAGACCTCACATTACCCATGAATCAGATGACATAACAGGGCTGACAGTAGAGAAACCAGTAGCTGGAAGTGATCACGGAGTTTTACAGTGGATGATGATGAGAGAGGTAGCAGCAGTAAATGGCAAAGGAATTGGGTTTTAATTTCAGAAAAGGAAATTACACAGCCTTAAGGTACTACATGGCCTCTACTGTTAGCTTGAGGGGGATACAAGGACTAATAGATTAACATTAGCCACTGGCAGAGGTGAAAGTGATTCTTGCACTGCTGCTATTGGAATGAGCAGAAGCCTGGAAAACAAGATGCAAGATATTTCAGAGACTGCTGGGAGTCACTGCGGTACAAGTAAACACATTGGTTGTGTGAGGGTAGCTAAGAAAAAGAACAAGTGCATGTATACTTGAGTGTACACCAATGCTAGGAGTGTGGTAAATAAATTTGATGAATTTGAGGTATTGCTCAAAGCAAAAAGGCGGATATTGTTGGGATATCAGAGACGTGGTGTCACACAGATATAAGGAATGCAGAACTAGAATTTGGGGAGTACAATGTCTACAGAAAGGATAGACAGGATAGGAAGGGAGGAGGGGTTATTAAGAAGCTATTTTAATAAGCACATAAAATCCAAGGAAGTGAAGCCAGTCGACATCGCTGGACAGTGCAGTATCGAGTCAGTTTGGTGTGACATAAGCATTGGGAGATCAAAATTGAGAGTAGGAGTGTGCTATAGGCCTAATGTCTCTGATGAGTATAATAAGAAACTGTACAGGGAAATAGAGTGGGCCAGTAAACCAGAGGGTCTTATAATGGGGGATTTTAATTTCCCAGATATTGACTGGAATTTGTGGGTTGGTCACTCACACACTAGCAAGGCTTTTGTGGATTTATTGGATGATTGTTTTCTACATCACCATGTTAGGGAAGCAACTAGAGGAAGTAATACTCTTGATTTGATAATCAGTAGTGATTCTTCACACGTTAAGAATCTGCAGATAAAGGAACCACTAGATGGCAGTGATCACAGTGTGCCGAAGTGAGATATACTCAAAGAGGTAACTGCCATCAGGAGTAAAGGAAAGGGTTATTGCTTTCGTAAAGGTGACTACGATGGTCTGAGACAGTATTTAAATTCTATACAGTGGGACCAACTGATGATGTTACCAACAGCAAATTCAAAATGGGAAGCATTCAAAGACCTTATCTTGGAAGCTACTAGGCTTTACATATCAACTAAGAAATATTGTTCAAGGTTTACGCCTAAATGGATGTCAGATGAACTAATAAGAAATTTGGCAGAGAAGAAAAATGCATGGGATACATACAAATTAATGGGTGACATGGAAGCCTATGATAGATATAAGTTGGTCTGTAACCAAGTCACAAAGGAGATTAGGCAGGAAAAGGCAGATTACGATAAATCTTTGGCAAGGGATGCAAAGAAAAACAGCAAACAGTTCTTTAGTTATGTAAACTCTAGAAGGAAGGGGATGAATCAGATTGGTCCACTTGATATCGTTGGTTCAACTGTTGATGATCCTCCTCAAGTAGCTAACAAACTAAATTAATATTTTGCATCAACATTCACACACAAGGAGTTATTCAGCGAAAGGAATGCCAGAGGTGTATTCAACTCTGGTAGTAAGCTAGATAATCTTGTAATAATGAGAGTAAAGTGGAGGAGAAATTATTGAAGATAAACACAAGAAAGGTACCTGGGATGGATGGGATCTATCCAGTTATATTAAAGGAGGCAGCAAAGGAAGTAAGCAAACCCTTAGCCATAATTATGAAATCTTCCTTGGACTCCGGGAAGGTACCCATAGACTGGAGATGTGCAAATGTGACCCCAATTCACAAAGGAGGATCAAAGGTTGACACAAGTAATTATGGACCTGTGAGTTTAACTTCCGTTCCAGGAAAATTAATGGAGGCACTGGTTAAAGAAGCACTGCAGGATCATCTAGACAAGACTTCAGTTATAGCTCGGACACAGCATGGTTTTGTTAAGGGAAAGTATTGCCTGACTAATTTGACTGGATACTATGATGCAGTCACAAAAGAACTGGATGCAGGAAATAGCTCTGATATTATATACTTAGATCTAAGAAAGGCTTTTGATACTGTTGCACATGGAAGACTGCTGCACAAATTGGAGCAGTGTGGCATTTGAGGCAAATTGCTGCTAGGGATAAAGGGGTGGTTGAGAGGGAGAAGACAGAGAGTGGCAATCAATGGACACTGCACATCGGGGACTAATGTTATTAGTGGAGTCCCTCAGGATTCTGTGTTGGGTCCATTATTGTTTTCTGTATTTATAAACGATACTGATGATGGTATATCAAGCTTAATGTCCAAGTTTGCAGACGATACAAAGGTTGGCAGGGTTGTTATGGACACTACTGATGCTATGCTGCTGCAACAGGATTTGGAAAGGTTGAGCAGATGGGCTGAGAGGTGGCAAATGACGTTTAACATTGACAAATGTAAAATACCACATATGGGAAACAGTATCCCCAGAACAACGTATCAACTCTGTGGTACTACACTGACAGTGGTAAAGAATGAAAAGGACCTGGGGGTAATTGTTCAGGCAGATATGAAAATTCTCTGAGCAGTGCAGATGGGCTGCAAGAGTAGCTCATGGTGTCTTTTCAATGATATACAGGAATTTTTCTAGCAAGGATAAGGAGGTGATTATTCCCTTGTATAGGGCAATGGTCGGGCCACACCTTGAGTACTGTATACAGGTCTGGAGGCCTCATTTCAAGAAGATGTAGAGCTGCTGGAACGAGTACAGAGAAGGGCAACAAGGTTAGTGAATGGAACAAAGGGTTGCTCTTACGAAGAAAGGCTTAAGTTTTGCAAATTACAGTGTCTGGAGACTAGGCACCAGCGAGGTGATCTGATAGAGGTGTATAAAGCCTTGAATGGTTTGAGCATGCTCAATGCTGATGGGATTCTGCCTGTTGCTCAGAATAATCAATTGAGATGGCAAAAAAAGCAAATTGAGGAAAGATAGATGTAGGATAGATGTGCAGAAATTTGCCTTTAGCCAGCGGGTAGATGGTTGGTGAAACAGACTTCCATCCCTTGTTGTGGAAGTTGATAGCCTAAAGAAATTTAAGGCTCAGCTGGACAGGTATTTCGAACAAACAGAGGGGTGAATTGGAAGTTTTTTTTTTTTTTTTTTTTCCTGGCTGATGCTGCATAAGCTTGCTTTCTTGCATCTACTAATGCTAATGCTATTAACTGGGTAGATATCGCACAGAGAATGAATACATTTGAACTGTGGTATACTTTTAAAACATTAATCACAGATGCTTTGAATGCATATTTACCATTAAAAAAATACTCCACGAGGAGGGTTCCAAGTTGGATGAATAGTGAAGTTTCCACATTACTTGAGCAGAAAAAGGTGGCATGGAAAGGTTACAGAGCAATAAAAAGTACTGAAGCCTAAAACAGCTACAAGATGATCTGTAATAGAGCTGCAGAAAAGGTCCGACAGGCAAAGGTAGTTTATGAGAAATCACTAGCAAAACAGAGCAAAGGGGGGGGGGAGGGGATAAGAAATTCTTCGCATATACAGTGTAACTTCCCTTTAACGGACAGCCATGGGGAACGAAAATGTGTCCGTTAGAGAGAAGTGTCCGCTATCAAGAAGTCTGAGAGAGAAAGAAAAAAAAGAAAAATCGTTAAACGTTTAATGTAAAATTAAATTAAAATATATACAGATTTTGAACAATATTTTTGTAAATAATATACAATTACATACACAAGAGATAAAGAAAAATCGTTAAATGTTTAATGTAAAATTAAATTAAATTATATACAGATTTTGCACAATATTTTTGTAAATAATATACATACAATTGTGCTATGCATATTATGACTTTATCTTAAGAAAAATACATACAGTAATCACTTATTTTCTTCTGCACCTTCTTCCGGCTGATAATTTTGTTTTCAACATTTGTTTGGAGTGAAGAAACCATCGAAAGTCCTTCAGGATCTTCTTCAGCGGCAAAAAACATTTTTAAACGATTGATTTGTATAAGCGCTTCTATTTTCATCGGTGGTTCGTCGTTAATATGTTCTTCGACAGAATGACCTCCTTCCATTTCTTCATCCTCATGAGGAACTTCTTGAAAAATATCAATGATAATGTCGTTGATATCTAGAGCACCATCTTCTGTAGTGAGGTTTGAGTCTATATCTTTGTAGCCAGGGTCACTTGCAGCGGAAGTATCGTACATTATCAATAGATGTTGAAGTTCTTGTTCTTCTTGGTGCTCCACATTGCTGTTCAGAACTTCAATTTTTGTGTTTGAGAAGCCAGACTTTACAAAACAGTTCAAGACAGTTTGTTTTCTAATTGCGTTTACTGAAGAGGAAATCCACTGAATCACATCTAGGATGCGGATTTTCTTTGCAAGGTCACTCGCACATGTTACATCGTTCATGTTTGCAATGAGATGTCTTAAAACACGTTTTCTGTAGTGAAGTTTAAAATTTTTTATTATCCCTTGATCCAAGGGCTGACACTCTGCAGATGTGTTTGGTGGCAGAAAAATGATTTGAATGTTGGACAATTCAATGTGTGGGTGAGATGCAGCATTATCCATGAAAAGAATAATTTTTCTGTTTTGACGAATCATGTTTTGGTTAAAGTGACTTATCCATTCGCTCATGATATCTCGTGTCATCCACGCTTTTTTATTAGACTTCCAGTCAACATTCAAAAGATTCAACTTTATGCCCTTGAAACAACGAGGATTTTGTGGTTTTCCTATAACAAGAGGTTGTTCAAAGTCTCCCAGCATATTTGTACACAATAGTACAGTCAAGCGTTCCTTAGAAAATTTTTCCGCCCTGGCACTTTTCGTTTTTAAGACTCATTGTTTTTCAGGAAGAGCTTTAAAAAAACAACCCTGTTTCGTCACAGTTGTAAATATCCTTAGCTTCAAAATCACGACATAAATCTTCCAATTTGACGGTCCACTCTGTTACAACCCCAGTATCAACAGATCCACCTTCACCACTTACGTGACAATTTTCGGGAATGATTTTTGAACCTGATCATTTCCATGTTGCCAAAATTGTTTGAGCATTTCATTTTTTTTCTTTAGGATGTCGCTTACCTGCGTCTTCCCGATTTTGAATATTGCAGCGAGATTGCGAACACTATTTTTTTGCCGATCATAAACATTAATGAGTTCGACTTTATCTTTTAAAGTTAAATGTTTAAGAGAAGACATTGTGCACTTCACACGACACTGAACAAAACTGAAAACTGAAACTGAAAAGACGAAAGGCCGACCATGTTTCCCCCCCCACCCCTGCACACACCGAATTCATCAGAAGTTTTACACATGCCTCAAAATTCTTGAAAAAGGGTTTAGAACCGCAACGTAAACCTTGATAAAATTCAGAGAATTGGAAATAGAAAATAAACACATGATTGAGGCAATACGTGGAAGAAACGTTCCTAGAAAAAGGGCCGTGAGTTCGCCCGAGGAGATCAAATTAAGTGCTAATCTAAACGAAACAGTGCAGATTGCCTGTCCGCGTCCGTTACAGAGAATGTCCGCTAGACAGAAGCTGCAAACACGTTAAAACCAATGGAGGTGTGTTGGGGAATTTGAAAATGTCTGTTGTAGAGAGATGTCCGTTAGGAGAAGTTTCACTGTATAAATGCCAAGAAGGGCAAGACAAACCAGATCGGACCTTTACGTAA
Source organism: Mastigoproctus giganteus (assembly GCF_048544385.1). Taxonomy (NCBI): domain Eukaryota; kingdom Metazoa; phylum Arthropoda; class Arachnida; order Uropygi; family Thelyphonidae; genus Mastigoproctus; species Mastigoproctus giganteus. The sequence goes on from NC_143581.1 coordinate 120,917,712, forward strand.
GGGAAAGGGGATAGTATTAAATACACTAACTGCCATTGCAGATGAACTCAGTTATTTCGCATCGATATTTACAAATGTAAAACCTTTTGTGGCAATGGTAAATTGTGGGAGCGAAGTTGAAAAACATGTAATTAATGATATTGAAATTTCGCAAGATTATTTAATGAAAAAACTTTCGAGCCTACAGGCCAGTAAGGCTCCTGGAGTTGATGGAATATACCCTATAATCTTAAGGGAGGCGGCATGTGAGTGCATTGAACCATTGAGGCTAATTATGCGAGCATCACTAGACTCTGGGGAGATTCCATTGGATTGGAAAAGTGCCAATGTATCTCCAATGTATATAAACTAGTTCCTTTAGGTGAACTTTAAAACTGGGCTATTTCACATCTTTACAAATCTCAGGACTAAGTTCCTTTTTTTGTCTCACAAACGTCATTTCTACATTTTAAGTTCCTCTGATGATTTCAGAAAAACATCCTGTTAACTTTTTTAATTTCACCATGACTGTCAGTTAGTTACCTTACACACAGCATTCAAGAGCACCATCTTTGAACAACCATACTGTCATACCATTAGGCTCCTTTGATTTTTTGGGCACCCAATTGTGGCAGACCTCACGGTAAGGTAGTTTTGCAACCTCTGTCACCCAAAGCTTAAAACTCAGGCAGGAGTCACCTGCATGCTGCTTTAATCCCCTACCCTTATAATGTTCATTGCAAAAATGTTCTCTGGAGCCTGACATTAACATACCGGAAATCTTCACCTGGTGTTTCCCTCCACCACAGTTATATACTCAGCAATGCTTTTGGAACAAAATAACATACTGGAGCTTTCTGACAGATTCCTACCTGCACAAGGCCTAAATTCTAGTTCTTACAATTCAGCAGTTGGATTGCAACCTAAAAATATTTTCCACAAACACTAAGTACAGAATTATCCCTCCTCTACCAAGGCACATGTAGATAAACAATACCCTCTCCATCTCTTGGTGACAAGCTGATGACAAGGGTGTCATCAGCTGTGGTGAGCAATGGTCACAGGAATCGCAGCCTACCTGAGTGCTGGAAGTTGTCCTTAGCCTTCAACCAATTGCATATTGTGACATTCATCACAAATTGGAGGCATGTGCCATTCATCACCACCATCAGCTATTTTCAATCAGTGCAGAATGAAGGCCTCTCCAGAAACTTTCCAGTTCCTTCTGTTTTGTGCAATGGCCATCCATTTACTACCCACAAACTCACGAATTTCATCTATCCATCTCCGCCGTTGTCTTCCACGTTTTCTTCTAGCTCCTCTTGGGTACAATTCTGTTATTTTCTTAGTTCATCTGTCATCATGTTTTCAAGCTATGTGTTCTGCCCAAGCCCACTGTAGTTCTTTAGTTTTGATAAGAATGTCCTTTACTTGAGTTTGCAGCCTAATCCATGTGTTTCTCTTCTTATCTAACAGTCTGATTCCCAATATAATTCTTTCCAATCTTCGCTGTGTAGTTCTCAGCTTCTCTTCCATTCTTTTGGCAAGTGCCCAAGTTTCACTTCCATAAGTCATGGTGGGGAGTATAAATTGGTTCATTCTTTTACGTTTCAGACAAACTGGGAGGGGCGCCTCCGTAGCCAGGTGGGCAGTAGCAGCACACGCTTCTTGATTAGACTGGGGTTCGAGCCTATGCCCACCAAATATGGAGGATGCGGAAAGGTCAGGCAATGACCACCGCATATCTCCGGAGCAATATGGCCTTAGTTGCTAATGCTCCTAAAAGCCAAATAACAACAAACAAACAAACTGGGATATCTGTAATAATGATAAATATGTGACTATATTTCCTGACTGCTATCCATCCAAAATTTATTCTTCTCTTGACTTCCAAGCCATTTATCATTATTACAGATAATAACTTGTCCCAGATAAGTATATGACTCCACCTTTTCAATTACTGCTCTTTCAATCATTATGTCCCTTTCTGTGGCATACTTGTTCATCATTACTTTTGTTTAAGCCATATTCATCTTTAGTACAAATCCTTACTAACTGTGCATAACTCATTAAGATTTTCCTCTAATTCTTTGCGATCGTGGCTTCAATGTCATCTGCAAATCGTAAATGGTTTAGGTACTCTCCATTCACATTGACTCCTTTCTGCAACCAGACTAATCTTCTGAAAGCTTCGTCAAGGGCAGCAGTAAATAGCTTCGGAGATATTGTCTCCTTTGGAGATATTGTCTTTCTTGATTTTAAATTTGCTACTGTCGTTGTCTAGTCTAATAAAGGAGGTAGCGTTCTCATATATTTTCTTCAAAATCATAATATATGGGGCATCTATGCCTTTTCTTTCCAGTGCCCGAAACATTGCCTTATGATGTATGGAGTCAAATGCCTTTTCATAATCCACAAATGCCAGACATAATGGTGCGTATTGTGACATTCATTTTGGGTAACCATGCCTTGCCTGACATTCATATGGGGTATCTATGCCTTGTCTTTCCAGTGCCCGAAACATTGCCTTATGCTGTATGGAGTCAAATGCCTTTTCATAATCCACAAATGCCAGGCATAATGGTGCGTATTGTGACATTCATCACAAAATTGAGGCATGTGCCATTCATCAACATCAGCCATTTACAATCCACTGCAGGATGAAGGCCTCTCCATTTATTTTTTTTTATGAAACACGATACACCCCAAACACGAAAATTATTGAAACCTATAGTACTTAGTACCGTGCATGGGTTGAAGGAGAAGTATTGGGGGGATGCCGGAAACTTTGCTCTAAAGACTAAACATGGGTTTCACCACTTCAAGCCTCCAATAAGCAAAGTGGTGGTATTTCACTGAGACAGTATTTAAATTCTATACTGTGGAACCAACTGATGATGTTACCAACAGCAAATTCAAAATGGGAAGCATTCAAAGAATTAATCTTGGAAGCTACTAGGCTTTACATACCAACCAAGAAATATTGTTCAAGATTTAGGCCTAAATGGATGTCAGATGAACTAATTAGACATGTGACAGGGAAGAAAAATGCATGGGATACATATAAATTAACATGTGACACAGCAGCCTATGATAGATAGAAGCTGGTCTGTAACCAAGTTACAAAGGAGGTTAGGCAGGCGAAGGCAGATTACGAGAAACCTTTGGCAAAGGATGCAAAGAAAAACAGCAAAGAGTTCTTTACTTATGTAAACTCTAGAAGGAAATCAGATTGGTCCACTTGATATCAATGCTTCAACCTTTGATAGTCCTGCTCAAGTAGCTAACAAACTAAATGAATATTTTGCATCTACATTCACATATGAGGAGTTATTCAGGCAGGGGAATGCCAGAGGTGTATTCAACTCTGGTTGAATACACCTCTGGCAGTATAATCTCGTAATAACTGAGTATTACGAGATTATACTGAGTAAAAGATGTATAATCTCGTAATAACTGAGAGTAAATTGGAGGAGAAATTGTTGAAGATAAACACAAGAAAGGCACCTTGATTGGATGGAATCTACCCAGTTATATTAAAGGAGGCGGCAAAGGAAGTAAGCAAACCCTTAGCCATAATTATGAGAGTCCATAATTCCCTGGACTCAGGGGAGATACCCATGGACTGGAGATGTGCAAATGTGACCCCAATCCACAAAGGACGATCAAAGGGAGACACAGGTAATTACAGACCTGTTAGTTTAACTTCTGTTCCAGGGAAATTAATGGAGGTGGTTAAAGTGTTAAAAAATGCTATCATTTTTTATCCCTTTCACCTGCTTTTAAGAAGCACTTATTCTTTAAAGTGTCCTATACTTTTTCCACGGTCTATACAAATAATCTGACGGAATGAAGTCCGTTTAACTTTCGGTTTCGTAACGGCAGTCAGTCGCCTCCCTGGGGGGAAGTTGTTGTTGAAATGATACACCACATTTAGTGCTCAGAGCAATTAAATGATGTCAGTCACCCATCTCCCCGACGGCAAAGGGCAGTCTGCGTATTGCGTAATTGCCTCAGGAACGAAAAGTGCAGATTGCGACTTGTGACAGAAGAGAGTGAGAAATTAGAACATGAGACATAATCCCTTACGAAATCGAATCTAATAAACACAAGGACTGTCATGCGAAAATTCTGTTCGTAAAAGCCTATCGATTTATGTTCGATGACCGCAATTTTAAACAAAAGAAACTGCCTTACACAAACATGGGATTTCCTTTCTTCTCACAATATTTCATTTTTAATGGTGTCCATTCCCAAAGTTAACCGTCCCCAAATGAAGTTCTTTGCCCCGCATCATTGACCTGTGATGTCAGAACAGGTCAGGCAAATTAAGGTCGGGAATGTAGAGATATATATAGAAAAAGGGGAAAGAAAACAAGAGGATAGGAGAGTCATCTTTTGGCGGTCTTACTGTAGGTTTCGGAAGTTTCCAGGTTGAAAAAGATAGAGAGCAGATTCAAGAAGCTAAGCGAAAGATTAAGTCGGCAGAGAGAGAAAGTTAAAGAAGTTAGCCCAGAATCGTATGTATGGATAAAAGAGCAGGACTAAGAAGTGCCATGAACGAAAGACATTTTGTCGGTAAGTGATTAGCCTTTTTCTGAAACAACATAAACACAACCATTCGAAGTTAATCATACTTTTCACTTGCCTTAAATTCACACACACACACTGACCTCTCTTCTCATAAAAATCATTCTGACAAATGAATATCTATTTTTATAGTTAGAAGTTAACAGTAAGCACGAATTGTCCAATTAGTTGTTTTAATACTAATTGTAATTGGTAGGTTGACAGATGTATTCTTATTTAAATAATGGAACAATTGCATGACATAACTGTCATCAGTTATTGTGAATTCTTGCTAAAGAATTAGAGAAAAAGCCACATGAAGAACATTTCAAAATTGTAACACTACCACAAGCAAGGTGATGCTTGTTATTCAGTTAATTTACCAAGCAACCAGATACAAATTAATCTAAGCTTTGACCAGTTCATTTATACTCATGTATATGACTTATATGTTTAATAAATCTTGTTTTGTTGATCATTTTGCCTTGTGACAATTCTCTGATACGCATAATTTACATAATTTATTGAGTAGATTTTGAGTAGGAGTTATGCAGGCTCGAGGTTCAACTTAAGGAGAACCTTTGAGTTAATCACAACGCGATCTTGATGCTGCGGGGTTTAATCTTATTTAAGTCTGAGTGCGCTTGAGGGTGCAAGATTTTTGTCCTAATCCAACTATCATTTGAAACCCAGGTTTTCTGGAAACACATATTAGTGTGCAGCCTTGACAGAAGCCGAGTGATTCATAGAGAACGTTGTTTAGGCAAGCACACACATTAAAACAGAAGGAAACCTGTGGAACAAGGCACTGGTAGACAAGACTTCAGTTATAGCTCAGACACAGCATGGGTTTGTTAATTGGATACTATGATGTAGTCACAAAGGAACTGGATGCAAAGTATAACTTTGATATCATATATTTGGATCTTAGAAAAGCCTTTGATATTTTTGCACATGGAAGACTGCTGCACAAATTGGAGCAGTGTGGCATTGGAGGCAAATTGCTGCTATGGATAAGGGGATGGTTGAGTGGGAGAAGACAGAATGGTAATCAATGGACACTGCACTTCGTGGACTTATGTTAATTGTGGAATCTCTCAGAGTTCAGAGTTGGGTCGATTGTTGTTTTCTGTATTTATAAATGATACTGATGATGGTATATCAGGCTTAATGTTCAAGTTTGCAGACGATACGAAGGTTGGCAGGGTTGTTAACAATACTAATGACAGTACACTGCTGCAACAGAATCTAGAAAAGTTGAGCAGATGGGCTGAGAGGTGGCAAATGAAGTTTAACATTGTCAAATGTAAAGTACTACATATGGGAAGCAGTAATCACAGATTAATGTATCAACTCTGTGGTACCACACTGACAGTGGTAGAGAATGAAAAGGACTTGGGGGTAATTGTGCAGGCAGATATGAAGTTTTCTGAGCAGTGCAAACAGTCTGCAAGAGTAGCTCATGGTGTGTTGTCAATGATATACAGGAATTTTTCTAGCAGGGATAAGGAGGTGACTATCCCCTTGTATAAGGCAATGGTCAGGCCACACCTTGAGTACCGTATACAGGTCTGGAGGCCTCATTTTAAGAAGGATGTAGAGCTGTTGGAATGAGTACAGAGAAAGGCAACAAGATTAGTGAATGGAGTAAAGGGTTGCTCTTACGAAGAAAGGCTTAAGTTTTGTAAATTACAGTGTCTGGAGACTAGGCACCTTCGAGGTGATCTGATTGAGGTGTATAAAGCCTTGAATGGTTTGTGCATGCTCAATGCGGATGGGATTCTTCCTTTTGCTCAGAATAATCACCTGAGAGGGTATAAATTCAAATTGAGGAAAGACGGTTGTAGGATAGATGTGTAGAAGTTTGCCTTTAGCCAGCGGGTGGTTGATTGGTGGAAAAAACTTCCATCTGTCGTTGTAGAAGTTGATATCTTATAAAGTGTTTAGTGTATCAGCCTCAAGCTATAGGAAAGTCTAGACCATGTATAAGTATAGTGCGAAAGCATCAATAATACATAGCCAAATCTGAATGAACAGAATATTAGCAAAGCGGCATCGTTTTAAGTTATATCTCATATTGTGAATACTTTCACAATGAGTTGCCATGATATTGTGCTACTTAGAATAAGTAACCCTTCGCCTGAGGAGAAGACTAATGTTACTTATTCTTAGATGGATACCACCGTTTCAGGGCTATTTGGTCCTTCTTCGGTGGGTAGGTAGGTACCCGAGTGATGCAATGATGGCAAAACAGTTATGAAGTATAACTCCACAATATGAGAGATGCCTGATGGTGTATGATGTATTTAGACTATGATGTATAAAGCATCGATAATTGATGCTTTCGCACTATATTTATACATAGTCTAGACTTTTCCATATCTTTGAGGCTTACGTCCTAAACGCTTTATAGTCTAAATACATTATACACCATCAGGCATCTCTCATATTGTGGAGTTATACTTCATAACTGTTTTGCCATCATTGCATCACTCGGGTACCTATTCACCCACTGAAGAAGGACCAAATAAACCTGAAACGGTGCCGTCTGGGTGGTGGTATCCATCTGAGAATGAGTAACATTAGTCTTCTCCTCAGGTGAAGCGTTACTTATTCGAAGTAGCACAATATCATGGCAACTCGTTGTGAAAGTATTCACAATATGAGATATAACTTAAAACGATGCCGCTTTGCTAATATTCTGTTCATTCAGATTTGGCTATGTATTATTGATGCTTTCGCACTATACTTATACATAGTCTAGACTTTTCCATAGCTTGAGGCTTACGCCCTAAACCAGGGATGGGCAACCCGCGGCCTTCTAAGATCTTATGTACGGCTTTCGTCACACAAAGATGAAATAAAATCATTAAATAATACTACTACTTTTAAACTAATATTTTTTAAAATTAAATATTCAAAATGTTTAATAATAAAAGGCTTTATATATATTTTTTTTCACAATATAGAAACATTATTCAGATAATTCAAAAAGGAAAATACAAATTTTTTGATCTAAAAAGTAAAATATATCATGTTTAGCCTTTTCTATTTATTTAAAAATCGTTTTTATGTACCACAAATGATAAAAAACGAAAGCTATTTAATAAAAGAAAAATTCTAATCCTCTGTTAAGTTTGTTAAAATAAAAAAAATATTTTAACAGAATTAATTTTTACGAAAATAGTTTTTTATTTTAAAATTTAAATTGTTACATCGTGATTCGTTATCTGTTGCTTTTATGTGCATATTTGTAACTGTGAATATTTTGACGACCATATGTGTATTCTTGTCTTGAATTTGTAATCCTGTTATTTCTTATGTTTGATTTCACAATTGCTTAATTTTTAGATTGCCTGTCATGTCCAAAAAAGTTAAAAGGAAGTTGAATGAAGAAAACAGAACACTTAAAGAAGATTGGGAGATGCAGTATTTTCTTATTTCTGTGAAAGACAAAATGGTTTGTTTGATATGTAATATGGCACTAACAACATTAAAAAAAATACAATGCAAATCAACATTATCTATCTTCCAAGGACCATAAATATGTAAAATTAGAAGGAGAAGCTCGTAAATCTGCACTTCAAAAAATGAAGAAAGAAAAACAGCGCCAGGAAAAGGCTTTTGGTGCTTTTATTAAGCAGGGAACTTTTGCAACAGATGTTACATACAAAATAGCGGATGTACTTGGAAAAAAATGCAAACCATTTAGTGACATCGAAATGATAAAAGAATGTATTATTGAAGCAGGAGGATGTTTAGATCCGGAAAACGTTGACAAATACAAACAATTACCTCTCTCAAGAAAAACTAAACTAATATTTAGTTTAGTTTTTGAATTAGCTCAGAATGTAGGAGAACAACTTCAGGTAATAATTCACTCTAAAGATGTATATTTTTCAATATACATCTTCTGATAGAAATGACTCTACCCAAATATTATATTTTATTTGTGCTATAACTGAAGATTTTCTTCATTATGAGGAACTACTGGCTTTGGGTACGCTCACTGGAAGGACTTGTGGAATTGATATTTTTAACAACTTTAAAGAAATGTGTCTTGAGAGAGGACTAAACCTTGGTAACCTGGTAAGTGTATGCATGGACGGTGCATCTTCTATGAGAGGAAAGCGAGAAGGATTTGTTTATTTGTTTCATTGTTAAAAAAAGAAAAGCTTGAAAAAGTTAATTTCGTTCCACTATATATTAGACCAATAAAACCTTTGTGCTAAATCCTCCACATTGAGCAATAATTTGGACAAAAATTATTGCAATTGTTAACTTTATTTGAGTAAATGTTTTAAGACATCGCCAATTTCGAAGCATGCTTATACTGGATGATGAGACATATAATGTCAACTTGCCATATTATTGTAAAGTGCGCTGGTTATCAAGAGGACAAATTTTAGTAAAAGTTTTGGTTTTGCGAGAACAAATTTAAAAATTTTACAAGGAACAACAACAAGAATGTGATTTATTAGATGAAGTATTTTGTAGAAATGCTGCATTTTTTGTGATATTATGGAAAAGCAAAATGAATTAAATGTTTATTCAGGTATTTTGAAAAAAATTTTCAAAACTCTTTTCTCTAAATCAGAAATATCTCGGGAACATTTCCCTCATTTAAGAAAAATGTGGCACTTTCAAAGACTACATAACCGTATTGGACATGCTAATTGAAGAATACAATGATAGATTTTCTGATTTCGAAGAACATACTTTAGAATTGAAATTGGCGCATGAGCCACATTTAGTTGATATCCTGACGGCACCCACGGAACTACAGATGGAATTAATTGAATTAGGAGAAGATAATATGATAAAGACTTTTTTTTATACCAAAAAAGATCCTAATGAAATATGGGAAAATGCAGTTGAATACCCACGTTTACATGCTCGTCGACTGCTGTCTTGGTTTGCAACTACGTATTATTGCGAATCAACTTTTTCATACTTTACACAAATTAAAAGTCATTTAAGGACTCAGATATCTGATATTCATTTAGAAGACCAACTCAAGTTGCGTACAACTAAGATGGAGCCTAATATCCAGTTGTTATCTAATAAAAAACGAACCCAAAAATCTCATTAGCTAATTATCAAAAAAGATGTTTTGGCTGAAACCAATGCATTCTGATGAGTTTAGCTCATTAAAAATGTGCAATCAAAGTGGTTTCAGCCGAGACATATTTTTTGGTAAACAACTCAACCACCAAAGCATCAAATCTTCAACTCATTAATTAACTCATATTAAATTATTTTTTACAATAGTACAGTTTTTTCTAATTATTCTTGTATAATACACAGAGAGAATGTTAAATAATTGCTATAAATTTTCATTTGAATAACAATTTAGAAAATAATTTATTATCTTTATAATTATATTTTTTTAAATTGTGTTCATATAAAATGTAGGTGGATGTATTATGATGAGAATATTGTAAATATGTATGTTTTATTGAAATTTATTAGTCTTTTATATAGTTATATGTAATAAAATTTAACACTGATAATTAAGTATGTTTTACTTCGTAAGTAGATGATCGAAGGATTGGTGCGGCCTTTCCACTATTTCCGAAAATGAATATGGCCTTTTATTCAAAAATGGTTGCCCACCCCTGCCCTAAACGCTTCATAGTCTAAATACTTCATACACCATCAGGCATCTCTCATATTGTGGAGTTATACTTCATAACTGTTTTGCCATCATTGCATCACTCGGGTACCTACCCACCCACCGAAGAAGAACCAAATAGCCCCCGAAATGGTGCCGTCTGGGTGATGGTATCCATCTGAGAATAAGTAACATTAGTCTTCTCCTCAAGTGATACGTTACTTATTCGAAGTAGTGCAATATCATGGCAACTCATTGTGAAGGTATTCACAATATGAGATATAACTTAAAATGATGCCGCTTTGCTAATATTCTGTTCATTCAGATTTGGCTATGTATTATTGATGCTTTCACACTATACTTATACATAGAAGTTGATAGCTTAAATAGATTCAAAACCGGAACTTGACAAACATTTGGAGCAAATGGATGGGTGAAATAAGGGTTTTTTTTTTTTTTTTGTCTGATGCTTTATAAGCTTGCTTTCTTGCATCATGTGCCTTTGCTAATGTTAATGCCTCATTAGTTCATCTGACATCCATTTAGGCCTAAACCTTGAACAATATTTCTTAGTTGGTATGTAAAGCCCAGTAGCTTCTAAGATAAATTCTTTGAATGCTTCCCATTTTGAATTTGCTGTTGGTAACATCATCAGTTGGTCCCACCGTATAGAATTTAAATACTGTCTCAGACCACCGTAGTCGTCTTTATGAAAGCAAAAACCCTTCCCTGATGGTAGTTACCTCTTTGAGTAAATCCCACTTCAGCACACTGTGATCACTGCCACCTAGTGGTTCCTTTATCTGCAGATTCTTAATGCATGAAGAATCACTACTGATAATCAGATCAAGAGTATTACTCCCTCAAGTTGCCTCCTGAACATGCTGATGTAGAAAACAATCATCACAATCAAAACAAACAGCGATGTCGACTGGTTTCACTTCCTTGGATTTTGTGTTTCTTAACTAATAGCATAATCCCTCCTCACTTCCTATCCTGTCTATCCATCCTGCACACATTGTACTCCCAGATTTCCCAAATTCCAGTTCTGCATTGCTTATATCTGTGTGAACCCCACATCTCTGATATCCCAACAATATCTGCTTTTGATGTTTTGAGCAATACCTCAAATTCATCAAATTTATTTACCAAACTCCTGGTGGTGTACATGTAAGTATACATGCACCTGTTCCTATTATTAGCTACCCTAACACAACCCATGTGTTTACTTGTACCGCAATGACTCCCAGCAGTTTCTGAAATATCCTGCATCTTGTTTTCCAGGCTTCTGCTCATTCCAGTAGAAGCAGTGCAAGAATCACTTTCACCTCTGCCAGTGGCTACTGTTAATCTATTAGTCCTTGTCACTCAATACTGCAATTAGAGTATTGAGTGATACTGCAACTCTAATTGCAGTATCACTCAATACTGCAATTACAGTTGACAGAGCTTTGCTCTAGGAACTAAACATGGATTTCACCACTTCAATTCTCTAATAAGCAAAGTGGTGATACTGTACTATTTGATGTAAGTTATTACTACCCGGTAGTATATGGTAACACAGAAGGCTGCATTCTTCCATGTTTGTTTGTTATCTGGTTTTTAGGAGCATTAGCAACTAAGGCCATATTGCTCCGGGATATGCGGTGGTCATTCCTGACCTTTCCGCATCCTGCGTATTTGGTGGCGACGGGCTCGAACCCCGGTCAATCAAGAAGCGTGTGCTAGGCACTGCTGCTCCTTCCCACCTGGCTACGGAGGTGCCGCATTCTTCTATGTGTGACTCGTGCTGAATAAGCTATCTTGCATGATTTGATACTACTAATATTAAAGGTTGAATTACAGAATATAATTTTATGTAAATATTTCGACGATATAAGTCAAAAAGCAAGCACATTCATTTAATCTAGCAACCATATGTTAATTTATAGGATATTAGGAAATAAATACGAACTGTTACTTGTTAACAGGAGAGACTGCTTCTACAGGGATGGGATACACTTAAATAGAAATGGTGCAAGAATATTTGCTGATGCTATCGAGGCAGTGTTAGGTGGGTCAGAAAACTGCTAGCTTGGGGGGACACAAGGACTAATAGATTAACAGTAGCCACTGGCAGAGGTTAAAGTGATTCTTGCACTGCTTCTATTGGAATGGGCAGAAGCCTGGAAAACAAGATGCAAGATATTTCAGAGATTGCTGGGAGTCATTGCGGTACAAGTAAACAAATGGGTTGTGTTAGGGTAGCTAAGAATAGGAACAGGTGCATGTGTACTTGCGTGTACACCAATGCTAGGAGTTTGGTAAATAAATTTGAGGTATTGCTCAAATCATCAAAGGCAGATATTGTTGGGATATCAGAGAAGCGGAGTCACACAGATATAAGGAATGCAGAATTGGAATTTGGGGAGTACAATATGTACAGAAAGGATAGCAAGGGAGAAGGGGTTATGCCATTAGTTAAGAAACATATAAAATCCAAGGAAGTGCAGCCAGTCGATATCGCTCGACAGTGCAGTGTCGAGTCAGTTTGGTGTGACATAAGCATTGGGAGATCAAAATTGAGAGTAGGAGTGTGCTATAGGCCTAATGACTCTGATGAGTATAATAAGAATAATAAGTATAATAAGAATCCTGTACAGGGAAACAGAGTGGGCCAGTAAATCAGAGAGTCTTATAATGGGGGATTTTAATTTCTCACATATTGACTGAAATCTGTGGGTTATAGTAATAGTAATGGCATGTGATGCAAGAAAGCAAGTGTATGAGCTTATGCAGCATCATCCAACAAAAAAAAAAAAAAAAAATCACACCATTCCCTCCAAATGCCTGTCCGGTTCCTCCTTAAATTTATTTAACCTATCAACTTCCACAATGACAAATGGAAGTTTGTTCCAGCAATTAACCACCTGCTGGTTAAAGGTAAATTTCCACACATCTATTCTACATCTGTCTTTTCTTAATTTGAATTTATGCCCCCTTAGGTTCGTAATCTGAACAAGTGTAAGGAACCCATCAGAATTCAGCGTGCTCAACCCATTCACGGACTTATACACCTCAATGAGATCACCGTGCAGGTGCCTAGTCTCCAGCCACTGCAATTTGCAGAACTTAAGCCTCTCTTGGTAAGAGGATCCCTTCATTCCCCTCACCAATCCTTGTTGCCATTCTCTGTAAACACTCAAGCAAATCTACATCCTTCCTAAAATAAGGCCTCCAGACCTGTACGCAGTACTTAAGGTGCGGCCTGACCATTGCCTTATACAGAGGGACAATCATTTCCTTCTCCCTATTAGCAAAATTCCTATATATCATTGACAAAACCCCATGACCTGCCTTGGCAGCCTGTCTGCATTGCTCAGAAAACTTCATAACTGACTGCACAATTACTCCCAGGTCTTTTTCATTTTCTACCATCTTAAGTGTAGTACCACACAGTTGGTACGTTTCTCTGGGGTTACTCCTACCCATAGGCAGTACTTTGCATTTGTCAAGGTTAAACTTCAGTTGCCACTTCTTAGCCCATCTGCCCAAATTATCTAGATCATGTTTCAGTAGCACACTGCCATTATTGTCATTAACAACACTACCAACCTTTGTATCATCTGCAAACTTCGACACTAAGCCTGATATACCTTCATCAATATCATTGATAAATATACAAAACGACAGTGGACCCAAAACCGAACCCTGTGGCACTCCACTAATAACATTAGTCCACGAAGACTAGCACCCATTAATTACCACCCTCTGTCTTCTTCCACTGAACCATCCTTTTGTCTATTGTAGCAACTTACCCTTAATACCATTCTGCTCCAATTTGGACAATAGTCTTCCATGCACAACAGTGTCAAAAGCTTTCCTGAAATCCAAATATATGATATCAAAATTATTTTTTACATCCAGTTCCTTTGTAACCACATCATAATATCCTATCAAATTTGTCAGACAAGACTTTCCCTTAACAAAACCATGCTGTGTCCGAGCTATAACTGAAGTCTTGTCTAAATGATCCTGCAGTGCTTCTTTAACCAGTGCCTCCAATAATTTTCCTGGAACAGAAGTTAAAATCACAGGTCTATAATTACTTGTGTCAGCCTTTGATTCTCCTTTGTGAATTGGGGATACATTTGCACATCTCCAGTCTATGGGTACCTCCCCTGAGTTGAAGGAAGCTCTCATAATTATGTTATGGCTAATGGTTTGCTTACTTCCTTTTCTGCCTCCTTTAATATAATTGGATAGATCCCATCCACCCCAGGTGCCTTTCTTATGTTTAACTTCAACAATTTCTCCTCCACTTTGCTCTCAGTTATTACAAAATCATTAAGCACCCTGCTACAATTTGATAACCTTCTGCCATTTTCAAACCTTAATAACTCCTCATGTGTGAATGTAGATGCAAAATACTCATTCAGTTTGTTTGCTATCTGAGCAGGATCATCAAGAGCCGAACTATCGATATCTAGTGGACCAATCAGATTCATCCCCTTCCTTTTAGAATTTATATAAGTAAAGAAATCCTTGATGTTTTTCTTAGCATCTTTTGCCAAAGATTTCTCGTAATCTGCCTTCACCTGCCTAACCTCCTTTGTTACCTGATTACAGACTAGTTTATATCTGCCATAGGCTTCTGAGTCGCATGATAATTTATATGCATCCCATGCATTTTTCTTCTCTGTCACAAGTCTCGTTAGTTCATTTGATAACCATTTAGGCCTAAACCTTGAACAATATTTCTTAATAGGTATGAAACTTTTAGTAGCACCCACGATTAATTTCTTGAATGCTTCCCACTTAGAATTCACTGTTGGTAACATCGTCAGTTGATCCGACTGTACAGAATTTAAAATCTGTCTGAGACCACTGTACTCACCTTTACAGAAGCAAAAACCCTTCCCTTTACCCCTGATGGTAATTATATCTTTAAGTAAATCCCACATCAGTACACTGTGATGACTGCCACCTAGTGGTTCCTTTAGCTGCAAATTCTTAATATACGATGATCACTGCTGATAACCAGATAAGAGTATTACCCTGTCTGGTTGCCTCTCTAACATGCTGCTGCAAAAAACAATCATCCAATAAATCCACAAAATTCTTACTAGTGTGTGTGACCAACTCACAAGTTCAAGTCAATATCTGGGAAGTTAAAATCCCCCATTATAAGACATTCTGATTTACTAGCCCACTCTATTTCTCTGTACAATTGTTCATTGTACTCATTCGTGTCATTAGGCCTATAACACACTCCTACTCTTATTTTTGCATTTGCAGTGCTTATGTCACAGCAAACTGACTCAACAGTGCACTGTTCATCTATATCAATGCACTTCTTTTCATTTTATGTTTTTCTTAATTAACAGATAACACCTCCTCCCTTCCTATTCTGTCTATCCTTTCGGTACGCATTGTACTCCCCAAATTCCAGTTCTGCGTTCCCTATATCTGAGTGACACCACGTCTCTGCTATCTCATCAATATCCTCCTTTGATGTCTTGACTAACACTTCAAATTCATCAAATTTATTTACTATACTTCTAAAATTGGTATACATGTTCCTATTCTTATTATTAGTTACCCTAACACATCCCATATACCCACCTGTTTCTCGATTATTGCCATCAGTCCCTGAAACCCCCAGCACCCTTTGATTCAGGTCGCTACTTATTCTAATAGAAGTTGTGCAAGAATCACCTTCACTTCTGCCTGCGGCTACTTTTACCCTTTTAGACTGTGAATCCCCCCCCCCCCCAAGCTAGCAGTTTTCTGAACCACTTAACACTGCCTCGGTAGCATCAGCAAATATTCTTGCACCCTTTCTATTTAAGGGTATCCCATCCCTGTAGAAGCAGTCTCTCCTGTTAACAAGTACAGACCAGGCTGAAAAAAATTCTACCCCTTGAGCCTTGCACAATCTTTCCAGGGCCGAATTGATCAACAAGGTTCTCATCATATACTCCCTCCTATCGTGTCTGAGCAGAATTGCAGACACTTTCAAGGTTAAAGTAATTAAGCGAGAGAAAGAGCTAATGGATGGAAGTGTAAAGAACACGAGGTGCCAAGACTAGGTAGGTAAAGGATAGAAATAAAAAGAAGTATTAAAGGTGGATGATAGGGAAAGAAAGTGAAAAAACCTAAATTATAAAAATTTAAAGGCCGAATTAGAAAGCCGTTTTAGAAGGAACAAAGCTATATAGGAAAAATAAATTATTAAATTAATTGCAAATAAGTAGCAAGCAACAAATAGAAGGTGAAAAAATTTTTTTGATATAATAAAAATCTAAATATAAGGCAGGGGTCAGCAACCTTTTTTGAGTGAAGAGCTATTTTTGATCAAATTTTTTAAAAAAAGAGAATTTGAAGAGCCGATCCGCACCTCAGCTCAAGCTGGCGGGTGGGGGGGGGGAAAGGTTTTAATAAATGGAATAGAGTGGGAAGGTGTTTTATTAAAAAAAATATATTTTTTGAAATATTATTCATTAATACTGAAAAAATGTAACAAACATCCAATAGGTATAAATTAATGTGACTTTTGCTGCTTAACTTCTTGAGAGTCCCTTAACATCAGGCAAGTATGCCGTAATTTTCATCTTTAAACATGCTGAGAGACTTGCATTGTTCAGATGGTTTCTAGATTTATTTTTAATGTAGTTCATGTTTGAAAAAATATTTACTTGCAGAAATACGTCGAACAAAAAACTGAGAGAAGTCCAAAAGAAAATATTTTCAAATTTATATACTTGTCCGGTATGCTACTCCACACATCGAACACAATTTGGTCTTGCTTTTTCAACTCATCAGTTTAAGGCATTTTAGTCTTGCACTACACATGTCCTTGATTTTTAAGTCCTCTAACTGCATTTTAAATTGTGCTTCATGTGGGCTAAAAGTTAAAGAGTCGCAGGTTGCTGAACCCCAATAAACTGCGTTTCTATGCCAACATATAGTTATGTAGACAAAATATTAAAAAGGAAACTCTAAATAGAGTGCATGCATGAGTAAAAGCATTAAATTGTTCCATAAAAGCAGGGAGGGTAGTCCTAATGCAGTGTTCGTGATAAGAGGTAATTAAATAAGTAATAAAATAGTAATAACGTTAAAATAAATAAATCAATGTGTGCGGACAAAGTTGAATCTAAAGAAAGAGTAGACTGGTGAATTAGAAATAATTTTGTATGTAAATATAAAAAGAAGAAGTAGGCAAATGGTATTGGGAAAGGAAATAAAGCATGGTAAGGAAAGAGAAAAGTGATGGATAAAATGAGGCAAAGAAAGTATAGAGGAAAGGAAAGTAATAGTGTACACACTGCCTTCGTATTACACTAATAGCTCTGTGGATGGAAAAACAAAGGGTAGAAAGCAGAAAGATATAAAGAAAAGAGAAGAATTTTTAAAAATACTCAGGCAAGTTATGGGTGTAACATCCAAGAGGGCCTTGGCCAAATAAGCATTAGTAGAAAGATATGTTAATACCACATGCCTATGATATAGGTGTTAACATATCTTTCTACTAATGTAAAGGCATTAAGAAAAAAAAAAATATATATATATATATATATATATATATATATTAAAATGACGAAATATAATTAGAAGTATGTAAATCAGAAAAACGTTGGGATACAGAGAAATATTTGATTGTGAATGAGACAGCATAGTAAAGTAAATACAGTTGAACTCGTTTATTACGAGTTTCACTGGACTGCAAGGTGTGCTCGCTGTATCTGAGTACTTGTTATACCCGGGTTAGGTGATTCGGAACAACAGAAGTGTAGGAACCAGAGGTAAACAAGAATTGCAAACTGTAAAACATTTTAACCTACGTATGGAAATTATTTTTGGCCCGAAAAAGGGCCAATTGTTTCGAAAAGTAATTATCCAATTTTCAGGAATGAATGTAGGGTCATTTGACTGGTCTCCTCCTTTTGTCTCAACTTTCTTCTGATCAGGCTTAAGGCACTTAATACCTCTGCATCGCCTGTAGCTTCAAAAAAACACTGAAGGTTCTCTACATTCTCAACAGCTGCTCCATATGATGGAGGCTGAACGGAGTTTTCTTCGTCTACTTCTTTGTCACTTTCTTCACCTGCTGCTCGGATAGTTTCTACGATGTCTTCTGTTGTAAAAGCTCCCGAAGTTAGAACGTCATCTACAGGCTCCCAACTGTCGACGTTTGGAATTTGATTCAAATACTCTGGACTCTTTTTTTGCAACCACTCAGATAACAGAATGTGATCTTCCTCACCGGTAACATTATCTTGCTTTGTCTGAAATCCAGCCTTCTTGAAACAGTTCTGAATTCAACTTTGTGAAACTCATTCCCAAGCATCACTCATAAAGCATATAGCATCGAGAACTGAGATTTTCTTTTCAATTCCCTTGTCTACTCTGTCAATGAGCAAAAGGACCAAGTTGCGACGAATGTGAGATTTGAAACTTTTGATCAAACCTTGATCCATTGGTTGTAGCACTGCTGTAGTGTTTGGAGCAAAAAAAAACAAGCATTATGTGACTTAGATTGTTGACTTTCTGTGCATATGCAGGACAGTTATCTACAACAAGCACAATTTTGCATTTTCCTATACTTTGTCCCACTTTTTGAGGTAATCCGTGAAAATAACTGAAGTCATCCAAGCTTTTCTGTTTGACATATAAGCCACTGGAAGTTGCTTCACATTCTTGAAGTATCTTGGTTTGGCAGACCTTCCAATCACTAGAAGCCTTCTTTTATCTGTCCCAGACATATTCGTGCAGATAGCCACTTCTTCGACAATTGTTGAAGCCTATTCTTCGACAATTTTCCTCCAATGCATTTTTAGCCCTGGAATTTCCAAGTTCAGGAGTGATATTATAGAAAATTCCAGCTTCATCCATATTGTAGATATCATCGTCACTGTAGCCTTGAGAATGAAGTGGCCACACATCGGTCATCCATGTAGATGTTATCTCCATGTCCACTGCAGATGCTTCCCCACTGATTTTGCCATAGCAAATTTTATGCCGATTCTTAAAACGATCAAGCCACCCATTTGAGAAACAAAATCCTGCATAGCAAATCCTTCTGCTTTAGCCTTTAAGATTGGTCCAATTATGGGTAAACCAGCATTTCTTTGTGCATGTGTAAAGTGTGTTAGTTGTCTGACAGCAAGGGGGTTTTCCCTATCTCTGCATTGTATTCTTTGTAAGTGACACAGAACTCTGTGGAGGCCAGAGATATAAAGTGTGCGGGGAGTGGCTTGTTGTGTAGTGTTATGTTCTGTTGTTTCTCTGGCCATTTAGCCGCTGGGCCCCTATTGGGACACACCGTTGCCCACACTTTGCCACAAGGAGGCAGGTCAGACACCCAGTACATTATTTAAATACTCTGGCAGGCTCCACCAACAATTTCCAAGAATTTCAGTGGCAAGACCTATATATACAGTCGAACTTCCATATAATGAATTCGATAAATCAGCAAAAAAATTCGTTATAGAGAAATTTCATTATACAGAGAATATTTTTTATTAGAAATTGTTATTTAATTAGAAAATGAATCTACATTTATTTTTAATGTATTTTATTTCAAAAACACTTATTTAAATTACGTTTACACAATTTTCACTGGTAAGTATCACAGATTTAAAAAAAAAAAACAGTAATTTTTGTTTGCACAGTACAATTAAAAAATTGTCTGATTCTCAAAGAAAACCTCACATTTTTCAAAGCATTAAAAACATTATCAGGAACATTTTCACAAAACTGCAGACCCATTCGAACCGTTTTAAAAGCGTTAATCATTTTTTCACGATGTTCTCATGTGTCTTCAGCGTAATCGTTAATTTCTTCGTGATCATGGTCAAGTCTAACACTGTTCCATAGATTTAATCTTCATTTGGATGTTCTGTTGTAGTCAGATCTTGATCTACATAAACATAACTCCGGTGTTGTTTCATTTTCGATGTTTCTGGACGATTCTAATAATGTTAAAAAGTTTTTCAGTTGTGAAAGGGGCAGTTCATCTTGTTCGTCCAGTTGTTGTTCGACTTCTGTATTCAATGCAAATCCCGCTTTAGAAAAACAATTTTGAATAGTGTATTCAGTGACATCGTTTGTCGAAACTTTTGCCAGTTCAGAGATGCAATCTCTAAGGTTAATTGTAACCTCCAAGTTTCTATTTTCTAATAACGCATTGACAATCTTCATTATTATTCTCTTTCGATAATGAAATTTAAAATTTTTGATAATGCCTTGGTCCATTGGCTGGAGTTTGGACGTCACGTTTGGTGGTAAAAATAACAACTTCACACTTTTAAGTTTGGCAGAAATACTGGCAGGATGTGCCCGACAGTTGTCAGTTACCAACATGATTTTCCCTTTTTCTTTTGTAATATGCTTGTCTAGTTTTAATATCCTGTCTTCAAAGATATCACTTGTCATCCACTCTTTTTTCATTAAAGGTGCAGTCAACTTCCAAAGATTTTGTGCCTCTAAAACATCTTGGGTTTTTTAATTTTCCGATGACTAAAAGTTTTAATTTTTCACTTCCTGTCATATTTGCTCCAACTAGCACAGTGACTCTTTCTTCGCTTTGTTTTCTGCTAAAACATTTATCATCCTTAAAAGCAAGTGTCCTATTCGATAAACATTTAAAGAACAAGCGCATTTCGTCAATATTAAAAACATCCTTAGGTTCATATTCTTCCAAAATCTTCTTTAAGGTATTGTTCCTCCAACTGTTGCAATCTTTTTTTGCTTACATTAACACTTTCTCATTAAATAACCTTTTACACAATTCTGTGACGCTTCTGAAATTTATCTAGCCACCCAGTGATAGCATTAAATTCTGTATGTCCAAGGGACTGGGCAAATTTCAGAGCTTGTTGCTTAATTATTGGACCCAATATTGGTATAATCTTTTCACTTATCATTTGCACCCATTTTAGAACAGTTTATCAACATCTTCGTATATACACAACTTAATTTGCTTCTTGTCTGCTCCTCCTTCAATTGCATTTAAAATTGATTCTCGATTTTTGAAAATCGTAGATAATCTGCTTGCAAGTATGGCATATTTCTCCGCAACATCTTTTTTTCTTAAAACCCTGGTGAATATCATGAAGAATCTTTACTTTATCATTAATACTTAAACACTTTCTTTTCGACATTGTTTCCGCAACTGCGAAAATTATCAACTGCGGCTCTTGCTGATACATACACTGCAAACTTCGCTGCACTGGCCATATATTGAATTGTTAGTACCGCCTACTCAATGACGTTCGCTTGCCAATTCAACAGAATCACGTGACTTTTACAATCATTCAATTTGAAGAAATATACGGCTTTCATTCATATATACACGAAATAAAATTTACAGTTAATGTATGCTGTATGTTACTTTTCAGAAAAATAAATAAATAAATAAAAATACAAGAGCATATAGCCTATGTGATTGATGACAAATTGTTCTAAAAGAACGAAATAAAAAATAAAAAAATTCATGAAAACCATCTACTGGGAGTCCAGTTAGATGAGAATGGACATATCATATAATGATTGACAGGAAGGTCACATGGTACAGTTGAGGTGAGAAGCGAATGTCACTCAGTAGGCATTACTAAAAACTGACTATGGTAGCATTCTATGTATTGCCGCTGCAGCATGCTAAAGGCTTACCGCACGAACTTCGTTTTCCCTCTGAGCTAACATCAATTTACAAATCTACCCTATTTATTGTAAAGTTTATGACCACTTTTAAGAAAACCCATTTGGTTTTATAACTGTAACAAAAATGAAACAAAGATCCTCCTACGGGCGTCAATGGCCACAAATATTCACTAAAAGATGATTAATTCCAGATGCTAATGTGCAATTTCGGAGGGGAGGAGGCCGTATATTTGAGCGGCTGTTTAGTAAATGCTTGAAAAATCTTCAAAAATGCTTTTATTAATTTTTTTAAAAATTCGTTAAAGAGAGACTAACACTTCGCTACATGGGGTTAATTTTACATGTAATTTCGTTTTAAGGTGCAATGTTTTGCAAAAAAATTTTTAATATAGAGAAATTCGTTAAACAGAAGTTCTTAATAGAGAAGTTCCACTGTATATATATATATATATATGAAATATGAAGACGAAAAAGTGGAAGGAAAAAAAAAAAAAAAAAAACAAAAGAGAAAAATAGGAAAACAGTACATGTACCTGAATACGCCAAGCAGCAAAACAGGATACATGTATATAAATAAGTGTTACAAATGAAAGTAAAATAAAATAAAAATAAATATAGATGGAGAAGTTATTAATCACGAAATGCCAAGCCTAGTTGAAGAGAAAAAAAGGAGAGAAAGAATGTTAAGAACCTATAAAAAAAAATCATTAAGTAGAATTAAGTCTGAATTAATGCCGAATTAACAGGCTAATCATATGTACAAAAGCTGAAAGAAAAAGAGGGGAGGCTAATAGAGATAAAAATTATAAAATTCAAAAATAAAAATTAAAGAATTAAAAGTTTAAAAAAGTATAAAAATTAAATAAAAAAATAAAAATTGGTACATAGATCAGGTATTTCATCGGGGGGGGGGGCTACACCTGATCATGTACCAAACACTGTGTTTCTATGCAAACTCATGCTGATGGAGAAGCTATTAAAATGAAATAGATAAAAAAAAAAATTTTTTAATCTCCAGAAACATGAGTAAGATAGCCCCAACGCAGTGTATTTAGATTAATAAATTGAGTCAATAGTATGTAAGAACGCAAACGCTGTGTGTTTAGTTTAATAAATTGAGTAGAAAGTATGTAAGAACGCAGTGTGTTTAAATCGAAAGTATGTAAATTAAAAAATAAAAAAAATAATAATAATAAATAACAAGGTAAAAATAAAAATAATAATAAATAACAAGGTAGCAGTATAGAAAAAGGAAGTAATGCAAGGTAAGGGAGGGAAAAGAAGTTAAAAATATAGAGGCAAAGATAGTGAGAATGTCCGAATCACCCTCGTATTACTCTAATAGTTCAACGGACAGAAAAACAAAGAGCAGAAAGTAGAAAGATGTAAAGAGAAGGAAAAAAGAGTTTAAAGGATACTAGGCAAGCCGGGTGTGTAAGTACCCAACCTCATAGAGAGGGCCTTGGCTGTGAGAGTGTTAGTAGAAGTGGAAATTAATACCACTAGCTTGTAGTGTATATTTTGAGTGATAGATATATGAAATATGATATAAAATATGAAAAGGAGAAAAATTGAATACCTATGATATTTGGCAGAAACAAGTTGAGTGGAATATAATCAAGAAATGAAGATAAAAATGTGTGATCATGATTAATAAGGTACAATTATGCAAATATGATTAATAAGAATGGAATGCAAACAGAGGGAGAACTATGACAACGATGGTGGAGTTGCTCAGAAGAGAAGAACTATGGGAGCCCTCTGTGGCCAAAATAAAATAGAGAAAATAAGATTGGTCATAAGTAATCACTGATAATATTAAATTAAAAAAATGAAAAGAAAAACTTAGGAAGTGAAAGAACACGAACATTGTTCTGATAGAAGTCATTATGTGTGATCACTTTCCAAGCAGTCGAAATACCACCATTCAAATGTACAACTATACAGGTATCGAATTAACCCTAATCAAGGTGGAACATGGTGAAACCGAATTTTTCTTTAATGAAATCAGAGAGATTTTTTATATTAAAATTTAATAAATTAATAGAATGTCATTATTGCGAAGTTTGGTATACAGATCATTTAAAGCACCAGCGAAAAGTGATTGATTGCTACTAATATTAGCCAAACGGATAATTTGTGTGTAGATTATATTTTTATGAACCTTAATCGAAATGTTCGAGTTCCAATTCGTTAAATAGATAATATTAAAATTAAATTCGCTTGTTTTGTCGAATAGTTCCAAATTATGATGAAGAGGAGGACTGTTTAAGAGTTAATACTTAAATCAAGAAAATTTGCATGTTGGTTGCCAAAGTTTTCTTTATTGAGAGTGAGTTCAGTGGGATATATGGATTTTGCAATATTTTCAAAATGAATGTTGAGAATAAGAATGTCATCAACACAGTGGAATGCAAAAAAATTAAGGTTCGGGTTGTTATGAATATATAGGAATCCATGGGAACTCCTATGGATTGTTTATAAGCGTATTTACCATTGTAAATATAATTGTTTAGAATACAAAGGTTGATGTAGTTATTCCAAGTAACCTCATCTGTTGGTATAACGATTTTGTATTTGAGGAACAATTGATGAAGTACATTAACAATCAAGTGATGTGGTATGGAGATAAATAAGTTGAAGTCATAGGTTTCAATACTAAATATGCTGGAATAGGTATTGGAATTAAAAATTTTAATGATACTGTGGTTATTGTTAATGATCCAAGTGGAAGGGATATTAATAAGAATGGTAGTTAACAATTTGAGAATACAAAGGTTGATGTAATTATTCCAAGTAACCTCATCTGTTGGTATTTCTGATCTATGTACACGTACATAGATCAGGTTACACGTACTGTTTTCCTATTTCTCTCTCTCTTTTTTTTTTTTTTTTCTATGTACGTGTACATAGATCAGAAATACCTGATCTATGTAGCAATTTTTATTATTTTTTTTAATTTTTATAATTTTTTAAACTTTTAATTCTTTAATTTTTATTTTTGAATTTTATAATTTTTATCTCTATTACCCTCCTCTCTTTTTCTTTCAGCTTTTGTACGTATGATTAGTTTGTTTATTCGTCATTAATTCAGGCTTAATTCTACTTAATGATTTTTTTTTTTTTTATAGGTCCTTAACATTCTTTCTCTCTTTTTTTCTCTTCATCTAGACTTGGCATTTTGTGATTAATAAGTTCTCCATCTATATTTATTTTTATTTTATTTTACTTTCATTTGTAACACTTATTTATATACATGCATCCTGTTTTGCTGCTTGGTGCATTCAGGTACACGTACTGTTTTCCTATTTCTCTCTCTCTCTTTTTTTTTTTTCCCTTCCACTTCTTCGTCTTCATATTTCATGTATATCATTTAATTTTACCTATCTGCAGCTTTGCACATGGCTACTTTTAAATGCAATCCCCCACTCTTTCCATTTAGATGGATTCGTTGCTAACACAGATTGCCCTATTTAATTTTTAAACCACTTTTCATGCACTACGTCTCTTGAATAATACGGCAAGTCAGCACTGTGTTGCCCCTAGTCCAGCTAGAAGACGTGTTGCGCTGCATCCCACTCCCGAGGATGTAGTGTTAAATATTAAACAGGAGAATCATTCCCTTAACCCTAACCAACTTTAGTACAATACACATATTTTTAACCCAAAATTTATTTTTTCAAAAATGTTTAGATAAACAATATCTCACTTGTCCCATGGTGAATAACTCCGAATCCAAATCTAACTGTATTTATCCTCCTTTTTGTAAAACTAAAAACTTCATATATTTGCTCATATGCAATATTTGCAATGTTAAATATGTGGGCCAAACCACAAATTCTCTTAATATCAGAATTAATGGGCACAGATCCAAAAGTAAAAATCTTTTACTTGACACCATTTTAGATACTGAAATAGAAATTTTCCACTTTCACCACCATGGCTTCAACGTTAAAATAATTTTTTTTTTTTTTTTTTTTTATATAAACCCCAAACACCAGAGGTATTAGAACCTATAGTACTTAGTACCGTGCTTGGGTTGGAAGATGAGAAGACGAAAGAAGATATTTGTTTACATTGGACTTGAACTTCTGTAGACTGTAATTTTCATGAAATACGTATGAAGGAAGGTTGTTCCAGAAAACGGCAGTTGAATGAATAAACGAGGAAGATGAAAAGTTGGACAGTAAATGGATGTTGGCTGGTGGCGGCATGTGTTCAGACTATTTTGAAAGAGAGAGCGGGAATTATAGAAGCCAATTCAGAAGAACAGTGCCCATGGAAGTATCTGTAGAAGAGGCATGCAGAATAAACAGTATGTCTATGAGACCGAGTGGAGAGACTCTGTTAGAGATGAATCATTAATTTACCTAACTGCCCTCTTCTGAATGGAATCAAGAAGCCTCAGAGACGTTTTGGGGGCACCACCCCAGATGTGGGAACAATATTCCATGGCAGGGTGGATTTGCGATTTATACAGAGTGAGCAGCTATTTGGAAGAAAAGTAACGCTGAGAGCAAAAGAGAAAACCAAGTTTTTTAGATGCAGAGGAAGCAATATCTGTAATGTGCTTGCGCCAAGAGCGATTAGAAGTCAGTGTAATCCCCAAAAGAGATATATCATTTTGCCTAGCAATTGGAGTGTCACTAAAGATAAGCCTATGCTTATAGGAGCAGAAGAATCATTTTTGCGAGATATAAGAAAAGACTGAGTTTTAGAAGGGTTGAAATCAACTAAGTTGTCTTTGCCCCACTGGAGAATTACCTGAAGATCGGCATTTAGGGAATTGGTAGCAGATATTCGAGAAGTTGAAGCTGATTGAACAGGGCAAGGTTTCTTAAAATGGAAAGTGGAATGCAATGTGCTATTATCGGCAAAACTATGGATAGGATTTCCAGTCAATGGAAGAAGGTCATTAATATATGAGGAAAAGAGTGGGGGAAAGAACTGAACCTTGGGGGATACCGGCATTAGTGGAAAAGTTAGAAGACAGAGAGCCATCTACCATCACCCTCAGTGAGCGATCAGAGAGAAAACTGAATAACCAATTACTAAAAACGGTTGGCAAACCATAAGATGGAAGCTTGTTTAGAAGACCTTTATGCCAAACACGATCGAAAGCCTTTGAGATGTCAAGAGCAACTACTTATGTTTCACCAAACCTTTCCATTGAGTTAGTCCATAAATGGGTAACATAAGCCAGAACATCACCAGTGGATTGACACTGACGGAATCCATACTGGCGATCGTTGATCAGACAGAAGGTTTCTAGGTAGTTTAAGAGTTGGCGGTTAATTGATTTCTCTATTACTTTAGAAAGAGTAGAAGTAATTGCAATGGGATGATAATTGGATGGGAGGGATTTGTCACCCTTTTTAGGAACTGGCTGGATATGAGCAAATTTCCAAGCAGAAGGAAAAACACCGTTGGAATAAGAAAGTGAAAAAAGGCGGCAAAGAATAGGAGTAAATTCAGGAGCACAGGTTTTGAGAACAAGTGGAGAAATACCATCGGGACCTGGAGCTTTCTTAGCATCAAGATTCGTCAAAATCCTTCTAACATCCTTTTGACGGAAGACCACAGGAGGCATTGAATGGAGCGTGTTGGGAATGGTGGGAGGTGTTTTACCAATCTTATTAATATATGAGTTGGAAGAAAAATATTTGCCATTATCAATGACAACGTTCTTTGTGATTATTATGAGAATTTATTTATGTGTACTTATAAATCTTTATATCCCTACAGCCTAAACAATAGATTTTTTAACAAAACTCTTTTAGCAATGGTTGTTTAAACACCAACCACTGCATTTACAATTTATTCCAGCTTAGTCATTTCTTCAATAACAACAAGCGTAGATACAAACGTGAAAATAAATAAATTTTTTTTTTTTTTATTTATTTCATTTAAATTTATTTTATTTAAATCAAATCGTCATCATAGGCATATTCGGCACAATTTTCGTAATATTATTAGCTCCTGGGACAACACCATTTTTGATGTACACAACATTTCTCCTTTTCTCTTTAATATCAAAAGCTCTATACTAAAAGCCTTAACTCTATTTATTAGCAATTTTAAGTGTAAAAATATTCAACTTAAGCATATTATTTTAGATATCTCTCTCTTTAGACTAGGTCGCATTACTACATACAGTAATGAATAGTGTACTATTAAATTTATTCATAGTTGGTTCGATAAAATTCCTTGGCATTATTTACTTAATAATCTTAATAATTTTCTCCCATTTTATAACAATTTCAAGTTCAAGATTCATCCCTGCTTCAGCTATGAATCTCCTATTGGACTCAAAATTTGTAATTATAAAACTTTAGCTACTAATTTAGGCAACTTACAAGCTTTAGATCTTCCATGTCATTGTGATGATCCCATATATGCTCCTTACGTTGATCAACATCATAGACATATTATTACTGGCAACCTGGACATTATTAACCACATTCCACTAAAGTGTGCTATGGAAAAAGGTTTTAAATTCAGACCGGTCCATAAGGCCAACCTGAATAATATATATAAAGATATTTATCTTAATATCTTAAACTTTTGCAACAAGTTAGCATATAAATATACAATACCCCACAAAGCTTTTTATAATTGGATAAATGTTACATATCAAGACGTTAAAAAAATTATTTCTAAGACTTACTACCTTTACAATAATTCACATATCAGGTACTCTAACCTGAAAAAAGCCATCTCAGATTTACAACAAAAATTTATTATCATCCCGGAAGATAAGGCTTCTAATAACTTTGCTATCTTTTGCAAGCAATTTTATTACACCACCCTCAAAAAGAAAGTAGAAAGTAGTTCCACCTTTTTACGCTGTAATCTCGGCATTAATACAATCATCAAAAAAATTATAGCCTTGCATAAAAAATTACATACAAAAATTCACAATTCTACTTTGCCTTTCTTGTATATGATAGCCAAATTCCATAAACATCCAGTTGGCTTCAGATTCATCAACTAGTGATGAATCTTAAGCCAAAAAAAGTGGCTGTTATCAACCAGTTAAACAATTTTTTCAAATTGTTAACTACCATTCTTATTAATATCTCTTCCACTTGGATGATTAATAATAACCACAATATCATTACAATTTTTAATTCCAATACCTATTCCAGCATATTTAGTATTGAAACATATGACTTCGCCAACTTATTTACTTCCTTACCACATCACTTGATTGTTAATATACTTCATCAATTGTTCCTCAAATACAAAATTGTTATACCAACAGATGAGGTTACTTGAAATAACTACATCAACCTTTGTATTCTAAACAATTATATTTACAATGGTAAATACACTTATAAACAATCCATAGGAGTTCACAAATTTCTAGTATAGTATCCAATTTATTTCTTCATTATTACGAACATCTATATATTCATAACAACCCGAACCTTAATTTTTTTGCATTCCGCTATGTTGATGACATTCTTATTCTCAACATTCATTTTGAAAATATTGCGAAATCCATATATCCCACTGAACTCACTCTCAATAAAGAAAACTTTGGCAACCAACATGCAAATTTTCTTGATTTAAGTATTACTCTAAACAGTCCTCCTCTTCGTCATAATTTGGAACCATTCGACAAAAGAAGAAAATTTAATTTTAATATTATCTATTTAATGAATTGGAACTCGAACATTTCAATTAAGGTTCATAAAAATATAATCTACACACAAATTATCCGTTTGGCTAATATTAGTAGCAATCAATCACTTTTCGCTGGTGCTTTAAATGATCTCTATACCAAACTTCGCAATAATGACATTCCTATTAATTTCTTAAATTTTAATATAAAAAATCTCTCTGATTTCATTAAAGAAAAATTTGGTTTCATATGTTCCACCTTGATTAGGGTTAATTCGATACCTTTATAGTTGTACATTTGAATGGTGGTATTTCGACTGCTTGGAAAGTGATCACACATAATGACTTCTATCAGAACCATGTTCGTGTTCTTTCACTTCCTAAGTTTTTCTTTTCATTTTTTTAATTTAATATTATCAGTGATTACTTATGACCAATCTTATTTTCTCTATTTTATTTTGGCCACAGAGGGCTCCCATAGTTCTTCTTTTCTGAGCAACTCCACCATCGTTGTTATAGTTCTCCCTCTGTTTGCATTCCATTCTTATTAATCATATTTGCATAATTGTACCTTATTAATCATGATCACATATTTTTATCTTCATTTCTTGATTATATTCCACTCAACTTGTTTCTGCCAAATATCATAGGTATTCAATTTTTCTCCTTTTCATATTTTATATCATATTTCATATATCTATCATTCAAAATATACACTACAAGCTAGTGGTATTAATTTCCACTTCTACTAACACTCTCACAGCCAAGGCCCTCTCTATGAGGTTGGGTACTTACACACCCGGCTTGCCTAGTATCCTTTAAACTCTTTTTTCCTTCTCTTTACATCTTTCTACTTTCTGCTCTTTGTTTTTCTGTCCGTTGAACTATTAGAGTAATACGAGGGTGATTCGGACATTCTCACTATCTTTGCCTCTATATTTTTAACTTCTTTTCCCTCCCTTACCTTGCATTACTTCCTTTTTCAATACTGCTACCTTGTTATTTATTATTATTTTTATTTTTACCTTGTTATTTATTATTATTTTTTTTTTTTTTTAATTTACATACTTTCGATTTAAACACACTGCGTTCTTACATACTTTCTACTCAATTTATTAAACTAAACACACAGCGTTTGCGTTCTTACATACTATTGACTCAATTTATTAATCTAAATACCCTGCGTTGGGGCTATTTTACTCATGTTTCTGGAGATTAAAAAATTTTTTTTTATCTATTTCATTTTAATAGCTTCTCCATCAGCATGAGTTTGAATAGAAACACAGTGTTTGGTACATGATCAGGTGTAGCCCCCTGATGAAATACCTGATCTATGTACCAATTTTTATTTTTTTATTTAATTTTTATACTTTTTTAAACTTTTAATTCTTTAATTTTTATTTTTGAATTTTATAATTTTTATATCTATTACCCTCCCCTCTTTTTCTTTCAGCTTTTGTGCATATGATTAGCCTGTTAATTCGGCATTAATTCAGACTTAATTCTACTTAATGATTTTTTTTTTATAAGTTTTTAACATTCTTTCTCTCCAACTAGGCTTGGCATTTTGTGATTAATAACTTCTCATCTATATTTATTTTTATTTTACTTTCATTTGTAACACTTTATATATATATATAAAGTCAATCCTCGTATAACACGTGTTTACACTACACGAATTCAATCATGCACGATTTATAAATAGGGGAACGATTTCATATATAACATGAACTGAATTCGCTTATGCATGATTTGCCTTTGTGTTTACAAGAAATGACAGTAGAATGCGGAATCACCCCAACGGTACAGAACGCAATTGGAATGAAGAGTATTTATGTTTTTTTATGTCAGTGAAGGGGAAACACATTTCACCATAATAACGTAAAAACCCACACAATTTCAGCTATCAGTATTATCGTAAATGCAATTAGATCGCGTTTACTATCCATTTATGGGCGCCTCCGTAGCCAGGTGGCAAGGAGCAGCAGTGCGTAACACACGCTTCTTGATTAGACCAGGGTTCAAGCCCGTCACCACCAAATACGGAGGATATGGAAAGGTCAGGGAATGACCACCGCATATCCCCGGAGCAATATGGCCTTAGTTGCTAATGCTCCTAAAAACCAAATAACAAACAAACAAACTACTCATTTATAACAGATTCCACTAGCAGAAATGCAACTAGATATTGTTTTTATTGTTTTATGGTGGTAACCCCCAGAAATGTGCTTTAGTAAAATGTGAGCTAGTGAGGTGTTAATAGTGTCTCTGCCTTTAGGTGTTGTTTATTCAGTTTCTACACACGCACAGATTTGTGTGTATCAAGCGTGTCCCCTCATTTTGTAATTGCACTTTATTCCCTAAAAATGAGTAAAATACTTAAAAGGTGTGAAAAGGAAGCGTCCTGGTTAAGACACTACAGATTCAGAGAGAAAAAGAAAAGCAATATCGATAGACAGAGGCGGACTGGGTCAAAAATTCTTACCCGGAAAAATTTGCAGCGGCCTCATACTAGTGGTTTATGGCCAAAATCACACTGGCCTCCACATCTTCTGGCCTCCAGCACACTGGGGTTTCCTCGGTAAGGGTAGGTCCAATCCATCTCTGCTGATAGAGAAAAAATATAAATATTGTGAAACGCTTTGAGAGAAATGAAAGAACATGTAATATTGCATGTGCTACAGGTCTAAATGAGGCAAAAATGCCGAGGATTAGAAAGAATGCAGAGAAAATAAAAACAACTTTCATTGCATGAACAATTCAAAGTGTAACAAAATCCATTAGATCAAGACACAAAGAATTGGAAGAGATGGAATGGCTGTTATCTGTTTGGATAGAAGATCGAACAAAGAACAAGTTTGCTTACAATAGAAGCAAAAGCATTAGCAATATTTTATTACATAATAAAATACGTAAGAAAAAATACGTAATAAAATACAAGTATTTTATTACGATTATTTATTATGTTTGGTAACATTTTGGTTACAAATGTGTGTTCAATCTTGGGTGTCCAGCACCTAACCCTATTTTTCCCATAGGATCTGTTATTTATATTGCACGAGGGTTTTTAGGAACACAACTATTGTGTTATACGAGGACTGACTGTATACGTATGTATATATATATAATGTGATGTAAAAGTTAGGGAAAAAGTAATAAAAATAAATATGAATATGAAGCTATCATTAGAGGCAGCAAATGCACATCCTCCACATGAAGCCTAATTATATCTGATAATTAAAATAAATATGATATTTAAAATAAAAAACATCAGCCAGTAGTACGGCAAAAATGCAGAGCGAAACAAAACGCAAAATAATATAAAATAAACAAACAGGGAAGGGAAAGTAGAGATAAGACAAAAAGGTAGTCGATAATCCCCTGTATAATTTAGTCATTAAACCCAATTAATAAAAACGATGTAAATAATGCCAATTATATATAATTTAGCGGTACCCCCCTCGAAGGTACCAGTTCCAAAAGACGTGAAATATCACCAAAAAGGGGTTAAAGAAACTACAAAAACTAAAATATCAAAATGATAGACTGACCATTATGCCCCATATCGACAGAGGACCACGAGGCCATAATGGTCATGGAATCACTGCATTTCAATTGTCATACAAATCATCGCAAAGGCGGAAATATCGAAATATATAATAGAAAGGAAATTTCCTTTCTATTATATAAGCTGGTTAAGCTTGCATTATGTCAGTGGTGTGGCTCTGATCAAGAGTGCTGTCTGTTCTATAGATTATTTCTCGCTGCATAAGGACCACCGCCATGCAAATCCTCTGCATCGGTTGATCTATCGGAGAATGGAAGGGTGGTTTGGTTCTTCGACATTTCCGCCTTTGCGATGATTTGTATGACGATTGAAATGCAGCAATTCCATGACCATTATTGGCCTCGTGGTCCTCTGTCGATATGGGGCATAATGGTCAGTCTATCATTTTGATATTTTAGTTTTTGTAGTTTCTTTAACCCCTTTTTGGTGATATTTCACGTCTTTTGGAACTGGTACCTTCGAGGGGGGTACCGCTAAATTATATATAATTGGCATTATTTACATCGTTTTTATTAATTGGGTTTAATGACTAAATTATACAGGGGATTATCGACTACCTTTTTGTCTTATCTCTACTTTCCCTTCCCTGTTTGTTTATTTTATATTATTTTGCGTTTTGTTTCGCTCTGCATTTTTGCCGTACTACTGGCTGATGTTTTTTATTTTAAATATCATATTTATTTTAATTATCAGATGTATATATATATATATATATATATATAAAAAGAAAAGAGGATGAACACTAGAATTTTTTGATGGAGATTTGAATTTGGCAGCATTGTTAGGGGTGTACTCAGTTGGTTTAGTTAGAGTGTGGGGCGAGACTGGAGCCAGGGAGTAGAAGAATGGGGACAATAGAGTAGGCATCCCCAAAGAGGTCAGTGGGGAAGTATGGGGGAGGAGACAGAGACCCATCTCCTCCTTCCCCTGCCTGGGGATGGTGTTTTAAAGGGAACTGGGTTAGAGTACCCAGTTCAGATCATCAAATGGCACATTGGCAGCAAGGTTGCAGTATGTCTTCGTCAGTGATGGATATCAAGTCCATGTCTTGTCACATCCAGTAGGAAGGTCAAACTGCCCATCCTGCTTTCGGCGTGGGATATGCTAGCTGGCAGTGAGGAACCCACCAGGCGAGGGGCGCCTCCGTAGCCAGGTGGGAAGGAGCAGCAGTGCATAGCACACGCTTCTTGATTAGACTGGGGTTCGAGCCCATCACCACCAAATACGGAGGATGCGGGAAGGTCAGGGAATGACCACCGCATATTCCCGGAGCAATATAGCCTTAGTTTCTAATGCTCCTAAAAACCAAAAATAACCAGGCGAAGGGGGGATGGGGGAGAGAGACATTTATTTCATTCATAATTCACATTTTCACTCTACTTGCATTCTATTTTTATATATATTTTATTTATTTTTTTTTTAATAGTATAGAATATATATATATATATATATATACACACACACACACACACACACACAGTGGCTCTTCTCTATATTACAAATTTTTTTTGCAAAACATTGTACCTTGAAACGAAATTATATGTAAAATTAACCCCATATAGCCAAGTGTTAGTCTCTCTATAACGAATTTTTTAAAAAATTAGTAAAAGCATTTTTTAAGATTTTCAAGCATTTACTGCTAAACAGCCGCTCAAATATACGACCTCCTCCCCTCCGAAATTGTGCATTAGCATCTGGAATTAATCATCCTTTTAGTGAACATTTGTGGCCATTGACACCCGCAGGAGGGGGTCTTTGTTTCATTTTTGTTACAGTTACAAAACTGAATGGGTTTTTCTTAAAAGTGGTCATAAACTTTACAATAAATAGGGTAGATTTGTAAATTGATGTTGGCTAAGGGGAAAACAAAATTCGCTGCGGTAAATCTTCGGCATGCTGCGGTAGCAATACATAGAATGCTTCCATTGTCGGTTTTTAGTTAATGCCTACCGAGTGACGTTCGATTCTCACCTCAACCGTACCATGTGACCTTCCTGTCAATCATTATATGATATGTCCGTTTTCATCTAACTGGACTCCCAGCAGATGGTTTCCATGAATTTTTATTTTTTATTTCATTCTTTTAGAACAATTTGTCATTAATCACATAGGCTATATGCTCTTGTATTTTTTTATTTTTATTTTTTTTCCTGAAAAGTAACATACAGCATACATTAACCATATTATTTCGTGTATATATGAATGAAAGCAGAATAAAAGAAATTCATAATGTTGTATATTTCTTCAAAGTGATTGATAGGAAATGTCACGTGATACTGTTGAATTGGCAAGAGAACGTCATTGAGTAGGCGGTACTAACAATTCACTATATGGCCAGCGCAATGAAGTTTGTGGTGGCTACACAGTATGTATCAGCAAGAGCTGCAGTCGATAATTTTCGCAGTCGCGGAAACAATGTCGAAGAGAAAGTGTTTTAAGTATTAATGATAAAGTAAAGATTCTTCATGATACTGATCAGGGTTTTAAGAAAAAAGATATTGCGGAGAAATATGGCATACCTGCAGAAAGCAGTTTATCTATGATTTTAAAAAAAATCGAGAATCAATTTTAAATGCAATTGAAGGAGGAGCAGACAAGAAGCAAATTAAGTTGTGTATATACAAAGATGTCGATAAAGCAGTTCTGAAATGGGTGCAAATGATAGTGAAAAGAATATACAAATATCGGGTCCAATAATTAAGCAACAAGCTCTGAAATTTGCACAGTCCTTTGGACAAACAGAATTTAATGCGAGTACTGGGTGGTTAGATAAATTTAAGAAGCGCCACAGAATTGTGGAAAAGTTTTTTGTGGAGAAAGTGTTAATGTAAGCGAAGAAAATTGCAACAGTTGGAGGAGCAACACCTTGTTGTTGTTATTTGGTTTTTAGGAGCATTAGCAACTAAGGCCATATTGCTCCGAGGATATGCAGTGGTCATTCCCTGACCTTTCCGCATCCTCCGTATTTGGTGGTCACGGGCTCGAACCCCGGTCTAATCAAGAAGTGTGTGCTACACACTGCTGCTGCTCCTGCTCATGGAGGCGCCCCTCTTGTAGGGATGAAATCCTTTATTGATCAATTAACTGCCAACTCTTAAACTATCTAGAAAACTAATTAAGAACACCAGTATGGATTCTGTTGTCAATCTACTGGTGATATTCTGGTTTATGGATAAATATGGATAAATTTATCCATATTTATCCATATTGATCCCGCCTATGGATAAATTCAATGGAAAAGTTTGGCAAAACTCAAGCAGTTGCTCTTGATGTTTCAAAGACTTTTGATCGTGTTTGGCATAAAGGTCTTCTAAATAAGCTACTGTCTTATAGTTTGCCAACTGTTTTTGGATATCCAGTTTTCTCTGTGACTGTTCACTACAAGTGAGGACGGATGGCTGGCTGTCTGTCTTCTAACTTCCCCACCAATGCAGATGTTCCTCAAGGTTCAGTTCTTTCTGCCATTTCTATAATAATATATATCCGTCTATATTAGCATTAGCATAGGCATTTGATGCAAGAAAGCAAGCTTACGCAGCATCAGCCAAAAAAAAAAAAAAAACCCCACTTCCACTTCACCCCTCTGTTCGTTCAAAATACCTGTCCAGCTGAGCCTTAAACTTATTCAGGCTATCAACCTCCACCACAAAGGATGGAAGTCTGTTCCACCAACCAACCACCCGCTGGCTAAAGGCAAATTTCCGCACGTCTATCCTACATCTGTCTTTCCTCAATTTGAATTTATGCCCTCTCAGGTGATTTTTCTGAGCTAGAGGAAGAATCCCATCAGCATTGAGCATGCTTAAACCATTCAAGGCTTTATACACCTCTATCAGATCACCTCGCTGGTGCCTAGTCTCCAGACACTGTAATTTGCAAAACTTAAGCCTTTCTTCGTAAGAGCACCCCTTTGTTCCATTCACTAATCTTGTTGCCCTTCTCTTTATATATTAATAAACTTCTTCCATAGACTGGAAATTCTATCCATAATTTTGCTGATGATAGCACATTGCATTCCACCTTCCAGTTTGAGATAACTTGCCCTGCACAA
The DNA here is from genome assembly GCF_048544385.1 of Mastigoproctus giganteus. Taxonomy (NCBI): domain Eukaryota; kingdom Metazoa; phylum Arthropoda; class Arachnida; order Uropygi; family Thelyphonidae; genus Mastigoproctus; species Mastigoproctus giganteus. The sequence goes on from NC_143581.1 coordinate 120,954,765, forward strand.
ACAGCTTCAAAACTTCTCAAATATCCACTACCAATTCCTTAAATGCTGATCTCAAGGTAAATCTCCAGTGGGGCAAAGATGACCTAGCTGATTTCTATCCTTCTAAAACTCAGTCCTGTCTTATATCTCACAAAAAGGATTTTTCTGCTCCTATGTTTATCTTCAATGACACTGCTATTTCAAGGTAAGATCATATACAGTCAAACTTCTCTTTAATGAACTTCCATATAGTGAATTTTTCAACATAACACACTTCTTTGATTTCCCCCTTGATCATTACAACGAAAATAGTTTCCATATAATGAAGAAAATTTTCATATAACGAACTGATTTCGAGAGACCTGGGTACACACTGTTTGCACCTCTGGCCTTTAGGCAATAAAGCTGATGCTGCAGAAATCACGAATGAAGAGCTAAAATGATTAAAAATTAATCCCTTCACCTTTTAAGTGCTAAAGGAATTAATTCCACGAATTAAGAGCTAAAATATTCTACAATTTAGTGGTTCCTGTAAAACCCTGCAGGAGGAAACTGGCCAACTACTGTGCGGGATAGAAAGTGATGGAAGTTTTTGGGAGAGGCCTTTGCCCAGCAGTGGGCCAGCAATTGATAAAAAGAAGTAAAACCTATACAACCTATATATTACTGTACTGAGAAGTCACACTTGTCACAACTGCTATTGAATCCACAGCCATTGGCAAAGATTAAGGCATATTCCCGATGAGGACATTGGCTCCAGTCAACCTGTTTTCTACTGTAAGCATCCTAAGCCAGGTATAGTGCCGGGTAGGTAAAGTGCCTACCCGGCACTATACCTGGCACTTTACCTACCCAGGGCTAGCCGGGTAGGTAAAGTGCCTGCCCGGCAACCCAAAGGTCGCGGGTTCGAATCCTGCCTCGGGCTTGAATCAAAGTACTGCAAAAACCTTGGGAGGTGCATTATGGCCACAGAAGCCGATGCGCCAACAACTATTAAAAAAAAACAAAAAAACGTAAGCATCCTATTAGAGAATTAGGAGAGAGGGATTTTCCTTTATCCTGGAAATTCATCTGCTGTTTCGAAAAAATGAGTCAGATCGTGTACCATGTAAGAGACAGGTTAAATTTAGAAAAGTGTTTTTCTAAATTTCACCTGTCTCTTACATGGTAGATACATGTGGTCCCTAAATCAGTTTTATTTTAGATGCTGTGCAAATAACCTTAAGTGTCTTAGAGGAAATCCTTGAGTGTAGTGCGTAAAAGTGCAAGTGCTTAATAGTGTAGATCGGGGCTTAAAAAAAAAAAAAAAAAAAAAAAAGAAGTAATTCTTTAAAATTTGCATTCCTGCCAGTATTATATTAACCATTCTGTAAAACTGTGTTTCGGTTTTCAAACTGTTTGAGGAAACGGGGTCCAGTCGGAAGCATGCGAAATTATGCCTTTTTGAAGATGTAGATGAAGCAGTTTTTAAGTGGATGAAAGACCAAAATGTGCAGTTGTTGTTGTTGTTGTTCTTGTTTGGTTTTTAGGAGCATTAGCAACTAAGGCCATATTGCTCTGGGATATGCGGTGGTCATTCCCTGACCTTTCCGCGTCCTCCGTATTTGGTGGTGACAGGCCCGAACCCTGGTCTAATCAAGAAGCGTGTGCTACGCACTGCTGCTCCTTCCCACCTGGCTACGGAGGCACCTAAAAAAATTGTGCAGATATCAGGGCCATTAATAAAAAGAAAAGGCTAAGGAGTAGGCATCTCCACTTTCAGGAGAAATAAAAAGTTATTTCTGCTGAAAGTGGAGTTGTAATCGAAGAAGACTGTACCCATTGAAAGAAACAGTTTTGAAAAAAAAAATTATGGAGGACTACAAGCACAAAGTCATATTCAACGTTGATGAAATAGGTCTATTTTTTAAATGTTTTCCGAACAAGATACTGACTTTTAAAGGTGATAATGGTTCATGTGGTAAAAACAGTAAGGAGAGAATTAGTCTTGGTTGGTGCAAATATGACTGGTAATGAAAAACTGAAGATTTTGGTAGAGGCAAAAGTAAACAACCCTGATGTTTCGAAGGAGTAAAGTTGTTAGAGTTGGACTACAACAAAAAGCTTGGATGACAAGTGAAATTTTTGAACAGTGGATTTTAAATTTTGATAGAAAGATGATGAAAGAAAGAAAAATCACATTGATTTTCGACAACTGCCCTGCCCACTTTAAATTGGTAATTTCGAAACTTACAAGCGTGAAGCTTGTTTTCTTCACTCCAAATACCATGTCTAAACTGCAACCAATGGACCAAGGCATTATCAACAATTTGAAAATGCACTACTGAAGGCACATACTGAAAAAATTTATAATGAGAATAGAAACCAGCCTATAGATTCTATTGTAGATTTGAGAATGTGATATCAGAGTTGGAAAAAGTGTGGAGTCAAGATTTGGTGGAAACAATGATTAATAATTGTTTTATTATTATTATTATTAGCCATATGGTACAAGGAAGCCTGAGGCTTAAGCTGAACCAGCATAAAAAAAAATAAAAATTCCCGAGTTACTCCCTGTGTGTGAGAGAGAGAAGTAGAAAGGCATCACCAAGAAAGAGAAGAATGATGATATCCAGCTCAGGACCCTAGGTTTGCCAAGCCCATACTCACCAGATGTGAGCCCCCAGTGTTTCAAAAGCAGGTTTTGCTAAAACACTAATTAACAGTGATGACATCAGTGAACTACTACAAGACATTGAGCAAGCTTGGAAAGAGTTCCAAGAGGTTTGATCAGTGGAGAAATTGTTCTTGACAAATTTTACAAGTTGATACCAATGTCATAGTAGCTGAATATCCAAGCAACTCCAACGGTTTGGACCATATTTAAAGAATTAGTGACAATATCAACAATGAGTTGGATGAAAATGCGGGCAATATTAAACCTTCCAAACATGAAATTTTGGCATCAGTTAAAACTTTGCATCAAGGCCTTCAGTGATAAGAAAATGTAGCAGAAAATATATTTTAGTGTTTAAACAAATATATATTTGAGTGTTTAAAATGTGCAGTAAAATCCATTGCACAACAAAAAATAACCAAATATTTTACGAAATAATTCTTAAAAGTATATTAATCCATTGTGCACATCATATAAGTAGTCATTTCTCAATATATATGTATTAATAAATTAATTGTTTTAAATTGCAAGTAAATTTATTCATTCCCACTCATTTCTGATTTATTTTCCATCTTTTACTATATTTCTGAATTTACAGTATTTTTCATTGTTGAAAGGGTCATATTTCTCTATAAATAAATTCTGCTTAACAAATTATTTCAAGGGAACCATATAACTGATTTCGCTATATAGAGGTTCGACTGTATCTCTATTGGGGATTACCCTGATTTCTAATCTCTCCTGACATAAGCACATTACACATATTGTTTCCCCTGCATCTAAAAAAAACAAAGTTTCTCTTTCACTCTTGATGGTAATTTTCTTCCAATCTTTGTTCACTCTATACAAATCATCGTCTCTGTCTCATAGATGTTGTTTCTGCTGCATGCCTTTTCTATAGCTACTTCCATGGGTACTATTCTTCTCAATTGGCTTCTATAATTCTCACTCTTTCTTCCAAACTAGTCCAAAATGTGCTGCAACTAGTCAACATCCTTTTACTAGCCAACTTCAAATTCACAGAACCAACTTTTTTTCTTCCTCACTTATTTCTGCAACTTCTGTTTTCTGGAAAAACCTCCGTTCATAGCTATTTGCTAGTAAATTAATAAGAGGAGTTTACCTCAATATAGTACGTGGAACACTTCCGTATGATACCCTCCAGAAATTAAAACGGAAAAAACGAAAAAAATCGACAACTTACCGGTACATTAAAGTAAAATATAAATAATTAAAGTAAAATATAAATAATTAAATAATCAATTTAATACAATTCAAAATCAATTCAAAACAATTAAAATTCAAATTAACGCAATTAAAAGAATCTAACGAAAATATTCAAAACGATTTTCCTTCCTGAAGCTGACAATGCTTTTCGACCGACTGTCGTGATCACAGGAATGTGATCACGACAGTCGGTCGTGATCACATTCCTGTGATCACGACCGACTGTCGATAGTACACAAGACTTGGATAGTACACAAGATAGTACTATCCAAGATATTTTACATTCGTTTAACAATATTCATTCTAGACTCAAATTTACACTGGAAAGGGAAGATACGGATACTAAGTCATTAAACTTTCTAAATTTCACGCTTACCCGGGACTCGAACAAAATACAATTTAGCATCTATCGAAAACCCACAAACACCGGTATGCTTCTACATTATAATAGCTACCACCCGTTCACCTACAAAAGATCGATTATCTTTAATCAATTTCTAAATGCCTATAAATATTCAACGACGGATTCTGCTTTAGACTCAGAAATACAAATATTAACTAGCAGATTCTTGAACAGGGGTTATCCCATTAACACAATAAATCGAATTAGGGTACAAGCTAAGGATAGGATACAAAATACTGCACCAATCAACAATAGTAATATCAAAAAATACTTTATTTCTGTCCCATATGTTGAACAGTGGCACAAACAGCTTAACAGATTCTTTAAAGATACCGAATTTAAAATTATAGCTAGGCCTATACGGAAGTTACACACTATACTGAACAATCGCTCGGTTCTTTCGGCATTCGCAACACAAATTAATGATCTAGTATACAACATTTCTTGCGGTGATTGCGACTCGTCTTATCAGGGTTCCACGCGGTTTTCTCTTAATATCCGTGTAAATCAACACGAAGCCTCTGTTCGTGCTTCTCGTTCAGCAGCGTCAGAATTAGCCTTTCATGCCATTAACGAAAAACATACTTTTTTATTTAACGAGGCCAAAATACTTAACGTTCAACGTAATTATACGCGACTATTAATTGCAGAAACCGTTGAAATTAAATTACACGAGAATTCTGTTAATGTTCGGCGGCCATATTTGATCTCCGATGCGTGGACCTTTACGCGCATGCGCGAAGACACAATCACTATTTAAGTTGCAGGTTTAGCCTGATTCGGTAATTTTCATTCCTGTGATCACGACAGTCGGTCGAAAAGCATTGTCAGCTTCAGGAAGGAAAATCGTTTTGAATATTTTCGTTAGATTCTTTTAATTGCGTTAATTTGAATTTTAATTGTTTTGAATTGATTTTGAATTGTGTTAAATTGATTATTTAATTATTTATATTTTACTTTAATTATTTATATTTTACTTTAATGTACCGGTAAGTTGTCGATTTTTTCGTTTTTTCCGTTTTAATTTCTGGAGGGTATCATACGGAAGTGTTCCACGTACTATATTGAGGTAAACTCCTCTTATTAATTTACTAATATTATTATCAACGTAGAACATATTGAGTATTACAGCTCTGATTCATACTATATAGCTATTTGCTGAAAATTACAATCTACAGAAATTCAAGTGTAATGTCCCAAGTATCTTCTTTCATCTTCTCAACTTTGAATCCAAGCACAGCACTCTAGATTCTAATTCCTGTTGTGCTTGGAGTTTTCATTAAAAAAACAAAGATAAAAAATAATAATGGAATCCAATATCTTTACTCTGGGTTTAACATACATGAAATACTAATAAATAGTTTATTAGTATTGGACATAAGATTTTTTCATGATGATCCTTTTAAAAATAATAATCTACTTATTGAGAAACTATTCAGCATCGCTGTACATATATTCTACCAACATTGAATATTAAATGATTATTTATGGCCTGTTTTTCTTCCAGAAACTTAAAAGCCAGTTTATAATGCCTCAGAATAGATAAATAAGAACACATTTTATGAAATCACAAAGGGATAATAAAAATCCACAAGCTTAAAAATGAATTTTAAACTGGAAGAAAATAGTCATACGAGTGACTAAAAGCATTGCAAAAAGAAGTCATATGATCACTGCAGGGTTAAAATGAAAAATGTGTGGAGAAATGCTAAATTCAGGAAGAGATAAATTATGCAAATGTCTGAAAATGTAAAATTTTAAAAATTTGTTAGTGTAGTGTTTATGGTAGTTACCATGATGTGTACTTTTATAATCTACACGACTATAGCCCCAGAAGCTTAGCTTATGCGCCATTAAGTCTCCATAACATACACACACACACACACACACACACACACACACAATATACTGTCAGGTCTCCTTATTTGCAGGGGTTACCCCTGCAAATAAGGAGAACCGACAACACTTCCCGTGAAAATCTGTACTCTCGCCCAAATAGGTGCAGATGTTTAAATGTGTTTAATTGTGATTTACAATAATGAGGAATATTTTAGTCCTATGTTTTGAAAATGTTGTATCAAAATTTTATTACATAGTTAAGAACAAGGCATGCAGCAGTGTATTCACTGCAGGATTCAGTACTCCTCGGTAGTAGGGGTCGCAAAGGCTGGAGAAGAAGCAGGGTTGGCGACATTGAAACTTCCAGTTCATGGATACGAGAAGTTTTAGGCATCGATGTAGAAGTTGTCCTTTTCAGGAACATTGTGACGGGATGCTGCTTCTTTTGTTTGAACTCGTTGGACATGGCTATGTGTGGTGTTAAAATATCATCATGGCTTTCCTTGAACTTCATTGCATTAATCATGTCGTCATATTCGCAGAAGAAGCCTGCTGGGACTTTTGGTGTCATACATTGCCTGCGCTTGGTTTTCCAAATCAAACTTCTCTTGGTGTGGTTCTTCCTCATCCTTAGAGCTGGAACAAACTAACTCCTTGAGTTCAACATCCATTAGTGTTGTTGCTTGTCATCAATTAAATCATTGATGACAAATTATCTCCTCAAAACCATGTCCTCTAAGAACTCTTGGGTTCTGCTTGCAGAAAATTAGGCCAGGCTTTGTCATATGGCTTGCTGCATTCCCGCAAACTAGCAGCATAACCCAATCTCATGCCGCCTTGAATCCTGGGGCCTTCTTCTCTTCGACGGCTATATAGGTGCACAGGCATCTTAAATAAATAAATATATAAATTTTCTGTTTATACTCCGGGATGACTAAACGGTCAGAGGAGTTCAAAAGATAGACAGAATAAAAGAAACAGCACCGTATTCAGCAGTCATGGGCTTGAACCCCGGTGACTCAAGGCATGTGTACTTATGCACCCACGCGCCTGACCACTAGGCTACGGCGGCCTTCTTCCAGAATAATACCATCTCGTTGGTATTGAAAACCTGTTCAGGTTTATATCCCTTCTATGAGATTCTTGAGTTGGGCAGGGTAAGCTTTAGCAGCCTCATGATCAGCTGATGCAGACTCACCCATAATCTTTACGTTATGGAGTGAATAACACCTCTTGAATTTCTGAAACCAGCCGTTGCTTGCAATGAAAGTGGTTTCTGTAGTGCTGCTGCCGGTACAGGGGATTTGCTGCTTAAATCTGTTGTAAAGAAAGAGGGCATTAGCAGAAATCATACCAATGTTCACAGGCAAGTTTTTCTTGTGCTGGTCTTCAATCCAAATGAACAGTGCATTCTCCATTTTTAACATTGATCACTTTATCATGTACATAAGCTGCGTATTTAGCAGTAAGAATTCCTCTAGTTTGCACTGTCTCTCTGATCTCAGTTTCTTGTTTCCTTATGTATCGTACAGTACAGTAGAACTTCGATTGTCCGTCACCCTATTTACCATCAGTCTCTGCTAACCATAAATGAACCCCACTATGCCGTAATGCATTGTGATATTGGCGCCATGTGTCGCTCAGTCTTTGTTTACAACTCACTGTATATGGTTGTACTTTTAACCTATTGTTTCTTATTTTAATAATTTTTATTCAGTAAACCTATTGAAATGAAAGAGAGATGTAAGAGTAGTGTTGGGATTATCACAAAAAATTGAAATAATCAATCGTCTAAGAAAAGATGAAAGTGCTACAAGTATAGTATTGGTTTGTGGAATAGGAAGAACAACAGTAAATGACATAAAGCGTGATGCAGACAAAATTGAAAACCACGTGTCAAAAATGTAAACCAATGACTGTAATGTTAAAAGTCGTAAAATTACGAAGCTTCCTAAAAATGAACAATTGATTCTGCAATGTTTCAATGGCTTGTTCAAAAATTCCATTGTCGGGACCTATAATAATTGAAAAAGACACTGAAATCAATAAAAAAAAAACTAGGCGGAGATCCTTCATTCAAGGCTAGCATTGGATGGTTGGACAAATTTAAGTTTCACCATATGATAAATTTCGTGACCCCCAATGCGAAAACACAAATCCACAAATATGGAGACCCGACTGTGATAAACTAAATTAGGGAGCTACAAACTATCAATATCATCCCTTTGAATTGTCACCTTCTCAGAAAACTGGAAATTTGTAGTCTAAGAAGGCGTGAAAACAATTTTGTTGTAAAATGCGAAATTTTCAAAATATTTGCTAGTGTAATAATGTTTATGGTAGTTGCAAAGATCATACTCTTATGTATTGAAGTGAATTGTTGCAATAAACTAAATTAGGGGACTACAGATATTGTCCCTTTTGTTCTGTAGGTGACAGTTACTTTGTACTGTCACCTACACAAGTGATTTTTTTATATATATATTTTTTATTTTTTTTTGATTTGGGCTGTCTGCCACCCGGGTGCTACTAACCCTTTACGTCCCTGTTCAGAACCGAACATCCAACAGCTCGAAAAAAGCAGAAAGAAAGAGTGATTGTACTTCTTACAGGCAATATGACATAAATAAAAAATAGAAGAAAAAAAGATTTTCGTAACTGGGAAAAGTAAGCATCCACCTGTCTTTAGGGGGACAAAAAACCTCCCCGCTGAACATAAGAGCAACACAGATGCATTGATGAAGTTTAAAATTTTCATTTACTTTGTGAAGAATCCGGACAGAGAATTATTGTCAAGTCAGTAAAAAAAAATTGTGCTTACCTTAGATAATTGCACACTTAACCGTATGTTTAGTTGAACATCATAAAACTCATAATTCTTCCAGTGAATGCACCATCCATAGTGCAACCTGTGGATCAAGGAATCATAAAGGTTTTCAAAACATTGTACAGGAGTGCAATGCAATAAAAAATTATTGCAGAAAGCAAACCTTCTGAGTCTGTGTCTTCGAAGTCTGATGTTCTGGCAAGTCAAATATGTCAGAGTTTTTGTATCTCCAGGGTTTCCCCTATATGCCGCTGAGTCTTCTGTACTGGGCTAAAGTCAAGCCTGGCCCGTGTGTGTGTGTGTGGTGTAGGTTCGCGAAAGTCTAATGTTGGAAAGTGCTGTTCTGTTGTACACCAGCAAGCTGGTGTTTAGCAATCCCGTGGGGGCACCCAACCCCTAGTTAGGTGTCCCCTGAGTGTCTGCAATTCTGTCCAGACAAGATAGGAGGGAGTATATGATGAGAGCCTTTTCGATCAATTTGGCCCTGGAGAGATTGTGCAAGGCTCAAGGGGTAGAATTTTTCTCAGCCCAGTCTATGCTTGTTACCAGGAGAGACTGATTCTACAGGGATTTGTTATTGTTATTTGGATTTTAGGAGCATTAGCAACTAAGGCCATATTGCTCCGGGATATGCGGTGGTCATTTCCTGACCTTTCCGCATCTTCCGTATTTGGTGGTGACGGGCTCGAACCCCGGTCTAATCAAGAAGCGTGTGCTACGCACTGCTGCTCCTTCCCACCTGGCTACGGAGGCGCCGATTCTACAGGGATGGGATACACTTAAATAGAAAGGGTGCAAGAATATTTGCTGATGCTATTGAGGCAGAGTTAGGTGGGTTGAAAAACTGCTAGCTTGTGGGGATACACGGACTAATAGATTAACAGTAGCCACTGGTAGAGGTAAAAGCGATTCTTGCACTACTTCTATTGAAATGCAGTTGAGCAGCAGCCTGGAAAGCAAGGCAATGGGAATTTCAAGGGCTGCTGGGAGTCATAGTGGAACAAGTAAATATATGGGCTGTGTTAGGGTAACTAAGAGTAGAAACAGGTGCATGTACACCTATGCTAGGATTATAGTTAATAAATTCGATGAGCTTGAAGTGCTAGTCAAGACATCAAAGGCAGATATTGTTGGAATATCAGAGACATGGTGTCACACAGACATAAGTAGTGCAGAATTGGAATTTGGGGAGTACAATGTGTACAGAAAGGGCGGAGGGGTTATGCTGTTAGTAAAGAAACACAAAATCTAAGGAAGTGCATCCAATTGATGTGGGTGAACAATGCAATGTTCAGTCTGTTTGGTGTGACATAAACATTGGGAAAGGAAAAATGACAGTAGTTATGTGTTATAGCCTATAACTAATTATATACGTATAATGAGAAATAGTGCAGAGAAATAGAGTGGGCAAGTAAATTAGAGTGTCTCATATAATGGGGGATTTTAATTTCCTGGATATCCAAGGCTTTTATGGATTTATTGGATGATTGTTTTCTCCAGCAGCATGTTTGGGAGGCAACTAGAGGGAGTAATACTCTTGATTTGATTATCAGTAGTGATTCTTCATGCATTAAGAATTTGCAGATAAATGAACTACTAGGTGGCAGTGATCACAGTGTGCTGAAATGGGATTTACTCAGAGGTAACTATCATCAGGGGTAAAGGGAAGGGTTATTTCTTTCATAAAGGCGACTACGATGGAATGAGACAGTATTTAAATTCTATACGATGGAACCAACTGATGATGTTAACTACAGCAAATTCAAAGTGGGAAGCATTCAAAGAATTAATCTTAAAAGCTACTCTTGAAAACTAGGCTTTTCATAACAACAAAGAAATATTGTTCAAGATTTAGGCCTAAATGGTTGTCAGATGAACTAATCAGACATGTGACAGAGAAGAAAAATGCATGGAAATACATATAAATTAACATGTGACAGAGAAGAAAAATGCATGGGATACATACAAATTAACACATGACACAGAAGCCTATGATAGATACAAGTTGATATGCAACCAAGTTACAAAGGAGGTTAGGCAGACGAAGGCAGATTACGAGAAATCTTTAGCAAAGGATGGAAAGAAAAACAGCAAAGAGTTCTTTACTTACGTAAACTCTAGAAGGAAGGGGATGGATCAGATTGGTCCACTTGATATCGATGGTTCAACTGTTGATGATCCTGCTCAGGTAGCTAACAAACTAAATGATTTTGCGTTGACATTCACACATGAGGTGTTAGTCAGCGAGGGGAATGCCAGAGGTGTATTCAACTCTGGCAGTAAGCTAGATAATCTTGTAATAACTGAGAGTAAAGTGGAGGAGAATTTGTTGAAGATAAACATAAAAAAGGCACCTGGGATGGATGGAATCTATCCAGTTATATTAAAGGAGGCGGCAAATGAAGTAAGCAAACCCTTAGCCATAATTATGACAGCTTCCCTGGACACAGGGGAGGTAACCATGGACTGGAGATGTGCAAATGTGACCCCAATCCACAAAGGAGGTTCAAAGGGAGACACAGGTAATTACATACCTGTTAGTTTAACTCCTGTTCCAGGGAAATCAATGGAGGTACTGGTTAAAGAAGCATTGAAGGATCATCTAGACAAGACTTCAGTTATAGCTCGGACACGGCATGGGTTTGTTAAGGGGAAGTCTTGTCTGACTAATTTGATTTGACACTATGATGTAGTCACAAAGGAACTAGATGCAAAGAATAACTTTGGTATCATATATTTGGATCTTAGAAAAGCCTTTGATACTGTTGCGCATGGAAGACTGCTGCACAAATTGGAGCAGTGTGGCATTGGAGGCAAATTGCTGCTATGGATAAAGTGATGGTTGAGTGGGAGAGGACAGAGTGGTAATCAATGGACACTGCTCTTTGTGGACTAATGTTATTAGTGGAGTCCCTCAGGGTTCAGTGTTGGGTCCATTGTTGTTTTCTGTATTTATAAATCATATTGATGATGGTATATCAGGCTTAATGTCCAAGTTTGTAGATGATACGAAGGTTGGCAGCGTTGTTATTGACACTAATGACAGTACACTGCTGCAACAGAATCTAGAAAAGTTGAGCAGATGGGCTGAGAGGTGGCAAATGAAGTTTAATATTGACAAATGTAAAGTACTACATATGGGAAGCAGTAATCCCAGAGTGACGTATCAACTCTGTGGTACCACACTGACGCAAGGAATCGATACACAAAATTAATAAAGGACACCAAGCGCAAAACCTGGGAAAATCTTGTTTCCACAGCAGGGAACGCTAACCCCTGGGGAGTTGTTTATAAAGTAGCCACTAACAGACACTCCAGAGGAGAAGTCGCAGAAGCAACAATGACCCTGCTGGGTACCCTGACCACTACGTGGGATGACTCGGTGACCAATATCCTAAACACCATCTTCCTGGAACAGGTAACTCCTACCCTCCCAGAACAACTGCGGATCTGTCAAGAAAATGACTCGTACTTCACTGACCAACAAGAAACACCCTTCACTGTGGATGAGCTGCATGCGGCCGCCATGCAAATCAGAAGTAAAAAATGCCCTGGCTCAGACCTAATTGAACCGGAAATTGTGAAGAAAACGGTGGAATACACCCCGGATCTGTTACTCACGCTATATAACACCTGCCTCAAAGAAGGAACCTTTCCTAATGACTGGAAAATTGCCAACATCAAACTTAAATTGAAAAATCCATCAAAGCAGCCAGAAAAACCAGAGTCTTACCGTCCGATCGCCCTACTCCCAGTTGTAAGCAAACTATTCGAGAGAATGCTGCACAAGAGGCTACTCCACTATTACGAAGGGGCAAATCTAACAAACACAATGCAATTTGGATTCGAACCTGGCCTATCCACGATCGAAGCTCTCAAGACACTGCTGGATAAAGTAGAAGCCTGTACTACCAAATATTTTCTAGTTATCAGTATTGACTTCGCGGGGGCGTTTGATGCCATCTGGTGGCCGAGCATCCTCGCGAGACTTAGGCGGGCTGGACTGCCCCTAAACCTGTATAACACAATCAGGAGTTACCTAACACAGAGAACGATCGAAGTACATGCACCGTATAGGAAGCTAACAAGATAAATCCACAGGGGGTGCCCGCAGGGCTCTGTCCTGGAACCCCTGTTATGGAATATGATTTTAGATGAATTCCTGGCCCTTGATATTGGCGAAGTCGGCGCCCAGGCTTTCGCTGATGATTTGATAATAACTGTTGCTGCTAACTCACGAGCGCAGATCAAAGAAAAAGCCAACCACGCGATAGGAATTCTGCAAAACTGGGCTACAATCCATTGCCTGCGGATTTCTCCAAGTAAGACCTGCTCGGTACTCCTGAAGGGCAGACTCGACCTTACCAGACCACCGCAAGTGAAAATCCAAGGCACCACAATTAAACTTGCTACAGAAATCAAATATCTCGGATTCATCATTGACAAAAATCTGTCTTTTCAGCCCCATCTAAAGTACATTAAACAAAAGATACGGAAATATTCTGCATTGGTTGCAAGAGTGACCAGAGGGACTGGGGGCTAAACAAGCGGACCCTGTCCCTCTACTACAAATCTACCTTCATCCCGGTCATCACATATGCTTCACCAGTTTGGTACAAAAAGGTAACCACAGTGGTAAATAGAAGAACCTTGGACAGCATCCAGCGGTCAATAATTCTGACAATCACACGAGCTGTCTCCACAGTCAGCACGCACGCACTCCACATTCTGGCCGGAGTCCTCCCGCTGGACTTGGAAATCATCAGATGCGCCCTGACATATAATATGGCAAAAGAAATACCATGCACTATCCTGAACTTCACGTTGGATCTCGCCAACAACAGGAAACTTGAAAAAAACCAGACTTCTCGACCACCTCCGACAGGAATGGCAGGATCGATGGACAGAATCCACTAAAGGTGAAATCACCAAGAAGTTCCTCCCTAGCGTTAACAGTCTTTCCAAAACCCCCGAGTTGGTTTCAACCAGGGTTCCACGTCACCTTTCTGCTCACAGGGCACGGGCCATTTAATGCAAAACTATCTAGATTCCGAATCACTGAGGATCCCCATTGCCTCTGTGGCCACGAGGAGACATGGCAACATCTCATGTATGACTGCGACCAGTATGAGGACCTGCAATGCAGGCTCACCACTGCTATCACCTACTTCCCGCAGAACATGGAACAGCATCTTCTCGACTCGGAACAAGAATACAAAGCCCTTACCATTTTTGCACAGAAACTCTTTGCTAGAAGGCGAGCACTTATAGCAAACCACCATGCACAGCACCCAGAAGCTGATGACGAATCCCAAAACCAGGACTAGAGAAAACCGGAATACACAAGAAAACTGTACCAAATAACCCACGAACATGACTATCATTTAGCCTTGTTCACGAGGGAACTGACAACCAGGAAGACCTATGACCAGAGACAACCTGACACAGGACTTCATTCATGTATGACCCTGCAACTGGGATCTGACTCCCACATTGAAAAAGAACACCAAAGAAGATCCGGTTCAGATCGCTTGGACCAGCACGTGCTCACAACTGTCAATGCCTGATGGCGATCAGTACCGGGTTCCCTTGCCTGGTACCTTTACTCCCTTTCCCCTGGTGGGGAGGAGGAGGAGATTCTTCTCCTGGTGGGGCTTGGGCCTGCCTCACTGAAAATCCTGGGGTCGTCTTCTCTATCGTCCCCATACTTCTGTCTTTTCCCCCAGCCTTCAGTCTCCCCCCCTACTCTGCCTAATACGCCAGCGTATAACCCGACACAAACTGCAAAAACTTAACTTCGTCCAAATTAAATCGCATACACCTCAATTGGCTTTTCTAATTCCAGCGCTCACCCCTACCGAGCTTTTTTTTTTTGGCCCTAGCCACTGAAATCTCAGGAAACTAGGTGGCAGGGCCTGCCCGAGTAAAATTTCATTCTGTGTACCTGGTCTGACTCCACGAGGCCAAGTGTGGACAACGTTGGGCCTCAGTAGGGGTCCAGCGGCTAAACGGCCAGATGAACAACGATACACAACACTACACATATACAAAATCCACACACTTTTAAATCTCTGGCCTTCCCAGTGAACTCGTACACCTACAATGTAAGCAACGCGGAGATGGGAGAAATCCCTGGTGCCGTTAGACATCAATACACTTTACACTGACAGTGGTAGATAATGAAAAGGACCTGGGAGTAATTGTGCAGACGGTCTGCAAGGGTAGCTCATGGTGTCTTGTCAATGATATACAGGAATTTTTCTAGCAGGGATAAGGAGGTGATTATCCCCTTGTATAAGACAATGGTCAGGCCACACCTTGAGTACTGTTTACAGGTCTGAAGGCCTCATTTTAAGAAGGATGTAGAGCTGTTGGAACGAGTACAGAGAAGGACAACAAGATTAGTGAATGGAACAATGGGTTGCTCTTATGAAGAAAGGCTTAAGTTTTGCAAATTACAGTGTGTGGAGTCTAGGCACGTGCGAGGTGATATGATTGAAGTGTATAAAGCCTTGAATGGTTTGAGCATGCTCAATGCAGATGGGATTCTTCCTCTTGCTCAGAATAATCGTCTGAGAGTGCATAAATTCGAATTGAGGAAAGACAGTTGTAGGATTGCTGGAACAAACATACATCTGTTGTAGAAGTTGATAGCTTAAATAGATTCAAGGCAGATCTTGACAAAAATTTGTAGCGAGTGGATGGGTAAAATAAGGTTTTTTTTTTTTTTTTTTTTTGGCTGATGAAAGCAAGCTATATAAGCTTGCTTTCTTGCATCATGTGCCTTTGCTAATGCCTGTTTCTACTATCAGTGTCTCTTACTGGCATCTACAGAGTGTTGCTGTGGATGCTGAGGGGTGTTGAAAGGAGAAGTTTGGGATGGGGTTTCGGTTAGGGAAAGAGTAGAGTCAGAGAGGGGGGATGAAAGTAAGATGCATTCCCTATAACAGGAAGAGAGTAGTTGTGAAAGCCAGACAAAAGATGATTTGAAGGCAGTACGCTGATCTCAGCCCAAAAAGGTGTCAGCAGTCCACCTCCTGGTGGGTACCTGGAGGGGTTAAAATCCTACCCTCAAAAGGTTAGCAAATGGCTTCCTGGTAGGGTGCCTACTAGACCAAGGCCGGATTCACACTCAGCTTGGCTGGGTCAGCTTATGTAATCCCACTCTCTCGTGGAGGTCAGCAGTCATGATCTGGAATGTCTTCTAAGTTCAGTTGTCATTATCTTTGGGTTCATTCTGTTTAGAGTTCTACTAAGATATAGGTGAAACCCCACAGGCAGGTCATGTCCAGGTTTGGTTGTGCCACCAGGCATCATCATTGCTTAAATACACGTTTTGTGAAGTCATTGAAAGCTGCAAAGTATTCCTCTGTTTGTATGAGCAGTAGCGCCTGTTCTTGTGCATATACCTCCATGATAATTTGAAGAAGCGTTCGCAAGTCCTGGTAGATTGGACAGGTAAAAGTAATGTGCTGGGCTCTCTCTGGGATTCCACAAGTGCAGTCAAGTGTTTGTGCTAGCCCCAAAGCATGGAGTTTGGCATTCAGGCTTCTGTGTCGAAAATTGAAAAGAGACTTGATAAGAACCATTTGTTAAGCTGTTTGGAGTGTTCCTGTACTGGATGGTTCTACCAAGCGGGTTGGCAGCCCAGGCAGTCTTCCAGATGGAGATCAGTTCACACCTGATTCTTTTCTTCTCAATTAGTATTGTTCAAGTCCAGAATTATGTTGTTAATGGTGAATGGGAGGTTCTGTCTTTTGTGGTATTTTAAATAATGGTATGCCACCTCGAGGTGAAGTGATAACGTCAGATAGAATCTGTGTGCAGGAGTAGAAACTTCTGTAGGCACTGGAGCTCATGAGGAGAATGGTGCATTGTGCTTGATCTAGTTGTCATTTTACTGCTGTGTAGTCAGCTCTATGGCCTCAGGTGGCAGCCCTGTATATGGCTATTGGGAGGAAGATGCACTCATAGTAAAGCTTTTAGTTCACCCCTTCAAGCCCCAGTTCTTCCTGGTGACCCTCAGGAGCTTGCTGGCATACTTTTTGATCTTCTCTTTGATGTAGTTCGTGTGTTCTCTGAAAGATAGCTTCTCATCCAGCAGGACTCTAAGGTATATTTATAATTAGAGATGAGTTTTATTGGTTGATGCCGATATTTAATCTGGGGGGACCTGGAAACCAGAACTCTGGTTGGGTTCAGGTCCTTTGAGGAGCATCTCTCAAGTTTTTACAGCTGAGACTGTGAACTTGTGGTTTTCACACCACTGTGTGAGATCTAGAATGTTGTTGGCTGTTTATTGAAGTTGCTGCCTTGATCCCCTTGCAGGACCATGGCCAAATTATCAGCATAGGCTACTTCTGTGACATTAGGGTAGCGTTTTGATAGCCAGGTGTCAAACACTGCATTCCATGCAAGGGGCCCTGTGCGGATCCGTGCGGGCAACCCCTGGTCGTTGGTCTGGTAACTTCCTGGGTAGGTGTTTTGACCACAACCTGGTGGTCGTTCAGTTAACTGGTCATTAAGCGATATATTGGTGCAGACACACCAGCCTCTCAGAATCTCTTGGATGCTTTGCCACCAAAGGGTGTCAAAGGTCCTTTTGAAATCAGCAATGGGTCCAAGGGCATATTTCCTCTCAGTGTTAGTAGCTAGCAACACGGCCCGGATGGCATCTTCAGAACATTTTCCTTTCATGAAGCCATATTGTTGGTCTGAATGGAAACCCTTTGAATGATAGAATGCAAGGAATCTGGCTATGAGCTTTTCCAGTACTCTACTTATGGGTAGAAGGGCAATCGGCCTATATGAGTCAGGTTGGCCGGGTGGCTTTTCTGAGTTTTTGATGATTACCTTGAGAAGGGCTCTTTTCCACTGGGCCAGAAAGACTCCATCTCCGATGCCAGTGTTTAGCAGGTTCTCCATGATCTCTGGTCTTGCGGTCCAATTCTTTTTATGACCATGGCTTCGAGCATGTCTAATCCAAGGCATTTTCCAGATTTGGTTGACTGGATGGTCTCCCCAATTTCCACTCTGGTGAAGAGTTCCTCTTGTGGTGTGCTTGCCCAAGCTAGGTGCTCAAGTCTTAGGCTGGTCTGGAACTTGTTCTTTCGTGCAGGGGTATCTTTATGGATTATGGTGTCAAGGATGGCTTCTACAGATTCTGCCCAGGTAGTTGGCTCTGTTTGGTTGGGGAGCCTGGTAGAGTAATTATACATCTCCCAAGATAACTTTATCTGCCACGAGTTTATACATCAGATCCCATGGGTCTTCATTCCCAGTTTGCTCTACAAATTATTCCCACAATTTCCGCTTCCCGTGGTAAATGGCTGTATGGAACACTCTTCTGCTGGCCTCTTTATATTGCTTCCTGAAATCTTTCCCCATCTGACTGTTTTTCTATCCTTTCTGGCATGTTGTAATTGTCTCCTGGCTGTTCTCATCGGGTTGCTAATGTTGGTGAGATGTGCTGCCCACCAAGGTATGTGATGTGCTTTCCTCTTGCATCGGGGCATCTATGCTCCAACGTAAGAGGAAATTAGTGGTAAGTCTGACTGTGAAGATGACTGGGTTGTGTATCACTGGTTCGCCAGTTTTCGATGGAGTTAGTGTTTGTTAGTGAGCATTATGTCTGTGTATGAGCTGCCGAAGAGGGGTTGCACTGGTAGGAGGGTGGCCGGGAATGGTGCAGATTTGCAGGTCATTAGAAAGGATGATTTCTAGAAGTTCCCCTTTACAGTCTGTAAAAGGACTGTTCCACAGCTGGGAGTGAGCATTTGCATCTGCTGGTATCAGGATGTTATGTTGTCGTAGATTGTTGACTGCACTGTCCAAATAGTGCACGAATGTCTCCACTGGCTGCATGTGCTGGGAGCACTGCATGTAAATAGAGATAATATGGAGCTT
This sequence comes from Mastigoproctus giganteus, assembly GCF_048544385.1. Classification (NCBI taxonomy): domain Eukaryota; kingdom Metazoa; phylum Arthropoda; class Arachnida; order Uropygi; family Thelyphonidae; genus Mastigoproctus; species Mastigoproctus giganteus. The sequence goes on from NC_143581.1 coordinate 120,973,602, forward strand.
TCCAAAGGGACCTTCGATCGAAGCTGCTACAGTGTGAGGGGGCACAGCCCCGTTACTTTGATGTTTGAATCAAAGACCATAATTGCAACCCTGCAGCTCGTCACTGTGTTTCCTCCTTTGGTAGTGGATGACAGCACCCTGTCCCTAGTGGGCAGGCCCTTAATGGATCATCTATATTGCTACAAGAATATAGCAATACTCTACAATACAGTATTGCTATATTCTTGTAGCAATAGGTCTTCCAGAATCCTGGAGACCTGATTCATAACTGTGAGATCTTTGAGAGTTTAGTTGCATCAATCTGAGAGTATTACTGCTTCGCCAGTTGTTTTTGTTATCTTCGTTATTCATAGTTGGTTTTGGTTGTTGTTGTTGTTGTATTTGGGTTTTCTGGCACAAGGGTCTCTTGGGCCATATTGTGCCTGTTTGATATTTGCTTATCACTAATTTCTCATGTTATTGTGATCATAGGCTATTATACAGATTTATCTGTTTCAAATAAGTAAACAGTTCCTCCAAATTTGCATCATTGCCAAGAATCTGCAATAAGGTAATCAGTTCCTTCAAATGGGATAGGGATGTAAAGGTTGATTTTCTGGTAGTTGACAAGTTGGGGACATTCAATGAGAATATGATATATTGTCAACTGAGACTGGCACAACAAACACTGAGGAGGGTTCTCTCCCATAAGCAAATACAGATGAGTTGGATGTGAATGTCCAATGCGGAGCCTTGCTAGAATTACTTCTTGTCGCCTGCTTTTCCTAATACTAGATGTCCACAATTTTGGCTCTTTTTTTATCTGCAGCAGTTTATTATTTATTTGAGCTTTCCAGAGGTCAGACCATTGCTTCCTACATGATGTTTCAATGATGGATTTGTAGTCGGTGTAGGGCACTGTTTGTTGCCTGGAAGTGCTTGAGTCAGGGTGTTTAGCGGCGGCGTCCGCTTGTTCATTACCTGGAATGCCTGCATGACCAGGTATCCAGCAGAAGGTAACCTTCTGGTTGGCTTTTTGACAGTAAAATAACTTGGACCGTATCTCTTTCAGAATCGGATGTGAGGGCGACATGGTAGTTTGAATGGCAGTGATTGCGCTTAAGGAGTCTGTGTATATCAGGGATTGCTTTATACAGCTGTTGTGTATTCTATCTAGAGCTAGTTTAATAGCAAATAATTCTGCAGTATAGATAGTACATTCCGTAGGAAGAGACACAGCATCTGAAAAGGTAGAAGAAACTGCTGCAGCACCAACGGCTGCATCTGTTTTGGAGCCATCAGTATAGATAGGTACTTTATCTGAATTTTCCAACAAATGAGTTTTATGGAGCTGTTGATAGTTTATATTTGCCAGAGAGGATTTTCCCCATCTTGATAAGAAATTGTCGCAGAGAGGTGAGAATTCAGTCCAGGGAGTTTCAGGAGTAGCAAGGTCTTGGAATATGTTGTGTAATTTAAGATCCCAACTGATCGTGAGTTCTTGCAGTCGAATCCCTGCAGGGCGGTTTTCATTAGGCTTATTGTGATATAATTCAGCATATTGAGGATCAAACAGGTACTGCCAGCTAGGGTGGAATGGCATGCTTTTAATTTTTGCTGCATACTTACACAATAAGGATTTTCTCCTGAGATGCAAAGGGGGTTCATTTGCCTCAATATACAGGCTGTGGACCGGAGATGTTCTGAAGGCTCCCACAGCTATCCTAAGAGCACTATGCTGTATGGTGTTCAGACGTAATAGTGAACTTTTCTTAGCGGAGTCATAGACAGGTGATCCATAATCTAATCGTGATCTTATTAAAGCTCTATACAGATGAAGGAGAGAGCTTCTGTCAGCACCCCAGGACTTAGCAGAGACTGCTCTCAGGATGTTCAGTTTTTTTAGACATGTAGTTCGAAGGAAAGCAATATGGGAAGCAAAATTAAGTTTGTTATCTAAGTATAACCCCAACAGTCGGAAACTGTTAGTGACAGGAATCAGGTTGTTTTTTAAAAATATTTCTGGATCTGGGTGAAGTTTGCGTTTTTTACAAAAATGAATTGCACTAGATTTCTTTTCTGATAGGGAATAGCCATTCCGCAATGCCCATGATTCAATTTTAGCGATGGAAATTTGGAGTTGTCTTTCAATGGTGTTCATGGTTTGGGATTGACAAGAAACAACGAGGTCATCAGTGAACATATACGATTCTACTGTATTAGGTACATCCTGTGTCATGTTTGTAATTCTTATTGAAAATAACGTCGGACTAAGAATGGACCCCTGAGGAACACCCTCCTCTTGTACAAATGATTTAGATAAATTGTTCATGTATCTGACCTGAAATGTTCTGTGGCATAGGAAGTTTTGTATAAAGTGGGGTAAATGACCTCTCAAGCCAAAAGAATGAAGATCTTGAAGTACACCGTATCGCCAGGTGTTATCAAAGGCTTTCTCAATATCAAGATTGATCATGACCAGATGTTGTCCCCTTATGAAGGCATTTCGGATGTTTGCTTCTGCTTTTATCATTACATCTAACGTGGACCGGTTCTTTCGAAACCCGTACTGATTGTTATTTTGCAAGTTGTTAGTTTCCAGGTACCACGTTAGCCGCCTGTGAACCATTTTTTCCAAGACTTTCCTAAGCAGCTGGTCAGTGAAATCGGCCTGTAATTATGTGGAAAGCTGCGATCCTTTCCTGGCTTTGGAAAGGCTAGTATAATTGAGTGACGCCATGAGTTTGGGTAAATATTTTCTAGAAATATTCGATTGTAATATTTTAACAATACCCTTTTTGTTCTGTTGTTTAGTTGGCTTATCATGATGTAGTAGATCCCATCTGGACCAGCAGCACTACTGGAAGTTTTATTGAGCGCCCCTAAAAGTTCTGTTAATGTAAATGGCTGGTTGTACGGGTGTGAAACTCTAGTGGAGAAATTGATCTTATGCTGCTCTGATGATTTTTTAATTTTCTGAAAGATTGGGTCGTAGGTGGATACACCTGATATACTGGCAAATGATTCGGCTAAGGCATTTGCAATTTCTGCCGGAGAGGACAACTCCTTTCCTTTCCAGTTTAATATTGAGGCTGGGGACTGGACATATTTGCCATCTATTGTTTGTATTTTCTTCCAGACGAGTCTGATATCTGTGTCCTTGTTTATACTAGAGGAAAAGCTAATCCATGCTTCTCTTTTTGCTTTCCTTCTTATTTGGCGGAACTTAGCTTTCATTCTTTTAAAACTAATTAGGTTACTGGTTGTGGGGAATTTGCGGAACAAATTCCAAGCCCTATTTTTTTCCTGTTTAGCGTATGTACAATCCGGATTCCACCAGTAATTATTGTGTTTGCATTTCCCAGGCAAGGACTTTGGTATTGTAGAGTTGGCAGCTTGTAATATTTGATCAGTTATATGTTGTGTGACATAATCTATGGGTTGAAGTTGAATTATTTCATCATCTAACTGAACATTTGAAGCATATTCATTCCAGTGTGCCCTACGAAATTTCCATTTGGAGCGACCCGGCAAAGGGGGGTTGACCCGTGTTTGCAGCTTGCAGAGAATTGGTAGATGATCACTATTTAGTGGATTTTCAAGAACAGACCACTCCGTATTAGTACATATGGAGGGAGAGCAGATTGAAAGGTCTATTGCACTCATGGATCCTGTTGAAAAATGTATATAGGTAGGCTCTCCAGTATTCAAAAGGCTAAGTTGGCACACATCGAGAAGATTTTCCATTTGTTTACCTCTTTTGTCGATTGTTGGAGATCCCCACAGCGAGTGATGAGCATTGAAGTCTCCGAGTAAATAGAAAGGAGGTGGTAGCTGGTCTATTAGATTTTCTAGATTTTCTGAGGAGATTGAGGAATTTGGGGGAATATATATAGATGCTATTGTAATAGTCATGCCAATTTCTGCGCGCATTGCCACTACCTCAAAAGGAGTCTGAAGAGCAACAGGCTTAGATGGAATATTATTTCTAACAAGAACTGCCACGCCTCCACGAGCTGGCGAGTCGATACTCCTATCTCTTCTGAACATGGTATAATTTTTAATGGTAGGACACACTTGTGGATTTAAATAGGTTTCTTGTAGGGATATACATGCTGGTTCATAGCAGTTTACGAGATCATGCAAGTCATCTTTTGCATTACGAAAGCCTCTACAATTCCACTGAAGAATTCTTTCCATTATGCGTTCTTGTTAGTTGTTTTTGCTTCTGACAGTTTTTTGGTTGTAGCTTGTTTATACCTCTCTATTTTTACTTTGTCTTTCTTAGGAAAGAAAGGACGTGTTGTGTCTATCTCATCAGTTGCGTGGAGTTCTAAAATTCCATCATCTGAATTTTTCTCCTGATCAATATCCATTTCCGTTGAAATCCGTGGATGCACCATTGGGGTTTCTGTAGCTTTTGGTTTCATTGTTGACGCATCGGCTGGAATGGAGATTGGAGTATTGCTGGCTTGTTCAGTTGTTTGTTGTGAAGGACACTGTTTGGGAGAAGTAAGTATGGATCGTGCCCAATTCGCGATAGATGTATTAGGAGGAACTGTAACGTCCGTTTGGATACTTACTGATTGCACCTGTTTGGCAGCTGTGGCATACGTTCGCTTTGGCTCCATTTTGATTATTTCTCTTCTCGCCTCTGAATAAGTGACTTTGTTTTCCACTTTATATTTCTGTATTTTTTTTCCTTGCTTCCATAGTTCGCATATTTTAGAGAAAGCTGGATGATTCCCTTTACAATTTGGGCAATTAGGAGTGGTAGCATTGCAATCGGATTGGTTGTGGTCTTTCGATCCGCAGTTAGGACATATTGCCTCACCTCTACATGCAGTCTGAGAGTGTCCATATTTTTGGCACTTATAGCACCTGATTGGGTTTGGGATGTAGGGTCGGACACGGCAATGGAGATAGCCTGCTTTGACAGATGTTGGTAAGATGGGAGAGCTAAAAGTGAGGATTATGCTCCTTGTTGGAATGAGAGTACCATCTTTACGGGTTATGATTCTCCTGGCTTGGATGACTCTTTGTTCTCGTAGCTCTTTGACTATTTCCTCCTCTGATACGGTTAATAAGTCCCATTCTGCAATTACTCCCTTGGAGGAATTTAAGGTGGCATGGGGAGTGACTTTTATTGGATGTCCGCCGAAAGTAGTCAGATTTAATAGCTTTGCAGAATGCTGGGATTTCATGGTCTCTACCAGAAGATCCCCAGACTGGAGTCGCCTTACTGATTTTGGTGAACCTGCGACAGCCTCTAAGCATTTTTGCACAAGGAATGGGGACAATTTACTCAAAGGCTGGTCTGATGTAGAGTGCAGTATGAGAAATGCTGGTATCTCCTCTTGAGGATTTGTTTTCAACCTCTTGGGTTGGGAGAAGTCATCATCGGTGTGTTTAGTCGCTAGTTTTGAGCTCGGAGGCTCTAAAGGTGGAAACGTATTGTTATCCATCTTTGCTCCTTTCAGCCCCGGGAGAGTGGATTTCTTCTCCCAGGTTACCGGCCCCGCCACGGGGAGGCAGGAGCAGTGCCGCTAGAGTGACCAAGCGGTATAAGAGTTAGTATATTAGTTTAAATGAAAAAAAGAAAGGTGATTTGCCTTTCTGAAACTTACTTACAGATCGTAAGTCTAAGTTTACTAGTATTTAATGAAAACGTAAGAAAACTTTTTTAACTGAACAAAAACTGCAGCTTCAAGAAAAACGCTCTAGAAATCACTGAGAATCGCTTGATCACTATAACGCTTGGCACCCGGGGCCAGTTGGTTTTGGATTTAACAGATTCCTTAGCTCTCAGGTACTCTGGACATCTGGGGTCTTTAAATGGGTGATTGAATTCTCTCTTACGCATCTTGCAGATGGGGCACCAAGGGGGGCTATCTTTGTTAGGGCATTCCGAGTATACGTGTCCTGGGGCGGCACAGTGTCCACAGGTCCTGTAGGCAGATTTTCACCGAGTGGCTGTGCTTTAGACAGTGAGCAAGGATCCCGAGATGATTGTATAAGGATTTATACTTATGATGTTGACAGATATAATGATAAAGGTGCAAGGTGGTCAAAGTTTGATGAAGTGTTTCTTAATAGTGTTAATGAGATAGAATGGGATGGTCTAATCTCCACCAGGTATGTAGAACAACTTACTGAAATATTGAATAAAGCATGTGTAAAGAGTATGAAGTTGAGACGTAGTGTAAATAGGTCCGTATTTTGGTGGAATGCAGAATTAGCATCCTTGAGAAAAGTGACATTTGACAGTAGAAGGAAGTTTCAACAAATAAGGAGGAGAGGTGATGTGGAACTCAGTGCTATTTATAAGGATATTTATAGAAATCATAGGAAAGTGTATGTAAGAGCAATAAGTAGAACTAAAGGTAGTATGTGGAAAAAATATGTTAGTGAGCAAGGATCCCGAGATCCCTGGAATTCAGTTTTTAAAATTATAACTAATAAAAAAGATTTGAATGAGGTCACGTGTACTATCGGTGATGAGAATGTACAAACTCTGAATTGGGAAGATTCGGTGAACAAAATATTGGACGGCCTCTTTCCGGAAACTAGTGAACAAGATTGTGTACAAGTGAGTCAAAATTGTAATGTTGAGCCAGAAGAAAAATTTTCACTGAGAGAGATAGAGCAGGCAGTAAACCAGGCAAGGGATGGTAAATCACCGGGCCTTGACAAGATAGAAGTATCAGTTTTGAAAAGGACTTATAGAATGATACCTGATTTGTATTTAAATATGTTTAATAAGTGTTTAGAGGAAGGAGTATTCCCGGCGGGGTGGAAGAGTGCTCGAATAAAGCTATTGATTAAAAATACTGATATACTTTTAAATGAAGTTAATTCATATAGGCCGATAGCACTCTTATCGTGATAGGAAAAACCTATGAGAGATTGTGCATGAACCGTCTAATGATGAAGGATCAATATAAGAATATGACCTCAGAAAACCAATTTGGTTTTAAAAAAGGGGTTTCAACTGAAGATGCTATTTATAAAATGGTACAAACGGCCGAATTAAGTAATGATAAATATGTTTTGGGAGTTTTTATAGACTTTAAGGGAGCATTCGACCACCTTTGCTGGGAAAGTATTTTGTCTAGAATTTATAAAATTAGTAATACAACATTATATAATGTGTTTAGAGACTATTTTTCTGAAAGGAAAGTAGTTGTTAAAAATAAGTATAATCAGATTGTTAAAATAGTAACAAGGGGATGTCCTCAAGGTTCAGTGATTGGCCCCTTTGCCTGGAATATGGTATTCGATGAATTTTTAAACATGGATATGCCTGGCATAATAAAGATAGCTTATGCAGATGATTTAGCTATAATAGTACAAGGTAATGCTAGATCAAATATAGAGAGCAAGGCTGAAGAAGCTTTAAGAATGTTGGAAGAGTGGACAAGAAAACATAAGTTACAGATCTCTAAGGAGAAGACAGTACAGATGTTGTTGAAAGGGAGACTGAGTAGGAATAGGGCCCCGACTGTAAGGCTGGATGGGGATGCTGTCCGATATGCCAGGGTAACAAGATACTTGGGAATAATGATAGAGGAACGTCTCTTTTTTGTAGAGCATGTAAAATATTTAAAAAAATAAAGTTAGAACTTTGTACGCCAGGCTCCGGCAAGTAATTAGGAGAGACTGGGGAATCAAGGGAAGATCCCTTAACTTATTATATCAATGTCTCTTTGTACCTATTATAAGTTATGGTGCTGGAGCTTGGGTGCATAGAGTTGATAAAGTAATTGTGCAAAAATATCTGTTACAAGCGCAAAGGTTTGCTCTTTTAGGAATTACAAGGGCATGTCGGACAGTGTCCACTGAGGCCTTGCAGGTGGTGTCTGGGAGGATTCCTGCGTATTACGAGGTCTTAGTTTCTGGACTGTCTTATCTCACTAAAAGAGATATAAGGAAAACTGTACTTGGTGTTAGTACGTGTCAGGATGAAAATAGGATATATTCTGGGGCTGATGTGAGAAATGAGAAGAAAAGATTCTATGATGAGATTAAAATCATGTGGCAAGAAAGTTGGGACAATACCGGAAAAGGCAGACAAACTTATATGTTTCTACCAAAAGTAGATATCGTCAATCCTAAAAAGAAAACATGGCTCCAATTTGGGCTACAGGCCATCTTCCTAATGACGGGGCATGGTTTGGCACTAAGGCTATTTCAGCTGGGATTGCGAGATACTGGTATGTGCCCATGTGGAGGGTTAGAAACCTCAGAACATATAATGCTTGAATGTAGCTTATATGTAGATATAAGGACAGAATTAGAGCTCTCTATAGGCTTCCTGGAGAGGGAGGCCCTCTATGTTTTGTTCACTGATAAATGTACATTCTCATATTTTAATAGATTTGTAGAAAGAGTTTTTAAAAGAAGAAGTCAGATTCAAATGACTGATGGTAGAGCCACACCTCCACGAGGTAGGGATGGTAACTCGGGCAATTAAGATTTATGGATAAATATCTAGATAAATTCTTTCTTGCACGAGGCTAAGTGGCAAACGTGAAAAGTTCAAATTTTGTTTAAAATTAATGTTGTTGTTCGTTTTATTACTAAAATTGAATTTGAATTTCATATTAGGACACTATACCCATTTTAGAATATTGCCACGGATAGGCCTAGGCCTAGGGAGTGGATTCTCAAATGGATGCCAAAATGGAATGTGCTTTAGACATTAAAAGCATCTGGATGCCACCATGAAATCTTTGGTCTTGTGTGCTGACCATTGGAGGAAAATTCTGTTGTTTTTGTTTATGATTCTCTTTCTTATGGACCCAGTTACTTCGATCGCTCAGTTCTTCAGATCTTTGTTCTTTGACTTGGTAGGAAATCTAAATTTAATGTCATTCTGTGCCCCCTGTGGGGTCCTGTAAAGGCTACTCAGGATTTTTGTTATATATTCCATATAGAGTGTCTTCCTTGGTCAGGTTTTTAGGAATGTCAAATTATCATGGTTGGTCCAAGTCTTTTTGGGACTCCCACATTCAGACTGAGGTCTTTCAGCTTCTGAGGTCTTTATCTTGTCCACTTCATAGGAGGTGTCTGTTTCTATCAGTACTCGGGGTTTCTCTAATATGTTATATGCTTTTTAATCTGATTTCCTTCAGATCTTCTTTCATTTGTGTCATTATGCTGTTTTTAATAGCCTCGCTTGTTTTTGCCTTGGATGGGACCGTTAATCAAGTTTGATCAAGGTTTGATCTTGGTTTGATCAAGTTGATGTTATTTCCTGAATTTTTCTTTTGTCCTTGAGCTTCATCCATTGTTGGGTCATTGATTGCCTTGGGCACTGAGGCAACCTGGGAAAAGGTTGGCTGGCCAGCCTGAGGCCATGCTGTCTTCTCCTTTTCTTGTAGTGTTGCCTTCAGAGAGGCATTCTCTACCTGTAAATCGTAGATCATCTTTTCCATTTTCACCCTAATATTTGTCTATGTCGAGGAGCATTTCCCCCCAACACTCTCTGGTCTTCCTTCATTGCATTTAAGAGGGCAGCCTGAAGGGCATAGATGTGATGTCTATGTGTATCAGCAGATTGGGAGTCATGCTGGGTGATGCTACCTTCAGTCACAGGGCAGCTCTGGCTAGTTGAGGCAGTGTTTGAGGGATCTCGTTCCTACTTTTCACTGAGCTGTGGATAGTCCTTATTTGGCAGCTTATTCCAAACCGCTCTAGGGTTGGGGGGGTCTCCATGTGTACGCGGTGGTAGGGGCAACACACGAGGTTCCAGAAAGTTCTGGCTAATTGTTTGCAAATGTGGTAACAATCCCTGTTTGTTAAGTCATCATCATCATCAGCCATTTTCAATCCACTGCAGGATGAAGGCCTCTCCAGCAACTTTCTAGTTCCTTCTGTTTTGAGCACTGGCCATCCATTTACTACCCACAAACTCGTGAATTTCATCTATCCATCTCCACCTTTATCTTCCAGGTTTTCTTCTAGCTCCTCTTGGGTACCATTCTGTTATTTTCTTAGTCCATCTGTCATCATGTCTTCGAGCTATGTGTCCTGCCCAAGACCATTTTAGTTCTTTAGTTTTGAAAAGAAGGTCCTTTAATTGAGTTTGCTGCCTAATCCATGTGTTTCTCTTCTTATCTAGAAGTCTGATTCCCAATATAATTCGTTCCATTCTTCGCTGTGTAGTTCTCAGCTTCTCTTCCATTCTTTTGGTGAGTGCCCAAGTTTCACTTCCATAAGTCATGGTGGGGAGTATACATTGGTACATTATTTCACATTTCACACAAACTGGGATATTGCTCTTCAGTATGTGACTATATTTCCTGAATGCTATCCATCCAAAATTTATTCTTCTCTTGACTTCCAGCCATTAATCATTATTACAGCTAATAACTTGTCCTAGACAAGTATATGACTCCACCTTTTCAATTACTGCTCCTTCAATCATTAGTTCTCTTTCTGTGGCATACTTGTTCATCATTACTTTTGTTTTTAGCCATAATCATCTTTAGTCCGTTCACAGTGACTCCTTTCTGCGACCAGTCTAATCTTCTGAAAGCTTCCTCAAGGGCAGCAGTAAACAGCTTTGGAGATATTGTGTCTCCTTGTTGAACTCCTTTCTCAATTTTAAATTTCCTACTGTCTTTGTCTAGTCTAATAAAGGAGGTAGAACTCTTATATATTTTCTTCAAAATCATAATACATGGGGTATTTATGGCTTGTCTTTCCAGTGCCCGAAACATTGCCTTATGCTGTATGGAGTCAAATGTCTTTTCATAATCCACAAATGCCAGGCATAATGATGTTTTATATTCATTTGCTTTCTCCATTAGCTGTGATATTATGTGAAGGTGATCCATAGTTGAGAATCCTGTTCTAAAGCCAGCTTGCTCTTTCGGTCGATTCTCATCAAGTATTCTTTCTAATCTGTTAGTAATGACCCTTGCGAACAACTTGTAGATGTGGGATAACAAGCTAATTGGTCTATAATTTCCAATTTCTGATTTATCTCCTTTCTTATGCAGCAAAACTATGATTGCATTATTCCACTGCTTAGGCGTCACACCTTTTCTAATGCACTTTGTGAAGAGCCTTGCGAGTTTTTGTGTTATGTCTCTTCCTCCCAATTTTAATAACTCTACAGTAACTTCATCTTGCCCAGAGGCTTTCTGATTCTTCATTTTCTTCAATGCATGTTCTCCCTCATCAGGAAGAATATCGGGTATGTCGTATGTGTTGCTACTTTGCAATCCATCTTCCTCACTGCTGGCATCATTCCCTTGCTCCTTGTATAATTCTCTATAGTAGTCTTCTGCTATTTGAATTATGCTTTGTCTGCTGTTTATAAGTACACTATCGCTATTCTTCAGTCTCAGTATCATTTGTCTTACTGTATTACTGTTCATGGCTGCTGATTTAAATCCTTTGTTTTCCCTTAATGCTTGTTCTACTTTTCTTGTGTTAAATCTTCTTATGTCCTCTCTGAGTCTCTTTCTAATGGCTTTGCATAACTCAGTATACTCAATTTTCTCCCTGTCAGTGTTTTCCTTGCTCTTCATTTGTTGTCTTCGATTCATCATGACAAGTGTTTCTTGACTAATTTTTTCTTCTTTGGATTTCTTTTTCCCTATAGGCTTCTTGGGCTTTATCACTTTCAGAAATTTGTAATATTCCTCGTCAATATCTTGGTCCTGAGCAGTCTACAGAAGCTCAAACTTGTTCTTAAGTTCCAGTACATACTGCTTTTTCTCCTCTTCTGTTATCTCAAAGACCTTTGTATTATTTAGTCGAGTCAGTTTTTTCCTTTCCTTTCCTACATCTATATCAAGTGTACATCTTACCATTCTGTGATCACTTCCAACATTTATCTTATTCAGGACGGTAACATCATTCACAATATATCTTCTGTTAGTGAGGATGAAGTCGATTTCATTAGTTGTTAATACAATTGGACTCTTCCATGTCCACTTTCTGTTCACCCTTTTCTTGAAAAAAGTGTTCATTACTGACAGTCCTTGAGATTCTGCAAATTCCACAAGTCTTTCACCTCTTTCCTTTCTTTCACCAATTCCAAAATTTCCTATAGATCCCCTTTCTGCACTGTTTTGTCTTTTTCCTTAACATTGAAGTCCCCCATAATAATAGTGTAGTGGGTTTTCTGCTCATCTAGAAGATTCTCAATTTCGGTGTACATTTCTTCGACCTCTTCATCATCATGGCTCGATGTTGGTGCATAAATCATTATAACCTTTAGCTTGTACCTCTTAGAAATCTTGAGTATTAGTCTTGACACCCTTGGTGATGTACTTTTGAATTGCAAAATGTTATTTTTAAAATCTTTATGGACCAGAAACCCAACTCCACCTTCACTCCTTTCACTGTTTCCATTGGTGTACAGCAGATTTCCACTTGATAAACTTATAAGTGATTTGTTTCTTCTTCTTGTTTCAGCCAAACCGATGATATTCCAATTCACATTTTCTAATTCCTTTTCCGGCTCTAATATCCTGTCTTCACCGATGAGTGATCTTACGTTATAACAGGCCAAGTTCAGTTTCTGTGCATGGTAGCCTGGTCGTACCCAGAGATTCTTAGCACCTTCTGCTTCCACTCTGATCCTCTCACTGCCGTAAGAGGGGGAGTGAAAGCTGCTGAGGACTGAGGGCCATTTGTTTTGTTGTGCTGTCATATGCTGGAGGGTTTGGTCTTTTCCTCTTCATGCTAACCAGGCGTCTTGAAGAGAACCACTCTACACGTGTTAGTTGCCACCTAAGTGACGTACCAGGCTTACCATCGAGAAGGTGTGCATGAGTGGATTTTTGGGAGGCAGGCCAACTTGACTTCTCCTAAATCTTCTGTATTAGAGAGATATTGGATCCATCAGTGTTTTAGGCTGTGTTTGATAACACACAGGATACCTGTTCCCTCTCTAAGCCCCTGTTAACAGTAAATAGCTGGAACAGTTCAGTTCAAGTCCAAATGTCAGTCCTGCAGTCAGCAAACAAAACGTGCAACGGAAATCAATAACAAAGAAAGCAGAAGACAATATGATGAACTGTCTTCTAAGCGCCACCTCAATATTTGTACAGCAGAAAAATTTGCAACTGTTCATTGTGTACAATTCTGTGATAAAAAGAGCATTAGCAGACTTCTGAATAAACAGTATTACCTATATTTACTTCAATGTGTGTACTCTTGCGCATCACACTTTAACTTTACACATCAACTGCTAAATCAAACTCATTCTGGTAGGTAAATGAACAATCTGTGTGAGGCCATTCATAATTGCAAAAGCATCGTTTTGGCATCTCGATCAGCTGGGTCCGTGTGACCAGGAAACGGAAGCCAGCTGGTGTTGTGAACATTAAAATCACTTAACTGTTAGGAAAGTTGGACTGGAGAAAGTCCACGTTTCAAAGAGAGGAATTCGAAAAGTTCCAAGTGATTAGTGGAGTTGGGAGAACAATAGAAGCAACAGAAAAATTTTAGGGAATGTGGTGTAGAGACATTTTAAGCCAGAGAAGATCAAAAAGAGGAAATTCCAAATTACTTTCTGACAAGGAATATCAGAGTAGACATAGCAGAAGTACCACCTTTGAAAAAAAAGGAATCATATAGCAAATAATTAGGACAACTGAGATGGGTAGTGGTTGAATCAACCAATAATTGAGATTCTATCAGAAAAAGTACGTGGGTCTTGGCAGATTAAGTGGAAATGGATATCATTGAGATTGGAACTGAGACCACAAATATTTGTGAAATGAACAAGGAAGTGTGTTTGGGAGATTTAGATCTTTTTGCAGATAAGTTTGTTATATTAGTTTGAGAATTCATGATGTATTCAGTAGTAAGAAAAGGTGGGCAAGACATGTTAGAAGTAATAAAATTTTTGGATATGGCAAGAATATACCGAGCTCCTTGACATAACATGGTGCGACAAATCGCCCCCCCCCCGCATATATATACTACTCGGATTCGATCAAGTTAGTATGTGACAGATTAGAGGCAGCGAGATTATACACTACTTGATCCGGTCCGGTGGACTATCTAACAGCTTGGCTGCAAACACTGTTTTAGAGCTGTAACCTCAAAATGGAAGGAAGATTTGATCTCAGCATGATGTCCATCATAACCCCAAAAGACATCAATCAATCATACTGCATACTGGAAGATATGGGGGGAGGGTTTGTAGGAGTTTTGCTCTGGAGACTAAACAAGAGTTTCACCACTTCAATCCTTCAATAAGCAAAGTGGTGGTATTCCACCAGTTGATGAGATACCTACCACCTAGTTTCATCTGGTAACACAGAGAGGTGGTTTTCCTGCATGTGGTGTGGGCGCCACACCTCGACCCCTGTTTACATTGGTTTGCACTTTGTGGTTACATCCAGTACACTAAGTGCCATATTTCAGGACTTGCACATGGTGGTTATAACATGCAGAGTTGGGGGAGACCCCAGGTGCTGTAAGATACTTAACACTAATATTGGAGAGTTATACTCAGGGTTACTCACAGTCCCAACAACGTGAAGCTGCAGGCAGAGGATTTGGCTGTCACACACTGATCAGACTTTGCCAAAATTCAGTGTACTTGACTTGAGTATTACCAAAATATCAGTTCCATCAACGTTTTAGACTCCCAGGTAGCAAGCCCAGCTTGACATACCTGAGAGAATGTGACAGCCTCGAGGACCCACGTATTTTATATTTTGAAGAAATATTCTTTTGAGAAATAATATTTTATGATATTAAATATACACCGATGAACCAAAGCATTATGACCAGCAAGTCGTTATGCAAACAGAAGCAACTGCAGGTGAACTATGGCACGTATGTTGGTCGGGACACAGTATAAAAAACTCCTGATACCGAGCTCCATTAATCAGTGTTACTCTGTTCTTCAGATGGGAAAGGCAGCGGACTTAAGCGAGTTTGACAAAGGCCAAATTGTAATGGCCGGACGACTGGGTCAGAGCATATCTGAAATGGCACAGCTGGTGGATTCTCATGGTCGTCGTGAGTACCTACTCTACCAAAAGTGGTCCGAGGAAGGAAAACCCACAAACCGCCAGCGAGGTGTTGGACGACCATGGCTCATTGATGCTCGAGGTGAGTGAAGGCTCTCCCAGATGGTACGTGGCAACAGAAGGGCAACTGAGGCGCAACTTGTCAGTAACTGGAATGCTGGTGATGGGAGTAATGTGTCACAACACACAGTACATTGAACCCTGCTGAAAATGGGGTTGTGTAGCCAAAGGCCGCTCCGAGTGCTCATGCTAACCACAGTTCACCGGCGACAGTGCCTACAATGGGTATGCGAGCATCGAAACTGGACCTTGAGTGATTGGAAGAAGGTTGTCTGGTCTGATGAATCATGTTTCCTGTTGCACCATGTGGACGGCCGGATATGTGTGCGTCGTTTACCTGGGGAAGTGATGGCGACTGGATGCACCGTGGGACTAACACAAGCCAGTGGCGGAGGTGTTATGCTTTGGTTGATGTTCTGCTAGGATATCCTGGGTCCAGTCATCCATGTGTAAACGTCAGAGTGCAAGACACTCTGACGTTTACCACCTACCTAAACAACATTGTTACCAGGTACACACTTTCATGGCAATGGTCTTCCCCTCTGGCAGTGCCGTCTTTCAGCAGGATAATGTGCCATGCCACACCGCCCAGATTGTTCAAGACTGGTTCGCTGAACATGAGGAAGACTTCCAGGCATTGCCCTGGCCTCCAAATTCCCCAGATATCAATCTCATCACGCATCGGTTTGTGTTGGAACAGCAACTCCTATCTGTGGCATCTCAACCATGGACTTTACAGGAGTTAAAAGATCTGCTGGTTATGTGTTGATACCAGATACCACAATACATATTTAGAAATCTTGTAGCATCCATGCCTCGCTGGTACGAGCTGTTTTGGCTGCATATGGAGGACAAACATCATATCAGGTAGGTGGTCAATGTTTTAGCTCACTGGTGTAGATTTGGATGTATTAAATTACTTTAGTCCACCATCTGTACAATAATTTATCCACTGTAACAATTGTGCTTCACTCTCAGCACTAACATCACCCATTCTAATTCTCTCAGAACGCAAGATGAGAAAATCTTTCTATACAAATAAAAGAAGAGCAAATGAGAACAGTGCACTCTAAAATCTAAGTGAAAATTTAAATCACAACACGGACAGAATAAATTAACTGGGAGCCAACAGTGAACTAGAATGCACTAATGTGAAATGGAGAGTAGAATTGTAACGTGATTAGTCATGTGAATAACTATTGTCCTCAGGTTAATTTGTGTGCAAATTACTCAGAAAACTAACTGCCATATGACCTTGATTCACATAGAAACAATAAATCAGCTTAAGATAGGAAGGTAGTAGTAGTAGTAGTGGCATGTGATGCAAGAAAGCAAGTATAAGCTTATGCAGCATCAGCCAAAAAAATAAAATAAAAATAAAAAAATAATTTACAAAACAATTCCCTCTAAATGTTTGTCCAGTTCCTCCTTATATTTATTTAACCCATCAACTTCCACAACGACAGATGGAAGCTTGTTCCAGCAATTAACCACCCACTGGCTAAAGGCAAATTTCCGCACATCTATTCTACATTTGTCTTTCCTCAATTTCAATTTATGCCCTCTTAGGTTCGTAATCTGAACAAGGGGAAGAATCAAATCAGAATTCAGCGTGTTCAACCCATTTAAGCCCTTATACACCTCAATCAGATCACCTCATAGGTGCCTAGTCTCCAGCTGCTGCAATTTGCAGAACTGAAGCCTCTCTTGGTAAGAGGATCCCTTCATTCCCCTCAACAATCTTGTTGCCCTTCTCCGTACACGCTCAAGCAAATCTAAATCCATCCTAAAATGAGGCCTCCAGACCTGTATGCAGTACTCAAGGTGTGGCCTGACCATTGCCTTATACAGAGGGACAATCACCTCCTTTACCCTACTAGCAAAGTTCCTGCATATGAGGAATTGAGAGGTATATAGCTGCAAATGCAATCACTGTTTATTGGCACCAATTTAAAATTCTATGGATGACTATTGTCATCTACGTCAGTGGTGTCAAACTCAAATTGCATGTGGGCCGAATGCACAATCTGAAAGCAGCTGACAGGCCGGAATTTTTTTTTTAATAAAATGAGATTGAATATAAGCACCGTATTTACAACAAATACATAATTGAAATGTATTTGCAGGCCGTGTAAAATTGCTTCTGGGAGCCGGATGCGGCCTGCAGGCTGCCAGTTTGAGACCACTGATCTACATAACTATTGAAGGGTTAAACAATTCAGCTCAGACAGTTGCAACTTGATATTGCTTATTGTTGATAACAAGACTCAACAGCTGTATACACCTGAACACATTTAAAAGAGAATAATAATGTGCTTGTGCAAGCTGAAACATTTGTATATAAAGCTGGTGAATCCATAGAATGGGCATTAATAAATAAATATACATATGTTATTTTGTTGAGTGATTATTTCACACTTGTAAGAACTAAGGTATGTAGTATTATATATATATATATATATATATATATATATATATATATATTTTTTTTTTTTTTCTAAGAAAAGCATTTCAAAGACAGTAAAGAAAACTTTTGTTCAATTAATTACTTTATAATAAAGTCTGAAAGCATAATTTAAAAGTGAACATATTAGAGTTTTAGTGAATTTAATTTTTGTAACCAATAGATGACAAAGAATGCTATTAAATGAAATTATGCTATGTCTTGAAAGCAAAATTCAATGCGAAATTAGCATTCTGCAGGCTGTATTGCAGCATGGGATGTAGTTTATGAAAAAGTGATTGCCAACTACTTCAAACTGCTGGTTTGGTTTTTGGTTTTATTGGCGCATTAGCACTTCAAACTGCTGGATAAATCCACCTTGAATGATGCATTGTGTGAAGTTTCGCATGCTTCTTTCTCTATTAATTATAAAGGACAGTTCAATAATAGAGATGAAATATTTGAGCATGTGCATCATCATCACCTAAACTTACAGAAAAACTTAAGCTTCAAAGATTATGCAGAAGTGGATGTAGACATTGAATGCTTCAGGATATGCACAAATGAAGAGGTCCTCATTGCAGACATAATGGAATCTTCTGAAATTTGTAGTGATGAAGATGAGGAACCTAGTGTGGCTGAACAAGAAGTTTCAGTGAAAGATGCTCATCGATGATTAGAACTTATACATTGATTTTTTTCAAGCACAGCCTAACTGTGAAAATGAAATAATTGCTATCACACACCTTCATAATTCTCTCTTAAAACATGCTCTACCATTGAAACAGCATGTTTTGACTATTTTAAGGTATAAAACAATTCTCTTGTTAAGTCTTGATAGGTATGCAACCTAAGCACTTCCTAATTCATTCCACAAATATACATGGTCTCAATTCTAATCTCAACGATGTCCATTTCCACTTGCAGTCTGCCAAACCCCATGTACTTTTTCTGACAGAATCTCAGTTATCGGATGATTCAACTACTGCTCATCTCAGATGCCCAAATTATTCGCTGTATGATACCTCTTGCCTCAAAGGTGGTAATTGTACATATGTCCATTCTGATATTCCCTGTCAGAGACTTGGCAATTTGGAATCTCCTTTCTTTGATCTTCTCTGGCTTAAAATCTCTCTACCTCATTGTGTCAAATTCATCTGTTGTCTCTACTGTTCTTCCAACTCCAATAATCAATTGGAGCTCTTTGACTTCCTCTCTTGACTTTCTCCAGTCCAACTTTCCTTACAGTGAGGTAATTTTTGTTGGTGATTTTAATGTTCACAACTCCAGCTGGCTTCCATTTTCTAGTCACACCGACCCAGCTGGTCGAGATGCTGAGGCTTTTGCAATTACTAATGACCTTGTACAGATTGTTCATTTACCTACAAGAATCCGGACAATCCTAATCATACAGCCAACACGCTTGATCTTTTTCTCACAAACAACCCTTCTAAGTACACGGTCGAAGTGAGAGGCCCTTTAGGCACTTCAGATCACAACTTGGTGATTGTCTCTTCTCCAATGGAGCCTTTATCTCATGGCTTTTCCCAACCTCGTGTTGTTTGGCATTACATGAATGCAAAATGGGATGAGCTACGAGATTTCTTTTCTTCTTTTCCTTGGTCGGATTACTGTTTCAAAACTTCTGATGTCAACGTTTGCTCAGATCGTGTCAGTGAAATTATTCTTGCAGGAATGGAATCCTTTATCCCACATTCCACTTTAAAATCTCGTCCTTTATCTAAACCTTGGTTTTCCAATAAATGTGCTAAGGCTGTTCAAGAGAAGAATGTTGCATATCTTAATTGGCTTGTTTCTAATTTTTCAATTTCATTTCCTGCCTACACCAAAGATTGCAACAATTGTAAAGCTGTTATTAATCAGTCCAAACTAGAGTTTGAATAGGCTAAGAGTAGAAAACTTTCTTCTTGCACTAATGGTAGAGGAGCATTCTGGTCTCTTGCCAAAGCTATTGGCCGCAACTTTTGCCCATCTCTGCTCCCACCTCTGTCCAAACCAGATGGTTCTGTTGTCACTTCAGCCAAGGATAAAGCTGACCTGCTAGCATCCCATTTTTCTTCCAACTCATGTATTAATGATCTTGATAAAACACCTCCCACCATTCCCAACACGCTCCATTCAATGCTTCCTGTGGTCTTCCGTCAAAAGGATGTCAGAAGGATTTTGACGAATCTTGATGCTAAGAAAGCTCCAGGTCCCGATGGTATTTCTCCACTTTTTCTCAAAACCTGGGCTCGTGAACTTACTCCTATTCTTTGCCGCCTTTTTTCATTTTCTTATTTCAAAGGTGTTTTTCCTTCTGCTTGGAAATTTGCTCATATCCAGCCAGTTCCTAAAAAGGGTGACAAATCCCTCCCATCCAATTATCGTCCCATTGCAATTACTTCTACTCTTTCTAAAGTAATGGAGAAATCAATTAACCGCCAACTCTTAAACTACCCAGAAACCTTCCGTCTGATCAACGATCGCCAGTACGGATTCCGTCAGTGTCAATCCACTGGTGATATTCTGGCTTATGTTACCCATTTATGGACTAATTCAATGGAAAGGTTTGGCGAAACACAAGCAGTTGCTCTTGACATCTCAAAGGCTTTCGATCGTGTTTGGCATAAAGGTCTTCTAAACAAGCTTCCATCTTATGGTTTGGCAACTGTTTTTTGTAATTGGTTATCCAGTTTTCTCTCTGATCGCTCACTGAGGGTGATGGTAGATGGCTCTCTGTCTTGTAACTTCTCCACTAATGCCGGTGTCCCCCAAGGTTCGGTTCTTTCCCCCCACTCTTTTTCTCTTATATATTAATGACCTTCTTCCATTGACTGGAAATCTTATCCATAGTTTTGCCAATGATAGCACATTGCATTCCACTTTCCATTTTGAGAAACCTTGCCCTGCTCAATCAGCTTCAACTTCTCGAAAATCTTCTATCAATTCCTTAAATGCCGATCTTCAGGTAATTCTCCAGTGGGGCAAAGACAACTTTGTTGATTTCAGCCCTTCTAAAACTCACTCAGTCTTGTCTTATATCTCGCAAAAACGATTCTTTTACTCCTATGCTTATCTTTAGTGACACTTTTATTTCTAAGCAAAATGATATATCTCTTTTGGAGATTACCCTGACTTCTAATCTCTCTTGGCACAAGCACATTACAAATATTGCTTCCTCTGCATCTAAAAAACTTGGTTTTCCATTTCGCTCTTGGCATTATTTTTCTTCGAAACAGCTGCTTACTCTGTATAAATCGCAAATCCGCCCTGCCATGGAATATTGTTCCCACATCTGGGGTGGTGCCCCCAAAAACCTCTCTCAGGCTTCTTGATTCCATTCAGAAGAGGGCAGTTAGCTGAATTAATGATTCATCTCTAACAGAGTCTCTCCACTTGCTTCCTCATAGACATACTACTGTTTCTGCTGCATGCCTCTTCTACAGATACTTCCGTGGGCACTGTTCTTCCGAATTGGCTTCTATAATTCCCGCTCTCTCTTTCAAAACAGTCTGAACACGTGCCGCCACCAGCCAACATCCATTTACTGTCCAACCTCAAACTCACAGAACCAACTTTTCATCTTCCTTGTTTATTCATTCAACTGCCGGTTTCTGGAACAACCTTCCTTCATACGTATTTCCTGAAAATTACAGTCTACAGAAGTTCAAGTCCAATGTCAACAAATATCTTCTTTCGTCTTCTCAACCTCCAACCCAAGCACGGTACTAAGTACTATAGGTTCTATACCTATATACCTCTCGTGTTTGGGGTTTACATAAAAAAAAAAAAAAATGTAGTGAAAATTACAATTTAATTGTAACCTTACTGCACTCTACAATCAATGCAAAATTTACAATCATAATTTTCTACTTGTTTAATACTGTAGTACATGATTTTATAAACAATTGATATAACATTCTTCTGATATAATGACTATTTTTCTAATTCCCTTAGGGTCATTATATAGAATTTAAACTGTACTTCATAATATGAAATTTTGCACCCACATGCAAGTGCATGCAAGGGGCGATAAGTCTTGGTGTGCCCCTGTTTCTGAACAATAGAGTACGTTTAGGCATTGCACTAAAATAAATCACCTGTTTCATCAGTATTGAAAATATAGTCAGAACTAAATTTGTTGAAATAAGAATGGTTAATGTTTGTGACAGAGTGATTCCACATTCAGAATTTTTTTGTTTTAATCTAGATGTCTAAAAAATTATATGTTAGAATATGCCACAACAGATAAATAGCTAGTTCCATTTAATAATAGACCCCTCGTTTTTCCCAATACATTCCAGTGAACTAGCAAAATATGAACAATATATTTATGTTATGGAATGCAATGAATTATTACACACTGAATATGTACAGTTATACAAAAGACAAAAGAATCTCCTTTTCAAACATATCTTGATGTGGTAAAATCATCTTGTTTGATCTATTGAAGCAACTAATCACAATGTAACCTATCAACAGGTTCTACATAGGCCTTTAGCTAATGAAATATTAAAAAGAAATGTTATTTGTTAATAATAATGTTAATAATATTATCATGCATAAGTCAAATAATGTTATTTGACTTATACATGATAGAAGAAATGTGACTGAATATGAAATAGACCTATAGAATCAAATATGTGGCCTATTTCACATCTCAGAAAAGAAGAAAGTGACTCGTGTAAATGTTATTTTTGGAATGTGTGGCATTCAGAAGTAACCGTTGAAGCAATAATTCAGAAATGAATAATAACACCACATTGCACTGTTTTCGACATTTGTCAACTAATGGCTATTTTTAATTCAGTTTTATGCAGATTTCAGAAATATTATTATTATTTTTTTTTTTTTTCTATCACATACCGTTTTATTCACAAATCACTTAAGTTGATGTCATGTATTATTCAATATTAAGATAGGAGCAAATTCCATTTGGTAATTTGTAATTCTGGGAATTTGTAAACTAAATCTTCACATGTTGGCAACACTGCCTTCAGTCATTTGTTTCTTGACCTGGAGAGCTCCATGAAGCAGTGTTTATCAGTGTGTGCTCAGTATATTTTTGAGGCTATCGTGTCAAACTTCTGCTGAAAAGTGAGTAGAATGTCTTCATGCAGGTGTCTGAACAATCTGAACTTATTTTGTTATGTTTGTGGAAGTTATGTAGTCCTCAGGCAAAGAGAAGATATTACAGAATTTGTAAAACATGTGTATTGTGCTTATTTTGGAGTGAAACTGTGACCAAGATAAACAACTGGCTCCACATAAAGTTTGCCGAGCCTGTGTTGAAGCAGTGAGATTGTGGGAAAATGGTAAAAAGAAGGCTATGGCATTTTCAGCTCCCATGATTTGGCAAGAGCCTATAAACCACTGTGATGACTATTGCTTTAGCTATGTAATGTAGAGGAATACATTGTGAAGAGTAAGAAGGGCAATGCATGAAGTCAATGATTTGGTAAGAAATTTAAATTTACCAAAGGAATCTGCAGAACTCTGAGTCCAGACTTAAGTGAAAAAATCTTTTAGCACATGGAATGTTTTTCTCAGAGAACACAGAGAACAAGAACTAGTCCCCTACTTTTTTGAGGACGATTCTATGGATTCTTGCAGCAATATAAATGACTTAACAAACCATTTAGGAATTAGTTACAATCCTATGCTTTTTATTGACTCTTCAAAAAAGAGTGAATCTCAAAGGTGTGTTGCTCCACAAAAGAAATAAATATGGGTCAAATTCCAGTAGCTTACTGTGCATTTGAAAAAAAAAACGATATGAGAACTTAAGTTGTTGACAAATATTAAAGAATATTTTTGGTTGGACAGCAATCTGCTACACAAAAATGCCTTGCTTTTTGTGTGAGTGGAATAGTCAGGAAAGGACTAAGCACTGGGATGTCAAGGGGTCTGGCCAAAGAGGAGCAATTTGCTGCATGGATCAAAGTACATAGTTTATAAACCACTGGTAAACCCTAAAACTGTCTTCTTTCCACCCTTGTACATCAAACTGGGGTTGTCTGATGAAACAGTTTGTGAAAACTTTACCTCAGGAAGGTCCCTGCTTCAACTACCTTTGTACTAAATTCCCATCGATCACTCAAGAAGCTAAAACAAGCTATTTTTTTCGATTTCAAATTTGCAAACTGATGAGGGACAAAGATTTTGAGGGAACTATGAATAAAAGAGAAAAATGGGCATTGATTACCTTCAGATCTGTTCTTAGGGAACAACAAGTATCCAGACTACAACAATATAGTTGAAAAATTTTGGCAAACTTCAAGAAGCTGGGCTGCAACAAGAGTGTCAAGGTACATTTTTCACACTCACATTGACTACCTCCCAGAAAATGTTAGTGAAGAACAGGGTGAGAGGTTTCACCAGGACATTAAAGACATGGAGATGAGTTAACAATGCACATTTTGGCCCTAGTTGCCCTTGTGCCCAAAAACACAAATACACACCAATGAGGTAACAGGGAAAGTGGAATGTCAACATGACAGCTGACTATTTCCAGATGCTGAGGAGGGACTGCAAAGTAGAAGGATCTACAAGAAAATCAACGAAACAAAAGTTTGATCCATCGCAGATCAGTTTTTTAAATGAGTGGTGGGTGTTTAACAGACTTTTTAGCAGTGTTTTCAACATAAATATTTTTAACAGACATATGTCTAGTAAAAAGTAGCATTTTGTTATAATTTCGGTGCACAAATTCTGCCAAAATTTTCTTTCATGATTTTTGAAGAAACCTGATGTGATGGAAACCATTTCTGAAATCAGCATTAGACAATGATTTATAAACATCCTTTTCTGAGAAAACATCAGTGATTTATTTTTTCAAAATGGAGAGCAGTGTAATCATACAAAGGGAGTGTTTTAAAGTGTTTCATCAGTAGTGAAGACACACAACTTTGAAAGAGAATAACCATTTGGTCTCTGTCAACAATGCTTCATGTATAAGTTGCTCAACTAAATTTACTTTCCACCAAAAGAAGATTTTTGGGACATCTCAACAGCATATGCCTAAACAAGATATTTAGATCTAAGTGAATAAAATAAATTTTGGTGCACCACAAGGTCAGAACAAAATTAACACCTTCTGTATTACATTTTCAAGCTTACTTGCAAGAAACACCCCAAACTTACTTCTAAAAGATGACTTCCAGGGCAAACTGCCAAAAATGTTGAAGTAGTGACCTATAAATTAGTAACCAATTTTTTTTCTTAGTGCTGTCATGACTTTCTACATTTTTTTTCAGTTATTCTCTCATAGCATCTTTCACAGAGCAATTGATGTGCTTTTTGCAAATGAGTTGAAAATATCCATCACAAAAAGCCTTAGCCTTGTGGTCTGAGTTCTTATGGCATGCAGACTGTCTTCCTCACTTAGTTAGATTCTGGTTGATAAGGTCTAGAAAATTCTCCTGGTGGAACAGAAACTAGTTTTGCACCTTTCTCGTGAAGATATTTTGGTAGAGAAACTGTGGATGTGGATGTTCTTTTATGGAGCTGTGATGTTACTAAAAACTTTTTGCAATTTCTCTGAGAAACTTATTTATCCACTACAAAATACAAATTACTACTACTTCCAAATGATGAACAATAATCTTCACTATCTTTCCTAAATACATTATACATACCACAGTGGAACTTGTCATGACCAATTTCTGGGTGGCACTATGTTTCTGTTAGCCCATTAGTTGTCCTAACCAGGAGTTCAAATTCAGCCATTTTATTGACAACATTCCTGACATTACTACAGTTATGTCAGGAATAAAGCTCGTATTCCAGCTTTATCTTCTCCTTATTTGAAATGCTGCTATCCTCAGTACATCTTATCAACATTCGCTGTTGTGGCAACAAACAAAAATTCTTGAGGTAAGTACAGGCATTACTTTTACCCATATAATCAGTTAAACATGGATCTAAATTACCCTTCCTCTCTCTTAACTAGCAGTTACTCTGAACCCTTAAGATATCCTCAATGATACTGGCAAAAATCCTTGTGCCACTTTCATCCAAATGAATATCATCTCTACAAAATAGATTCCTTCTAATGTGATCCATGCTATTAAAAATTTCTCCCTAGAGCCTTGCAGATTCCTTCAAGTCTTGAGTTAATCCACAAGGCTTTCACATCATAAAACGAGTACAGAGAAGGGCAATAAGATTAGTGAATGGAACAAAGGTTTGCTCTTACGAAGAAAGGCTTAAGTTTTGCAAATTACAGTGTCTGGAGACTAGGCACATGCAAGGTGATCTGATTGAGGTGTATAAGGCCTTGAATGGGTTAAGCAAGCTCAATGCTGATGGGATTCTTCCTCTTGCTCAAATTAAGAACCTGAGAGGGCATAGAGTCAAATTCAGAAAAGACAGATGTAGAACAGATGTGCGGAAATTTGCCTTTAGCCAGCAGATGGTTAATTGCTGGAACAAACTTCCATCTGTTGTGAAGTTGATAGCTTAAATAAATTTAAGGCTGAGCTGGACAGGCATTTGGAGTGAATGGATAGGGTTTGGTTTTTTTTTTGGCTGATGCTGCATATGCTTGCTTTCTTGCATTCCATGCCTCAAGTAATGTTAAAAGTATTATGTGGGTGGATTAATGGTATTCCAAAATATATATAACTGTATCAGGCTACAATGAAATATCTCTTACCAGTTATAGTTTGAAAGCAATAAAGTTTAAAGTTATCTGCTTCCAGTATTTCAATTCCTGAGGATCTTGGTTCTGGTGACAGCTGAGAAGCAATAGCAAACAGTCTGAAAATAAAAATTACTTTAAACATAATAACAATATATACTTTTACACATACAAAACTATTTTAATGTCTAATTAAAATATCTTAGAGATTTCAGTGTTTTGATTAATTTCCAAGCATTACTTGCAAATTATATGCATTTGAGGTATTGCTCAAAACATCAAAGGCAGATATTGTTGGGATATCAGAGACGTGGTGTCACACAGATATAAGGAATGAGAACTGGAATTTGGGGAGTACAACGTCTACAGAAGGATATACTGGATAGGAAGGGAGGAGGGGTTATACTATTAGTTAAGAAATACATAAAATCCAAGGAAGCGAAGCCAGTGGACATCGATGGACAGTGCAGTGTCGAGTCAGTTTGGTGTGACATAAGCATTGGGAGATCAAAATTGAGAGTAGGAGTGTGCTATAGGCCTAATGACTCTGATGAGTATAATAAGAAACTGTACAGGGAAATAGAGTGGGCCAGTAAATCAGAGAGTCTTATAATGGGAGATTTTAATTTCCCAGATATTGACTGGAATTTGGGGGCTGGTCACACACACACTAGCAAGGCTATTGTAGATTTATTGGATGATTGTTTTCTACATCAGCATGTTCGGGAGGCAACTAGAGGGAGGAATACTCTTGATTTGATTATCAGCAGTGATTCTTCATGAATTAAGAATCTGCAGATAAATGAACCACTAGGTGGCAGTGATCACAGTGTGCTGAAGTGGGATTTACTCAAAGAGGTAACTACCATTAGGGGTAAAGGGAAGGGTTATTGCTTTCGTAAAGGCGACTACGATGGACTGAGACAGTATTTAAATTCTATACAGTGGGACCAACTGATGATTTACCAACAGCAAATGCAAAATGGGAAGCATTCAAAGAACTTATCTTGGAAGCTACTAGGCTTTACATACCAAATAAGAAATATTGTTCAAGGTTTAGGCCTAAATGGATGTCAGATGAACTAATGAGGCATACGGCAGAGAAGAAACATGCATGGGATCCATACAAATTAACACATGACACAGAAGCCTATGATAGATACAAGTTGATCTGTAACCAAGTTACAAAGGAGGTTAGGCAGGCGAAGGCAGATTACGAGAAATCTTTGGCAAGGAATGCAAAGAAAAACAGCAAAGGGTTCTTTACTTATGTAAACTCTAGAAGGAAGGGGATGAATCAGATTGGTCCACTTGATATCGATGGGTCAACTGTTGATGATCCTGCTCAGGTAGCTAACAAACTAAATGAATATTTTGCATCGACATTCACACATGAGGAGTTATTTCGCGAGGGGAATGCCAGAGGTGTACTCAGCTCTAGCAGTAAGCTAGAGAATCTTGAAATAACTGGGAGTAAAGTGGAGGAGAAACTGTTGAAGATAAACACAAGAAAGGCACATGGGGTGGATGGGATCTATCCAGTTATATTAAAGGAGGCAGCAAAGGAAGTAAGCAAACCCTTAGCCATAATTATGAGAGCTTCCTTGGACTCAGGGGAGGTACCTATGGACTGGAGATGTGCAAATGTCACCCCAATTCACAAAGGAGGATCAAAGGCTGACACAAGCAATTATAGACCTGTGAGTTTAACTTCTGTTCCAGGAAAATTAATGGAGGCACTAGTTAAAGAAGTATTGCAGGATCATTTAGACAAGACTTCAGTTATAGCTCGGACACAGCATGGTTTTGTTAAGGGGAAGTCTTGCCTGACCAATTTGATTGAATACTATGATGCAGTCACAAAGGAACTGGATGCAGGGAATAACTTTGATATTATATACTTGGATCTTAGAAAGGCTTTTGATACTGTTGCACATGGAAGATTGCTGCACAAATTGGAGCAGTGTGACATTGGAGGCAAATTGCTGCTGTGGATAAAGGGGTGGTGAGGGGGAGAAGACAGAGAGTGGTAATCAATGGACACTGCTCGTCGTGGACTAATGTTATAAGTGGAGTCCCTCAGGGTTCAGTGTTGGGTCCACTGTTGTTTTCTGTATTTATAAATGATATTGATGATGGTATATCAAGCTTAATGTCGAAGTTTGCAGACGATACAAAGGTAGGCAGGGTTGTCAAGGACACTACTGACACTATGCTGCTGCAACAGGATCTGGAAAGGTTGAGCAGATGGGCTGAGAGGTGGCAAATGAAGTTTAACATTGACAAATGTAAAGTACTACACATGGGAAACAGCAACCCCAGAGCAACGTATCAACTCTGTGGTACTACACTGACAGTTGTAGAGAATGAAAGGGACCTGGAGGTGGTTGTGCAGGCAGATATGAAGTTCCCTGAGCAGTGCAGACGGGCTGCAAGAGTAGCTCATGGTGTATTGTCAATGATATATAGGAATTTTTCTAGCAGGGATAAGGAGGTGATTATTCCCTTGTATAAGGCAATGGTCAGGCCACACCTAGAGTACTGTATACAGGTGTGGAGGCCTCATTTCAAGAAGGATGTAGAGCTGCTGAAACGAGTACAGAGAAGGGCAACAAGATTAGTGAATGGAACAAAGGGGTGCTCTTACGAAGAAAGGCTAAAGTTTCGCAAATTACAGTGTCTGGAGACTAGGCACCAGCGTGGTGATCTGATAGAGGTGTATAAAGCCTTGAATGGTTTGAGCATGCTCAATGCTGATGGGATTCTTCCTCTCGCTCAGAATAATCACCTGAGAGGGGATAAATTCAAATTGAGGAAAGACAGATGTAGGATAGACGTGCGGAAATTTGCCTTTAGCCAGCAGGTGGTTGGTTGATGGAACAGACTTCCATCCCTTGTCGTGGAAATTGATAGCCTAAATAAGTTTATGGCTCAGCTGGACAGGTATTTCGAACGAACAGAGGGGTGAAGTGGAAGTGGTTTTATTTTTATTTTTTTTATTTTTATTTTATTATTTTTTTTTTTGGCTGATGCTGCATAAGCTTGCTTTCTTGCATCAAATGTCTCTACTAATGCTAATGCTAATCACCTCCTTATCTCTGCTAGAAAAATTCCTGTATATCACTGCCAAGACACCATGAGCTACTTCTGTAGACCATCTGCCCTGCTCAGAAAACTTCATATCTGACTGCACAATTACCCCCTTTTCATTCTCTACCAGCCTGAGTAGCTGATATGTTACTCTGGGGTTACTGCTACCCATATGCAGTACTTGTCATTTGTCAATGTTAAACTTCAGTTGCCACCTCTCAGCCCATTTGTTCAACTTTTCTATAAAATTACTCTTGTAAATGAATAAACATCAAATTTATAGTCACAAAGCAGTGCTTTATTGCAATATTATTGTATTGATTCCTTTAATATTCATAAATGCTAAATGGAATTCTTAAAATCAATTACAGATTGTTTTGGTGATTACTATAACTTCAGAAAAGGTACAGTACAGTTTGTCAATTCCTGCCCCCACCACCAGTAACTGATGATAGAATGCAAGAAATAGAATTTCCTTCTATTCCTTGGAAGAAACCATAATGAGAGCTGGTTTAAGGGATGAGACAACATTGGTTCATCCTTTTTACTTTAATTGCTCAGGGCATTGAAGTTTGGGGAGTGCCAAAAACCAAAACAACAGAAAAATAAAAACACTCTCAATCAATATGAAACAACAGGTGAATTAGGGTTCAAATTTTTTTAAAGAAGAAGAACTATTTAAGTAAATTTATCTGCTCACTGATCGTTTGTTACGACATATTGAGGCAAATAAACATCACAAGCAAAGTCTTCTAAGAGGTCAATTTGAATATGTCATAAGCTGTCTCTCTGCTTTCAGAATCAATCAAATATCATAAAAATTGAAGAACAGATTATAAATTTAAATGCCTCTAGACATTTAAATTTATAATCTGTCCTGCAGAAAAAAAAAAAAAAAAATTAAACTTGGCAAACAAGAATTCACCATGAAAAAACAATGATAAAGAACACGAAGATGAAATTGGAACAATAGTCGATGATAATTTTTGGCTTCATTTTATCGGCATTTTAGACAATGCAGGATCAGTCACTGAAAAAAGGTCTGAACTACTTATAATTATAAAGCATAATGATCAATTCCAATTTCTCTACAATTCAAATTATGCCACACAGAAATGAGTAACAACTGTATGGATTTTGAAATTCTGCTTACAGGTGGTAACTGGAAAATCATCTATAGAAAATCATATAATATAAAGAATTAAAATATTTGTGTAACTATTTTGAAGACAGTTATACTCACAAAAAATCTTGCAATTCACGTGCTCATACAATTTGGTGGCACCATTGGCAAATCTTTTTTTTTGGCACTGAGAATGCTTGTAACATGTCAGTGGCTGATACTGAACAGAGCATTTTAAAAGATGAAATTGATCAAAATTACCTTTCCATGATGACACATGATCTGTTAGATAGGTTGGCAACCTTTCTAACCTAAACATGCCATCGCTAAGGATTTAGACCTGAATGAAATGTTCACAGATTTGTAGCTCTATTTGAAGGAAGGTCGGAACTGGGATTAGAATTTTGGCAGTAAATGATTGATGGTCTGATTGAAAATTGATTAATAGGAAGATGGCAATGGAGAGATGTTCCAATGAGAAGAAGATATCAAGGTGATGCTATCCTCTAGTAGGTCAATGATTTAAGACAATATTTCCAATGATTTCAGTGTCCGTGTGAGTTGTGCCTCAAGTTTGCTGAATTGGGAAGGCTGAAATCCCCAAACACAAGTGATGTATTCTCATGAAGCTCATTAATGGGCCAACTAATGCACTCTTCAATGATATTGATTATCAGGAATATAGGATGTAACTAGTATAAAAATCAAAATAGTAGTAGCAGTGGTAGTAGTAGTATTGGGAAATGATGTAAGAAAGAAAGCTTACCTAGAAGCAGCCAAAAAAAAACAAAATACAGTCTGTCCTCATATAGCACGATAGTTGCGTTCCTAGAAACCCTCGTGCAATGCGATCATAGCGATCATAGTTGTTTGTTTGGAGCATTAGCAACTAAGGCCATATTGCTCAGGGATACGCGGTGGTCATTCCCTGACCTCTCCACATCCTCCGTATTTGGTGGTGACGGGCTCGAACCCCGGTCTAAATCAAGAAGCGTGTGCTACGCACTGCTGCTCCTTCCCACCTGGCTATGGAGGTGCCTCTTGCAATGCAAAATCGTGCAATATAAACAACAGCCCCTATGGGAAAAGTAGGGTTAGGTGCTGACCACCCAAGATTGAACACACATTTGGAACCAAAAC
This sequence comes from Mastigoproctus giganteus, assembly GCF_048544385.1. Classification (NCBI taxonomy): domain Eukaryota; kingdom Metazoa; phylum Arthropoda; class Arachnida; order Uropygi; family Thelyphonidae; genus Mastigoproctus; species Mastigoproctus giganteus. Next base: position 121,005,089 of record NC_143581.1, read on the forward strand.
ATTACCAAACACAATAAATAATCGGGTAATTTTAATCGTTATAAAATACTTACATATTTTATAACGATTAAAATACGTAATAAAAATAATATTATATTATAATAAAGTATTTTTAGTATTTTTTAATACTAAAAAATTTATTATATTAAATAAAATAGTCGTAATAAAATACTTACGTATTATAAAAATACGTAAGTATAAATTATAATACGTAAGTCGTAATAAAATATTGCTAATGCTTTTGCTTCTATCGTAAGCAAACTTGCTTTTTGTTTGATTTTCTATCCAAAGAGATGACAGCCGTTCCATCTCTTCCAATTCTTTGTGTCTTAATCTAATGGATTTTAATTACACTTTGAGTTGTTCCCGCTATGAAAGTTGTTTTTATTTTCTCTACATTCTTTGTAATTCTCCGCGTTGCCTCATTTAGGTCTGTAGCACGTGCAATATCACATGGTCTTTCATTTCGCTCAAAGCGTTTCACAATTTCATATTTTTTCTCTATCGACAGAAGCGGACTGGCCATAAGCTTTACGGGGGAAACCATGGTGAGCCGGAGGCCGGTGTGATTTTGGCCATAAACCATAGTATGAGGCCACTACAAATTTTCCCGGGTAAGAATTTTTGACCCAGTCCGCTTCTGTTTATCGATATTGCTTATTTTTTTTTTCTCTCTGAATCTGCAGTGTCTTAGCCAGGACGCTTCCTTTTCACACCTTTTAAGTATTTTACTAATTTTTAGGGAATAAAGCACAATTACAAATGAGGTGGCACGCTTGATACACAGAAACAAAGCTGCGTGCCTGTAGCAACTGAATAAAGAACACCGTAAAGGCCGAGATACACTATTAACACCCCACATTTAACTAAAGCACATTTCTGGGGGTTACTACCATAAAACAATAAAAACAATTTCCAGTTGCGTTTCTGCTAGTGGAATCTGTTATAAACTGGTAGTAAACTCCATCTAATTGCATTTGCGATTATATCGATAGCTGGAATTGTGTTGGTTTTTACGTTATTATGGTGAAATGTGTTTCTCCTTCACTGATATAAAACACATAAATACATTTTCAGAATCTTCTTCGTTCCTATCGTGTTGCGTTCAGTTGGGGTGATTCCGCATTCGACTGCCATTTCTTGTAAACACAAAGGCGAATCGTGTATAAGCGAATTCGGTTCGTATTATATAAGATAACGTTCCCCTATTTATAAATCATGTATGATCGAATTCGTGTAATGCAAACACGTGTTATACGAGGACCGACTGTACACACTTCACTCATCCATACCCCCTAAGAATTTGTCTGGTTCTTTGTTGAACCACCCATTTCTGCATCAAATGGAAGCCTGTTCCAACAAAAAATCAACACTCGCAGAAAGCAAACTTCTGCACATCTATCCTGCAACAATCCTTCCTCAAATTGAATTTATGCTCCTCTTGTGTTTAGTAAAGTGTAAAGTGTATTTGGTGTCAAATGGCACCAGGGGTTCCCCCCCTTCTCCGTGTTGCTTTCATTGTGGGTGTAACAATTCACTGTAAAGGCCAGAGATTTAAAAGTGTATGGATCATATATATGTGTAATGTTGTGTACCATTGTTCTTCTGGCCATTTAGCCGCTGGGCCCTTGATGGAACCCAATGTTGCCCACACTTGGCCTAGCGGAGGCAGACCAGGTACCCAGTAGCTCTATATTTTACTCAGGGAGGCCCTGCCACCTAGTTTCCTGAGATTTCAGTGGCTAGGGCCTATTAAAAAAAGGGGGGGGGGGGAAACGCTAGAATAGAAAAGCCAAATATCGTCGATCGCGGTTCAGTTTTAAGTGATTACATTTAGACGTGTGCAACGCATGCTGGTATATAGATAGAGTAAGGGGTGGAGACTGAAGGCTGGGGGGAAAGACAGAAGTATGGACGACAGAGAAGATGTCCCCAGGTGGTCAGTGAAGCATACCCATGCCTCACCAGGGGGAAAAAAGGAGCAGCAGGGAGGGGAGGGAGACACACAGTTGTTTCTCCCCCCCCTGCCAGGGAGTGTGAATTAAAGCGAGCCAGGCTAGGGCCTGGTTTGGATTGCACATTGGCGTGTTGTCAACAAGGTTCATTGTCCTATGTTGGTAGTTGGTCTGAATCTTGTAGTTGTCACGTCAGGTCTAATGTCATACTTCAGGCAATGGTCTCGTTCTTGTTTGGTTTCATTCGTGTTGTTGGTCACATTCAGGAGGTGTCGTGTCATGTCCACTAATACTATAGGACCACTTCCTTGGGATGTGGCATTGGGTTTTCTTTTCATTGTTGTCTATTTCTTGTTACTGCTGCAGCTCTTCTTCTCGTGAAGAGGTCTTGTGCATACTTTGTGATGATCTTGTACTTCTCACAGGAGTCCAGGAGGTGGTTTTCCAGGTCCTGAAGTATATAAGCAAGCTGTGTGATGAAGTTCCCGTGCAGGTCCTCGTAATTTGAGCATTGGTGGGTCCTCAAGCAGTCAGAGTGCTAAAAGTTTGTCATTGAAGGGTCCGTGGCCCGTTAGAAAATAGGTTAAGTATAGTCCTAGTTGGAACCAGGGTGGTGATCTCGGATAGAATTTGTCGACATTGGGTAGGAACTTTTGCGTTATCTCTCCTTTGGTTGAGGTTGTCCAACGGTTTTGCCATTCCTGTTTCAGATGAATCGCCAGTTGATTCTTTTCTTGCCGTTTGCAGGTACCATGATGAAACTCATGAATGTCATTGAAACTCCTTTTGACAAGCGATAGAGCAGGCCGCATCTTACAATCTCCAGGTCCAGAGGGAGGTGCCCCTGCCAGGACCTGCAGTGCCTGCGTACTGAAAGTGTTACATGCTCGGGTCATTGCTAGGAGTATTGTTCTTTGGATCGAGTCCAGGATTCTTTTGTTTACTGCCATCGTTGTTTTATGGTACCAGATTGTGGCCACATAGCAAATCATTGGTAGGAAGGTTGTTTTGTAGTGTAGGGAGTGTGATCTCTTATCGAAGCCCCAGTCACGCCTGGAAATTCTGGCAACCAAAGCTATGTATTTTCTGATTTTAATTCTTAAGTGTTTCAGATGTTGTTGGAAGGAGAGGTTGTTATCGGGTATGACACCGCGGTATCTCATCTGTGTAGCCAGCTGTACAGTTGTTCCTTTGAGTAGGATGGATGTAGTTTTCTCAGATGAAATCTGTAGATGATTCACGGTGGTCCAGTTTTGAAGGATGATTAGGGAGTTGTTTGCCCGAACTTCTAGTTGGGCCCTTGAGTCAGCTTCCACCATCAGGACAAAGTTGTCTGAACGCCTGGCTCGGAACCTCTCCCAGGTCAGTGTTAAGGAAGTCGTTGAAGACCATATTCCACAGGAGCGGGCCCAGCACAGACCCCTGTGGACATTCTCTCTGAACTGTTTTAATGAGCCTTTGGTAGGGTGCTACAACTACAACTGCGAAAGATATGCCTTTATGTTGTTGTAAAGGTTGATCGGTACATTCGCTGTCCATAGTCTGCCGAGGGCGCTTGGCCACCAAAGGGAGTTGAATGCCCCGGCAAAATCCACTGCAATCACCAAAAAATATTTGGTTTGGCATTTGCTTGCAGCCGCAAGCAGTTTTCTCATTGCTCCAGTTGTAGATAGGCCTGTTTTGAAGCCATGCTGATTGGCAGCCTCAAGGTTTGCCACTGAGTAATATTATTGGATGCGTTTGTGCAAGTCTCTCTCATACAATTTACTTAGTGCTGATAGCAATGCTATGGGTCTGTATGATCTTGGTAATTCCGGATTCTTGCTGGGGTTTTCCAATATTAGCTTCAAGCCTGCCACTCTCCAGTCCATGGGAAAGTATCCATGTTCCGGGCAGCAATTGTATAGCTTGAGTAGGAGATCCGGGGTCAGCTCGGCCACTCGCTTCACTATCTCTGGCTCCAACATATCTTTTCCCGGACACTTCTTTGGTCTGATTTGTGCTGCTGAGCACAGGAGTTCTTCTCGAGTAAGTGGCTATTCTCAGGTTTCCGTGTCGTATTCTTCATTATCCCGGCTCAGTTGGAGTTGTGCTACAGTGTTGGGGTTCGCAGATTCTTTGTAGATACAGTTCAGTATATTTTCAATTGATTGTTCCCACATTGTTATTGAAAGGCCCAGCGGTGTTCTTGTGGTAATGAGGACCTCGCCTCTGGGGAGTTTATTGGTGGTGATCTTATATACCACCACCCCAGGGGTCTGCCGCGTTCCCAGTTGTGGAGACAAACTGCTCCCACGTTTGCCTTTATTTTGTCCGTGCATTGGTTTCAGACCTCTGTATCTCTGCCTCAGTGATACTTTCATGGCTCGCCACGTTCTGCAAGCATATTGAAATTCTATTCTCCTTTTAATAACTTCCCTTCGCAGGTTGTTGTTGTTATTTGGTTTTTTAGGAGCATTAGCAACTAAGGCCATATTGCTCCGGGAATATGCAGTGGTCATTCCCTGACTTTTCCGCATCCTCCATATTTGGTGGTGACGGGCTCGAACCCCGATCTAATCAAGAAGCGTGTGCTACGCACTGCTGCTCCTTCCCACCTGGCTATGGAGGCGCCCCCTTCACAGAGCCTGGATCTCCTGGTGTGAGGTTCTTTCTTTTAATGGCTGCTGAGCTGACATCGGTAATGAGGTTTGTAATTTTACGTTGGAGGGTATCAGGATTGTCTGCGTGTCCCATCTGTCTGCAGCAAGGAAGTCGTGGCAGTGAGTGCTTCAGCGAAGATGTTCCAGTCAGCTTTCTTGACTGCATATCTGTTCATAACTTGTTTCGGGATTGGTGTTCTGGTTAGTATTCTTGAGATCCGGAAGAAGATGATGCAGTGATCAGAGGTTGTCCAGGAGTCCTCTACCCTCCACTCGGTGATGTGTGTCGCTATGTTTGTGGTGACTAGGGTCGTAACCTCCCACATTGTGTTGCAGTAGGTGGGCAACTGGTTGGGTTGGTTGAGAATCTCATACATGGATCCTATAAGGTAGTTCTCTAGCTGTTGTCCATTATTGATTCCTCTCCTGTCTTCTGTGGTGCTATGCCAGGCAGGGGAGTGGCAATTTACGTCATACATGGATTACGATCTTTTGATTAGGAAGTACATTCGGCAGGTGCCGAAAGTATGTAATGACTGGTGCAATCATCTGTCCTGGTCTGCTGTACACAGAGACCACATAGAAGCTTCCTATGGAGGTGATGATATGGGCACAAGCTGCTCAGGCAGTGCACAGTTGCGTCACTCTGGTTGCTGTGATATTTGGGTTGCAAATGACAATTGCGGCTCAGGGAGTTTCATCCTCAGTCTGGATAATCTTGTACGCAAGCGGATACCCCCTAACTTGCTTGGTGCGTGTGTAGGGTTCTTTCAGTATCAGTATGTCGGCCCTCTCCTCATCGGCCTTGATGTGGAGTTGGACAGATACTGCTCAGGCCAGTTGTTCGTTTAGTTGGAGTATCTTTATCTCTGTTTCATCGTACTGTTTATGCCGAGTCCCCATAGTCGATCCTTATTTGGTACAAACTCTTAGCTTTTAAATATGATGGGCATTTTGAATCTCTAATAGAATGGTCGCAGTCCATTTTTGATACCTTGCAATTTGTACATATGGGTTTATTTCCCTTGTTGGGGCAGCTCTTAAAATCATGCCCTTTCTCTGAGCAATGATGGCAGGTTGGTGTGGTTTGGGCGCAAGTGTGAGTGGTGTGGCCGTACTTGCAGCATCTGAAGCACTTAGGCATGAACACGTGCTCTCTGACTCCGTAGCCGAGTGGGCAGGAGCGGGAGTGCAGTAGCAACACGCTCTTTGAGTAGACCGGGGTTCAAGCCCCTGACTGCTGAATACGGTCGATCTGCCAACTCGCACTGGACTAGCGTGGCAGATTATGGTCCATTTCCCTCAGCATGAATTGTTGAGGAGGCTTCCATCCTGCAGTGGGTTGATAATGTCTGCACTTTACTTTTTACTTTTACGTGCTCTCTGAAACGGTAGCAGCTCCATTCTATGTATATTCTTGGTTGGGTTCTGAGTACCCACCATGCTTGTGGGTCAAACTCCACTGTCCAGTTTATCGATCCACTTTCCCTGGATTTAGTCGAATATCTTGGTGTTATTACGGTTGTTGCTCCCCGATCTGGCAGGGCCTCCAGCAGGTTTCTCTGGTATAATTCATTCGTCAGGCGCTGATGTGTTACTTCTTTCCCAAGGTTGAATATGATGGCAGAAGGTCCTCTTTTCCTTGGTGGTTCTGCTGGTAGGCCCAGTGTCACTATTTTTGGGTTTTGGATAATCCCTTGTATCTCTTTCTGCGTTTCTGTTTCTATTCCTAATCTTCCTGATTGATTTTATCCTGGTTGAAATTAGGTCTTCCTTCATGGTATTCATTACTTTTGTTTTTATTTCTTCGCTGGTTGTGGTTGGCTTGTCTCCTCTTGGTCATAGTATAACCAAATTCGGTGGTTTCACGAGCACTTTCTTTCTTGTTTGTGTCATGTTTGCTGACATAGCACTGTCAGCTGTGATATTTGTACTCAGCACGGCTGAACAAGAGTGAGGGTGCTGCTGCATTTGGTTTCCATGTAAGCGTCAAGTTTGGCTTGAGTTCTCTCTAGTTTGACGTGCTCACGCATCAGCATGGTTTCCGGCTTAGTCAAGAGGATTACAATGTCTCCCCCGGGGTTTTTCTTATTGGGGTTAGGGGCAGTACTCATATCCTCGAAGTCCTTTATCGTGATGACGTCTGTATTTTTTGGTGGTTGGGATGCATTTGGTTCCCTTACTGCAATTTCTTCGCTGGAGGTCGGATTACTGCGTTTGTTCAGTTTTTCGGACATTTCGATGTCTCCTCATGTGGTTGTTAAGAATGAAGACTTTTGCCAAAAACTGCAGGTCTGTAGGTGAATTTGAGGCTGAATAGTCCTTCAGCGAATTTTTGGACTCCTTTCCCATGCCACGTGGAGGGGGGAACAGCCAAGTGCTAAAATGCCCTCTTGGGACAGGGCTAATTTCTTTTAAGGTTTTGTGGAGCACTAAATACAATACTAATATTTATTTTTGTGTGGGAGCAATAAAAATTAATCTTCCAACAAAAGTTTGAAAAGGGGGGGAGGGGAGTCGCTGAACTCATGGTTTTTATTGTTTAAAAAAAAAACACACACCCTTTTGTAGTCACTAAAAGTTGGGGCACTCTTTCAGCCTATATTTGCACTAATGGGGACACCCTCCCCAGTCAAAAGCCAGATATGAGCGTGGCCACCACGTTTTATCAGCGCCTCTCTATGTCCCTGTTGTCAGCCACAGTGACCAGTGCAGTCTGACAACAAAGGAAAATGGATAATAACGTTGATATCTGGCTAAAAACTCAATAGAATAATCAAATTTCCTCACCAAGGGACTCCTCTGATGAAATCTTCGAGGGAAAACCCTTTGTATAACATAAACTGAGCTTAAATCAAAATCGCGGAGCAGTAAAATGTGTGTCCATTTACTAAGGCAGCCACAGTGTCAGCAAAAGGAAGAATGCTATCAATATTAACTTATTCAATCCCTTCAAGACCTTAAACACCTTAATCAAATCTCCCCAAATGTGCCTAGCTCCAGATGCTGAATTTTGCAGAACTGAAGCCTTTCTTGGTACAAGCACCTTTTGTTCCCTTCAACAGCCAGTCTGGTTGCCCTTCTCTGCACCCGTTCCAGTAGAACTATATCCTTCCCAAAATGAGGCCTCTAAAACTGTATACAGTACTCCAGATGTGAATTTCAAACCCGAGTGCAAAGTTACCCCCTCCCTTTTCTTTTTTATTTTCTACTACCAGGAATGTACTACAATAACACAGTTGATAAGTTACTCTGAGATTACAGCTATCCATATGAGTACCTGGCATTTGTCAATGTTAAACTTCAACTGCCATTTCTCAACCGATTAATGTAATTTTCCTAGATCTTGTTGCAGTGCCTCATCTCTGATTATCGTCAGTAATCACCTGCCAAACCTTTGTATCATCTTCAAACCTGATATACTTTCAGCAATATCATAAATATATATTGAAAACAACAATGGGCCAAACACTGAAACCTGAGAGGATCCACTAATAACATTAGTTCATGAAAAACAGTAATACTAGTAGTAGTTCAGGCATGTGATGCAAGACAGCAAGCATATGTAGCATCAGCCAAAACAAAAAAAAAAAAAAAAAAAAAGTAATTTCATCCATCCCTCTAAAAGTTTGTCCAGTTCCTCCTTGAATTTATTTAAGCTATTAACTTCCACAACAACAGATGGAAGTTTGTTCCAGCAATCAACTACCCGCTGAGTAAAGGCAAATTTCCGCACATCTATTCTACAATTGTCTTTCCTCAATTTGAATTTATGCTCCATCAAGTTTGTAATCTGAGCAAGTAGAAGAATCCCATCAGAATTGAGTGTGCTCAACCCAATTAAGACCTCGATCAGATCACTTTGCAGGTGCCCAGACTCCAGCTGATGCAATTTCAGAACGTCAGTTTTTTTTGGTAAAAGGACCCCTTCATTTCCTCACCAATCTTGTTGCCTTTCTCTATACTTGCTCAAGCAACTCTATTCCATCCTAAAATGAGGCCTCCAGACCTGTACACAGTACTCATGGTGTGGCCTGACCTTGCCTTATACAAAGGGATAATCACCTCCTTTTCCCTAATAGCAAGTAGATCATTGACAATACCCCATGACCTGCTCTGGCAGCCAGTCTGCAATGCTCAGAAAACTTCATATCTGACTGCATAATTACCCCCGGGCCTTTTTCATTTTCTACCACCCTAAGTGTAGTACCACACAGTTGGTACATTTCTCTGGGGTTACATCAACCCATATGCAGTACTTTGCATTTGTCAACGTTAAACTTCAGTTGCCACTTCTCAGCCCGTCTGCCTAACTTTTCTAGATCCTCTTGCAGTTGCACACTGTCATTACTGTTATTAACAGCCCTGCCAACCTTTGTGTCATCTGCATACTTGGACATTAAGCCTGATATACCTTCATCGATATCACTGATAAATATACAAAACAGCAGGCCCAACACCAAACCCTGGGGGGCTCCACTAATAAAATTAGTCCACGAAAAGCAGCATCCATTGATTACCACTCTCTGTCATCTCCGACTCAACCACCCTTTTATCCATTGTAGCAACTTGCCCTTAACACCATACTGCTCCAATTTGTACAGCAGTCTTCCATGTGCAACAGTATCGAAAGCTTCCCTGAAAACCAAGTACAGTAAGCTCCTGTTATAGTGATCACTGGTTATTAGAATCAGCCACTTTATAGAATCAAATTTCAAAGAACCGATTCAAATCAATAAAATGCACTACGCTTTCATCATTTATTAGAATCATATTTTTGATTTTAACAATCAATTTTGAACGCCTCTATGATATTTTTCTAAAGCACATTTTTGGAGGCAACATTTACAGAGGTCACAACCAATAAAACCAATTTGCAGTTTCCAGTTTATTGGGCTTTTCTGTTAATGTAATTCTGTTAGTGCAATAAACAAGTAGTAAATTCGATCTTATTACATTTGTGATAATACTGATAGCTGGAATTCTGTGTTTTCACATTATTAGGGTGAAATGTGTTTCCCCTTCGCTGAAATCTGCTCTTCGTTTCTATACCTAAACCTAGCCTCACTTGCATGTGCCGTGTTAGTTCCAATTTGTGTGAGAGGTTTGCGTTGTTATTGATTGATACTTATCTTTTATACTGTGTTTTAATTTTACTACGCAAAAAAAAAAAAAAAAAAATCAGTGATCAGAAAGACAGTGAATTTGAGTGTAAAGATAAGTTACGAATTATAGAAATGTATGATAAATTAAACTTAGGCAATATGTTACAAAGGGAAGCAGCAGTAAAATTAGGATTGCCTTAATCATCTTATCAAAATTATTAAAATCACATCACACATTAAACACTTATAAAAATTATTAAAATCACATCACACATTAGTGAAACCAAAGAAAGGAAGTGTGCTCCTTTTTTTGGTTTCACTAATCATTTAATGCACCAATCAGTCGTAGCATTCTTCTTCAAAAAGGTAATGATTTTGCTGTAAAAGTACAGGGGTTTAAGGCACCGGACGGATGGCTGACAAGATGGAAGTAGAGGCATGTATTGTTTACCAAAAACTTCACGGAGAAAAACAGGATTCTGATGGTTCTGCAGCTGACACCTGGTTGAAAACCTTTTGGAAAACTGTGTTAAGCACTTAGAATCATGAAGCCATTTCTAATACAGATGAAACAAGGTTGTACTACAGGGCTACCCCATACCACTGCATGATTTTTAAAAATTCCTCTGAGTCTGCAGGAGAGATGATAAAGGACAGGATTACAGTTCTTTTAACATGCAATATGACGGGAACAATCAAGATGAAGCCGTTAGTTATCGGCAAGAGTAAATCGCCTAGATGTTTTAAAGGAGTAAAACAGCTGCCTGTTGAATATGCCAAAAATACCAATGCTTGGATGACGGCTTCTTTATTTGAAGATTAACTTCGTAAATGGGATTTGAAATTGGATAAGATAAACAAAAAAATTGCATTGGTTTTGGTCAACTGTCCAGCTCATCCAAAGTTGACTTGCAAAACCATTGAATTAGTTTTTCTTACCTTAAAATCCACATCACTGATTCAACCTCTCGACCAGGGAATAATAAAAACCTTTAAGACCTTTTATAGATCAGATATGAGGCAAAGAATCATCAAGTCTATAGATGAAGGTTTGGGAACATCATCCAATATCGCAAAACAGGTAATTGTTCTAGATGCACTTCATAAGACAATGAATGCCTGGAATGAAGTTTCCGAAAGCTGCATTAGCAACTGTTTCAAAAAATGTGGATTAATTATTCATTATGAGAACTAAGTCATGATACTGATCATGGTGAAAAGCCTAAAGACATGGGTGAACAGGAGTTTAATGACTGAATGGATGTGGATGGTGATCTAAGTTACTACAGCTTTAACAGATGAAGAAATTACCCCAGTCTGTTACTGATAATTTTGCCGAGAAGGAGGAAAATGAAGATGAACTCAAACGAATTCCAGTTAAAAAAAGGCAAACTCGTGAAGCTATAGCTGTCCTGAGGAGAACGTTGGAAGAAACTGGTGTAAGTGATTGTGAATATAGACTGTGAATATTGAAAAATCTATAAACTGACTTTGTAGTGATAATTTAAAGCAATCTAAAATAAGTGACTATTTTAAATTATAATCATATTACAAAGTGTTATGTTTAATTAATATGTATATTAATTAAGCTATGTACGTAAGTATAAATTTATTTTTATTTCGCTAACCTGGGGATAAATTTATTTTTATTTTGTTCAGAACGTATAAATTGGAATATTCTTTCAATTTTCACGAATAATTTAATTGGTAATAAACCTTTGGTAATAAAATGAAAATTTGTGCTTTATATCTTTATTTTTATAGTCTGGATAATATTTGTCAATTTTTGCTTTTTAGAATAGCCGTTTATTAGAATCAAAATTCCATTTGCAAACGTAATCACTATAACCGGCACTTATTGTATATGATATCAAAATTATTTTTTGCATTCAGTTCCTTTGTGACCACATCATAGTATCCAATCAAATTTGTCAGACAGATTTTCCTTTAACAAACCCGTGCTGTGTCTAAATTACTACTGCAACCTTGTAGATGATCCTGCAATGCTTCTTTAACCAGTGACTCCATTATTTTCCCCGGAACAGATGTTAAACTACCAGGTCTGAAATTACTTGTGTCACCCTCTGATCCTCATTTGTGAATTGAGGACATATTTGCACATCTCTAGTCCATGGGGACCGACCCCTGAGTCCAAGAAAGCTCTGAATTATGGCTAAGGACTTGCTTACTTCCTTTGCTGCCTTCTTTAATATAACTGGATAGATCCCATCCATCCCAGGTGCCTTTATGTTTAACTTCAACAAATGGTGCAGCATAAGCCTCAGGCTCCCTTGCACCACATGGCTAATAATAATAATTTCTCCTCCACTCTGCTCTCATTTATTACAAAATCATTAATCTCCCTGTTAGAGTTTAATAAGCTTCTGTCCTTCACTTCCCTAAAGAATTCCCCATGTGTGAATATAGATTCAAAATACTCATTCAGTTTGTCAACTATCTGAGCAGTATCACCAACAGTCGAACCATCGATATCAAGTGGACTAATCTGATTCATTCCCTTCATTCTAGAGTTTATAAGTAAAGAAGACCTTGTTAGCATCCTTTGCCAAAGATTTCTTGTAATCTGCCTTTGCTTGCCTAATCCCCTTTATGACTTGACTACAGACTAACTTATATCTACCATAGGTTTCTGTTTTGCCTGATTATTTATATGCACCCGATGCATTTTTCTTCTCTGCCATGGGTATCATTCCATCTGACATCCATTTAGGCCTAAACCTTCTTAAGCAGTATGAAAACCCTAGTAGCTTCCACGATTAATTCCTTGAATGCTTCCCATTTAGAATTTGCTCTTGGTAACATCATTAGTTGGTTCCACTGTATAGAATTTAAAATTTGTCTGAGACCACTCTAGTCACCTATACAAAAGCAAAAACCCTTCCTTTTACTCCTGATGTATATCTTTAAGTTAAATATTTAAATTATATCTTTAAGTTAAAGTGACCAGACATCCCAGATTTATGTTGTTTGCCCAGCATTGCAAACTGTCCCAGTTTGGACATGTAGCCTCCATACTTGTATCATGAATCCCAATTCTGCATTTTTTTGTTTTATTCTGCATCCTTCCAACATCTTTAGTCTCACAGATGGTGCTGGCTGACCACATAAATAGTCATCTCACAGCTGTCATTTGTGGTTAGAAGGTTATATTAATTGTTTATTGGCTGCAGTTTTCACATGATAATTGTAATTTTGGACAACAAAAACAAACACGTGTGTATTAACTGCATTACGTTTATTTGTATTTTTAAATTGTGTTAAATTCTGTTCGTGCTACACGTGATTCATCAGCTTGGAAATGGTAAATATTCCTTACGCCTTTTCCTACTTTAACTTCTAAACTTACATCCTTCGTTCAATGTCGGGTCATATATCAAAGTAGTATTATCAAATATAATACTTTGCAGTATTATCAAAAACATCCTTCTTATTGTATTACGGTTTAGATTCAAATTATTTATGTAACCTCTAAATTTATTACTTGTTATATTACACAAAACTATATTTTTGGTATTCAACCTCAAAATCGATTTTGTCTTAGCACATATTGATCATCACAGAAACAGAGAACCACTTATTGCTGTTTTAGTATTAGTATTAGTAACGGCCGCATGGTGCCATATGGCTTATGCTGCACCAGCAAAAAAAAAAAATTCCGAACAAAACAATGATAAAAAAAATAAAATAAAATAAATAACTAAATAATAATAATTAATAAAAAAAAAAAAAAAACAGGAAATTAAACCTATCATCTTATGCGCTTCCCTTACCCGAAAGTACTATCCAGATGACCTTTGAATTTCCCCAAACTGTCGGCCTCTACCACCCATGAAGGCAACTTATTCCAGTAATTTATAACTCGCTGGCTAAAATAAAACTTCCTGCAGTCCAATCTAAACAATTCCCCCCATAACTTGAATTTATGTCCCCTAGTTCTAGCATCATTTATAATCTTGAAAATTTCATCCTCATTCATTTTATTGATGCCTCTCAGAGCCTTAAACACCTCAATCAAATCTCCTCTAAGGTGTCTAGTTTCCAAACTCTGCAACCCACATATTCGAAGTCTTTCTTCATAAGGACGCCCTTTTGCCGATCTCACCAGGTTAGTTACCCGTCTTTGCACCCTTTCAAGAAGCTCGATGTCTTTCTTTAGGTGCGGTCTCCATACTTGAACACAGTATTCCAAGTGTGGTCTAACATAAGCCTTATATAATGGGATTATCACGTCCCTATCTCTTTTTGCAAAAGTTCGATAGATCATCGATAGGACACCATGGGCCTTCCTTGCAACCTGTTTACAATGCTCCGAGAATTTCATGTCTGACCATATCGTAACACCCAAGTCCCTTTCCTCCAGTACTGGGTTTAGTTGAACTCCACCAAGTGAATACGTTTTTTTGGGATTACTGTTTCCCAGGTGTAATACCTTACACTTTGTTGGATTAAAGCATAGCTGCCATTTTTCTGACCATTCCTGAAGTCTATCTAGGTCTCTCTGAAGAAACTGAGCTTGACAGTGATCATTAACTACTCTACCAATTTTAACATCATCTGCAAATTTAGACATCACACCCTCTATCCCTTCATCAATGTCGTTTATGAAAATTAAAAACAACAGTGGTCCTAATACTGATGCTTGGGGAACCTCACTTCTTCATCATCATCATCATCAGCCATTTTCAATCCACTGCAGGATGAAGGCCTCTCCAGCAACTTTCCAGTTCCTTCTGTTTTGAGCACTGGCCATCCATTTACTACCCAAAAACCCGTGAATTTCATCTATCCATCTCCGCCTCTGTCTTCCAGGTTTTCTTCTAGCTCCTCTTGGGTACCATTCTGTTATTTTCTTAGTCCATCTATCATCATGTCTTCGAGCTATGTGTTCTGCCAAAGACCATTTTAGTTCTTTAGTTTTGATAAGAATGTCCTTTACTTGAGTTTGCTGCCTAATCCATGTGTTTCTCTTCTTATCTAACAGTCTGATTCCCAATATAATTCGCTCCATTCTTCGCTGTGTAGTTCTTAGCTTCTCTTCCATTTTTTTGGTGAGTGCCCAAGTTTCACTTCCATAAGTCATGGTGGGGAGTATACATTGATTCATTATTTTACGTTTCAGACAAACTGGGATATTGCTCTTCAGTATTTCCTGTGTGTGACTATATTTCCTGAATGCTATCCATCCAAAATTTATTCTTCTCTTGACTTCAAGCCATTTATCATTATTACAGCTAATAACTTGTCCCAGATAAGTATATGACTCCACCTTTTCAATTACTGCTCCTTCAATCATTATTTCCCTTTCCGTGGCATACTTGTTCATCATTACTTTTGTTTTAGCCATATTCATCTTTAGTCCAAAATCCTAACTGTGCATAACTGATTAAGATTTTCCTCTAATTCTTTGGGATCGTGGCATTTGTCCACAATGTCATCTGCAAATCGTAAATGGTTTAGGTACTCTCCGTTCACATTGACTCCTTTCTGCGACCAGTCTAATCTTCTGAAAGCTTCCTCAAGGGCAGAAGTAAACAGCTTCAGAGATATTGTGTCTCCTTGTCGAACTCCTTTCTCGATTTTAAATTTGCTGCTGTCTTTGTCTAGTCTAATAAAGGATGCAGCACTCTCATATATTTTCTTGAAAATCATAATATATGGAGTATCTATGCCTTGTCTTTCCAGTGCCCGAAACATTGCCTTATGCTGTATGGAGTCAAATGGCTTTTCATAATCCACAAATGCCAGGCATAATGGTGTTTTATATTCATTTGCTTTCTCCATTAGCTGTGATATTACATGAAGGTGATCCATAGTTGAGAATCCTGTACTAAAGCCAGCTTGCTCTTTCAGTTGATTCTCATCAAGTATTCTTTCTAATCTCTTAGTAATGACCCTTGTGAACAACTTGTAGATATGGGATAACAAGCTGAAGGAATTGGTCTATAACAAGGATATGGGATAACAAGCTAATTGGTCTATAATTTCCAATTTCTGATTTATCTCCTTTCTTATGCAGCAAAACTATGATTGCATTATTCCAATGCTTAGGCATCACACCTTTTCTAATGCACTTTGTGAAGAGCCTTGCCAGTTTTTGTGTTATGTCTCTTCCTCCCAATTTTAACAACTCTACAGTAACTTCATCTTCCCCCAGGGCTTTCCGATTCTTCATTTTCTTCAATGCATGTTCTACCTCATCAGGAAGAATATCGGGTATGTCGTATGTGTTGCTACTTTGCAATCCATGTTCCCCACTGCTGGTATCATTTCCTCGCTCCTTGTATAATTCTCTATAGTAGTCTTCTGCTATTTGAATTTTGCCTTCTCTGCTGTTTATAAGTACACCATCGCTATTCTTTAGTTTCAGTATCATTTGTCTTTCTGTATTACTGCTCATGGCTGCTGATTTAAATCCTTTGTTTTCCCTTAATGCTTCTACTTTTCTTGTGTTAAATCTTCTTATGTCCTCTCTGAGTCTCTTTCTAATGGCTTTGCATAACTCAGTATACTCAATTTTCTCCCTGTCAGTGTTTTTCTTGCTCTTCATTTGTCGTCTTTGGTTCATCATGACAAGTGTTTCTTGACTAATTTTTTCTTCTTTGGATTTCTGTTTCCCTATAGGTTTCTTGGGCTTTATCACTTTCAGAAAGTTGTAATATTCCTCGTCGATATCTTGGTCCTGAGCAGTCTGCAGAAGCTCAAACTTGTTCTTAAGTTCCAGTACACACTGCTTTTTCTCCTCCTCTGTTATCTCAAAGACCTTTGATTTATTTACACGAGTCAGTTTTTTCCATTCCTTTCCTACATCTATATCAAGTGTACATCTTACCATTCTGATCACTTCCAACATTTACGTTATTCAGGACGGTAACATCATCATTCACAATATATGTTCTGTTAGTGAGGATGAAGTCGATTTCATTAGTTGTTAATCCATTTGGACTCTTCCATGTCCACATTCTGTTCACCCTTTTCTTGAAAAAAGGGTTCATTACTGACAGTCCTTGAGATTCTGCAAATTCCACAATTCTTTCACCTCTTTTATTTCTTTCACCAATTCCAAAATTTCCTATAGTTCCTCTTTCTGCACTGTTTTGCCTTTTTCCAACCTTAGCATTGAAGTCCCCCATAATAATAGTGTAGTGGGTTTTCTGCTCATCTAGAAGACTCAATTTCGGTGTACATTTCTTCAACCTCTTCATCATCATGGCTCGATGTTGGTGCATAAATCATTATAATCTTTAGCTTGTACCTCTTAGAAATCTTGAATATTAGTCTTGACACCCTTGGTGATGTACTTTTGAATTCCAAAATGTTGTTTTTAAAATCTTTATGGACCAGAAACCCAACTCCACCTTCACTCCTTTCACTGTTGTACAGCAGATTTCCACTTGATAAACTTATAAGTGATTCATTTCTTCTTCTTGTTTCAGCCAAACCGATTATATTCCAATTCACATTTTCTAATTCCTTTTCCAGCTCTAATATCCTGTCTTCACCGATGAGTGTTTGTACGTTATAACAGGCCAAGTTCAGTTTCTGTGCAAGGCAGCCTGGTCGTACGCAGAGATTCTTAGCACCCTCTGCTTCCACTCTGATCCTCTCGATGCCGTAAGAGGCAGAGTGAAAGCTGCTGGGGACTGAGGGCCATTTGTAATGTTGTGCTCTCATTGCTGGAGGGTTTGATCTTTTCCTCTTCACGCTGACCAGGCGTCCTGAAGAGAACCACTCTACACGTTCGTTGCCACCTAAGTGACGTGACAGGGCTTACCATTGAGAAGGTGTGCATGAGTGGATTTTAGGGAGGCAGGCCAACCGGACTTCTCCTAAATCTTCTGTAATAAAGAGAGCTATTGGATCCATCAGTGTTTTAGGCTGAGTGTCTGATAACACACAGGATACCTGTTCCCCTCTAAGCCCCTTTCTTAAGAATGGCCATTTATCACAACCCTCTGCCTCCTGCCCTGAAGCCATCCTTCTATCCATCTAAGGATTTTCCCAGTGATTCCAACCTGTTCCAGCTTATAAAGCAACCGCTCATGTGGGAATGAGTCAAAAGCTTTGCTGAAATCTAAATAAACAATGTCGAAATTATTCCCTAAATCCAGCTCGTGAGTGACCCTTTTGAAATAGGGAACCAGATTTGTTAAACATGATTTTCCCTTTACAAAACCATGCTGAGTATCCTTGAGAATTTCAATTCGATCCAAATGATCCTGAATTCCACCCTTGATCATTGCCTCCATGATTTTCCCTACTACTGAAGTCAGACTCACTGGTCGATAATTTCGACCAGTGAGTCTGATTTAGCCTCAATGGTTAAATGCACTCGCTTGCCGCCTCCCTTAAGATTATAGGGTATATTCCATCAACTCCAGGAGCCTTACTGGTCTGTAGGCTCGAAAGTTTTTTCATTAAATAATCTTGCGAAATTTCAATATCATTAATTACATATTTTTTTAACTTCACCCCCACAATTTCCCATTGCCACAAAAGGCTTTTCATTTGTAAATATCGATGCAAAATAACTGTTGAGTTCATCTGCAACGGCACAGCTGGTGTATTTATTACTATCTCCTTTCCCTTACGTAAAGGTCCGATCTGGGTTGTCCTGCTCTTCTTGGCATTTATATATGTGAAGAATTCTTTATCCCCCCTCTTTGCTCTGTTTGCTAGTGATTTCTCATAAACTGCCTTTGCTTGTCGAACCTTTTCTGTGGCTCTATTACACACCTTGTAGCTGTTATAGGCTTCAGTACTTTTTATTGCTCTGTAACCTTTCCATGCCACGTTCTTCTGCTCAAGTAATGTGGCAACTTCACTATTCATCCAACTTGGAACCCTCCTAGTGGAGTATTTTTTTAATGGTAAATATGCATTCAAAGCATCTGTGATTAATGTTTTAAAAGCATACCACAGTTCAATTGTATTCATTCTCTGCACGATATCTGCATAGTTAATAGAGGCATCGTAATTTCCTTTTCTGAAATTAAAACCCATTCCTTTGCCTTTTACTGCTGCTACCTCTCTCGTCATCATCCACCGTAGAACTCCGTTGCTACTGGTTCCTCTACTGTCAGCCCTGTTATGTCATCTGATTCATGTGTGATGATGAGGTCTAGGATATTCTTTTCTCTAGTACTTTCCCTGACATGTTGATACAAATAACAGTCATCTAGTTGATTTAAAAATTTTGTTCCCCATGTCGAGTTTCCTTCCCATTTACTCCAATCAATTAGAGGCAAATTGAAATCGCCCATAATAAGGCATTGGCGCTTACTTGCCCATTCCATTTGCATGTAGAGGCTTTTGTCATAATCTTCACAATTAACGGGTGTAGATTACTCCCACTCGCATTATACCTTTGTTTCCAACTATCTCACACCATACAGATTCTATACTAGCATGTGAAATGTCTCAATCCAGGAAAGCTATCGTCGCACTCAGGCTGCTTCTGATAAGAAGCATTACCCCACCACCCCTTCTATCTACCCTATCCTTCCTAAATACATTATACAAGCCGTACTGAAACTCATCATCCCCAATTTCCGGGTTACACCACGTCTCTGTAAGCCCTATTATGTCTGCGTTACTTGTTTTAACCAGCAGTTCGAATTCGCTCATTTTATTGACGACGCTTCTAACGTTACTGTATAAACAATTAAGATTTACTGTTCTTGTATATTTAACAACCCTAACACAACCCTTGAAGTTTTTTAGGCTCTCTTCCCTATATTAGCTACCCGCTCACGTGAAACGTTTCTGCCCCCAGAACATCTAGATAATATGTCCAGTTGGGCTAACAGATAAGAACTCTTAAGGTATGTGCAAGAGTTACTTTGACCAATATTATCAGATAAACGCGTGTCAATATTACCCACATCCCCCCTAACTAGCAGTTTCCCTGAACCTTTAAGGTATCCTCAATAATACTGGCAAAAACTTTTGCACCACCTTTGTTTAAGTGTATCCCGTCTCTACAAAACAAATTCCTTCTACCTACAAGTGTGGGCCATGCTGATAGAAATTTCCACCCCTAAAGCCTTGCAGATTCCTTCAAGTCTTGAGTTAATCCACAAGGCTCTTAATATATAATCCCTCCTATCGTGTCTGGGCAGAATTGCAGACACAGACATTATGGCCTAGCTCCCGACATTTCCTCAGCATGGTCCTGTATTTTTCCAACAGTATTACTTCCAATATTTACTTTCCTGTATTTACTTCCAATCTAGGTGGTTGACCCTAGACGGAGTCACCGAGATTGTGTGTAAACAACAATAAGTTTTGTATTATCCTTTTGTACTAACTTTTGTACATTATATTATCATATAATATCTGATGATGTTAACAAAAGCAAATTCAAAATGGGAAGCATTGAAAGAATTAATCTTGGAAGCTTTTAGGCTTTTCTTACCAACTAAGAAATACTGTTCAAGATTTAGGCCTAAATGGATGTCAGATGAACTAATTAGACATGTGGCAGATAAAAAAAAAATGCATGCGATACATAGAAATTAACCAGTGACACAGAAGCCTATGATAGATATAAACTGGTCTGTAACCAAGTCACAAAGGAGGTTACACAGGCAAAGGCAGATTATGAGAAATCTTTGGCAAATGATGCAAAGAAAAACAGCAAAGAGTTCTTTATTTATGAAAACTCTAGAAGGAAAGGGATGAATCAGATTGCACCACTTAACATAGATGGTTTGACTATTGATGATCATGCTCAGGTAGCTGACAAACTGAATGAGTATTTTGCATCTACATTCACACATGAGGAGTTATTCAGGGAGGGGTTTAATTCAGAGGTGAATTAAACTCTGGCATAAGCTAGATAATCTTGTAATAAAAAATTTTAAAAAAAATTTTCTGTTTATACTCTCGGCACGACAACCAAGTCAGTAGAGTTTACAATAAATCGTCAATACAAATATTTATTGTATTTAGTAGTCAAGGGCTTGAACCCCAGTCTACTCATGGATAGCGTGCTATGCACTCTCGCTCCTGACCACTGGGCTACATCAACATAACTGAGAATAAAGTAGAGGGAAATTGTTGAAGATAAACATATGAAGGATAAACATAAGATTTAATATAACTGGTGTAGATGGAATCTATCCAGTTATATTAAAGGAGGCAGAAAAGAAAGTGAGCAAACCCATAGCCATAATTATGAGAGCTTCCTTGGACTCAGGGGAGGTACCCATGGACTGGAGATGTGCAAATGTGACCCTAATCCACAAAGGAGGATCAAGGGGAGAGACGGAAATTAATGTAGGAACTGGTTAAAGAAGCATTGCAGGATCATCTAGACAAGACTTCAGTTATAGCTCAGACACAGCATGGGTTTGTTAAGGGGAAGTCTTGTCTGACCAATTTGATTGGATACTACATTATAGTCACAATGGAACTGGATGCAAAGAATAATTTTGATATATATTTGGATCTTAGAAAAGCTTTAGATACTGTTTCACACGGAAGACTGCTGCAGAAATTGGGGCAGTGTGGCATTGGAGGCAAATTGCTGCTATGAATAAAGGGATGGTTGAGTGGGAGAAGACAGAGAGTGGTAATCAATGGACACTGCTCTTCGTGGACTAATGTTATTAGTGGAGTACCACAAGGTTCAGTGTTGGGTCCATTGTTGTTTTCTGTATTCATCAGTGATACTGATGATAGTAAATCAGGCTTAATGTCGAAGTTTGCAGACGATACAAAGGTCGGCACGGTTGTTAATGACACTAATTAGAGTACAACAGGATCTAGAAGAGTTGAGCAGATGGGCTGAGAGGTGGCAACTGAAGTTTAACACTGACAAATGTAAAGTACTGCATATGGGAAGCAGTAACCCCAGAGTAACGTATCAACTGTGTACCACTACACTGACAGAGTGAAAAGGACCAGGGGGTAATTGTTTAGGCAGATAAGTAGTTTTCTGAGCAGCGCAGATGGTCTCCAAGAGTAGCTCATGGTGTCTTGTCAATGATATACAGGAATTTTTCTAGCAGGGATAAGGAGGTGATTATCCCCTTGTATAAGACAATGGTTAGGCCATACCTTGAGTACTGTATATAGGTCTGGAGGCCTCATTTTAAGAAGGATGTAGAGCTCTTGGAACGAGTACAGAGAAGGGCAACAAGATTAGTGAATGGATCAAAGGGTTGCTGTTACGAAGACTTAAGTTTTGCGAATTAGTGTCTGGAGACTAGGCACCTGCGAGGTGATCTAATTGAGGTGTATAAAGCTTTAAATGGTTTGAGCATGCTGAATGCTGATGGGATCCTTCGTCTCGCCCAGAATAATCGCCTGAAAGGGCATAAATTCAAATTGAGGAAAGACAGTTGTAGGATAGACGTGCAGAATTTTGCCTTTAGCCAGCGGGTGGTTGTTTGCTGGAACAAACTTCCATCTGTCGTTGCGGAAGTTGATAGCTTAAACACATTCAAGGCAGAACTAAAGAAACATTTGGAACGAGTGGATGGGTGAAATGAGAAGGGTCTGTGTTTTTTTTTTTTTTTTTGCCGATGCTACATAAGCTTGCTTTCTTGCATCATGTGCCCTTGATAATGCTAATGCATGTTTTCTATACATCTATCGAGGTATATATACTGAGATATATTGAGGCATTTATCTTAATGTGGTTATCTTACTATAGATTTACTATAGAAAACATTAATGTTTTCCTTAATATTATAAAAATACTATATACATATACACTGAGTGATCACTGAATTATGATCACCTACCTAATATTTCGTAGGTCCTCCTTTTTCCCTGAGTACAGCAGCTACCCGACATGGCACTGATTCAACAAGATGTCGCAAGTGTTCGGGAGGTACGACCAACCAAGCTGTGTGTAATGCGGCCAGCAATACGGGTATGGGAGGCGTTTGGTGTATCCAAACGCCTGATATGCCTTACCATAGTGTCCCACAAGTGCTCTGTGGGATTCATATCGGGGGGCATTCGGAGGCCAATTGATATGCTGGAAGTCAGAACTGTTCCTGAAACCACTCTTGCACATCAAGTGCCTGATGGCTCTGTGCATTGTCATCTTGGAAGACACCATCACCATTCGGGAAAAAGTGTAACATAATGGGGTGTACGCAGTCAACAAGCAGTTGACAATAATGGAGACCACTGATACTTTGTTCCACATGCACCAGGGGTCCAAGTTCCTGCCAGTGAAACGTGCCCCACACCATACAAACACCTTCACCAGCCTGCACTTCTGATACTATGCACGATGGATCAGAAGCTGCATGTTGTTGACACCAAATCTGTATACGACCATCCATGGTGTGGAGTAAATAATATGACTCATCCGACCAGCACACCTTCTTCCAGTCTTCTAACGTCCAACTTGCATGCTCTTTGCACCAGGCGAGTCTTTTACAGTGATGAACCTTGGTTAGGAGAGGATGCTGTAGGGGTGATCTGCTGGTATAGCCCATACGTGCGACACATGGTCATGCCAGATATTGTTCTGGGTTGGCCTGTTGTATTGGATAGTCAACTCTTCAACAGTGCTGTGCCTGTATGAGCTGTCGGACCTGGCATTCACCTCTAACATCAACCTTTCGCTGACCTTTGCAGTTTTGCCGTCAGGTTGTTGTTTGATCATTTTGACACCAGTCCTGGTACAGCAGCTCCCGAGCACCCCACCAGTTCAATCGAGGCACCAACTTGTCAAGCACCCACAATCTGTCCTTTTTCAAAGTCCAATAAACTCATCACACTCAGAATTTTACTACCTACCGAAGTACTGACACCTTATCTATGCTACCATATCTAGGTCGACTAACTCCGCACTCTCGTACCTCACGTGGTCAACGGGTCGCATTCAGTTTTTGTAGGGGTGGTCATAATTCAGTGATCAGTCAGTATATATATATATATATATATATATATATATATATATATATATATATAGGGTGTCTCAAAAATACTGGTAATTTTCCCTCTCGCGAACTGATGAACAATGCCGTCTACCGACTTACGGTGACATTTCCGGTTATGGGTTCCTATGCGATTCACATTCCTTTAGATTTCACCTACCTCCCCTAAATGTTATTTTGGGTTTTTTGGCACAAGGGCCTCTTGGGCCATATTGTGCCTGTTCATGATTTGTTTATCACTATGATCACAGTCTATTATACAGATTTATCCACTTCAAATAATTAAACAGTTCCTCGAAATTTGCTTCATTGCCAAGAATATGAAATAAAGTTAAGGGTTCCTGTAAGTTGGACAGGGAGCTAAAGCTTGATTTTCTGACTGTTGAAAGTTGGGGACATTCTATGAGGATGTGTTTTTTTGTTAACTGCAACTGACAAAAGAAACACTGAGGAGGATTCTCTCCCATAAGCAAAAACAGATGAGTTGGATGCGAATGGCCGAGCGGAGCCTTGCTAGAATCACTTCTTGTCGCCTGCTTCTCCTGGAACTAGACGTCCACAGTTGTGGCTCTTTGTTTACCTGCAGCAGTTTATTATTGGTTTGAGTTTTCCACAGGAGAGACCATTGTTTCCTGTATGTTGTTTTGATGACAGATTTGTGATCGGTGTAGGGAACTTTTAGTTGTCTGGAAGATCCAGAGTTGGGATGTTTTGCAGCATCATCCGCATGTTCATTGCCTGAGATGCCAACATGACCAGGGATCCAGCAGAAGGTAACCTTCTGATTGACTGTTTGATAGTGAAATAACTTAGATCGAATCTCTTTAAGAATGGGGTGAGAGGGAGAAAAAGTAGATTGAATGGCAGTGATTGCGCTTAAGGAGTCTGTATATATCAAGGATTCCTTGATATGGTACTTGTTTATATCATCTAGAGCCAGTTTTATTGCGAATAATTCTGCAGCATAGATACTGCATTCAGTGGAAAGAGACACAGCTATTGAGAAGGTGGAAGAAACTGCTACAGCACCTACGGCTGTATCTGTTTTGGAGCCATCAGTATATATATGTAGTTTTCCAAGGAATGCGATTTATGGAGCTGTTGGAAATTTGTATTAGCCAGGGATGTCTTCCCCCATCTTAAAAAGAAATTGTCACAGAGAGGTACGAATTCAGTCCAGGGAGGTTCAGGAGTACCAAGGTCTTGGAAGACATTCTGAAAATTAATGTTCCAACTGATCATGAGCTCTTGCAGTCGAAGCCCTGTGGGGCGATTCTCATTAGGTTTATTTAGGGTCGAACAAGTGCCAGCTAGGATGTGATGGAATACTCTTAATCTTTAGTACATAGTTACATAATAAGGATTTTCTCCTTAGGTGCAGCGGAGGTTCATTTGCGTCAATATACAGGATGTGGATCGGAGATGTTCTGAAAGCTCCCACAGCTATCCTAAGGGCACTATGCTGTATGGTGTTAAGACGTAATAGCGAACTGTTCCTAGCGGAGTCATAGACAGGTGATCCATAATCTAAGCATGATCTTATTAAAGCTCTATAGAGATTAAGAAGAGAGCTTCTGTCAGCACCCCAGGACATAGCAGAAACGGCTCTTAAGATGTTCAGTTTTTTAAGACACGTAGTTCGAAGGTAAGATATATGGGAAGCAAAATTAAGTTTATTATCTATATGTAACCCCAACAGATGAAAATCGTTAGCGACAGGTATCACGCTGTTTTTTAAAAATATTTCTGGATCCGGGTGGAGTTTTCGTTTTTTACAAAAGTGAATTGCAGTGGATTTTTTTTCTGCTAAAGAATAACCATTCCGCAGTGTCCATGATTCTATTTTAGCTATGGAAATTTGAAGTTGTCTTTCAATGGTGTTCATAGTTTGGGATTGACAGGAGATAATGAGGTCATCGGCAAACATGTACAATTCTACTGTATTTGGTACTTCCTGTGTCATATTTGTAATTCTTACTGCAAATAATGTTGGACTTAGAATGAAACCCTGCAGTACACCCTCCTCTTGTTCAAATGATTTGGATAAATTGTTCATATATCTTACCTGAAACGTTCTGTTGAATAGAAAGTTTTGTATAAATTGAGGTAACTGACCTCTCAAGCCAAAAGAATGGAGATCTTTTAGTACACCATATCGCCAGGTGGTCTCGAAGGCTTTCTTAATATCGAAATTAATCATGACTAGATGTTCTCTCCTTATGAAGGCATTTCGGATGTTTGCCTCTGCTTTTATCGTCGCATCTAGCGTGGACCGGTTCTTTCGAAATCCATACTGGCTGCTGTTTAGTAAGTTGTTTGTTTCCAGGAACCATGTTAACCACCTGTGAATAATTTTTTCCAGGACTTTTCCTAGACAACTAGTCAATGTAATTGGCCTGTAGTTATGCAGAAAGGTATGATCCTTTCCTGGCTTCGGGAAGGCTAGAACACTTGAGTGAGTAGGTATTTTCTAAGAAAATACGGTTGTAATATTTTAACAATGTTCTTTTTGCTCTGTTGTCAAGCTGTTTTAATATTATATAATAGACCCCATCTGGCCCAGCAGCACTACTGGGTGTTTTATTGAGTGCCCCTAGAAATTCTGTTAATGTGAATGGCTGGTTGTATGGATGTGAAACTGCCGTAGAGAAATTAATCTTATGCTTTTCTGCAGATTCTTTAATTTGTTGAAAGGTTGGGTTAAAGGTGGATATTGCTGATATGCTGGCAAATGATTCCGCTAAGGCATTTGCTATTTCTCCCGGCGAAGACAACTCTTTCCCTTCCCAATTTAGTATTGTAGTTGGGGACTGAACATATTTGTCATTGAGCATTTGAATTTTCCTCCAAATGATTCTATTATCTGTGTCCTTATTTATACTTGAGGAAAAGCTAATCCAGGCTTCTTTCTTTGCATTTCTTCTTATTTTACGGAACTTGGCTTTCAGTCTTTTGAAGTTAATTAAGTTACTAGTTAATGGGAATTTACGAAATAAATTCCAAGATCTATTTTTTTCCTGTTTAGCATTCATACAATCTTGGTTCCACCAATAGTTACTGTGTTTCCGTTTCCCCGGTAAAGATTTTGGTATTGCAATGGTAGCAGCTAGTAATATTTGAGTAATGTGTTCCGTGACATTTTCTATGGTCTGAGATTGTATTATTTTATCATCAAACTGAACATGAGAGGCATATTCACTCCAGTGTGCCCTACGTAATTTCCAAATGGAGCGACGTCGTGAAGGGGAGTTTGCTCGTGTTTGGAGTTTGCAGAGAATTGGTAGGCGATCACTGTTCAGTGGATTTTCAAGAACGGACCACTCCATAATAGTATATATGGAGGGAGAACAGATCGAGAGATCTATTGAACTCGTGGATCCAGTCGAAAAATGAATATAGGTTGGCTCGCCAGTATTTAAAATGGTGAGTTGATAAGCATCAAGAAAGGATTCTATTAGCTTACCTCTCTTGTCAATTGTTGGAGATCCCCACAGCGAATGATGTGCATTGAAGTCTCCGAGCAAGCAGAACGGAGATGGTAGCTGGTCTATTAGATGACCTAGATTTCTAGGTCATCTGAAGAGAATAAGAAATTAGGAGGGATATATATTGATGCTATTGTAAAAGTGATGCCAATTACAATATGCACTGCCACTGCTTCAAAAGGGGTCTGAAGAGCAATATGTTTTGATGGAACATTGTTTCTAACAAGAATTGCCACTCCTCCACGGGCTGGTGACTCTATTCTCCTATCTCGTCTGAAGATGGTGTAATTTTTAATGGTGGGACACACTCGTGCATTTAAGTAGGTTTCCTGTAGGGATATTGCCTGCTAGATCATACCGGTCGATGAGAACATATAAATCGTCTTTTGTATTGCGAAAGCCTCTAAAATTCCATTGGAGGAATCTTTCCATTACATGGTTTTGTTGTTTATTTTTGTTTCTGACTGCTTTTTAGTTGAAACTTGCTTGCATCGATCCAATTTCGCTTCCTCTTTCTTTGGAAAGTAGGGACGTGTGACGTCCATCTTATCAGTCGCATGAAGTTCTAATATACCATCATCTAATTCACTGCGTTGGTCAACATCCATGCCCGTTGAAACTGGTGGGTTCAGTACGTTAGTTTCTGCCACTTTTGGTTTTGCCATTTGAGGCACGTCAATTGGAATGGTAATTGGGGGTGTTACTGGCTTGTTCAGCTTTTTGTTGTGAAGGACACTGTTTAGAAGCAGAGAGCAAGGAACGTGCCCAATCAACGATGGATATATTTGGAGGAACTGTAACATCTGCTTGGATACCTACTGACTGAAATTGTTTAGCAACAGTGGCATATGTACGCTTTGGTTCTGTTTTGAGTATTTCTCTTCTTGCCTCTGAGTATGTGACTTTATTCTTGACTTTATATTTTTGGATTTTTTTCCCGTTTCCATAATTCGCATATTTTGGAAAAAGCCGGGTGATTACCTCCTTTACAGTTTGGGCATTGAGAAGTAGCAGTGCATTCAGATTGATTATGATCCTTTGATCCACAATTTGGACATATTGCCTCACCTCTACATGCAGTTTGGGAGTGTCCGTATTTTTGGCACTTATAGCACCTGATTGGATTCGGGATATAAGGACGCACACGGCAATGAAGATAGCCAGCTTTAACAGATGTTGGTAGAATAGGAGAGCTAAAAGTGAGGATTATACTCCTTGTGGGAACAAGAATACTATCTTTCCGAGTCAGGATTCTCCTTGCTTGGATTACTTTTTGTTCTTGAAGTTCTTGGACTATTTCCTCTTCTGATACATTTAATAAGTCCCATTCTGCAATTACCCCCCTTCGAGGAGTTTAGGGTGGCATGGGGAGTGACTTTTATTGATTGTCCACCAAAGGTAGTCAGCTTTAATAATTTTGCAGAATGTTGAGATTTACTGGTCTCTACAAGAATATCCCCGGACTGAAGTCACCTTACCGTTTTCAGTGAACCTGCAGCAGACTCAATACAATTTTGTATAAGGAATTGCGATAACTTACTCAGAGGCTGCTCTGAGTGAGTGAGTAAGTGAGAGAGAGAGAGAGAGAGAGAGAGAGAGAGAGAGAGAGAGAGAGAGAGAGAGAGAGAGAGAGAAAGAAAGAGAGAGTGTAGAATGAGGAATGATGGTATCTCCTCTTGAGGGGTTGTTCTCAGCCTCTTGGGTTAAGAGAAGTCATTATCATTTATGTTGTCTCGTCTTGAGCTCAATGGCTCTAAAGGTGGATACATATTTTTATCCATCTTTGCTCCTTTCAGCCCTGGGAGAGTGGATTTCTTCTCCCAGGTTACCGGCCCCGCCACAGGGAGGCAGGAGCAGTGCCGCTAGAGTGACCAAGTGGTATAAAAGTTAGTAAGTTAATTTAAGGAAAAAAGAAGAAAGGTGTTTTTCCTTTCTTAAACTTGCTTACAATTTGTAAGTTACCTAATAATAGAAAAGTAAGAAAACTTTTATAACTGAAACAAAACTATATCTTTGAGAAAACGCTCTAGAAATCACTCAGGAAATTGCTTGATCACTATAACGCTTGGCACCCGGGGCCCTAAACGTTTGTACCAATATTTCTGAGACACCCTGTATAATAACGTAAACTACTTAACATAACCAGTGCATAGCATTATTAGTGCATTAGGTATATAAGATTAGTGTATCGTTTTTAATTATACTGCATTTGAATGGAAATCATGCTTCAGACCATAGCAGCAAAGCAAAGGGCTCAAGGCAATGGAAGTGCCATGGCTCGGGAGAGAGAACCGAAAGAGGTGGTTGATCTCTGAATAATGACCTCATGAAAGCATGAAATAGCACTGCGAGTTTAATGTTTGCAGATCTATATGGAATGGGTCATGAACTGCCAAGGGGGACTTTTTTGTGTATGCTAAATGTAAAGAGTATCAGGATATTATGCACACCAACTCAGCATAGTTATGGGCCTTTATGACAGCTTGATGAACATGGTGGATGGTCACGGTCACGAAGGATTTAAACTGGGGCCCATCCATCAAGCTCTCAGGTGCCGACATCAATGCCAGAGCTTGCATCATCATCATCAGACAACCCCAAGGCAGAATGTGTTGGTCCCACAGGAGCTAGTTTTCATTGGTGAATATACTGTCAAAAAATGGGAAATACACCAATGAACCAAAACATTATGACCAGCGAGTCGTTATGCAAATCGAAGCAACTGCAGGTGAACTACGGTGCGTGTGGGGAAACGGTATAAAAAACACCTGATACTGAGCTCCGTTATGCTTGTTCTTCAGATGGGAAAGGCAGCAGACTTAAGTGAGTTTGATAAAGGTCAAATTGTAATGGCCAGACAACTGTGTCAGAGCATAGCTGAAAAGGCATGTCTGCTGGGGTGCTCATGGTCAGCCGTGGTTAGTACCTACCAAAAGTGGTCCGAGGAGTGAAACCCACGAACCGCTGGTGAGGTGTTGGACGACCACGGCTCATCGATGCTCGAGGTGAGTAAAAGCTCTCCCAGATGGTACGTGGCAACAGAGGGAAGACTGTGGCTCAACTCGCCAGTAATTGGAATGCTGGCAACTGGAGTAGTGTCACAACACACAGTACATCAAACCCTGCCTACAATGGGCAAGCAAGGATGGAAACTGGACATTGAGTGATTGGAAGAGGGTCGTCTGGTCCGATGAATCACGTTTCCTGTTGCACCATGTGGATGGCCGGGTATGTGTGCGTCGTCTACCCGGGGGAAGTGATGGTGCCTGGATGCACCATGGAAGAATAACAAGCCAGTGGCGGTTGTGTCATGCTTTGGGGGATGTTATTATTATTATTAATAGCTACACGATGCAAGGAAGCCTGAGGCTTATGCTACACCAGTCAAAAAACAAAAAAAATTCCCGAGTTACCCAGAGAGAGAGAGGGGGAGGGAGAGAGAGAGAGAGAGAGAGAGAGAGAGAGAGAGAGAGAGAGTCAAAAGTAGAAGGGAATCACCAAGAAAGAGAAGAATGATGATATCCAGCTCAGGACCCTGGGTGTGCTAAGCTCATACTCCCAGATGTGAGCCCCATGTTCTGCTGGGACATCCTGGGTCCAGTCATCCATTTGCCTGACACACTGACGTCTACCACCTACCTAAACATCATTGAGAGAGGGTGCTGGTCAGATGCATAGTTTTGGTGCTCCGCTATTTGTTGTGTTTTTAGTAGTTTAAAGCGTCACATTTGCTTTATTTCATGTCTGCCAAGTTCCTCTTCTCAAGATATGTCGACAGACATCAACTTTGTGAAGATCGGCGTAGCTAAACGAAATTTATGGTCACTTTTCAACAGAGTTGATCATGATAACTTTGCATTGTATATTAATGCAATGCTGGACATCCCTACTCTTGATACCATAAATATCGTCTAAATGATGATGATAGCAACTTTCGGGAATTGTAATTGACATGAATTGTAATGAACAGCTCTATAGCCACATATGTTTTTAGTGATAAATCTCAGATATTTTACTAGTTTTCTATCTAATTTTAATATGGTGCCTAACAAACAAAGGCCGCTGTTCTCAATGTGTACACCATGCAGTAGAGCCCTGATATGTTGGACCTTATCTGAGTGACCGTTAGTGTGAGTTAATTGCCACCTACTTTAAGACATCTATATCCAGAACATTTAGGGGTACTAAATATATTTGATCTAATACAGGGTTAATAAAAGTTATTTAATGTCACTATAGTTATGATATTGAGCATATATATAACAATATGCTCTCAGTGTACACCAAGCAGTCGAGCCCTGATTGGTCGGACCTTGTCGAGTGACTGTTAATGTGAGTTACTTGCTATATACTTTAAGGCATCTATATCCAGAACATTTTAGGGGTACTAAATATATTTGATTTATCTCAGGGTTAATAAAAGTCAAGTAATGTTATATATATTTTCATGATATTGAAAATATATATAACAATATACACATTGCTGCCCACCCCCAATGGCCTCCCAGAACGAATAATAAACTAAGTACAACATCCGGGTATTTTGGTACTTACCTAGCAAATTCTGGGTCAATAAATATAAAACAGAATCTGAACTAAACATTGCACTCCTGCAGCTAAGCAACTCAGTAGCTGACCTTCAGAACTCTTCATCCAGGGAACAATATGGAACCGATAAACCGAAACAATCCCGATAATTCAGATCTGGCCAGAAAATCAAAAAATCCAAGTATGCCTCTGAAAATGGCTATAAATAGCGATGACGCAATATTTATTGAGAATAACGAAGGCTTTGACAGTACTCTAACAACATTCATAGCGAAGAGAAAGGGCAAGAAACTCACAGCTCCCAGGTTGGAGAGAGAAACCCGCTCCAAAAGCGAGAACAAAGACCAAATGGAGCAGACTATCTCCCAACAAGAAAATGCGACAGGAAAAGTGCTAGACAAAAAACAAGAAACCCCACTGGACCCCAGACTGCCTGAAGCCACTGCACTGGAGCAGTCTCTTATTCTAAGGACTACCCAAGAAAGCCTATTTAAAGAGCAACATAACAAGATTACGAATGCACTCCGGGAGGAAATAGTGGGATTATGGATGAAAATGGAGACGACCCTAGTCCAGACCAACTTGGAAAAAGAGGTTGCTTTAGCCAAACTTCAAGTCTATCAAAACAGCAGGGCAAATACCACAGCATATCCCTTCTTACTCCCAAGCGCTGAGGACCAACCTAAACAAGCCAAAATGAAAGCACCAATACAAACTGAACCAAAACAGCAGAGGAAAACCTAAAGCCAGGCTCTACAGAAACACATAAGACCAGTGAAGAGGTAAAACAAACAACAGTAGAAAAGCTGAAGGATTACTTCAAGCATACTAAGATTGGATCTATTTGGAAAACAAGAAAGAAACATAGGGGTGTTAATTGAGACTGAAACTGAGGAGGATATAAAAAGTATAATTAGCAACCCCAAAATTTCAACGCTGGGACTCCTGGCTGAGCCTCCTAGATGGAAAGGGCCAAGCATCATTGTATTTGATGTAGACAAAGAGACAACCCTAGAAGAGCTAACAGAGGAAATATACTGCAAAAACTTGAAACAGACACTCATGGAATCAGGGCAACACATTACGCTCAAACACAAAACTAAATCCAGAAATGGAAATGCCATAAACTGGATCATAGAGCTCTCAGCAGCGGCCTGGAAATCTTTGAGCCAATAATCAAGAATTTATGTAAACTGTGGCAGCCACCGCTTTCGTGAGCACGTGGCTATTCCCAAATGCTACAGGTGCTGCCGCTTTGGTCATACGACCCACACCTCTAAGCAAACACAGCCTACCTGTGGCCATTGCGCAGATACCGGACATAAATTCACATTCTGCTCCAGGAAAGCAGAACCCCAATTTGTGTGAATTGTAAAGAAACGAAGCTACCATTTGATCACTCACTACGGGATAACAAGTGTCCAATCTACATAAAGGCTAAGAGTGCACAACATACAGAACAGACTGTTTAATGTTTGACTGGAAATAACAGGAATCATTATAATCAAACAAAGATTAAATTCGCACTGCACAATACTCAAAGATCCAAGGCTGTTGACGCACAATGGCTAAAAAAGCTACAGAAGAAAATTATGACATACTAATGCTACAGGAGCCTTACACCTACAACAAGGAAGTAAAAGGCTACCTTCTACATTACAAGGTCGTACAAATTGATGGAGACAACCCATGGGCTGCTACCGCTGTCTGGAATCCTGACCTCACTATAACCAAGATTTCGGACCTATGTACAAACTGAGGTACTAGGGGAATTTTATTGTCACCTCTATATATACCCTTCCAGGAGAAGATATATTGCCCATGACAAGATATAGGCAAAATATCCAACTACAAATGCCAAACTCATAGTAGGAATTGAAGCCAACTGCATTCTCGGCACCTGAAGGATTATATCTCCAACAATAATCTAGCAGTCCTGAACAGGCTTAATCAACCCTCAACTTTCTCCAGCACACTATGGGAAGCAAATATAAATGTAACTCTCGCCATTTGGTCGATTGTTGGGCATCCCTCCTCCTGGGTGGTACAAGAACATTGGACCACTTTGGACCACAGAGTCCTAATCTTTGACCTCCACCACTCCCTTGCAGCAGAGTATCCACCTAGATTCCTCTCGCCAAGATACACAATCCAAAAAGCAGACGAACTTATTCCAACAGGCATTGATGGAAAAAGCCAGGAATTTCGACCCAAAATATCTCAATTCAGACCAACACCAACAAAAAGTAATGTATCTTATAACTGAAGCAGCAAACATGGCTATCAGGAAGAAGAAGCCCATTCCCAAAGCGGTACACTGGTGGTCACCGGAACTCCAGGCAATAAAACAGCGAGTGAATAATGCCTGAAAAAGGTTCCAAAGGGCAAGCAGAGGTTGACATACTCAGACAGCAATACCGGGAGGTCAGGAACCAATATATGGCTCAAGTTAAAACAAGAAAGAGATGCTCCTGGAAAGTCCTTGTATCCACAGAGGGAAATGTAGACCCCTGGGGAGTGGTGTATAATGTAACCACCAGCAAACTCCACAGGGGAGAAGTCATTGCTGCCAACTTAACACCTCAAGGAACATACACCAGATCCTGGCACTCCTCCATTAATAACATATTGAACCATATCTTTCTACTTTCAATAACTCCACAGACGCAGGAACAGAGAACTCTCTGCAAGGAGAATAATATATACTCCCCACACACAGTGGAGTCCCCCTTTCACGATAACGGAACTCAACATAACTGCAACCAAAATGCAAAACAGGAAAACTCCTGGCAAAGATCAAATAGAGCCAGAAATACTAAAAAAAGCAGTGGAAATGACACTGGATACTATATTAAACCTAGCAAATCAATGCATCACAGAGGGTTTCTTTCCAACTTCATGGAAACCAGCCCGAGTCGGACTTATTCTGAAAAACCCCACTTAACCCCAGGACATGCCAGGCTCATACAGGTCTATCGCTCTGCTGTCAATGCTGAGCAAGCTTTTTGAGCGACTCATCTACCACAGAATTGAAAACTGATATCAGAATGCTCAATTTATGTCAAGAAACGAGTTCGGTTTCAGGAGAGAATTCTCCACCACTGATGCCCTCGAGAGGATCATCGATACAGCCAGAAATTGTAACAGAAAATATTTCCTGCTAATCTCAATTGACTTTGCCGGAGCCTTTGACTCCCTCTGGTGGCCCCGTGTTCTGGTCAGGCTCAAATCCCATCAAACCTATTTCGCCGCCTGAAATCTTACCTGGAAAACCGAAAAATCATGGTCAGCACTCCCTTTATCTCTGTATCAGACCAGTTTACAGGGCTGTACCCAAGGATCCGCCTGGGGTCGCTGCTATGGAACCTGGTGCTTGATGAGTTTTTAAATCTGGATATTCCAAATGTCACTACACAAGCATATGCTGATGATCTGATTATGATGTTTCAAGCAGACAGCAGGGCTCAACTGGAGGCCATAGGCAATCATGCCACACACATGCTACAGGATTGGGCCAAGAGGAATTTTCTAACGATCTCAACTAAAAACGCAAACTCAATACTCCTCAGGGTGCTCTTGACCTGGTAGACCTCCACTAATCATAATAAATGGAGCAACCATCAAACTCAAACAGGAACTAAAATATTTAAGAATAACACTAGACTGAAACTTGAATTTCACATCTCATCTCTGCTACCTCAGAACCAAAACAAGGAAGCTCTCAGCCTTGATAACCAAAATCACCAGGATGGGTTGGGGACTAAAGTAGAGGACCCTCTCCCTTCTATACAAAGCTCTCTTCATCCCTATCCTGGTCTATGGCGCAGGCTCCTGGTATCAGAAAGCTAACATGGCAGTCAACAAGAAAAAGCTGGAGTCGATCCACACTATTGACAATAACTAGAGACTGCTGCACGGTGAGCACCCATGCACTCCAGGCCCTGGCGGGCTCCCTTCCCCTGGACCTGGAGATTGTGTGCTGTGGGCTGGTGCACCAACATTCATCTATAGCAACAACACCTTTCATGCGGTCTCATGAGAATCTCGCATCGAGTGCCGTAACCTGGCTTTTGGTTCATCCCACAGTGCCAGTTCTGCTTACCAAAAGTGGCCCACTGGGCACTCACATCCTCTTGTCCGGGCTTCAAGCCAAGCAAGTTGTGTAGTCTAGATAAGTTGTGAAAGAACCACAACTTATCTAGACTACACAACAGATCCACAGAAAAGCAAATCCTCAGAAAATAAGAGGTTAATGGAACATCTAAAATCTATCTGGCAAAATAGATAGAATCTTACCACAAAAGGGCAAGTCATCAAAAATTTATACCCAATGTCAGCAGGGTATATCCCATCTCCCTGTAATGGGTTTCCCCTGGCCTGCATACTACCTTCCTTTTTACGGGACACGGCTCCTTCAGGGGGAAACTCCACGAGCTGGGAATCTCCGACAACCCAAGCTGTAACTACGGGCAGGAGGAAACCTGGGAACACCTTATCCACAACGGTGACAACTATGAGGACCTCAGATGTCAGCTATACAAGCAAGAAGACAATTATCAGGCTTGCACTGCCTTTGCTCGCGAACTCTTTGAAAGACAAAGATCCTTGCCACATCACTAACCTATGATTCAAATACCAAACACAAGCTGATATCCGAACCAATGAACCAAAAAGCCCAGAATGAGAATGGCCCACCCAGGGGGATCAGGATACCACAAGTAGAGACTAATAACACAACAAACTCGATCAACTCAAGGCCATAACAAACAGAAAGGGAACCCTAAAAACAACCACATCTTGAGAGAGCTCCAATGTAACTATCTCCCAAAACACAGACGTGAACATCAGGGAAATGACTGCAAAACTCTGGAATGACAAATTGGACATGACTTCTGGACTTGGACCTCCACCGGACTAACACAAAGATGAAGATTGCATCTTATTATGCCATAGTTTCATTTTCTCCCTACACCAAAGCTCGCAACAATTGTAAGGAAGTTATTAATCAGTCCAAACTAGAGTTTGAACAGGCTAAGAGTAGAAACCTTGCTTCTTGCCCTAATGGTAGCCGAGCATTCTAGTCTCCTGCCAAAGCTATTGGCCACAACTTTTGCCCATCTCTACTCCCACCTCTGTCCAAACCAGATGGTTCTGTTGTCACTTCAGCCAAGGCTAAAGCTGGCCTGCTAGCATCCCATTTTTCTTCCAACTCATATATTAATGATCTTGGTAAAACACCTCCCACCATTCCCAACACGCTCCATTCAATGCCTCCTGTGGTCTTCCGTCAAAAGGATGTCAGAAGGATTTTGACGAATTTTGATGCTAAGAAAGTTCCAGGTCCCGATGGTATTTCTCCACTTGTTCTCAAAACCTGTGCTCCTGAACTTACTCCTATTCTTTGCCGCCTTTTTTCACTTTCTTATTCCTAAGGTGTTTTTCCTTCTGCTTGGAAATTTGTTCATATCCAGCCAGTTCCTAAAAAGGGTGAAAAATCATTTCCATCCAATTATCGTCCCATTGCAATTACTTCTACTCTTCTTAAAGTAATGGAGAAATCAATTAACCATCAACTCTTAAACTACCTAGAAACCTTCCGTCTGATCAACGATCGCCAGTATGGATTCCGTCAGTGTCAATCCACTGGTGATATTCTGGCTTATGTTACCCATTTATGGACTAATTCAATGGAAAGGTTCGGTGAAACACAAGTAGTTGCTCTTGACATCTCAAAGGCTTTCGATCGCGTTTGGCATAAAGGTCTTCTAAACAAGCTTCCATCTTATGGTTTGCCAACTGTTTTTTGTAATTGGTTATCCAGTTTTCTCTCTGATCGCTCACTAAGGGTGATGGTAGATGGCTCTCTCTCTGTCTTCTAACTTCTCCACTAATGCCGGTGTCCCCCAAGGTTCGGTTCTTTCTCCCACTCTTTTCCTCTTGTATATTAATGACTTTCTTTCATTGACTGGAAATCCTATCCATAGTTTTGCCGATGATAGCACATTGCATTCCACTTTCCATTTTGAGAAACCTTGTCCTGCTCAATCAGCTTCAACTTCTCGAAAATCTGCTACCAATTCCTTAAATGCCGATCTTCAGGTAATTCTACAGTGGGGCAAAGACAACTTGGTTGATTTTAACCCTTCTAAAACTCAGTCTTGTCTTATATCTCGCAAAAAGGATTCTTCTGCTCCTATGCTTATCTTTAGTGACACTCCGATTTCTAGGCAAAATGATATAGCTCTTTTGGGGATTACCTGACTTCTAATCTCTCTCTCTCTCTCAGCACAAGCACATTACAAATATTGCTTCCTCTGCATCTAAAAAACTTGGTTTTCTCTTTCGCTCTCAGCATTATTTTTCTTCCAAACAGCTGCTCACTCTGTATAAATCGCAAATCTGCCCAGCCATGGAATATTGTTCCCAAATCTGGAGTGGTGCCACCAAAACCTCTCTCAGGCTTCTCGATTCCATTCAGAAGAGGGCAGTTAGGTTAATTAATGATTCATCTCTAACACAGTCTCTCCACTCGCTGTCTCATAGAAGTACTGTTTCTGCTGCATGCCTCTTCTACAGATACTTCCATGGGCACTGTTCTTCTGAATTGGCTTCTATAATTTGCGCTCCCTCTTTCAAAACAGTCCGAACACGTGCCACAACCAGCCAACATCCATTTACTGTCCAACATCAAACTCACAGAACCAACTTTTCATCTTTCGTTTTCTGGAACAACCTTCCTTCATACGTATTTCCTGAAAATTACAGTCTACAGAAGTTCAAGTCCAATGTCAACAAATATCTTCTTTCATCTTCTCAATCTCCAACCCAAGCACGGTACTAAGTTTTATAGGTTCTAATACCTCTCGTGTTTGGGGTTTACATAAAAAAAAAAAAACCCCAGCCATTTGGCACCCCTGGCCAGATACTCTGCCTTTACTCCTTATACCCTGGCATGGGGATGGCCTGCTGTCTCCTGACCCCCCCCTTTTCTCCTCTTGTGGGGCATGGGCATGCCCCACTGTTTTAACGGGGGTCATCTTCCCTGTCGACCCATTACTTCTAATTTCCAACCCCCCAGTCTTCCACTTCCTCTCCCATCTCTTTCCCCTTACATGTCCCACACGTCCAAATTTAAAATACCAAAATTCACGCCAGACCTATTAGGAAATCTTATCACTTCTAGTGTATATCCCTTACAGCCCCTCTAAACAGCGTATAATATACCATCACAACTGCACCCAAAAGAAAAGAAGAATTTTTAATTTTTATTTTTTTTCTAAGTCCTAGCCACTGAAATCTCAGGAAAGTAGGTGGCAGGACCTGCCATAGCAAATTTTAAGGGAACACCTGGCTGGCCTCCCAGTGGCGGAGTACGTAAATGTCAGGTACCATCAGGGGTCCGGCAGCTAACAAGCCAGATGAACAATGGGCACAACATATTACATAACACATGACCCACACACTTTTAAACCTCTGGTCTTTACAGCATACGGTCCTCGATACAAAAAACATACACGGAGATGGGGTAAATCCATCCAATGACCATTCAAGCATCAGCAAGGGGTATTTATGAAGATATTAAGGATAAGTATGGCAAACCCCAAGCCAAGTTCGTGGCAAGCAATGGTGGTTTAACAGGTTCAAGCATCGCACTGGTTTCCAAAACATTAAAGTATGCAGTGAAGTTGCCAGTGTTGATTCTGCAGCTGCAGAGAAATTTTGTGATGTGTTGGTAAAAACCCCTTCTAAATCTCCATAGCCCTCAACTTCTGCAGTGGTGTGCTTACCAGCTGGAGATTTAAATCTGGCAATAATGCTTGAAAGGTAAAACTTGCTGACAATTATGCCTATCTCCCCTCTCTTTTTTGTAATTTTTGTAATTTTGTAAATTTTCCTGCACACGAGAGAAAAAAATTTGAATAAATAATTCTATTTACACGTTCGTCAAACATTTCTTTTTTGCTTCAATCAAATTTGCAAGTGCTGCATAAGCATTTAGGGAAATTCCAACTTACAGAGTTCCGTGGACCGCAACCCTTACGTAAGTTGGGCAGTGGCTGTACAGAAATTTTGCAAGCAGGGATAACAAAGTGATTATCCCATTGTTTAATGCAATGGTTAAGCCACATCTTGAGTACTGCATATGTGTCTGGGGTCCTCAGTCTAGGAAGGATGTCAACCTCCTGAAATGAGTATAGAGAAGAGCAATAAGTTTGGTGAGGGGAACAAAGGGGTGCTCTTACCCAGAAAGGGCTTCTGCTCTGCAATCTGCAGCATCTGGAGTTTAGGCACCTGTAAGGTGATCTGATTGAGGTGTTTAGTGTTCTGAATGGATTGATCAAGCTCAGTGTTGGGATTTTTCCTCTTGCACAGACTACATACATGGGGGGGGGGGGAACATGAATCCAAATTGAGGGAGGACAGTTGCAGAATAGATGTTGTTGTTATTTGGTTTTTAGGAGCATTAGCAACTAAGGCCATATTGCTCCGGGAATATGCGGTGGTCATTCCCTGACCTTTCCGCATCCTCCGTATTTGGTGGTGACAGGCTCAAACCCCGGTCTAATCAAGAAGCGTATGTCCTTCCCACCTGGCTACGGAGGCGCCGCAAAATAGATGTGTGGAAGTTTGCATTTCATCAGCATATGGTTGATTGCTGGAACAAACTTTCATCTGTTGCTGGAACAAACTTTCAAAGAAGAACAAGACAAAGTATTGGAGGGAATGGATAGGTGAAATGGTATTCATGATTTTTTTTTTTTTTTCGTCTGATGCTTATAAACTTGCTTTCTTGCATCATATGCCACTACTAATGCTAACACTCATGTTACCTTTTGATCCTGCCCTTTTTGAATTGGGAATACATCCACTCATCTCCAGTCCATAGGGACTCCCTTGTTTCCAAGAATGCTCTCATAACTAAGGCTAAGGGTTTGCTTATCCCTTTTGCTTTCCTTTCAGTTATCACAATATCATTTAGAGAGAGAGAGAGAGAGAGAGAGAGAGAGAGAGAGAGAGAGAGAGAGAGAGAGAGAGAGAGAGAGAGAGAGAGAGAGAGAACCTTTACTGCATTTGATTGTAACCAATTACAAGACTGAATAGTGCTGCAATGTCCCTTCACGGCCAAAAAGCCAGGGGTTTACAGATAAGAGGTGTATTGATTATACTAATATTAACAGAAAGGGTGTCAACGAGAAACATTAAGGAATAAAATAAAATGACATAAGACATTAAAGAATTAAAAAAAAAAAAAAACATTAAATGACATGCACCATTAAAGAACAAAACAAAATGATATTAAATGATCTAGGATGACATATAGTACATCTTTATAATGGCGTTAAGTTACATAAAAGAACTGACATTAAACTTAAATGAACAAAATCACAAATGATACATATACAGCTTATGTTAATTCACAGGGGTTTATTAAGTTAATTCACAGGTATACCCTTCAATCACCATCCAAGTGGCGATTGAAGGGTATGCTGGCTTGAATGTGATGAAGAGAAGGCTTTCCTTGTGTGCACTGTCTGGACCAATGTAAACTATTCCTTAGTGGGAGCAACCGGTGGTAATTTAGCATTAGCATTAGTAGAGGCATTTGATGCAAGAAAGCAAGCTTATGCAGCATCAGCCAAAAAAAAAAAAAAACCACTTCCACTTCACCCCTCTGTTCGTTCAAAATACCTGTCCAGCTGAGCCTTAAACTTATTTAGGCTATCAACCTCCACCACAAGGGATGGAAGTCTGTTCCACCAACCAACCACCCGCTGGCTAAAGGCAAATTTCCGCACGTCTATCCTACATCTGTCTTTCCTCAATTTGAATTTATGCCCTCTCAGGTGATTTTTCAGAGCTAGAGGAAGAATCCCATCAGCATTGAGCATGCTTAAACCATTCAAGGCTTTATACACCTCTATCAGATCACCTCGCTGGTGCCTAGTCTCCAGACACTGTAATTTGCAAAACTTAAGCCTTTCTTCGTAAGAGCACCCCTTTGTTCCATTCACTAATCTTGTTGCTCTTCTCTGTACTCGTTCCAGCAGCTCTACATCCTTCTTGAAATGAGGCCTCCAGACCTGTATACAGTACTCTAGGTGTGGCCTGACCATCGCCTTATACAATGGAATAATCACCTCCTTATCCCTGCTGGAAAAATTCCTGTATATCATTGACAATACTCCATGAGCTACTCTTGCAGCCCGTCTGCACTGCTCAGAGAACTTCATATCTGCCTGCACAACCACCCCCAAGTCCCTTTCATTCTCTACCACTGTCAGTGTAGTACCACAGAGTTGATACGTTGCTCTGGGGTTGCTGTTTCCCATGTGTAGTACTTTACATTTGTCAATGTTAAACTTCATTTGCCACCTCTCAGCCCATCTGCTCAACCTTTCCAGATCCTGTTGCAGCAGCATAGTGTCAGTAGTGTCCTTGACAACCCTGCCAACCTTTGTATCGTCTGCAAACTTGGACATTAAGCCCGATATACCATCATCAATATCATTTATAAATACAGAAAACAATAATGGACCCAACACTGAGCCCTGAGGGACTCCACTAATAACATCAGTCCACGATGAGCAGTGTCCATTGATTACCACTCTCTGTCTTCTCCCCCTCAACCACCCCTTTATCCATAGCAGCAATTTGCCTAAAATGTCACACTGCTCCAATTTGTGTAGCAGTCTTCCATGTGCAACAGTATCAAAAGCCCTTCTAAGATCCAAGTATATAATATCAAAGTTATTCCCTGCATCCAGTTCTTTTGTGACTGCATCATAGTATCCAATCAAGTTGGTCAGGCAAGACTTCCCCTTAACAAAACCATGCTGTGTCTGAGCTATAACTGAAGTCTTGTCTAAATGATCCTGCAGTGCTTCTTTAACCAGTGCCTCCATTAATTTTCCTGGAACAGAAGTTAAGCTCACAGGTCTATAATTACTTGTGTCAGCCTTTTATCCTCCTTTGTGAATTGGGGTCACATTTGCACATTTCCAATCTATGGGTACCTCCCCTGAGTCCAAGGAAGCTCTCATAATTATGGCTAAGGGTTTGCTTACTTCCTTTGCTGCCTCCTTTAATATAACTGGATAGATCCCATCCACCCCGGGTGCCTTTCTTGTGTTTATCTTCAACAGTTTCTCTCCACTTTACTCCCAGTTATTTCAAGATTCTGTAGCTTACTGCTAGAGTTGAATACACCTCTGGCATTCCCCTCGCTGAATAACTCCTCAGGTGTGAATGTCGATGCAAAATATTCATTTAGTTTGTTAGCTACCTGAGCAGGATCATCAACCCTTGACCCATCAATATCAAGTGGACCAATCTGATTCATCCCCATTCCTTCTAGAGTTTACATAAGTAAAGAACTCTTTGCTGTTTTTCTTTGCATCCCTTGCCAAGGATTACTCGTAATCTGCCTTCGCCTGCCTAACCTCCTTTGTAACTTGGTTGCATATCAACTTGTATCTATCATAGGCTTCTGTGTCATGTGTTAATTTGTATGTATCCCATGCATTTTTCTTCTCTGCCATATGCCTCATTAGTTCATCAGACATCCATTTTGGCCTAAACCTTGAACAATATTTCTTAGTTGGTATGTAAAGCCTAGTAGCTTCCAAGATAAGTTCTTTGAATGCTTCCCATTTTGAATTTGCTGTTGGTAACATCATCAGTTGGTCCCACTGTATAGAATTTAAATACTGTCTCAGTCCATCGTAGTCGCCTTTACGGAAGCAATAACCCTTCCCTTTACCCCTAATGGTAGTTACCTCTTTGAGTAAATCCCACTTCAGCACACTGTGATCACTGCCACCTAGTGGTTCATTTATCTGCAGATTCTTAATGCATGAAGAATCACTGCTGATAATCAAATCAAGAGTATTACTCCCTCTAGTTGCCTCCCGAACATGCTGATGTAGAAAACAATCATCCAATAAATCCACAAAAGCCCTGCTAG
Source organism: Mastigoproctus giganteus (assembly GCF_048544385.1). Taxonomy (NCBI): domain Eukaryota; kingdom Metazoa; phylum Arthropoda; class Arachnida; order Uropygi; family Thelyphonidae; genus Mastigoproctus; species Mastigoproctus giganteus. Next base: position 121,048,711 of record NC_143581.1, read on the forward strand.
TGCGTGAGTAACCAGACCCCAAATTCCAGTCAATATCTGGGAAATTAAAATCTCCCATTATAAGACACTCTGATTTACTGGCCCACTCTATTTCCCTGTACAGTTCCTTATTATACTCATCAGAGTCATTAGGCCTATAGCACACTCCTACTCTCAATTTTGATCTCCCAATGTTTATGTCACACCAAACTGACTCCACACTGCACTGTCCAGCGATGTCGACTGGCTTCACTTCCTTGGTTTTTATGTGTTTCTTAACTAATAGCATAACCCCTCCCCCCTTCCTATCCTGTCTATCCTTTCTGTAGACGTTGTACTCCCCAAATTGCAGTTCTGCATCCCTTATATCTGTGTGACACCACGTCTCTGATATCCCAACAATATCTGCCTTCGATGTTTTGAGCAATACCTCAAATTCATCAAATTTATTTACTAAACTCCTAGCATTGGTGTACACGCAAGTATACCTGCATCTGTTTCTATTCTTAGCTACCCTAACACAACCCATGTGTTTACTTGTACCGCAATGGCTCCCAGCAGTCTCTGAAATACCATGCATCTTGTTTTTCAGGCTTCTGCTCATTCTAATAGAAGCAGTGCAAGAATCTCTTTCACCTCTGCCAGTGGCTTCTGTCAATCTATTGGTCTTTGTCTCCCCCCCAAGCTAGCAGTTTTCCGACCCACCTAACACTGCCTCGATAGCATCAGCAAATATTCTTGCACCCTTTCTATTTAAGTGTATCCCATCCCTGTAGAAGCAATCTCTCCTGTTAACAAGTACAGTCCAGGCTGAAAAAAATTCTACCCCTTGAGCCTTGCACAATCTTTCCAGGGCCGAATTGATCGACAAGGCTCTCATCATATACTCCCTCCTATCGTGTCTGGGCAGAATTGCAGACACTTTCAAATTCAACCCTAATTCTCGGCTTTTGTTCAACAGTGACCTGTACCTGTTAAGTAATTCTGCCGGTCTCCTACTCTTAATATTATTAGTGCCAACGTGTACAACTATATCACCTTTTGTGCCCTTAAAAGATGATATTCGCTCTACAACGTCATCAACCTTTGCCCCTGGCGGACATACCCTGGTCCTGTTCCACCTATCTTTTTTACAAAGCATGTTCTCCGTTTCCCTGACAATAGAGTCACCAACAACTACTAGTTCCTTCGGGACCAGCGCATTGTGCCTTAGGGATTGTCTCTGTGTCACGCGATGCCCAAGTGCAAGCTCTGGCGTTGATGTGGGCAGCTGAGAGCTTGATGGGCCCCTCAATTTAGTTTCTTCGAGGGCATCCACCCTGTCCTTCAAGCTCTCATATAGGCCCACAAGAACGCCAAGTTGTTGCCTGATATCGATACACTCCTTGCATCGCGCACACACACAAAGACATCCCCCTTGGCAGTATCATGTCCCGTACCCGATTGCTCTGCAAACATCAAGCAAACAGTGCATTTTATAAGGCTGTGAGTCAGAGGACAACTGCCCCCCTCAGTTCTGCTCTGAGCCACAGCACTTCCATTAGCTTGAGCCTTTTGCTTTGCTGCTCTGGTCTGAGTCATGATTCTATTAATTTATTAATTAATTATATTACGTTTGTAATCTAAGTTGTTATATGTATTTATTTAAACGTACAATTTAACTGCTAACGAAGTTCAACTAACGCTTTCTAGTACGGTATATAACCTACGGTATATCTAGTACGGTATCACAATGGCGGGAAAGTTACTAACGGTAGCGGTAGTTACGAACGGTAGTTACGAACACGTGGAAACCCTTATCGATACTTTTACAAGGCCGAGTAAAGAATAAATTTACCAAATTAATCAAAAAATCACAAAATAATGTTATACTACTAAATTTAAATCAAAAGTTTTAGAAAAACAATAATTTCAAATCAATAAATAAGAAAAATCCACTTAGCGGCTTTGAACACGACCGTCACTAGTGGCCTCGTCAGCTGTTTCAGTTAATTTTGCATACATCTAGATGGTTGGGATAGCTTGTAACGCTTTGTCTCAAGATGGTGGCGTTGCATCTCTGGGGGTCGCCATTCACTGTTTTAGTTCAGGGGTTAGGTGATTGGTAGATGCAGCTGGCAGTTCGGGGTCTACGATGAGTGATGGGAGAATTAGCTCCACAGTAGTTTGTTAAACTTCTGAGCAGGGTCTTCAACAGTTAACCGACTGACATCAAGTGGCCATTTGAGATTCAACTCCTTCCGTCTACTGTTAATCTAAGCATAGAAGTCTTTGCTGCTGTTCTTTGCAAACATCTAATAATGTGCCTTAGTTTGCCTAACTTCCTTTGTGACTTGATTACTGAATAATTTATATATACCAAAGGATTCTGTATCCTGATAATTTATATGCAACCCTTGCATTTTTGTTTTCTGTCATTTATCTCAATAGTTCATATGACATCCATTTAGGTCTAAGCCTTAAACAGTATTTCTTTGTGTTTGAAAAGCTTCTATGGTTACTTCCCAAAATGCTTCCCATTCAGAATTTACTGTTGGTAACATCAGTTAGTCCTATTGCACAGAATTTAATAACTGCGTGCCAATGCTGTAGTCAGCCTTACCCTTTTTTAATTCAATTCACTTTACTCCACTATGATCACTGTCACCCATTGGGTATTTTATCTGCAGATTTTTGATGCATGAAGAATCACTGATGATAACCAGATCAAGAGTAATGCTTCTTCTTGTTACCTCTGTAACATCCTGCTGCAGAAAATGGTCACCCAATAAAAAAAACCTTGCTAGTGGCTAACCCAAAAATTTCAGCCAACACCTGGAAAGTTAAAAATTTCCCATTATAAGACATTCTGGTTTACTCACTACATGTGCTTGGTATACTCGTCACAGTCATTAGGCCTATAACATCTACTCTCAATTCTGTTTCCCAGTATTTATATAACACCAAACTGACTCAAAATTGCACTGGTCAAGCAGTCGATTGGATGCAATGCCAGAGATTTAACATGCTTCTTAAATAAGAGCATAGCCCCTCTACCCTTCCTGTCTTTTCTCTATACATTGTACTCCCCATATTCAAATTCAGCACTCTTTATATCTGAGTTACACGACGTCCCTGATATCCCAACAATGTCTGCATTCGACGACTTAATCAGTACTTCATATTCATGAAATTTACTTACAATGTTCCTGGCATTAGTGTCCATGCAACTATATGTACACATGTTCTTACTCTTAGTTACCCTAACACAACCCATATATTTACTTGTTCCACGATGACCCACAGCATGGCTTGAAATCCCTGACACCTTGTTTTCCAGGATGCTGCATGTTCCAATGGAAGCAGTGCAAGAATCAATTTCACCACTGCCTGCAGCTACTGTTAATCTATTAGTCTGTGAACCCCCCCCCCCGAACCTAGCAGTTTTCCGACCGACCTATCACTGCCTCAATAGCATCAGCAAATATTCTTGCATCTCTTTTCATAAGATCCGTGTAAAAGCAGTCTCTCCTGTTAACAAGCACTGACCGTGCTAAGAAAAATCGTACCCCACGAGCCTTGCCCATTTTCTCTCTCTCTCTCTCGGTCCGAATTGATTGACAAGGCTCTTAACATGTACTTCCTTCTATCATGACTGGGCAGAATTGCAGACACTTTCAATTTCAATCCTAACTCGTGACTTTTTCCCAACATTTACCTGACATTGTTAACAAAGTCTTACTTTTAATATAAGTAGTGTCAACATGTAAAACAATGTACACGTAAGAGATGATATCTGCTATACACCATCTACTTAGCATTAGCATTAGCATTAGTAGAGGCATTTGATGCAAGAAAGCAAGCTTATGCAGCATCAGCCAAAAAAAAAAAAAAAAAAAAAAAAACACTTCCACTTCACCCCTCCGTTCGTTCAAAATACCTGTCCAGCTGAGCCTTAAACTTATTTAGGCTATCAACCTCCACCACAAGGGATGGAAGTCTGTTCCACCAACCAACCACCCGCTGGCTAAAGGCAAATTTCCGCACGTCTATCCTACATCTGTCTTTCCTCAATTTGAATTTATGCCCTCTCAGGTGATTATTCTGAGCTAGAGGAAGAATCCCATCAGCATTGAGCATGCTTAAACCATTCAAGGCTTTATACACCTCTATCAGATCACCTCGCTGGTGCCTAGTCTCCAGACACTGTAATTTGCAAAACTTAAGCCGTTCTTCGTAAGAGCACCCCTTTGTTCCATTCACTAATCTTGTTGCCCTTCTCTGTACTCGTTACAGCAGCTCTACATCCTTCTTGAAATGAGGCCTCCAGACCTGTATACAGTACTCTAGGTGTGGCCTGACCATCGCCTTATACAATGGAATAATCACCTCCTTATCCCTGCTGGAAAAATTCCTGTATATCATTGACAATACTCCATGAGCTACTCTTGCAGCCCGTCTGCACTGCTCAGAGAACTTCATATCTGCCTGCACAACCACCCCCAAGTCCCTTTCATTCTCTACCACTGTCAGTGTTGTACCACAGAGTTGATACGTTGCTCTGGGGTTGCTGTTTCCCATGTGTAGTACTTTACATTTGTCAATGTTAAACTTCATTTGCCACCTCTCAGCCCATCTGCTCAACCTTTCCAGATCCTGTTGCAGCAGCATAGTGTCAGTAGTGTCCTTGACAACCCTGCCAACCTTTGTATCGTCTGCAAACTTGGACATTAATCCCGATATACCATCATCAATATCATTTATAAATACAGAAAACAATAATGGACCCAACACTGAGCCCTGAGGGACTCCACTAATAACATCAGTCCACGATGAGCAGTGTCCATTGATTACCACTCTCTGTCTTCTCCCCCTCAACCACCCCTTTATCCATAGCAGTAATTTGCCTCCAATGTCACACTGCTCCAATTTGTGTAGCAGTCTTCCATGTGCAACAGTATCAAAAGCCTTTCTAAGATCCAAGTATATAATATCAAAGTTATTCCCTGCATCCAGTTCTTTTGTGACTGCATCATAGTATCCAATCAAGTTGGTCAGGCAAGACTTCCCCTTAACAAAACCATGCTGTGTCTGAGCTATAACTGAAGTCTTGTCTAAATGATCCTGCAGTGCTTCTTTAACCAGTGCCTCCATTAATTTTCCTGGAACAGAAGTTAAGCTCACAGGTCTATAATTACTTGTGTCAGCCTTTGATCCTCCTTTGTGAATTGGGGTCACATTTGCACATTTCCAGTCTATGGGTACCTCCCCTGAGTCCAAGGAAGCTCTCATAATTATGGCTAAGGGTTTGCTTACTTCCTTTGCTGCCTCCTTTAATATAACTGGATAGATCCCATCCACCCCGGGTGCCTTTCTTGTGTTTATCTTCAACAGTTTCTCCTCCACTTTACTCCCAGTTATTTCAAGATTCTGTAACTTACTGCTAGAGTTGAATACACCTCTGGCATTCCCCTCGCTGAATAACTCCTCATGTGTGAATGTCGATGCAAAATATTCATTTAGTTTGTTAGCTACCTGAGCAGGATCATCAACACTTGACCCATCAATATCAAGAGGACCAATCTGATTCATCCCTCTCCTTCTAGAGTTTACATAAGTAAAGAACTCTTTGCTGTTTTTCTTTGCATCCCTTGCCAAGGATTTCTCGTAATCTGCCTTCGCCTGCCTAACCTCCTTTGTAACTTGGTTGCATATCAACTTGTATCTATCATAGGCTTCTGTGTCATGTGTTAATTTGTAAGTATCCCATGCATTTTTCTTCTCTGCCATATGCCTCATTAGTTCATCTGACATCCATTTTGGCCTAAACCTTGAACAATATTTCTTAGTTGGTATGTAAAGCCTAGTAGCTTCCAAGATAAGTTCTTTGAATGCTTCCCATTTTGAATTTGCTGTTGGTAACATCATCAGTTGGTCCCACTGTATAGAATTTAAATACTGTCTCAGTCCATCGTAGTCGCCTTTACGGAAGCAATAACCCTTCCCTTTGCCCCTAATGGTAGTTACCTCTTTGAGTAAATCCCACTTCAGCACACTGTGATCACTGCCACCTAGTGGTTCATTTATCTGCAGATTCTTAATGCATGAAGAATCACTGCTGATAATCAAATCAAGAGTATTGCTCCCTCTAGTTGCCTCCCGAACATGCTGATGTAGAAAACAATCATCCAATAAATCCACAAAAGCCCTGCTAGTGTGTGAGTATCCAGTCCCCAAATTCCAGTCAATATCTGGGAAATTAAAATCTCCCATTATAAGACACTCTGATTTACTGGCCCATTCTATTTCCCTGTACAGTTCCTTATTATACTCATCAGAGTCATTAGCCCTATAGCACACTCCTACTCTCAATTTTGATCTCCCAATGTTTATGTCACACCAAACTGACTCCACACTGCACTGTCCAGCGATGTCGACTGGCTTCACTTCCTTGGTTTTTATGTGTTTCTTAACTAATAGCATAACACCTCCCCCCTTCCTATCCTGTCTATCCTTTCTGTAGACGTTGTACTCCCCAAATTGCAGTTCCGCATCCTTTATATCTGTGTGACACCACGTCTCTGATATCCCAACAATATCTGCCTTCGATGTTTTGAGCAATACCTCAAATTCATCAAATTTATTTACTAAACTCCTAGCATTGGTGTACACGCAAGTATACCTGCACCTGTTTCTATTCTTAGCTACCCTAACACAACCCATGTGTTTACTTGTACCACAATGGCTCCCAGCAGTCTCTGAAATACCATGCATCTTGTTTTTCAGGCTTCTGCTCATTCTAATAGAAGTAGTGCAAGAATCTCTTTCACCTCTGCCAGTGGCTACTGTCAATCTATTGGTCTTTGTCTCCCCCCAAGCTAGCAGTTTTCCGACCCACCTAACACTGCCTCGATAGCATCAGCAAATATTCTTGCACCCTTTCTATTTAAGTGTATCCCATCCCTGTAGAAGCAATCTCTCCTGTTAACAAGTACAGTCCAGGCTGAAAAAAATTCTACCCCTTGAGCCTTGCACAATCTTTCCAGGGCCGAATTGATCGACAAGGCTCTCATCATATACTCCCTCCTATCGTGTCTGGGCAGAATTGCAGACACTTTCAAATTCAACCCTAATTCTCGGCTTTTGTTCAACAGTGACCTGTACTTGTTAAGTAATTCTGCCGGTCTCCTACTCTTAATATTATTAGTGCCAACGTGTACAACTATATCACCTTTTGTGCCCTTAAAAGATGATATCCGCTCTACAACGTCATCAACCTTTGCCCCTGGCAGACATACCCTGGTCCTGTTCCACCTATCTTTTTTACAAAGCATGTTCCCCGTTTCCCTGACAATAGAGTCACCAACAACTACTAGTTCCTTCGGGACCAGCGCATTCTGCCTTGGGGGTTGTCTCTGTGTCACGCGATGCCCAAGTGCAAGCTCTGGCGTTGATGTGGGCAGCTGAGAGCTTGATGGGCCCCTCAATTTAGTTTCTTCGAGGGCATCCACCCTGTCCTTCAAGCTCTCATATAGGCCCAAAAGAACGCCGAGTTGTTGCCTGATATCGATACACTCCTTGCATCGCGCACACACAAAGACATCCCCCTTGGCAGTATCATGTCCCGTACCCTTCTTCTTGCTTCTTCTTGTTACCTCTGTAACATCCTGCTGCAGAAAATGGTCACCCAATAAAAAAAACCTTGCTAGTGGCTAACCCAAAAATTTCAGCCAACACCTGGAAAGTTAAAAATTTCCCATTATAAGACATTCTGGTTTACTCACTACATGTGCTTGGTATACTCGTCACAGTCATTAGGCCTATAACATCTACTCTCAATTCTGTTTCCCAGTATTTATATAACACCAAACTGACTCAAAATTGCACTGGTCAAGCAGTCGATTGGATGCAATGCCAGAGATTTAACATGCTTCTTAAATAAGAGCATAGCCCCTCTACCCTTCCTGTCTTTTCTCTATACATTGTACTCCCCATATTCAAATTCAGCACTCTTTATATCTGAGTTACACGACGTCCCTGATATCCCAACAATGTCTGCATTCGACGACTTAATCAGTACTTCATATTCATGAAATTTACTTACAATGTTCCTGGCATTAGTGTCCATGCAACTATATGTACACATGTTCTTACTCTTAGTTACCCTAACACAACCCATATATTTACTTGTTCCACGATGACCCACAGCATGGCTTGAAATCCCTGACACCTTGTTTTCCAGGATGCTGCATGTTCCAATGGAAGCAGTGCAAGAATCAATTTCACCACTGCCTGCAGCTACTGTTAATCTATTAGTCTGTGAACCCCCCCCCCCGAACCTAGCAGTTTTCCGACCGACCTATCACTGCCTCAATAGCATCAGCAAATATTCTTGCATCTCTTTTCATAAGATCCGTGTAAAAGCAGTCTCTCCTGTTAACAAGCACTGACCGTGCTAAGAAAAATCGTACCCCACGAGCCTTGCCCATTTTCTCTCTCTCTCTCTCGGTCCGAATTGATTGACAAGGCTCTTAACATGTACTTCCTTCTATCATGACTGGGCAGAATTGCAGACACTTTCAATTTCAATCCTAACTCGTGACTTTTTCCCAACATTTACCTGACATTGTTAACAAAGTCTTACTTTTAATATAAGTAGTGTCAACATGTAAAACAATGTACACGTAAGAGATGATATCTGCTATACACCATCTACTTTTTGTACTTGGCAGACATATCCTGGTTTTCTTCCACCCATTCTTCTTCTTGCACAACAAGGTGAACTCTGTTGTCAGGGAAACATTTCCTGTTTCCCTGACAACAGAGTTCACCAACAATAACTACCTCCTGGGACCAGCGCATTCTGCCTTGAGGAATGATGCTGTGTGGCCTAATGCAGGAGTATGAGCTCTGGCAGATGAGAGCTCGATTCCCCCCCCATCACATTTTAACTTAAATGTCATCCACCCTACTCTTCAAACTCTCCTAAAGGCCCACCAGAACGCTGAGTTGGTGCATTCACAAAGACATCCCACTTTGTATCATGTCCTGTTCCAGAAGGGTCTGCAAACATTGCAGAATTTGCACATTTTGCTACACTGCGATTCCTAGGAGAATCCCCCCCCCCTTCGGTTCTCCCCGAGCTACAGCATTCCTGCTACTTGGTGCCCATTGCTTTGCTGCTATAGTCTGGAGCATGATTTACGTTTAAGTACAATTAACTGATTAAAAATAAAAATTAATAAAAAAGCAATTTAATTGATTAATTGACAATACTATATTAAGCTAACAGATTCCTAAATGCAGTGATATGCAATACAGTTTCAAGTTTATGTTAACCTTTTGATAACAAGTTCAAAATATACATTACATTATGTTCGTAGAGTTTTAAATTAGTTTTATCCCTTAGCTAAAAAGAAAAAAAAAAAGAAGCCACACTATGTGATTGGAACCTTTGAGCTCCTTATTTATCACATCTAAAACTCTACTATTCCACTGCAATACTAGTTAAGTGCTATGATATTCGCACCACAATACTGATACAACAGCTCTAAGAAAAGTAAGTCATAACTTACAAAACCACTAGCTAAATTTACAGATAAGATAACAAACATGACTAAGACTATTAAACTATTTATCAAACACAATTTAATATGTTAATTAATCAAAAAGATGCTAAAAATTTCCAAAAAACGTATCTATTCCCACAAGCTAAAAATTCTTCGCCAGATATATATTTTGCGTTGCTCTAGAGCATTATTCTTAATGCATCAAAATTTGGTGATTGTGCAATCCTATGACTCTCAAGGGAGAAGGTGTTGGATTTAAAAAAAAAAGATTATCTCGTTTCCTCTCCTCTGTGATCTCAATGCATAAGCTGCATAAATGCCAGCAACTTTTGCAACATCTATTGCCTCTTCATACTGGCCAAGCCAGGTTTCATCAAGTGCAAGGATTTCAATTTGGCTAGAGCGAGATGGATCCAGTTTGTTGCAAGTGCTCCTAACATTTTGGAAAAAAAAAACTTGTTTGGTTTCTTCATGTTTTACAGATTATTGTTTGTTATTTGGTTTTTAGGAGCATTAGCAACTAAGGCCATATTGCTCTGGGAATATGCGGTGGTCATTCCCTGACCTTTCCGCATCCTCCGTATTTGGTGGTGACGGGCTCGAACCCCAGTCTAATCAAGAAGTGTGTGCTCCTTCCCACCTGGCTACGGAGGTGCCCAGTTTTACAGGTACCAACATAATTGCTCTTCTGTTGTATTTGACAAGATGGATTTGCTGATTGGATCTCGTTGTTATACATACTTGTATTGGTTGGTTAAAAGTAATAGTATGCTGCATTTCAGGAAGAGATATGTGCAGTCTTCTATTTGCAGGTGGCATCCATTGATCTTGTCTGTTTTCTGTAGTGTCAGGATTTCTCTGTTTCAATAAGAAGGGTGGTCTTTACAGAATAGACTTAACAGTATGCCTTTCAGCCATGCAGAAGGTTTAGAAAATTTTTCACAGACATTGGATAAGACCTAAATATTAAAAGAGATGTAGGCTGTTCCCATTGCTGGTAGTTGAAATATACATGCATGAACGTTACGATCTTTCTTCAGTGCAGCAACAATATCTTGCAATGCAGTTTGGGGCATCATCCTGGAGATAGACCCCTGTGTTTATTGTAGTTGCACTCTGCCTTTGATAATGATAAGATATTGTAGATATAGAGGAGTTAAGATTGGTTGGTTGTTGGGTTTTATTGGCGCATTAGCAACTAAGGCTATAATGCGCCGAGGAGTTAAGAATATTAGGATGAGGTTAGAGTGCAAAAGTGAGTTGGGGTGGAGAATAGGATGATTTGGATGAGAGGAGGCTGAGCTACTAAGGGTACTAATCAGTACCCTTAGTGAGAATTTTCCCCAATCCTCTTACTCTAGCATTGTAATGCCATTCTAATATTAAATTCGTCATTTTCAGAGTCTTGCTCATTACACAGACAACTAAGAGTGACTTCTGCATAGGTGGGTGGGTGGGGTTCAGAGCCTTGGAATTCACTACAGAGGGTATCCTGCTGATTGGCATGTATTCTGCCAACTGACTTACGGTGGCATAGTGTAAAGTGTGTTTGGGGTCAAACGGCACCAGGGGTTTCCCCCATCTCCGCGTAGTTTACATTGTCGTGTGATACAGTACTCTGTAAAGGCCAGAGATTTAAAAGTGTATGGATATTGTACATGAGTGATCAACCTCAGTACCTAGGTAAGGGGGAACCATATTACATATAGTTTCACTGAAATTTGTTTGACAGTCCTCTGGCCATTCTCCATTTGGCTTCTGGGAAAGTGATCAGGACAGGGGTTAATCTGGTGCTGCTGCTTAAAGGGTTTTGAGGTTCCCCAATTCTCTCATTAATAGAGATTTTAATTATCCCAATTCAATTTAGACACAGTTCTGCATTAACAGACAGAATATTTAAGTGCAATTTAATTCCAAAACTATGCAATCCAGTGCATAGGTTTACAATTACTGGACTATCAAATGTATGCTTGAATTCAACAAAATTAGATAAATCCACAAACAAAAGAGAAGTTGCTTTACTCTGTTCTCTCATATAAATTATTGCATCTCTTATTTCTTCCATTTTCGTACCTTCAAATGTCATTAAATCAAGAGTCTGAGATCAATGCAGTTTTTTCATTTAACGCTTTTCTGAGTTCATGAAACTGGGAAGTGATTCGATTCATAAACCTGCTACTATTCCATGACAATATCACATACACCAATCTGCCATCAGCATTTGCATTGGTTTAAGTGCCCCCTTTACGAATTGTTTCATCAACCTTTGTTGCAAGACAGCTTCTTGCCTGAAGTTTTTCCTTAGGCCTACATATGAAATTCCTGAAAGATTTCGTTGGCTTGGTGTGGTGTTTTTATTATCTCCATCCACCATGTATGCACATGTTCGGGTCATTTCCATCAATGTTGCTTTCACCAGCTATATCTTCCAAACTAGCTTATAACACTTATACCTCAGAGTTTTGATCAAAGCAATCAGCCCCTCTGTTAATAGCATTATTTGTATTTGTAGTGGCAAATGATGAAAGAAAGCAAACTTATAGAGCAGGGATGGCCAACTTAATTTGTGGGCGCTCTACTCTTTTTCTTCAAAATGTGCCGCAATCTACCATCTCAAGAATTTCTTTGCACATGGTTAAAAAAACTTTATCAACACATATCGAAAAATGTTGTTTATAAATTTTAAAATTAAATACAATTCAGAATTCTTATTTTAAATTCATACGTATTTAAAACTTTAATTTATGTGAAGTTTATGTCTTCATCTCATATGCCAAGCTTTCAAAATCGGGGTTTTACTGTGATAAATAAAATGTTCTGTTTACACTCCAGGACGACGAAACGGTCAGAAGAGTTCACAAGACAAAATACAAGAAACAGCACCATATTTAGCAGCCACGGGCTTGAACCCCCGTCACTCAAGGCATGTGTACTTATGCACCCATGTGCCTGACCACTCATCTACAGCTGCCTTATCAGCAACTGTAAGGCCAACCGTAAAAAATCCTCTGCAAGCCCGCGAGAGCACAGCCATTCTTCGTCTTTGTTTGTTTCAAATACGAAAAAGCCAATTCACATAGATATGTGGAACCAAAATAGGAATTTAAAAGTTCACTGCATTATTTTTACATTTGGACACTTTTCTCGGCAAACATATTTCCAAAAGTCTTCTTTTGGCTTTTAGAAAGATATCGTTTCGCAAAGTAATAATTTCATTTTCAAGTAATATTTTCTCCAGGTGAAAAATCTCAGATTTTTTCTGCAATTTGTTTTGTACCTTAGTTGACCTCAAATGGACAAGAAATATATTGAACAATGTCTTCAATTGTTTTAAAATCGCTGAATCTGGTTTCAAAATCATCCAAAACTTTCTCAATTTCAGAGATATATTTCTCACTATTAAATTCAAAAACAGGATATTTTTGCAAATGATCTTGCATATTTTCAAAATGATCGGATTTTTTTTTCTTTGAAATCCGTAGCCATTTCCAAAAATTGATATTTATATGCAGAAATGCAAAGTACTACATATGGGTAGAAGTAACCCCAGAGAAACGTACCAACTGTGTGGTATTACACTTAAGGTGGTAGAAAATGAAAAAGACCTGGGAGTAATTGTGCAGGCAGATATGAAGTTTTCTGAGCAATGCAGACAGGCTGCCAGGGCAGGTCATGGGGTTTTGTCAATGATATATAGGAATTTTGCTAGCAGGGAAAAGGAGGTGATTATCCCTCTGTATAAGGCAATGGTCAGGTAACGCCTTGAGTACTGCGTACAGGTCTGGAGGCCTCATTTTAGGAAGGATGTAGATTTAATTGAGCGTGTACAGAGAAGGGCAACAAGATTGGTGAGGGGAATGAAGGGATCCTCTTACCAAGAGAGGCTTAAGTTCTGCAAATCGCAGTGGCTGGAGACTAGGCACCTGCGCGGTGATCTGATTGAGGTATATAAGGCCTTGAATGGGTTGAGCACGCTGAATTCTGATGGGATCCTTCCACTTGTTCAGATTACAAACCTAAGGGACATAAATTCAAA